>NC_132788.1:65917791-67167791 GCF_048418805.1 Vulpes vulpes | reverse complement strand
ATGCCCATCTTTCCAAACCTTTATCACTCATAGTACCTAGCATGTCCTTTAAATAGGAATATTCAAAAAATGATTGCTTTGTTGTTGTTTCCCCCCTTTGTTCTTTTTTCATTCAACTCCAGGTGTGCCTGACTGATTACTTTTTTTAAATAGCAAAAGAGGCTCCATTCTCAAACACAGGAAGCTATGGTGTGAAGTGCACCCAGTGAGAAGGAAATACCCAGCTGTTCTGGCAGGGTTGGTTGGGGGCAAATGACACAGCAGACAGAGGCAGGTCAGGAAATGGGCTCCCTGGGAATGCTTACTGTACTCTTCATTCTGGCATCCACAAGAGAAAAGAGTTGCAGAGGCAAAGGGACTTTTGGAAATCAGCCTCCAGTCCCCACCTTTTATGGATGAAGAGCCCAGAGAAGTAAAAGTGGCTCAGCGCACTCTCTCTACTGACTCCTTGTCTCCTCAGGTTCTGTTCTCCAAATCGTTTATTTTCCCCCTAATTATAGAAGCATGTATACTCAATACCACAGTTGTGAAATATACTGAAAAGTATGAAAATGAGGAGAGAAATACACCGATGATCCTACAACACAGTGATCACCACACTGGGTTGTGGGTGGTCTGGGTGTGGGTGACCTGGGGCTCCTGTGCTTTGACCCCTGCCCATATTCCTCACTTCATCTCACAGGCTCGCCACCTACTCCTACTCATCAGGCATAAGAGCCTTGTTTCAGTGCTTTCCAAGTGCTCTGCTCTCACTCACCTCCTGTTCCTACCTGAGGAACTGGTAGTCTTTGTCCTCCTGCCTCCTGCCTGGCATCATTCCCACCCCCAGCTACCAGGGCTCTCATTCTCAGCGCAATCATGGTTTCTTCAGGGGCGCTTCCCCATCTCCCAGGCTCACCTAGCTTCCCCTCCTGCAAATGCTGTGCACCTTCTACTTCTCCTTGACCGAGCTCCTTGGTTCTCTCATTACTTCTTTCCTTTATGCCTTTCTTTAAGATGCTGGTGGTCTTTTGACCTCTAGCGCCAACCTCTGTGCCCACTAGGCCTGCCAAATAGATGCTTGACAAATGGTTGTGGAAAGAATGAGTAAGTGTGAGGACTGTTATTTCTCTTCTTCTCCCATTGCCTCCTTCCTCCTTCTCCCTCACTTCTTTCCTCTCTGCCTCCTGTCTCCCTTTGTCTCTTTTTCCTGGTCTCTTTACACACACACACACTTAATTATGAACATAATTCATTCAATAAAACTTCACTAAGGCCCATGAAAATTTGCATACTATTTTTTTGTAGGTAACAGCATGAACAATTTACTATTTCAAAGGTTTTTTTTTTCTTTTTTGGTGAAAGGCATTTTTAAATAATTGCGTACTCTACTTATAGAAATGTAATGTAATTTACATATTTCCCCTTTATTGGCCATTTAAGGTTTTTAAAATTTTTCAAAATATAAATAATACTGCAATAACTGTGCAAACAGCTGTCTGCATTTCAGATTCTTTTTTGGATGGATTTCTAAAAGTAGAATAACAGGATTAAGGGAAAAAGCATAAAACAAAACAAACAAAAACCCCCTCTTGAAAACACAGTCAGTAGTCTCCAGAAGAGAATGTTATTCTTGCACCAGCATGCAATTCTTCATATTGAAATGTTTGTCCCTGAATGGTCCTGAAAAGTATAGCTGACTTTGAAATTTGCACTCAGAGGCCAGTCTCAGCCAAGAGCAAGCTCAATGGGTCAAAACTGTTGACCAAAACTAATGAAAGTCTTTTTGCTACCTCCCAAACTTGGTTCTTGCCATTCTATCCTCTTCTTACTCAAGCACAAACATATTTCAAGGTATGGTTAAATCTTACTTCCTCAATCAAACTCTCATCTCGTTAGCATTTATTATCTGCATATCTTAGGTATCTTTGTTAAAGTTAAGGAGCAAATGCTTGAAGCTTGTCTAACACACTCTGCTATTTTCCTGTGGTGCTTAGAAGACTGTCTAGCACACAGAATTCCTTAAGACAGAAACGTTAATAGATGTTGTGGACTCCTGTTACTTTTAGAATAGCTACTACGTTCTCATTTGGGGAGCTCTCCCTTCTCTGCCTGGTTGGAGCTCATTCCTGTGGTCCTAGGTTTCCTAACTCAGGATGGGACATGTAACAATTGTAATTCTGATTCCAGTTCCAACTTGTGGGCTTTTCTCCCTAGCAAGCCATTCATCTGGCTGTCTTAAAATTCACTCAATTTTGACGCTGTCTTTCTGGGGATGGTGTCAGAGCCCACAGGTTAGGGGCTCAGTCCCACAAGATTGCCCTCACATCCACTTCAGGTGCCAATCACAACACTATACTTCTGACCAACCTGCTATAAACTAGAGGTACTAACCACCCTTTCCTTGGTGGTTATTAGGGAGGCTCACAAAACTCAAAGGAACATTTTACCCACTAGATTATTGGTTTGTAAGACAAAGATATTGATGGGGAACAGGGCTAACTATGGACAAATCACAAACCCAGGGCAGCACATTGACAAGTCCTTTAAACAAGCAGAGAGGGCAGCCTGGGTGGCTCAGCGGTTTAGTGCCACCTTCAGTCCAGAGGGTGATCCTGGAGACCCAGGATCGAGTCCCACATCGGGATCCCTGTGTGGAGCCTGCTTCTTCCTCTGTCTGTGTCTCTGCCTCTCACTCTCCCTCTCTCTCTCTGTGTGTGTCTCTCATGAGTAAATAAATAAATAATAATAATAATAATAATAATAATAATAAAAAAGAAATTAAAAAAAATAAGCAAGCAGAGGGACATTCCTCTACAGACTCAACTGCCTTGATGTTAATACTTTGCTAAGGGCAAAAGGCAAACTTAGCCTGACCCCCAGGATCCTGTGAGCCTACTTTAATGTATAAAAATTCCTTTAGAAATCTCCTTTATCTCTAAACCCTCCAATATATGTGTTGGCAATCATCCCTCAAGCACATGACTCACTGATATACATCTGAAGGATCTCATAACTCAGGTTTTATTAGATAGTAATAAGTGACCTTTTCCCAACAATAGCTAGGCCCCTCAAGGTCCTGGAAACCTTGTTTCCAAAATTCCTTAGAGAGTACACTATCCCCAAACCCCTTCCAACTCCTAGGTATATAATCAGCCACTCCTCACAAGCCCAGGGCAGCAGTTATTACTGCCCAGGAGTCCTGTCCCCATGCTTTAATAAAACTACCATTTTGCACCAAAGATATCTCAAGAATTCTTTCTTGGTCTACATCTCCAGACCTTACTTATATTCCAAAACTTCATCAGATATAACTCAGAACAGTCAGATAGAAGAAATGTATAGGGCAAGGTATGGGGAAAAGACAAAGAGCATCCGTACTCTCGACAGACACATGACTCCCCAACCTGTTCACCAACCTGGAAGCCCTCCAAACCCAGTCCTTTTGGATTTTTTTATGGAGGTTTCATTAAGCAGGCATGATTGATAAACCATTAGTCATTGGTGACTAAACTCACCTCAAAGTTGGGAGGGGTCGGTAGGTTCCAACCCTCTAATCACAAGGTTGGTTCCCTTGGCAACCACCCTCACCTTTGGTGCTTTCCAAATGTCAACTCATTAGCATTACAAAAGACACCTTTATCACTCTTCTCACTCAGGAAATCTCTAGTGTTTTAGGGGCTTGGTGCCAGAAAAAAGAGGTAGGAAGACTGAATATATATTTCTTATTTTAAATTAAATCAGAACATGATATTCCGATGGCCAATATGAGCTCTTTCTGGGATTTGTGGTTGAAGCTATTGAGCAAAAGCATTTCTGTTAGAACATGATCTAGGGGTTCAGTGTAGCTTGGAGCTGCTGGTAGTCAGATTTCCTCCCCATGGAGAAAATCCATTTGAGGATGAAGGTAGTAAGAAGGAAAGTAGAGCCAAGGGAAAGAATCTAGAAGACATCGTCTGAGTACCCAAATCCAACTGTTACAAGCCACAAGCTCTGCCCTCTTATATGAAATGATAAGTTCTCCTTTCCTCCTTTTTATTTACTTACATTAGATTTGAATATTTGTCACTTGCAACTAAATGAGACCTTACTACCCCAACTCTACTTCTGATAGTAGTAGACATTGAAATAAGCACGTTATCCTGTGTATTTAGTTGCCATTTTATATTCAACACTGCTCATCTTTGGAATGGGAGTTACATCCTAATTCCCAAGAAAGGTTAATTTTTATGAGTTCGTAAGCCCTTAAGAATAACTTTTTATCTGATGTTTGCCTCTCAGCCCGGATATTTCCCTCAAGCCATCTTGCTTCTGTTTGACTTTAAGAAAATGAAAGTTAGTGATTTCAAATTACATTTTAATTATTTCCTTCATAATAAACCAAATTGCATTTTAAAAGCTAAAGACATCTTCTGCTCTTGAACTTAGAGCTGTAGCTTTTAATGAAATCTGCTGCACTTTTAAAAAAGTTTATAAATTTTCTACATCTTACCATGCAGCGTATCTTTTTTTTTTTTTTTTAAAGGGATGATCAATGTTTAATTTTGATTATGGTGTTCTTTTTATTAGAGTCATAGAGAAACCTCTCTTCTGCTTAGGTATTTCCACGTAATACAAGTTTTAATTTCATCTCTGACAAACTTTGGTTTAAGCTTTACAATTCTAGCCAACTGAATCTCTCCCCTTAGAGACATTCTAAATTCACTGAAAAAATCTGAGAGAAGTTTATCTCTAGAAGAATCATATTAATTTGTGAGGTGCTTATTTTGAGAGGGAGAGAGAGAGAAAGGGGGGGGGGGCAGAGAAAGGGAGAATCCTAAATCACATATCTAGTGGGAAACCTGACTTGGGGCTCAATCTCAGGAACCTGAGATGATGACCTGAGCTGAAATCAAGAGTGGGTTGCTTAATTGATAGAGCCACCCAGGAGCTCCAGTGAGGAGTTTATTTTGCAATATAGTCTGTCTAATACCGCTTTATTGAATACAAGCTTGTGTCATTCCTCATAAATTTGACTTGACTTTATCTACATGAGGTAAGTTTATCCAAACTTGTTAATTACCCAAATGTTTCTTTTCAGATGTGAATAGAGTTTGGGTTAACTTTATCTTTAAATGGAAATACCTAAGACAAACAAAATAAAATAAAATAAAATAAAATAAAATAAAATAAATGGAAATACCTAAAATAAATTAAATATTTTTATTGCTTTTTCACTTACACATAGTTTTAAAAAAAACATAGAATATTCAAGTGTGTAAAATACATATAAAAAATGTCAAGAAGGGGGCCATTAAGTTTTGTGTATAACTTTCCTGACGTTTATGCATATTTAAACATATAAACATAGTTTGAATCAAATCTTACATACTAGTCTTTACTGCCCACCTCCCACAAAGGTAGGCACAATTAGCACATCATGGTTATTTTTACAATATGACTTCATGAAGATTTACCTTATTCTATATATGGTAGCTTAGTATCCTATTGGATGACTGTACATTAAAATAACAAATCCTCTTCTAGTGGAATTTAGGTTGGTTCTAGGTTTGTGCTATTATAAACATTGCCTAGAAAACACTACATTATCTATATCTTGACCCAATTATCAGACAATTCCCTTAAATATTCAACAAAATTTGTTTTAAAATTTTAGGTAAACCACTGCTATTTAACATAGTTCTAGAAGTCCTAGCCTCAGCAATCAGACTCAAAAAGAAATGAAAGGCATTCGAATTGGCAAAGAAGAAGTCAAACTCTTCCTCTTTGCAGATGACATGATACTGTACATAGAAAACCCAAAAGACTCCACCCCAAGATTGCTAGAACTCATACAGCAATTTGGCAGCGTGGCAGGATACAAAATCAATGCCCAGAAATCAATGGCATTTCTATACACTAACAATGAAACTGAAGAAAGAGAAATTAAGGAATCAATTCCAGTTACAATTGTACCAAAAAGCCTAAGATACCTAGGAATAAACCTAACAAAGAGGTAAAGGACCTATACCCTAAAAACTTCAGAACACTTCTGAAAGAAATTGAGGAAGACACAAAGATATGGAAAAATATTCCATCATGGATTGGACGAATTAATACTGTGAAAATGTCTATGCTACCCAGGGCAATTTACACATTTAATGCAATCCCTATCAAAATGCCATGGACTTTCTTCAGAGAGTTGGAACAAATCATCTTAAGATTGTGTGGAATCAGAAAAGACCCCGAATAGCCAGGGGAATATTGAAAAAGAAAACGAGAGCTGGGGCATCACAATGCCAGATTTTAAGTTGTACTACAAAGCTGTGATCATTAAGACAGTGTGGTACTGGCACAAAAACAGACACATAGATCGATGGAACAGAATAGAGAACCCAGAAATGGGCTCTTAACTCTATGCTCAGCTAATATTTGACAAAGCAGGAAAGACTATTCACTGGAAAAAGGACAGTCTCTTCAATAAATGGTGCTGGGAAAATTGGACAGCCATGTGCAGAAGAATGAAACTAGACCATTCTCTTACACCATACACAAAGATAAATTCAAGATGAAAGATCTAAATGTGAGACAAGAATCCATCAAAATCCTAGAGGAGAATGAACACAGACAATACCCTTTTTGAACTTGGCCACAGCAACTTCTTGCAAGATACATCCATGAAGGCAAGGGAAAGAAAAGCAAAAATGAACTACTGGGACTTCATCAAGATAAAAAGCTTCTGCACAGCAAAAGAAACAGTCAACAAAACTAAAAGACAACCTACAGAATGGGAGAAGATATTTGCAAATGACCTATCAGATAAAGGGCTAGTTTCCAAGATCTATAAAGACCTTATTAAACTCAACAACAAAGAAACAAGCAATCCAATCATGAAATGGGCAAAAAACATGAACAGAAATCTCACAGAGGAAGGCATAGACATGGCCAATACGCACATGAGAAAATGCTCTGCATCACTTGCCATCAGGGAAATACAAATCGAAACCACAATGAGATACCACCTCACACCAGGGATAATGGTAAAAATTAACAAGACAGGAAACAACAAATGTTGGAGAGGATGTGGAGAAAGGGGAACCCTCTTGCGCTGTTGGTGGGAATGTGAACTGGTGCAGCCACTCTGGAAAACTGTGTGGAGGTTCCTCCAAGAGTTAAAAATAGAACTGCCCTATGACCCAGCAATTGCACTGCTGGGGATTTACCCCAAAGGTACAGATGCAGTGAAACGCCGGAACACCTGCACCCCAATGTTTATAGCAGCAATGTCCACAATAGCCAAACTGTGAAAGGGGCTTCGGTGTCCATCGAAAGATGAATGGATAAAGAAGCTGTGGTCTATGTATACAATGGAATATTACTCAGCCATGAGAAACAACAAATACCCACCATTTGCTTCGACGTGGATGGAACTGGAGAGTGTTATGCTGAGTGCAGTAAGTCAATCGGAGAAGGACAAACATTATGTGGTCTCATTCATTCAGGGAATATAAAAAATAGTGAAAGGGATTATAGGGGAAAGGAGAGAAAATGAGTGGGAAATATCAGTGAGGGAGTCAGAACATGAGAGACTCCTAACTCTGGAAAATGAACAAGGGATAGTAGAAGGGAGGTGGGTGGGGGGTTAGGGTGACTGGGTGATGGGCACTGAGAGGGGCACTTGATGGGATGAGCACTGGGTGTTATGCTATATGTTGGCAAATCGAACTCCAATAAAAAAACATACAAAAAAAGTTTTAGGTAACATTGCTGGATTAAAGAGTATGCCTATTTAATATTTTAACACATATTGCCAGATAGTCTGCCAAGAAAATTATAAGAAATTACAACACCATCAAAACCACGTAAGAGGGCCTATTCTCACTATTGAAACCTCTAGGCCAGTATTTCTTAAAATATGGTTTTGGTATAACCCACAGCCTTAAATGTATATAGGGACATCAATGAGGGCCTCACAGGCAAACTAATTCATAGTAATTGAAATGGACTGAGCCTAGGAATCTTTATTTTTATAAGTTTGGGAAACGTTATTCTAGCCACATCGTTTTAGAAGGCATTTACTAAACAAATAGTTAAAGATTTGTTCTCATATCTTAAGCTACATTTATCTGGGTATATCTTTCCAAATATTTATTGGTTATTTCTCCCTCTGTCTCAACTGTCAGCATATCTATTCTGTCCTTTTTTCATCTGAGAAAAAAGCGTTTCATTTTTTATTGATCGATACCATCTTATTTTAAGTATATTAATTTTCTCCAAGTCATATGTCCTATAAATATGTGTTCATATTCTTGTTACTTGTGTGATAGGAATTTTTTTGACCATGGAAAAATTAATAATTTCCGCGCAGTAAAATCATTCAGTCTTCTTGACACCCTCAGCTCTCCTCCAATCCCCCGCCAAATATTAAAACCATCTTTTAGATCATCTCTTGTTACTTAGCTAAAAATCTTTAACCAATCTAGAACCTATTTTTATATATTTATTTTTAAATAAAAAGTGAATTTCTAAACATTACTGAACATTACTGAACATTACTCTAATACTGCCTTACCTGAAAAACAAAATGCTAGCAGTCTGAGGCCACTCCAATATTTTCCTTACCTTTAATAACATTTTTTTCATGTTGCTATTCAGAAAACCTACTAAGTAAGAATACGTTCATTTTTATAGCACTTGGAAAGCTTGGTCAATATATTTTTTTCTAAGTTTCTTGTCATTTTTTTAACCCCAAAGATATTTTCTAATAGTTTAAAAAAATAATTCATTTACCTTGTTCTTTTTATATTTTCTTTTTTTTTAATTTTTATTTTTATTTTTTTTTATATTTTCTATCATGTAGAAGAAATTTGATGTTATAGGGCTTTCCTCTGTATCAATTCAATTTCTAAAAGTTTATATGTAAACATCTAAGAGGTAATATTAACAGAAGACATCTATATACAGATTACTACCTAGCTATGTTATTATTTATACTAATAATATTATAAGTATAATAATAAATAATATTATTCAATATTATTCTTCAGCCAGCAAATAAAATATGGGCAGGAAGAGCTAAGGATAACATAAGAAAATACTTTTGTTTCAATGTTCAGAGGAAAGGCAGGGAAGAAAATACATACCTCAAACTGCTGCAGTTATCACTGGGAAAGGAGACCAGGAATGACTTTTTTCCTACTTATTTTGACTGCTTCAGTATGCTCTGGGCATGCTTTTATAATAAGAAACTCAATACATATTTTTACTTTGAAGCTAATCCTGAGCAAATTGGCATCATTGAGTCCTCTGAGTTGAAGAAACAGCTACCACGGTGGCCTGGGAAAGCAATGAGCTGCCTGGTACAGCTGGAGTACATGGGCTGCTAGGAGTAAAGGGGCTTTGCAAGGAAGGAAAAGGGAAAAATTGGAAATGCAGCACTGAGAATCCCTGAGACATCTCAGACATGACCTTGAATTGCCCACAGGGTGTGTTTCTCCTCCTTTAGAGCTTTGACATTCTATGGCTCTTCATTTTATTTTTATTTCTACCTTAGGCAAAGAGAATATCTCTTAGCAATTTTTGTTTTCTTTATATTTTATACCATTTTAGCACTTTAACCAAAAGGAAATAAAATGGCATAGACCACATTATGTGATAACAAGTTATTTGATATTAATGTTTTTATCTTTTACTCATAAGGAAAATACTATATTTGGCTTTTATTCATTTTTCATGGGTTTTGTTTTTTTCAATAAAATTCTAAAACTATTTAATCATCTCTCGTTTACTATACCAGATCTCTTATATGAGTACTAAGTACCTTTTCTCTGCTTAAAAAATATTTTTAAAGTATTAGTGATGCCTTGAATCAAGATGAAAAAATAAATTAGTATCTTAAAACCCATGTGCTTGTATTATGTATAGTACAAGCTCATGTATAGTCAAATGACTAATATTCAATGTCAAACAGTATAAGATTTAGTAAGTCTTTGTTTCATATTTCAAAACTTCTTAAAGGATAAGGACTGAACTGTAATTGGCACACTTTTTTCTTCCTTCATCTCTTTCCTTCTTCAACATGCCAGCTTTACTCTGTCAGTCTATGGACAGGCTCCTTCAATGAAAGGGTATTTTATTTAATCTCTGATCAGACAGAGAAGAAAAATACTCTGATGTTCTCTTTAGAAGAGAATTGAGGAGAGACCCTAATTAGCCTAGTTTGGGTCACGTGTCCATCTACAAGGCAATCACCACTCTCTGTAAAATGGGTACAGCAGTTACTAGCCCTGGTCTTGAGGAGGGAGGGAAATTGTTCCTTAGCAGAAGAACAGTATGAGAGAGGGCTAGGTAGACACAATTAGCCATAGCCAGATTTTCTATTTTCAACAGCAAAAGACATTTTTAGATCTCTGATACTACTAAACATGTATAGAAATGTGTTTTTGGGTAGTGGGGTAGAAAGCCTTGAATGAATACACTATTCTATAGATCAGAGGAATATTTCTGGAAAAGCTGTTTGTAAAACAAGTATGTGTCAAAGTATTACACTTTTGCACTAAAGAGCTGGTTCCCTGATAGGTATTCAAATTCTTCCACTGCAAAACATGGACCCAAATTCTGTGGGAAGTTAAGCGTCTATAACTGTCATGTCTCCCAGGTTAGCAACCCGAGAACCAACCTAACAAAACAGTTTTCTAAGTAAAAACTAAATGGGTCCCACAGCAATTCTGATTTGGCAGAAATGAAACCATTTTGAGTGTAAAGATTATGTTCAAATGGCCATAGTTAAGAAAAACAAGTTCCTTGAGCATACTTTGCCAAGATGGTGTTTTATATGATTATTCCAAAATTTTCAAGGACCAGTTTTCTATCTGTCATGGGAAACTGGGACACTCTTTTCTGTCAGTACTGTCTCAAGATGCTACAAGAAGGCAGTAAATGTTATGACTATATCTTTGATCAAGATGGTCTGTCTGCCAGGTTGTCTATGTCAAGAACACATTTCTCTGGGTGTGAGGCCAAACAACTGGTGACGCAGGCAAAAAAACACTCATAATAGATCATATTCTCCAGTCAGTTTTAACTTTGTGTGGCTTAGAAAAGTCTTTAAAGCTATTTCTGGCCTCAGTTCAGTGTCCAGATTGAAGACAGATAGAATTAACTATGTTAGGCTGTTGTGCTTGCACATGGGGTGTCCTTGGGTGAGAAAACTTTGTGTACCATCTTTCTTTTCTCAGTGCATTTAAGAATCCAAATGCTTATTGGGTTATTCTCACCAATGTGTTCAAAAGATGTGTTACTATCTAAAGGGTATGTTGAGAAATGATAGCCAGTGCTTCTTAAAAAGAAAAAAACAAACAAAAGAGAATGTAAGTGCTTTGACATATTTTAATTTCAAATGGACAATTTCATATGTGAAGAAAGTCAGTAGGAATGAGTTTTCCAGGTAGAAAACAATATGCACAGCCTTAAAAATAATATATATCCAATATACAGACCCCCCCGCCCCCCCCCCCCCCCCACATACACTAAATGGTGAAGGGGTAGGCAATTTGCTTACCATATTTAAATAGCACCTGGGGGACTTCTCCTTTCATCCAAGGGGACATAACAGGTGCTGTATTTACTTTCTTGCTAGAAACAATAAAAAACTGGACAAAACACATGAAAGTTGTTTTCAAGGTAACAGATGTCAGGCCAGGAAGAACAGTGATCTCTCAAAGACAGGAAAGAAATAAGCTGAGCCCTAGGATGATGTCAGCTTACTGCCCAAAAGGATTTCCAGGTCACAATACAAGAAGGGGCGACTGAGTCAGAGTCTAGGACATGCACTGGGTTAAAGAGATGGAGTCAACATTCAAGGCAGACCAAGATGGCTGGAGTTCACAGGACAGAGTGCTGAAGATGGGAGAGCTGTTAGAGAGGAAGTTCTCAGACTCTTCCAAGGGTCCCTCTTAAGTGTTGAACAAGAATTGTGAACATTGCATATGTGTGATAGAACTACCTACTTGGGGCTCCTGGAAAGAACCACCCAGAAGAATCAGAGGGACAAATGTTCAGTGCTTACAAGGAGCTGGGAATAGCACAGTTTCCATTCATCACAGTGGTTATTCTCATATCAATGAAACATTTTATGCTTTAAAATTGAGACATTTAAACAGAGCAACACTTCATTGTACTGGTATTTAGGCCAGATCCTAACTTACAATGTCACAGGCCTACTTTACAAGTGTCACAGAAAATGCAAACAGGCCTGTATTTGCAGTCAGGAGAAAAAGAGGCTCCCTTTACAAGCAGTAGAATAGAAAATCTTCTCATCCTAGTCTTAGAACATTGCAGGGAAGGTAAGTGACTTACTCAAACAGAAATTACTGGAATCTAGGGATGTGAGTCTAAATCCAACCATTTTACCTATACTTATAATTGTTTCTTCCTATCACTATGTCTTGTGTTAAGGCAGCACAATATTAAGTGTAATATAATCGTCCCCCCTTATCTGTGGTTTTGCTTTCCACAGTTCCAGTCACCCATACTCAACTGCAGTCCAAAGCAGATGATGCTCCTTCTAACATATGGTCAGAAGCTCAAGAGTAGCCTAAAACTATGTCACAATATCTACATCATTTAACCTCCTGCATCTCATTTCATAGTTGTTTTACCATGTCACACTCTCACAAGAAGAATAAGTTCAGTAGAGTAAAATATTTTTAATGGGAGAGACCACATTCACATAACTTTTATACAGTATATTCTTATAATTGTTCTACTTTCTTTTAAGTTTTGTTAATCTTTCTTTTAAAGTAGGCTTCAGGGCATCCCTGGATGGCTCAGCAGTTTAGTGCCTGCCTTCAGCCCAGGGCGTGGTCCCGGAGTCTTGGGATTGAGCCCCATGTCGGACTCCCTGCATGGAGCCTGCTTTTCTCTCTGCCTCTCTCTCTCTCTCTCTCTCTCATGAATAAAATAATAAATAAATAAATAAATAAATAAATAAATAAATAAATAAATAAAGTAGACTTCATGCCCATCATGGAGCTCAATGCGGGACTTGAACTTATAACCTTGAAAACAAGACCTGAGCTGAGATCAAGAGTTAAATGCTTAACCAACTGAGTCACCCAGTTGTCCTTATTTATTGTTAATCTGTACCTAATATACAAATTAAACTTTATCACATGGGGGAATCCCTGGGTGGCTCAGCGGTTTAGCACCTGCCTTTGGCCCAGGGCGTGATCCTGGAGACCCGGGATCAAGTCCCACATCGGGGTCCCGGTGCATGGAGCCTGCTTCTCCCTCTGCCTGTGTCTCTGCATCTCTCTCTCTCTCTGTGTGTGTGACTATCATAAATAAATAAAAATTAATTAAAAAAAATAAACTTTATCACATGGATGTATAAGAAAAACACAGCATATAGTGTTCAATACTATCTACAGTTTAGGCATCCATTGGGGGTCTTGGAATGTATCCCCGTGGATAAGGAGGGACTCCTGTATCTCTTCTTATCTGAGCATTAGGCCACTTGAAGTGCTGATAAAGACTGAGAAAGACAGCTTTGTGGACTTCTGTGTCAATAATAATTTCAAAGTTTTAGAACTATATAAACGAGACTGAATTGTTGCTGAGATAGATCATTGAGGGAATACCAGGACCCATTTTTCCCCTCTTCTGCCTGAATCAATAGCTCAGCTTCATTCTAGTCCTTTACAGTTAGGTGGGATCATGTAACTATGTTTCAGCCAGTAGAATGAAGGCATGGACTTTAAAATCTCTCTCTGCATAATCTTTCTCCTTTGTCATCTTCCTTGGTTACATTGGAGCCATATCTGTAGCATGGACACATCACAAGGAAAAAAGCTGAGAGAGCCCTGAATAACTCTACAGACCACAGCCCTCCCCCTTCACCCTACTAGACACTGAGCAATGATGTGAAAGAAGGAAAGACTTACTAGGTTAAACCACTAAGATTTTGGAGTCATTTATAGGGCAGGAAACCTATTGTAAAAGATATATCTACTTTGTCTTAGGTCAAAAGATGAAGTTTATCAGTTGGGGGTGGGGGGCAAAGATTTTTATGTATTACCTACTAAAATTAGCAAAGATTAATGATTCAATTTAGAAAATAGAAATTTAACAATTTCCTTACGAAACTTAATGGTCATTTTATTCTTTAAACTTGGTATACAATGTCGGGTAGTAATTATTTATACTTTAATTGAGGAGGGGGGCCTATGACCAGGGAGAAACATATTCAGCCCTTTTTCATTATCTATCTAAGGCTCTTGAAAAATTTATAAAACCTATAGGTCTCCTAGCTTTCATTTTTCAAAAGATAATTTCTTGCTTGGAATGAGTAAGATTTGGAGCTCACACTGTGAGGAGCTCACCAAGACCATTTTTTATTGAACACTGAGCACTTAGTGGTCAAAGAATACACTTTGTCAAAGTTAGGTAGGAATGACCTTGCTAACAACTCAGAGTCCAATAAGGAAGTTAAAGGGTAAGATTTTTGCTAGGATTATGTTATTTCAATGAATTACTCATGTAAAGGAAACTGAATTTCATACCCTACTTCACTCAATAGTTGGTGTTATAGTGGCAGGGTGGGTTTCCTCCTCTGCCCACTCCTTAATTCCTCCTCTTCCTTTCAAGGTTAAGTGTAAAGCAGAAAACAAATGCTATTTCATAGTAGTAGCTCCAGAATTTCTGTGGAAGAGGGCCATAATGCTTATAGTCTGGATGGAAAAGGGGCTGATCACTGACATTGCTTCACAAGGGTACTATTTTTATTTTTATTTAAGGAGATTTATTATTTATTTTTATTGAAGGGAATATAATAACAATGTTCACTAAAGATACTTTTATTCCTATGCTATACATGATACTGAGAAAATGTCAACTGTTTATACACATATATTTTTCTTTGGGGTTGCTTGAGGGAGCTGGTATTTTTTTAAGTTGGAGATAATAGAACTCCAAAGATGTTATTTTGTGGGCAATTATGAAACACTTACTGAGTACTTGCAAAGTGCCAAGCATTGGTCTAAGCACTGGAGATAGACCAGCAAACAAAATACACAGATCCGTTCCCTCATGGAATTTACATATTTGTGGGGGATACAGGTGATAAAAAATTACCTAAAATATATAGTATACAGTACAGGAGGATAAACAGATGTATGTAAGATATATGTACGTATATAATACCTAGAATTCTACAAAAAGTGACAGACAGGACAAGAAGTGTTAGGGGCAAGGGAAGAGAAGAAATACTTTAGACTTATGGTAGGTTGGCTGGCCAGATCCTACAGAGTAGGTCTCAATGAGATATTTGAGTTAAAACCTAAAAGAAGTGATCCATGTGGGTATCTGGAGTAGATAATTCTAGGTGGCAAGAATATTAAGAGCAAAGGTCCTGAGGCAGGAATTTAACTTGTTCTATTGAGGACAATATAAACTGATCATAGTGATCAAATTGCAGATGCCATCTGCTAAGGTTAGACAACTGTGAAAAGGCCTTTTTTTTTCCTTCCTCTCTCTCCTTGATCCTGAGCCCTGAGGGCACTCAGTTGGAAACCAATGAGCGGAAGTATTGACTGAAGGTCAACACAAGGAAAGATGTGCCCCTGAAGTGGGAAAACTGGCTGAATGTCACCAAACATACCAGAAGGTGGGGTTGGGGACGGGTGCAGTGTGTCTCTCCAGGCTGTATGTGTTCCCTCAGATTAAGAACTGAGTCTCTGTGCCAGTGAGAAAAAATGAAGCAAAAGAAATAGCTCTGTGGAATGTGGCAAATGAAGCCAAACTGTATTGATCCCTAGCTTTAAAATGTCTCCTTTCAGAAATCCAACAAGTGGAAAAAATGGTTTCTGAGTAAGAAAACTACTTCATAGAATCATGAACCTTCATAGCAAACTTAAAAATTGCCTAATTGAACTTACTTATTTTATGAAAGAGAAAAAGAAGCCCAGCTAAGGAAATTGATTTTGAGAGGTTAAATGATATCTCCAGCATGATAAAACCAGTTGGGAGCCAAATCAGGTCGTCTGGCTCCCTTTTCAATGCTGTTTCTTCAACAATTTAAGTGATATTTTCCCCTTTTAAGTGTGATTATCTCTGAGATTCTATTCTGGAAGGAATTGGTGCTTTAAAGCAACATAAATGGCTATAGGCAATGTAATATAATAGAGAGCCTTTTGACTCAGCCCCAGGTTTAAGTCTTGATTGTAAAGGTATGACCTCTCTAACTAGAAGGTTGAGATATTATTCCTTTCCTCCTGGCTTTGTTGAGAAGACTATATGTGAAGTGCTTGGCACATATTAGGAATTCATGAACTATAATGGCAAGGGCCTTGAAAGGAACTTATCTATGAAGGAATATCACATTTTGTCTGATTGCCTCCAAATCTAAACATTCCTCACCCGAGTTTGTGGAGATACATTAATATCCACAAGGCCTGCCAAAGGATCTTGTTCACTTGACGTCAGACCACATGGGAGAATAAGGCAGATTGGCCTTGTGAGTGCATCAGAAGGCCTCCCAGGAGGCAGACAAGCAGTGTTTTTGAAAAATCCATTACAAGTCAACCTTTAGTCAGAGTACATACCCATCTCACTGTAGATGCAGTGAAGCTCCACAAACATCACTGTGTTTCCAAGACAACAGTGTGCGAAATGATGGTGAAGGCACAATCACCAGACTGGTGAAGCAGGGGTTTTAATACATGATCCTATTACAGACCTACGAGCTGTGAACTCTTTCCATCTAAATGCAGGGCAAACACTATCACATTTTTGGGACAACCGTGTGTGAAATGATACTCCCTGTTAAAATAGCTGGGTGCAGAAGCCAATGCTTTAAGGTAAAAAGCTTATTCCAGACTTATGAGCTGCTACTTTGCTTCCTTCAGGCAAGGGTCGGTGGATGTCTAGTAGTTCAGTCTTGTCCCTGACTTTGGGGGCCCTAGCACACTTGTACATGCCTCCTGAGGCATGTGGGTAACTGCTGCCCAGGTACTCAGCTCTGCTCAGTTTGTGACTACCCCTATGGGGCTCTGAGTAATGCTCCTCCAAGTGGTTATGTCCTCTCATTCACTGCAAAAGTGCCTGAAATTTCAACGTAAAATCCCTCTCAAGGCACCCTGCCATTTAGAAGATAAATATATGCTTGGGCACTTCCCACACAATGGGAATTAACTGATCAAAGAATATTTTCTCACATTTACAGGCAAGGTCATAGCCATGAACCTACCTTACAGAGAGTCTGTCATAACCACAAAGACTCTGTGGAGAGGCCTTTGAGAAGGACCTTCAAAATTAGAATATGGATCAACAGGAAAGAATTGAGAGCAAGTGCCTTGGAAAGTGATTATTTTTCTAAAACAAAATCTTTCCTTTTATTTGGAAGATGTTGTATTTAAGATTCCTTTTTCAATTCAAAGATAATTAAAATTGAAAATGACATAGTTTCTAAAGGTTTTCCTAGAACAGATACAAGTCCTGGGAAAATGGATTTTATTAGATCAAAACTCATGTTCTTCTCTTTAAACAGCCTTGAACAAAGACTGCTTATAGAGTACAGAAGGCAATATCAAAGCTGTGCCTCACTGTCGTTCAAACTCCTTTTTGCACTGCTCAGAAGCTGAGGGTGTTCCACCTTCCTGACTTGGAGGAGTTGGATCCAAATTAGAAGTCAGATGGTCTGACTTTAATATTCTATCCAAGGCTCATGAAAAGAAGTTTGAATTGTGATCAAAATTTGACTCTACCATTATGGCTGAACATTATGACAAGACACAAAGAGATGGAAGGAGGTGAATTTTCTTCAAATGATTCATTTGAACACTTGAGAGTTATTAACAGATGGAATTATATGGCTTGTTGTCATGAGCCAGTAAATCTACCGAGTTTCTCATGGTGTTCTCAAGACTATGGAAAGATATAGCAAATTATAAGACATGATCTCTGCTCTTATGGAGTTGACAGTCACCTTTAATAAACAAAAATTAAGAATTTTTAACACATAAATAAAAAAGTACAACCAAACATTAAATTTGTGAATTAAATTGACTGACTGAAGCAAATTCCCCAGCTGTTGGGAGAGGCTGGGGAGATGAGCAACAATATCAGAAAAAGTCCTGGTGGACCTGGGGGCTCGAGAAGGAGTTCAAGTTCAGGTGGGACTCAGAAATACAAAGAAGAGGGTACAAGGCATTCCTCAGTCCAAATGAACAAGACAACCATGAAGTTTGACCAAATCAATTGATGTGCAAGAGTGACAGAAGCCTCTGAGTAAATCAACGCCATATGACATGACGTAAATGACTTGAAAGAGCAATACAACTTAACTTTACCCAACTGGAATGATGGACCATGAATGGATGGTTTCTTAGGTCCTTTTAGGGGGCCGAGCAGATACGTAAAGGAGGGGAGGAGGTCATGCCTGAGAAAATAAGGAGTGGTGGCAACTGTTGGAAACTCTGTGTGCCTAGCCTAAAGTCAATCAAATAATAAAAGCATTTGGCAGGTAACATAGCAGTGGGCTGACTGCTAAATTGTAGCAACATTCATAATTCCTCCGGCTGTTCTTTGCCTCAACCTAGAATTTTCACACACTCGGTATTAATAGTACCCTTTTCCTGGACTCAACTTGAGACCCCCAATGACCCCCAACCCCTAACTGACTTCCCCAGGTGTCATCTCTACTTCATTAACTTATGCTAATACTGAACTAGAACATTTTGTTTCCAGAAATGCCCCCAAGCTTTCCTATCTCCTCCTTTAACTCTCTTCCCTTCCCTCTGTCTCAACTATTTTTTTCACCAGAGTCCTCCTTACTCTTGAAGGCTCTGTTAGTTATGCCTTGGTTCTCAGTGGTAGAAACCCAACCCAGATGAGCTTTACTAAAACACAGACTACTTAGCTCAGCATTTGAAGTCTAGGTGTTGCCTTAGCCCTATAGACCAGAACTACTCTGCTCTTTATCTTCCCAGTCTCTTGCAGCTCTGTGTTTTGTTCCTTTTTTCCCCGTGGATTTGCCTCATTCTGTCTTTTTGTGGCCATAATCCCTTGTATGTGGTGGTGGGGGTGAGGGGAGAGGTCAGTCAAGGGGAATGTGGAAAGCAAAGCAGATCCAGAAGTCCATCGTCCTAGCTTAGTGACCCTGGAGGAAGGAGCACTCTTACTTACAGTATCTATGAATAAAAATGTCAGAAATAACTCTGATTGGCCTGACTTGCATCATTTGCTACGGCACAGGATACTATGAAAGGTGAAGTATTAGCCACAAGGTCCTCTGTTAGTCAGAGGTACCACATGGGGTAGGAAGACTCCTTTCCACAAAGAAAGGGAAGGGAAATCTACCAAAAGGTGTATAGGAATTCTGAGCAACCATACCCAACAATAACCACCATCAACCACACCAGCCTTGATCTAGGACCTAACTTCAAAAAGCAGGAGAGCCTTAGCATAGAATTTATTAAACAGCCTGAGCTCAAATTCTAGTGCTAATACTTCCTGGTTGCATAAACTTGAACTAATTAACTGTAAAGTGGAGGTGACATGAGCTTCCTCTTGCCCCATGCTAAATGTGTTGTGAAAAATTAAGTGAAAGAGTATATGCAGTGTCCCCAGTTTTTAGAATATAGGAAATGCCCAATATACAGCTGCTGCTATGATGGTGATGATGTCTATGATCATTATTACTACCATCACTATTAACGCTAAGTATTCTTCTACTCACTTCCCCTTCATCTTCCCATTTCTTTTGCCCTGAGCCAAAAAAGACTGCTCTCTTTTCCTTTCATCTATGGACATATTTTAGCAATTCTAATTCCCTTTTATTAGAGCTATTGTTCACATTTGTGACAGGGCTTAAATACTTGGAGGTACTGAGTACTTGTGAAGGAACACAAATTTTTTTACCTTCCCTCTTCTTGCTGAATAGAATTTCTTTATGCCTACTCCCTTCTCCCTACCTGCCATTCTCTTTGAGTAGCCTGGTTCTTTGATATTTGTATGTGTGTGTTTATTTATTCATTTTTATTAAAGTATAGTTGACATATAGTGTTAATTCCAGGCATACAATTCTATACATTACTCAGTGTTCACCATGTTAAGTGTAATTTTAATTCCTTTTATCTATCTCATCCATCCCTCTCTACCTCCCCTCTGGTAGCAATCTGTTCTCTGTATTTAAGTGGGTTTTTGTCTCTTTTTCTGTTTATTTATTTAGTTTCTAAAATTGAGAATCAGAATATAAAGAGTAGGGAGATGGAGGGAATAGGGATTAGGAGGAAAGAAGAGATCCAAGTAGACTGAATTTGGGAAGGGTGTGACTAGGGGGATGTTAGGAAGGGAAAAGTTTCAGATGGTTACTCTGTGGAGAAACAGGAGGAGATTACAGAGGATGAAATGGAGATGAAATGGAAAGTCCTATTCAGATTTTTAAAAAAATTTACAGCCTATATGCATCAAATGCATTTATAGTCATATTTATATCTACCTATCTGCCTTGATATACCCTCCTCAAATTGTTAACCCCCAAATGAAAATAGGAAATAGGCATATATCTTTTTTGTTGTTGCAGAGTGTATGCATTGATTACAGGTATGAGTTCAGAGAACAAATGGAGAAGAGCCTGGGTAGACACAGAGTTTTAAAAAATCACATCTTTCAACTATATTATTTGTGCTTATTAAATTATCCATTAGAGTCACTGTCTAGGAACAAATCAAGGATTTAGAAATAATGACCCTTCATCACCACCTTGAGCTAACATCCTGATGCAAGGCATGGTATATCCAGGGATTGGGCAATAAAGCTGTGGTTATCTGATAGGACAAAGGGCTTTGCTGCCTCAATTCACACAGCACACTGCAACATGGTGCTCATGCATAAGTACTTGCTTCCAACGTGGGCTACAGAAGAGGTGGAAAATAACTCCTGTAACTATTGTTGATGACCAAGAAAATTCTCCGAGATATGTATGACATGTATTGCTCATGACTGGATCTTCTCACACCAGAGAAATAAGGGAAGTTATACTAAACATTGATAAGTCTATTGAGACAAATGTCAGCAATGTCTCAGAGTCCAACTGACCTATGTTAGAGGGTTGGGGACACCTTTCTGCCTTAAACCTAACAAAGAGGAAACATTTACAAATGATTTCAGCTGAATTTCTAAATATATCTTCCCACTTCCATTTGTAGAGTTATTAGAGATTAAATGCTCTAAAGGTTAACAGAGCAATCCTGGCTGACTTTCTCTCCCTTTTTTCCATGTAAATTCCAAATATGCACATTGCCAGCTCTTAACCACCTAGAGCTCTCTGCTCCCTAAAGAGGCAGCCTGAGATATCTGGGAGCTGCCAGGACCAGAAGAGGTGAAGGTTGGTTCTCTCCCACCACCATTATTCAGACCATCCACCTAGGTTTATTAATCTAAGTTTTGTCAGATTATACTTTTACAAAGATAGAGGAGAAATTTTAAAAAACAAAGTTAAAAGTAACATTAAGGTAGATTTTAAATGGTCCTATTCCTTGGGTCAAAGAAAGTAACAAGTGTTACCTTTTCTTCATTCCAGATGGGACAGAGGATGGAGGCTATAGCCCTGAAGAAAGTTTCCTGACTCTGAGGCTCAATCAGAGGAGAGAAGTGGCGGAAAGGTGTGTTTTGGGGAAAAGGCAGACACCTGCACCCTATCCACAGGACATGGGCCCAACATGAGAAGAATTTCAAGTACCTTAGGAATCACATTGAAACTGGATGCTGAGCCTGCTGGCCTTAATGCTTCTGTAGTCAGTGAAAAGACCCACTGTAAGAGGCAGCTGGGGTGAGCAGTGGAGCCCACGGTCAGTGAGGTAGGAGCCCTCACCAGTACTATCATGTGCAAAACAAACATGTGGTGACAGGGGCCAGTAGATAGATGCACAGAAGTCTCTCCTCTAAGTTTCGAGTCCTGCCTTAGTCCCACAATTCTGGTATCAACTGTTTTGGGAGTAAGGACAGAACTCATATAGAACTTCTCATTAATTTTGGTTAATGAGGTTTCCAAGCTGTATTTGGCTACAAGCCATCAGAAGGGAAATCTCTTGCCCCCTCACTACCAAATCTCCCAACCCATCCTATCTCCAATTATATTGTCTACCGCTCTCCATTCTAATGGATTTACCACTCATGCTCCTATTTAAAGCAGCCTCTCCATGTGTGCAGGAGACCTAATATTGCCCCCACTCCTCCAATCAAGGACAATACTCTAGCCATCCTTTTCCTGCATCATTAACCTCCAACCCCAATCATTACCATCAGCATGATGTCTTGCTATAGTAACTCTCATCCTGGACACATGCCCTCTTGATTCTACGTCCTCATACAAATGTCCATGATCTCTCTGCATCCTTTATGGTAAAACTCTGCAAACTGGTTACATATGCTGCAGTCCTTGTTTTGTCACCTCTCCCCCACCCCCTGCCATTCTTTCCTCAACCCACTCATCAGGCTTGCCTGTGCACTGAAGTAACCAGCAGTTTCTGCATTGCTAAATTCAGAAACCATTCCCCAGCTTCACTCTCCTCAACATCTCACTAGCATTTGATGTAGATACACTATTCACTTCTTGAAAGACTTCATTGCCTTGGCTGTTGCGATACTGTCCCATTCTATTTTCCTTTGACACATTAAAAAGCCTGCTCTCCCTCATTCATCTCTGCTGGGCTTTCCTTTTCTTCCCATTTCTAAAGACAGGAATACTCCAGAGGTTAGTCCTGTCTCAGGTCACATTCACTTTCCTGACAATCTCATTGAGCCCCATGGCTTTAAACGCTATCTCTATGCTAATCAATCCCAGATTTAATCTCTAGTGTCCATTTTCCCCTGAATTCCATATTCCTATTCAGTTCCTACTCAGCATCTTTATTCACCTACTAATAAGTACTTCAAAGTTAATATATCCTATATTTAACTCTATTCCCATGCTCACCCCAACTATAGTTATTCCTAAGGGTTTTCTGATCCATTAAATAGTTCCAACATTTATTAGTTGTTCAATTAAAAAACTTATGAACTATCCTTGGATCTTGTTCTCACAGTTTACATCAAGTTTATTAACAAACTCAATTTGCTCAACCCTAGGGAATATCACTTGCCAACATCTAACCACCATACTAATCCAAATAGTCATCATTTTTCTCTTGTACTGTCTTTTTCATTAGAACCCTATATCATTCTTGATGCTGCCACATGCTCTCCATTCAATGTGTGGAGTAACGCTTTTAAGAATGTATATCAGATCACAACACTGTTCAACTCAAAATTCCCCAATGGCTCCATAATATTTAGAATAAAGCCAAAGTAAGTGATAAGGTACATAATTGCAGACCCTATGTGTCCTGGCAGGTTCTTGCTCTCTTTCTCTCCTTCCCTCCCTGTCTTTCCCCCCTCTCTCACACATGCTTATACACATACAACCCACCCACATATCTCAATCCCTTCTACTCTTTACTGTTCTCTGTTTTACGAACACATCTGCTGTGCTCCTGCCTCAAAGTCTTTGTGCTTGTTGTATCTTCAGCCTAGAACATTCTTTCCCCAGACCTGTCCATGATGCTACTCACTCACTCCAATACCTGACTATCCAATTGATATCATTAAGTTTTTCTAGAGATATTATTCCCAACATTGTTGCTAATTAAGAGATTATAATTATTTACATATTATATACTTATTATGTAATCATTTCTATTACTAGATAATTGTTTGTGTGTCCAATGTTTATCTCTTTCAAGAGACTGTACAATTCATAGGTCACGGATTCTATTTTGATTGTCATTATCTGAATCACCTAAAAGAATGTGATAGAGAGGGCTAAATATTTTTGTTGAATGTATAAAAGCCAAATTTCAATCAACCCAGTAGATTTCAGGAACTTTTACTGAACTCAAGTGGAGGTAGTACTAAACTGTTATAGCAAATGCACTTACAGTGGTTTCCTTATGATTAATCTGTGGTTATTTCAAAGATGTTTATTGAGCAAGAAAATGCTAAGAGAAAGCCAAACTGCATTTACAATTCTTTGGTGCAAAAAATATGATCTATTACACAACAAAATGGTTCTTAAAATTACTTTGTTTTTAGCTGCCTCAAGGGTTTTGTACTTCCTAATCCCTTGCTTAGAATGTTATTTTCCCCAAATATTTTCACGGGATCACATTCTCATTTGATACAAAGATTTCCTGCTCTGAAAAAAAATAGTGTTGCTATTATTTGACTCAGAAAAAATTATTTACATGTATTCCTACAATAAAAGCCAACTAACAGAAGATATTAGCAATATGTATAACAGAAGCTTACTGTATAGAACACATAACCAATTTCTGTAAATCAATAAAAAAGATAACCAAAACAATATAAAAATGAGAATAAGAAAATAGAAATTTTATAGAAAAATAAGTGGCTCACCATATATAAAAATATCAACTTCATAAGTTACTGATAAAGGCATATTGAAACCACAATGAGATTCCAATTTGTACAAAGAGAGTGGCAAAAACTAGGGAGTTTAACAGTACTAAATATTATTGAGGGTGTAGAGCAATTGAAACTAATGAAATGATAATTGTGCTTTGGAAACTTTTCAGTATTACCTATTAAAATGAAATTTATGCACATTCTACTTCCCAGAAAGTCCAATACTATATACATAAGCTAGAAAAAAAATCTTCCCTATGTGAATAAGTAGTCATGTGGAAGAATGCTATTATAGCTAATCTTAAAAATATAACACACACACACAACCCCAAAATTGAAAGCAATCCAAATGTCCTGTAACAGTGGAATAAATAAGTTGCTTTATACACATATAGTGGAATATTACTTGGTAAAGAATATGAATAAACTCTATCTACACAAATCAGTGTGGATACATCCCAGAAACACATTGTTGAGTCAAGAAGCAAAACGTATCATACTTGTATCCTATGATTCCATTTTTCAATATTCAAAACAAAAATACATGTTTAAGTATACATGCAAAAGTGGTAAAAACTATTAAAAAAGCAAGAGAGGGATAAATATAAATTCAGGATAGTGATTATCTCCTAGGTGTCTTGGAGGGAAGATAAAATGGGAGCCATGTGGGATATGATCATGTCTTGGTTGGTGGGTACAAGGATGTTTACATTCTGTTCTTTAAACTGCAGTTACATACAATCACGTAGTCATATTTCTCAGGAAGAAAAAAATAGTACCATGCCAGAACTTGAATGGTGAAAATACCAATGGAGGAAAGTCAGAAGAACTGACTTATAAGTACTCTCTCTTCCATTCCAAGATAGGGCACCCTTCCCTTCTCTGGATCTCCGTCTCCCCATCTATAAAATAGAGAGGCTAGATAAGATTAAGGTTATAGTTCTATGACTAATGTTCCAGAGTTCTCTGACTCAGTAAGGGCCAGGCATTTGAACAATCTTATTTCATGAGCAGAAGCCTAAGTTTTTACCAAGTCATTTCTGTGAGTATCTACAAGTAGATCAGTCAAAGTATTATAAACCTGGGCAGACTTTGGATAATTATGTTAAACCACAATTAGTGCATGTGACATCTAACAAAAGACAACACTTTAAATATTTTTTTAGGGAAAAATGGTCTCCTGGATTCATTACCCTCCATTCTTATTCTCTTTTGCCTCCTGTGCCATGGGAAAATGAAATGAGAATCTGTGTTTGGGATAGTTGCATGTCAGATGTGGTTTTAATAAATGATCTCATGAAAATAAGGATCTTGGAAATACATACTTCCTTTTTTAAAAAACATTTTATTTATTTATTTTAGAGAGATATATAGAGAAAGTACAAGTGGTGGGGAGAGACAAAAGGAGATGGAGAGTATCTCAAGCAGACTGAGATGAGAATGAACCTGATATGGGGCTCACCTCATGACCCTGAGATCATGACCTGAGTAGAAATCAAGAGTCAGACATTTAACTAACTGAGCCACCCATGTGCCCTTGAAAATATACATTTCTACCTTCCAAACAATTAGGGATATAAAGAAATATTAAGGTGGGATCATCAAAGAGAAAGTGGAAGTTGAATAGAACACAGTCCTAGGAAACTCATCTAAAAGGTAACCTCTGTGCTTAAACCCAAGAACAATCAAACTTGAATGCATTAAGCAATTAAGTCATGTTATGGAATTATATAATTAGAAATTGAGAGCTTTTTCCAAATCGTGGTCATGGAATACCCATCTTAAACTGTATTCAAATGAATATGTTTTAGGGTGATGAGGTTAGAAGTTTTTAAAAGGAAGAGATATAATAATAATTATTATTATTCCAAATAAGCTTTATAATTTAGGGATACTTAAGCATTTTATTCAGTAAAATATAAAGGCTCTGGAGAAACAGCTAAGGCATTATATATATATTTATTTATAGTCTCTCCTGTTCCAGAGAAAATTTAAGGGCTATACATTTATTCTATTATCAGTTGTGGCTGTATTTTATTTTGTATTTTTATCACCCTGAAAACTACAACTTAAAAAAAATTAACCAAAGTATGAGAATGATGGAGGTTCTACACACCCTGCTCACCTCTAACTCTTCTAAGCAGTAATCGCTGATAATTCTCACTTATTTTGGTACTCTAAATTGCTTTTTTAAATTTCATGCAGTCTAATTTCTGAATATAATATACAAACAGAAATATGTAGATAAACATATGAATTGTATATGCATTTAAACAAAATCATGCTATTGAGATTGTCTTAAAACTTGCATTTTTTCATTTCAAAATAGGATAACCATTAAGCCATTCCATATATGTATTGAATTATATATTATCTCATGTTATCAAGGTACCATGATTCAACAATTGCCTACTACCAGACAATTACAATTTTTCAAAATTTTTTTATTCCAATAGTGGTGCACCAGAAAACCATTTTACTGTTAGAGAATGCATTTCCACAAATAAAGTTGCTAAATTGAAGGGTAAATGCATTTTTAAAAATTCACAGCTCCACAAAATGTACATATTCTCCTACAAGCAGCTCGCTAAGTTTTTTCATTTTTTTCTTGGTTATTCCTTATTTATAGGACTTTAATATATGTAAATATATTAATCTTTCCTATATTATAAGATCATAAACATTCTCTCCCAGTATGACATTTATGTTTTGACCTCATTTATGCAATGTTTCCCATAATCTATTTCTAATCAAACCCATCATTTACATAACCAATCCTGGCTTTCTTGGTTTTCTTAGGAAGGCCTCCTTAAGATGAAGTTCCAAATCTACTACTCTACATTTTCTTCTAATATTTAAAAAAGTTTAACTGTTCAAATTGATATACTTTGTTCTTCCAAAGTTTCTTTTTATATATGGGGAAGAAAGGAAACATAGCTTTATAATATTTCAATTTTAGCCGACTATCATAAACCTATGTACTGAATAATCTATCATCTTGTCTACTCTGGATGGGAATAATTTCAGTGTGACAGCTTCTAAAATGACTCCCCAAGATCTCCACTTCCTGATATCCTTGTTTTGTGTAACTCTTTCCCTTTGAATGTGAGCCAGACTGTGATCTGCATGTAATAAATAAAATATGGAGGAAGTGATGGGGTATCATTTGTGAGATGAGGTTCAAAAGTCCATGACTTTTGTTTTACAAGCACTAATTCCTTCATTGATTTCTAGTTGGTGTTTCTAGAGGATTCCTAATCTCCTAAATTTAATTTTATTGTGCCAGTTATGACTTTGACAGTCTGATGAATTCTACTGAAACCTCTTCATTATAAATGAATAAAATTCTTTTTAAATGAATAAAATGAGATACATAGGACTACAAAGGAAACAAATGACATATACTGAAATCCACATTAAAAACCCCACCTAGTCCATTCAACTATGTTTTAGTTACTGTGCTAGATTCACATTGTTTTGATTAAAACATGTTAACTTTTAGCAGCTTGTAGGTAAGTTCCTATTAACTATTGTGTTTCAATATTTTCTTGGTAATTCTCACTTGGTTTATTCTTTAATACTTAAAATAATTTATATATCTTTCCCCAAACTGATTGTGATTCTTACTGAAAACGTATGAAATATATATTTTAACTTGAGAAGTGGTGACATTTTTGTGATGTTAGCTCTTCTAATTGTTCTCTTAATACCTTTCTTACTTTCTACATCTTCTCTGAGTAACAGCAGTAATAATTATAATAGTATATCAATTAAATGTCATTTATTTGAGACTTACTATGTGCCATACCATGTGATGTCTTACAAAATTTAGCCAAATACAACACTATAAGAAAGGAATTGCCCATTTCTAGACAATTGAAGTTCAGAGATGTTAAATAAGTTTCCCAAAATTGAAAACCACTGTTAGCTAGTGGCCAAAATGTATATTTGCCTGGAAATCACAAGGTTTCTCTGCTAAGCCAAACTGTCAATTTGTATTCTTAACCCATGTCTACTATAAGAATGTAAAGGACAAAGACTTAAATTTCTGCAGTACATATCTCAATGAATAGATAATTGCTTAAGCAGAAGCTTGCATTTCCAAACTGTATAAAAATGCATTTGTAGCCAAGATACTAAGTCCTTTTTTGTTGTTTGACTGTTGCCAGCTATCAAGTACCACCTCTCTCTCTCCACCTTATGACCCTCATCTGGGCAGACCAGTAAGAAAACAGGTTTAGCACCAGTTGAGAGTTTTATGCTCTCAAGTCCTAGCTCTCAGGGAACCTTCAACCCAGACCCAATTTCTAACCCTTACAAACTCCAAGATAGTCTCTCTGTCCTGTTCTTTCAAGATTAGGAGCCTGTTCTGTCCCCCGGTAAGCCTCATTATTTGAATAATAATCCTTGTCATACTCTTTTGATGCACATTGACATTTTTAGTCTTAACATCTGAACAAAATTTTGAGTGGAGATTTATCATAGCCTATGGGTTGATCACAGCAGCACTGAATATTTCACTTACCCTTTTAGATATTGCTATGTAAAAACCACAGTTGATCCATAACATCAATGATTTTACATTGAATTCATTTCTTCCAAGGGCATTTATTAAGTAGCTACTGTATAGGCTCACTATTATAAGTGTGTGTCCTGCTGGTACCAAGGAGTTAGTCACGAAGTAATTGCAAGACTTGATTCTAGCTTTAGGAAATAAAGTTTGAACTAGAAATATAAAGTCAAATACAGGGATCTGGGGAGAGTAATCATAGATTAATTCAAGATTATTAATGTACTATTCCTCTATCAAAGAAAAATTAATCTATATCTAGTTTATTTAAAACATTTGCTATTTTAATAATTTGATGAAATTAAAGATTTCTTTTGCAGATAAAGCTGAGGGTCACAATGGATGTTTACCTTAAAATCAAAAGCTATTGATCTTTTTCCATTAAAACTTTCCTACAGATTTATTTTTATTTTTTAAAAGATTTTATTTATTTTATTCATGAGAGACACAGAGAGTCAGAGACATTGGCAGAGGGAGAAGCAGGCTCCCCACGGGAACCCAATGTGCAACTCAATCCCAGGACTACAGGATCATGCCTTGAGCTGAAGGCGGACATTCAACCACTGAGCCATCCAGGTATCCCTTTCATACAGATTTAAATTTCTTTAATTGTAACACCTCCCAAGTCTGTGAACACAACAGCATATAAGATGTAGTTGAGCAGCCATAACAGAGGGTTGGTGGTAGACATCTGACCTGGCTGCCATTTCTGCCAACCAACAATAGCCTCACAGGAGACAGCACAAACAGAGAGCTATGTAGCTCGGGTCACTGTAGCCCCAAAAGGTAAACTGGGGCCAGATCTCATCTGGCTGCAGGCTTTCCTGCCAATAAAAGCCTTTCATGGGATAATGGAGGGAGAGTGCCCTGCAGTTCAGTGTGACCACAGTTCTAGCAAATGGGCTGAGGACAGATATCTGGTCTGACCCAACTACAAGCTACAGGAAGCCCCAGACTGGCTCCTGAAGAGTACAAAGACCAAGCCTTTCCTAAAACAAAGAGAGCTATTGCAGCTAACTGGACTGAAGGCAAATGTAGCCTACCATAATAGTAGGGTGCATGCAACACACATAGAAGACATTCTTGAAGCACCATGTTTTGGTAAGTGAAGAACATCACATTGCAGGGTGCCATAGGACCTCTTCTTTATAAGGCCTCTACTTTTAAGAACAGGAAGTTTAGCCCAATTTCCTAATACACAGAAATACACACAGAGAGTTAGACAAAATGAGAAGACAGAGGAATATATCCCGAATGAAAGAATAGGACAAAAATCACAACAAAACAGCTAAATGAAATAAAGATAAGCAAAGTGCCCTGATAGAGAAATCAAAGTAATAGTCATAAAGATACATAATCGACTTAAGAGTGGAGGATCTCAGCGAGACTTTCAACAAACAGAAAATATTAAAAAGAACCAAACAGAGGTGAAGAAATCAGTAACTGAAATAAAAAATCTACTATAGGGAACAAATAGTAGACTAGAGAAAGCATAGGAATGGATCAGCAAGTTGGAACACAGAGTAATGGAAAGCAACCAAATAGAATAGCTAGCAAAAAGAAAAGAAAGAATTAAAAAATGATAATAGGTTAAGAGAATTCAATAACATCATCAAGCACAATAGCATTTGTATTATAGGAGTCCTAGAAGGAGAAGAGAGAGAAAAGGAGGCAGGCAACTTAACTGAGGAAATAATAGCTAAAGACTTCTTTAAGACCTAAGGAGGTCTATACCAAGACAGATAATAATTAAAATGGCACAAAGTAGTGACAAAGACAGAATTTTACAAGAAGTAGGGGAAAAGAAAGTAGTTATATATGAGAAAAATCCCAAAAGGCTATTAGTGGATTTTTCAGCAGAAACTTTGTAGGCTAGAAAAGAGTGTCATGACATTTAAAATACTCCAAGGAGAAAACTTACAACCAAGAAGACTCTATCCAGCAAGGCTACCATTCAGAATAGAAGGAGAGATAAATGATTTGCAAACAAACAAAAGTTAAAGGAATTCATCACTAAACCAAACTTATAAGAAACATTAAAGAAAATTCACTGAGTGGAAAGAAAAAGTTATAATCAGGAGTAAGAAAATTAGGAAGGGAAAAAGTTTCACAGGTACAAATATAATAAAAGTACTAGTTAAACACTTAAAAGACCAGTACAAAAGTTAAAACACAAAGCCTATAAAATCAATCATTTCTATACAAATCAGTCAAGGAACTCATAAAAGGATATAAAGTATGACATTATATACATAAAAGACGGAGAGGGGAGTAAAAGTACAGTGGTTTTAGAATGGGTTCAAACTTAAGTGACCATTATCCTAATATGGATTACTATATACATAGGATGCTATATATAAGCTGTAATACATATGCAAAACCTATAATAAATATGCAAAAAATAAAGAATAAGGATTCCAAGTATATCACTAAGGAAAGCCATCCAACTACAAGAGAGCAACAGAAGAAAGGAATAGACGATACCTACAAACACAGCTGTAAAACAAGTAACAAACATTACTATCAGAAATGACTCTGAATGTAAATGAAATGAATGCTCTAACCAAAAGATATAGGGTGACTGAATAGATAAAAGAGCAAGACCCATCTATACGCTGTCCACAAGGGATTCATTTCAGACATAAAGACACATGCAGATTGATAATGAAGGAAGGGAAAAACATTTATACATTTCTAAGAAAAAAATGCTGAGATAGGAATACTTATATTAGACAAAATAGATTTTGAAACAAAGACTGTAACAAGAGACAAAGAAGAACACTATATAATCATAAAGGGGACAATCTAACAAGAAGATATAACTATTATAAATATTTATGCACCCAACATGATAGCACCCAAATACATAAAGCAACTATTAGTGGACATGAAGGAAGAATCAATGGTAATATAATAATAATAAGAGACTCTAACACCTCACGTACATCAATGTATAGATCAACACAAAGAAAATCAACAAGAAATCAGAGGCTTTGAATGACACATTGGACTAGATGGATCTAAGAGATATATTTAGAACATTTCAACCAAAAATAGGATATACACTCTTTTCAAGTGCACATGGAACATTCTCCAGAATACATTACATGTTAGGCCACAAAACAAGTCTCAACAAATTCAACAAGTTTGAAATTGTATTATGCATCTTTTCTGACCACAATGCTATAAAACTAGAAATCAATCACAAGAAAATATCTACAAAGAACACAAATACATGGAGATTAAGTAATAGGTTACTAAAAATGAATGAGTCAATGAAGAAATCAAAGAGGAAATAAAAAATTACATGGAGACAAATGAAAATGAAAACACAATGGTGCAAAATATTTGGGATATATCATAAGCTGTTATAAGAGGGAAGAGTACCTATTTCAAGAAGAAAAAAGACATCTCAAAACATCTCAAGAAAACAAACAAAACCCTCCCAAAACTAAACCTAACCTTCCACCTAAAGGAACAAGTAAAATAAAAAGAGAACTGAGGGATCCCTGGGTGGTGCAGCGGTTTGGCGCCTGCCTTTGGCCCAGGGCACGATCCTGGAGACCCGGGATCGAATCCCACGTCGGGCTCCCGGTGCATGGAGCCTGCTTCTCCCTCTGCCTGTGTCTCTGCCTCTCTCTCTTTCTCTGTGTGACTATCATAAATAAAAAAAAATAAACATTAAAAAAAAAAAACAGAACTGAAAGCTGACATAGGAAGGAAATAATAAGTATGAGAGCATAAATAAATGAAATAAAGACTAAAAAAAGACCAATAGAACAGATCAATGAAATCAGGGGTGGGTTCTTAGAAAAGATCAACAAAATTGATAAACTTTAGCCACTCATCAAAAAAGAGAAGGAGAGGCTAAAATAAATCAAAGAGTAATAACTGACACCACAGAAATGTAAAGGATTATAAGAGGATATTATGAAAAATTATATGCCAACAAATTAGACAACCTAGAAGGAATTCCTGGAGACATAATATCCCAAAATTGAATCAAGAAGAAATAGGAAATTTGAGTAGGTCAACTATTAGTATTGAAATTGAATCAATAATCAAAAAACTCCCAACAAACAAAAGTCCAGGACCAGAAGATTTCACAGGTGAATTCTAACAACCCTTAAGAAAGAATAATACCTATTATTCTCAAACTATTTCAAAAAATAGAAGAAGAAGGAACACTACTAAATTCATTCTGAAGCCAGGACTACCTTGATATCAAAACCAGATAAGGACACCATAGAAAACAGAACTATAGGCCAATATCTGTGATGAACATAGATGCAAAAGTCTTCAAAAAGATATTAGGAAATTAAATCCAATGATACATTAAAAATATCATTCACCATGACTGAATGGGATTCAGTCCTAGGATTCAAGGGTGGTTCAATACATGTAAAGCAATCAATGTGATACATGATATTAACAAGAGAAAAGACAAAAACTGTATGATCATTTTAACAGATGCATACAAAGTATTTGACAAATTACAACATCCTTTTTTTTATAGAAACTCTCAACAAGTTAGGTTTAGAGGGAATATACCTCAACATAATAATGTCATATATAAAAAGCCCACAGCTATCATACTCAATATCAAAAACTGAGAGCTTTTCCACTAAGATCAGGAACAAGACAAGGATGTCCACTTTTATTATTTTTATTCAACACAATAGTGGAAATTCTAGCCACAGCAATTACACAAGAAAAAGAAATAAACATTGGTAAGGAAGAAGTAAAACTTCCATTATTTGTGACATGATACAATATATAGAAAACCCTAAAGACCACCAAAAAACTAGAACTGACAAATGAATTCAGAAAAGTCACAGGGTACAAAATTAATATACTGAAGTATGTTGCTTTTCTAGACATCAATAGTAAAGTAGCAGAAAGAGAAATTGCAAAAACAATTCCATTTACAATTGCACCAAAAATAATTTTAAAATCTATGAATAAAATTAACCTAGGAGGTAAAGGATCTGTACTCTGAAAACTTTAATACATTATTAAAATAAATTGAAGGTGACACAAATAAATGAAAAGATATCCCATGCTCATGCGTTGGGAGAAAAAATATTGTTAAAATGTCCTTACTAACCAAAGCAATCTACAAATTTAATGCAATCTCTATTAAAATACCAATAGCATTTTACACAGAACTAGAACAAATAATCATAAAATTTGTATGGAACCACAAAATACCCCAAATAGCCAAAGCAATCTTGAAAACAAGACCAAAACTGGATGTATCACAATCCCAGATTTGAAGATATACTACAAAACTGTAGTAATCAAAACAGTATGGTACTGGCATAAAAACAGACACATAGATCAAGAGAATGGAGAGTCCAAAAATAAACCTATGGTTTTATGGTCAATTAATCCACAATAAAATAATCAAGAGTATACAATGGAAAAAAGTTTCAACAAATGGTGTTGGTAAAACTGGACAGCTACATGCAAAAGAATGAAACTGGATAATTTTCTTATGCCATATTCAAAAATAAACTTGAAAGAGATTAAAAACCTAGATGTAAAACCTGAAATCATAAAATTCCTAGCAGAAAACATAAGCAGCAATCTTCATGACATCAGCCATAGGGATATTTTTCTAGGTATGCCTCCTTTGGAAAAGAAAACAAAAACAAAATCAAACTGTTGGGACTACACCAAAATAAGAAGCTTTTGCATAGTGAAGGAAATAACCAACAAAATAGAGAGATAGTCACTGAATGTAAGAAGATACTTATAAATGATATATCTGATAAGTGGTTAATAACGAAAATATATAAATAGTGTATCCAACTCAATACCAAAAACCCACCGTGAATAACTTAATCAGAAATTGGGCAGAGGACTTGAATAGATATTTTCCGAAAGAAGACATACAGAGGGCAACAAACACATGAAAAGATGTTAAACTTCACTAATCATCAGGGAAATCAAAAACATAATGAGATATCATCTCACACCTGTCAGAATGGCTAAAATTAAAAAACACAAGAAATAATAAGTGGATGGAGTGGACACAGAAAAAAAGAAACCTTCATGCATTATTGGAGGGAGTGAAAGCTTGTGTAGCTGCTGTGGAAAACAGTATGGAGGTTCCTCAAAAAATTAAAAGTAGAAATATGGTATGATCCAGTAATTCCACTACTGGGTGTATTTACCCAAAGAAAACAAAAACACTAATTAGAAAATATATATACACCCTTATGTTAATTTCACTATTACTTATAATAACCAAGATATGGAAGCAAGTGTCCATCCACAGATGAATGGATAAAGAAGAAGTGGTATAGATAGACAATGGAAAATCATTCAGTCAGAAAAAAAGAATGAGGGACGCCTGGGTGGCTAGGTGGTTGAGTGTCTGCCTTCGGCTCAGGGCATAATCCCAGAGTCCCAGGACCGGGTCCCACATTGGCTCTCTGCATGGAGCCAGCTTCTACCTCTCCCTATGTCTCTGCCTCTTTCTGTGTGTATCTCTCATCAATAAATAAATGAAATCTTAAAAAGAAAAAAGAATGAAGTCTTACCATTTTCAAGGACATGGATGGATGTAGAGAATATAATACTAACTAAAATAAGTTAGTCAGAGGAAGACAAATACCATATAATTTCACTCATATGTGGAATTTAAGAAACAAAACAAAGGAACAAAGGAAAAAAGTCTATCAAAAAAGCAGATTCTTAAAAATAGAGAACAAAATGGTAGTTGCCAGAGGGGAGGTGGGTGGAGGGATGGGTGACACAGGTGAAGGGGATTAAGAATACATTTATCAGGATGCATATTGAGTAATGTACAGAATTGTTAAATCATTATATTGTACACTTGAAACTAATATAACACTGTATGCTAATTATACTTGAATGAAAAAAAAGCTACAGCTGACAGTCAAAACATTCATGTATGCAGTGATTTGCCAAATATTTATAGTACAGTCATATATTAATTTGAAAAGAATTGACCTATTTATAGTATTTTGATTTCAGAGTATATATATCTCCATTAGTCAAGTCTTATTTAGCGCCCATCAATCGAATTTTATGCTTTACTTTTGACTAGATCTTATACCTTTCTTGTTTCATTTATTTTTAGCTCTTTGAAATTTTTGTCTGTGATGAATGATTTTTTTTCCCATTTTAATTTCTAACTGGTTATTGTTAACATAAAGAAAAAGTATTGCTTCTTTTGTGGTATTTATCTTGAATCTAGCTGCTTTATTGAATTTTCATATTGGTTTTAATAGAATTGTTTATTTGGGAAGTATATGATCATATCATCTGTGAATAACAAAAAAAGTTTGTCCTTACAAATGTTTGTAATATTTAATGCAGTTTGTTAATGTATTAATTAGAACTTCCAAAAAGATGCTGAATAATGATGATAATGACTGTATCAGATTCCTGATTTAAATAGGAATGCTTTTTAGTAAGACATTCACTCTTGATTTTTATTTAATAGTTTGTCATAGTTAGGGAGTTTCTTTCTATTCCTATTTTGCTGTCATTTTTTTTCTTTTTCCATCATTTCCTTTTCAGATACAGGCATCACAGCTTCTCCTTTATTTACTTCAAATACCAGCTAAATATCATATTGAAACTTTTTCTTATTTTAGGGGCAGCAGCCTTATAACTATGGTTTGAAGAGTCAAGGAATGGTGCTTGTAGGAAGTTTATTTTTTTATTTTTTTATTTTTTTATTTTTTTTGTAGGAAGTTTAGAATGTAGTTGACTTTAATACCTGGGGCTGTGATCTCAGAGAGTTTTTTCCATGTTTTGAATTATGTTTGGCCTGATTTATGATTATGTACTTTATTGTTTTTTTATTCATTTAAACTAGGTACAGACTAATATTAGGTAACAATCTACTTCTCACGGTGGCACAGATAGCTCCATGACAAGATATATTTATCAAAATAAAGGAAATGGAAAAACAAGTAATATTCAGCAACATTTAAATAAGACTTTCCAGAGTGCTAGGACTTCTAAGGGGATAGCAAAATGAAAATACAGTTATTACATCTGTCTTCTGATTCATTTTCAAGTATATTTTCAAGTATGATTAATGGTTTTATAAATATGTTTCTCACTTCATCCGTACCAACAAAAGATTTCAAATTAATTCATTATTTCTGACTCCTTCCTTAATGGATTTTTAAAGTCCATAGCAACAAATCAATCCACTGCAGACTCAAATCTGTGAAATGTGATATATTCTTTTATATCCAGAAAGGAATGGGCTGTGATGCTGTAAATGATACTGCAAAATAGATTGGTACCGTTTGCCCTAAACGAGAAAAGTGGCATGGTTATTTCAAGGTATTTTATTTCTAATAATAAAAAAAGTTATGCGTTTTATCTTTCCTAGACAACTAATGGGTTCTGGAATATCTAAAAAGCTTAACTATAAACACTCTAAGTTTCAACTAAACTTGTTTTTCATTAAAATTTCTTTCCCCAGGTATTTGAGCCTTTAAAAGGGGCACAATAAGATTATATGCACACAGGATATATAATTGGTTCTTAGCTTCAAGGAACCCACACTTACAAAAGAAGATACTTGGAAAGACAAAAAAAGTTTCAAGAACTGCCAAAAGCAAAGACATTTTTGAACACTCACAAGAATGAAAACTGCAAATACCGAGGGCTGAATTTTTTTTAAGACATGTAGAACAATGACACAAAATGTATAGGCCTAAAAACATCCAAACATAAATAGGAATATGGAATATGACAGAAGAAGCAGGTATAGCAAATTAGTAAAGAAAGGAAGATCCATTCAATAAATGATACAGAGAAATTTGTTCTTCAGGTGGAAATGATAAAATTAGATCCCTATTGCACACCATTTCCAGATGGATTAGAATTAGAATTGCCAAATGCAAATAACTTACAAGAAAATATAAGAGAATATAGTTTACATGTTAGACTAGAAAGTATTTTCTTATGTCACAAGTACAAACCATAAAGGTAAACATCAAGTTTGTCTATGTTGAAATTAAAATTGTGTATATGAAAAAAGTTATCATAAAACATAATTAAATGACGAGTTGCTGACTAGGGAAGTTACTTCTAACACTGTCAGGCACTAGGGTTTAATAATAATAACAGTCATAATAATAATGTTATAAATAAATATATAATTCAAAGCAAAACCAAAATAGCAATATGGTGGCAAAGTTATACAATAATACATGTCAGACACTGTTCAAAGCATCTTAATCAAACCCATTTAATTCTCACAACAAACTTGTAGGTCCTATTATTTTTCCCATTTTACAGAGTAGGAAACTGAATCATAGGTAGAGTGAATGAATCACTGAAGGTCACAAGGTCAGTGAGTGGAAGAATTAGGTTATATAAATCTAGCTAGCTACCCATTAAAACAAAGTAAAGAATTTAAAAATACACAGGAATGATAGACATAAACTTCAAATTACTCGTTATCTCTAAGAATGGAAAGAGAATAGAAGTAGGTCTTTAAGTTTATTTCCCATGGAAAAGCATATAGGAATCAAAGGTGGAAAAATATTAGCACTTATAAAATGTATGTAACAGATGCACAAGAGTCAGTTATACTGCTTTTAGTACTTAACTGTACTGTATATTTTTCAATTAAATTCATTTTTTTTCATATTAATGATACTCTGCTTTTGCCCAGTGAGATAAGCCATCAACAAAATGCGAAGTATCTTAATGAAATGGGAGAAGGTATTTGCAAATGATATATCCAATAAGAGGTTAATATACAAAATTTAGAAAGAACTTATACAAGTCAACATCAAAATAATAATGATAATAATGATGATGATGATACAATTAAAAATGGGCAGAGAACCTCAATAAACATTTTTCCAAATAAGACCTATAGATAGCCAATGGTCACATGAAAAGATGTTCAATATCATTAATCATCAGGCAAATGCAAATCAAAGCTATAATGAGGTACAGCTTTACAACTATCAGAAAGGCTAGTATGAAAAAGGCAAGAAATATCAGGTATTGGTGAAGATGTGGAGAAAAGGGAATTCTCATGCAGTGTTGGTGGGAATGTAAATTGGTGCAGCCACTGCAGAAAACAGTATGAAGTTTTCTCAAAAATTCAAAAATAAAAATACCATAATTCTAGTAATTATATTCCTAAGTATTTACCCAAATATACTAACTTGAAAAAGGATATATACATAAGGATACATGCAAAAGGATACACACACACACACACACACACACACACACACACACATATATAATGGAATATATGAGATATATAAAAAATATATAAAATGGAGTATTAGTCACAGAAAAGAATGAGATATCACCATTTGTGACAATATGAATGAATATAGAGGGTGTTATGCTAAGTGAAATAAGTTAGAGAAAGACAAATATCACATTTTACTTATATGTGGAATCTAAAACACCAAAATAAAGAAACCCCCCTTCCACCCTGAAACAGAATCACAAATACAGAGAATAGACTGGTGGCTGACAGAGGGAGATGTTTGGGGGATAGGCAAAATAGGTGGAGAGAATTAAAAGGTGCAAATTTATTAGTATAGTAGCATTATATGGTGACAGATCATGACTACACTTATTGTGGTGAGCATAGCATTATGTATAGAATTGCCATATCACTATACTGTATACCTGCAACTAATACCACACTGTATGCCAATTATATTACAATTTAAAAAAATGATATTGGGTGGTCCGGGTGGCTCAGCGGTTTAGTGCCGCCTTCCGCCCAGGGTCTGATCCTGGAGACCTGGATCAAGTCCCATGTCGGGCTCTCTGCATGGAGCCTGCTTCTCCCTCTGCCTGTGTCTCTGCCTCTCTCTCTCTCTCTCTCTCTCTCTCTCTCTCTGTGTGTGTGTGTGTGTGTGTGTCTCTCATGAATAAATAAATACAATCTTAAAAAAAAAAAGATATCGTGAAAAGAACAGAAAAAAGATGCCATGAAGTAAGAATGGTGAGGGCAGAAAGGGCAATGAAAGTGAAATATTCAGTGATTAGTGCTTGAAGGAAGGATGTATTTCTCAAAGATCATTCTATGGGCAGGAGAAAGGAGGAGAAAGAGTAACCTTCAAATGTTTGAAAAAGGTGAAGTTACAAACTCTGATCAGTGAGCCCAATGGAGCCAACAGATGTGCTTATTTAGCCAGCACAGAACTCTTTAGAATTTGATTTTATATGTATATAAATACATTTTTCTATATTTTTATTTCATCATAACCCTCACAAACTCCTTATATCTTCCACCAGGTAATTCTGTTTATTTATCTCGTTTATGAAAACTTCTGAGTATGAAATCCTTGCAAAAGGAATGAAATAAGCAGGTAGACAGTGTTAGATTTAGAATTTAAGAAGAGTACCTCCTCTTCATCAGAGAGAGCAGAGAAGCAGAGGAAAGGAAAAGAGAAAGAAAACATTTTAAAAAGAGTAATTAAGGCAGGTGAGGCTCTAAATAAGAAAATAAATATGAGCCCCTTGGGTGATTGAGTTAGCTGAGTGTCTGACTCTTGATCTCAGCTCAGGTCATGCTCTTAGGTCATGAGATGGAGCACCTCATCAGGCTCCGCACTTGGTGTGGAGTCAGTTGGTATGAAGTCAGTTTAGGATTCTCTTTCTTCTTCTCCCTCTGCCCAATCCCTGCTATCTGTCTGTCTGTCTCTCTAAAAATAAAAAAAGAAGAAGAAAACAAAATATCACAAAAAGGTTAGTGTGGATGTAAAAGGGGAAAACATCTGGGTACATCTTAAAACACCACACAAATGGGTCTTAGGTATGGTCATATTGTTAAAAGCATCTTTCCTGAATACTTTGCCCCAATCTCATAATTTCTGCCTCCTGACATCAAGATTTTTTCTTTTTTAAAAGATTTTATTTATTTATTCATGAGAGACATAGAGAGGCAGAGCCATAGGCAGAGGAAGAAGCAGGCTCCCCGTGGGGAGCCTGATGGTGGTCTTGATCCCAGGACCTCAGGATCATGACCTGAGCCAAAGGCAGATGCTCAACCACTGAGCCACCCAGGTGCCCCTCAAGATTTTTTTTCTACTTGGAATCTTATCTCATGCCACAGATGCAATGTTTATTATTATTTCTTTACTTCCAGATTTCCTCTTAGATTATACTTTATACTAGTCCTTCTTGGGCTTCTCTGGGTAAACTCTTCTTCCCTGGTCTTATCTGAAAAGGAACATGTGGATGGTCCCCTACTTCATAAAAACAAGATCTGTTTGCACAGTTTTCTTGAGTATGTAAGAAGCTATCTTTTCATCAACTCTGGAAAAGTGTCACCAATTTTCTCTTCAAATCCATTTCCTTTTATCATCTCCTTCAGAAACATTTTTTTTAAACCATGTTACCATATTTGGAAGTATGACACTGATGTTGAAATGCTGAATAAGACTACATCTCCAGAATATTGTAATAATTGATGGATTTAGTCAATTTTGTAAAATCCTTTCCTTTTCTTTATTGTTAGGGAAAAACACATCCAGTCAATTTTATCCCCCCCCAAAATGGTGGATTTGCTATTTTCATTGAACTGGCTGACCAATCCAGTCAAATAAGTGGTTTACTGTTTTTTCTCTGGTGAAATAATTAGTTGTTTAATTGAACTTAACAGATTTATAGGTTTCTTGGGCATGCATGCACAAAGCAATAATGAAAATCAACAGCTCAATGTGTGACCATATAGACAAAACTATTTGAATGAAATTTTTTTTTCACACTTGCAATTAAGTTTTGGCTGTTTCTTATTCTTATGGGGCTTTCTTTATACAAATTTAAAGCTAACATATTTCACAATGTGCTGGATATTTTGTAGGACTGATCAGAAGCATTACTGGTAAGGTAGTGGGAGTAGAGTAGTAAGGGGATTTGTCACAGGCTTGGGGAAAGAAGTAAATTTCTTTGGAGAGAAACTGATGTACCTACATCAAGATTATAGAGATTTTATATGCAAATATTTTTTAAATGCAAAAACTGTTTTAAGTACTATACCCCCAAGATGAAAATGGCAAAGTCTCTATCTTCAGTGAGAATACCAGCTAGAAAACCTGTCTGCTAGAAACAGAATATAGGGCTCACATAGTTTAAAAGAGAAAGACTATATCATGCACATAACTAGAATTCTTGAGAGAGGATAGTTTTTTGTTGTTGTTGTTGTGATTTAATAAATGACTTAAGTATGAAACTACAGACACAATACTAGGTAGGCAGTTAGGTTGTAACAAGATGCCTGATGGCCAGCCAAGAGGTACATCAGGGACAGATGGGGGGGAAATCAGAGGCCTGTTCTGGCAGCATGCCACAAGGAGCCAGATCAAACAAGACAGGACCAAGATGGTGGGTGCCATGACAGGAAATTCCTGACCAAACAAGGAAGAAAAGGTATGGAGCCCTGCTTCCAAGAAATTCCTGCCCCAAGTAACAATATTCCATCACATTAACAACTGTCAACAAAAGATACAAACTTGAAGCCCAGAGGGCACAGCTCACTGCTCTAGCTCTCTCTTGCTCATCAGTTCTCACTCTCTCTTTCTCTTTCTCCCTCCTGCCTGCTCTCAGAACCAGAGAGTGTACCCTCCTCTTTAATAGTCTTTTCCAATTTGTCCCATTCAACTACTGCATCTGGACATCTTTGAATTATTTCTTGCCAAGAGACCAAGAGCCTTCAACAACAGCTTTGGGAGGGGTTAGGTCAATGCCCCAGGGCTCAGAGTCTTACCAGTTTACTCCGCAATAACAGCTTCTGGTATACTTCATTCTGATACCATCAACATGAGATACACCATAAATTAAGTTCCTCTTTTGGTAACAGGGAGACCGTTAGGACAATTGTAATTATATGCTGTTCTATTCATACCTAGTATTTGTTAGTGAATACATGAATGAGGAGGGAGGGATCAGGAGACCTAGGGAGAAACTGGGGGCCGGGGGAGACAAGAGCACAGAAACACATAGTGAAACATCCCCCTAATTATAAAATGTAAACTTTTCTCTTTCTTTGGGTGGGGCTAATTTAATATAGCTATTCTGGACCAGGAATATACTGCAGTACGAATGCCAGTCATTGACTTAGAAGATTCAGTGTCCCTACCTCCACATCAAAGAATGTGCCTGTTTAGTGAAAGACCAAAGAAAGAAAACTGTGATTTCTGTGAGAAATCACTTTCTTAGGAAGTGAGAAGAAAAGAGTTGGATGTTGGATAATGAAATGAGGACTTCTATATGAACTTTGCAATTTATTTTTGTGTGATAGAAGGAAAGAAGGCAAGAAAGATATACAAATAATTTTAACATAAGACATAATATAATAGGTTGACATCTTCCTCAGTCAGTCAGAGTTGCTGTTGGAGTTGAATCATGCTTTCCATTCCTGAAATAAACCCTTACAATTGTGAATGGATATACTGTTACCTTCAGAAATACCCACTTTGTGAATGAATGCTAGTTTGTATAGATCCCTGAATTCCGCTGGAATTGTGTTTTATTTTGGTTTTCTTTCTGCATGTATTCAGAATGTATATTGACCTTTAAAACTTCATTGAAGATTTTTATCTGATTTATGGCCACTTTCCACAAAGTAGCAAAGGTTTCAATTACTGCAGAGGAATTACCATATATTCAGTGAAGAGAGACCAGTATAAGTATGTTGAGATGTAGGTGTCAGGCAATGAGCTAGAATTCCCGTAAGCTATGTGACTTGTTCTCACACATCAGCTTGTCTATGTGTTCAATTTAAATATGTGCCTCAGCAGAATTTCAAATCAAAGCATGTCATGGACTATCAGGGTCATCTGCAAACAGTCAAGACCACTTATATTAAATTCATAAATGCCAAGTGTCTTCAATACAAATGTAAGCTATTAATAAATTTCATGAAAGATGTGTGAACCAATTATTATGGAAAACTTGAAGAAGGAAAATACCTTCCCAGCAGAGTCACTAGAAATATTAAAGTCAATTGTCAAATATTCATAGCAGATTTAGACGATCCTTTTGCATATTCTGGGGGTGATGATTTGCTGTGGACAACTAAAACAGTCCACAACTCTATAATATCCGCATCAACTTAAGAAAGAAAAGCAATTCTTGACCTAAACGATGGTTTTTCGAAAAGAAAATGCAAACATTCAACTACCTTTATCTTAAAGATATTTTACTGTGCTTCTAAAAGATTTCTGAAAGTACAAAGAACAGAAGATTAAGTCTGCTATCAAGAAAATAGGGAAATTATTTTCAAAATAGATAAATAAATAGATGAAATAGGTCACTTTGCACAACAATCAAGTAGCTTGCAAGACACAGTGCATTTGCCCAGTCACATGTAGAGCAACAATTCTGAAAAGATGGAGAAGAAAAAGAATTACCTAGGAATGGTCTTTTGCCTTTCTCCATGGAGCTGCAGACCAACTCCACCAGCTGCAGGCCGGTGGCTGAAACCTAATGCAGGCTTGAGTACTCACAGCTTAAGCCCATAATTCTTTTCCCAGACAGTACAGTTAAACTCACACAGTTACCAAAATGGATAGTTAACATGTCCAATTAAGCAGTACTACTGCTAGTTCATTCTAGTGGAGTACCAGATTGTTAGATTGTAAGCTAGTCACCAAAGGAGAATTACCAATTTTTTCAAGCTTCCTTTGGCCTTGACTTGGATAAACTGTATAACTTTGCAGTAACAAATTAACTTATATAATGATTAATCAGAAGATTTGCCTGGGTCTGTATACAGAAACACAAATATCTGAAACTTCATAATAATTTGAGAGGGAGATTGTAATAAAAATATGTGCAGCTGTTAGCTCAGAACACTTAGAAATAAAAGTTACTAGCACTTAGTTGTCTATAAATACAAGAGATATGACTTCAACATTACTCATGAAAATCTCTGTATATTAACTGGAACTCGTTATTTTGTCTCACTAATATGCGCTTAAAATATACAATGTTATTTAAATAAATTCATTTCTAGAATTATGAAAAACAAAGCTAGAAGAGATGAATATTATTAAATGCTCATATATTTGAGTTAATTACTTTAATAAGAACTTTACCCCGAACACCTAGTTGAGAACCTATCTTCAATGAGGGAATGATAGCCTTGATGAGGTAAAGAGGAACATGGGGGAACTCTGGGAGAGCAGGACTGAGTGGGTCAGTAGAGTAGGGGGTACTGTGGGAACCCTGAGAGTTCTTATGATCTACAGACTAGCAAGATGTAGATGAAATGTATATTCTAAGGTCAAATCTGCACACCTATCACTTAAGAGCTAGGAGGCACAAAATGAGGACTCTCAAAACTAATATATCTCTTTAAAAATCATTATTTCCTTCCTAATTAATTGTTAGCTGCCTAAGGCTTTATGGATCCAAGCATCGTCGGAATTTATTGAGCACCTACTATGTGATAAGCATTCTACAAATACCTTACAGATTATTTTATTTAATCCTTAAAATAATGGTAGGTATATAATACATGCTTTACAGATGAGACAACTGAGTAATTTATCTAATTTAAGCACTTAACTTGAAATGACAGAAATATAATGTGAACCCAAATTTTCTAACTTCGAATATAATGTCCTTAATGAATGTGATATTTTCTCTGGGTTCCTAGTTCACATTCAATTTGACCTTCTTCTTATGTGACTATGATTGTGACTCATCTTAATTACTTCTTTATCCTAATTGTTCCTTTATTCTAAAGTTCCTTATTGTTTTCCGATCACATTTGCTTTTTCCTCTGTGACCAATATCTTGATCAATAAATCTTCTGGCTAAGAAGTGATAGTCTGCTGTGTCTGTCTGTTTCCAATAACCTTGGCTAACTGTGGCCCATAGGAACAACGAACCTCCCAAGTTCTTGATCTGAAAGGAAAATTGAGTAAAGATGGAAGAAAAGGGGAAAAAAAGGGAGGTTGATGAGGCCAAAGCTGATATTTTATTTTTAAAATTAAACCTAAGGTTAATAGGTACTAATATGGAAAAATCTGGAAATCTCTGCTCTACTATTATCTTTAGGTAAATTACTTAACTTCTCTGACATAATTAGTTAACAAATGATATCTGAGGCCTACTTTGTACAACATTGACATATTCCTTGTTCTCATAGGACATACAATCCACAAAACAGTGGATAATAATCAAACTCTTGAAGGGTTACTGTGAAAATTAACAGCCTACTGCTCATAATAAGTAGACATTTGTGTAAATTCTGTTTGCTTCTTCTGGGTAGAAATCAAATATTATTGATTCAAATTTAGTTATGCTAAATCTTGCTTCTATGTTAGTATTACTATATTGGAGTTATGAAGCCAAGGTAACTATTGATCACTTCCCTTGTCCTTATAAGTCCGAGCCTAAGTATAGAAGAAGCTGTGGATAGGTAACTTGACAAAAGTATAGGGCTGAATTGCTGCTGAGTGCTTTTCCTATAGAGAGATGATATGCCTTTGTTGTTCTTATTGCCTTTAGGGTAAGAGTAAAGCTTTTTTTTTTTTTTTTTTTTTTTTTTTTAAAGAAAAATGGTAACACTTCTACAAACTTGTATTCTACTTGGAGAAGTCTCTTAGAGCTATGGCATCATAGTATGTTCCCAACAATACCGAGAAAGACACAACTATTGGTAGTCTCAAAGAAAATCTCTGAATGGGATGACATGAACAAAGGACATATCACCATTCTAAAAATTACAATTTTATGAAATTCCAGTGACCCTGGTAAAGAAAATACTGAGTGTAAATATTTATTGGTATGAGAGGCGTCACCTCAATTCTCAGAGAGATGGGATTTATCATATAAAGTTAATGCTCACACTGCTAGTCAGCACAACTCTGTCCCAAAATATCAGACTCTAGCCCCACATCCATAGACTCATTTATGTCTTCTCCATACAGTTCAATGAGCTTTAATATATACAACTTTATACTCAACATATTAATCAAGGTAAGTGAAATTTCTATTTATAGAAACTTCTAAACTTCTCTCATTCCTCAATCTTGTGGACAAATTCTTTATAAGTTTTATTGACCTAATAGAATGAATTTTAAGAAAAGTTCAACCTAATAAAACCCTAAAGAATAAATGGATATTTATGATCCAAAATTTTAAGTGTCTTTTCCAGCATTTAATTAACCAACATTAACTGATTTATTATTTAACACAAGTGCACACAAGCCTTACAATCGCATTCAACTGGTATTAGTTTTGAGTGTTGACTAGTGAATTAATAAAGGCTAATAAAAATAGCATTTTTTTGGTTTAAATCATTTGCTATTTGGGCACTGTTGTTTTTTGTTTCTTTTTAAAGATTTTATTTATTTATTCATGAGAGACACAGAGAGAGGCAGAGACACAGACAGAGGGAGAAGCAGGCTCCTTGCAGGGAGCCCAAAGAGGGACTCCATCCTGGGATCGGGATCATACCCTGAGCCAAAGGCAGACACTCAACCGCTGAGCCACATAGGCATCCATGGATACTGTTTGTTTGTTTGTTTATTTACTTTAGCTATGGTTTGCATTTTCTAAACCTTCTCTAGGTACTTTGCTAAAGATTGTCTATCAAGTTTATGTAAATAGGAAAGCTAAGAGTCCCATGCATATTTATTCATAAATTAAAGACAATGCTTTCCACCAGTTAGCTCTGTAAAAGGGAAATAGACCTTGCCTAGATGTAATTAGGCATTTGTGTTCTCCATAACTGTAATTTACTCTTAGTATTTGAAGAACCATCAGTTCTCGTTTATCCGGGTAAGTAACAATAAGTGAGGCTAAAGTAAATTCAAAGCAACACCCCTGGGTCACCTTAGTGAATTTATGGAACATATCATAACATTATTTGAAAAAACTATAATTTTGGTCCTGTTGTGTGATAGAATGAACCACTAGTTTGATTTGTCATTCTGTATATTCAGTGATACTCAAAGTGCATGTCCTTAGGAAAGATGAACTTGGCTGCAGCCATGGCTACATGGTAGGAGTTTTGTACTCTCATTTAACACATGATGCTCAAGGTGATCCATGTGGTGAAACTGTCCACAGAGTCAAACATGAATTGTTCACTCTTTGGAGATGCTTCAGTAAAAGACTAAAAGTACTGTGTGGTATATAAACTGTGGGTTATAACTACGTGTAGATATATAGGCTAACATCTTTTTTTCTGTAAAGCTAATAATAAAGGGGAAAATCAATAATGTAGTTTTTGTTTTGTTTTGTTTTTTGGGGTTTTTTTAAGCTAACATAATTCTCAGGTTATATGGAGGGTCAATTTCAGAAAATTACAAACATACAGGGACACCTGGGTGGCTCAGCAGTTGAGCATCTGCCTTCATTTCAGGGCATGATTTTGGGATCCGGATTGAGTCCTACATCGGGCTTCCTGCATGGAGCCTGCTTCTCCCTCTGCCTATGTCTCTGCCTCTCTCTCTCTTTCTGTCTATCTCTCATGAATAAATAAGTAAATAAATCCTTTTTAAAAATGGCAATTACAAAAGAAAGGAAATTACAACCATACAAAACTTAATAGAAAAATTAAATAAAAATATCTTGAGGCTGAAGGTTTTAAAACAGTGTCACCTACTACCTTAATGGCATGTAGATTCAGGAGACTTAGGGACTTAAGGACCTATAGGACTTTACCTCCTTGCCCTTCAACCAGAGCACTTCTGTTTTTTACCTAATGAATTATCTAAAGTTCTGTTCAGAGAATAAAAATGAGAGAATAAGTCACTGGTGTAGGCTGAACATTAGAAAACAGATGTACTAAATCCAAAGTGTTTCTTAAGGGAGGGTCCAGAACTCTAGTAATCTGCAGGTATTGTAAACTTGGTTGACTGGAGTTTTAATTTACATAGATCCAAAATAGCATATCTGAGATGGGATAGCAAAATACAAAGAGTGGGCACTCTTACTACCTCTAAAAAGCAATCACTGGTACAAAGCTACAATAATCAAAACAGTTGTAATGCTGGCATTGAGATCGACATACAGACCGATGGAATAAAATTGAGAATCCAGAATAAATCCCAACCATCTTTTCCCAGGTGATTTTTTTTAAAGATTTTATTTATTTATTCATGAGAAATACAGAGAGAGAGAGGGGCAGAGGGAGAAGCAGGCTCCATTCAGTAAGCCTGATGTGGGACTTGATCCCAGGACTCCAGGATCATGCCTTTGGCCAAAGGCAGATGCTAAATTGCTGAGCCACCTAGGGATTCCTCCCACTTGATTCTTGACAAGGATGCCAAGGTCATTTAATGGGTAGAGTACTATCTTCAACAGATGGTGCTGGGACAAATGGATTTCAACATGCATGAAAACTAGGATGGATTCTTATCACATACCATATACAAAAATTACCTCAAAATATGTCAATGACCTAAATAGAAGAGCCAAGACCATAAAACTATTAGAAAAAAAATGTTAAAACTTTATAAACTTAGATTTGGTAGTAGATTCTTAGATATGCCACCAAAAGCATAAAAAGCAAAAGAAAAAATAAACTGGGCCTCATTAAAATTTTTAAAGTTTTGTGTATCAAAGGACATTAGCAACAAAGTGAAAAGATAATCTACAGATTGGGAGAAAATATTTGCAAATCATGCAACCAATAAGGATTTAATATCTAGGGTATAAAAAGAACTCCCCCAACTCAGCAACAACCAAAACAAACAACCCAATTCAAAAATGGGCTGGATGTGAATATACATTTCTCAGAAAACCTATACAAATCACCAATAATCACTTGAAGAAAAGCTCAACAGCATTAGTCATTAGGGAAATGCAAATCAAAATCACAGTGAGAAGAACGTGGCGAAACTAGAACCTTTGTTCAATGCCACTGACAATGTAAAATGGCATAGCTTCTGTGGAAACAGTTAAGCAGTTCCTTAAAAAGTTAAATAGTCTCCCCAAGATACAAAAATTCTACTTGTATGTGTATACTCCAAAAAACAGAGACTCAAACAAATACATGTACAGACATATTCACAGAAGCATTATTCCCAATAGCTAAAAGATGGAAACAACCTATGTGCCCATCAGTAGATGAATGGACAAGCAAAGCAGGATATATATATATATATATATATATATATATATATATACACACACATACACACACACACACATATATATGTATATACATATATACATATATATGTAATGGGTTATTATTTAGCCTTAAAAAGAAATGAAGTTCTGATTTTTGCTACACTACAGATGAATCTTACAAACATTATGCTGGGTGAAGTCAGATTCAAAAAGACAAATATTGCATGAATCTCCTTATCTGAAATATTCAGGACAGACAAATTCAAAGAGGCAGAATGTAGACATTATCAGGGAATGGGGTTGTGGTAATGGAGAATTGCTGTTCAGTGAATACAAAGTTTCTGTTTGGTGTGATGATAAAGATTTGGAAATAGTGATGATGTTTGTACAACAATGTGAATGTAAGTCATGCTGCTGCTTTGTACATTTTAAAATGATGAAAAGGACAAATTTTATGTTATTTTACTACAATTAAAAGAAGCAATCACTAAAAGACTAGATGCACGGGACAAACTTATTCTAAAAGGATGAGTGATATTTATATATGACACAGTAAATATTTATAACTGGCACACCCGAACAGTAACTAGGCAGCATGGATGCCAGCTGCAAACACACATTCAGAGCTACTGGCGAATTCAGTTTAATTACTACCTTGAATCTGGCACAAAATTAGTAAAGCTCATCTCTGAAGAAGCAGAGAAGAAGGAAGACTCAGCTCATTATAATGTTATAGTATCAAAGCACAGATTCTTTGTACAAGAGCCTTATCTGTTCAAAGTCCTCACTTTATTGATGAGAAAAAGGAGTCTGCACGTGGAAAACTGGCCAAGGTTTCCCTATACCATGCACACAGTCTGTGCTGTCATCCTGCTCTGGTGACATCCGTCTCGTCTCCCCTGATCCTTCCACAATGTATATCACCAGGGGAGTACAAGAAATCCCACTTGTATGCAAATGAGACAAATGTGAAAAGGAAACATCAATTACCATGATCATAATGAGAATATGGGGATATTTTATTTTCTTCCTTCTTTCTCATCCAGGTCATTCGGTGACCCACTCAGTTGACAATGCCACTATCCTGTATTCTTCTAATAGTGCTAATGGTGCTCTTATACTGCTGGAAATGGAACGAAGCTGTAGAATGGCTACGAATACAGGCAGACAGACCAATATTTGATGACAGCTCAGCCACGTACCTGCTATATGAACTGGAGGATGGATTATGATTATGAACTAAAACCTTGCTAAAACTGGGGGGGGGTGTAAAATGGGTTTAATGAAATTGCTGTGAGGATGGAATGAGAGCACATTCAAATGCCAATGTCTTACATGTCATCGTAGTCTCAGCAGTGGTAAGTACATTCATTATACCTCCTCCACTTTCCAAATGCTGCACCAACCACATCCTCATGCTACGTCCTCAGTTCTCTGTCACTTCATTCAGGGGCACTCCAAATCACCTCAACGTACTACTCTGAAAGTTAGGGTCTTTCATCTCACTTTGCTGTTTTTCACAATGATAAAACTCTGTTTACAATTTGACCATTCAGGTATTGGTTCTGGCACAGCAAAGGTATCCTAGCCCTCTACTAACTGCTGCCCCCTTGAGACCTTTCCCCCAACTTTCAGGAGAGGGTAGCCTCAGCACAGAGACCTGACTGGGGGGATGCTGAGCCACATATAGTAGCCAATAGTACCCTTTTGTGATACTCAGGAGAGTGAGGACAACGAGGCTACACAAGACCAAAATGAGAAACTCAATTTGCATACTTTTTATGCTAGTCAGGCCCCATCATTAGCCTAGTAAGTCCTATACTTAATCAGGATTAATGAGAAACATGAACTCTACATCCCTCTTAGGTTTTTTTTGGGAGACATTGATGTATGGCTCAGAAACACGCCCACAGCGGGAGGAGGTTACCTCATGGAAGCAATTGGAGCACATTTCTTACCCATCTGGCCTTGACCTTTAAAATACAAACATTTGGATTCTTCTGCCAAATACCTGCCTATGACTAAGCAGTGCATGAACTTACATCACCACTTTATAAAATAACAGGCCGTCTGAAGAACACTCGTGGGAAAACAAAGTCTAGGATAAAACACAAACAATGGAAGCTCTAGTTCTAACATTAGAGCGATTGATAGCTACATCCCGGGGAACAACATGATTAAAATCAATATGAAGCTCTTCAAAATGAATTCTTAAAAATAATCTAGCTATACACTTACACATATATACTTCAGATATTTTCTATATCTTTCAGGAATTAATGGGAAAAAATCTACTTCAGTAGAATTACTGAAGTACTTATCTTTTGTTATGTATTCAATAGAATTTTTTCTTGTGAGTAACATTTGATACTTCAGTGAAATGCGCACTAGGGTACAAAAGCTTTAAGGGTTGTTTTATGTTCTAACTTAAAACTACATTTTTAAAGACTCTAAAAACTTTGTGTAGTGATTATTTTAGTTCACTGATTTAAAAAAAATCACTTTTATTAGGTGAAATTCAGATAATTTAGTGACTAATATTACTAATTCCAGGATTCTATCTTCAGGCATAGTTTGATCCAGGAGGCAACAGATAACCTCTGACTTACCATTTAGGCTCTGCTTACCTCTGTTGGTTTCATTTAGAATATTTTTACTGCTTGCCTCTTGTATCACTAGGTCTAGAGCACACACTTTCTGCAACCTTAGTCGCAACCTCAGTTCAAACTGTGGTTACACCATTTTTCAGAGATTGCTCCCTTTAGAGTAGTCAGGAAAATAGACTATGCCAAGTAGTCATGTTTGGATCACATTTTCACCCTTCGAGCCCGGGGTTCATCCTTATCCAAAGCATGAGGACAGAAAGTGGTAGAATCCAAAAATTTCCCAAAAACCAAATTGTAAGCAGGCAGAAATACAACTTGATGTTTTAGCCCAGGTCACTTGTTTTTCAACATGGTAAAATATTTGGAGCTCTAATTTCAGTTTCTCACAGTGACTAAGAACCCTGGAGTAATAACATTTCTCTGTGCTGGTGCTTTTCCATCTGTGACATCGGAATATTCAGTTACCTGGCTTCTAGGCACACTATTTACACTTAATGCTAGTAAAATGCTCAGGGCCCCAGACACACTATATAAATGCAAAGTGTCAATATAAATTGTGCCAAAAGAGGTATTCCCCAGTTAACAGGAGGAACAGCATACCGGCAAAGATACATCAAATGCTATAAAAGAAATGCTAATTTCTTTTGCCTCCTCACCACATAATTTAAAAATTGCTTTATTCACATCCTATATTTTAGAGGTTATATTTTTTCTCAGAATGTCTGCACTTCAATCACTTGACTTTCTAAAGGTTATCATAACACAACTTTTTTATAACTGAGCCACTCCTAGAGGATGACAGAAGAGTTTGTTAGAATTCCAATACAGTGACAAAATTCTCTGTGCCCTCACTCTCAGCCCTGAGAAAAATAGATTTTTCAAGTGCCTCTGGTAAAAGATTATAGTCATTTGGTGTTGGGTTTTTTTTTTTTTTTTTTGTCTTTTAGAGAAATAAAAGGAAGTGGTTTGGGCTAAAGGTATAAATTCCCCTATTTAGTCACAGAAGCAAATTTAGATCTTTATAGTGCACAGTGAAGATGATGAAAATACAGCACCACACAGCTGCTGCCAGGGTGAGAGGTAGAAATCTCACCTGACGGGTGATCAATGAGACAGTAAAGGTTAGAAGAATTATTAATGGGGATGCAGAAGAGCAAAGGACAATAAAAAAGGCCAAAAAACCCCAAAATCTTTTTGTTAATTTCTTTTATAAATCACAGTGTAAAATGATCTATGTGTAATGAATTATCTCTTACAGCTCTCAGTTTTGGTTGAATGCCAAGTCAAAGCATTTTCAGTTACTGACCTGATTACATGTTTTGTGTGGTGGGGTGGTGGTTTTCCATTTTTGTTTTGTTTTAACTTATAGTAATAAAAAATAATTTTGGACTAAAGTGTTAAAGAACAGGGTAGAAAGATATTTTCATTAACTAAAATTCATGACCATTAAATAATAATATACAATAAAGTGGGTTACAAAACAGTATATAATACAATCCATTTATTTTAAAAAGATGGTATGTTATAATAGCTAGCACTTAGATGGCACTTCCCTTGGGCCAGGCACTGTTCTGAGTGCTTTACATTTTTATTAATTCATAGACTTCTCTCACTACAGGTGATGCCAATTGCCATGCAATTAATGAGAAAACACAGAGATAGAAGTTAAGGAGGTTTCCAATGACCTCATTAGGATAGAAAGATGGATGGATGAATGAAGGGATCAATGGGTGGATTCATCTAAATAGTGTTTACCAAAATGTTAAGGGTAAGCATTTCTGGATAATAGAGTAGGATGCTCTGTTACACTCACTTTGTTGTTTAAAAATGCTAAATATTTCTCATTGAAAATACTTATCTTTCTGATATTTCCCACTCATTTTTTCTCCTTTCCCCTTTATTCCCTTTCACTATTTTTTATATTCCCCAAATGAATGAGACCATATAATGTTTGAAAGGGAGACAGAACATGAAAGACTCCTAACTCTGAGAAACAAAGTAGGGGTGGTGGAAGGGGAGGTGGGCGGGGGCTGGGGGTGACTGGGTGACGGGCACTGAGGTGGGCACTTGATGGGATGAGCACTGGGTGTTATTCTATATGTTGGCAAATTGAACATAATAAAAAATAAATTTATATATAAAAAAAGAAAATACTTATCTTTAGAATCAGAAATAACTATCAGTAGCTATTGTCATTTTGGGGAAAATGTTTTATATATTGAACATATTCCTCTCTGGTGATTCAGTTATTCTGTTGAATATTTTACACAGTCAACTCAAACTCAACCAGCTCCAATTGGATAAGTCTACCTTCTCTGTAGTCCTTCTTCTCATCCTCATTCTTTTTCTTGGTAAGTGGTACCATCCAAGAGAGAATCATGAGAGTCACCTCAGATGAGGGTGAACAAACTCAATTTTACTACCTACCTGGTTCTCAAACTCAATGCTTTCTCTTGTTTGGCTATTCTCTTTCCACCATCGTCTTCAACTCAGTGGAAAGCTCTCAGGATTTCCTGCCAGGCTTATTACATACAAACAATCCTGTTCCCTCTACCCACCACACTCATGACTTCATCTTCCCTTCAACCTTCTAACTTACCCTCCTTCTTGCCTAAAAAGCTACCTTTGTGGGAATATGATCATTCAGTGCCCCTGCTTAAAATTACTGAGTTTCTCCCCCTTATGAAAAATAAAAACTAAATTCCTTAGCATTAAAGATAAGGTCCTCCAGGATCTGGATCACATATACCTTTCTTGCTTATAGAACAAGCCTTCCTTTTATTTTGTTTACGTGTGAGCTGCATGGATTTCTCTGTGCTTATACAACCACGTACTAAGGGTTCCCAACTTCAGAACTTCACATGTTCTGTTGATGGGTTCCCTCTGTCTGAAGTCTCTGCCACTAGATTTAAACTTTCTCCCCTTAATCCCTAAAACAGAGACTAGCATCCATTCATTATTCAATTAATATTTATTAAGCACTTAGTATGCATCAAGCAATTTGTCAGTGCTGATGATATGAGAGGAAACCTAAAAAGGCCTGGTTCCTGCAAAGAGTGACCAACTCAGCCCAGGTTGCCTAGCATTTTCCTGATTATAGCAGTAAAAGTTTCAAGTTCCAGGAAACCCCTCAGTCTTGAACAACCCATGGTGGTTGGTCATATCATTCCTATACCCAGTGAACTTAATATTCCAGTAAAGGAAGTGGCTTACTAATGGATAATGAATAAACGAAGCAAATGAACAAGTGAAGAATTTCCTTTTATAGCATCTAAGGATGGTCATTATGAACATCTTTTATATTCACATGATTTCACAATAAACCTGAAGTCAACTTTATGATAAAAAAAACACATAAATAGCTTAATATACTAAACACTATAACATGGAGTAAACCAGATCATCTGACTCACAGGGTAGAGAGGCAATCAAGTCACCTTCATGAAGAGCTCCCTGGAGAGAGGCAGGTGAGAAGGAAAAGAATCTTTGATTTCCTCTGAGTGGAGTGGAAATTCAGCTTGTGTCTATTTCCATGACACATTGCCAGGAGGATGAAACATGCCTAGAACAGTTTCAAAAGAGGATGGGCTTGAAATGCAGGGAATAAAAGACAGAGTGTTTTCAATTGTTCTCACCAAAACTCTTCATTGTCTTCATATGTAAAATAGGGGTAATAAAAATAATGAAATGATACATTTTTATAAAGATTAAGTTAATTCACTGTACTTAAGAGGCTCAGGATGGTGCCTGACACACGGTCATACTGCTTACATATTATCTTATACACCTACTGCTCCATCTCCTACCTCCACTACTCATTCTACATGAGGTCAGCAGAAATGGCTATAGAGACAGCAGAGCTGGTTGAGCACAGTGTCTCTCATCGCTTAATTCAAGAAGAGGCTTATGGAAGGAGGGTAGAAAGAGGGCTTTAATCTCCACGTTCACCAGCTTTCCCTGCCACGTATGGGTGTGAAGAAGAATTTCAGAATTAACCTTCAAACCTACTCTGTTCAACTCATGAAATCATCTGCATCTCCGTGATTACATGCCTACAGGAATACATTTTTAAAAGATTGGTCAAAAATGCACTAGAATAGAAATCCATATTAGTAATAAAATATTCCATATTAGCAATAAAAATTAAGTTTGGTAAATAAGGAAATTATTTTTCATACTTTGGCCAAATGTTACTAAACTTGAAAGTCATAGTAAACTGAAGCTTATTCACACAGATCAAAATTAGCCCCATAAATACAGAGCAAAAAAAATCCATCTTTTGCCAAGAGGTTTGTTTGCTTGTTTATTTATTTAATATTTTATTTATTTATTCATGGGAGACACAGAGAGAAAGGCGCAGAGACACAGACATAGGGAAAAGCAGGCTCCTTGTAGGGAGCCCAATACGGGACTCGATCCCCTGACTGGGATCACACCCTGAGCTGAATGGCAGACGCTCAACCACTGAGCCACCCAGGCATCCCTTGCCAAGAGGTTTAATACACAATCTGATATTTATATTCTAGAACTAGGAATACAGTCATGTCTTTTTTAAAAGTTATATTAAACAGGCAAAATAGTCAAATTAAGTGTATGTGTTGACATGTTTTTGGCTCCCTTAAAAAAATGGTTATTTTGTGTTAACTCAAATATGGAGGAATAATTTTTTGCCCAGGTGCCAAAACTGCAGCCAGATGGTAAGATAAGTCCATCTGAGTTAAATGGTTTGCATCCCAACAATGCCCATCTGGGGTTCTGGAGTGCATGTGGCCAGTACAGGACATGTCTCCTTGTCTTCAATCCTTTTACTCAAACATATGGCTTCAGGAGGTACAGCTGATTATTAGGAATTTTAATTGAGACCTAATCCCAGCAACTTTGATGGTGAGTGTTAGGCTAAATCTAAAAAACACTTTGAGTAAAGATTCATCCCTCCGAGAGAGGAACTGTAGAGGTGTCTTTATCACACAAAGACCGAATTGTGTGATAAAGAGCAAAGACAAAGTAGGTGTTCCTTTGAAGGGCAGTCTCCTTCCTTGAAGGCCTTCTGCTTTTTCCAAAAGCCCCTCTACTCCCACAGCTACGAGCAGATGAGGAAATGGCTATATTTCTCATAAGTAAAACTGCATGAAACATTCTGAGACTTTTCCAACCCTTTACCCTACCTCTGCGGTAAAACAAAAATAAAAAGTGTTTCTAAGGATATGTGTGTGAGTTTATATTTAAAGCCCGACTCAGCACTTTAAAAATGTTTAATTCCTTCCTGGCCCACATTATCTGGGTTATTTTAGCATTGCCTAATGAAAGAGATGTGAAAATAGCCAATAGTCTATTTGACTGGTTTCCAATGAAATCATGGTAGGTTGAAAGTAAATCATTCAAGAGCTCTAAAGAGAAACTTATTGTGGTCTACTTTGTAGCTCTAAATCAGTAGAACAATTTCCTCAAGAAGACATGTACTGTAAGAAAACCAAATTATATTCCTTTTACCTAACAGCCAACACAAATCTGATAGTCACTTTCTTGCTGAAACCCTTAAGTGATTATCCATTGCTGATGAATGTGGCCAAAAATCCCTAAGAGCCATGCTCCCCTCTGTTATTCTCTATGGTTGAACCCTCTGTATTTCTCTATTTCTCTAAATGACCAAGTACTTCATCTCAGAGCCTTACAACACACACACACACACACACACACACACACACACACACACAAACACACACACACATGATTCCTACTGCTGGTATGATTTCACTGCTCCTTTTTACTCAATAAACTCTTATTTATTCACATCTCTTCTGGCCTTCACAAAACAGCTGATTACTTCCTTGGGAAGTCTTTCCTTTCTTTTCTGGGCAACTTGGGACCACAATGGTTGCTAAACGTGGAGTATTTTTTCCTCATAGGTCTCATTAAAATTGCAATCACTTCTATAATTAATTCTTTAATTTGTGTCTCCCTCATTGGACTGGAGTTTTAACTTACTTATAGCTCTAGTCCAATACCTGGTACAGCACCTGGCATCTAGGACTTAACAGCTTATCTTTGGTGAATGAACAAGTGAATAATTATTGTCTGACATGAGAAGCAGGTGAGAGGCAGTGCGACCATGAAGAAGGAAAAGGTCTTGATACTGGACACAGAGGTGTGGCCAATGCTAATTAAAAAGTCTAGCTATTATGTAAAAACTGATCAGAAAGCTGAATCGTAGATTTCTGCTAAATCTGATTCCAGAATTACCTTCTTAAAAAATACAATTAGACTTTAAGCAAAAAATTGCATTACTCTATCATAAATTTCAGTGTATTTTTGAAAATATACTCCTGACAATTTTGACATCCAGTTTCCAAATGTCTACTAATGTCTCCCAAAGTTAAGCCCCTCAGTAACTAAAAGTAACATTCTTTTCTAATATATTTAAGGATTTATAGAATCACAACACTGTAAAGAGAATTTCATGTTTGTCTGAACATGACCTCCTATAAACTTTGTAAAAGGAGAAAATTGGCAACACATAGTTCTTCCCTATGCTGATTAAAATTGTTTTTTTAAAAGATTGTATTTATTTATTTTGAGAGAGAGAGAGTACACCAATGGAGGGAGGGACAGAAGGAGAGATGGAATCTCAAGCAGACTCCACACTTAGTATGGAGTCCAATACAGGGCTCAATCTCACAACTCTGAGATCATAACCTGAGCAGAAATCAGGAGTTGGATGTTTAACCAACTGAGTGACCCAGGCATCCTTCTGATTAAAATTATTAAAGTGCAGTAGGACATGGCTGTTCCACATAGTTGGAAGAGGAATATCAAGTCATAGTTCCCAAAAGACACTCACATCGAGTAAATGCTGGTAATGCAACTTGCTTCTGTATGTGGTCACCATACGTCATTCTGGCCATGTCACTTTTCTAAAGGGCAATTTTCAATATTTAATGTAGAAGTTTTATCTTTATATGAAAATAGAATCTTGAAGAGTTTTAGAAATCATAGTAGTTATGCACGTGAGCTTCAATATAAAGTTGAATTATGAGAGTGAAATGGGAATGCCTGCAACTCCAGCTCAACAAATTCAATGTTTCATTCAATGGATGATAATGTAATCTTTTGTAAAGTTGCTTTACCTGTGTTGTTAATAACAAGGTGACATTTATGAAACTAATAAACTGTAAAGTCCATTATGGTTTATCGCTGATTCTTGAACATGAACCTTGTAATATATTCATTTATAAAAACCATTTGAGTCATTTAAATATCATTAAGCCAGAGCAGAATTAAAATGAGTTTTCTCCCCATGGGCTCAGGTATATGAGAGTAAATTATTTGTGTAGGCTAGTCAACCGGTCTGGAGTCTGATATATAACATAGTATACTACTCCTGCCATCACCCCCGTTTGGGAGTCAAATCAAGGAGTGAATCATCTTCCCAGTGTAAACCTTGGGGAAAGTGTCTTTATTCTTCATTGTGCAATCAGAAAAGTGGTGGGTCTTTTCCATATTGAAAAATAATTAAACACTTTCTCCTATTATCCTCACTATGTACTATTCCATGATTCTTACAGGAAAATGTGGGACCAAACCATTAAATGGGAAAAGTCACAGGAGGCTTCTTCCTGAGATCAACTCTCTTCACTATCACTGAGTTCATATCTTTTCCATCTGAAAAAATGTCAGGGCCTAAAAGCTGGGTCTTCTGCGCCTCCAGGCCTTCTCCTTCCTAAAAATCTTCTCCACTATCATTTTAAACTGACGTTATGTCTCTATTTAAAGGTTATATTCAGGATTACACTTAAACTCTGTAGTAGGCAGAGAGAAAAAGAGAGATCTTCATGTGTGACTCTTTTTCAATCCCTAAGGCAGGTGGGAGTCACAGAGGGAAGGAAGCTGTGTGTACCCAATAGTCCCTGAAGGGCTAAACATAATGGGCAAACCGATAAAACTTTAGTCGAGATAAATAACTAAAATCTAGGTTTCTCGCCTTTAATACTGATAAACTACATTAACTGTGTAATCAGAAAAATGGCTCAAAGTTGAGGATGTGATGAATCCAAAAATTGTTTTTCTTCAAATAAACAAAGGACTTGCTCAAATTGGCCAGGTCAAACCTCCCTTTTGGTTACTGCTTGTGTTTACTATGTTCCTGCAGTGTCTGATAGCTGTATTTACTTAATCTTTATTGCATTCTTGTCTAAAACTAAATGAAGGGGGAGTCAGCTGGACAGCTGCCTAGGACATCAGTTCATAAAGCACATTAAAATATCCCTAGAATAAAGTGTAAATACAGTGCTAGTTAACTCCGGTTTCCACATGAGATTACTAACATAATTGGCAAAAAGAGGCAACACGCTTAAGTGGAAATTGTGAAAACACTTCTCCCGGTGGTGAACTTGCTCTGTTGACTTACTTTGCAAAGCATAATTGCAAATTGCATGCTGCAATTACAGGCTGCTCCAGTAGCCTTGAGACAGGCCTGCTGACAGTTTAGTTGACATTATAAAACCGAGTAAGGCATGGCAAAGTGTTTCCTCTCTTCTTTCCTCTTTAATGAATGACTTAGTTCATTATCTATTTTTCAACCCTCAGAATATGCTCTCAAGATATCTTCTGTTTCAAAAATTTAAATATGAAATGTAAAAGAGAATGGAAATGGTGAAAGGTAAGCAATGAGTTATCAACCTCAAGGCCAGACAATGAGGACTTGGAGATATAATCCGAATAAAATGTAACACAACTAAATAGGTAAGTTACCTCTTTTTTTCATGATTATAGGTGACTATTGTTACCTAGTTGTAGGTGGTTGAAAAAAATCCTAAAAAACAAAGAATTTCAACTAAGTTTAAAAACTGAAAATATATACACCCTATCAATAGGAAATCCAATTATTTTGTTCTTTATGAAATCAATGCTAAACAAATACTTGAAAAACAACAATATGAAGGGGTATATCTCTATACTGTCTGAGAAGCCCACTTGTCTCCATCCAGCCTAGTTTCTGGGGACATACTGGGACCCACTGCACTTCTGACAAAACAGACGTGGAGAAGTTTTTATCTTAAAGAGATTATTTTCTTTTTGTTTTTTAGGAGATTATTTTCAAGGAGTACTTTTGTCAGAAGCCTGGGAGTGAGCAATAGTATCTCCATCTTGGATCCTTGGAGGTTAACAGTAGCCCATAGCTCAGAATTTTTGAAAACTGTCTTGAGTGTATATGATGTTTTTTAATTTTTTAATACGAACTGACAGGTAACACAGAATAAAAATACTTGATAGCAGAATCAGGATACCAAGAATTTGAAATGAGCTGATAGGAAAAATTTGAACTTAATAAGATTAAATACAATAGAAATAGAAATACACTTAGGCATAATAAAGAGAGCAAGAAAAAAATTAGAGAAGGAAAGAGGCATGACTCATTAACATATGTGAAATAAGTATAGAGCTTTCATGGAATATGAGCAATATAAAAAGGGGGATATGAAATATGGGCATTAATATTGTCTAAGGTCCATGACTAATTGAGAAAATGATGAGCAAAGTTTGTGACTAGTTTTACCATAAAATGCACATGCAAACTAAATTTGGGATTCAATTAGGATTCAAGGAAATTTATAAAGGCTTGAAGCTCAGGGGTGCCTGGATCGCTCAGTTGGTTGGGCGTCCAACTCTTGGTTTCTCCTTGGGTCGTGATTTCTTGAGTTGTAAGATTAAGCCCCAAGTCAGACTCTTTGCTAGGGGAATCTACTTGAAGATTCTCTCCCTCTGTCCCTCCCCCCACTCATGTTTCTCTCTCTCAAATAATTAAATAAATCTTTAAAAAAAGACCTGAAGCCCATTTAAGGATCTCTAAGCTATTCACAAATCTCAGATTTAAGACTGAATTAACAGAACAATCTCAGAATTCATATAATCATGGACTGGAATACTGAATCCACCACTACTAACAGGATGATGTCAGGCACATGACAAACTTGATCAGCCTTAGAATCCTCATCTGTAATATAGGAATAAAAATACCTACCTTGTAGAGTGGTGGAATGGTGGGAATGAGAGAATTTTTAAACAGATTTAGTTATCTCTTGGTAAGTACTCCCTCAGTGGTAAATTGTGGGCAAGATGATAAACAGGAAGAGTGATCCGATATACTGTGTATGACTCTACCTGGTAGGTGGTAGGTGTGAGAAGAGCAGAGCATGAACAACTCTAACACCGAACCAGATATGTTTCCAAAATGCGGATACTAAGTGTTGCTATTCGTGACTTGTCAAACTTCTTAGGTAGGTGACACCTTATTTTTACTCTTATGCATGGGTTTAATACATACAAATTTTCTTCCAAGACTGCAGCATGTTTATCATTGAGAACATCATAAATCATTAAAATCAGATATCTTTAGTAGCTCTTCACTTATAAATTTTGACTCTCTTTAGCAGCACGTTTATTTTAAAATGTCTTGAACAGTCTGCTTACATAAGTACAAAGAAATTTCTATAAGAATAGTAATTTTCTGTAAAAAGGAAGAGGTTGGGAACCAAAGGGTTCAGTATTCCCTCAAGGTCACTTCCTAAATGAAAGTTTTCAGATTTGGTAATCTTCCCAAGGCAAATGAAGATTCTAAAATAAAGGGGTGAGGCAGAGAAAATCTAGGAAAGGAAAGGGTGTTCTGAATATATCACATTTCAGGCAATGTACCGGAAGGATGCTGGCAAATCTGTCACGGCATCGTGAACACATTCTTCAAATGACAAAACTTCTCTCTGACAAGCTCTTGGGAAGCAACACAGCACAGTATATCCTTTTGAAGCAGTCTCAGGGGTAGGGAGGGATGGGAAACTATGAAGATGAGGAAAGGCAAAGAACAAGACAGATGCATCTGGGCTGTCAACTCTCATTGTAAAAAAATAATGAAACAAGGAAATCAAGCTGCAGGATTGAAGACTTTCAAAAATGTATGAATATTGCTACTTGTGATCAAGAAAATGACTGTGCTTCTTATCAAATAATGTATGGAATCTGTCTGAAAGCAGTAATTAGCTGATTCTTGGAGATAGATATCACCCCAAGTCTTGCTTACTACTGGAATGGAATACTAAATTCCTCAAATTAGAAGACTACATTCACCATTCTTAGCTTAGCTTCTCAAAAGCTCATAAATTAGGCAGCCGTCTGAGTCCTTCTGCACTCTACTCCAACTCTACATATTACATTTTTAATGATAGCTGAGAGTTTTCACTTTCTGTGTGTTGACAGAAGCCAGTGATAATGCATTGTCATAGCAATCCGGTAAGAAATGCTTGGATTTGTTTTTTTTGTCCTGCTTCCCATCTGCAAAGTCATGTTTAATATCTAACTGTATGTTTTTATGATTGAAAGATAGAGTAGAAAGCTGTGTTCTCCACTCCTCTTGCCTCCACCAACAACCAGTTTCTCCTTCTCCTTTTTCTTAGTAGAACAAAAGGAATTTATTTTCCTACTAGGGGACTCATAAATGTCATCTTTAATTTCAAAAACTATATAAGCAAATGTGTTTTCTTCTTCATTCATGAGCACCAATGAGTATTTGCATGAGTTGTGTTCCCTTTGGGTGATCCAATGCAGTCTCTGTATATTAAGTAAATAAACCACTGGGCTGGAGATTGGAAAGAAACATGAGGTAAATGAAAGAAATAGAGGTAAATCAATAGTATGAGTAATATTAGTAATATTAAAATACTAAATATTAGTAATACTAAAACTCTTATTATTATTGGAGTATTGGTAGTAGCAGCTAGCATTTACAGAGTGCCAGCTGGATGGTAGGATATATTGCTGGGTGTGCCATATGCATTATTTCATTTAATCCTCACAGTAATCCCATGAGAGGGCCATTAGTTTGTCCATTTTATGGATGAGGAATCTGAGGCTAAATAAGTTAAAGTTAATAGCTATGTGTTTAGGAGGAGCCAAAATTCAATTCCAAGCTTGTCTGACTTCCTATCCAGGTGCTACACTACATTGCTTCTTGAATTTGAGTAGCAGTCATATTAACTCCACACAATGGAAAAAGTTAACTGGACAACAAGCTGTTAAAACATGTTTTTCCCATTCTAGAAATGGGAAAAGATATTTCTTCTTGTATGAAATGATATCATTCAAGGTGTGTGGTCTTAAGTGTATTTTTCCAGGACTGGGGCATTATTTGTGCTAAGCTTCCGTATGATTTTGTGAACCAAAGGATCTTAGAATCCAAGTCCAACCAACTGCTGATGCTTGAACCACCTCTGAGAGATTTGAACCAAGCTTTCTCAGAAGTTATCCAAGGCATTTCATTTCATCTTTGCATCATTCTTAATATAATGGTGTATCAGAAGCTATTCTCCCCATTTTCCTCACCATCTGGCATGCAATATCACCTTGGACAGACCCACCTTTCTAAAGGAAGATTCATCCTTAATGGTTTTCTTCAACTGTGTAACTGAAAAGTGAAACTGGGTAAGAGCTGTCTTATATAACACGACAAAGGTAGGACCCTACAATACCCCCACAGTACATTGTATTTGGTCATTGATGGGTAAGAGGATCAATTTGCATCAGGAGACAAGGATCTTCTGTGAAGAAACTGTCCTATATCTTATGATTTGAGATTGGTGAAAATTTCCAGACCAAGAAGGTTTTGTTTAAAACACAACCACCCAGAGAGGTGCCTGAGTGGCTCAGTCGTTTAAGTGTCTATCTGCCTTCAGCTCAGGTCATGATCCAGGGTCCTGGGGTAGAGCCTGAGTTTGGCTCCCGGGGCAGTGGAAGCCTGCTTCTCCATCTGCTCATCCCTCAGCCCTTTCCTCATTCATGCTCTCTTTCTCTAAAATAAAGAAAAAAATCTTTTAAAAAACACCCACCCAAACAACATACAAACATATTCTTTGACTTATGTTATAGGAAAAATTCTGTCCCTCTGTAATTTCCACATATTGTTCAACTAGCATGAGCCCTGAGTCTTCCCTGGTTTAGCTTAAGTATCTCTCCCTCCTTCAATTATTCTTATGATAAGGTTTGATGCTCATGTCATGCTAGGCCATTTCTCTAAAGCACTCTTGTTGTTGTATATCTCATTTTTCAGTTCTCTTGCACAAAACCTACTTCAAAAACCCAGCTCTGTTTTGAGATCTCTCTCTCTTTCTCTCTCTCTTTTGAACAGCAAGGAATGATACTTTATCTCTCTCATTCCATAAAATATGTTTGTATCCAAGTAACTATAAAATGTATTATCATCTTGAGTAGCTAGATCATAACTGATAAGCTTCTGAATTTACTGTCAAGTAAAGACCACAAAACCTCTTTGAGTCACTATTGTACTTTCATGTTCTATTTCTTCTTCATCCTGAATTTTGCAATTGGTGTTACAGACTCAAGGTCAGAAGCTTATGCTGGAGTTTATCCTGTTATATTCTGTATATAATTCTGGTTTGTTGCCACTTTGGTGTTCCCATTCTGCCCTCCAGGATATTCCCAACCTCACTTGTCTTTTTCATCCATAAATAAGTCAAGGACATCTTCTTAATTCAAGTGTTACTAGATGCGTAGTTACAATTAGAGATTCTTTCTGTGGCATATATCTTTCTGTAGGTATATTTAGATCCCAACTATACCTAAATAGCAAGATCCATGCCCCCAATTCCTCTTAACGTAATGTTCACATTTTTTAGAGAACTGCTCAAAGAAAAATGATAAATGCTGATGGAGAGGAGGTTTGTACAAAATCTTTAAAACATTGGAAGCTTTCTAAAATAGAACAATACTACAATTCAGCAATTGCACTATTAGGTATTTAGCCAAAGGATACAAAAATACAGATTTGGAGTAGTACATGCATCCTTATGTTTATAGTAGTATTAACAATAGCCAAACTATGGAGAGAGCCAAATGTTCATCAATTGATGAATGGGTATAAAAGATGTGGGGTACAGACACACACACACACACACACACACACAGGAATATTATTCAGTTATCAAAAAGAATGAAGTCTTGCTATTTGCAACAATGTGGATGGAACTAGAGTGTATTCTGCTAAGTGAAATAAGTCAAAGAAAGACAAATATCATGTGAACTCACTCATATGTGGAATTTAAGGGCAGCCCAGGTGGCTCAGCAGTTTAGTGCTGCCTTCAGCCCAGATCCTGATCCTGGAGTCCTGGGATCGAGTTCCATGTCGGGCTCCCTGCATGGAGCCTGCTTCTCCCTCTGCCTGTGTCCCTGCCTCTCTCTGTCTCTCTCTGTGTCTCTCATGAATAAATAAATAAAATCTTAAAAAAAGAAAAAAGAATTTAAGACAGAAAATATATGAGTATATAGGAAGAGGGAAAAGAAAAAAGGAGAGAGCTTAACAGGTTATAAGTGACTCAGTGATAGACAACAAACTGAGGATTGATGGAAGAAGGAGGGTGGGTGATGGGCTAGATGGTGATGGATATTAAAGAGGGCACTTTTGATGAGCAATGTTGTATGTAAGCGATGAATGTTGTTATGTAAGTGATGAATCCCTGAATTCTACTCCTGAAACTGATATTGCACTGTATGATAACAAAACTGAAGTAAAAAAAAATAGGAGCCCCTGAGTGGCTCAGTTGGTTAAGCATCTGCCTTCTGTTCAGGTCATGATTTCAGGGTCCTGGGGTCAAGCCCCACGTCAGGCTGCCTGCTTAGTGAGGGGCTTGCTTCTCACTATCCTCCCCATTCATGCTCTCTCTTGGTCTCCCTATATTTCTATGACAAATAAATAAAAATAAAGTCTTTAAATTAAAAAATAACAATAGCAACAAAAAATAAAAATAAAACTTTGGAAACTCTCAATACATATTTGTTTAGTGGATAAATTGTGAATCTTAATTTTACCCTTTATATTCTAACACATCAACATTCCTCATCCATCCATCTGTCCAATACACTGTTTCTAAGCATTTAATATGCACCACCAGCTGCATGCTAGGTATTGGGGCTACCAAGGTAAATAAAGTAGACTTCTCCCCCCAGTCTGGTGATAGTGGTAGGAACAAATGAAGGGACAATTACTCAGCAACTACACTGCAGCACTTAGTACTCCTTATGAAAGCATAAAGGAGAAAGAACTCTGCCCAGAGTTTTTACATAGAGTTGGGAGTCAGGAAAACCTCCTGGAAAGGTTAATATCTAAGCCAAATTCTAAAGGAGAAGTATTAGCCAGGTGAAGAGTGGGTCAAATATTTTTCATTAGAAGAAGTGAAAGAAAGTACAGCATGCCTGGGTAAGGGCAAGTCATTTAAAATAAAAATCTCTGTTGAGTGCAAGTGCTAACTTATAATTTCCACATAGCTTTCTATAGAATATGAAAATAATCTGTTTAAGTCAACAAGTAAAAGCAAGAAAACAATGAAAAGAAGAAATCATACCAGGGATTGATTTTATACGGACAGGGAAGAAAAAACAGACAGATGGAAATTTTGGTACATGTACCCTTTGCTCTTTAAAACACCCTGGAAGGTTATTTACTTTCACCAGTCTGTATTTTATTTTGAATCATTTTTTAGAATTTCAGTTTACTAGAAAAAAAATCAATGCAGGTTCAAATAAATGGCGAGTGACATAGCATCAAGGTACACAGTAGGATATGGTAGACTAGAAAACTGGAAAACTGGTGCCCAATCACAGGGGGCAAAGGCTATTCAAAAAATACCACCTGATTACCAAGAAGAATCTAAGTCCCATAGAAGAAGTCTTGTCTTGTCTTTTCTTTTTTCCTTTCCTTTCCTTTTCTTTTCCAGAAACTAAAAATCTGGTAAGCTAAATTTCACTTTTTACATATCTTTTTTTGGGGGGGGGGTGGTATGGAGAGAGAGCAAAGAATTAAAAAGGTTGAGAAGCCCAATATAGATCACTATTTTAAATTAAACACATATTTTGGGCATTACCAGTTTTTGAATTTTAGTTTAGATTCTTGATAATCAATTTCTTAAAAATTAATAACTAGCTTTCCTCAGGATGAAGTTTCAAATTTCAGCCAAATAATGTTATACTCCAGGACCAATGCAATGGATAACATTTAACTTTTGGCCTCCGTATGACTTAAGGCTTGAACACACCTGACTCTACACCCTTTTCCCAGACCCCAAAATGATTTCACCTTCTTGTGGCTGCCAGGACAAGCACATATATTAAATGGCTTATCTGCTGGGAGTTTGTCAATGTGATTAATTAAAGAGCCAAGTGTAGGAGGGAAACCTATTGCATATTCTCCATGCAGTGAATTTTTGAGAGACTATCTTATCACAATTAAATTCCAATTTCACAGTTTACTAGCTTTTTTCACTACAAACATGAATGCATTCATAATGTCAAAGAAGTATAGAGGAACTGACATCCTGTTCACTGTTTGACTGCATACTAAATTCCCACATTAAGCAGCCAGTACACGGATATACATGACTTGGGGGAACACAAATTGGCTTGTGTGAGATTAGACATGTAATTTAAAATGGATTTTCCTTCGGGAATGACTTTTTCTCCAAGTGTAGAAATAATTCAAGTGGTTCCTATATTTTCATGTTTGAGTTATCTTTATATTTGTGTTTGATGGTCACTCAGCATACTGTGGAAAGGCTGGGAATTATTAGGGGGTTATTTTACTACTGATGGTATAGGGGAACAAATTTTGCCACCTTAAAATATGCCTCTTTGGCAAAATGATTATTTTAAGGTGGTAATTTTTAAGAAACTGCAGACAAAGGAGAAGTTCTGAAAACTTAATAGAAGTTACCTTTTATAAGAGATACCTACATCCACAAGGGAAATCTCCATTTGTAATGGTGTCTGCATGTCTGTACCAGGAGGAAGGGATGACTCTAAATCTCTAGAAACTCTTATGAATGGAAAAGACAAGGACTTAAACCTGCATAACAACCCAATCTTTGTCTATTGTGCTTTTCCTGGTAACCTTCCACAACTAACTCCCCACCACTAACATCTTTTTTGTCGCTATCTCAAGATGATATTTAAGGTGATAGTTTTGGTTATTTGGAGGAGTTACTCAGTTTCCCCAGATCTTTCCCACGTGTACAAGAAGTATATATATGTTATTAAATTGTAATAAATTTTCTCCTGTCCATCTGTCTCATGTCAGGTTGATTCTTAGACAAGCTAGAAGGATCTTGAAAGGTAGAGGAACATTTCTTTCTCCTCAACAACATCCAGTTGGATGCAACAAGCTTTTATTAAGTGCTGACTGAAAAAATAAAGAAGAAAAGAAAGAAAAAAAAATGAGCCAGAAACATAATAATGGCTCTTAGAAAGCTTCAAGTCTGATTATGTTGGCAAAATATATGTCCACGTACCAATCTGAGAATACTTTTAAAGGAACAGATCACAATTTGTTGACTACCAACACGTGCAGGTAGTGTTGTAAAATAGAATGTGTCAGGCCTTATATAAACTCGAGCCAATTCCAAAGTGGCAAAAAGCTTTCCACAACAACTTGGAAACTTCCTATTGGTATGTATATATTTTTAAAAGGTACCATTTGAATATTTATTAAATGTCAGGAATGATTCTAAGCAATCTACATACATAAATCTCCAAAGCTGAGAGGTAAATGCTTTATTATACTCATCTTTTGGATGAGGAATTTAAAGCTTAGAGAAGTTGAATAACTTGCTCAGAATAATACAACCAGCAAGTTCAGACTTGTACCCAGTTCTGCTTGACTCAAAAGCCAAGAGTTTTTATTTTTTCCCAAGATTTTATTTATTTATTTGAGAGAGACAGAGAGAGGATGAAAGAGAGTGGGGCCAGAGGCGGAGGGAGATACAGACTCCTTGCTGAGCAGGGAGCCCAACAAGGGGCTCAATTCCAGGACTTGAGGGTTTTGACCTGAGCCAGATGCAGACACTTAACTGACTGAGCCACCCAGGCACCCAAAAGCCAAGAGTTTTCATTACCATGCTATTGTGTTCAGCACCTGGAACACTGCTTGACACAAAACAAAGAAGCAAAGCCCCTGGGAAGTATCTCATTAATGAATATTTCCTTGGATGGTTACTTATCATTAGCCACAAAGACATTTTTCATCCATCCTAAGAATGCCTTCACGATTTAAATATTTGAATCAGTACGATATTTGAAAAAATTACATGATGCATGATGTCATATATTATTAAATATAATAATTTAATCAATTAAAAATCTTTTAAACCACACTTTAAAAATTGTACGTGAAATACTTTGATAATTTTTTCATGCCTTTTAAAGACAAGTATTCCTAAATTGTTACATTAAAAAATAATTATCTGACATTTGACAAAGGAACATGATGTTTTTAAAAGGCTGCTTATTCTTGGCCAAATAACCTCCCTGCACTCAATATCAATTTCAGAGACTGTCTCTTTAGAATGTGACATCCAGGGTCATAATTCTGTGGTTTTGTGTTTGGAAACATGAAATAGTTTGGGATCAGTAATTCAATTAAGGGATCTTTATTAGTTATTAGTTTTGAGACAACATACAGCCAGTGCAGAGGAATGGGAAACCAGGACTTGCTGGAAACCCACTAGGGAAAAGGACAATCGTTAGGGAAACTAACCTGTCTGTAGGGGCTACCAGTATCTAAGGCTATTAGTTATATCATCATAATTTGGAACTAAAAACATAAAAAGACCTTTAAATAGTGCTAGCAGTCTTCTGGTTTGGATCTAAAGGGAATTCTTCCTAATGGGGCCAATAAAATTCTTCTACATATAGTAGGTAGTCAGTATTTGTTGAATGAGTGATTTCCCACTTATTTTTTCTATGAGAAAGCATTTTAACACATCAAAGGGGTAATGGTATCAGCTTCTGGAGCATATACTTCAAGATACTTCAAGGGCAGATGTCCTTTCAAAGTTTTATCAAGTAGAGGACCCTTCTCTATGAATCAATGCCCAGGGTTCTTAATCTCCAAGATACCTCACTGATAAGTACATTTTAAATTAAGGTGAACAATTTATGAGATTATTGTAAGAAAGCCAAGTTTAGATATAAACTCCAAACCAATAGGCAAATAAAACTTTTCTTATTTTCAGTGGTGTTATCTCTAAATTATTTTGTCACTGACTTCTCAAAGACTCATTACTTTGGGAATAGAGTCCTAACTAATAACAGTACAAAAGGTGAATACACACACACACACACACACACACACAGAGTGAGAAGATCTAAGCACTACTACATTCATTAAGCTAGGGCTAAGGAGAAACTAGGGCAGGGGGGAAGAACATGAGCAAGAATTAGTTATATGTTCTAGAATCCCAGTTAAGATCTGGAGTTCATGACACAACTTCATTCTTAGGATGTGTATATCGAAGGAGATGAAGAGGCGAGGCTAGGTATAATTTCAGTCCTATCATCAGACCCAACATAGTACATAATAAAAAGCTGAGTGAACAACTTACCCAGCCTCCAAGAACTTAATGTGGGCCTAATGGACTCTTACATAAAACTACAAAGAACTTAGAAGTTCAGCAGGTGTAACTATGTCACTGGTCCTGAAGCTGGCATAGCATTGGCAATGTGAAGTCATTTAACTATAGCAATTTCCCCCCTTTCTTTTCAATAAATATTCTTTGAAGTGAGTGAAAGTACAAGAAATTGAGGATGCAGTTGAAATTAAGTAAAATGCATTTATTCCTCATCTCAAGCTCCACACCAATTCTCCAGGGGAAAGATTAATTTATCTATATTCCAATGAGGACCTTTTAGGAAAATATGAGAGTATTCAACTATGAAAAAAGAGGAGAGAGGGGCAAAAATGGTTTGCTTGGTAGGAGTTGTGGCCTCATATTTTGTAGACTATAACAAATAATTTGATTATAGATATAGGCTAAGGGAAAGTTATGACAGTTATAAAGCCATGGTAAAGGTTGAGTTTAGGAAGTTTTTGGGGAATGGAAAATTGTTTGGCTTACCTAGAACTGACTTTTTTTAAAGAAGGAATAATTAGATATAAAGTATGAGAAGAAGGAAAAGGAAAAACTCACAACATTGGAATTCTGACTTAAGATACAGAGTAATAATCACTTTAGATTCAGAACATGGATTAAACACAAAGATAAGAATATTTATGGAAGGTTATTGTGGCATGTATGTGCGGGATACATTGTTTACCACACATACAATGTATCCCTCTGATACATTGTGATACCAGTGTATCCCACATACACCAATGTATCCCTCTGATAGTTGAGGCTCTTCCTCTAGAGGTAGGGGAGATGCTAGAGATACACAAGATATTTCAGAAACTGCTGTTAAGTTTTTATCCAGGGTCCTTATTTCCAAACTACAAAATGGTCTAATAGAGGCTCAAATTTAAAAGAGTAGAAAAATGAAGTATTATGACAGTTTTCACTTCTCCCTTGAGTTCCTTCATTAATAATAGGTGGATATTTGTAAGACCCTAAGCATTTGTATTAACTAAGCATTTTTGCAGCAAACTTTGATTTGACAACTGGAAACAAGAAAGAAGGACATTTTATATGTTCACTCCCTTGCATTGACATAGAGCGTCAAACAAGATAATCAGGGATTGAGAAAATGTTTAAGAGAAGTGTATATGTCAATGAATCTGTAAATTTTAATTCTTTAATTGACCCTCAATGGTCATGATGAACCCAATTCAATGTGTACTGAATCAAAGAAAAATCAATTACTATTTGTAATAATGATTGACAATAATGACAGCAATGACAGCAAGGCTCATCCTCCCAAGTACTAGAAACCTAGCCCTATAGGCATTTCATCTATGATGTCTCAAATTTTCACAATATTGTAAATTAAGCTCAGTAGAACTACTTCAATTTTATAGAAGAAACTGACAAGTTTAAATGACTTGCTCAAGATCTCAGCTTAGAAAACAACAGAGTCTGGATTTGAACACAGGCTAGAGTCTGTGACACATTGCTCCCACTATGTCACTCATTTGGAGAGTAATAATGCATACCATATCTCAGAAACTTGAAAAATATAGTTTACAGTAAGATTCCAGTGCTTCAGTGTATGACAAAGATATCTGAAATCTACCCTTAGCATTTAAAGACACTTAACAGACCTTATAGTGAAATACATATGACAATATTTAGCAAATTTGAATATGTGGTTTAATAGTGATGAATGAAAATCTAGGATGAAAATCTCTTTGATTGGTATTTTGATAGAATTAACAGTATCTTTGGAGAAACATCAAGGATAAGTAGGATGCTATTTCAAAAGATGCTATCTTATCACACATTATTACTCTGGCAAGCAGTCTACTACCCATGGGCTCATAGTTAACATTATAAGAGGTTTGTTGAAACCCTAGTGGAAATAAAAATTTATGAGGCACTGCTTTATCTTCCAGACTGAAGTAATTCAGACTTTGTGAACTTTAAGAGATCAGTTCTGCATAATTTATTCAATAAAATGTAGAATCATAACTATGTTTTATTTGTAAAATATATAAATGTTCAAATAACTTCAATTGTCTAAATAATAAATCTGATAGTTGAGGCTTTTCCTCTCCTCTGTCTGGAGCACCCTCCATCCCACTCCTTGGTCAGACTTCTTGGTTATCATCCACTCATCCTCCCTGAAAGGTGCCTGGGTGTCTTCTGGGAAAACTGCCCTCACTTTTGAGGCAGCATTAGGCTCTCATCCCCTTCACCTCCCTGTTCAAAATCTTGTCCGAGCATCTGTGAAAGTAGCCATTGCATCATTATTTTCCATATACTAGAGAAGAGACAAAGGTGCACTTGCCCTATTTGCCCAGCTTGAAAGTGACAGAGTTGGTGTTTTTACTTAACTGGTCAGATTCTAGGGCCCATACTCAACCATTAAGTGTGGGGCCTTTCCAGGGTACACACTTTATATATTTTTGCCTTTCAGGACTTAGTAAAATATCAGACACATTAGAGGAACTCAATGAAGCAATGAACAAATACTTTTGATTCAAACCAGGCTTCAGCTTTAGCCTATCCTGTGGTTACTGCTCACCCATATGGCCCTCTCACATAGGCAGTGAGTGGAAAGGCAGTGATAATTGAGTACCTCCTCTACACTATCTTCTGGAAGAAAATAAAAGCAAAAATGATAGTCTGAAAAAAAAAACCAAAAAAAACCCTCTTCTTCTCCATTCCTACTGCTTACTGCCCTCGACCCTCAAAACAATGGCAGCATCTAATCAGCTTTCTCTGCTGTGATCTCTTCTTTTGCCAAGTGCCAGAGTCATCTGTCCCAAATACCATGCAAAAAGGTCTCATTCGAAGCTTTCAAGAGCTTCTTATTTTCTATTTAATGAAAAACTCATCTGTCTCAGTCTATCGATCTCCCTAATAGATCTTATTTTTCATTTTTTCCCAAAACACATTTTTTTAAATTTATACACTGTCACAAAAATATGCCAATCTTATAACCCTTCTGAATATCATCATGTAGTCTGTCTATAATTTTCAGAGTAGTGTAGGGGTCAGAAAACTACATGGTGCCACTTATTTTTATACCCTCTCTAAGCAAAAAATCAAAAGAGGAATACTCTATGACATCTGAAAATGATGTGAAATTCAAAACTCATCTATAAATAAAGCTTTACTGGGACACATCCAATTCATTTATGTATTGTCTTCATGCTATAACTGTAGAGGTAAGTAGTTACAACACAGACGATTTGGTCTGAAAAGTCTAAAATATTCAAAATCTGGCACTGTACAGTAAAAGTTTGCCAACCTCTGGGTTAATGGAATAAAATGATGATGCCCTATCACTGAATATCAACTCTGTATGAGACACAGGTATTACCCATTCATTATTTCATTCAGTCATCCCACCTAGAGGAAGTGGGTATTATTCTCCCAAATTGTAGGTGAAGAGACTGGGATTAAACAAGTAAAAAGTTTTAGAACCAGAAGCAAAATTAAAAACCTTCAGAGTCCACAGCTCATTCATGGTTTTTCCTCTATGACAAGTTATTTCTCCATATACTTGAGAACAAGTGAATATATTGGCAAGTGTGAAATCACACAGTCCACATTCAATACGTAAATGATAATGGGATGCCAACTAATGAAAAGGCCCTAGGGAAACCCAGCTAAAAATGAAATCCAGGAAATGCCAATTGCATCAGTAGAACTGTTCGGGTCTCTTTTTTCTCAATTCCTAACTTTACCTGGCACAGTTTCTTTTTCTTTTTTTTTTAAACATTAAACAATTGCATATCCTTTCAGGTAGAACTTCAAAATTCCTTTTTATCACTTTTGTATTTCATCTATTGATCAATTTATTCTTTAAAAGAATAGATTTTTTAAAGTACAATGTTGTTCCTTGAATTTCATATGGCAATTTTTAAATCAGTGCCTCATATCATATCTATGGGAGCTACCTAAGCTCATTGCTCTTTAGATTTCAAGACAAATGGAATGGAAGAAAGACAAAACAGTTCATTTTTTCCCCCAAAGCATCCATATCTTGAATTTCAGAGCCCAAAGTAAGCAGAATCTACAGTCATATGGCAAGTAAACAGAAGAAATCCAGCCAAGATAATATAAGTAAGCCTGGGTGATTTTTTTTTTTTTAAATCCAAGTGAGCCTGATGTATTCTGACTGCTAGGTAGTTTTAGCTCATGTTTAAAAACAATCTTCAGAGCCAGAGATCTCAAGCTTACTTCTTGGAAAGACAACTGACCCTTAAGAAAAGAAAACAGTATTATTTTTATATAATTGTCTTCTGGACTTGCCTCTAATAATAAAAGCCACCATTTATTGATCACTGCCATGTTTTACACCCTCAACAGATATTAATTTGTCTAATCCTCACAATGGCCCTGTGAGATAATTCTATTATTAACCCCACTTCACAGATGAATAAGCAAAATCATAGCAGGTTAGGGGACATGCTCACTGGCATTCAGTTAGTGACAGAGACAGAACTGAACAGATAACTCTGAGTGTGCACCCCTAAGCACATGATGAACTGCTTCTGGTCTGCCTCCCAAAGAGTCACGACTATTTCATTAAATATCAGATGGTAAATATAACATTTAATCAAACATTTTCATTGTGTAGTTTAGTGACTGCTTTCCAACAAAATCTTGTTCATTTGGTTTTCACTATCTTTTCCTAAGGGGCAGCTGTCATGGAGACAGATTAAAAAAAAAAAGGCTTTTGATAAAAGCCTTTAGTTGGGCAGCTTTGCAAATAAACTGGAAAAATAATGGGAAACATTTCTGTGAGAAATTCTAAATCTTATTTAACGGTCTTAAGATTTTAGCATTTAGATGAAGATTCTGAAAGTGTCTATGTCTATGACTGTCTAGAAAGTAATTTCCCATCTTTAATGAAGAAAGATGATCAATATAAGAGTAGATTATCATGTTTTAACTATAGCAACACACACACACACACACACACACACACAAATCAATATGAAGTCATTAATCCAGTCAGAATGGAGACTTGGAGGCCAAAAGTTACCCAGATTGTAATGAATTTTTTTGTAGTGACATTATTCTTTTCTTTTGAGTTATAATTAATGTATATTATATTAGTTTGAAGTGTATAACATAGTGACTCAACATTTGCAGAGTCACAAAATGGTCACCCCTGTAAGTCTGGTTACCACCTCTCACCTTACAAAGTTAATACAATATTATTGACTATATTCTCCATGCTATACATTATTATATCTCCATGGCTTACTTATTTTATACCTGGAAGCTCACACTTCTTAATGCACTTTACCAGTTTTGTTCCTCCCCCATTGCCCACACCCCTTCCGTCTGGTAACTACCAATCTATTCTCTGATTCTATGAGTCTGGGTTTTGTGTTATTTTGTTTTACTCAGATTCCATACACGCGCAAGATCATATGGTATTTTTTTTTCTGTGTCTGATTTATTTCACTGAATATCTTTTAGTACATCCATATTTGCTGTGGTAAATGGTAAGATTTCATTCTTATTTATGGCTGAGTAGTATTCGCGTGTGCATGTGTGTGTATCTTTATCCATTTATCCATCAATAGACACTTAGGTTGGTTGCTTCTATATCTTGACTGTTGTAAATAATGCTGCAGTGAATATTAGAGTGCCTATATTTTTAGTATTTATGTGTTCTTTTTAAAAATTAATTAATTAACTAATTAATTAATTTTTTGTATTTCTGTGTTCTTCAAATACATATTAAGTAATGCAATTCCTGGATCATATGGTAGCTCTTTTTTAAATATCTTGAAGAGCCTCTGTACCATTTTCCATAATGGTTGCACAAATTTGCATTCCCACCAACAAAGCACAAGAGTTCCCTTTTCTCCATATCCTCACCAACACTTGTATATCTTTTTATACTAGCCACTTTTAGGTATACAGTATTATCTCATTGTGGTTTTGATTTGCATTTCCCTGATGACTAGTGATGCTGAGCATCTTTTCATATGCCTGTTGTTAATCTGTATGTCTTCTTTGGAAAAAATGTCTATTCAGAGCCTCTGTTCATTTTTTAAATGAATTTTTCCCTTGCTATTGAGTTGTATGAGTTCATTGTATGTTTTGGATATTAATCCCTTATCAAATATATGACCAGCAAATATCTTGTCCCATTCAGTCAGTTGCTTTTTTGTTTTGTTGATGATTTCATTCACGGTGTAGAAGCTGTTTGGTTTGATGTAGTCCCATTTATTTATTTTTCTTTTGTTTTCCTTGCCTTTAGAGTAACATCTCCCTACCACCACCACCCACCCCCCAACAACAACAACAACAAAAAACCCACACAAAACATTGCTAAGACTGATATCACAGAGCATACCACCTATATTTTCTTCTAGGAGTTTTATGGTTTCACATTTTCCATTTAAGTCTTTAATCCACTTGGAGGTTTTTGTTTTGTTTTTTTTAATATGGCATAAAAGAGTTTTTCAATTTCATTTCATTGAATGTTCCATTCATTCCATTGAATTCATTCCCCAACACCATTTATTGAGGAGACTGTCCTTTCTCCATTCATACCTTTTTTTCATAAATTAATTAAATGTATATATATACACACACACACAGTTTTAGTTTAGGGCATTCTATACTGATCCAATAATCTGTGTATTTAGTTTTATGTCAATAAAACACTGTTTTGATTACTGTATCTTTGTAGTATACTTTGAAATCTGGCAGCATAATACTACCTACTGTGTTCTTTTTCTCTCAAGATTGTTTTGACTATTTGGGGTCTTTTGAGGTCCATAAAAGTTTTAGAATTATTCTAGTTCCATGAAAAATTCCATTAGTTTTTTGACAGAGAATGCACTGAATTTGTAGATTGCTTTGGGTAATAAGGACATTTTAACATTTCTTCTTCCAATCCATGAGCACAGAATATCCTTTCATTTATTTTTCTCTTTTTCAATTTCTTTCATCAACATCTTGTAGTTCTTAGTTTATAGTTTTTTTACTTTTACTTCCTTGATTAAATTTATTCCTACATATTTTATGATTTTTATATGATTGTAAGCCTTGATTTTTTTCTTTTGGTAATTAATTATTAGTATATAGAAATGCAAGACATTTTTGTATATTCATTTTGTATCTTACATCTTTTCTAAATTCATTTATTACTTCTAACACTTTTTTGGTGGAGTCTTTAGAGTTTTATATATATAGTACCATATCAGGAAATACTAACAGTTTACTTCTTCCTTTGCCATTTGTATGCCATTTTATTTCTTTCTTGCCTTGTTACTATAGCTAGGATTTCAAGCACTGTGTTGAATAAAAGCGGCAAGAGTGGGCATGCTTGTACTGTGCTTGATCTTAGAGGAAAGGCTTTCTGCTTTTCACCATTGAGTGTGATGTTAGCTGTGGGCTTGTCATACATGGCTTTTTTCATATTGAAGTACCTATCTTCTACAACCATTTTGTTCAGTTTTTATCAAGATTTGATATTGATTTATTCAAATGCCTCTTCTGCATCTATTAAATGCTATTATTATTTTTATTTTTTATTTTTAAAATTTGATGCATCATGTTGATTGATTTGCTAATATTAAGCCATCCTTCAGTCCTTGGAATAAATTTTCCTTGATGGTGGTATATGATCCTCTTAACAATAAATTTATTTTGCTAATATTTTGTTGAGGATTTTTGCATCTATGTTTATCATGGATATGGACCTGTAAGTTCCTTTTTTTGTGGTGTCCTTATCTGGCTTTGAGATCAGATAATGGTGGCCTCATAAAATGAGTTTGGTAGTTTTCCTCCTCTTCACCCTTTGGAATTATTTGAGAAGAAAGGATATTAAATCTTCTCTGAATGTTTGGTAGAATTAATCAGTGAAGCCATCTGATCCTTGTATTTTATTTGTAGGAGAGTTTTTGATTACTGAACCTTACTAGTAACTAGTCTATTCACATTTTTTTTTATTTCTTCATGATTCAGTCTTCAAAGACTGTAAATTCATTAAAAAAAAACAAAAAGAAAAAAGAAAAAGAAAGGAAAAGAAATCTATTTCTTCTAGGATGCTCAATGTGATGGCATATAATTGTTCATGGTAGTCTCTTATAATCCTCTATATTTCTCTATAGTATCAGTTGTAATTTCCTTTCATTTCTGATTTTATGTTTGTGAACACTCTTTTCTTGGTGAGTCCACCTAAAAGATTATCAATGTTGCTTATCTTTTCAAGGAACTAGCTGTTAGTTTTATTGAGCTTCTTTATTGTCTTTCAGTCTCTTATTTCATTTATTTTTACTCTGATCTTTATTGTTTCCTTCCTTTGACTAACTCTGAGCTTTATTTGTTCTTTTTTCTATTTTCTTTAGATGTAAAATTGTTTACTTGAGATTTCCCTTGTTTCTTCAGGGAGGCTTGTATTACAATAAATTTCTTTTTATTTAAACCACTTTTGCTATATTCCATAGATTTTGATATGTTGTATTTCTGTTTCCGTTTGTCTCTATATACTTCCAAATTTCTCTTTTGATTTATTCTATTACTCATTAATTGTTCAATAGGATGTTGTTTAAGCTCCATGCATGTGTAGTTTTTCCAGTTTTCTTCTTGTAATTGGTTTCTAGTTTCATAGCATTGTGGTTGGAAAATATACTTGATATAATTTCAATATTCTTGAATTTACTGAGGCTTGTTTTGTGGCCTAACATGTAATCTATTCTGGAGAATGTTCCACTGTACTTGAGAAGAGCATATATTCTGCTGCTTTTGAACAGCATGTTCTGTATATATCTAGTAACTCCAGTAAGTCTTAGTCCCTGTTGTTTAAAGCTGTTGTTTTCTTACCGACTCCCTACCACGATCATCCGTCAAATGATGGAAAAATCCCCTACTATTCTTGTATTGACGTCAATTTTCCCTTTCATTCTGTTAATATTGGTTTTGTAAATTTTGGTGCTCCTGTGTTGGCTGGATATATATTTACAGATGATATATTTTCTTGCTGGATATACTCCTTTATCATTATGTAGTTCTCCTCTTCATCTTCTAGTACAGTCTATGTTTTAAAGTCTACTTTGTCTGAAAAGAGTATACCTATACCAGCTTTCTTTTTGTTTTCATTTGCATATAATGTCTTTTTCCTTTCATTTTCAGTCTGTGTGTCTCCTTACTTCTGAAGTGAGTCTCTATAGACAGTATATATATGTGTCTTTAAAAAAAAATCCACTCAGCCACTACAAGTCTTTTGGTAAGAGTATTTAGTCCATTTAAAATTAAAGTAAGTTTTCATAGGTTTGTACTTACTGTCACTTTGTTCATTGTTTTCTGATTTTATATATTCTCTGTTCGTTATTTCTTCTCTTTCTTCCCTTGTGGTTTGTTTACTTCTTTAATGTTTTGGTTAGACTCTTTCCTCATTTTGTTAACTTATGTTAAAAATGTAAACATATTTACTATAAGTTTTTGCTTTGTGGTTGTTGTGATGTTTACATACATTACCCTATGAATCTAATGGTCTATTTTAAGTTGATAGCAACTTTAAATTTAGCATTTCCCAAGAGTCTACATTTTTACTCCCTTTTTGATGTTTCATGTTTTTGGCATCACTTTTTCCTTTTTTTTTTTTTTAATTTTATGTATTCCTTGACTCATAATTATATAGCTAATTTACTACTTTTGTCTTTTAAACTTCTTAGCAGCTTAATAAATGATACATCCACTACCTTTACTATATATTTATCTTTCCAGTGAGATTTTCTCTTTCACATTTTCCTATTAATTAGTACTATTTCTTTCTATCATAAAGAAGTATTTTAATATTTGCTGTAAAGCTGGCTTAGTAGCAATAACTTTTGCTTGTCTAGTAAAAGCTTTACCTCTCCTTCAAATCTGAATGATAATTTTTTTGAGTATTCTTAAATGGAAGTTTTTTCCTTTAAACACTTTGAAGAGGTCATACAGCTGCCTCTGTCTTGCAAATATTTTGCTGAGAAACTTGCTGATAGCCTTGTAGGGTTTCCTTTGTACATAAATGTTTGATTTACTCTTGCCACTTTTAAAATTCTTTAACTTCTGCCATTTTAATCATAATGTGGCTTGGTATGGGTCTCTGTGTTCCTCTTTTTTGGAACTCTCTAGGCTTCCTGGATTTGAATTTCTGTTCTCTTTCCCAGATTAGCAAGTGCTACAACTATTCACCCTACCCATCCTAGCATGGTGGCTGGATGCCATGTCTGAGCTTGCCTGCTTGTGCTTGTAGTCTATGTGGAGAGTCTAATAATGGTATCTGCCAGTGCTTCCATCTCCATGGAACATCTCAACTGTTCCTTCCCTTCCAGTCAATGTGCCCAGATCAGCAAATGAATCTCCCTCACGTGTAGTCTGGGTACTTTTCAAACTGTTGGATATTTTGTTTTGTTTGCCAGGTCTTAAGGTTAGTGAGACTCTACACAAGTCCTCTTAAGAGAAGAATCTTAGCTCTGTTGGTTTTCAAAGCCAGACATTCTGGGGGCTTGTCCCTCAAGTGCAGATCCCAGGTGCTGGGCTGCCTGACATGGGTCACCAACTCCTTGCTCCTCTAGCAGAAACACCTGTCTGGTGAGATCCCTCCCTACTGTATGTTGCCACATTCTGGGTGGGTTTTTTCCTGGGGTTGTCTCTGTCTCTCCTACCCATTGTGATGTGGTCCTTTTATCCTATGTTGTAAAGAGCAGTTCATCTAGTTTTCAGATCTTTTTCAGAGAGCAGTGATCTTTATGTAGCTGTAGATTTGATGTGTCCATGGGAGAATATAAGTTCATGATCTTTCTATGCTACCATTTTGGACTCCTTTCCCCATAATGACATTCTTACTACAAATCTGTTTGTGCAATTTTAAAATAATCAGTTCTAAGAGCATACCAAATTATACTGAGAAGATGAAAAACAAGAAGCTTCACTTTTTTCTCAAAAGACAGTTGTTTAAAATAAAAGGAATAGCTCCAATTTCCTCATAGTTATAGTCTCATTTATTTTGCTAGTGCAGTGGGACCACTTATCACCATTTACTTTAGAGTAGAAATGTATGTTTTTTTTTATATTTTCTATTCTATCTTGTTCCAAAATAGATTTATGGCATCAAGTAGACTATAGAAAAAAAGCAATTTATCTTAAGATTTTGTTGTAGGCTTACAAATAAAGGTATTTCTTTTAAGAATCGAGGAAAGGTACAATGACCTCCAAATCAACTGTTCAGTCCCTGAGTTTCTTACAAGAACACTGGGGAGATTCAGGAGAGAACATTTGTAACAGAAGATTTTTCCTTTTCACACTATTTTCACTTCTCAGCTGTCATCATTCAAAGCAGTACAGAGTAGAAGGCTGGTTGGATTTTTCAGAAAATGGCAACTTCTAAGCTAAATAAAGCTTGGGAGGCACCATGCTATATTCTAATGATGTAGAATTATTTATTTAATCAAGCAAATATAAAAATTATTTTCTGATTCCCTTCATTTAAGTAAAATTCTTTACTACATTCCTGAGTAAAACAATCTTTGAGCTTGACTTTCTTAAGATGTTGTTTTAAATTTTTAAAAATCCCAAAAGAAGATGCATTTTCTTTAGTAAAAGCACAGTAATTGATGCTAAGTTATTTTACAATGTTCTCAGCCACTGAAATTTATGCTAGTGCCATATTAAAATGTTTTTTATTCGATTTTTATTAGAATACTAGATTTAGTTATAATTGTTTTATGAAAAAAACATGGTCAATAACATTGAAATATATCACACTCATAGAAAGTAGTATAAATAGTGTCAAATACATTATCATTTAAAAATATATTACTCTTCCATTTTGTTCTTGATCAGTCTGGATTAAAGGATACATGAGTGTTTATTCTGAGTAATGCTACTAACAGCCTAATAAAGGAAATCTTGTTTAAATCACAGATTTGTACACTAATTAAAAATACCATTGTAAAACAATGCTCTCATCATTTCACATATATTGAGAAAATTTTGCAGTGGGATCGTTTCTATTAGAGGAAAACTATAAACATTCAACAAAATTACTTGAAGGCACTGGAAAGTGAGACAGAAAACAGGCAGATACTGTGTGGAAGGCACTGTGTTGGAGCAGGAGATAACATACACTTGGAAAAGGTAATGGCATAGTAAGGCTCTGGTCAATGACATGTGAGCCTCTACAACTCAAATACAAACCAGCAGTTTTACTGCCTTGAAAAACTAGAGCATCAAGTTTCAAGTGCACAAAACAAATGGGAAGATAGTGATGATGATGAAAAGGAAATAGAGAGGAAAATCCCATATTATGGCATAAACTCTGTCCAAGCTCCTGGCTGATACATTGAGTGGGACAGACCCCAAGCAATCCAAACAAGACTGAAAACAATGCACAGAGATTCTAGCTATTACAATCACAAAGTAGACAGGCATTTAGAATTTGATTTAGCCAAATTAACTGTTTTCTTCAATATTTGAAAAATACAATAGAATGCAGTCTATATTTGACAAAACCAAGGATAAAATTAAAAATTTAGATGGGCAGAAAAAAGAAACCATGGAATGTCATCAAAAGTAAATTAATCCTGATTGACCTTGAATGTTGACTTAGCAGAAGAGAATTTTAAAATAGCTAATACCAAAAGCACAAGTAACAGAAATAAAAATGAACAAGTTATATCCAACTAAAAAGCTCCTATCTAGGAAAAGAAATGATCAACAAAGTAAAAATGCAACCTACATAATGAAAGAAAAATTGCAAACCACATATCTAATAAGGGGTTAACATCTAAAACCTCTGAAGAATTATACAACTCAATAGACAAATAAGAATAATGTGATTTAAAAATAAGCAAGGGGGGCACCTAGGTGACTCAACTAGTGACCAACTCTTGATTTCGGCTCAGATCATGATCTTGGGGTCATAAGATGGAGCACCCTCCCTCTCCCCCATCAGCTCCATGATCAGCACAGAGTCTGCTTGGAGTTCTCTCCCTCTGCCCCTCTCCCCACTTGTGTTCTCTCTCTCTCTCTCTCAAATAAATAAAATCTTTTTTAAAAATGAGAAAATGACCTGAATAGCCATTTTCCCATGGATGATATTCAAATGGCCAGCAGGTACATGAAAAGATGCTCAATATCATTAACCATCAGGGAAATACAAATCAAAACCACAGTGAGAAATCTTTCCATGCTTGTTAAAATGGCTACTATCAAAAATAACAAATGTTGGTGAGGATATAGAGAAAAAGGAGTTCTGGTCCATCTGGTGGGAATGTAAACTGGTACAGCCATTATGGAAAACAGTATGGAGGTTCCTTTAAAAATTAAAAATAGAACTACCAAATGATTCAGTAATTCCATATATGGATACCTATCCAAAGGAATGAAAACACTTATGCCAAAAGATACATGTATCTCCATCTTCATTTCAGCATTATTTATAACAGCCAAAACAGGGAAGGAACCTAAGTACTATAAATAGATAAATATATTTTAAAAAGTCTCTCTCTCTCTCTCTCTCTCTCTCTCTCTCACACACACACACACACACACACACACACACACACACACGAATATTATTCAGCCATTAAAAGGAAGGAAATGTTGCCATTTATTTTTTGAATGGACCCGGAGGGCATTACGCTAGATAAGTCACAGGGAAAGACAAATACTGCATCATCTCACTTATATGTAGCATCTGAAAAAAATTAACTCACAGAAACAGAACAGATTGGTGGTTGCCAGACATGTGGGGTACAAATCAGGGAAGTGGGTGAAGTAGGTCAAAGGGTACAAACTCTAGTTATAATTAAGTTCTGGAAATGTAATGTAGAGCATGACTATATTTCACAATACTGTACTGTATATTTGAAAACTGCCAAGAGAGAAAATATCAAGATTTTACCACATACACAAAAAGTGTTAACTTATGCGAGGTAATGCATGGTAACTAAGTTTTTTGTAGAAATCTCTTTGCATATATGCATATATCAAATCCTTACACTGTATACCTTAAATTTATGCAATATTTTACATCAATATTATCTCAATAAGGCTGGAAAAAAACCACTAATATGTGAAAAAAACAAACGATATGCTTACAGTTTCACAGACAGCTAGAAAATAAATTCAAAGTCAATTGAAGGACTTTACAAATGCAATGCCTTTATTACAAGGTGATGGTCTAAAGCATTTTACTTATTTGTCATTTAAAGCCACACTATCTTCAGCCCTAACTATCCAAGTTCTACAGCACTTCCAAGGAACAAGAAATAAATTCTTCCTTTAATGCATTTTATTCTTATTATTTTTTTAATTCACATTTACACTGTCATCACTGTTAGCTTTTATCATTTCACAGAGTCTTGCTTGTGCTCTTATTCAACTCCTATCTTCCCCAGATATTTCCTTCATATTCTGGACTAGATCATTCTTTATAAAATATGGCTCCATAGAGCTTAGTTTTTTAAATTAGTCAACACATTATTCTTAAAATAATATTCTATTGAATGTCTAGAATTCTCTTCATCTGCAATCTGATGCCTGCAACCTTATCTCCTGTAGCTCCTTTATTCTAGGCCTCAGAAAAGAGAAAAAAGAAAGGCTGTAATTCCATATATCTAAATATTTAAAAGATGTAAATTAGGCCATATAGTAAGTAAAATATACTTTATGCCTCTAATTATACTTTCATACCAATAAAATAGAAAACTATACACAAAGCTACGTTTTTATGACTTGAAGTAAGCAAGTTATGTTAAAAATAGCCAGTGTAACTATGCTAAAGGTCACATAGGAAAATATGCACTTAGCAAATGAACAAATAGGAAGAGCCAAATGGGAATTTGAGAATTAAAAATACAGTATGTGGGGCAGCCTGGGTGGCTCAGCAGTTTAGCGCAGCCTTCAGCCCAGGGTGGGATCCTGGAGACCTAGGATGGAGCCCCAGGTTGGGCTCCGGCATGGAGCGTGCTTCTCCCTCTGCCTGTGTCTCTGTCTCTCTCTCTTTCTGTGTGTTTCTCATGAATAAATAAATAACATCTTAAAAAAAAAACTAAAATAAATAAATAAATAAATAAATAAATAAATAAATAAATAAATACAGTATGTGAAAATAGTTAATTTGGTGAGGTTACTGCAGATTGGGAAACATAAGAGTACCTTTGGAGACCAATCAATTGAAAGCACCTAATTGTAAAAATAGTGTGGGGAGGGATTAAAAAAAAAATCAAACAGCCTCAGAGATCTTTGGGATAAAATAAAATGGTCTAATATACAGGTAATTATAGAAGAGAAGATAAAGACTGTAATGCAAAAATAAAGAAATAATGGCAAAATTTTTCCAAAATTTGGTCAAAGGCTTAAATTTACACATTTCAAGAAACATAGCAGATCCTAAGAGGAATAAGTACAAAGAAAATCACTCCTAGACACATCATAATCAAATTGCTGAAACACAAAAATGTCAAAATCTCAAATCAGCCTGAGGAAAAGAACATCACAATACCATTTATTCATTTCTCATTAGAAAAATGAAGTCCCAAGACAGTAGAATGACATCTCTAAAGTGCTGGAAGGAAAACAAAAACTGTTAGCCAAGAATTCTATATCTAGCAAAAATATTCCTCAAGAATTGAAACAAAAGGGAGTTTTAGCTAAATAGAAATTAAGAATTTGTCATTAGCTGAATCGCATTACACAAAATGCTAAAAGGAAGATCTTCAAGCTAAAGGTAAATGTTCCTTGGACCTTTAGAAAGGAAAGAAGAGTACCAGAAATGTTAAATATATGAGTAAATATAAGAGTACTTTTTTCCTTCTAATTTAAAACACAAGGCTCATGAAATTGTAGTTTGGGATCTATAATGTATCTAGATGAAATAAATACGTAGGGCAACTAGGGAAATGAATGGGGAGTAATGGATAATTGGAGCTCTACAGTAGCAAAGTTCTTCCATTTTATGTGAAGTGATACAATATTAAATGTGAGTTGATGGTGACAAGGTAAAAAGATACATATTTTCACCCCTACAAAAACTACTAAAATAATTCAAAAAGGTATAGTTAAAAAGACAGCAGATAAATGAATACAAGAACAAAGAATCCTAGAATATCAAAGTTGGAAGAGACTGTAGAGTACAATGTTTGATCCAATGTCAGAATCCCTTTTATAAACATTTGATTGCTCATTTAGCCTCGATACTACTCACATACTTCCAAATGAGAAGGCTCATGAAGCACCTCATTGCCCTAATGTTTCTGGTTCTAAGTTACACGTCTATATTAGAAGGTCTCTTCCTTCACAAAAAATATATATGAACTCTTAACTAAATACCTAAACATCCATTTCTTCTTCACAGTCTCCCCCACCTTATGGCTAGAGAAAGGTTTTTCTTTTCTAGATGAGCTCCTAGATTACTATATGTTCCCTGTGTCTTCTCCTAGCATCCTATTTGTTTCCTTTGTAAACCTTGACAAAAGTGTAAAGGACATGATTATCTATTAGTTTTATTTGTTTAATGAATGTGCCTGACACCTAATAGGCGCCCAATGAAAATAAAATGAAATGAAAACAAGCATGATGGACAACTGTGTGGCCATTTGGCAAAAGATAAACTTAGATTTACTTCTCACACCATATGGAAGAATAATTTTCAAAAGGATTAGAATTCTAATATAAAAAAGAAAAGAAAAGAAACCAAACAAGTATTTGAAAACATGAGTAAATTTCTCTTTAACCTTGGTGCAGGGAAAGGTTTTCTAACTATTACTTAAATTTAGAGGGAATATAAAGAAAGAGTAACTTTAACTTTTCTTTATTATTATAGACAAAAATCCACCAAAAACAAAATCCAAGAACAACTGACTAAATGGGAGAAAATATTTGCAATGTATACCACAGAAAAAGGACTAATGGCATACACAAAAACAATCAAACATATATCAGAACAAGAAACAAATATTCAGTGGGTGTGTATCATGAACCAGATACTCTTTTACGTGTTTTTTACAGGTACTTTCTTTTTTTCCTAGAGAAAAAGAACATGAGAAAGCACATGAGTGGGGGAGGAGCAAAGGGAGAAGGAAAGAGAGAATCTCAAGCAGACTCCATGCTCAGGACAGAGCCTAATACAGGGCTGGATCCCAGGACCCTGAGATCATGACCTGAGCGGAAATCAAGAGTTGGATGCCTAACAGGCTGAGCTACCCAGGTGCTCCTACAGGTATTATTCTATTTAATTCTCACCTTTAAAAAGTTTATTGTGTAGATAATGATACGAAGGTACAGAGATATTAAGCAACTTGCCCAGGGTCACAGAAACTGGTAGAGTTGAAATATGAATCAAGACCTGAAGGAGTGAAGCATATAGCTGCTCTTAGCTCTCTATATGAATTAGGACTACTGTTCTGGTATCTTGGGGCACAGAACCTCTCTAGTTTGCTTGCCTTTACACTAATTTTCCCCCTCACTGGCCTCTCCATACATCCCTACAGGGATTACCTCTTGTCTTTTCTGATTATTCCTTTCTACAGAAACCTACTCCAGCTAGCTTCAGGGTACCTTCCCAGTTACCAATCCCATCCTGATCAGGATCCTCATGGTTGCCTCCTGTTGCAAAATGGAATCAATAAAATAGAATTTTTTCAGTGATTACCAACATTGCTTTAAATAACAAAATATAAACAATAATCAAGATTATCATTACATATTGTTGAAATTATATCCTGGTTGTAAGATAGTTCCCAATGTGTGAATTTCCACATTTGAGTTAGCTCTGTCTGAATTATAGTCTGTATTGATCTTGGTGTATATTCCTGGAGTATATCTTGTGAATAAAAGGGTAAAATGAAGTATCGACATGTTCAGAGCAGCAAACTACCAGCTTTGTTGATAAGAATTTACTATTCTTTTTTTTTTTTAAGATTTTATTTATTCATGAGAGAGAGAGAGAGAGAGAGAGCAGCAGAGACACAAGCAGAGGGAGAAGCAGGCTCCATGCAGGGAGCCTGATGTCGGACTTGATCCCAGGACTCCAGAATCACACCCTGGGCTGAAAGCGGCGCTAAACCGCTGAGCCACCCGGGCTGCCCAGAATTTACTATTCTATTAAAAAGTTATATAACTTACTTTTATAGGCCACTGTTTGACAAAGTCTGGGTTTCTTAATCATGATACAAAGTGGAACACACTTTGGCAATAACCCATAGTATTCAACTTCATATTTCATGTCTTATAATATCATTGTTCACATATATTGAATATGTATTTGTTCTGTCTCTATCAAAATCTTAAGTCATGGGCAGCCCTGGGTGGCTCAGTGTTTTAGAGCCGCCTTCAGCCCAAGGCCTGATCCTGGAGACCAGGGATCGAGTCCCACATCAGGCTTTCTGCATAGAGGAGCCGGCTTCTCCCTCTGCCTGTGTCTCTGCCTGCCTGTCTCTCTCTCTCTCTCTCTCTCTCTGTGTGTGTCCCTCATGAATAAATAAAATCTTTTTAAAAAAATCTTAAGTCATGTTGAAGATACCATTTAAGTGTAAATTAGTTTCATTGGTGAAGGCATAAAGATCTAAAATGCAGCTGCTATGATCAAGTGGGATATATTCCTGATTTGCAAGGGTGGCTCAATATTCACAAATCAATTAATGTGATACATCACATCAATATGAGAAAGGCTAAGAACCAAGGGATCACTTCAATAAGTTCAGAAAACACCAAAGTATAACATCCATTCATGATAAAAATCCTTAACAAAAAAGGTTTAGAAGGAATATACCCCAACATAATAAAGGCCATATATAAAAAAATGCAGCTAAAACCATTATTAATGGAGAAAAACTGAGAACTTTCCCTCTAAGGTCAGGAACAAGACAAGGATGCCAACTCTCGCCTCTTTTATTCAACATAGTACTAGAAGTCCTAGCTACAGTATACGAGAAAGAAATAAAGGCATCTAAATTGGCAAGGAACAAGTGAAACTTTCACTATTCATAGAGGACATAATACTATATATAGAAAATCATAACAACTCCACCAAAAAAACCCCCTGCTAGAACTGATAAATGAATTCAGTAAAGTTGCAGGATACAAAATTAATGTACAGAAATCTGTTGTATTACTGGTGTATGCTAATAATGAAGGAGCAGAAAGAGAAATTAAGAAAACAGTCCCATTTACAATTGCACCCCCAAATAATAAGATACTTAGAAACAAGCATAACCAAAGAGGTAAAGACCTATACTCTGAAAACTATAAAATACTGTTGAAAGAAAGAAATTGAAGACAACACAAAGAAAGACATTCTATGCTTGTGGATTGGGAGAACAAATATTGTTAAAATGTGTATGCTACCCAAAGCAATCTACACATTTAATACAATCCCTATCAAAATGCCAACAGCAATGTTTCACAGAACTAGAACAAACAATCCTAAAATTTGTATGGAACCACAGAAGATCCTGAATTGTCAAGGCAATCTTGAAAAAGCAAAGCAGGGATGCCTGGGTGGCTCAGCAGTTGGGCATCTGCCTTTGGCCCAGGGTGTAATCCTGGCATCCCGGGATCAAGTCCCTCATTGGGCTCCCTGCATGGAGCCTACTTCTCTCTCTGCCTATGTCTCTGACTCTCTCTCTCTCTCTCTATGTCTCTCATGAATAAATAAACAAAATCTTTTAAAAAAAATAGACACATACATCAACAGAACAAATAGAAAACCCAGAAATTAATTCACAATTAATGAAGTAGTAGTAGTCAATCTTTCTTTAAAAAAGCAGGAAAGAAAATCCAATGAGAAAAAGATAGTGTCTTCAATAAATGGTGTTGAGAAAACTGGACTGCAATATGCAAAAGAATAAAATTGGACCACTTTCTTACACCACACAAAAATAAGTCCAGAATGATTTAAAGACTTAAATGTGAGACCTGAAACCATAAAAATCCTAAAAGAGAGCACAGTGACCTCTTTGACATTGGCTGTAGCAATATCTTTCTAGATATGTCTCCTGAGGCAAAGGAAACAAATATAAAAATAAACTATTGGGACTACACCAAAGTAAAACCTTCTGCACAGCAAAGGAAACAATCAACAAAAGTAAAAGGTAAGCTATGGAATGGGAGAAGATATTTATAAATAACATATCTGATAAAGGGTTTGTATCCAAAATATGTAAAGAACTGATACAACTCAATATCCAAAAAACAAATAAGCTAATTTAAAAATGGGCAGAAGACATGAACAGACATTTCTCCATAGAAGATATACCGATCGCCAACAGACACACAAGAACAGATGCTGAACGTCACTCATTATCAGGGAAATGCAAATCAAAACGACAATGAGGTACCACCTTATACCTGTCAGAATGGTTAAGATCAACAACAGAAGAAACAACAGGTGTTGGGGAGGATGTGGGAAAAGGGAAACCCTCGTGCACTGTTGGGTGGGAATGCTAACTGGTGTAGCCACTGTGAAAAACAGTATGGAGGTTCCTCAAAATTTAAAAATTGAACTACCTTATGATCCAGCAATTACTTGGTATTTACCCAAAGAATATAAGAACATTAATTCAAAGGGATACACGTAGCCCTACATTTATAGCAGCATCATTTACAATAACTAAGCTATAAAAGCAGCCCAAGTGTCCATCAGTTGCTGAAGATGTGTTGTATATATGCAATGGAATATTATTTAGCCATAAAGAGAATGAAATCTTGTCATTTGCAATGACATGGATAAAGATAGAGAATATAATGCTAAGTGAAATAAGTCAGTCAGAGAAAGACAAATATCATATGATTTCATTCATATGGAATTTAAGAAGCTAAATAAACAAGGGAAAAGATGAGAGAGACAAATCAAGAAACAGACTTAATTATAGACAGACTGATGATTACTGGAAGGATGGGTTAAATAGGTAATGGGAATTAAGAAGTGCATTTATCATGATGAACACCAGGTGATGTATAGAAGTGTTGAATTACTAATTATACATCTGAAACTAATATAACACTATGTTAACTAGCTGGAATTTAAAAACTTAAAAAAATAAATTAGACACAGCCAGTATTCTTTTAACAAAAATTAAGATTCATTGATTTTATCCTGAGGGGTTATTTATAAGACTGTGCTAAACAATTCAAGAGAGGGTTGAATAGGTTATAGGCTCACTTCCAGTAGCTCACAGTTTACTTAATGAAGACAAATACATATGCAAATAACTAATAGAACACACCACAAAAGTTATTTGGTTGCTTTAGCTTCATATTAACAAACTTGATACAGTGAGCTCCTTGGAATACCCCAAAGCAGAGGTTATAAATTCACCTTCCATTACTCTATCTGGGACAACTAGTTCACTCCAGTTCTTTACATCACTGTCACTCACAGTGTGGTCCACAGACCAGAGTGTGTGTGACTGGTCCTCAGTGAGATATAGACAAACATCAGGACAAGCATTTAGAAATATTTATAAAAATTTGATAAGGCAATTCTTTCTGATAAATAATAAAACATTGAGGCTTGTATTTATACTACTAAAATTGATATTAACAATGAATTATGGATATTTTATGTACTTACATTCATCAGTTCTGGAAAACTTTGAAAACTAAGCCAATTATTACATTAGCTCTCATCACAACAGTGATGAATTTGCAAGGATTCCAGCATTCAGTTACCTAAACTGTAAAAATTAAAATGTTGGATGAGCTGTCTTTTTATGTTGACATTTCATTCTATTCACAATTTGGAAAATAAATCTAATAGGAACTAACATTTTCCAGAAAGCTTTCAATTTCTTCATCATTATCTAACTTCTTTAGAATCTAATGTTTCATTTTTAAGGTTGAGTCTACTTTATTACATGGGTTTTAAATAGCTTTATTGAGGTATAATCTACATACAATAATCTGTAAACTCACTGTAGGTATAGCTTGGTGAATTTTGGTAATTGGATATAGTCATATAAGCTCCACCAAAACTGGAATTCATGAGAATTCAACTATAACAGCACTCCTTGGTAGGGACCCTTTTCCTGACCCTCTTGGGGAGCAAGATCCAGAGCCCAAAGCGAAGATGAGGAGGCATCTTGGCCTTTGCTTCCTTCCCTATGGAACCACCAGAGCTTCAGTGAGCCTTGCCCTTGCCCTCAGCCTAAGCCTTCTTAAGATGTGAATTGTAACTCAGGGACTATGGCTCGTGGCTCCTCTCTCCCTCTTCCATCTGTGACTCTCGACCCTTTGCTCTGGCACCATCTTCTCAACCCTCCACACCCCATGTCCCTCCATACCCTGTGTCCCAGTACCAGAAAGCCAAGCCAAGACTTCCCAGTCTTTGTGAATAGAGGGACTCAAGCTGTTGCTTAGGCCTGGTTTTTAAGGTTTTTAATTTTATAAAAGAACAAATACAATAAACTTAGCCGTGGGACCAGAGGAAAAAAAAAAACTAGCTAGCTAACTCTGTAGCTAACATCATCCAGTCTGCAGGTAATCAAGAAATGTTACAAACCACTACGTTCCTTTCACTAATTAAATCCCTTTAAAATCTCTAGGACTGGCAGAAACCTCAGAGCTGGCTTTGGACAGGAGTCTGCCTTCTCCCCAGGTGGCTGGCCTCCTGGATAAAGCTCAAATTCCTTCCCAATCAAAACTCATCTCTTGAGTATTGGCCTACCAAGCTATAGGCAGCCAAACCTGGGTTTCAGTAATACAACTATATGAAGCTCAAGGGTAAAAGCTACAAAAATGGGGAACTTACTTCAGCTAGCTCCCTTCCATACTTTGACCACATACTCCTGATCAGAAGCTGTCTGTTTCTGATCACTCTTCAATGCCTCTGGGTTGTATAGTGTTTTCTGTGTGAGCCCTCTGGTAGGATCTTAGAGTCTATCATTCCCCAGGGCTAATGTTTTATATTTGTTTTTAAGTTTCCTTTTTAGAAATTATTTCATTTTACAAAAATCTTGGCCTATGATGACTGGAAATTAATCAAAAATCTGGTTCATTATAGATAGTTTAAGAAGCATAGCTCTAAACCAGAGATTCTCAGGCCCTGCTGTAAACTTATCTGAAGAACTTGGTAAAAAGAGAAATGCAGGGCAGCCTGGGAGGCTCAGCAGTTTAGCGCCTGCCTTTGGCCCATGGTGTGATCTTAGAGTCCCAGGATCGAATTCCACATTGGCTCCCTGCATGGAGCCTGCTCCTCCCTCTGCCTGTGTCTCTGTCTCTCTCTCTGTCTCTCAAGAATAAATAAATAAATAATCTTAAAGAGAGAGAGAGAGAGAGAGAGAGAGAGAGAGAGAGAGAGAGAAATGCAGGCCTTATACTAATTCAATGAGCCTGGCCCTCTGTTTTTTTCTCCCTACCCCAGGTAATTCTGACTCATACAAACTGAGGATCAATCACTTAATTAATCCCTATATAACCTTCAAAATTCTAGGTTTAACCTTGTCCCATTCACTAAAGGCTGCACAGTATACAGAGTGGACTAACCAATCTAACCTTTTACTGGCTGAAGAATTTTTGATGATATGACAGATGTTAGTTTATCACTAAATGTGGTCTTTTCATCCAAAGATTATAATTTGGATAGAGAAATGAATGAGGCCATGTTCTGATAGTACTTACTGGTAGAAACACAGAAAACCTTTTTATATTAGCCATTTAAATGGGCACAAAATATGAGGAACACAATTTTCCTACTGGTAAAATATTTTTTGTATTTTTTTCTTTTTTTTTGGTATATTTTTTTATTGGACTTCAATTTGCCAACATATAGCATAACACCCAGTGCTCATCCCATCAACTGCCCCCCTCAGTACCTTTCACCCAGTCACCCCAACCCCTTACCCACCTCCCTTTCCACTACCCCTTGTTCGTTTCCCAGAGTTAAGAGTCTCTCATGTTCTGTCTCCCTCACTGATATTTCCCACTCATTTTATCTCCCCTATAATCCCTTTCACTATTTTTTTATATTCCTCGAATGAATGAGACCTACTGGTAAAATATAAACATTTTTTTCTAAGTTGCTAATATTCTCTCAAATACAACTCCATTTTCCTCTCAATTTAAGCTTCACGCAATGAAAAAAATCTGAAGTCCTATGTGATCCCAGCAATAAGCCTTACGCTTTTCAGTACAATGTATACCCTTTCCTTCCCCCCCTCCAAATGCATCCCAGTTGCCTACCCAACAGTGATATTTCTATGGTGTGGCTTCTAAACCAGGAGTATTAGAATCATCTGGGATATTCTTTGACCTGCAGGTCCATAAGCCTTGCCCCAAACCTGCTGAATCAGAAACCCTGGAATGGAGTATTATAAATAAGAGGCTTCCTGGTGATTCTGATACAAACAATAGTTTGAGCATCACTACATTTAGACCATATACCAACCCTTACCACTCACCTTATTGGTGGACTTAAAGATCCCTTTAGGGTCCCATTAGGTCCCTAATGCCACTCAAATTACTCATGTTCTCTTTCTAGTCCTCTCCACTTACATGTCAGTGCTCCTGTCACATTTACCCATTTTGACAAGGACAACCTAATCTCCCTCCTAGAAATGTTAACACTGTAAGGAGAGTGGCTAAAGAAAGCAAGCTTAATTAATTAACAGTTCAAAAACTTCTTAATACTGGGATTTGGGGTACCTGTCATGTATCTTTATATGCCATAATAGAAGAGAAACTTCTGTGATTCACATTTGAGATTGACCCTATTCTCAATACTATAGAGTATTGAGAATTTCTCTCCTGCAACTATGTTAATTTCCTCAGGAAAGTATATATTTCCATCTACCTTTATTTTCCCCTTCTTTCCTTTAATAATTTATCATAAAATAACTACATGGCAAGATTAAAAGAATAGATGGATAAATTCTGTTAACTTAATTCCTAGATTTAAAATAAAACTTCTTTCCTACCTATTAAAAAAAACTGTGGTGTTTAGCTAGGATTATGCCTATAGCTATAGAGCAGATAATATCTTTTTTTTTAAAGATTTTATTTTCAAGTAATCTCTACACCCAACATGGGGATCAAACTTATAACCCTGAGATCAAGACTCATGTGCTCTACTGACTGAGCCAGACAGGTGCCTCAAAGCACATGTCTTAGTTTCCTTTAGAACGACCAAATTCCACTCTAAGTTCGAACATACTCTCAAATAAATCAATATAAGCAGGATATCAAGATGACTACAAATTTTGCCTAAATCTTTACTTAGAAATTCCCAAATGCTTCTTTGTATATACATAAGCTGAGCTTTCATCTCAGAAGCCAATTAACATTACACAGAGTTGTGTAAGCAACTGGGGCATAAAACAAAATTTAAATTATATAGTTTAGAAAGAGTAAAAAAAAGCAAAATTGCATCTATCAATGTCCCTGCTTCCTTTTAATAGAAAAATGATTGAAAGGGATCATCTTAGCATTCACTCCAGTAACCCATGAAAAGGCTGAATTGTAATTTAATTATTTTCCTTTCTAGTAATTAACTGAGAATTTCTAATCATTCAATCTGAGTATGTTTTGATTCATTAAGTATCCTGTGCAAATTTTATTTTCCCCCGATCAGAGTATTAAATCCTCTTAACAGCAAGCACGTGGAGAAACTGATGATTTGATTCCAGTCCATGGTTCTGGCTGCATTGCTTAGGCCAAAGGGAGAGGACAATTTTTGAGCAAAATTGTTTAACAATTGCCTGATTTAGTGATAAATTGGCAGGGTGCTAATTGAGTTACACCTAGGAGGCAGATACTACATGACTCGAGAGATTAGGATAGGTGTCCATGAAAACCACAAAGTGAAAGTAAAATAACAAACCCAGATGAATGCTAAAAACACACTAAAAAATGCCATGATAGGAAGTGCTCAAACTCATGTTTATTTTGGCAGAAAATGGAAAAAATTTGCTTTGCAGCATATATAACCATATACTGTAAACCTCAACACTAGGAAAAATGTCCTTCAAGCAGTATTTCTCTGATCAGCTGAAAATCCCTAATTTCTCATTCTCCATCAAGTGTGTTACATATCTCTGAAATAGTAGTATAGAAATCAGTGGTTTGGTAAAAGGATGTTTTATCCTTGGATTTTAGTTGTTCTAGAAAGTGATAAAATAATACATAATTATTTTTCTAGTTGTGCCCTTATGTTTATTTTTCCAAAAGTCTTTGTTACTGAATATGTATTACTTCCAAATAAAATTTTTCTTGCATATATGGAGATTTATCATTTTTATGGTTCTATTTAGGCCATGATATTCTACATATTAGCTGTATGGGACTTGAAACAAAGTCAAATTCTAACTGTGTCATTGCAATATACAGTGAGCCAAACAGCAGTGGGAAGCAATGAGAGTGGCACATATGGTCTCTGTCACAAGTCAACTCCATAGGACAAAAGTAGCCATAGATAATATGTAAATGGACAAGTATGGCTGTATTCCAATAAAACTTTAGTGACACTGAACTTAGAACTTCATATAATTTTCAAGCATCACAGAATATTATCCTCCTGAATTTTTAAACCATCTAAAATGTAAAAACAATCGTTTGTGCACCACACATAAATAGGTGTTTAACTGGACCTGGCCTGTGGGCTATAGTGTGTGGACTTCTGGGATAAATGCAGTGTAATTTAATCCCCTGCTGATGGAGAACTGGGTTGATTCTAACCTTTGCTATAAGAAACAATGCTTGAATAGAGAACAATGAACACATGACATTTATCATCTATAAAAATATCTTTGTCTAAATTGCTCAAAAGTAAACTCTTAGCCTAAAGGGTCTTTGCTTTTATATTTTTGATGGATATTCCAAATTGTCAATTTCTCATTGAAGCTGTATCAATTTACACTCCCAGACAATGAGTAAACCTGTTCTCCATTCTCTTGTGTTAAGCTTCTAGGTTTTGTCGGTCTGATAGGTAAACAATAGTACATAAGTATAGTTTTAGTTTTATTTTTCTTACTAATAGAATTGGGCTTTTTTGTTTTATTGGTTAAAAGTCATTTGAAATATTCTTTGCTGTGAACTACTGTTATCTTTTTCTCACTTTTCTATTAGGTTGTTGCTCTCATTCTTAATTTCTAAAGGTCATTATACATGAGAAAGGCACAAGTGGTTAACTACAATGTTAGGTATAAGACAACAGAGATTTACTCAGTTTTAGTTACTGGCATTACACTTGCTCTTAGAAAAGTGGCAGGTATAAATTAGTCATTATCTATAGATGAATTAGAAAATGTTTCCTACTTAGTCATTTGTATTTTGACTTTGCTCATGATCTTTGCTATGCACATCTTTTATTCCCTCCATGTATGTGGTTGAATTCATCCATCTTTTACAGCTTCTACATTTTGAGAGATATTTAGTAAGACCTTCTCTACTCCAAGCTTATGACATACTTATTTAATATTTTTCCCTACAGTTTTATAATTTTTTTTTCCTAAATTTTTAACACATTGGGGTTTTTTTCTTGATACATGGTGGCAGAGATGGATTTGACTTTTATTTTTTTCTGGAATACAACCCAGTCTCACCACTTGTATTACACACTCCATCTCTTCCCTTGCTACCTTCCTGCCTCCAGTGTGAAATGCTTTCTTTGCTTGCTCTTTCCCTATATGAAAGCTCTTAATGCCTGCACATCAATAGTATACTCTTGTATCTAATTCAATTTGATAGTTTCATGATTTTAACTTACCCTTGTGATCATATTAATATATATCACCTAAAAGGGAGTTACTGTCTACCACTTCCTTTTTAAAGAATAATGTCATGTGGTTATAATTCACTTATCATAAAATTCATCCTTACCACCTCATTTTAAACTTTGTTAGGGTATAGTATGTTTCTCTCACTTATTATTATGCATCTAATAAATGTTAAACAGTGGTGGTAAAACAGAACCTCCTTATTTTGTTCCTACCTTTAGTCAGGAATGAAGCTAATATCCTACTGGGTTTGATGCTGATTTTGAGTCAAAATAGATGTAGTTTTATAACATTAAGAATGCATTTATGTATTCCCATCATAAATTTGCCCAATGTCTTAAGCATCTATAAATATGATCATGAGCTTGACTCCCAGCTATTACAGTAATTGTATATATTCTTTTTCCCTTATTGTATTTCACTTTTTAGCCCCTCTCCCCCAATACCATCCTAATGAATCTTGTGTTACATATTGTCCCACATGGCTTCTGTGGTCATCTTAGCTGCTTCAGGCACTTTGACTCAGCATATTATAGCTATCATCTACTTTTACTCAAAAAGGAGTTTTCAGGCTTTTTCTCTTTCATTGTTATGGTATAGTATGATGTCCAGAAGGAAAAGGACATTGGTGTCTCACTCTACCACCTGCATATAGGGACTAAATCCTTTCTAAAATACAAGCACTGCTAGACAAAGGTTATATCGCTAAATTCCTTGTCCTCAAGTGGACACCGATCCCATTTTTCTCTAGCAGGGAAGGATGTTCTGCTACCCTCAACAATGGTCACAATGAGCCCTTCCTCATTTTCCCTAAATAATAACATAGGTTAATTTTATTGTTCTCTTGCTATACATTCTTAGTGCTGTGCTTAATACTTCATAAGTAACACCTCACTGTATCTCCCTACAACACCTAAAAGGGAGGCACCAGGGAGGCAGGGGAGAGGAATCTAAAGCCTAAAGATGGGCTCTAAAGCTAGACAATCTGGTTTTGAATCCCACCTTTACCACCTATTTTGCCTTTCTCTTACTGTATCTGGAGCCAGAAGTTAAGGATGCTAATAGAACCTACTTCCAGGCTTGTGAAGAGCAAATGAGAAAATAGACTAGCACCTGTGACATACAAACAGAAGATGAGATGCTATGTAATAGACTAGTACCCAAAGCAAGCTCTTGCCAAATATTTCCTATTATTATCCTAACTTTAATGATGAGAATAGAGTTAAATGGCTTACCCAATGTTCTATGGCTACTAAGTGAAGTGAAGCTACTAAGTAGAGCTGTGATTCAAATCAAGCCAGTCGTTCTCCAAAGACTCTGCCCTTATATGCTGTATTAGTTTGCTAGGGCTTCCATAAAAAAATACTACAAACTAGGTTGCTTAAACAGAAATGTATTGTTACACACACACACACACACACACACACACACAATCTCTATCCATCTATCTGTTCTTTTCTTTCTCCTCACAAAATCCTATAAGTTCTATTGTTAAATCTATTTTATAGATAAAGAAACTAAGTCACATATGGGGTATACATTCTATCATTCTCTACCATCCTCATGCTCTTTTTTTAAAAAGATTTATTTATTTGTTTATGATAGACACAGGGAGAGGGAGGGAGAGAGAGAGAGAGAGAGAGAGAGAGAGAGAGAGAGAGAGGCGCAGACACAGGCAGAGGGAGAAGCAGGCTCCATGCCAGGAGCCCGATGTGGGACTCGATCCTGGGACTCCAGGGTCTCGCCCTGGGCCAAAGGCAGGCGCTAAACCACTGAGCCACCCAGGGATCCCCATGCCTTCTCTCTTTAATGTTTGGTCTTGCACTTCATGGAGCCAAGATAAACCATCACACAAGATTCCATCAGGTTCCTACCTGCACCCATGCACAATCTCCTCTTGCATTTCTGCCCTTGCCATGGAGAGAGCATCTTGACCTAACTTAGTGGGATCATATTTTGAAAATCACCCTTTTTCAGCATCAATAAATAATCATAGAAATAAATACATAAAAATTAACCTCAGTGCCATGAAAAGAAAAGAGGTTTTGAGAGAAATAATGAGCCAGTGTGTCTAAAGTGCTATAAGAAAGGCAGTGGCACTAAATTAAACTGGAGAGCCTTGCATCGCATGGTTAAGAAGGTCTCTTTTATCCTCACTATAATGGGAAACTATTGCAGGGAATGGCATGAGCCAGTTTACATGGAGACAGATAATTATAACCATGTGGTAAGTGCTATAATTGAGCCGAATAGTGTGAGGGCACAGAGAAAAGGTGAAAACTCTGCAAGTGGAATCTGTAAGGTTACAGAAAATATTTGATCTGACAAATAAAGGGTCGGTTGAGTTTTCCTCAAAGATGACTAGTACTTAATTACAGGATTTGCCTCTTTCATAGCAATAGGGTGGTATTGTTATGTAAATGAATATTAGGCAAGCTACCTTGGGCCTTAAATTCAGATTTGTATTTGCTCAATACACTTAAAGAATGAACTCAATCGCAATAATAATATGGAAGTCCTATTTCTAACACAATCAAGGGTATTAAACAAATAACAAACAGAATTTAAACCAAGCTGGGATCAGAACACAGAAAACAGTCACATTAAGGCAAACAAATGAACATGAGAAAAATAAAGCTGTGGCAACAAAGAGCTAGTGAAATGACAGAAACAGATTAACAGGCAGCCAGGTGTGGATGACAGAACCCAGGACTGGCACCACAGTCCCATTTCTGGCTTTGGACTTTTCCTTAGGATCACTTCCTCGTGATCCTGAGCAGGTTACTGAATTTCCCATGGCTCCATTTCCTCAGCTGGGAAACACACAGGTGAGTCTGAGGATTTGTCCCTGGGGGCTTTCAACTTTCAAAGTATCTTTGAGTTGATGACAGCTGAAACAGAGGGTCTTTCCTCAGGATGACCTACCAATTTGTGTTACAGGAAAATGGTGGCTAGAGTGTTCATTCTAAGTTGCTTCTTGGGAAAGGCATCTAGGTTTCTTTTCTCTCACCCTAGCCCCTGTTCTGCACAGTTCTCTTATTGGAGAAGTTACAGGAGATTAAAACATTAGCACACATGTCTGCAGAAAGCTGATCTTCACTCTTGTCCTCTAAGACTAGAAAGATAAACCAACTCATTGCCAGGTCATCTCATGTGGAGACCTTTGCTTCTTGTCCCACAACCTGCCTTGGAGACAAACTCATTCACTTTCTTTGACCTGTGAGTGGGTTTGGGGAAGCTGCTTGGGCAGATGTGCAGCCCTATAGGGGATTCCTATTCAGCCCTCTGAATGGATCTGAGGCCCAAATGCCAATCACAAACTTTAGGCTAGTTAGAAACTGTAGTACTCCTCTCTCTTTCAGGACCTGGTGAAGACTTGATTGGCAATACATGTGATGTGGGTAGCCCTCTATTGTCTCTCTAAATGACATTCTAAATGCACCTCTGGTTTATAAATCTGGGATCACTGGTAAGAACAGCATCAATAAATCCAATATTCCTAATCTTTTCTCCTTGGAAATCAACCTTTTCACATTCCTCAGGTTGTCTGCACTTGGCGTAACTCCTACAAATAACCAATTCTTTTTCACTGTATTAAAGATCTAAGTAAGTTAAATGACTAGAAAAAGAAGTAGAACAAGCTACAGTCACTGATGAGTTACCATGGAAACCAAATCCAGACTGGAATCCACTTCCAGCATCCCTTGGGTTGGTTACTCATAGACTCAATCTGCATGAAAGCAGCAAAAAGAGAAAAGAAAAATCAAAAGATAGTAAATTCTCAATGATCTTTGTTACCATATATACCAAATTATATTTATATTAATATAGATATAGATATATCTTATATAATGGTAAATCTCTTTCAGGTAAAATTTTCATATATCTGTAGCTCCCCTACTTCAATCACTTTAGGTGTGGTGAGACAATTTTTAAAAATCCTTTTTAAACAATAAAAAAATCACAAGTTTCACGTAGCATATTAGTAAGACATTTTTTAAAAATCATCTGGTTACTAAAAGTTTCTATACCATTGCTCCATTGCAATATTGTGATTTATAGTACACAATTTGGTCATTCAGATGACTAAAATACATTTCTCATTTATATATATATTTGCTCCTTGTCCATAGTTCCTGGCTCACAGCTTCCCAAATCTTTGGAATTCCCTAAGTGTTGATAATGATAAAAATGCCTCATTAACATAATGAGATAACTTTTTGGAAACTTTCAAGGATGGGAACTAGTTGTGAAGGGAACCCAACCATGTGATTTGGGAGTTGCAGTTTTCAATCACACTTCCAGACATCCAGGGATGAGTAAAGCACTGGAGATTAAGTTTAATTGCCAATCACCAATAATTTAATCAATTGTATCTATGTAATGAAGCCTCCATAAAAATCCAAAAGAAGAGAGCAGAGATTGGAGAATTTCTGGGTTGGTGAACACTTGGAGGTTGGGGAGAGTGCATGCCTGGAGAGGGAATGGGCTGTTCTTGGGTTATATCCTTTTATAATAAACCAGTGATCTAATAAGTAAAAAGTTTCTCTAAATTCTGTGAGCCACTCTAGCAAATTAATCAGAAAGAGGCCCTGTGAACTTCAGATTTATAGCCAGTTGGTCAGAAGTATAGTTAATACCCTTGACTTGTGACTGGAGTCTCAAGTCCAGGAGGAGGTCATGAAAACTTCCAATCTACACCTAGTCAGTGAGAAACACGGGTAGCATCCTGGCATCTGAAGTGGAAAGTGGGCAGAGTGGGGCCAGTCTTGCAGGACTGAAACCTTAACCAGTGCAATCTGATGGTCTCTACAGGTAGATTGGTTGATTTTCTTGGTTTTATCTATGGGAACCCCCTCTCCCACCATACACACATTGGAATTGGTCTCAGTATACCCATTTATCCACCAACCCTGGTTTTAAGGGTTTATACAATATAAAAAGCTCCAAAGAACATAGTTCTACAGTTGTTCTGCCTTCATAAGCCGTATCATTAAATGGGTAAGAAAAAAAAATCTTGTGTAGATCCTGTACACTGAAATTGAAAATCCTGCCCTATGCTGTTTTCAATCTAAAATGGGAAACCTTTTTCTCCACCCCTCCCTCATGTATTGGAAGACTGTATTCAGAGCTATGTCTTCACATTTTAGTTCATATGGAAACAAATATGACCAATTCCTCTCTTATGCCATTGCTTTTGGAGGTTGTACTGTGCTGTGCTGCTGGGTCATTGTAGAGAAAGTTCATGGTAGAAGAATTCAGGTAATATAATTCCTTTCTGTACAGTGTCTTATGCAGTTGATGCTTCCATCAAGTGATGAGCCAACAACTCCATTTTCACTTTGCCTAAGAACCCCTTTCTGGGTTCAAACTTAGCTAGTAGAGGTTCCCCTGTGGGAAACTGATAACACCATGATAATGAATTTGATTCCAAGGAAACATTTGCACTTTGGAGCAAAATGACTACAGATCATTTTGATGTTCTTTTTCAGTCTTACTATGTAAGAACTGAGCTATTAATTCTTCCCATGGAGATAGACTAATATCTCAGAAATCCTCTCTTTTTTAGATTAGTTTATTTTTGAGTGAGAGTGGGGGGCAGAGGGAGAGTGAGGGAGTCTCATGTAGAATCCCCACTGAGCTTGGAACCTGAAGTGGGGCTGGATCGCACAAGCCCAAGATCACAACACCAGGCACAAATCAAGAGTCAGATGCTTAACTGCCTGAGTCACTCAGGTGCCTCTAGAAATTCTTCTGTTACAAGTCTTGTTGGGACACTAAGTACAGAAAAGACTACATCCTCATGATGAGAACATTTTAAGTATCTTGCTATACTTGTATAAATAATTATATGAACCTGTATAGAGAAACAAGGCAATATCCTTCAGAGTTCTGGAGAGTAAGCTCCAGTAAGGGTAAAAATGCAGCCCAGTTGGAACTTCGGCTGTGACAAAACCCAGCATCTCCCAATTGGAACAGTTGACAACACATCTTCAGACCTTTTTAAAATCATAGAGAGATTACTGGAATATTAGCATTCTTGCTAGGAGGCACCTTAGATTTCTATCAGCAAAATCCCTCTTACTTCATAGATAACTTAAACTATATGTTCAAAGACTCTCAGGGAGCTAATGAGAAAATCAGGATGAGGAATCATTTCTATGTTCATAGTCTGCCCTTCTCCCCCAAAAACTAAATTCTCATGCCTCAGATTATGTATGGATTTAAATGGAGTCACCTGATAGTAGGTATACATGGATGCTCTAACTATGGATCTGGACTGATTGATAAGAACACTAGGAACATTCCTTTAAGAACTACCAGGAAAATTCATTTACCACTTGATTATGTATTTAGAAACTAAAGTTTAAACTCCTTCCTCACAACACCCAAAACTGCTTCTTTGGTTCATTCAGTCTAATTTCTTGACTTATATTAAAACCACCTTTCCTTCTTTCTCTCTCAGTATTCTGGTTTGTCAGAATTTAGGGGATTCAAGTTCTAGTCTTGGCATGGTTACTTAATCTCCAAGCCATCTTGGGCAGATCATGTATTTCTGCCTATAATCCTATTACCTTATTTAAACATAGTAATATTTGGGTCTAGTCAGAGTTTCTTTATTTGGAATCTAGTCTCCAAATTCAGTTGAAAAACTCTAAGTTAAATTTTGTATGCAAAATTGTGAGCATTATAGTATCAAAAGGATTCTAAATTTGATCAGTTAAGAATTTGAACTGAATGATTTCTGCGGTTCATCCAAAATTTAAGATTCTACAAATTACATTTTATGATGAAATGACATCTCAATATGCCTATAGAATCCATTTATTTATCTCTTGTTCTCTCCAAATGGTTTTCAGTTTACCTAAAGTCTAAGGGATCAGGAATAATATCTCATAACAACTATCTGCTGGTTACAGATTATTAAGAGCAAAAAACCAACTGCAATCACCTTTCCTGTAGCCTATCTCCACAGCTGCCTCCTTGAGCTGCTGCCTAATTTCCTACTGCCTGAGCCCTCAGATAATCACATTCTAATTGCCTTTCTGGACTTCCTCTACCACCTGCTACTAGTATGAAACTGGAAAGAGAAGTGCATAGAAATAGAAGATACCAAAGGGAGCGTCTCATTAAAGTTGGGCAGCTAAATGTCACAGCCACAGAAATTATGTCCAAAGTCAGGGACAAATAAAAATCATAAGAACAAAAGTAAATATCAGTGTCCTACAGCAGGGATCAGGAAATTAGTAAGTGAATTCAGAGTTTGAAATGGATTGTGGCAAGTGATTCAGATTATAAATATGTTAACAGATGACAAAGGCTTGTTTTTATGTTTTGTTGTCTGTATCCCTCAGGGAGAGATATAAGCCTCACTTTAATCCTAGTAAGATCTAATTACAAGTGCTGGTCCTTTTGCATCTGCCCTGTTGATCAATAGTAGTAACCAGTACCACTGCTGCCGTTATTACTAGTACTGCTCCCAGTACCGACTTCATGCCTTGCGTTTCACTAAGAGCCCTTCACATATCATTGATTCAGTCTTCACAGCAACCTTGAGGTTGGTCCTACAATATCCACTTTTTAAGTGAGGTCATAAGCTGCAGGAGGGAGTGACTTGCCCAGACTCGAGCTCATGACTTGGAGTCAGGTTCAGACTCAATGCCCATTTCTCAAATTTGTTGAAAGGATGCATTTGACTCTTTTATCAGTTTCCTATGACTACCATAGCACATTAAGATTAACACAATAGAAATTTATTTTCTCACAGTTCCAGAGGTTACAAGTCCAAAACCAAGGTGTTATCAGCACCATTCTCCCTCTGAAGGCTAGGGCAACAACCATTTTGGTCTCTTTCTGGTTTCTGGTGTCTTCAGACAATAACTGGCATTCTTTAGCTTATAGCTATGCCACTCCAATCTCTGTCACAATCTTCACATGTCATTCTTCACTCTTTGTACCTCTGTGTGCCCTCTCCTCTTCTTATATGGACATTGGTCACTGGATTTAGGAGGTCATCCTAATACAGTAATGACCTCAATCTACCTTAACCAGCTTCATCTGCAAAGACCCTATTTTCAAATAAGACCCTATTTTCTGAGCACCTGGGTGGGCATGAATTTTGGAAGGGAAATTATTTAACACACCATCACACCTTTGTAGATAGATAGATACATTGTAGATCATTATAATCATTATTAAAGGGCTATCCATAAAGCAATATACTTCATTTTGAACTATTACATATTCATTGCAAAATGGTAAGAGTAGTATAAGAGAATTATGTATCCCTTGAGTTACCTCACTGTACTAACGTCCTGAGCATCATTCTCCTCTCACTATGTGTGATACTACTCTTTCCAGGAAATAGCTTTCTGAGGTGGATCTGGCTATGATCAGTGTATCAATGCATTTCAACTTCAAAGCTCTGAGAAAACTTTAAAAGGCAAGGATTACAAACTTAATGCTGCATTTGATTTACTCTGAGGAAAGATTTTCATCTTTAATAAAAAAAAATAAAGGCTCATATGTGTTCAAGAAGAAAAAGTGAACAAATAGGTCTAGTCAGTTTTGGCTTCTAGTTCAGATCAAAACCAGATAGCTTCAATAATATGAGTCATGAGCTTTCTCCCCATCAATACTGGAACTGCAAGAAAATAACCATGTGTTATATGGTTCTTTCAAATGATGTTTACTATCTTACTATGGTGTGTGTTAGGAGAGCATGAAAGTGGCAATGTACTTCTGAACAAAGATGAGAAAAGGAGTAAGAATTGACCTCCAACACAGTATTAAATGAAAAAACAACCACTGTTTTTTTTACCTCTATTAACTCATTTCCCTCAATCTTTGCTACTCAAAGATCATACATCTTTGCTTTGAGAGTCAAAACAATTAAATAGATAAGCCTAATCCTGAATCTTAGCCCAGGTCCTTCCTGTCCCTTCAGAGTCAGCAGAGGCAGCAATACCTTCCTGTGGCAGACCTTCTAATTTGGTCTATATATACTTTTGCTATAAAAAGGTCTAGCATATCAAACCTCTGTAAATGTTAACTGTTCTCTGTATCCTCATTTTACAGATGATAAAATGAAGGTTCAGGCAAGGCATTCACAAAAATACACACACTCTAAAGACTACTTTTATCTAAGTATGACACATGAAATTAAAATAGGTAGAAAAACTGGCTTTAGTAAAGTTTTGCCAAGAAAGAATAATAACTTCATCTTTTATTCTTAACATTAAATGAAGGCACATGACTACATAAGATGAAAGATTAGATAGAATCCTGAACAATTCATTTCAAGATTTATGGGATCTTTCAGTGGCAAAGATGTAACAATGGCAGAAAAAAAGATGAGTTCAAAAAGCAATATACACATTTTGTGTCCTATCCCTGGAGCCCATGTTCAAGTTCAAGGTCAGTAAGATTTTAATGGTTACCATGTTTAAACATCAGGATGCTCTATGAGTTGTCATGTGTATTGGCTGAGTATCCTCAGTGGCTGGATAAGCATTAGAAGACAGGCCCAATGGAATAGATGTGATTCTTTATATCATTTTTTGTACCATGTCTTCTCACTAACATATAGATTTGAGATATTATACTCCAGAGGTCAGGTGTGAGCCCTAGTTTAATGACAATTTATTATATGTTGTGGGAACCTGGAGTGCTGGGCTGCTAGGAGCCTAGACTGGGTGCAAGAGCAATAAAGGACAGGCTAAGGAGGAAGGGAGTGAGCAGAGAAAAAATGTTGACAGAGAAAAAGTGTTGAATGGGGTGGGGTTGAGGGGAAAGAACTGAAATTAAGCCTATACCAAAACTATAAGAACTAGGCAAATGCCTTGTCAATTCAAAGACCTGAGGGAGGGAGATGTAAACTTTATGAAAGTGAAGAGGTCACAAAATCTGAGTACACGGTGCTCAAAATGCAAGATAATATATGATAGCTACAGGGAGATTCTCCTACATTCTAGGGGCACAGCTCTAAGTACCCTATAGACACAGCTCCTCCTTTGGCTATGAGGATGAGAGAACTAGGAAAGGTCCCAAGCCTACTTAGACATGTTCTTACAAAATTTCATCTCTTTTCAAAGAATTTTCACCCATAGGTTATCTGATATGACTATTACAGCTTTGGTGATTTGACATGGCATGAACAACTACAGCTACTTTTATTTTTTTCAAGATGTTTACTTATTTATTCATGAGAGACACACAGAGAGAGGCAGAGACATAGGCAGAGGGAGAAGTAGGCTCCCTGCAGGGAGCCTGATGTGGGACTGGATCCCAGGAACCTGGGATCACCACCTGAGCCAAAGGCAGATGCTTAACCACTGAGCCCCCCAGATGCCCCTACGTTTACCTTTAGATAGGAAAATAACACACAATTGGTTTTTAATTTCCCTTTTCAGTCAATAAAAAACTGCCAATTGACCCTTATGTGCTAGACTAGTGGCAGGTAGATTGTGAATAAAAATATAAACTTGGCTCTCATGAACTATTACTATTACTTTTGAGGTTACCTGGCTAGTCAGCAAGATTTGTAGAGATGATTCTATCTTCAGATTCACATTTTTGTTTTCATTACATCCTCTTACCTCTTAGTTGAATACATAATTTTTTTTTCTTTTAATATTTTATTTATTTATTCATAGAGACAGAGAGAGAACAGACTGAGAGAGAGAGAGAGAGAGGCAGAGACACAGGCAGAGGGAGAAGCAGGCTCCATGCACGGAGCCCAACATGGGACTTGATCCCAGACCCCCAGAATCAGGCCCTGGGCTGAAGGCGGCGCTAAACCGCAGAGCCCTCGGGGCTGCCTGAATACACAATTCTTAAAACTATTTGATGAGTAATGTATTAACTACACTATTAGCAGAGAAACTAGTTTCTGGTGTTAACTGTTTAACAGGAGTCTGACTAAAGAATGTCCCAGAGATAATGAAGATATTACAGGTTTAATTCAACTACTTCCTATAGAATATGTTATGATTGATGATCTAGGGTAGAAAACAAAGCAAAAAGTGTCATTTATCTATTTAAATTATTTATTGAACAATCATGTTGACTGTGGAGGTCATGATAAACAAGTAAGCATGACTTATGCCATCCTAGATTTTTAACTAGTGGGAGAAATATTAAAAAGTAAATCCCTCTACTTTAGAAGTTGATAATAATCATACTTATCAAGACACCTAACTAGGGCACACATAACTTTTCTAATAAAAAGAGATGAATTAGATATGCTGGCTACTACAAGTCACCACATGAGAAAACAATCACAGTTTAGAAGAGTCTAGAAGATATAATTATAGGATTATTTGCAGAACACTGCATGAACTTGCATTCTGATTTCATGTCATAACACCATGATTGAAGGCTTCAATGTCAGAGTCAAATTTAGATCTCCCACTTAGAGATTATGATAATCAGAATCTTTTGTCACTGAATCCCAGAGTATTTGAAATACACTGCACTCCAACGGTGAGGTGACAATATGAGGAGAAACAATAGAGCATTATATTTCTCTTTTCTAAGGAAGTTTAAATTTTTTCCCCTAGGTTGATTTTTTTAAAAATCAACAGAATATGTCATATTTCATCCCAAACTGCTTTACATGTTTTCTTACATGTTTAAGAAAAATTCAATACAACACCTATGTAGGCAAGGAGGAAGAGAAAGGAGCGTATGCATTTAAAGCCCACTTCTGCTATAAGTAAACTTTCACACTTCTTATAAAATGGAATGTAAAAACTTGTACATTCTTTAGTTGTGAATTAATGAATACAAAGAAAAACCCTAACATATAAAAGCCCTGGCATAACATATAAACCCAAACATAGAAAAGCCCTGGCATAACAGAAGCACTCAATAAATATTCCAAAAGGAATTTATCATCCTGTAATGGTGTGAGGTAGTAATTAAACTGCTTTGCTAAATGCAGGCCAACTTATCCCAAAATTCAGTAATCACTGGTGTACTTTCCCCACTGATTTTTTAATTAAAAGTTTTAACTCACAAAAGCAGAATATAATCAATGTGAAAATGTCAATTAATTCAACAAAAGGAAAATTTGCCACTTTCCCCAAAAGAATTCTATACCTGTGTCCTAGAGTATTTTATAGTGTTTAAATAGATTAAATTATTACATGTGTATGCATGCACACATATTTTCTTCTTTCAGACATTGGGTTGAATTATATTTACAATTCTGTGGCTTGCTTCTGTCACTCAATAATGTACCTTAAAAAAATTTTCCCATGAGGGCGCCTGAGTGGCTCAGTGGTTGAGGGTCTGCCTTTGGCTCAGGTCATGATCTGGAGTCCTGGGATGGAGTCCCACATCAGGCTCCTCGCAGGAAGCCTCCTTCTCCTTCTGCCTGTGTCTCTGCCTCTGTCTGTGTCTTCATGAATAAATAAATACAATTTTAAAAAAATTTTCCGTGGCCGTGTATATAGATCCTTTTTTTAACATCTGCTAATCTGTATATGCGTGTGCATATATTTAGAAATATTTTTAAAGTAATCCATATTTATTTTAAAATCCCAAAACTGTACTGAAAGTTAAATGAAAACCAAAGGCTCTTTAAATTCCATATCCCATGGGCAGCCTGGGTGGCTCCACGGTTTGGTGCCACCTTCAGCCCAGGGTGTGATCCTGGAGACCCGGGATTGAGTCCCACATCGGGCTCCCTGCATGGAGCCTGCTTCTCCCTCTGCCTGTGTCTCTGCCTCTCTCTCTCCCTCTCTTTCTGTCTCATGAATAAATAAATAAAAATATTTTTAAAAATTCCATATACCAATTCCATACCCAAAACTAAGTACTCCAAATAGAAAGCCATTTCAAACTATATGTCTTAACAAAGATGTGGAGAAAGAGGAACCTTCATGCACTGCTGGTGGGAAGGTAAATTCGTGCAACCACATTGGAAAACAATAAAAAGTTTCCTCAAAAACTTATAAATACCATACAATCCAGTAATTCCACTATTTACCCCCCCCCAAAAGAAAACTAACTCAAAAAGATATATGTATCCCACATTCACTGTAGCATTATGTACAACAGCCAATATATGCAAACAACCTAAATGTCCATTGATGGATAACTGGTTGAAGATATATATGTACGCATACACATTTATGTATATATAAGGTTATATACACATACAGACACACATACGCAAATGAAATATTATTCAGCCATACAAAAGAATGAAATCTTGCCATTTGTGACAACATGGATGGACCTTAAAGGCATTATGCTAAGTGAAATAACAAACAGAGAAAAACAAATATTGTGTTATTTCTCTATATATGCCAGATCTAAGCAATTTTTTTAAAAAGACTCATAGATAAAAGAAAACACTGGTGGTTGCCAGAGGTGGGAGTGGGAGAAGTGGGTGAATCAATTTAGCAGTTTTTTTTTAGTTTAAATAAATTGAACAATAGGGCAGCCCAGGTGGCTCAGCGATTTAGTGCTGCCTTCAGCCCAGGGCCTGATCCCTGGAGACTGGGGATCAAGTCTCACATCAGGCTCCCTGCATGGACCCTGCTTTTCCCTCTGCCTATGTCTGCCCCTCTCTTTCTCTCTCTCTCCATGTCTCTCATGAATAAATAAAAAGAAATAAATGGAATAATATTTCAAAGATTTATTTATTTATTTTAGAGAAAGTGTGTAAGTGAGCAGAGGGAAGGGCAGAGGGAGGAGGTAGAGAAAGAATCTTCAGCTGACTCCCCACTGAGTGCGAAGCCCAAAGACACAGGGCTAAGTCTCACCAGCCAGAGTTCCTGACCTGAGCCAAAATCAAGAGTCAGATAAGCCAACTGAGCCACCCGGATGTCCCTCAATTGAATGAAATTTTTAAAAATGTTTATAGAACAAATGATTAGTTATGTGGAAAAACAAAAGCAAAAAGTGGACCCTTCTCTAACTACCACAGATAATATTAAATCTGTGATATTTTAAAAAAGCAAAGCTACAATATTTCATAAGACAGTATCTTTATGACCTTCAGAAAGTTAGGGATTTGTTAAACACTATACAAAAGTGCAAACTGTAAAGGAAAAGATGAACAAAATGCGTTTACCCATCAAAACTTCAGAATTTTGACCATCAAAATCAATATAAAGAAACTGAAATGAGAATTATACACTGGGAAATGATAGTTTTCAAGTTTTCAATATTTACAGGAAGCAAAGTATTAATCAATATAAAAAAAAAGAATTCCTACAATCTACAAGGAAGAATAACCAAGAAAAAAATGAGGAAAGGGTACTTAATAGATACTTCATAGAAAGGAAATCTAAACAACCAATAAAAGATGCCCAACCTGATTATTAATCTCAGAAATGAATATTAAAACCACAATGATGGGCACCTGGGTGGCTCAGTGGTTGAGCATCTGCCTTTGGCTCAGGTGGTGATTGCAGGGTCCTGGGGTCAGGTCCTGCATCAGGCTCCTCGCAGGGAGCCTGCTTCTACCTCTGCCTATGTCTCTGCCTCTATGTGTCTCTCACGAATAAATAAATAAAATATTAAAAAAAAAAAAAACAGGGACACCTGGGTGGCTCAATGGTCAAGCACCTGCCTCTGGCCCAGGGTGTGATCCTGGAGTCCCAGGATCGAGTCCCACATCGGGCTCTCTGCATGGAGCTTGCTTCTCCCTCTGCCTGTGTTTCTGCCTCTCTCTCTCTTTTTCTGTGTCTCTCATGAATACATAAATAAAATCTTAAAAAAAATAAACAAAAAACCACAATGACAGATCATGTATTGATGTGGATGAGCACTAAGCAGAGCACTTATATGGTATTTCTGATGTGTATAAATTGGCATAACCCCTTTGAAAAATAATTGAGCATTATCTGTAAAATAACAAAATATCCACTTATTTTAAAAGTCATCTTAAATGTCTTAAATATGGCATACTGAATTCTCATATTTATATGGGCTTCTCTTCGGTTTCTATTTCTGTACATATTGTTTTGATCACTCTAGAGTGAAATATGTTTTTAAAGATTTTTCTTGTTGTTATAGAGTGAAATATATTTTGATAACTAAGAAGGCATGCCTTCCCTTCAGTATTCTTCTCATTCAAAACTTTCTCAGGTAAAATTTGAAATTTGCTTTTCCAAATGAAGTCTAAAATCAATTTGCTAATTCTACCAACACCACTGAAAAAGGAGAGAAGTTGGAAAATGATTGTTTTGAACTTATATATTAAATCAGAGAATAAACTTCAAAAATATTGAGTCTTCATATGAAGAAGTGTGGCATATTTTTCAATTAATTTAAACCTTCCTATGTCCTTTAAATTCGTAATTCATGCATTGTGCATTTACTCCTACATCTGCCTTAGATATTTAATAACTTTTATTGCTATTGTGAAAGCAAACATTTTATCCACTGCATTTTTTTAACTTTTTAAAACTTTTTTGATATAACTGAACTAAATTGTACATATTTAACGTGTGCAATTTGATTAATTTTGACATATATCTATACCTGTCAAATCATTACCACAATTGAAGTAATGAGGATATCGAAGACATGCCCAAATTTTCTACGTTTTTGTAATCTCTACCTTTTTTATATCCTCCAATATGCTTTTGTTCACTATGCATGTTTGAATTTTCTAGAAATTTATATAAATGGAATCATACCATATATTTCTTTTCTTTGACTTAGTTTGCTTAGTATAGTTATTTTGAAATTAATCCACTTTGGAAGTTTCTTAATGAGTTAAACATACATCAATAGTACAACCCAGGAAATATACCTAAAAATTTGTCCAAGAGAAACAAAAACAAGTTCCCCAAAACTTGTTGTAGGGTTTGCTTTGGAATTGTTTAGAATTTTTTCGGTTCTAGGGACACATGCATTGCTCAGTTGGTTAAGCATCTGACTCTTGATTTTGGATCAGGTCATGACCTCACAGTTGTGAGATAGAGTCCAAGTCAGACTCCACATTTGGCATGGAACCTGCTTGGGATTCTCTGTCTCTCCCCATCCCCTCCAAAAAAATGTTTTTTGCAGTTATATTCATAAAAGAAGTTGTTACTCACTTTTCTTGTAATGTTTTTATCAGGTTGGGGTACTAGAGTAATGCTCAGCAAAGAAAATGAGTCTCAAAGTATTTCTTCCTATTCATTATTATTGAAAAGTTTGTGTGCGATGAACTATATTTCATTTTGTCTTTTAAATGGGTGAAGGGGAGTGTGAGATACAGGCTTCCAGTTATGGAACGAATAAGTCATGGGAATAAAAGGCACAACATAAGGAATATAGTGAATGATATTGTAATAGTGATTTATGGGGAGAGATGGTAGCTACACTTGTGGTGAACACAGTATAATGTATAAATCTGTCAAATCAGTATGTTTTACATGTGAAATTAATGTAACGTTGTGTGTCAACTAAAACAAAATTTTAAAATATGATTGATTATATTTCTTCTTTCTTTGGTAGAATTTACCAGATAAAAACATTTGGGTCAGAAACTTTATAGGCAGATTTTTAACTATAAATTCTAATTATTTAATAGATATAGGAACATATAGGTTATTTCTGTGTCAGCTGTGGTGCTTTGTGTTCTCAAAATTTGTCCATTTCATCTAACTCATAGAATATATTCCTACAAAGTTATTAATAATATTTCCTTATTAACCTTTTTAATATCTACAAGAATCTCTAGGAACATCATCTCTCTCATTCCTGATAATAATTTTTTTAATAATAAGGAATATATTTTATAATAAGGATTTTATTTATTTATTCATGAGAGACACACAGAGAGAGGCAGAGACATAGGCAGAGGTAGAAGCAGGCTCCTCGCAGGAAGCCCAATGTGGGACTGGATCCCAGGACCTGGGGATCACAACCTGAGCCAATGGTAGATGCTCAACCACTGAGCCACCCAGGCACATCCCATGATAATGGTAATTCTTGTTCTTTTACTGTATATCAGTCTGGTCCTACGTTTATCAATCTCATTGATCTCAAAGAACTAGGTTTTGGTTACATTGATTCTTTTGAATTTTTTTTTCTGTTTTCTTGATCATTTATTTCTGTTTTGACCTTTATTATTTCTCTTCTCTTTATACTGGGTTTGATTTACTCTTTTTCTAAATTCTTCCTAGTAGAAGTATAGGTCATTAATTTAGGGCCATGTTTTAAATCTAATATAGGCATTTTAGTGCTATAAATTTTCCTCTAAGTACTTCTTTAGCCACATCCAAACAGTCTGGTATATATACTTTTTCATTTAGTTAAAAATAATTTTAATTTTTCATTGTATTTTTTTCTTTGACCACTGTGGCATTTAGAAATATTATTAAATTGGGGTGCCTGGATGGCTCAGTCTGTCTGACTTTTGATCTTAGCTTAGGTCTTGATCTCAGGGTCATGAATTGGGTCCCATGAGGAGAAAAAGAAAAACAAACAAACAAATTAAAATGTTATTAAATTTTAAAATATTCAGGGATTTTCCAGAGATATTTCTCTTATTTATGTCTAATGTAATTCCATTGTGTTCACAGAATTTTAAATTAATTGAAAGTTGCTTTATGGCAAAAATTATAGACTTGCCTATTTTTTTTGAGCTCTATCAGCACTTGATTCAAGTATTTTGAAGCTCTGTTTTTAGATACATAAATATCTAAGATGGCTATGTCTTCACCATGTAACAATCATCTTTACCATTATGATAAGCTCCATTTTATCCCTTGTAACTTTCTCTGGCCTTAAATCAACTTTACCTTACATTAACATAGCCACTCCAATTTTCTTTTGCTGAGTGGTACATCTTTTTTTTAAATCTTAAGTTGTTTTTTTCTTTTCTATTTCATGTATTGTTATTTCTTTTTATGATATTTTAGATATGTCTTTTTCCATCTTTCTACTTCTCAAATATTTGTATTTTTATATTTAAAGTGTGTTTCTTGTAGGTAGCATACAGTTGGGTCCTGGTTTTTATTCAACCAGACAATCTTTGCCCTGGGTTATATAGTCTAATTACATTCAGTATGATTACTGATATAATTAAGTTTAAATATATCATATTGCTATTTGTTTTCTTTTTGTTTTCTATTTGTTTTCTAACATCTACTTTAATAATTTTTATTATTCCTTTTAAAATTTATGCTAAAATATTGATGTCATATAATTTACCATCTTAAGTAATTTTAAGTAGAAAGTTTTATAGTATTAAGGATAGTCACATTGTCATGCAGTAATCTCCAGGACTTTCTCATCTTGTAACTCAACTAAAAAATAGGGAAAAAGTTTTAGACATTTCTCAAAAAAAGATCTACAAATTACCAATATACACACAAAAAGATAGTCAACATCACATTAGTTATTAGGTAATGTAAATCAAAATTATAGGGGTGCCTGGGTGGCTTAATCTGTTAAGTGTCTGCCTTTGGTTCAGGGTCATGATCCCAGGGTTCTGGGATTGAGTCCCGCATTGGGCTCCCTGATCAGTGAGGAATGCTTCTCCCCATTGCTCCTTCTCTCTCTCTCATTCACTCACGTTCTCTCAAATAATATTGTAGAAAAAAATTATGAGATACCACCGCATACTCATTAGAATGACTATTATGAAAAATGAATACACAAGTATTGATAAGGATGTGGAGAATTAGAATTTTTACATACTGCTAGAGGAAATGTAAAATGGTGTATATGCTTTGGAAAACAGGTGGTAGTTCCTCAAAAAATTAGCAATAGTATTATCAAATTATCACATAATCTAGCAATTCAATTTCTAGGTAATACCTAAACAAATTAAAATCAGGGTCTCAAACCGATATTTATATACCCACATTCATAGCAGCATTATTCACAACAGCCAGAAGAGGGAAGCAATCAAGTGTCCACTGACAGATGATAGGATAAACAAAGGTAGGATATACATACAATGGGATATTAGCCTTAAAGAGGGAAAATAAAGTTCTGGTAAACTACAACAAAAGTGTATCTAGGAGACATAATGCTGAGTAAAACAAGCCAGTCACAAAAGGGCAAATACTATCTAATTCCCTTTATATAAGATAACTAGAATCATCAAATTTATAGATACCAAAGGTAAAATGGTAGTCAGGGGTTGGGGGAGTTGGGAATGGGGAGCTATTACTTAATAAGAATGGAGTTTTATTTTGGAAAGTTGAAAAGCATTGGAGATAGTGCTGGTCATGGCAAAACAATGTAAATGTACTTAATGCCATAGAACTATACTCTTAAAAATGATTAAAATGGTAAACTTTATGCTATTAATATTTTACCACAATAATAAATAAGATTTAAAATTTCTTAGAAAAGAAATGGGCAATGGATAGGAACAGAAAAATCCCCAAAGAATTATAAATATCTAATATGCATATAAAATTATGCTGTTTTACTAATGAAAGATATGCAAATTTTAAAAGCAACTTTAAGACCAAATTTATATATCATAAAATAAAATATTTAGTGATTTTATTGTATTTAGAGGATGTGAAACCACTACCACTACCCAGTTTTAGAACATTTTTATTATTCCAAAAAGAAAATCTATACCAATTCAGTCACTCACTGTTCCCTCTACCCCCAGTTCCCAACTGCTAATCTACTTCTCGTCTTTGTTGATTTGCCTATTTTATATAAATGGAACAAGACAATGTGTGATCTTTTGTATCTGGCTTCTTTCACTTAGCATAATGTTCCCAAAGTTCATCTATATTATAATATGTATTGGAATATACTCCTTTTTAAGGCTCAATAATATGCATTGTATGGATAGACCACATTTCATTCATCCATTCATTAGTTGATGGACATTTGAGTTGCTTCTACTTTTTTGCTACTACTACTACTATTACCATAAGCATTTGTGTAGAAGTTTTTTTGTGGATATTTATTTTCATTTTTCTTGGATAAATATCTAGGAATAGAATTATTGGGTCATAGAATATCTCTATGTATAATCATTTGGGAAACTGACAGACTGTTTTCCAAAGTGGCATTTTATATTTTCCACATTGGGGTTTTGATTTCTGCATATCCTCTTCAATACCTATTATCTGACTTTTGACTCTTGTTTTCTTAGTGGGTCTAAAGTAGTTTTCCACTGTAGTAATTTCTATTTCCCTAGTGACAAAAGATGTTAAGCATCTTTTCAGAAATCACTGCACTTCTACAGTTTGAGAATCACTATTCTTATCCTTGATTCTCTACTTCACTTTTGGAAACTTCAATCTGTCCAAAGAAATTTCTTTGGTCATTGAAAACTTGACCTCAGAGGCATGAGACTAATTCCCATGTACTGAAATGGTGAGGATTTCAGGCTCAAGAGCATTGTCAAGAGATGGCTGATTTCTAGAAGCCAAATGAAAACTTCAAGTTGATAAGCACATAGGCCAAATGGAATGCATGGAAGATCTTATTCCAACTGCTTTGTTTCACCATTGGATACTCACTTGCTCAGTAACCTCCCAACTTGTTTGTTGGAACTTTGGGCTTTTTCTCTTTTGGACTAAGGCTACCTCTCCCCTTGGAGCTGCCATAACACAGGGACATGGGACAGTATGCCTTCAGTTCCTCAAGCCATTTAGTCAATGGAGTTCTTCCAAGATGCCAAAATTACTCACTGTTACATAATATGAAATTCTTCTAAGGAAAAAAGACTAGAAAACATGTATTGTAGAGCAGAATGACAACCCTAATAAGATCCTCTAGGGTTTTGATTTTGCTGATGTGTGTGTGAGGATGATGCCAGTATTTGAGAAGTTCTCCACTGTACCATATTCAATCCAGTGCACATTATTTAATGGATACTATTTACTTCTTTGCTTAAAGCTGAGCCAAGATGTTTTTGGATCCCTAGGGCATCTTGACTAAATGGTAGATTGGCTGTGACTATTTTTCAAAACAGCAGGTCAAGACCCATTAGAGGGCTGTGAAATCAGTTTAGTAGGTCATGACTTAATCCATTTTTTTAAGGAAATAGAATAGAATAAAAAGATATCATATTATATTGCATGCAATAAAGATAATAATTATTTTTAAAGACATTTCAGCAGCGTGCTTATTTCAGCAGTTTGTATTCAACTATCATTATGTATTTCTTATTGTGGGTAATAGTTAAAAGCTTTTGAAAGCTCCTATTCTGTCTTTACCATGATCACATTTTAACGCAAAACAGATTGTCCTTATGACAAACTAGATGCCTACACAGTGATTGACAGGGGTATGTAGAAAGCCCTAAATAAAAATTTACTCTCCCAGAGTTTTATAGTGAATTAAATTCCTAGCCCAACCAAAATCAAAATCCATAGGATAATGAATAGTTAACATGTCAGGTAGAACTGTGGGGTGGTTTCCTTTCTTTACTATCTGATACAAATTGAAATCAAGAGAGACAATCATATACTCCACAAAATTACCTAGTCTTAGATAAGGGACTTGGGAAAAGCAACATCATACCCTGTCACTTTAACAGGATCCAGAATAGATTTTTTTTAGACCTCTGAAGTAATTACCAAGATTATCTAGGTCATCATGCCATACTAATAAAGTTGAGTGACCCTTTCAAAATGATACAACTTATGGAAGAATATGAAATAAAACCAACTCCTGATTGACTCCAAATTGATGTTCTTTCTACTATGCTCTCCTGCCCTAGTTGGCAGCTGTCTGATACAAACAGCCTTTATTGTAGAGTAGATATCTAGGAAGAACCAGGGAAAGGGAGGAGACATATAGAGCAGGGAAATAAAATTCCACTAAAGAAAATTTAAATAATTTGACAATTTCATTAGGACTCTCAGATGAAAAACTTGCTCTTTAGTTACCATATCCTGGGGGGGAAATCATGAGATTATCATACCTGGGATAGGAAATACCTAATAGAGAATACTGCCAGACTCTTCTTAGACCTGAGAAACTGAGGTCTAAGAGAATTGACTTGATGAGGGTCACACAGCAGCCTGGATGGAGAAGGACTTTAATCTCAGTGATCTAATCCCCAGTGTATGGATTTTTTTCCCATGGTATCATGCTTTTTCTTCTCCATAATGACAAATGAAAAACAACAACAAAATGTCCCAAACCTGTGAGAGGCCAAAGGAGACCTGAAAGTATTGATAGGAGCTCCTCTTGAAAAACATCAGCAACTGCTAAAGATAACTGGCTTTATAAATGTTTGCTCTAAAGCAATGCAAATGTTCTCAGAAGGATAAATCATTTCCCATTTCTTAAACTTTATTTCACAACCACTCCTTACTTCCTAACGTGAGGTAGGTAGCATTTGCATGTTGTGCAAAGCGAATGCATGGATTTTGGTACAAAAGCAGTTTATGAACTTTGGATAACTTCCTCCTATAGTGACATTTTCCTTTTAATTCTTGGATATCCATCTCCTTCTGTTAGAAAAAAAAAAAGGTCTCCAGAGGTTGGCTGGGCTTAGAAGAGTCCTTCTGGGAAATATTAGTCCCAGATAGCACAAGTGTTCAATACTGGTGGTAAATGTTATTACTAGTTGTTTCAATAGGTGAAAAGGATAAAAATGCTTGAGTTTTGCAAACTAGACTTCTTAGCATCTCTTTTAGTGGATGACTTCATATACTGTAATAACTTTTATGCCTGATGACTCCACACTCAGATTGGAGATCATGATAATCTACCCTGCTTTAATGGTTTTGTAGAGCCTGTCAAACAGAACTCCTGGCAAGCAGAAACTTAATGACTACACTTAATGGAGACATTATTGATGAAAATGCAGGAATGTCTCCTGAACAGTAAGTCAAATGTATGCAATGTTATACGTTTCCAGAAGATTGAGAATTAGGTTTACAGCAAGATAAAAATGAAATTTGTAGAATTACAGAGACTTGTATTCAAATCTTAGCTCTGCCATTTTCCTAAGAATACAGATTCTTAGAAAAAGTACAAAAGTACTTTTGTAAGCACAAAGGTAATTTACCTAGCTCCCCCAATTATAAAATATGGACACTAGAGCCCTCTTTCATTTTATTTAAATATTTGGAATAGGTAATATATGCTCTTGATACAAAATATATGAAGCAAAAAAAAGGATATTCATGACATAAATTTTACTTCCCTCCACTGTCCCACAGCCATACATCCTCCTGGCATAACCATTAACTAATTCATGAGTTCCTTTTTGGACGTGTTGTATGCATTTACAAATGCACATGTCTACACAACATATATTTTTAAGTTGTATCTGAATGCCTAGCTTTTGTGTTGTCTTAGGCACAGAGGTAAAGTTTATAAAGCATCTACCTCATGGTTATAGTATTAGAGGATTCTTGAAAGTACTTTCCAGAACCACTTATAAAATATAAGGTTTATTGGTGCTCAAACTCAAGGAGCAGTAACTGGGAGGAAGCCATCACCCACTGAGGAGGAAGAACATAGACATATCACTCAGCTGACACACTGCATGGTACTGATGATGCTAACCATCTGTTCCTTTTCCTATCACTGCCAGAGTATCATAAATTATCTTTTGCAACAATCAAATTCTACCCAACCTTCGTGGTGGAAGGAACACCTTAGACCAGATAAAGTTGGGGACAGAAAACTGGTTCAAATTATTTCTATTAAAGGAAATAGCTGCAAAGGAAGTTTGGGTGGAAGTTTCAGATGGAAATTGGAAATTCTGCTTAAGATTAACATTAAGTGAAGTTTAATAACTCCAACGTCTTTGAATTCAACTTATTGAAAATCTCAAGAGATGCACAGACAAGGATATGGCCTTAAAACTATTGCACTTTTGAATTGGAAGTTCTTTCTGTATAGATGGCATTATTGTTTCTAATTCTTACCTTTCCTTACATTTGCACCCTGTGACATGTGGTTTTTCTAGAGGTAGAATGTATTTCACCACCTCCATGACGATGGTTTTAGTTATACAACATGCTCCAGCCAAAAGAATGTCATTGAAAGGGGCAATGGTACAGTTTTGAGCTCAGGTCTTAATAGGTATGTATTCAATGTTTCAGTTTGCTCCTCTGGGCTTGTTTCCACCATCATGAGAGGATAACTTAGTAGTCCAGGAAGGTTAAAAGTCACATGGAGCATCAGAACTGGATCCTAGCGAGGAGATAATCCATGATTGGATCTGTTGAGCCCCAGCCAATCTGAAATTCACAAATGAGAATGTATGATGGTGTTTTCATTGAGTGAACTTTGATATGGCTTGTTACACAGCATTATCATATCTATAGCTGACATATAAACCCTCATGGATCATTACCTTCCAAGGGGAAGGAACTTTTCTATGTTTCAGCTTAGTACAGTAACAGGAACATAATATGCACTAATAATTCACTGCATTGTATTGATCCTAATCAATATCTTATTTTCAGATAAGAACTACACCCTTCTGAGTTTAGAGAGGCCAAAATTTTGCATAATATGATTCAACTAAGGGGAAGGAATTGTAGAATTGGATTTTCCTCTTTATCAAGTTAGGGACAATGACCATAAAGCAGGGTTTCTCAATCTTGTCACTACTGACATTTTGGGTTATCTTTAATTGCCACCCCACTTGTAAAACCAAAAATGTCTGTAGACATTGCCAAATGATCCATGAAGAGTAAAACTGTCCACCAGTTGAGAACCAATGAATAATCACCACTTATGACTATAAAATTTTAAACTGTTTTTTTTACAGTGAGCTACATAATGCTTAAAAGAATACAAACTAAAACATAAAGCTAAATGATACTTCACTTATACAAATTTTATCACATGTATTCAAGAAACTGGAAGTGAAAATCATTAATCAACTAACATACAAGATATAATTCAAATTAATAATCTTAATCAGCCACACGCTAGAGCATAAGAAAGTTCTTTGCAGTTAAAACACTTTTATAAAGCAAAAGTCTAGAAGGCGGTTCTTAAGAATCCATTTTGACTTCCCAATTTTCTGATCCTTTTTATCTTTTTCCTTATTACAACTCAAAGAATCTGCAGGGCCAACAGAGAGTGAGAAATTTCTTTTTCTTTGTCGAGTTTTTCCTGACTCTCGACCAAGATTTGTAAGTTTTCTTGGCTCTTTCATCATTAGGGGATATCTGATCATGTGGCTTCCATAAAGCATGGGAGCAGCACTTATCTTAACACACAAACTAACTCACTGGTTCATCACATACATTTCTTATCCTATCAACAACTGATATCCTTATTTTAAGAGTTCTTTCCTACCTTGGGTGCCTATTAGGTCCTTCAGAGGGCTTCTACCATGCACAGATGCTTAGCCTCACTCTAGACCATTTAAATCTGAGTCTCTAGCAATAAACACTGGTATTTTTTAAAATCCTTATGAAATTTCAGTGTGCATCCAGGATTGAGTACTATTCTAAAATATATGTTATATGATGTCACATTTGTGCTCAGAATCACCCACCATATCAAGATCACTACCCAAAGTTCTTACCACAGTCTGAGGGTTCTATATCTCTCTCTCTGACCTAATCTCCAACTTCTATCCCTTAGCCACACTAGCTTCCTAGCTCTTCCTCACACTTGAAGTAACACCCTTATCTCAGGAACTATGGCCTTGATGGTTCCTCCTCTTGGGACATACTACAACATGGGTTCACATAGTTCATAACTTGACTTTGTTCAGGTGTCTCTTTGAGTTTCACTTCCCCAGAGATGCATTCCCTGACCTCCCTGTAGAAAAGAGCACCTCATTACTCCGTTTCAAGCTTACTGTATTTTTTAAACACTAATGTGATTTAGATGTGCCTGTATTTTTGCTCAAAAGCTTTCTTCACATAAAGGCAGGGACTGGTCATGTTTTGGTTCAGTTTAACATGCTCAGCATCTATATTAGTGCCCAGAACCTAAAGGTTCTCAAAAAGTATTTGCTGAAATATTAACAAACAAGAATCATAAAATATATTCACATTTACCCTATTTTAGGCACTGAATTAGGTGCTTCATCACACTATGACCTCATATCATCCTCAGGGTAATTCTCGTTATCTTGAATTCATAATTAAGAAATTTGAGACTAAAAAAATTCAAGAAAATAACCAAGATTAAACAAATATTAAGTTCCAGGGCCATGATTAGAATTAAGAATTTTTTTACTCTCAAATTCATTTTTTCTCCCAACACTGACAGTAGCCCAGTCAGATGATGACACTGTGTGCTAATATGAGCAGTCCCTTCCCCAGAGTCCCTTTTTTGGAAAGAGTGCAGTGGAAAAAACTCAGGCAGTTGAGCAACTTGGGTTATTCATGGCCACCAACTAACTTTGGGACTGTAAGCAAAATTCTGACCTTCTTTGGCTCTAGTTTTCTTACCTGTAAAACAATAGTTTTGAACAACGTGATTTTTAAGAACACTCCAGCGCTTGGGAATTCTAGTGGAGACAAGACTGTACTTGTGCTATGTCCAGAGACCGAAGAATCACTAGAGGAAAGTTTACAAAGATCCAGATTCAGGTCAACACAAGGACCTGATTTCTAACAAATACCAGCTTTCTGAAATGTGTTAAGTCTCTGTCACTATGAGTTTCAGTCCTATCTTTGGGGAATACTCTAAAGAATTTCTGCTTTGCACTATGGGTTGAACTTAAAAACTTCTGAGTTCCCTACTGATTCTATAATGCTCTATTTTTAATATAAAACACTGTATTTATTAATTAATCACTACTTTCTGACTTGCTATCCTATCACAGCACAGAGAAATGGCTTGTTTTTATCTCATCCTGAGACCTGATTACTGTGCTTCAGCAAGTATGATAAGAAATCTCAAAGCAGACTCCCCATGTTTTGTCATTGCAGGGAAGCAGTCACCATGACTCTCCTTTCCTTATCACTCATTCTGCATATTACCCATGAGAGAAGTGCAGCCAATCAGCATGTAGATTTTCCAAAGAAGAAACTGACTACTTGGATCCTGGCAGTTGGTTTTATTATCCTCCAGAGAATGTGTGCAGTTGAAGTTCCCCATGAAAAGTCAACCAGTGGTGGGAGAAGATTCTAAGTTGTTTATTTTTAAGTGAGAGATTCATCTTCAAACAGCTTTTAGAGAAAGCTTGTCACTAAGGACTGAACTGAGTTTTCCATTTCAAGCCTTAATTCTCTGAAGGGCTAAACTGTTTTTCCTGCTGCTTCTACTTCCAGAAATAAACAAAATGCCTACAAAGTAATGTCTATGGTAACACTCATAAGATAGCAGGTTTCATTATAAAATAACAGATGAGGTCTTTCTGTTAAGCTCAAAACAAACTGAAGAAACTCTGCAAGCTTATCTTTTGATGAAGATGATGAAGCAGACCTTTCATTTTTTTTTATAATTCATGCCCTCACTATAACTTTACCTAAAATTGATATTTTAGGAGTTGGAGCTAATAACCTCAACTCTACTCAAAAGTGGTGAAATTTAAACTTTGATGTCTTCTGTTCTGCAGAAATGCTGTTAGAAGCAAACCAAGTCTTCAAAGAATTATTTCCCAAAGGCAAAATTGCTGCTGACACTATTTAAGAAATATACTTAGATTTGGTTCAGTAGGGTTAAATAGACCCAAAATTAGGGAAATGTTTACGAGAGACATAAGGAAAGAGTATGCTTGATAATGAATTATCAGTTCATCCATGTTCATCCATCTCCTCTTGCTGAGGAGATTCAGAGAAGATGATGGTGCCAAACATCAAAAACCTCATTCAGGGGCACCTGGGTGGCTCAATTGGTTAAGCATCCAACTCTTGATTTTGGCTCATGTCATGATCTCAGGGTTGTGAAATTAAGCCTGTGTCAGGCTCTACATTTGGTAGGGGAAGGGGAAAGAGTCTGCTTGGGATTCTCTCTCTCTCTCTCTCTCTCTCTCTCTCTCTTCCCCCCCCCCCACTCCTTCCCCTGCTTGCTCTCTCATGTTCCCCCCTAAAATAAATAAATAAATCCTTAAGAAAGAAAAGAAAACCTCATTCATTCTTCAGCTCCTCAAACTGCCTTCCCCTTTACTCCCATAACCCTGATAGAAAAGAAAATTAAGTCAGACACCATGATATTGCAACACACTTATGTTAAGTGTTAAGGAAGCATTCTGACTTAATCTTCTCTGGCTCCGTTACTTTCCTGTCATTTACTACAAACAGTGGTTTAAAAGACATGTATTTATAATCCATACACTTTATGGGTCAGAAGCTTGTATGGATCTCACCAGGCTAAAACCAAGGTGTCAGCAGAGCTGTATTCCTTTCTGGAGCTTCTGAGGGAGAACCTATGTTCTACCTCTTTCAGGTTGCTGACACATTTCAGTTGTGATGTAGGACTGAAGTCCCCACTTCTTTGCTGTCAACTGAGGGCCACTTCCAGCTTCTAAAGGTCACCTGCATAACTTGCCATTTGACTTTTGGACTGAGTCACAATTTTTCAATGGAAGATACCTTAGGAATCACATTGTTTGACCTACTTTTTGTCCATGGTAGTACACAGCTCTTCTCCATTAGTACCCTTTCCCACTTACTATGTTGTCTACCACATGACTGGACAACTGCCACTGATGGATCAAGTGTGATAGCATTCCTTAAGCTTTATTTTCTAGGTTTAGAATCTTTGCAGAAATACTTAAATAAACTTATTTGGGTTTAATTCTTTTTAGGCATTTTCTTTCTTTGAAATTGGGATGATAAAACAATCAAGGACACTCAGCCCTACTATCTTGTCCTGTGGCAAGATCAGAAGGCTGTATTTCTGCTTCAGGGCTATTCAGACCTGAAAAGACTTAGGCGCTGAGAGATTCTGGCACTGGGACATACTCTGACCTGTTCCAAGCCTCCTTCTCTTGGGATTGCTTCATTTCATAAGAAAAAGTACTCTTCCTAGAATGGTCATTCCTTGACACTAGAGTGATAAGATCAGAAGATTGAGCATCAGCAGGAACTTGGAAAATGGCTTCCAGCTGGCTCCTTAGATTTGTTTTGCATCTGGATTCAGCCAGCTATTATAATAGTTGAAGGAGTGTCTCTCAGGTCAACAGAACCTCAGGCAGCTAATGAGCTACAACTACCCAGTTCCACACTGGTTTGGGGACCAAGACCATCACTAATAATGAATGCATTATTTTCCTGGTATCAGTCTCTCTCTCTAGATCTCAAACAGTGTTAGGCAGCCAGTATTGATATATTCAACATTTCAGTATCCTGAACATTAATTATTTCAAATTGTCTCATCCCATCATCTTTCATTTTACAGATTGGAAACTGATATTCGGAGATGCAAATTCATTTAGTTATGATCACCTTCCTGGCTCATGGCAGAAGTGAGTATGGGGCTCAGCAGACATTATACACTGTTTTCTCCACACACTGTTGAATGAATGAATGAAGAAATAATTGAATACGTTTCAATCGCTTGACATGGTGGAAAAATCTATAATTCTGGTTAAGTAATATTTAGATAACTTAGCAGGTGAAATGATCCCATTCATGGGTATCACTGTTGAGCTTTGGAACTCAAATATATCTGGAAGTGCCTAACCTCCCAGGGTGGGAAATCTCTCATCCCTGTGTTTTTAAAAACATAGTACTTTGCCAAACACCACTCTCCAGTCTAGGAAGAAGCTCAGCCATCACACTCTTAGCACACTTGAAAGACTTCTCACAAAATTGTAGAGCTAAGATAGCTCCTGATAACTTTACCTAAGCAGAATAAATTTAGGAGAAAAGAAACCAATTCTGTTCCCCCAGCTTCACAAAAACAAATGAAAATGCTTCAGCAACAGAGTTTCTACCAATGTTAGTATTAACTATGGCTATTTCTAAAATAATATTTTGATTCAAAATTATAAGCTAGAAAAGAATCTGAAAATAAGAATTGGCCCATATATATGAAAGCAATCACTGAGAGAAAATGTTAACTTCTACATACCTTTTGCATCCTCAACTGTCTACATAAACAGAATAGAATGAGGCTGCTATGGAAGTCTTAACACCTCTGCAAACAGGTAAGAACTTTGTCAGCCATAGCTGTCCTTTTGTAACACAAGCTTTGTTTTTGATTTGCTAGAGGCCCCACAGTTGCTGATTTCCTCTTCATAAAGCATAAAGATCACTGAATTTAGGATTCCAATAGACATGGATTTCTCAAGTGGGGCCATCTTACCGCCCAGGGCCTTTGCACAGGAAAACTCCTCTTCCTAAATGTTTGCAATACTAGCTTCTCCTTATTTAGCTGTCAGCTCACATGTAACTCCAGAGAGGCCAGCTACAATCTTATAAAAGCAGTCTTGCTCCATGCCCTTCTGTACCTGCATCTCATAACCCATTTTACCTTCAGCATGACATAACAAAGTTATACATGGGTGCTTGGAATAGAATCCATTTCTTACTATGTATAAGTTACTTAATCTTTGTGGGCCTCCCTTAGTTTCCTCATTTAAAATAGTATAACACTCCTTACTGCACAGGGCTCCTTTAAGGATTTGATGACAATACATGTTAAAGACTTAAACCTGGGGCTAGCAAAGACTGGCAATTCAATAAATCTTAGCTGTTCATATTGCCAATCTGAAATTCCTTATTTACTTTATGTTTGCTTTTCCCCTGCCCTCCCACTTCCTTGGAAGCTCCCCAAGAGGAGAGAGCTGGTCATTCTAATTCACAGATGTAATCCTCGTACCTAAAATAGTGTCTGACACATAATGCTCAAAGGATTTGCTGAGTGCATCAATTACTAACCTGGGGTAAGTCCCAAATTACGTGAGCCTCAGTGTTGTCATCTGTAAAAGGAGATAATGGCTTTCTTTTTTTTTTTTTAAGACTTTATTTATTTATTCATGAGACACACACAGACAGAGACACAGGCAAAGGGAGAAGCAGGCTCCATGCAGGGAGCCTGACATGGGACTTGATCCCAGGTCTCCAGGATCAGGCCCTGGGCTGAAGGCAGTGCTAAACTGCTGAGCAACCCGGGCTGCCCAATGGCGTTCAACCCATATGTTTTTGAAGCATCAAATGAGAATTGATGTCCTTATTTCTCGAGCCAGAATACATGTATCCTGGAATACTTTGGAATCCTTAGACTATGTAAAGCTGAACAAAACACAACACAGTTCCTCAGAGGTTTGGTTTTGCAAGAATATTCAGGGGGAAAACAATTTTGATTTTTATAGTCACAATAGGATAATTTTTCAAAAAATTTTTCATTTGTATTTTGATCTTTCTGCATTTTCCCCTGCCCCATTATATGAAGGAAGTCCGGTATTTTTATTTCCTTATTTCAGGAGTGTGTCTGTTGCTGGATGAAAATAGCAGCTCACTTTTGTTCTCATAAAAACTGCAAGTTGAGGATGATTATCTTGAACAGTTCAGAGGGTAAGTAGATGTGAGGGAAGGAAGAATGATTCCTCCATGGTATGGAAGAGATTCTTTTTGGTGGAGTGAAGAAGGTAAAGGGACACAGGTCCATATAGAACTGTGAGAGCAGGAGGGCTCTCCAAGGTGGAAAATATTAGATTCTGGGACCTGGAGATAGCTTTAAGGGACAAAGAACCCCAGTAATGATTGAGACTAAATTTCCCACCAGCCAGGCAACCTAGACAGTCAGAGGAGTTAAATAAGATTTAGAGAAATAAATGTATCATTTTTTACACACAAGTTATAGAATAAAAATCACTTCAGCACAGCACCTCAGGAAGCCTCACAGTGCTTCCTGAAATCCGTATACTATCAGCAAAAAACTGCCTTTCCCTGCCAGCCTATATTTTTGTTTTTGAGTATGTGTATGTATAAAGAAGAACATATAGCAGCCCAAGACTCAAAAACTTAATTTGCAGTGACTGATTGGAAAATATACTTTGGAGTTCCTGGAGGCCAAAAATCTTAGCACTAACAATGTAACAGATAAGCCACTTCCATGAAAGCGACTAAACTCCTATGACTGGCACTGACAGAGAACCACAAGTATCCATTAGGATAGCTATTTGGGAATTTCTTGATGCTCACAAACTAGTTTGACAGGTGTTCTCACCACATGAACCAGATCTCTTATGTAAATGTATTATGAAAAATTACAGTATCCATGGTAAAATAAGTCCTATAGCATTTACTATCTTTCTTCCCTAAAAAAATTCCTTTGATTAGTATATCCTGGAGGTGATAAAAGAGGTCAGCCAAAATAAAGATCCTTTCAATCTACCAATAATAGAAGTACTTCTTGAAAATGGGCTTAGAATGGCCACTACAGCCTGAAAACGTTGTGCTTAATTATCTATAAGTAGCATTAGGGCGCCTTTCTCCTCAGTGATGAGGCTGTGAAACTCAAACTTACTAAGGAAGTTTATAATAAGAATTATCATCATCTATATCTATTTAACTACATGATTCTGGGCTTTTGAAAGACTTGACACCAAGATACAGAAGAGAAATTGCCTGAATGCTTAACCTGTTGGTTAATGTTTAATTTGCTCTAATTTGCTTCACTTGTTCCAAATGGGAAGCTTCATGATAACATCTTACCATCAACCTAGAAGTATAAAACTATGTTCCTCCTAGTGGGACACTTAAAATAATATTTCAATGCACAGAGTAAATACATATTAAGGGTTAGAACACAAAATATATACAAATTTGAGACTTTAAAGGAATTTCTTGCCACATATTCAGGAGTCTACTGCTGTTTCCATTGAAGTGGTATTTGTTCACCCACTCACTTTTATGAATACATAAAAAAACTGAATATGTAAATGAACTTTAAAAGTAAAAAATAAATGTTCTGCAAGTTCAAGATGCATTTATTACACAACACTATGCAAAGGGATTTCTGGGGGAGTCCTTGGGTCCTGAAGTTTTTTCTGTCCTACAGAATGGGCTTTTGTTTTGACAATGTGCCAGGTCTGATATTTGGTGTTATACACAAGAAAAGCATGTTGGTTGGTAAAATATTGATATACTGGCTGGTGAATAGTCGTAAACCCAAGTTCCTCTTGCCACTTATTCCCCAGAGCCCCTCAATGTCCCCGATCCAGCAAATCCTTCCATCGGGGTGTCTGACTACCCCAAAGGTAGTCCCCGATCCAGCAAATCCTTCCATCGGGGTGTCTGACTACCCCAAAGGCCTTTGTTCTTACCAGACAGTACCCATGCCATAGAAGTTAAGTACTGTGAGCACTTTCCATGTGTTATACTCTTTATTTTCCTCCTATGTTGGCCTTGAATGCCTTCTGTTCTTTTTAAATTTGCCTTTAGGATGAACTCCAGTCCTCATCTCAGCAACTGCCCTCCATGTCAATGGCATATAGTGATTAGTTAAAGGCAAAGATGTGTCTCACCCACCCCAGCCTTGAGAATTTGACTAGGGTTACTGAAAGAGATGCATCTACTTTCCACTGGGATATAAGTGTGGTTACATGTAGACAGAGGCTTATGGGCATCATCTTTGCTACCCCAGGAAGGAAGTGTAATGATGGATTGATGGTAACACAGAAAAAGCCAAATCCAGGGATGGTACCCTGGATCCACGTACTTGAGGCTGGCTAGATCTAGCCCCGGACTTTTTAGGGAAGGAGCCCTGAAACTCATCATTTTGCTTGAGTTGGGATGTCACTTGGACACCTTTCCAGGTGACATCCCCATTTCCAAAAGGTGAAGAAATCCCAATTTTTCTCCACAGGCTCTTAAGCCCTTATGACTGGTTTCTTCCTCTTCATCCAAATCTCTACTATTCATTAGTGTTAAAGTTATAGGCGAAGGTATAACCAGAAAACACCACTTAAGGCTGATTACGTCCCTTGTATTTGCAAGGGAAGCATGAAGTCTAGATACGTTTAATAGCATCCAGGATAGAGAGACTGCAAAGGGAAGGACAAGGGAATGCCGGGAGAGAATTTAAACTGTGCCACAGAATTACCTGATGTCCACCTGGGCAATTACATGCTGACTAAATGAACTGCTGGATACTAAGACACAAAAAGCAAAATGGTCTCATGCCGAGGGAACAGCCTCTGTTCTCCACTATCTTATATCAAAAAGATAATGTGGAAAGAACAGGAAGTAAAATTAATATTTAGAAAACAGAAATTGAGATTTCTAACTACGATGTTTCCATCCAAGGAGAGTTGAAGTGAGGAACAAACTGTAATGACTGTTGTGATTTGAGTTTTACTCTGCTTATGCCATTTTGCCATCGATTAACAGAAATAAAATGGATTGCAGGAATAGCTCTCAAAATGTGGTTTCTGTTCCATCAACATCATTGCCTGGGAGTTTGTTAAAAAGGTAAATTTTCAGGGCCTACCTCCAGACAAATCGGAACAGAGACTCTGGGAGAAGGGGGAGGGGTTGGGGTGGGGGGAGCAGTGGAGACTGCCAGATCTCTGTGCTTTAATAAGCCATCCAGGTGATTTAGATGCATGTGAACATTCGAGAAAAACTGCTTCAGCGTTCTGGTAAAAACTGGTAAATGTGAGCATCACCTGGGGGAATTTTTTGAACTCTCCAGGGAATAAGTCAATTTTTATAAGAAACCCTTAGGAGTGGGAATCAGGTATCAATGATTTTTCAAACTCCACAGGCCGTTCCTAAGTTCAACCAAGTTTGAGAACCACGCTTGAGGGTGTCATTGGCTCATGATAACTGCCACCTTTGGGGAATCCCAAACCACTGTGTTCGATCTTTCTGGCAATCTAAGTAGGAGCACAGGCTGAGAGGTGGCAGTGAGGTTGGTACAGGATCCCAGAGAACTAGAGCCCTGCAGTGCACATACTGTCTCAGTGTGCTCCTGGCTCTTAGCAACAAGAGCTTCTCCCCTCCATTATCCTTTACCACACTCTTCTTTTGCTTCATGGCATTTATCCCTATCAATATATATTTTTAAATGTTTATTAACCACTTTCCCAAGTAAAACTACAACCAAGGGGGTGGGGCATAGGTATTACCTTTTTGGCTCACCATTGTTTCAATAGTGACTAGTTTAGTGCCTGGGATGCAGTTAAGCACTGTAATATTTGTTGGCTGATTGAAAATGCTTTGACAAAACACATATCACGAAAGAATAACTGAGGGGAACCCGGGTGGCTCAGCGGTTTAGCGCTTGCTGTCTGCCCGGGTCACGATCCTGGAGACACAGGATCGAGCCCCACGTCGGGCTCCCTGCATGGAGCCTGCTTCTCCCTCTGCCTGTGTCTCTGTCTCTGTCTCTCTCTCTCTCTCTCTCTCTCTGTGTCTTTCATGAATGGATGAATAAAACCTTTAGAAAAAACAAAAAATAACTGAGGTTCTTCCTCAGCCACTGTGTTTCAGTGACTTGGCTGCCCATAATTACACAGGTGTCCAAGTCAGTGAACTTTGGATATAGAAAAAGAATACATCAAATTTACCTTTTTAAATAGAAACATAAATTGAGTCAAAATGCTTAATTTTTCATTTATGTGAATAAGTAGGTTAATCTGAATCTTTCTTGTAGCCTAACCCCTTTATATTATAAGCCTTTCCTTTTCAATATCTTTTAAAATCTCGCTTTAGATAAGATAATCTTTGTGAAGAAATTCAGGTGACCTTGGTTTATTTTCTCTGTCATTCACAAAGTTCAGCTTAAGGTTCTTTCTGGCGTGGCTAAAGTGATCCATCTTTTGCATAACTGAAGAGAATTACCATTGGGTCATATATCAGAAGCAGGTGGGAAGTATCTCATATTTATTACCTGCCATCTTTTTCCTTAAAAATTCATTTTTCATTAAATCACTTAAAACCATAGAAGTTAATAAATTCACTCATGCATTGCATCCCTGAAGATTAGATCATAATGTTCAATCAGTAACTATATGATTCAGTCTTAAAACTAGTAACGAAAACATTGACAGTTATGAATATATGAAGATGTTAAGACATACCTTGCTTAGTTGTGCTTTTACATATCACTTTGCCCTACTTTACAAGAACATGAAAATAGCTTATATAAAACATTTCCTGTAATAAGAGTTCAATACATTTTACACCCACCAAAGAAAACCAAAATTAAGCCAAAAAACTGCTCAATTCCTCACAAACAATATTATAAGCATAAGCACTAACCAGGAAGTGTCCCCAGAAGATAATTCAGCTTTCCTGGCACCTCCACATCATCTTCTCTCATTCTGTTATAATTTATATTTCAAGTTATAAAAATCCTGATCAATGTTTCTAAATCGCTTCCAAGTATTTGTCCTGGCCACTCGAACCAGAGGCCATACCACAGACACAGAAGTCAAGATGATTCCTCAGTAAGTTAACCTTCTGAGGCTAAAATGAGAACACTTGCTTATTGAATACAAAGAAAAAAAAAACAGGATGAAATATTCAATACCTTGGGTTTAGGACCTCATGGACAGCAGGCTTGCCTACATATTTAATGTCAGATTAGAATGCAAAGCATCATACCTATGTACTGCATGTGAGCACCGTTTAGAGTTTAAGAACAAGATGAGATAAAAAATGTGAAAGCAGCTTGGAAAATGAAATGATTGGAAAGGCTAGAGAAAAGCATTAGTCATACTGAGCCAAGACCATACTCAATTTTTTTAGACTATTGTCCAGAATGCCTACATGCCTCAGTTCTTATGTCCACTTCAAATCTGGAGAAAAGCAAATTGAGAAAAGCAAACTGAGTTTAATTTTTCAAAGAACCTACTTTCTGAAGTCTTCTGGCCAGCAGCCTGCTGCGTGGGCTTTCTGAGACCAGAGGCTGTAAGCAAACGCTGAAGCATCAAGTGCCTGCAGGTGCGGACAATACACAGACACACACCTGTGTCTACGTGGGCCTGCTCCCACTACAGGGAATAGGCACTGTCTAGAGGGGAGGCCTCCCTGCAGAGCTGAGCCAACTTACTCATTCCATCCTGCTTCTGACAGCTCGGCCAGCCTGATTCCTTTTCATTCCCTTTCTCTCTCATGTCACCATTCAGCATTAGGGGAGACAGTGACCTTTCTTTCATGTAATTCCTTGCTACTCAAATTATGGCCCATAGACCAGCAACATACACATCACCAGGGAACTTGTTGAAAATGCAGAGTTTCAGGCCCCTCCTTGTCCGTTAAGTCAGAACCTGCATTGTACCGATATTTCTGGATTTTTTTCCATTTTTTTATTGTGGTAAAATATGCATAATGTAAAATTTATCACTTTAACCTTTTTTAACTATACAGCTCAGTGGTATTAGATACTTAATATTGTGCAACCATCATCACCATCCATCTCCATCACCTTGCAAAGCTGGAAATCTATACCCATTAAGAAATATACCCATATTAAGAAACAAATTTTTTATTTATTAAGAAATAAATACTTATTCATCCTTCCCCCAAGCCCTGACAATCTATATTCTACTTTCTGTCTGTATAATTCTGACTACTCTAGATATCTCATATAAGCAAAATCACAATCTTTGTCTTTTTTGACTGACTTATTTCATTATCATGTTTTCAAGTTTCATCCATGTTGTAGTATATGTCAGAATAGCCTTCCCTTTGAAGACTAAAGATACTCCATTATATGTATATGCCATATTTTGCTTATTCACTCCTCTGTCAATGGGCACTTGGATTGCTTCCACATTTATCTACTGTGAAGAATGCTGCTATGAACATGCGTGTACAAATATCTCTTCAAAACCGTGCTTTCACTTATTTTGGGCCTATACCCAGAAGTGGAGTTACTGGATCAAATGGTAATTCTATTTTTAATTTGTTGAAGAACTGCTATATTCCTTTCCATAGAAGCTGTACCATTGTATATTCCCACAAACAGTACATAAGTGTTCAATTTCTCCATATTCTTGCCAACACTTGCTATTTTGGGGGACAGTTCTTGATAGGAGCCACCCGAATGGATGTGAGGTGGTATCTTTTTGTAATTTTGATTTGCATTTCCCTAATAATCAGTAATATTTATAATTTTTTTTTCATGGGCTTATTAGCCATATCAATATCTTCTTTGGAGAAGTGTCTATTCTAGTCTTGTATTTTTGAATTATTTGTTGTTATTCTTAAGTTTTAGGAGTTCTCTATATATTCTGGACATGAGTCCCTTGTCTTATATATGGTTTGAAAATATTTTCCCATTCCACAAGTTGCCTTTCTACTCTATTGATATGGTCTTTTGATATATACATTTTTAAAAAATTTCATGAAGTCCAGTTTTTCTGCTTGTTCTTTTGTTACCCGTGCCTTTGATGTCATAACCAAGACATCATTGCTAAATTCATGTAATGAAGCTTTTGCCCTATGTTTTCTTCTAAGAATTTTATAGTTTAAGGTCTTACATTTAGGTCTTTGATCCATTTTGAATTTTTTTGTAGATGGTAATAGGTGAGATTCTAACATCATTCTTTTACATATGGATCAGCACCAATTGTTTTACAATTGTTTATAGCACCAATTGTTGAAAAGAAGGTTTTTTTCCCATTGACTGGTCTTGAAACCCTTGTCAAAGACCATTTGATCCTATATCTGAGGGTTTATTTCTGGGCTTTCTATTGCATGGGTCCATGTATCTGTCATTATGCCAGTACCACATTGTTTTGTTTGTATGTTTGTTTGTTTATGTAAATTCAATTTGCCAACATATAGTATAACACCTAGTGCTCATCCTACCAAGTACCCTCCTCAGCAACCCCAACCCCTACCCACCTCCCCTTCTGCAACCCTTTGTTTCCCAGAGTTAGGAGTCTCTCATGGTTTGTCTCCCTCTCTAATATTTCCCACTCAGTTCCCCTCTTTTCCCGTATAATCCCTTTCACTATTTCTTATATTCCATGTATGAGTGAAACCATAGGATGATTGTTCTTGTCCAATTGACTTACTTCACTCAGCATAACACCCTTCAGTTCCATCCATGTGGAAGCAAGTGGTGGGTATTCATCTCTTCTGATGGCTGAGTAATATTCTAATATATATAAATCACATCTTCCTTATCCATTCATCTTTTGAAGGATGTTGTGGCTCCTTCTACAGTTCAGCTATTGTGAACATTGCCGCTATGAACATTGGGGCCACATTGTTTTGATTGCTATAGCCTTATAGAAGGTTTTGCAATTAGGAGGCATGAATCCTGAACCTTTGTTCTTTCTTTTCAATATTGTTTTAACTTTAAAGGATCTTTTGAGATTCCATGTGAATTTTAGGATCATTTTTCTATTTCTGCAAAAAAAAAAAAAACCTCATTGGACTTCTGATAGGAATTGCATTGAATCTGAAGATCACTTTGAGAATAGACATTTTGACAATATGAAGCTTCCCAATCCATGAACATGAGATGTATTTCCATTTATTTATGTCTTCTTTTATTTCCTTTAGCAATGCTTTATACTTTTCATCATATCAGTCTTTCACCTCCTTGGTTAAGTTAATTCCTAAGTATTTTATTCTTTTTGATGCTGTTGTAAATGGAATTGTTTTTGTAATTTCCTTTTCAGATTATTCATTGTTAGTATATAAAAATTCAATCTTTTTTTCTATTGACTTTATATTCTGCTACTTTGCTGAATTTGTTTTTAATTCTAGTAGTTTGTTTTTTTCTGTATGTGTTATCTTTAAAGTTTCCTTCATTTAGGATCATATCATCTAGAAACAGATACTCTTAGTTCTGTCTTTCTGGTTTGTATGCCCGTTTCTTTTCCATGCCTAATTGCACTGGCTAGCAATTCCAGTACTATGTTGAATAGAAGTGGTAAAAGTAGACATCCTTGTCTTGTTCTTCTCCTTAGTGGAAAAAACATTGGCTTTTACCATTAAGCATGATGTTTGCTGTGGGCCTTTTGTATATGGCTTTCATTATTATAAATAGTAGTCTTCCTCTATTCCCATTTTGTTGAATGTTTTCAATAGGGATTGCATTGAATGTGTAGATTGCTCTGGGTAGCATAGACATTTACACAATATTTATTCTTCCAATCCATGAGCATGGAATATTTTTCCATCTCTTTGTGTCTTCCTCCATTTCTTTCATAAGCGTTCTGTAGTTTTTAGAGTACAGATCCTTTATCTCTTTGGTTAGATTTATTCGTAGGTATATTATGGTTTTTGGTGCAAATGTATATGGAATTGATTACTGAATTTCTCTTTCTTCAGTCTCATCATTAGTGTATAGAAATGCAATGGTTTCTGTGCATTGGTTTTATATCCTACCATGTTGCTGAATTGCTGTATGAGTTCTAGCAATTTTGGGGTGGAGTCTCTTTTGGGTTTTCCACATAAAGTATCATGTCATCTGTGAAGAGTGAGAGGTTGACTTCTTTGTCAATTTGAATGCTGTTTATTTCTTTTTGTTGTCCAATTGCTGAGGCTAGGACTTCTAGCACTATGTTGAACAACAGTGATGAGAGTGGACATGCCTGTCATGTTCCTGATCTTAGAGGAAAAGCTCTCAATTTATCCCCATTGAGAATGATATTCTCTGTGGGCTTTTTGTAGATGGCTCTTAGGAAGTTGAGGTATGTTCCCCCTATCCCTACACTATGGACAGTTTTAATCAGGAAAGGATGCTGTATTTTTGTCAAATGCTTTTTCTGCATCAATTGAGAGGATCATATGGCCCTTGTCTTTTCTTTTATTAGTGTGGTGTATCACATTGATTGATTTGCAAATGTTGAACCACCCTTGCAGCCCAGGAATAAATCCCACTTAGTCATGATGAATAATCATTTTAATGTACTGTTGGATCCTATTAGCTAGTCTTGGTGAGAATTTTGGCATCCATGTTCTTCAGGGATATTGGTCTTTAATTCTCCTTTTTTGATAGGGTCTTTGTCTGGTTTGGGGATCAAGGTAATGCTGGCCTCACAGAATGAGTTTAGAAGTTTTCCTTCCATTTCTATTTTTTGAAACAATCAGTAGAATGGGTATTATTACCTCTTTAAATGTTTGGTAAGATAAAAAAATAAAAAATAAAATAAATGTTTAGTAAGATTACCCTGGGAAGCCATCTGGCCCTGGACTATTTTATTGTTTTTTGGAGGTTTTTGATTATTGCTTCAATTTCCTTGCTGGTTATGGGTCTGTTCAGACTTTCTATTTCTTCTTGTTTCAGTTTTGGTAGTTTATAAGTTTCTAGGAATGCATCCATTTCTTCCAGATTGCCTAATTTGTTGGAATATAGTTGCTTATAATATATTCTTAAAATTATTTGTATTTCCTTGGTGTTGGTCATGATATCTCCTCTTTCATTCATTATTGTATTAATTTGAGTCCTTTATCTTTTGTTTTTGATAAGTCTGGCTAGGGGATTATTAATCTTATTAATTCTTTGAAAGAACCAGCTTCTAGTTTGGCTGATCTGTTCTACTCTTCTTCTGCTTTCTGTTTCATTGATTTATGCTCTAATCTTTATTATTTCTCTTCTCCTTCTTGGTTTAGGCTTTATTTGCTGTTCTTTCTTCAGCTCCTTCAGATGAAAGATTAGCTTGTGTATTTGAGATTTTTCTAATTTTTTGAGAGAGGATTGTATTGCAGTGTACTTCCTCCTTAGGACTGCCTTTTCTGCATCAAAGGTTTTGAACAGTTGTGTTTTCATTTTCATTATTTCCACGAATCTTTTAACTTCTTTAATTTCCTGGTTGACCCATTCATTCTTCAGTAGGATACTCTTTAACCTCCAAGTTTGAGTTCCTTCCAAATTTCCTCTTGTGATTATGTTCAAGTTTCAAAGCATTGTGGTCTGAAAATATGCAGGGAATAATCCCAGTTTTTTGGTATCAGTTGAGACCTGATTTGTGACCCAGTATGTGATCTATTCTGGAGAATATTCCATCTGCACTCGAGAAGATGTATATTCTGTTGCTTTAGGATGGAATGCTCTGTATAGATCTGTGAAGTCCAACTGGTCCAGTGTGTCATTCAAAGCCTTGGGGATTACATTCAACATCCTGAAGTTATAACATTCTAACTTGAATTTATGTCAGCTTGACTTCAATAAAATACAAAAACTCCGCTCCTTTACATGTCTGCCCTTACCCCTTTCTATTGTTGATGTCACAAATTTGCATCTCTATGCATAATGTGCCCAGAAACATAAACTAATAATTCTTTTAAATGCATTAGTCTCTTAAATTATGTGGAAAACAGAATTTATAGTTATAAATCAAAGTCACAAAAATATTAGCTTACAGACTGATAATTGCTTTTTAAAAATATGTAAGTGTATTAAATCATGGAGAAAACAAAAAGTGTAGTTACATACTATTGTTACAATAATACTTTTATCTTTGTTGAAAGGTGGATTATAATGTGTTTTGGTATGTTATCTTTGAATTATCTTACTTGGAGCTCAAGGAGCTTTTGGATGTTTACATTCATATCTTTCATCAAACTTTGGAAGTTTTTGGCCATGACTTATTCAAACATCCTCTGTCTCTTCTTTTCCTGGGACTCCCAAAATGCATATCAACATACATATTTGATGCATTTGATACACCACTTGATGGTGTTCCATAGGTCCCTTAGGCTCTATTTATTTTTCCTCATTCTTTTTTTCTTTCAGTTCCTCAGACATGATAACTTTCATTGTCCTATCTTCAAGTTTGCTGATTCTTTCTGTTCAAATCTGCCTTTGAATCCTTCTAATTGAATTTTTCATTTGAGTCAATGTACTTTTCAGCACCAGAATGGCTTTTGGTTTCTTTTAAGGCTTTCTCTCTATAATGGTATTTCCATTTTTTTGCATACATTATTTTCTTGATTTTTCTTCACATCTTCTTTTAGTTCCTTGAGAATCTTTAAATCAATTGTTTTAAAGTCTTTGTCCAGTGTATCTGCCATTAGGTCTTTTTCAGAGACAGCTCTTGTCAATTTATTTGTTTCCTTAAATGGTCCATAATTTTCTGTTTTTGTATGCTTTGTGATTTTTTTCTTGAACACTGGACATTTGAATCCAATAATGTGATAACTTTTGAAATTAGTTTCTCTACTTCCCCAGAATTCACTGTTTGTTTGTTTGTTTGTTTTTTGGGGGGTGTTTTTGTATTGTTGTAGGCTCTCTGAGCCTAGGATCAGTCTGAGGTATAAATTTAAGATCTTCACAGGTTTTCATGACTTCTTCCCTTCTAATTTTCCCCATATATGCAATTGTTTTTGAATATCCCAGTCTTTAATGTTTGGTTTCCAAGAGGGGGAAAAGACAATACAAAGGGAGATGCAAAGGGCACTCTTCCTTTAAGTTATGTGGAAGTCACTTCAGCCAGAGGAGGAGGAGGTGCTTACAACAACGAAGAGATATAGAACAAATGACTGTCCATCCACCTTTTTGTTTGTATCCCTGTGATTGGAAGCAGTAATCAGTTATTAGAGCACAGATTCTTAATATCTGGAAGATGAAGTCATTTTTGCCCTCCCTGGCTCTTGAAAGCTGTGTGCAGATTGGTTATTTTCGAGGAACATGTGTGTAGCTGCCTGCCACGTGGCTGGGGTTGGGAATGAGTTAGCCATTACTGTTCTAGGAGATGTAATTGACAAAACTATGCACAATTTACCATCTAGGCCTTCCTTTAGAACATGTAAGCCTTCAATGTACTCCAGAGTTCCAAAATTCTGGCAGAAAGGTTCTGCTAGTGCAACTATTGTCCAGGTAGGAAGATAGATTCCTAGTGTTTCCCAGTTCGCCATCTTCCCAGAATCCTCTTAGAATCTGCGTGATCTCTATGCACATTTGAGTTTGAGAAAGCTGCTCTGAGTCACATTTGGCTCACCATTGGCTACGGGCCCTTTTCTTTTCTGAGCACATTTTCTCCATCTCCAGGCTTGGATGAAAACTAGCTTTCCTCTTGGTGGTGATACTTTATGACTTCCCACAAGTAAAGTCTTCCCTTTGTTACCTGTCCTTGGACTTCAAGGACAACAGATTGTTTTGTTGTGTAAAGACCACTCTATTCAGTGCTGCTTCTGTGCCCAGGCACTGCTAAATGCTTGTACATACTTTACTTCATTTAAGCCTAACTATGAACTAGTATAAACAATGGTGTTATTATTTCCATTTTATAGAGGAAATCAAGCTTCATAAAAGTGCAATCCCCTGAGTAAGATCATTCAGCTGGTAAGTGTCAGCAGGGATTTGAACTTTAGTATATCCAAGTCCAGAGGCATTACCACTATTGCCTATCTCCTCATGCCCACTCCAAATTGAAATTTGTTAGCTCTCCTGCAACAATTCCATTGCCTTTTCGATTGGTTTCTTTTACTACTGTAAGAGATGATGACAAATTTAGCAGCCAACAACAACACATATTTATTACCTCACAGTCTGTAGTTCAGAAGTCCCAAGTGGTAGACTGGTTTCCCTGTTCCTGGTTTCACTTAGCTAAATTCAAAGTCTTAGATCAAGACTCTGGAGGAAAACTTGTTTACCGACTCATTTTTACCAACTCATTTACATTACTGACTGGATTGAATTCCATGGGTTATAGGATGGAGGTCCCTATTTTCTTGCTAGTGGTTGGCCAGAGGTCATTGTAGAGGCCTCTACATTCCCCAGTTTTTGATCCCCTCATCTTCAAAGTCAGCAAGAGTAGGTTGAGTCCTTTTTATTCTTTGGATCACTAGAATTCCAACTTCAGCCTCAACTTTTCTATTCTCAGATACAGAAAGTTCTCCACTTTCAAGGACCCATGTAATTAGATTGGACCCACCTTCCAAAATCTAGGATAGTCTCCTTATTTTAAGGCCCTTAAGCATAATTTTATCTGCAAAGACCCTTTTGTCTTGCTGTATAGACTGTTTCCACATTTCAATTTTTAAGCCATGGACATCTTCGAGGAACCTTTCTACCTAGCATACCTCCAAGCTCACACCACTTAATTGTATCATCCCTTCCTCTCCTTGTCATGTTATTAATATTTTCAATTTTTCCTATAGCTACTTCAAATTGTGGAATCTGGCTCTCTGAAATTTTCCTCCTGTCTCATTCCTAACATCACCCTCAAGCAACAATTCTTTCTCACTACCAAGCATTTTCACTTCCAATCCACACTTCATGGTCATACTTGATTGTGCTGCTACTGATAGGGAACCTGTAATAAGAAACAGGAATTTGTTCCCAGATGCATATGGGTCTCCATTTTGATCACAGAACTATGGATTTTTATTTGATAGTTTATGTATGCAAAATGAATTTAAATCAAATTTTAAAAAGTATGAACAATACCTGATAACAAAAGATATGATTATACCACATCTGTCAAAACATGTCAGTAAACGTATTTTTAAAAAATCAAGGGTAAACAATTTCATAGACTTGGATATCAGAGTTTGGTAGAAAGGAATATGATTTTAAAATGAAACCTTTTAACAGTCATATGGAATGACAGAAATTGATTTTGGCATCATCATGTGAGTTCCCCTGCTGCTTTTAAAAACATACTAAGCAGGGAAGGAGGTTCGGTGTCCATCGAGAGAGGAATGGAAGATGTGGTTTTTGTATACAATGGAATATTACTCAGCCATTAGAAATGACAAATACCCACCATTTGCTTCAACGTGGATGGAACTGGAGGGTATTATGCTGAGTGAAATAAGTCAATCGGAGAAGGACAAACATTATATGGTCCCATTCGTTTGGGGAATATAAAAAATAGTGAAAGGAAATAAAGGGGAAAGGAGAAAAATGATTGGCAAATATCAGAAAGGGAGACAGACCATGAATGACTCCTAACTCTGGGAAACAAACTAGGGGTGGTGGAAGGGGAGGTGGGCAGGGGGTGGGGGTGACAGGTACTGAGGTGGGCACTTGACGGGCTGAGCACTGGGTGTTATTCTATATGTTGGCAAATTGAACACCAATAAAAAATAAATTTATAAAAATAAAAATAAAAATAAACATACTAAGCAGGAGGTCAGTACTGAATATGTTTACATCAATATGATTTTAGAGAGAAGGAGTATGATTTACCTGCTATATAAAACCCACTTTCTTCATTAGGGATAGAGAAGTGAGCCATCTTCTCAATGAAGTCATGTATGATCTCAGTTAAGGAGGAGCCATGGAGATCCTGTCATACCTAATGAAGTTAGGATGATGCTTCATTTTTCTCTGTAACTTGTTGCCTTACTGCATCAATTTATCCACTGTAGCTGTGAAAGGCAACCCATCCCTCTGTTCCTGGACTGCTGCTAAACTGCCAACTGGGAACCTTTGTATTTTACAATAGGAAAAAGGACTTCTTTTAAAATGAAGTTTTTATAAATTACTTTTAAAAATAAAATATTTGTGTCTCAAGAAAAGATTTTTTAAAAATTTGGCTTGATGTTACTTTCCTGAATCCAATCACATAGCCAAATAATTCATAAACTGTAAGTGGATAATATAACGTGGAGTTCTTATTAAAAATTTACATAGCATGGAGAGTCTCCTGACTTGTTAGGTTTGGAGTAATCATCAGAAATCTGAATGTTTAATAAACACCCCCACCTAATTCTGTTAATGAGCATCATAAGTGGACCTTGCTTTGGAGAATATTGTTCAAGTGTTCCTTTTCCAGCTGCCATATCAAACTATGTAAAGAAAATGGAAAGGGGGCTGTCAAGGGGTAAATAGGAAAGAGCATCAATTTTAACCTTCAAAGAAATTTTGGAAGCATTTCTAAAACTCAAATTTTGTTTTTCATTAAGAATTCATAGCTGCTAGAAACTTGTAAATCTCTAAAAGTCCTTCATTGATTCAGGTGGAAATGTTTAACAGGAGCCAAAGGGTTAATAGGAGCCGAAGTTTGAGCTATGTCCCCCAAATCTCCCTGAAATGGGCTTCTATCCAAAAGGCTACAATAGTAGTTTACCCTCTTCTCATTGTTCTTCTTGTTAAAAACTAAAACATCAAAAGAGCAAAATTACATATTCTCAGTGAATGGTCATCCTAATCATTTCAAAATGCAAATGATTATAGAAATTGGAGCAGTGGTGATAATCACAAATCACCAATGACAATGTAGTCATTGAAAAATCATTGGAGCCAACTACCCTTTCAAGAGTTTTAATTTGCAATCAAGTCAAGAGCTATTCTAGTGAAGCAAGAAGCTGTTTGAGGAACAGAAGTTCAACTTAAAGTGGGAAAGCAACACAGTAAGGGTGCCATGAAAAACATCCAATAGCCTAACATGCAAAGTCAATATATCAAGTTTTGCAAGTTTTTGCAAATTAGGCCACCCTTGATGAATGTCCTTCAGGTAGTCTTTCTCAAATAAGTGACTTAAATCCTTTTAATGAAATATAAAACTGAACAAAGGAAGTAATTCTTCAATCTTAACATTGGACTTACTTTCAATGATATATTTAGCATTTATTGAGTACTTTTTGCATGCAAGCTCCATGCTATGAGGTTGGGAATGGGAGATTATATAATTAATAAGACATGGTGTGATGCTCTCAAAGGGATTCACAATCCAGTAAAGATCTAGCTGTGAGTAAGTATTCCCCAAACAGGAACAGAAGGAATATGAAATGAAATCAGAGTAAGGAAAGAGAAGGAATAAACATTTCCTTGAACTTCCTTCTTACCTGGCACTGTGCTAAATTCTGTACATTTGTTATTTATTTTTGGTCAAATACAGGGTTATCCTTCCCTCATTTCCTAGAAGCAGATTGTCCTTCTGGGTCAGAGTTAGTTAGTCATGAACTCATTGGAGTGGACAAATTTAAAACACCCTCTTTCTGGACTGCAAAAGGATTAGTTTCCAGACTAACAAAATATGTTTCAACAATGTCTGAAAAAAAATAGATAACCTGTCTTTTCCTTATTCTTGATAGTCAAGGATGGTTTTCTGTTTCTCCAGCTTTCTGTTTTGTCACTAATAATTGTAAATAATTAGAAATTCTGTTTCATTGACAGCAAGTCTACTGACAGCATTAATAACAGGTAGAATTCAATTAGTATTGAACAACTCCCATCTCATTTCATCTTTGCTTATGAAGTAGGAAAGATTATTCTCATCTTACAGATGATGAAACTGAAGCTTAAGAAATTAAATAAGTTGTCCATGGTTCTATAACTAAAAAGAGCCAAGCTGAGAGTCAAATCCATATTGCTAACTCCATAGCCTGTGCCTAGCCACTCTGATATATCACTTTAATATACTATATATTATGTAAATGACTACTTCAATAGTAGTTATAGAAAAGTGATATATCCAGGTCTGAGATTGGTTGACTTATGACATCTGCTAGAATGTAAAATTCTAGCAGAAATTCTTCACTGTATGGTCATAATTTTACCCTTGAAGCAAACAACAAAAATAACCTTCAATTTCTTGAAGACTTCCTCATTTCTATGTACATGGTTTGTTTTATTATAAAATATCTCCTTATGGGAAAAAAAAGGTTTAGTTAGTATCCAATAGCCAATAACACATTCAGAATTCAAAAGAAAGAACATAGCCTGTTCTCAGTTCTGCTACTTCATACTCATAATGCCCAGAGGATTCTCCTGGTACCCTGTTTCCTCACTAAACAGGTGTTCTCCAATGAAGTACCTAATGTGAAGTCAAGGTGAAACTAAACCTTGCCTTGACATAAAGGCACATCAAGAGCTAGTCCCAATCCAGAGCTTGTGTCTTAAGTTTTCCTACACTGCTCTTCTCTTCAAGCCAAATGCTTGTGCTACAGGGGCATAGTTAAGTTTGTGTCTATAGCACGTTGCTGCACTCCCTCTGGATATGGCTTTTTGGAAAGAGACCAGTTCTCCCTGTCCTTTCTCTAAAGTACAAAACTGAGTACACTAAGCACAGAAGTATGCAGTCTTCTCATTCCTCTTGATGCCTCCTGGAGACATGATGTTACTATTTCTAAAATCACAAGGTCTTAAGCTACAGGATCCCAGGTATTGAATGCAAACACTGTCCACCTGCTTCAGTCAGAGACAGAGTGGAAATTTTTTTAAAGATTGTATGTATGTATGTATGTATGTATTTATTTATTTATTTATTTATTTATTTATTTATGAGAGACACACACAGAGAGAGAAAGAGAGGCAGAGGGAGAAGCAGGCTCCATGCAGGAAGCCCAATGTGGGACTCAATCCCAGGACTCCAGGATCATGCCCTAGGCTGAAGGCAGGCGCTAAACCACTGAGCCACCCAGGGATCCCCCAAAGTGGAAAATTTGAGTAGAACCAAGCATTTTAACATGCTGCTTCAATTTCCAAATTACTGAGAGAGTAAACTTCATAATACTTATTTACCTCTTATGATGAGACAATAAAAATTTTTGGCTTTTTATGAAATTCCAAAACCCAAAGAAATTAGTATTTTATATTCTACTTGCATTGCACAAATTAATGGGCTTCCCTGTTCAGAATAAGCAATGAGACTTTGTCCTAATTGGGAGGATTCCAAAATGTTGTGAAAATTTTTCTCGTCCCTCTTCAATTTATTTTAATTTTTGTCTGTTGCATGGACTTGAAAATTAATTTTCTGAAAGGGCAGCTTTATATATTATTGTGAGTTTCTCAACTAATCTTTCTATTTGGCCAAAAAGTAAAAGACTGGTTGATTACAAACAGGCAAATAACAATTTCTCTTATGGCAATTACTCCTTTTGATTAAATATATTGCTCTGTAAATTATAATTGACCTTCTCATTACTCAAAATGAAAGTCCTTAAATATCCTTTGAAACAATATATTCTGTTACTTTCCCATAATCTTAATAACAATGCTAACGATAATAATAATAATAATAACAGAATGGACTCATTTAATTAAATTACATACTCTATCAATTAATCCAAATGGTGAAACATAACCCTTTTATCCTGTTTTTGTAATGCTTTATTTAAATTCAATTTAGATAACATATTCTGCATTATTAGTCTCAGGGATAGAATTTAGTGATTCATCAGTTGCATGTAATATTCCATGCTCATTATATCAAGTAATGCCCTCCTTAATGTCCATCACCCAGTCATTCCATTCTGTCACTCACCTCCCTTCCAGCAACCCCGTTTCTTTCCTAGAGTTCAGCATCTCTTATGATTTTCTTCACTCTCTGTTTTTATCTTATTTTATTTTTCCTTCTCTTCCCCATGTTCATATGTTTTGTTTCTTAAATTTCATACACGAATGAAATCATATGGTATTTATCTTTCTCTGACTACTTTCACTTACCATAATACCTACCCTCTAGTTCCATCCACATCTTTCCAAATGGCAAGATTTCATTCTTTTTGATGGCTGAGTAATATTCCACGGTATATATATATATATATATATATATATATATATATATATACCACATCTTTATCTATTCATCTGTCAATGGACATCTCAGCTCTTCTGCAGTTTGGCTATTGTGAACATTGCTGATATAAACATGGGATGCAGGTGCCCCTTTGAATCACTATGCTTGAATCCCTTTGGATAAATACCTAGTAGTGCAATTGCTAGGTCATAGGGTAGCTCTATTTTAACTTTTTGGGAATCTCCATACTGTTTTCCAGAGTAGCTGAACCAGTTTGCATTCCCACTAACAGTGTAAGAGGGTTCCCCCTTTTCTACATCCTCACCAACATCTGTTGTTTCTTGAGTTGTTAATTTTAGCCATTCTGACTGATGTGAGGCGGTATCTCATTGTATGTGTGTGTGTGTTTTTTTTAAGATTTTATTTTATTTATTTGACAGAGAGAAAGAAAGAGCACAAGCAGAGGGAGCAGCAAAGGGAGAGGGAGAAGTAGACTCCCCGCTGAGCAGGGAGCCTGATGTAGAGGTCAATTCCAGGACCCCAGGATCATGACTTGGGCCAAAGGCAGATAGTTAACTGACTGAGCCACCCAGATGCCCCTCGTTGTGGTTTTGATTTGTATTTCCCTGATGCCAGGTGATGATGAGCATTTCTTCATGTGTCTATAAGCCATCTGTATGTCTTCTTTGGAGAAATGTTTGTTCATGTCTTCTGCCCATTTCTTTACTGGATTTTTTTGTTTTTTTGGGTGTCGAATTTGAGAAATTCTTTATAGATTTTGGATACTAGCCCTTTATCTCATAAAAACATTGGCAAATATCTTCACCCATTTCATCAGTTACCTTGTAGGCTTTTTTTAAATTATTATTATTTATTTATGATAGTCACACACAGAGAGAGAGAGAGGCAGAGACACAGGCAGAGGGAGAAGCAGGCTCCATGCACTGGGAGCCCGACATGGGACTCGATCCCAGGTCTCCAGGATTGTGCCCTGGGCCAGAGGCAGGCACTAAACTGCTGCACCACCCAGGGATCCCCCTTGTAGGCTTTTTGACTATTTTCTTTGCTGTGCAGAAATTTTTATCTTGATGAAGTCCCAAAAGTTAATTTTTGCTTTTGGTTCCCTTACCTTTGAAGATGTGCCTAGCAATAAGTTGCTGTGGCCAAGGTCAAAGAGGTTGCTGCCTGTGTTCTCTAGGATTTTGATGAATTCTTGTCTTTCATCCATGTTGAGTTTGTTTTTGTGTATGATGCAAGAAAGTGGTCAAATTTCATTCTTCTTCATGTGGCTGTCCAGTTTTCCCAACATCACTTGTTGAAGCATGTTGTTCTTTTGGTTTTTGTTTTTGTTTTTGTTTTTTTTTAATTTTTAAGTTACCTTTTAAAGAAAGCCAGAACAATTGAGTGATAAAATGTCCTACATGGTAAGCCTCTGCTGCTGAGGGCATATTCTGGTATATTCAGACAGCGGGCAATTTTAATTATGAAGTTATATTTATTAGGATTACCCATAGAAGCATATTTCCTGCTGTATTCAGTTTGTGTGAAATGAATTCTTTGGACTGATCATTTTCTCCACAAACATATGTTTTCATGGTGATTGAGATGCAAAACAGATTTTACACATCCACTCCCTTTGTAAAGAAGTGGACATCTCTAATGAACATTTATTCAGAGAACATATCATGATACAAAAAAAGAAAAACCTAAAAAGAGTAACATAGGGTTCAGGGTTTCCCCAAGTGTGATACATATGGCGCCAGTAATAATATAAAATCATTACAGATACTATATAGACAAGGTTTTTTTGTTTTCATTGTTATTTATTTATTTGACTACCTGTTAGAGAAAGTATAAAATGAGTTCAATAGCTCATACTCAATTTTTATGGCCTCAAATACTTAGAATAAGTAACAGGTATGAACAGTTAATTGACTTAGCTAAGAGAAACATTAAGAATGTAGTGTTGAAGTGGTTGTGAAATAAGGCAAACATTTCAAGCTGGCATGAGAATAACCAGAGTAAACATGGACAGAATGGTATACAGTGATGCAGAACCACACAGTGGCATGGGACCCTGGCTCAGCCACTTAACAGCTGTGAGATTCCACTTTTGTAAAAGCCTTCCCATAAAGAGCCTGCTCAGAGAATGTTTAAAATCCACTGGAAGCTTTTAGCATGGTGCTTGCTGGTCATACAGGAAGCCCTAAATGAGTGACAGGTGTAATTATTCATCTCAATAAAAAGTCTCTTCTCAAGGACTCACCTACCAACAACAGAAACCAAATCCCTCACACTAGGTGAATATGGGCCCAGAATAGTATTGTTAGAAAAATCACATATAACTGTTTAATTTTTTAAAGAATTGCTCAGAGACGTCTAAGTGGTTCAATCAGTTGGGCATCCAACTCTTGATTTCAGCCCAGGTCGTGATCTCAGGGTCTCCATGTGTAGGGCTCCATGCTCAGAGCAGAGTCTTCTTGAGATTCTTTCTTTGCTCTCCTTCTTACCCTCCCCCCCTTCTCTCTAAAATAAATAAATAAATATTTTAAAAGAATTAAAAAAATAAAGAATTGATTAAAACATGCAAACGAATTGGCATTTAATGATAATTTTTGCTTTTCTATGCTAAAAATATGTGTGTACGCTATTATACAGCATTAACCTTTAGTTCCTTTTACCTAGGGACTGTGTATTTTTATCTTGACAACTTCTACAGTGTTAAGCATGGAGGTTTCACCTATTTGGCTCTTAATAAAGAACTACGGAGATGACTGGCTATTATATATCTTCACTAATTTTTAAGATTCCCTTATCTACCATGACCAAGCAGTAAATATTCACAAAACATTCAACTTTTGGCTAGATTTGTTTTGTATCCCAAGTAAGAAAAATCCTCATTATTTCATAATACATTACCAGGACTTCTTTATATATCCTCAATATTATTATATTCCCTGTGCTTTTTATATCTTCCTATTTCTGAAATCATACACACAAAGTCCTAAAACATCAACAACATCTGATTACTGTAGGCCCATTCATCTCTTCCTGCTCTACTGATTCACAGACCATGAGTTCCACTTGAAGTATAAAAAAAAATTCTAGACTATTCCTATATCTGTACTGGGCACTTCATGGGTGATCAATAAATGTTTGCTCACTAGTTGGTTTTCTAAGCAGTCAGGGGTAAATTACTCAGAGAGCAATTTCACATTCCTCCCCTGTGTGCTGACCCCACCCTACTGCCAGAGAGTCAGTTGTTAATAATCACTGCTATTTTTTAATGTTTTAAAATAATTTTTAGATGGACAAAAATAATTGCAATAATACCCTTTCCTTCCCTAAATCACACTAAAACTCAGGGGAATCCTAATTAATGGCTAGCATCATGGGACCTTAATTAATGTCATACTAATTGATTTTTAGGTGATACTTGAGCTGTAAATATGTATTATACTTAAATATCCTTTAGGATTATAAGGGCAGACCTTTATATTTTTAATCCTCCCAACACTGTTTCTGAAATATGGCCTAAAATGAGCAAATGAGGCACTTTAAAGAGAATTGTTTCTATTCATTGAAGTATGATATGTAATAGTAATTTGGAGATAATCAAAATCTCATTGATAGAGAACTGGAGTACCTATTCCATGGAATATGCCATGTATCCCTGAATATGAATGATGCAAATCCATGTATATTCGTATATCAAGTTGTCCATGATATAATGGACAACCAATAAGAAGAAAGTATGAATGGGGGTGCCTCAGTTGGTTAAGCATTTGACTCTTGGTTTCAGATGAAGGTCAGGGCTGTGAGATCCAGCCCCACCTTGGGCTCCATGTTGAGCATGGGGTCTGCTTAAGGTTCTCTCTCTTCCTTGCCCCTTCCCCCTCTAGAAAAATAAAATCAATGAAAATTAAAATAAAAATACATTTTAAAATAGAAATAAATAAAAATATTTTATTAAAAAAGAAAGTATGAATGTGGTATGAAGTGGTCCCTGAGGAGTAGAGTGGGGAGAAGAGGAGAAGGGCCTTCAGTTTTTACTTTATGTATCCCTGTTGTAAACTTTAATTATAATAACTTTAATAAGCATTTTCATTTTTATAACCTTTTTAAAAATAACAAAATGTTTTTTAATAAAGGTAGTCTTAGATTAGTATTACCTACAGCTTGGATTTATTGCCATGCTACCAGAAGTCATTGTCTATACAGCCTCCTCCTTTATTTGTTTTGTTTTCCCAATTTGATAACTCTAAAAAGATGTGTTGCACTATGTGTGGTAGACCACTAAACAGAGAATGACTTAAGAGTAGCATTGATTGGTTTAGGTCTAAAAGCAAGAGTTTGAATCTTAGATCCATTATTTGTAAGCCCAGATTTTGGTTATGAGGAATAGAAACCTATCAAAACTACCTAAAGTCAAGGGACGGTTAGGTGAGAATATAGATCATACCTCTAAATGTATCACAGCTGGAGCTCCCAGGAAGTGCTGGTTGGAGCTATGAAGCTATTGGAGACCCAGGCAACTACTTTCTCTGCTCTCCTCTCTCTCTCTCTCACATGACTGACTGCACACTTCTATTTTCTACTTTATTCTTTTCTCTGCAAAATGGTTTCTTCTTCATTTTCATAGTTTTGGTGACAAATAACTCATTTGTCCATGACTTTTCTTGCTGTAAAATCTACTTAGGCCTGGGCTCCATGGGACCTTTCAGCTTCTCAGAATTCTTGGATCTCTTGTTTATGACAGATCATAAGAATTAAATGGGATAGCATTTTGTTTAAAGACTCTCCTGTTTCTTGATGTGTTATATAAAAGATATCAATCTTCTTTAAATATCAGTGTCTTCAACTGCAAAATGCAAGACCTATAGTATCAACATCATAACATTTCTGTAAAATTCTTAGTATAGTGCCTGCCATAGAGTAACTGCTTCATAAATGTTAGATTATGTTATTGTTACTGTTATTGTTGTTAAATCCATCATGATTATTATTTTAGGGAAATAATCAGAAAATGAATGACCTGCTTCATCCAAGTGGGCATCCATGAATGCCTCCATTTCCACATAGATTTTTGGAGCAGACGATATCGTATTATCTGATAGAGGAGTGTACAAGCAATAAACCTGACAGCTCTGTAAAACAAATCATCATACATCAACAGTTTCTCAAGGCCAGGCAACAATAAGAAAAGACAGAAGTGCTCTTATTCATGTTTAAGGTAAGGGAATGTGCAGTTAAATGAAGATAGTGATAACATCATTTAAAGCAAAAGCTATCAAGATACCTCCATTAATCATTAGCCAGGAGCTTGCTTCTAATGTAAAGGAAAAAAATATGCTGCTCACAGTCCTCTCTGTGTCTTGGTCCAGTGGAAAAGAGTTTGATGAAGCACATAACAGGTAGGTTCCTGCCGGTTATCAGACACACAGGGAATTCAATAATGAACCTTGTTCAAAAGATCAGATGACCCATTTCCTATCTACAAATGAGGAAGGCCTGGCATGAACTTTGGAGATACGGCAACAGACATACAGACGTGTTTTAATCTCATGTTTCTTATGAAATTAGCAAACAATGTGCTTAGTGATACTCTAAACATAACACGCCAGCATCTGATTAATGAAACATGTCAGCTCAGCTATCAACACTTAACATCTATTATGCTCAATGACATTCGTGTCTTAGATCTCAAAATAACAGGTGTTTCAGTGATGAAAAGTCAAGACAAAAGTGTGAAGCTAAGGCTTTCACATACTTTTCTTTAAATTTTGCAGCAACACAGTTTTTGACAGAGGGCTTCTGACTGCTCAATTTGATGGCCATACAAACTTATAAAACCTGAAGTGTCGAGTTTCCCAGGGGACGACATAATGAAATAAATGCACTCATGAATATGTATGGTGGAGGAGGCCATCTGTTCTCCACCAACCTCTTTTCTTTCAACAACTCACAAATATCCAGCCCCACTCCCATGCCTACCCCACTATCCAGAAAAAAAAAAAAAAAAACTTCATCTGAAGATTTTAAAAATCAGTATTGTTTCATCTCAGGCAAGAAATATGATTGTAATAGAATTACTTTTATTGTCAGACTAAAAATGTGTTAATAAATCAAAGAGTGTTGTTCAACTGTGAGCTCTGAAGCCCCTTGTTGCTCTTCTGTCCTTCAGGAATGAAGATTCCTTACTCTTCACCAACCCTGAAAGCAACATGAACCTGCCTTTTGGGCTACAAACATGAGAACAGGAGAAACATCAATACCAGTAGAGGAGGTAACATTCCATCATTTGGGGGCTTTGGAATTAGCTCCAGTTGCTGTATGTTTAGGTTCAATATTAAATACTTCCCATGATCCCTTTAGAATCCATTATTCATTGATATTTTTGAAAACAGAAGATGAAGCCAACCTTACCATTCAAAGGTGATGGAAAAGAAATTTTTAAGAGATAAGAGGAAGAGATGAACTTCCTAAAAAAAATTGATTGCAAAATGATTAAATTTTTTTGGTCAACTGAATCATAACTGAAATGCATAAAGAACACTTGTGCATTATTTATAGGATTCTTTTGGTAAATCTTTTATAAAGTGAATACATATGAAAAGAATAATCACTCCTAATTCCTCTGCTTTGCAATTTCAACTTTGTGACTATCTTGCCTTCTTTGAGGAATGCTTCTAGCCAGTCTCTGTTTCAGAAGAAAAATGAATTAAGGTTAAACTCTTCTCACAACAAAATAGAACTTAAAAATTGAAAAAGTAAAAGAAAAACATAGTCGTAGCAGCCCCTATGCTTTATTAAATTTTCTCAAACTACTCTTTGAGAGATAGTCTGTGATAAACTGTTAGTTATATCAGAAAACAGAAAACCAAAGGACAATATCATTAAATTCCAAAAGGTAATAAGATGGATTGGGAAGAGCATATATATTCTGAAATGAAAAAAAAAATCAAAGCTTTAATCCTTCTTCTGTTTAGTTTTTAGTATGACCTTGGGCAATCTGCCCATGGTTTCTAACACTCTACATTTTTATCCGTTAAATCAGAATAGTAATACCAACCTCATGATGCTATTAGGATGATATGATAAGGTAATAAATATGAAAGCACTCCCTCAACAAAAAAGAACTTACTAAAATAACCCTGAAACAGATGTTAAAGTGAATTAATTTATAAATTACATTCCTAATAAAAATAAAATGTGTTTACTCATCACTTCTCACCATCAAGATGGTCCTCTCTAAATGGTCATTTATATTGCCTAAAACAGCTCCACTGAGCTTTGCCCTCTTAGCCTGCTACAGTAGCAAGATACTGAAAATAAACTGAAGTGTTATATTTGTTGCCTACATTTAGGAATCTTAGGAATACCAGCACCGCATCCTAAAGGAGTGCTACCCAAGTGGGAGAGAGCTCTGAGACCACCTTGCAGAGATCTTCCACATCTCTGTGGTCAGCTGCCCATTCACGAGGTCAAGAGATTGTATGACATTGTCTCAAAGTTCTCTTCAGGCTCTGAGATTCTGTGATACTTTAAGAGAGCTGTGTGGCAAACAAGTAGGAGGCAGGGACTTACCAACTGGCTGTGTGGATTTAGATGAAGCAAGTTACAGGAACTCCCTGGGCCTCAGTTCTTCCATCTGCAAAGGGAGGGGAGGGGATTGAGCTGTATATCTCCCGAGGTCCTTCTAGCTCTGACATTGCATGCTGTTGTAACAGAGTTCAAATGGAGATGGGAATTTGAGGACAAACTGCTGGGTGCCACATAAATGATTTCCAAAGGTTTAAAACAATGTAGTCAGGGCCTTTATAATTAAAAATGAAAGTCTCAGCTTGTTTTGTAGCATTGAGGCAGAACTTGAGATTTATGTAAGCAATAGGATTATTTTTAGACAGATTAAGGGTCTAGAGAAAACTTGTCACACGTCAATCTTTTAAAAATGCACAGTGTCATGTTTTTTCCCAAAGTTTTCCTGTAAGGTTTAATTAGTTAACATACAGCGAAATATTAGTTTCAGGCATTAGTGACATGTTTTTTATATTTTAAAAAGGTACTTAAAGAAATGCTACATCCTTGGAATAATGTCAGATAGGTCTATAAAGCTTTTCACAATTGGAACATCACAAATTTATTTCAAAATTTTAAATAATAAAGCTTTTACCCAAGGGAGATGAAACTGAAGGTGAAGCTTCAGTTCCAAAGAGGTGTCAAACTTTCATGGTTTGATGATTTGTTTCAATCATAAAAATCTTTCTAAATTATATTAAATCAGTTTGCAGAATGCATATTTGAATTCCATGGTAGATCCTATGTAAAACAAGTAAGTTAATTTAACACAATGTTTTATGACAAAGGGATAAATGACCTCTCCAAAAATAGATACTATAGGCACCAAGGGACTTTGATAAGCACAAGAACCAGCCCTAGGGTCTCTACTCCATAATAATCCGGACTCCATGGCACACACTGAAAAAGAAGTTGTCAGAAATGCAAATGGTGAGTAAAGTCCATGGTAATATTTTTTGAATGGGCTAATAATTACTTATTTGGAATACATGTATTGTGTCATTGAGTAAAGTTTTTGTCAATCAAATACTCTTAGTAAATAGATACAGAATGCAATTCAAAATTTAGCATTGAGGGCAGCCTGGGTGGCTCAGCAGTTTAGCGCCGCCTTCGGCCCAGGGCATGATCCAGGAGACCCAGGGTCGAGTCCTACATCGGGCTCCCTGCATGGACCAGCTTCTCCCTCTGCCTGTGTCTCTGCCTCTCTGTCTCTCTGTTTCTCATGAATAAATAAATAAAATCTTTAAAAAAAAATTAGCATTGAAATTGAGCCAGACTTCTGTCAAGAACTGCTCAATTTTATTCATTCTACTCCAGATTCATTATAAAATAAAGTAGACAGGGATATCTGGGAATAGCTTCTTTATTCCCTTGAGACCACGTTTTATTTTAACAGCTTTATTAGCTGTTAATTTACATAATTTCTCATTATTATGAGAAATTTACATAACATAAAATTCACCTGTTGTAAGTTTAATTAAAAAAAAGTTTAATTCAATGCCTTTTGGTAAATTTAAAGTCATCCAAACATCATCAGAAAAGATCCTTATGCTCATTTGCAGCCAATTCCACTCCTTGCTTGGGCAACTACTAATCTGCTCTCTTTCTGTAGACTTACCTTTTCTGGACATTTTGCCTAAATAAAATCATACAACATATAGCTTTTTGCATGTGTCTTTTTTTTCACTTAGCTTATTCTTTTTGAGGTCCATTCATGTTGTACAGGTATCAGTATTTACTTCCTTTTAACTGCTGAATAGTATTCTATTGCATGGATATAGTATATTTTCCTTATCAGCTGTTCATTGTTGTTTGGTTTGTTTCTACTTCTTGGCTATTATGCATAATGGTGCTATGAATGTTTGTGTGTGAGTCTTTGTATGGAGATAAATTTTATCTCCCTAGAGTAGTTATATAGGTGGGGAATTGCTATGTCATACAGTAAGAACATGTTTGACTTTTTAAGAAACTGAAAAACTGATTCTATAGTGGCTGTACAATTTTACTTTGCAGAGGTGTAAAGGAATCCAGGTTCTCCATATCCTCACCAATTTTTAAAGAAAGTCACTTTAGTGAATATGAAGTAGAATTTCATTTTGTTGACAATTTGCTTTTTCCTAATAACTAATGATGTGGAATAGCTTTTTCATCTGCTTATTACTCCTTTGTATCTCCTCTTTAATAAAATATCTATTAAAATCTTTATCCAATTTTAATCAGGCTCTTTGTCTCATTATTGAGTTGTAAGAGTTCTTTATATATTCTGCATGCAAGTCCTATATCAAATATATTCTTTGCAAATATATTCTTCTGGTCTGTAGCTTATCTTTTCAAAACTGTGTCTTTTGAAGCACATAAGTTTTTAATTCTTATTAAATTTGATTTACTAATTTCTTTTGTGAGTCATGCTTTTGATGCCCTATGTTAGTAGTCTGTGCCTAACTCAAAGTCACAAAGATTTTCTTCTAATAGTTTTTGAGTTTCAGTTCTTACTTTAGGTCTGATCTATTCCAACTTAATTTTTGTATATGATACAGTCTGATAAGGGTATAAATTCATCTCTGCATGCATATACCAAATTGTACCAGCACTATTTGTTGAAAAAACTATCATTTCTTCCAATTAATTTTCCTTTGCCCCTTTGTTGAAAATCAGTTGACCATAAATATAAGACTACTTTTTTTTTAAAGATTTTATTTCTTTATTTGACAAAGAGAGAGCAAGAGAGCACAAGCAGGGAGAGTGGCAGGCAAAGGAGAGAGAGAAGCAGGCTCTCTGTTGAGCAGGGAGCCCAATGTGGTGCTCAATCCCAGGACTCTGGGATCACGACCTGAGCTGAAGGCAGAGGCTTACCGAGGGAGCCACCCAGGTGCCCCAAAATTACTTATTTTTAATGAGGCAAATGGAATAGTGCTTAAGAGTATGGGCTTAATTCTGCCTTTCAGTAGTTATTTGGCCTGGATCAAGTTACTGAATCTGTGCATCAGGGTTCTCCTCTGTAAAAGGAGGATAATAATAGTATCTACCTAGTTCCTGGGGCTGTGCAACGGATTAAATGAGATAATATATGTAAAGTACTTACATGGGGACCTGGAACAAAGTAGTAAATACCCAAGAGTAGAGAGCTGTCATTATTCTTTTCTCTGGGGGCAAAGACAGAAGAACCTGGTTGGCTTCTTTGTACCTTGGAATACAAATTGAAACCACCTAGCCAAAATTTAGAGGATGGCCCGCCAGTATCTCCTCCAGAGATTTTACTTTTACCTGGTCTTTTTGTCTTGCCTTTTTGAGTCCTCTTTTTTTTTTTTTTTTTCAGTTTTGTTCAAGTGCCAATGTGCCTTTTAAAAATACTCTCTTCTCCAGATTCCCTTGCAGCTCAGACTTGTTTTGTGACACAGTTTTGGCCAATAAGATATAAGCAGAATAAATTGTATGGGATATCAGAGAAAGCTGTGGCTTTCCTGACAAAGAATAGATGAACTCAGCTGGCACAAACTACTTCCTCTTCAACCGTTCTTTTTTATCCTGCTTGGAACATAGCCATAGAGGGAGAGTAGCCATCTTGCAGCCATGAAGCTGAAATCTTCGTGTTAACAGTAACGGAGCAGAAAGTGAAAAGCTGACTGGATCAATTGTAACAAGGCTGGATTGCCTTCTGGATTTCTTGTCTTGTCTTGTGATACTTGTCATAGCTACTAGTAATGGAGTACCTACTATGAGCAAACTATTTTATGTACACTCTCTCTAAACATGGTAAAAGGTCCTGTAAGATAAGTTTTCCAGTCTCCATTTCACAGATGAGTACATTAGAAATCAATTAAGTTCCAATAAGGCGTCTGAGGACAGACATTTGTCAAGAGGTAGGGCTGGGCTCAAACGCAAATATGCCAGTTAGCAACCTGACACACCTTAGGACAGGAGCCAGCCTGGTGACTCCTCTGTATCACACACTCAGTTTAACTCCTTTCTTCTAGGAAATGGACAAAGTGTTTCCTCTTTTTGCCTTGTAAAACTTAAGGCCAAGTCTTTACATTTTAAATGGATATTTTTTTCTTCAGGGAATTAGCATTTAGCTGCAAACACACAAAGTTTCTGCTAATTGTTTTAATCAAAATGGTCAAGCAATTGACTATGGATTGCTGTGTGGGCTCCACAGATTAATGGTTAGTAACAGAGTAATTTAAAGCATTTAGGAATTCACTTCACAGAAATCACCCTTAGGTGGAAAGTAATCCAAACAATTTCTCCTTCTTTCCAGCTCAGCTGGTTGCCCCTTATCTCCAAAGAATATTAATTGTACCTCTTACACCTTTTAGAGTATGAAAGATTCTAAACATCTTTTCCATAACTCAGGTGGAGTGGAGTGGCTTTAAAAAAGGGTGAATTAGAAACCAACAAATCTTTTATTATTGTTGTCTTGTTTTGGTTGGTTTTTAAGAACAGTTTCCGAATCAAATATCCTAGGAGATGTTGATAAAAACCTCAAGAAAAATGTTCCCTGGTCAATTTTGGAAATGCTCTTTCTTAGAAATACTTAACTTACATCAGCATGTGAAAGTTCTAAAACAAAAACTTTTTAATTTTGTTTAACCCAATGCCTTCCAAATGTATTCAATCTAAGAATTCTTTTATTTATAACACATTGATATTTGTAGTAACAGAGTATTTAGAAATTGATGTTTTAGGAGAAATAAAAGACTAACCCAGTTCATCTGTTTATTCAATCCATCTAGGCCAGGGGTCACCAAATTACAAAAGCTGGCCTTTGATCTTTCTTTATAAGGATCAGGAGTTAACAAAAACAAAAGCACCACGAATATGCAGTGGAGAACTATATTGTGGCTCAAAGGCCAACAATGTTTTCCATGTAGACCTTTATAAAGTATATTCCCCCATCTTTGCCCTAGCACATTAACATTTAAAAAATTAAATCCATATATTCTGAGAGTATAGAGGATGGTTAAGAAAAGGGGGCAGCAGGTGGAGGGAAGGAAGAGACAAGCTTAATGTCTAAAATGTAGTAGGTGGTGTAATGTGAGAAGTTAACCCTTAGGACTGTGCAGAATAATTTTCTACCATCTCCTACAGGCAGCTCATCAAGTATTCTCGCATCCAGAGTAAATGTCACTAGTTCTTTCATCTTTCCTCCTGGTCACCTTGGTCCTTTGTCTCTAAATATGTTTCAGTTGGTTTATATCACTCTTCAACGATGATGCCCAGACCACCTGTTATTCTGCTGAAGGCCCCTGGTGGCCAAGCAGGACTTCATCTCTGTCTCTCAGATCAGAGGACACAAAGAGGCCAACTGAAAGCCCAATTACACATGAGTTTGTTTTGTGAGGCTTGCTCAATGTTTTAAAATATAGAAAAGTCACAGATAAAAGTCCAGACTTTCAGTCTTCTGTAGAGTAAAAAGTAAGTGGCCGCATAAGCACTTCATTCTTCCATGCCACAGTCAGCTGGGGCTGTGTGGAAGCTACTCTCCTTAGACAGAAAAACCCTCTAGTTTGCTACAGTCCCGATTACTCCCTAGGGTTGATAGCAAGACTATGTTCCTCATTAGCACTTCCTGCTTGGCCCCAGAGGCATTTGAGTCTGTACCCTATTTTACCCCCGGTGGCCTATTTCTAGAAACATTTGTTTAAATATCTATATATTTTGAAATTATTCATTAGCACAGAATAGGTCCTTTAAAAAGTGGTACATCGACACAAAGTTGCAATGAGGGAAAAGTTTCGGAAAAGATCCAGAGGCTAGTTGCCTGGTGGTCTAGACTGGCCTCAGTGACAAAGTGCACAGCACAACTCAGGTCAAGTAGGCAGGTAGTACTAAGAACCAGGAAGAAAAAGAGGGTAAAGCCTAAAGGTGGAGCCAATTGTAAAGAACACTGGACAAGAAGAAAGAATACCTGGGTTCTATTTCTCACTTCCAACTAACCCACTTTGTGTTATTGGGCAGCTTGCTTAGCCTCTTTGGGCTTTAGCTAGCATTTCTACAAACTGCAGTAACATAGCTTTGCTACCCAACAAAATCACCCAACAAAATCAAGCCAGAGATGCAGAAATACTTTAAGATCTATAAAGTGCAACACACACGTAAAGTATTATTAATTTTCCTACTTTCCAATTTGGCCTAAGACTGACCTAGTAGAAAAAATCAAAAGCAAAAACAAAACAACCAAAACAAAAAATGTCCACAAAATGAAGAACTAAGTGCCTCTTAGAACTAAGACACATCCATCTCTTACACTGCCAACTGTGTGCTGTTAAAAGGCACAGATGGACCCAGTATGAACTGCTAAAGATGGATAATGATAGGCTCATATTCACCAAGAATTCCATACCAACTAAGCTTTTTGGCACAAGACACCAGCTTCTTGGACTCAATGTCACAGGTGAGGAGTTGAAATTTTCTGGCCACCACTGAGATCAGCTGTTTTATAATGGATCATTCTGAAAGGGTCCCTCAGTACCTCAGTTTTAACTCTGTTAACAAAGTCCTCTTAACCTTCCATATGAATTCAGTGCTACAATAATTCTCTACCTGCCTCCTTTCCACCTGAATTCACATCTTCTTGAGGTTGGTGCCAAGGACAGATACATCCATATGAACCACTCCCTACCCTCCTAGGAGGGAGTCAAGGATGCACTGTGGCCTGTTGCTGCAAAAGAAGAAAAGGAACTAAAAATCAAAGCAGGAGAAAATATTCCTACTGGGGACCATTAGAGCTTAATACCCATCCTGAAGTCATAGATTTCAGCATGGGAAGCTATCTAGAGGTTTTTCCTGAGTGTAATTTCATTTGATAATTTCCCCATGCCCAAACCATTGATCACATTAGAATAACTAATGATAGTTGAGCCCAATTCTTTTTCTGCATAGTTGATTTCAGAAATAAGGTTTTAATGGAAGGACTGCACTATAGCTGAAAATCTGTTTTCATACTAGTTCTGCAATCCATATTGACAGTTCTTTGCAGGAGAAGAAGCGATGATAATGGAAGGCCAATTTGGACTCGGAGCACAGAAAAAAGATCCACCATCATAAGATCTGACAAAACATCAGACTTTTTGTTTTAAGAGACTGTACTCAAGTACATAGATAGACTTTTAAAAAATTATTTATTGATTTTAAAGTAGAGAAGGGAGAGGGAAAGAGAATCCCAAGCGGACTCCATGCTGAGTGAGGAGCCTCACACAGGGCTCAGTCCCATGATGCTGAGATCATGACCTAAGCTGAAACCAAGAGTCAAACACTTAATCAATTGAGCCACTCAGGCACCCCCAGTGGTACACAACTTCACCCTAGATGTAAAAAAGAGAATCAAACATCCAATAATGTAATAGAGTAGAAGCTAGATGACCTTCCGGGTTCCTTCCAAATATTCCACTTTGGTGGCAATATTTGCTGTTTTGGCCATGAATAACAATCTTGGTCCAACAAATGGGTCAATGGGTCAGTTGATATTGGTGGGGTCCATTCACATGGTCCAAATATTCCACTTTGGTGGCAATATTTGCTGTTTTGGCCATGGATAATAATCTTGGTTGGTTTGCACTGAATTAAGCCAAGTCATATAAAACAAGCAAGAAGTGGCTGCAGTGTGATTTGTATGGTTGTGCAGGTGTTCTCTGTCCTAAATGAACATGTCCACCATTCTACCAGGCTGAAGTTGAAAATAACAATTTAAGAGAGTACCAGGTCTGGTTTGCATTTCTAACAGAAGTATGGAGAAAAATGATTGTTACAGTCAGGATTTTTATTTTCAGCCAGTGAAAGGGAAAACAGGTGATGATTAATTTCATGTCTCAATCTGACCAGGCCATGGAGGGCCCAAATTAAACACATTTCTGGATGTGTCTTTAAGGGTATTCTTGGATAATAGTAGCATTTGAATCAATGCATTAAGTAAAGTAGATTGTCCTCCCCAATATAAGTGAGCATTATCCAATTGATTGAAGGCCTGAATGGAATAAAAGTGTAGAGGAAGGAAGAATTTGCAACTTTTTGCTTCTTGCCTGCCTGCTTGAGCTAAGACACTGGTATTCTCCTTCTTCTGGGGACTGGGATTCAGACTATTGGCTCCCATAGTTCTTAGGCCTTTGGACTTGGACTAGAATTACATCACCAACTTTCCTGGGTCTCTAGGCTGAAGATGACAAATTGTAGGATTTCTCGGTTTATACAAGCCAGTCCTTCATGATAAATCTCTTCCTATAGATATATCCTGTTGGTTCTGTTTCTCTGGGAAGTCCTGACTCATACCCAGGCAGACTTTCTTTAACTAAAACATAAAACATTAATGAAAGGGAAAGATAGTATGGAGAATGATAATGATAGCAGTTTCTATTATATGTTAAACAGTACAACAGGTATGTTCCATAACAAACCACTCTAAAACAAAGTGGTTTTAATAATGGCCATTGATTATACCTCACAGGTGACAAATGGGTCAATGGGTCAATTGATATGGTGGGGTCCATTCACATGTGCTTGAGTTAAATTGGGTGTCTGCTCTGGGCTAGGCTTAGCTGAGGGGACCTTAGCTCTGGAAACTGCTCTGCTCTACATGTCTTCATTCTTCCTCTAGGACAAGTGGATAGTCTCTTAATAGATGTAGCACAGGCACAAGAGGCAGGCTTAATCAGTAAGTGCCTTTTCATATCTCCACTTGTATCATTTCTGCTAAGTCTCATTGCTAAAACAAGTCACATGGTCGGTCAAATACAGAATCAGGGGATAGAATCAAGGAATCATCTTCTCTTAGAGAAATAGCAAAGTCTTATGACCAAGCTCATGGATATAAGAAGGATTCATTAATGCAAATGACTACAACAAACTTCTTTTTTCCTGGCCAGTCTGTATCTGTTCCTACTTCTGAAAAGTGCACCTTAACTCTCCTTTAGGAAACCACTCTTCAAACTTTTGGTCTCTGTGTGGTTGGTTCTCACTCTTAGCTCTCAAGGATGGCATGACTCAGTTGTGCACAGTGACAAACTTCTATCCACTTTGGCCGCAGTCATTGGTTCAGAAATAGGCATGTGACCCAAGCCAGGCTGCTGAAGTCAAATTCTGGGAATTTTGTTGGACTTATTGGGAAAGAGACATCTCATTTTGTTAGGAATTTCTGAGAGGCTAGAGCGTGAGTCGAGGTATTCTGGGAGCTGTCTGGCTACAAGGTGAGGATAGCCTTGAGAAAGGTGTCGATTTTTCAGTTCAAGGAAAATGGTGAGTGTAGAGCATAAAAAGGCTGAGTATATACAGCTGATATCCCCCAAACCCCTGGTTCCAGCTGTGCCTAAACTGTCACTACTGAGATTTTCAGGTATATGTGTCAACATTTCCCCCCTTTTTTTCCCTAGACAAGTAGGACTTAGGTTAGATAGAGATAAAGCTGTTATGGAAGTTAAATGTTGAGTAAATTCTTTTGGTCAGGAAGATTATGGCAGGATATTTAAGAGGTCGTTTGAGCTAAACACAATCTCATTTAATGCTTTGATTTTTTTTTTTAAATGACTAAAGAACCCTTTCAATTCTTTTTCCCTAGAAGAGATAATTTACACTAAAGGGTCCAGCAGCAGCAGCAGACACATTTTGAAAAGTGAATAGTTGGACACCTCTTTCATTTCTACTTGGCAAGTTTTAGCATGGAAATGAGATCTCTCCAGTTAACACCCTAGTTAATTTTCCAGTTGGTCTAACAATGTATTTAAGGAACTTGCTTCCTAAAAGATTAGTTGGGCCCCACTGAATCAGGGAGACAATGTAACCCAATTGCTAGGCAGCTAATCTATTCATTATGTATATTTTCAAAATTTTTTTCCAAGGACCAACTGAAGCGTGAGGGATAATATAGCTTTCTTAAGCAATTGCTTTCAAGTTCTGATGAAGAAAGTTCCGAGCACAGATTTCAACAGTCTTTCTCAAAGTTGTCATATTAAAGTCAGTTTGAATTATATCTATAGTTGCCTTTTTGATGCTTCTTCTCCCAACAGAATTCATATTCCAGTCAAGGTGACCCACACTTGATCTTGTTCACATTTGGACATCTTTCCTTATATTCTGTTAGCTTTCTAAAATATCCTCTAGGGCTGAAAATGCAATACATTACAAAAAAAAAAAAAGAACCCTTCACAGAGTTCCATATATCATCCCAACTGTTCTACTCAAATGTGTAATAATGACTATTCCAATGTTTGTGCTGATGCTAATCTTAGAGACGAAAGAAATATCAAGGGGGAATACATGTACACATTTGCAAACGCTTCTCGAACAACCATGGTAACAATTCCCACAGCAACATTAATATCCCAAGCCAACACAAAAAGAATAAGCACAAATACTTTCCTGTGGCATACCATAACCCATAACCCATTCTGAGACATAGAAGCATAGACCTGCGTGTGTGTATTCTTTAAACTCAAGTCAAAAATCAAATACTTACCCAGCAAACTTCATTGACATGGAAGACGGAGTCGGTAATCACTAGCCACACACTCAACTTCCTAAACTTAAATATCCTGATAATCACCTTCATACACACACACACACATACACACACACACACATCTAACACACACACATTCTGCCAATCTTAGTGCTTTATCAGTTTCCCATATTCTATATTCTTCAGAGTATGGGCAGTCACAGTGCTTTTGTTCTGGGCAGCCCTTTTTATGTTGGCAACAATGCTGCCACATTTAGAAATAAGTCATTTGGCAACAGGTATTGTTTTGAAATATTTCAACTACAGTTGGATTCACTTTCCTTGCAATCATACTCAGAAGATAATAACACTGCAAAATGCCATTGGAAAGGTCTTATCCCAGGTTTCTCCACTTTCCCATTCAGATCCAAGAGGCAGAGTAGTTAGATGAATGTAAGAGAAGATCCCTTTCCTGATCTCATCTCCTTTTTTTTTTTTTTTCTTTCTTCCACTTCTCAGTATTGGGCCATTTTATGCCAGGTGCTCAAGAAACACTGGTGAGCAAAACAGACCTTTTATTCCTGAAGTACTTGCACTAGTAAACCTCTAACAGTAGAAAGTGTCTCTGACAAGAGGACAAGCTTCTATGGGAATATGCAGCCAAGCAATTGGACACACGGGTAGGTCTGGGAAGGTTTCCCTGAGGCAGGAATAGTTGAGTTAAGATCTGAAAGAGTGAAAGTCAGCCAAAAGCATTCAAGAGATCAGAGCAGCAGGCATTAATTATCTGCAGAGAGATAGAAGATGGCAAAGTCGGGAGTGAAAGAAACCCAGTATAACTGGGAAGCAGAGAGTATCACATAGGATTTTGCAGGCAAAAGAAAGGATTTGGGGATGCCTGTGTGGCTCAGCGGCTGAGCGGCTGCCTTTGGCTCAGGGCATGATCTGGGATCCAGGATTGAGTTCCACATCGGGCTCCCCGCAGGGAGCCCGCTTCTCCCTCTGCCTGTGTTTCTGCCTCTCTTTCTCTCTCACTCTCTCTCTCTCTCTCTCTCTCTCTCGCTGTGTCTCTCATGAATAAATAAATAAAAATCTTTAAATAAAAAAAAAGAAAGGATTTTAAGAGGATTCTGAAAATAAAAATTGTTGAGTTGAAGTAATGGTAGATAGGTAGAGAATGAGCCATCGCTCAAGAATAGTTTTTATTACTGTAAATTACCCAGGTATTTTCCTTTTTCTTTTATTTAAGGTATAACTGAAAAATACAATTGTATTTACTTAAAGTTTGTAATGTGATAATTTATATGTGTATCTATTGTAATCATTAAAATCATTTATTACTGTAAATTACCCAGGTATTTTCCTTTTTCTTTTATTTAAGGTATAACTGAAAAATACAATTGTATTTACTTAAAGTTTGTAATGTGATAATTTATATGTGTATCTATTGTAATCATTAAAATCATTACCAAATCAAGTTAATTAATATAACCATCACCTCATATTATTATTATTGAGAACAGTTAATATCTACTTTCTTATCAATTTCAAGAAGGCAATAGAGTATTATTAACTATAATCACCAGGCTGTACATTATAAGGTTCTAACTTATTTATAACTAAAATTTTTATTCTTTGACCAACATTTGCTCATTTCCTCCACTCCCAGCCACTGACAACCACCATTCTACTCTCTGTTTCTATGCATTCAATCCTTTCAAAATTTTTTCACATAAACCACAAATACTATATACAATTTGCCTTTCTCTATATGGCTTATTTCATTTACCATAATGCTACCCAGATTCATCCATGTTTTCTCAAATGGAAAATTTCCTTTTTTAATGGCTGAAACAAATGTTCCACTGTGTGTGCATGTGTGTGTGTGTGTGTGTGTGTATAATTTTTCTTCATCTATTCATCTATTGATGGACACTTATGTAGTTTCCATATCTTGGCTATTGTAAATAATGCTACAATAAATATGGGAGTACAGATATCTTTTTGAGATACTGATTTAATTTCTTTTGGACTTATGTACCCAGAAGTGGGATTGCTAGATCATATGGGCATTCTATTTTTAATTTTCTTGAGGGAACTCCATATTGTTTTCCATAATGGCTATACTAATTTACATACCACCAACAATATAAAAGGGTTCCTTATTCTCCACATCCTTGCCAATACTTGTTATTTTTTGTCTTTTTGGTAATTGCTATTCTGACAGGTATGAGGTAGTAATGCATTGTGGTTTTGATTTGCATTTCCTGATTATTGGTGATGTTGAGCATCTTCTCATGAGCCATTTGTATGTCTTCTTTGGAAAATGTTTATTCAGATCTGCCCATTTTTAATCAGTTTTTTTTTTTAGTTTTCTTTGTTTTTTTGCTTTGCTATTGTGTTGTGTGTGTTCTTTATATATTTTGGATGTTAGCATCTTATCGGATATATGGTTTACAAATATTTTCTTCCATTCAGTAGGATGCCTTTTCATTCTGTTGATTGTTTTATTTGTTATGCAGGAGCTCTTTAGTTATATGAAGCCCTACCTGTTTGTTTTTGCTTTTGCTATTCTTGCTTTTTGTGTCAGATTCAATAAAAATCATCACCAAGACCTATGTCATGCAGCCTATTGTCTGTGTTTTCTTGTAGAAATTTTATGGTGTCGGGTCTTACATTCAAGTTAATCTATTTTGAGTTAATTTTTGTGTATACTGTAAGATAGTGATCCAGTTTCATTGTTTTGTATGTGACTGTCCAATTTTCCCAATGCTATTTTATCAAAGACACTGACCTTTCCTCATTGTATAATTTTGGCTTCTTTGTCATAAATTAATCAACCATTTGTGCATGGGCACAAATGTCTCTTCTGAGCTGTCTATTCTGTCCCATTAAACTATGTGCTATTTGTATGCATATATTATACTGTTTTAATTACTATAGCTTTGGAATACAATTTGTTTTTTTAAAAAGATTTTATTTTTTATTTATTCATGAGAGACACAGAAAGAGGCAGAGACATAGGCAGAGGGAGAATCAGGTTTCCTGCAGGGAGCCTGATGTGGAACTCGATCCTCAGGACCCTGAGATCACTACCTGAGCCAAAGGCAGATACTCAACCACTGAGCCACCCAGGTGCCCCTGTAATACAGTTTGAAATCAAAGTATGTGATGCCTCCAGCTTTGGTTTTTTCTTTTTCTTTTTTTTTCTCAATTCTTTTTGGCTCTTCGGGGTCTTCTATGGTTCCATTTACATTCTAGGATTGCTTGTTTCATTTCTGTGAAAAGTGCCATTAAAATTTTGATAAGGATTGCATTGAATCTGTATTTTGCTTTTGGTAGTATGGAAATTTTACAATATTAATTATTCCAATCCACAAGCACAGAATATCTTTCCAATTATCTATATCTTCTTTGCTTTATTGCATTAATGTCTTATAGTTTTCAACATACAGATCTTTCACCTCCTTGGCTAAGCTGATTCCTGGATATTTTTTTCTTTGAGATGCAATTGTAAATAGAATTGTTTTATTAATTTTGCTTTCTGATAGTTTGTTATGAATATAGAAACACAATAGATTTTTATGTATTAATGTATTCTGCAACTTTACTAAATTTTTTTATTGAGTTTTAAAGTTTTTTGATGAAGTCTTTAGGGATATATGTATATATCACCATGTCATTTGTAAATAGTGACACTTCTACTTCTTCCTGTTCAACTTGGATGAATCTTATTTATTTTTCTTGCCTAATTGCTGTGGCTAAGACTTCCAATACTATGTTGAATAAAAGTGGTAAGAGTGGGCATCCTTGTCTTGTTCCTGATCTTGGAAAGCTTTCACCTTTTTACCACTGAGTTTGATGTGACCTGAGGGCTTATTATACATGATTTTATTATGTTGATGTGCATTTGCTGTATACCCACTTTGTTGAGTTTTTATCATAAATAAATGTTGAATTTTGTTAAATGCTTTTTTGGCATCTATTGAGACAATCATGATTTTTATCCTTTTTTTGTTAATGTGGTATATCATATTGATTTGCAGGTGTTGAACCATTTTTGCATCACTGGGGAAAAATCCACTTGATCATATTATGTAATTGTTTTAATGTATCATTGAGTTCAGTTTGCTAATATTAGCTATTATTAGCATTATTATTGCTAATAATATTTTGCTAATATTTTAAAGGATTTTTTCAATAATGTTCATCATAGTTGTTCTGTAGTTTTTTTTGTAGTGTCTTTGTTTATTATTAAGGTAATGTTGGCCTCATAAAATTAGTTTGAAAGAGTTCCCTCCTCTTCTTATTTTTGAAGAGTTTGGGAAGGGTTAGTATTAATTCTTCTTTAATTAAATGTTTGGTGGAATTCACTAGTAAAGCTATCTGGTCCTGTGTTTTGTTACCTGGGAGGTTTCTGATTACTGATTCAATTTCCTTACTAGTAATCAATCAATCTGTTCACCTTTTCTATTTTATCATGATTCAGTCTTTGTCAGTTGTATGATTCTAGGAATTTATCCATTTCTTCTAGTTTGTCCAATTTGTTGGTATATAATTGTTCATAGTAGTCTCTGATGATTCTTTATATTGCTGTAATATCAGTTGTAACATCTCTTTCATTTTTTATTTTTAAAGAGTTTATTTATTTATTCATGAGAGACAGAGAGAGAGAGTGAGAGAGAGAGAGAGAGAGAGAGAGAGGCAGAGACACAGGCAGAAGGAGAAGCAGGCTCCATGCAGGGAGCCCAACATGGGACTTGATCTGGGGTCTCCAGGATCAGGCCCTGGGCTGAAGGCGGTGCTAAACCGCTGAGCCATCAGGGCTGCCCCCAATATTTCATTTTTGAAAGCTCCCTACTATTGCATTGCTAATTCCCCCTTCAGATCTATTAATATTTGCTTAATTTGTAGGTGCTCTGATGTTAGGTGCATATATATTTATAATCGCTATATCCTTTTGATTAATTGATCCCTTTATCACTATATTAATGATTTTCTTTGTCTCTTGCCACAGTTTTGGACTTAAAAGTCTATTTTGTCTGATATAAACATAGCTACCCCACCTGCTCTCTTGGGTTCTAGTTGCATGAAATATCTTTTTCCATCCTTTCACTTTCAGACTATGTGTGTCCTTAAACCTAAAGTGAGTTTCCTATAGGTGGCATACAGCTGGGACTTTTTTTTTTTTTTTTAAGTAAGCCATTCTATGTCTTTTCACTGGAGAATTTAATCTATTTACATTTAAAGTAATTATTTACCAGTAAAGATTTATGAGTGCCCTCTCATTAAGTTGTTTTCTGGCTGTTTTGTAGTTCTTTTGCTTTTTTCTTCCTCTCTTGCTATCTTCCTTTGTGTTTGATGATTTTTCCATAATGACATACTTTTTTTCTTTTAATCTTTTGTGTGTCTACTATGTTTTCTTGCTTTATGGTTACCATGAGGCTACACAAAACATCTTATAACATTCTATTTTAAGCTGGTAACAACTTAGCTTTCATTGCATACAAAAACTACACTTTTACCCCCTCACATACACACATTTTATGTCTTAATGTCATAGCATATATCTTTTTATACTTACATCCACTAACAGATAATGTAGCTGTAGTTATTTTTAATATTTTTGTCTTTTTAAAAATATTTTATTTATTTGAGAGAAAGAGCAAGTGAGAGATCATTATCAAGGGGAGTGGGTGGCAGAGGGAGAGGGGTAAGCAGACTCCCTGCTGAGCAGGGAGCCTGATGCAGAGTTCCATCCCAGGGACCCAGGACCATGACCTGAGCTGAAGGCAGATACTTAACCAACTGAACCACCCAGGTAGCCCTATATTTTTATCTTTTAACCCTTATAGTTAAGTGATTTATACACCACCATTACAGTATTCAAGCATCCTGAATTTGACTGTATAGTTATCTTTATAGGTGAGTTTTATACTTCATATGTTTTCATGTTACTTATTAATGTCCTTTCATTTCAGCTTGAAAAACTTTCTTTAGCATTTCTCATAAGGCAGGTCTTGTGGTGATTAACTCCATCAGCTTTTGTTTGTTTGTGAATGTATTTATCTTTCCCTCATTTGTGAAGGAAACCTTTGCCAGAGAAAGTAATCTTGGTTGGCAGTTTTTGTTCTTGTTTTCTTTTGGCCTTTAATTATATCATCCCACTCTCTCCTGGCCTGCAGTTTCTGCTAAAATATCTGATGATAACCTCATAGGGGTTAACATGTATGTGATAAGTTGTTGTTGTTTAACGTTTGTATGGTTGCTCTTTGGAGAATATACTAGGAAGGGAGAAAGAATGAAATCAAGAAGAGTAATAGAGGCTATTTTAGCAATCCAGAAGGCAAGGATGATGGCTATAGCCACTTCCAAAATACTTTAAAAGTGTCAACAACAGGATTTGTTGCTTGATTGTATATGTAAGGAAAGAGAAGGAAAAATTCAGGAGGACTCCTTAGGTTTTTGGTATGAGCAAATATTTGGTCATCAGTGTCCATGAGGAATGGTGGAATAAAAGAGAAAGAATAACTTTTGGATCTAATTCACAATTAATATACACATTTATCGGTGCTTTTCTCATCTCTTTCCCCTGAGGTTATCTGCAGAGAAAAAGTATTAAACAAACAGTTGAAAAACAGTTGAAGGATTTGATACCTTCAGGGAGAGATGTAATAAGACATCTTATTGCTATTAGAATGCTCCACTGAAAACAGTCAGTAACCTCCAGGCCACTGACACATAACATTTATAAAGGGCTTTTATTTGTGCAGTAGATAGGGACATCCTCCTTTTTTCAGTAGATCGTCTGTCTGTAGTATGAGAGATGACTTATGAAGGTGCCCTCATTCCATAAAATTAAGTTACATTTTTCACCTATGCAACTGTGATTTTCATGCACCTTAAGTTTAAAAGCATCTTGTCTACTTTCCTAGCCCCACTGCAAAAATCCTAGTGATTCGCCTCTTGTGTGCATCTCCCAAGTTGGAAATATCAAGGTAACAGATGTGACACATTAAGATTTTGTTAAATATAGTGAGTGAAGGGATTAAATCCAAATTCCTCAGCTGACAACATGGTCTTCTAAACAACTCAGGAATGGTTGGCATTCAAAAGTTCACTGAATTAACTTAATTGCCTCCCCTATTTCCATACCCGATTCAATATTTTATTTTGAGAGGGGTTTTTTTGTTTGGTTGAATCAAAAATTTGATTCTGAAATGTTCTAATTATATTATATCTTGTGGTGAACTAACTTTGAACTCTGTTACCTCCTCCCAAGGCACAGGACTGGCTAAATTCATTAATTGTCTTTTGATTTCATGGACCATTGAAATGTCAGTCCTTGTGGGTCCCTGCTGAGTGACTCAGGGTCACCAGTGCCCACAGGGTTTATAATCTTCTTAATTTCAATTATTCCCTCCTTGTCTCTGTAAGCTTTTGGAAGGCTTTCTCCTGGGTTTGCTTTTTCTTTGCTTAGAACTGAGTTTCCTCTCCTGCTAGCTCTTTCCACAACTGCATTATTTTTCTGTGCCTTATACTTTCCCTTGCCAAATTATTAATATTTTCAGGATCCCTTTGCTTCATGCTCCTGAAATATATTTAGCAGTGGTAATCAAAGGCCAACCTTTCACTTGCTATGAAAATAACTACTAGAATCATTTAACCCAGAAAAGATCTCTGCTTCTGGAGTAAAACAGCCTGGCATTCAAATCCCTGCACTGCACTTTCTGGCTGCATGATTCTTGATGAACTATTTAAATCTTTTTTTTTTTTTTTTAGGATTTTATTTATTTATTCAACGAGAGACACACAGAGAGACAGAGATTTAGACAGAGGGAGAAACAGGACACCCGCAGGGAGCCTGATGCAGGACTCAATCCCAGGACCCTGGGGTCACACCCTGAGCCAAAGGCAGATGCTCAACTGTTAAGCCACCCAGGCATCCTGATAAACTATTTAAATCTTTCTAAATTTCTTTTATCTGTAGAGTAGGCATGAGGACAAAGCCCATAAAGTATTATTGTTGGTGTTTAATGAAATAATATACAAAAAAACTTAACAGTGCCGGATACATAGGACACATCCCTCAAATGTCTGCTATTATTGCTATTATTATTATTATCATCTAAGGATGCTGTGTAGTTTATATGTATCTCATCTGCATCCAAAAAAGTACTGAGCTCAATGACCAGCACTCATTAAGCATTCAATAAATTTCAAGTATGATTACTTATGAATCAACTAGAATCACAGTATATGGTAGAAGAGATTATTAGATAATTAAAAATTATGTAGGTCAACCCTCTCACTTAACAGATGAGGAAACATTTTGAGAAGGAGAATGAGCTGCCAGAGAAGGCATGAAGGACAGCTCTGGACTCCACTGCAGGTTCTCGCCTGGTCACCCTCAACCCTGAATAACAAGAAGTGAACAGAGAGGATAATTTTTAAGTTGTTGAGTGGCGGGCAGGAAAGAAAGAAAAATGTGTAAAAGAAACTGTAAAATGGATCTAGTAGAGAACCTTAGAACAGATATGGAAAGAACACAGTAGACAATGTTTCCAAAAATTTGCAGGCATAATCAGAGCCTCTTAGAAAATACATCTGACAATAAAAATTGGAACAAAGGAGAGAAACGTTAGAGACAACAAAAACCTAAATGTAGAAGTGCAGGGAGTTTTGTAAAGAGCTTAGGGACATAAAGTGTTACACTGTTGTGAGCTTGGTCCTGAAATAAAAGAGCGGCTTACGTGCAGATATTTTCTCAAGAGCCTGGACCCATTTATCACCTGTGAGAGCCTCCATATTACTTATGATGGGTCCAACAAAGAACTCTTCTTTGATGATAACTCTTACTCTCGCTGCTACTAAATATGCAAGAATGTGATTCCATCTGGTTCAAGATCCCAAGCATACTGGTTGGTTAGGGAAAGGGCAAATAACCATTGGTGACAGCAATGGAGGAATGAGTCCTAGACAAGGCCCAAATGGGAATTTTAATATAGAATTGCCAACCCAGTATCACAAAGGGATCCTGGGCTTCCTTGTGTTTTCCTTATCGTGAAAGGAATATTTGCTTACAAATTTGCAGATGCAAAATCCAGAGGGAGGGACTAGAAAGTAACAAAGGTATGACAAAAGGCATAGATTTAGATGGAAGTTTACTAAGGGCTTTATGACTTCAGTTTGGGTCCTGCTATATCATTGTCACAGAGGATCTCTGGGGTACTCAATCCAGTTAGAGTATACCAACTCCCCTGTGCTTTGCCATATCATGGGCTTCTTATGTCATGCAAAGTTGTGTAGGGCAAACTGCCTTCCTGTGCCAGAAAGAGTCTACATAAAATGGAGAAGAGTTTGGGCAAAGGGAACATGTTTGCTGGGAGAAAAACAGGCTAAAAGTTTAGGGAAGACTAAGCAAAACCCTTTTAGGGACACAAAATGGGCTTCAGTTTCCAGCTAACATTGACAATGGGGAAGAAATAACTCTCAACACTTCCACTGCTTTTGGATCTCCCTTTAAAGAGATGATTTTCTTTCCAGCCTATGTAGTGTACCCTTAAAATGGTGCTGGCATGACTGAGGACAAAGAAAATTAAAATATGGATTGTGCCTCAAGAATTTAAGAATGTCAAGTCTTTAGGTTTTCAAGCCAAACTCCTTTTTAAATATATACATTAAACACCTCTTAGAAGTATTCAGCACCACTAAGGAGCTAACCTGCATGCCATTTTCTTGGAGTCATGGAGGAGGTCAGCATACAAGAAATTCATACTATTTCTCAACCGGGACATGTCCTGGAATCTTGTGAGGGTCACAAGGAGATGAAGAGAAGAATGCTAGTTTCTGAATGTTTTGGCTCAAATTTTATAGTCTGAAGGGAAGAAAACCCCTGGTGCTTATGCCCCTCTGACACCACCTGTACCCAGAGATTCACCACTAAGCCCAGGCATGGCCTGAACATCCTTTCTAGCATCATATTCCAGGCAGTACTAACCAGTCAATAACATTTGCAACAAGAGATGCCTGCCACACACCACCCCCAACCAGGGCTAATCCACACATTTCAAATATAAGTTGGAGACAGAGGCAAGATTAGGATCCAATTTGTTTGAAATCCACTTTTAGTGCCTTTATACCTTAATTCTGCTTCTTCTCTTTTTTCTTGTGCTGATGAGGACCCCCACACACACACACCAGCTGCTTTACTCATGCAATATCCTTTGATATTACAGATCTAGGTTTAATTCACAGGATGGACAGTGTTCATCTTGTAACTGAGAATAAGAATGAAGAATTGAAAGATGTACTGAGGTCTACTAGCCCTGAGAGTATGGATCCTGGCAGGCTAGCTTTAGCTGTTGTGATCATCCTATCCCCATCATTCAGCTTAACTCAAATGGGTTAAGTGCTGAAATATCAGCCCATGATGACCAGAATTTAGTGTACCTACTTATAAAAAGGCAGAGAATAATGGGAAGAATAAGGTCTTTAGAGTCAGTTAAAGATAAATGGCAATCATCATCTTTCCCAGGCTAGCTGTGTGACCTTGCACAGACTGGATGAACTCTGTGAGGCACACTGCCTTCCTACTAGAAATGGAGCTAATAACACTCACCTGAAAAGCTTGTGAGATCAAATGAGACACTACATGGGAAATGCCTTGTCTATTCACTAAATCATAGCAGGTGATCAATAAATGGTGGCTATCAATATTATGATTGTGATTTTCCCCATATCACTGAAGACAAAAGGACTCCACAGAAAGTAGGATACAGATAAGTGATATTTTAAAATGAGAATTGGGGTGCATGGGTGGTACAGGCAATTAAGTAGTGGCTCTTGATTTTGGTTCAGGTCATGATCTCAGAATTGTGAGATCAAGTCCCATGTTGGGCTCTGTGCTCAGCACAGATTCTGCTTGAGACTCTCTCTCCCTCTGCTTCTCGTCCCCTCCATTCCTCCTCACCACTCCCTGACCCCCCTCTCTCTCAGATCAATAAATAAAAATCTTTATAAAAAATAAATAAATAAAATTAGAATTAAGAGCAAGGGGTTTATCTGATCTCTGAGGTGGAAAGCAACTGAAAGGAGAGGAGGATCAGAAAGATCCCAACTAGAGGTACAACTGAGCATAGCCTGATTGTCTACAAGGGCTGGCCCTGGAACTGGAGTGACAATGGGACACAGAGCTACTGCAGATGCTGAGGAAAAACCCAGCCTGGCAGGCAGTGCAGACTATTAAAAGGACTTAGCAAAAAATGGGTCATAGAATAAGCAAGAAGCAGACTCCTGAGCTTCTGGTGGTAGAGGGGAAATCTTGGCCAGAATCACCAAAGGGATTCCAGAAGGCAATCTGCATCTGGATACTCTCTGAGCAGGCAGTAGGATCCCCAGGCAGACAAGGGTTAAGGGTGACCTCAGGCTTTGGCAGGGACATTGTGAAATCTCATAAGGGCCTCTGTCCTAGAGGAACTCCTGTAGAAAGCATGTTACTATGGTGTTATTTCATTTTCCAAGGTCAGAGGCCAAAGGCAGGACTGACTTATAGATGGGGATCAATTTGCAACTACTTGTGGGAGAAAGAAGAGGCAAGGTATTGGAACCAGATAGGGTCAGAAATTCATACTAAGAACTTTAGGGCCAGAGAAAGCTAAGCTTAAAATAGTAGTTGGCCTTTTGTCTTAGGAACTGAGAGACCTTAGACATATTGTTTTTTCAAAGCCTCTAAATGTTCATCTGTAAAATGGGGATAAGAGCTAGTAGACAGCATCACAATGGTGACTGTATGAAAGGGATGTAAGCTACGTTTCTTCACAACCCTGCCTAACACTGATTTAGATATGAACCTTGGTTTATATCTTAATAACTATATAGGAAAAGACACATAATATATGATAATATATAAAACATTCTAGCTATGGCCCATTCAACAATGGGTACTATACATGATAATAGCCTCCCTCCATGTGTGTATCACTTTTCAGTTGATGGTCTTTGCACAACCATTGTCTTGTTTGATCTTCACATTTTGTGAGGTAGGCAGAATAAGAACAACAATAACAGATTAGAAACAAAATGTTCAGCTGTTTGTAATAATCATGTTTTTTATTAATGTACACAAAACATTAATGTTTTATGTACTAATCATGTTTTTTACTTTCTATATTTTATGATGCTTTAACATCTTGGGGCCTTGTGGAACCAGGGAAGGACCACTTTTCCAAGGGTTAGCTAATTTTGGGAGACTACAGACAACTTTCCTATAACCTTGCCTCTCATGTGCAAACCAACCAACCCAGAGCCTATACCCCCAACCACCTCCTTTATTTAACTTTCACACACCAAGCCAACTTTCCTTTGTCCTAAATCACTCTAGGGCCAAGTGCCAGACAATTAGGGACTGCTCCTATATCCTGGAGTCTGCTGAAATTTTCCAACTATCTAATCCTAAACTTACTTAGCTTGCTTATCTCACCTCACCCATTCCTTCCCACAAAAAATGCAATAAAGACTAAGTTTTGCTCCACTTCCTATGCCTCCTGACCAACTCTGGTACTTCCCCCATGTGGTCCTGTATGGTATAGCATGTCCTTTCCTCTTGGGAACCATGGAGCAACAAATCCTCTTTTCAATGGCAACTCTCTCCTGATCTATTAACTTCACCATATCTGAATAAAAACAACATCCCAGATACAGATGGACAACAGACACATCAAAAGATATTCAACATCACTCATCATCAGGGAAATTCAAATCAAAACCACAATGAACTATCACCTCACCCTGTTAGAATGGCTAAAATCAAGAAGAAACAAGGAATGTTGGTAAGGATGTGAAGAAAAAGGAACCCTAGTGTGCTGTTGGTGGGAATGTAAATTGGTGCAGCCACTGTGGAAAACAGTATGGAGTTTCCTCAAAAAGTTAAAAATAGAAGTACCATATGATCCAATAATTCCACAATTGGGTGTTTACCCCAGCAAGAGTGAAAACACTAATTGAAAAAAGATATATGCACCCCTACGTTTCTTGCAACATTATTTACAAAAGCCAAGACATGGAAGCAACATAAGTGTCCATCAATAGACTAATGGATAAGGAAAATGTGGTGTGTATGTGCAATGGAATATCACACAGCCGTAAAAAATGATGAGATTGTGCCATTTGAGACCATATGGATGGACCTAGTGGGTATTGTACTAAATGAAATAAGTCAGACTGAGAAAGACAAATACCATGATTGTACTCACAAATTCAATCTAGAAAAAATGAATAAAGAAACAATAAAGCAGAATCAGAACAATGAATATAGAGAACAAACTGATGGTTGCTAGAGGGGAGATTTGGGTAAAATGTGTGAAAGGGAGAAATAGATATAGGCCTCTAGTCTTGGAATAAGTAAGCCATGGGAATAAAAAGCAAGCATAAGAAATACAGTTAATGACATTTTAAAAGGGATGCAATGGGACAGATGGAGCTATACTTATGGTGAACGTAGCATAACGCATAACCTTGTCAAATCACTAAGTTATACACCTAAAACTAATGTACAACTGTACTCAAAAGAAACCCCCCCCAATATCCCAGATACATATAAAAACAATGTTTAATCAAATAAGGTATAGCACCAGAGTATTAAAACAAATTTTACAGCCTTTAAAAACAATGAAAAAGAGGCATTGTGTCCAATTAAAATGGAAACATCTCAACATTTCAAATGAAAAAAAGGGTCATAGACAGAATAAACTTTATAGTATGATCTTATTTAAGGAAAAAATATATTTTTTCTTTACATGCACATATGCATGTGTGTGTGCAGCAAGGAGAAAAAAAGGATGTACATTCCTCTACTAGCTAAGGCTACAGCTGAAACAGGGATGGACTGAAGCGAGTGGTAGAAGGATGTTGAAGAAAGACAGTTTTTTCTTCTTCTGTATATACATGTATTCTCTGAATGTCTAAAACAGTACTGGCTTCATACATTACTTACATAATAAAGATAGTAAAATAATTATTCAACACCTAATTATTAATATGTACATAATACGAACACATAGAATGGGTCTTATTCAATCAATGGCTATTATTTGGATATTATCAGACCAAATCTTTCTACAAAAGGGAAATGAGGAGTTACCAGCTTTGGGCCATAATGGGATTTTTAGAGCTAATCAACTCTGATGAACTATTAGGGCAGGGCTTATGCTTGGAAACCAAAACTTTCAAAAAGGCATTTGTTATCATTATCTCTTTATTCCCTAATATAAGATGATTCATTTTCTTGCATCCATAGTTTACAAGAGACTTTTGAATTAAACCTTAAAAGCTAATTTCTTTCTATACTCTGTCTGGACCTAGCATTCGATGCCAATAAAAAATCTCAGAGCAATTTATTTTCCTCTATAATTTCCAAGTAGATCGATACAAGAGTCCTTTATTGCTGCCGTGGCTTCTATAGCCTTTGATGGTGAATCATTACAGAAGGAGAGTTCTGGGATCCACAGATTGGAAGTGGCCAGACTCCATTTTTCATGTGGTTTCTGTGGTTTCAAATGAGTTTGGGGCAGAGAAAAGAGAAACTAGCTTCATACTGTGTACTCCACAGAGTTGAAGAAATGAGCTGCTGAGAATGAGAGGGTTGGGAAAAGGATCATGGTTGAGTAATACTGCAGAAGATAAGTGTAGGGTCTGTGGTCTGACCAGCTTCCAATTTTACCTCTACCCTTTTTGGATGTGTGAACTTTTACAAGGCACTTCACTGCTTTATGTCTTTGTTTTCTCTCTCGTATAATAAGAATAATAATGGTATCAACATTATTTAATTATTATAGAGAATCAATGAAATGATACAAATTCTATATAGTGAGTGTTCAATTTACATTATTTTTCTTACGTTAAGACAGTACACACTTAGTTTGATAGAATTTGTGCCTTCAGTCAAACTCAAATATGTATTAAGCATCAACTGCATGGTAGCCTTGATCTCTGCTCACAATTTCTGCTTACAGTCTCTTGAGAAGATCAAACATATTCCTGCAAAAACTCAGCTAACCATACAAGGTTAATCTTATAATGCAGGGCAAAAATGGGTTGCTGGGCTATTCCATATTAATTGTTTGAGCAATAAAGGGTATAGGTTCTCAGAAGAAGGAGAAAATGTGTTATGGGATTTACCCTAGGTCTTGGGTCAGGTTTGTTCAGACAGAGAGCAATGTAGGAGGTATTTTGGGTGAGAAAACAGAAAAAAGTGAAGTATCCAGAGGGTGTATGAAGCAAAAAGCAAACCAGTTTATATGGGGAAAGAGTTTTGAAATAATTGATGTTAGTATATCCAAAACTGATCAAGAAATACTCTAAAATTGATCATGTTCTTTTTTGAAGACTTGAACCTCATTCAAATGAATTCTGAAGCCTTGCTGTACTTAAGATTGTGTCTTAGACACTTGTTAGATTGATTATACATTAAAGCTAAATTCTTAAATCTCTACTATCTAGACTCTCTTAGATGGGAACCAATACTAACCATTAGAATAAAATCCAAGACCTAAGGCAGTATTGCACAACACAGTCCTAGCACAGTATTTCCTAAAATGGGTCCCTAGACCACCATCATCATCACCACCTGGGAACTTGTAAAAAATGTGTATCTGTGAGCCTACTACTGATTCAGAAAATCAGCAGGTGGGACACAGCAATCTGTAGGTGATTCTGATGCAGTTAATGACAGTTATATCCCGTTCCAGTGTATTTTTTCAAGTGCACTTATTTAATATTTGTTTATTGGTTAGCACAGTAAGCTGCTCCATTATTACCTGCAAAGAGTATTGAAGCTCTCCTATCAACCTCTATTTAAGAGAAAATTCTTAGAAGCAATATATCCTAAGTAGATCTGAAATGAGATTTTTTTTCCAGCAGTAAGAGGAGAAAAAAAACAGACAAAAATAATCAAATGATCATTTTAATAATGTAATTTTGCTTCTTGTAATGTGGCTCAATAGAATCACCATGAAGGATTTTTTTTTAAGAATAGCCTGTGTAATTGGAGCATTATGGGTTTTTTGCTGAAAATGCTTTAGCTATAGATGGCCACATCCCATTAGCAAACTTACTTAGAGCCCACAGGAGCTCTTTGACAGGAATATGCTATTATGGTGGTAGTAAAAAGCATAACAATTGATTTTAATTATTTGAACTCCCATATCCAAGTGAGGGATTGATCTAGAGGGTTAAGATTGTGCTAGTACATTTGATATTCCTTTCTGAAATTTTCTTTTTAGAGAATGATTTTTAGCTGAAAACAACAAAACATGTGAAAGAGAAAAACACAACAAAAAACAAAAACCTAAAACTTAAAGGACAAGAATCAGCACAAGTTTAGCTGGATCCCACTATTAAGGTGCCATGGGGTAGCAGAGGAATACCCCAAATATATTTCTTCCAATTCTTGGCACTGAGACTTGAACTTCCTGTTTTGTGGTATCTGAATATCATTAAATCTAAACATCGTTAGTCCAACATTTCTTCTAGATACGCTGTTTTATATTTTTGAAGAAAACTATGAGGCCAGACACACCATGAGGGCAGCTTGAGTGAGCCATTACTGCTAAAACTAAAGTCCTTACAATGGTCTATCAGCCCCTCTGTACTCTGGCTCCTGACTATATCTTTAGAACCTCATCTACTACAATTCTCTGCCTCATTTTTGTCCCAGCCACTCTGGCCTTTTTACTATTCCTCAAATCACATACCAAATATCCTTCCAACTGACATTTTGCTCTGTCTTTGTATCTGCATGATTCTCTATATTATTTCCTCCAGCCCTTGGCTCACATAAGACCTCCTCAGATCATCTTTCCCTGACCATCCTCATCTAAACCTCCAGCCCTCCCTATCCTCCTTTCCCTATCTTATTTTCTGGACATATTATATAATTCCCTTAATTTTGTATATTGCCAATTTCCCTCTCCCCCACTACAATATAATCTCCATGAAGGCAGGAGTTCTGTAAATTTTGCTGATTACTGTATTCCCCAAGACCTGGATCAGTGCCTGGTGGACTGTAGACATTCAATACATGTTGATTAAATTAAGGGCTTGTGAAGGAAAGGCTGAATAGAAATTAGTTACAGAAAAATCTAGAATTTCAATTTTCCTATTAAGGTAGACAAGGGAAAATATCCATGGCTATTTGTTCAAAAGGAACTCTTTAATAAAAATGTAACTCTTCACACAAAAACTAATTGGCAGGATTTAGCACCTTAACATCAAATGCCAATGGTGACTATAATACAAAGAAGTCAGCATTAAAACACATCCAGGACCGCCAAGGAGATGATCAAGTCTCTACCAGCACCTATTGGAAACCATTTCTCTGCCTTTGAGTTCTAGAATAGTATCCTGAGGGCCATGTGTCTAGAAGGACTGTGGAATAGACTTTCCAAGCAAAGAAGATGCTGCACCCATTCCATTCCCCTGTTATAGAGCCCTGCACCTGGAGCTGAGAATTGGCTATCCTGGGATGCCCAAAGTGCTTCTTGAAAGATACTAGATGATTCACTTGGGTGTTATCCTGCATCTTGGAGAAGAGCAAGGAAAATTCTTATCTTCTTTGCAGCAAGGAGAGGACAGATTTCACCCAGATCTGAGTCCTCACCCTAATTCCACCACCAGCTATGGATGGCCTTGGGCAAGTCACTTTTCTCTGAACATTAGTTTTTCATCTGTCAATGAGAATAATAATAACAATAGCTATCAAATACTGAGAACTTTATAATATTAAACACTTTTAATATGCCATCTGGTTTGGCATATTCATTGAAGAAGGCACCGAGGACAGAAGAGCCCCCCTAGTGTGTATCTTAGATCACAAAGAAAGGCAGAGCATAGCTTAATCTCAGGAGACTCTGACTCCAAAACCTAAGCTCAAAATGACAGCACTGTAACACCTCTCCTATGGAGCACAGAAGTAAATGGGGAGCAAATGGCATCCTGAACAAGAAAACACTTTGAAAATTAAAGCACAGGGGATCCCTGGGTGGCATAGCGGTTTAGCGCCTGCCTTTGGCCCAGGGTGCGATCCTGGAGCCCTGGGATCGAATCCCACGTCAGGCTCCCGGTGCATGGAGCCTGCCTCTCTCTCTGCCTCTCTCTCTCTCTCTCTCTCTCTCTCTCTCTCTCTCTCTCTGTGGCTATCATAAATAAAAAAATAAAAAATAAAATTAAAGCACATTCGTCATTGACATTTTATTAGTAAGCATGGTCGAACAGTCTACAACAGAGGGATACTAATGGTGGTAGCCCTGTATTTTCCCTTGAGAATTAGTGGAAACCTTTTCCATTTACCTTCTGTGGATTATTTATTGTCATTCTGATCACCTTTATTCAAAATCTCATCAACACTTATTTATTCTCTGGTTGTTTAAGAAGTGGATTCAGAGATGCTGAGTAGCACCAGATGGGTGGGGGAGTGGGGGGAAAAACTGACTTTTATGGCTTCTGTCTTCCCTTGTAGCCTATGGGCAAGTTGGACATCATAGGTTAAATATAGCCCACCACCTACTTGTAGAAGAATTTTAGACAAACCACCTAACTTTAGCCTCAGTTTCTTAATGTTCAAAATGGCAACAATGATTCCCACTCCCTGGGCTAAATTGAGGAACCAAGAGATGATAAATGTGAAGTTTTGAGCTGGGAGGAAGCCCTTAGTGACTGCCTGCAGTGAACTTGCACCCCAGCGTTGTCCTAAGTCTCATGCCACAAGCATTCTTTGGCATCTGAACCATGTTCTGCCCTCACATAGCACAAACCAGCACCACTAGTATATCAGTGCCCCCTCCTGTCTGTGCTCGGCAGCCTCCAATTCATGGGGGTACGTAGGAGTGAACAGTTCTGAGGGAATATGCTACCCTCTCCGAGAGGGTCCCCGGATGAGCCCTTGCTGCTTAGTAGTAGTAACTGACTCCTAACCTGACTTCCCTCTCTTCCCTGTCTCACTTCCCTGCTCTTTCATTGACTTAACCAGGACCACTTCCCAAATAAGCTACTGGAACCCAAATTTAAACCTGCTTTTGGGCAATTCAAACTAAAATAATAATAATAATAATAATAATAATAATAATAATAATAATTCCTGATTAAGTATGTGTTAAACAAATGTGCTAAGCAGAATTCTAAGGTAAGCCCAAGATTCCCCGCCCCATGAAATACATGATCTGCACAGTTCCCAAGACTGAATTTTACCTCCATGATTAGGTTATATTTTATGACCTAGTCAACCTTAATATGGGGATATTATCTGGGTATTCCCAACCTAATCACCTGAGACCAATTCAGAGCTTTCTCTGGCTGGTTGCACAAAAGGAAGCCCAGAGAGATTCAAAGCAGGAGAACGATTCAACACACGCATCCTTACTATCTTGCATATGGAGCAAGGAATACAAGCTGCTTCTGGGAATTGAGAGCTAGAATTCCACAAGGGAGTCAGGGATCTCAGTGCTACAACCATAGGAACTGAATTCTTCCAAGAATTCATCCTTCCCAAGTTAAGCTTGGAAGCAGATATTCCCCCCATAGCCTGCATACAATAACTCAGACTAGTCAGCACCTTGATTTCGGCCTTCTGGTACCCTGAGCAGAGAGTCCAGCTGAGCCCATTTGGACTTCTCACCTCTGACACAGGGAAGGAATATGAGTATTATTTTAAGCTTCTAAATTTGTGGCAACTTGTCACACGGCAATTGAAACTAACATACCCAGCAGAGATAATTACCTAAATGTCTAGTCTGGTGATAAAATCAGGTGCTATTCCCCAAGAAATATTCAAATAATACTTCATAAATAGTATGGTGTATTTATCCACAATCTTTTCAAAACACCTCAATATTTCCTTAGTTTTAGTTTTAGTTTCCAAATCACTTCCATGCTAAAAAAGGAATATGACAATACAGGCATTTCAAAATTAAACACTTAAACAATAGATCCTGATGGGACATTTAAAATAAATTAAACCATAACGAGGTCAATATAAGGGAGAAAAAAAAATCTTCCTATGAGGGTGGGGTTGGGAGGAACAGGTCCAATGATGTAATGTCTTTTAGGGTACCACCTTATTACTAAATTAAGCTCCTGATACCTACATGAAGAAGCCATGAGTTTAGGAAGAAATGTTAAGCCTCTCAGTTTGCTCTGAATTTGCAGCAATCCCAGTCTGCAGAGGTATTGAGAGCAGCACAGTTCACTCCATGGCCACTTTTCCTACTTCTAAGTGCATATGCTGATACCCAGACTCACCAAAATGGTGTATATTCTAATGAAATCAGAAATGAAAAGATTGTCAGATGTGCTTTCCCTTGCTAGAGGTCCTCAAGCTACCAAGCCTTGATGCAGTCAAGAGCAATGCTGGGCCCAAGGAGTGTAAAGAATCAGCAAATGCAAAGGATAGCCATAAAAACTGGAGGCAATGAAGAGCCACCAAACAAATGTGGTTAATATGTGCTGAGCTTATGCAAACAAAGAGATAACCCACAGGGCCATGGGGACTGATGGCAGCCCAGGAATTTACTTTCACCTGGTTGGTTTCCATCATTCATGTTTGCTGTTGGCTATATTTGGAAGTTTTACTCTTTTTAAAGGGTCACAAACTACTGAAACACATTATGTTGTTGTGCAGGGGCATTTGGAAGGGAATCTAGTATTAAGATGATTTTTTTCAGTCTCAGATGATGTGACTGAAGCCCAGAGTGAAGGGCCTTGACTAAGCACAGCACAACAAATGAGTGACAGAGCCAGGCCTAACTGTAGGTTCCATTACTTCTATTTAATAAACACTGGCATTTCTTCTCTCCAGTTCTCTCAGATATTTAGAAGCACTGATAGGCCTACTCTTCTAACCGCAACCCCCCCTCCATACATCTACTGTATAAGTATCTGCCAGAGTAATGCTTTAAAATAAGTACCATATCATGTCATTCCTCTGCTTCAATGGCATCTCATCGCACAAAATAAAATCCCAGACTTTTTACACTTCAGGGTTTTAAGGTTATATTATCTGTGTCCTGCCTGCCATGTTGACTTTTCCACCCTACTTTGCTTGCTCATAGCTATTCCACACTCATCTTCTATTCATTAAGTGCATCTACCTTGCTTCAACCTCAGGACCTTTGTACTCGATGTTCTTTCTGCTGAAAATCCTTTACAGTGTTGATTCTTTCTTATCATTTGGGTCTCAGCTATGATAGCACTTCTTTAGAAAAGCCTTCGCTGACCACCCAGTCTAAATCACCCCCACCTTCTAGCAGTCACTTTCTAATTCCAGTATCCTATTTTCTTCAAGCACTTTTCACAGTTTGAAGTCATGGTATTCATTTGTGACTTTACATGTTGTCTTCTCCCACTAAAATGTAAATTCCAAAAGAACAGGATCTCATTTATAATCTTCATAAGCTTCTTGTATCCACAGTATTTAAAATCCTACCTACTACACAGAAAGTCTTTAAAAATCATTGGCTGGGCAGATGAATGAATGAATGAATGAATACTATAACTGCCATCTGCCATAATGTATATGATAACCTCTATTAATCAGAATATTTATCTAACCAAAATAGAGTAGCCCCTTCCTAAATATGTCAGAAAACAGAATTTCCAACACACTGATGAGTGTTACAGCTAGCTACCCCAATGAAATCATCTAAGAAGCCAACTGAAGAGGCCTATATAGAAAGCAAGAAAAACAAATGTAATTTGTATCCACTGGGAACTGACTATCTAGGATAGAGCTGACTAATAGCAAACCATTTACCCTTTTCTTTGGGTTCTAGAGTTGAATTTGTTTATTTTCCCCTACTGTGCTAAAAGCAGATTCTTTTCCTCTCTCTTCTTCCATGGACTCAATGAATTTGCAAAGGAGATAGGATCTCCCTCCTTTTGCTATTCCTTCAGGGTAAAAGATAAAGCTTTTTCCCTCCATGGAAACACAGAGTCACTTCTCTCATAGAGCTTGTAACTGACTCACTGAATACTGCAGCCAGAAAAGGTGCTCTTATTAAAATGTTTCCTATATTATGTCAAAAGCCTCTTCATTCTAATAAATTGTGTTTTTTCTTAAATTGATATATCTAGGTATTATATCTCAGCCAATATTGTTAATACCATCGTATGTTCATGTGAAAGAAAATATGTGAACTATTAATGTTTCCCAATTCCTGCTAAGTTATATATTTAACCTTTTACGGAGTATTTAGGCTTTCTTCTGACAAAAAAACTTTTAGAGATGTATCGCCCTCAAATTGAAGACAATCACTAGTAAAAAACCAGCGTTATTTTTGCTTCCTACTTACTTTTTGCCCTTCATAAAAACTCATCCCCAGGGAGCTGACAAATAAAGATAAATTACCAGTCTAGAGCATTCTAACTAACTAAGGCACTGTAGTCACCTAAATGAATCTCAAAACGTACACTTTGCTATGTTAGCTAAAATTTCTCCTCTCTTTGTCTTCTACTACCTGACCTAGAAATACATAATACCAAGAAAAGATTGTAAAATACAGGTTTATTGTCATGCTGACTGTACTTTTGGATTTAATGATACTCCTTGCCTGGAAAAGGGATTGCTCTATGCCTGGAAAAGTCTGTGATGCAAGTTCTGCACCTTCTCTACCTTAGAGAAAATTCCTCTTTTCCATATAAAACAGCATATATATGACTTTCAATCAATTCTAGACAATGTGATAGGGTCTGATCAAATCACATATCCACCTAATTTATTTTAAGGACTGCTATTATTAAATACAGAAATATATATCTAATTTTAACAGAAATCATAAAAGCTAACATTTACTTAGTTTTTATTATGTGCTAGAAGCTCTTCAATGAGCTACATACAATATATAATTTAATCTTCACCTTTATCCTACAAAGTAGATTTTTAAAAAAGATTTTATTTACTTATTTTAGAGAGAGAGAAAGAGAAAGTGGGGGAGGGCCAGAGGGAGAGAGAGAGAGAGAGAGAATCTCTCAAGCAGACTCAACTGCTGAGCACAGAGCCTGACTCTAGGCTCAATCTCATGATGCCAAGATCATGACCTGAGCCAAAACCAAGAGTTCGATGCTTAACCAACAGCACCACCCAGGTGCCCCATAAGGTGGATATTTTACTACTGTGATGATGAACACACTAAGAACAAGACATTTGAGAGACAGATTGCTTAAGTTCATAACCCAACACTGCCATTTATCTGTGACATGACCTTATTTAACCCCTCTAGGCTTCAGTTTCTTAATCTGTAAAATGGAAATTTTAGTAGTTATCTACCTCATAGGGGTTTTGTGAGTAGCAGATTATATTAAAAAAAGACATAACAGGCTTTAAAGAGTTAATGTCACTGCAGAGAACATTACACTAGAGTTTTCCAAACTTTGGGCATTTTTATACCATATACAGAATTTGGGCCACACTCGAATGTACCATTTTATTATTAAATATTTAAGACTGCTATTTACTTAATATTGCCCCTTTGCAGTGCAATTCTGACACTATCTAGAGTTAGGTCAAGTTCCAAAGCTAAGGGAACAGTGCTCCACAAGACTAGCTCTCCTTCAGGCACCAACCACAAGCTTCAGGGATCCCAAACAAATTCACTCCCACTGCCTCTTCAAATTTGATAATTTGCTAGAATGATTCACAGAACTCTGCACTAGACATATGATTATAGTTCTACTATAAAGAATACAGTCAGGACAAGCTAAATGCAGAGAAACATAGGACAAGGTGTAGGAGGTTCCCAAACACAAAATTTTCATGTCCTCAGGATGCACATGAATATGTATTACCAACCGGGATACTCAGCCAGAGCTCAGTGTCTAGAGTTTTTATTGGGGTTATTACACAGCCGTGAGTGACCCACTGATCACATGACTACACTCAATCTACAACCTACCCAGAGGTTGGGTTGGTATCTCTTGTCTTAGAGCCCCAATATTTGAAACATATGGTTGGTTTTAGGGTTTTTTTTTTTTTTAGCATGGCACCTATCTATCTTGAAACTATCTAGAAGTCCACTGTGAGCCATTTGTAGCATAAACTGAAAAACCCACAATGAATAACAAAAGCATTTCTATCACTTGGCAATTCCAAGGATTAAGAAGTTATCTCTAAAGAACCAGGGACAAAGGCCAGCCAAATTCTTTATTATGAAATACTTTTCAATCAACTCACTTTTTGCCTGAAATAAACGTGTCATCATTGTAAGCAATAACATAATGTAATCAGGTTTGATGTGCTATTCATAACTTTTCTAATATATAATAAGAGAGATAAGTAACTTAAAATTGAAAATGTTTATCTGCATGCCATCCCAAATCATCTCATATCACCATTTATGCATTTATTTTTTAAGAGCTAAGTTTGTTAAATTATTTCCCCAACAAATCCTTATTTTATTTTATGTGTTAGATGTGTTCCATATATAAGTAAAATTGGATTGTATGAGCTATGAGGAACTGTCAGAGTCACATTGTCCTTTCTTTTCATTTTATACACATGGAAACTAAGACCCAGCACAGAGAAGTGAAACATCCAAGTTCACACAGGTAGGATTCCACCTCAGTCTTTTGATCTCCAATACAGGGATCCTTTTACTACTTTAAGTGAGCTCCTTTGGAATTGCTCTAAGGGAGAGAAGTTAGGGTAAGCCTGGCATGCTTTGTACTAAATACTGATGGCATCCTAAGCAGGGTGCAATGTGCAAAGTGCTGAGGATGGTGAGTTGGGCTGACCAGCTCTCCAATCCATGAACCAAGTTAAGTCAACTGGTTTGCTGCCATTCAGGGACCGATTGCTATTTTTCCCCCCGGTATTTAGTGGACACTTTCTTGTTATATCCTTCCTTACTCCAGCCTGCAGGCTTAGAGAAACCCATTTGCAATATCTTCTATTCATCTATTTCAACATGAACCTTAAAAAATAATAAGCACAATGTGGTGAACATGAAACCGAAGAAAAGCTGGCATAAAGAATTTGCATTTAAAAAGCAAAAGGGCAATCATCTTAGGAATTTTCCTCAATCTTGCTAAACAACTCCACTCTGCACAATAATGTTATTTGTCATTTGCCTAATGGGAATGATAAAGTGAGGGCAGAGACAGGCATCTATTTGTAAGATTCAACATTGATTTTTCCCCCTTACATATGTGCCCAGACACAGTTGTGGTGAATGATCTTTTAAAAATTTAAAAATACATTAAATAGATGAATGAGTCTCCAATAAATGTGTACATAAAGAGTTCTTTACTTGACACAGCTTTCTGCCATGAAAACTAAATGCATTCCTGGAATACACTGCAAGTAATCTCTTGACAGCTACTATTTTGGACAGTGATATTTTATACCCATGTTTAAAGTAAACTCTGGTATGTTTTGACTCATTGTTCTTTCTCTTTTTTTTGTTCACCCAGTATCTAAATCCTGCGATGATCCTTTGCAAAATCTCCCTTTGTCGTCCTCCTTGCCTCTCCTTTTGTCAACACACTCTCCACCCTTCCTTTACTTTGTTTCTGGATAACAGAAGAAAATTCTGAGCTGGTCTTTCTGGATCCAGGGCCTCCTAACTACTCACTTCTCTGTGCAGTGATGCTCTTCATCAGTCCTTGAGGTCATTAGGTCACTGCCCTTGCTAGAAAGTCTGTATACTGTGCTAGGATTCAGAGGAGCTGATCTCAAATCCTGACTCTTACACTTATTAGCTGTGGAACTTTAGGCATGTGAATTTATCTTTCTGAGCCACAGTTTACATATCTGTGAAAGGAGGATGAATTGCATACCTCCTAAAGTTATTATGAGAATTAAATGAAACAACCCATGTAAAGTGTTTAGCACAATGCCTGGCATGTTGTAAATGTCCAATAAGTGGTAGCTATAAAAAGCTATGTTATCTATTGAACCAAGCCTAGGGTTTTTTAACTATATTGCAAAACTCTCCAAAACCGAAGCCATCTCCCATGCCTTTATGTTTTTGTTATTTATTTCTTAAGCAATGTAGCCAATGAATGACTCTAAGCCTGAAAAGACTGAAACTCTGAGCAATCTGTCCCCAAGGAACTATGTTCCTGTTACAAAGCACATGCAAGGCACCCCAATATACCATTTTATTAATTTCCATTCAGTCCCAGGTTGGCCAAGCCTAATTACCAGTGTCAAGGAGTCACCACTTGTCACCCCAGATGAAGCTGCCTGCTGATCATGTTGGTAGAAATACAAACCTCCTGAGTCTGATGCTAGTCCTACCAAAGGATGAGCTCCAAGATCATCAGAGGTCAGAATCTTTGCCTGGCTCTTGAGACTTAAACCTTCACACTGCTCTGTTTTCATATGTGCTGAGCCTCTCTCCCCAGCTCAACTATGAGTTGCTTGAGGATAGAGAAAACCTCTCATATATCTTTTGTCATTTCCAGGGATAAAATTCACTTTATAAATGACATAAAGGAGTTGTTTTGATTTGGTCTTTGGTCTGAAACACAGTGCCCAGTCAAAGATAGAGTAGACCAAGCACTATTTCCTTCCTGACCTTTCCTGCTCCTTCCGTCTGAAAATTTAAGTGAAAGGACAAAATTGTGCCTGATGAGGAAACTTTCAGTTTCAAGTAACAAGAACCCAATTCAAACTAGCCTTAGCAAATAATAATAATAATAATAATAATAATAATAATAATAAGGATTTACTGGCTCACTAATTAAAAATTTGATGCAAGTCTAAATTCAAGCAAGTCTAGCTCTAATGATATCAAGAACTTGTCTCTTTCCATCTGCCTGATATCCTGAAGATCTCCAGCAACTCCAATCTTACCTCTTATCATCCTAACTAGTAAAAAAAAAAAAAAGTTTCTCCTTTCCAGAATTTAGGCCCACTGGTTTGACTAGCTAGTCTTGAGTCCCAAGCCCTCTGCAAAACTACTTATTGTATTTGGGAGAGAGCAGAGCCCTGGAGTGATAATCTCCTCCTGATTGAATGCAAATGAGTGAAAGATAGTTCCCTAAGAAAAAACTAGAGCTGTTCCAAATAAAAGAGAAATCCACATTGGCTAGAGAAAGAAGATATTTATTAGGCCATCCAAGGCTCTAAACCTTGCAGCTACCTTTGGAGCCCTTTAGCAGCTTAAAGACTGGGTCAATTCCACTGACAAATCCTTAGGGCACACTTCCCTCTGCAGTTAGAGTATCATTTACATAACATATCCCAAGGGTAAGTTGCTCCTAAGTTATACATCTTCCCTGTTCGTGTTTGTAGTGTTCCTGTTTGGGTTCTTAGGTCCTTGAAGACCTGATCTGTTAAAGCTGGATCTCACAGGACACTGGCTCTGGCTGGTCTAAGGGCAAATGGAAGAGGATAATAAAAGCTTAACTGGAGCTTGAGTTTTGCTACAATCAAGTCAAATTTTCCCTCTCTTGATGTCACAGGGTTCCTTCTACTTCCTTCTGTATATTTCAGTCAGTCCATCATCAATTAACATTTATTAATTGCTTATATGGGCCAAGCACCAGGGTGAAGGTAATGTGAAGGCATGGAGGTACAAACAGGAGATTTTAAAGATCTGCAAGTAGAGTGGTAGGGGAAGGCTGGTGTTTTGGAGGTGTTGGTGGGAAAAGAGAAGCGGTATGAGATGAAGCCAGAGGTGGATAGATGGAGTAGATGTGTAGATGGGCCAAGTACATTCCTCTTCAAGAAAAGTCTTGCTCTTTGGTTGCAGGGAGTACAATCTGCAGCTGGACTCCCACAATCAGCACTTTATGGTGGCCCTCAGTTACAGAGAGTTGTTTTTCCAAGTTTTTATTCCTGGGGCAGCCTACAGGGGCTAAAGGCCTGCTGTTTGCGGCCTAAAGGGGAACACTCTGATAGACAGAACTCCTCCAGAGCCTCCAATGGGTAGGTTAACCAAGGCCATGTCAAGCCTGCGTCATAGTTTGACTTCTTTTCTTCAATACTGCTTTCCCTCCTTATTTTCATTGGCATTGCTCTCTAGTAAATATCTGGAGCCCCAAACTCCATCTCACTTCTGCTCCTAGAGAGCTCAACTTAGACACCAGTATGGATCACACCACAATAAGTTTTGTATATAAAGTTGAGCCTGTACCTTTGCTCAAGAATTTCATAAGGATGGGATGCCTGGTGGCTCAGCAGTTAGCATCTGCCTGTGGCCCAGGGCATGATCCTGATCTGGGGATCGAGGTCCACATCAGGCTCCCTATGAGGAGCCTGCTTCTCCCTCTGCTTATATCTCTGCCTCTCTCTGTGTGTGTCTCTCATGGATAAAAAAATAAAATCTTTAAAAAAAAGAATTTCATAAGGAGAATCAATGCATGAACTATGCTCTATGAACTTTTAGTATCTCCCAAAGTTTGAAATAAACACCCTGACTTGTTACAAAGGTGGGAAAACAAAGAATAAAAACGACTCTATTGTATACATTGAACAACCATTATTGAGTGCCTGTTTAGGGGAAAAACTGAGGCATCAGAGACACATAAAGGAAAACATGGCACATGGGAGATAGTCCCTGAGGTTTCAAACTGGTTTTGAGAGTACATGTGAACCAAAGAGACAATGTGAAAATGAAGATCTAAAACACACTATTGTAGGATGTGCTTTGTATTAGTTTCCTAGGGTTACTGTAACAAAGTACAAACTGGGTGGCTTTAAGCAATAGAAATTTATTCCCTCACAATTCTGGGGACTAGAAGCCTAAAATCAACGTTCAGCAGGGCCATGTTCCTTCTGAGTGTTATAGGGAAGCATGTGTCCTCAATTCTTCCCAGCTCCTGGTATTGTTGGCAGTCCTTGGCATTTTGGGTTTGCCTCTATCATCACAAAGTGTTCTCCCTTTGTGGGTTGTGTCTCTGTTTTCTCTTCTTATAAGGACACCAGTCATATTAGAATGGGGCCTATCCTAAAGTGATACGACTTCATCTTCACTTGATGACATCTGTTAAGACCATATTTCCAAATAAGGTCATATTATGAGGTTCTGGGGTTAGGGCTTCAACATATCTTTTTGGCAACACAATCAAACTCACAACAGGCTTCAATAAGAATGTCATTGCCTAGACAGGTAATCATCACAATGGTTAGAAGCACCAGTTTTAGAGTCAGATAGTCTAGTGTTGAAATTTTGGCTTTCCACTTACGACATGATACTGAACAAGTTACTTTCCTCCCTAAGTTGAAATGACCTTATGTGTAAAACAGGAATAATAGCAGTATGTGTTCACTAAGATCCCTCTCTCCTCTTCCTCCAGGCACACTCCCTACTGATGTTATACACGGTGGTTTGATTTTCCGTGGCTGATTCTAACAGAAGTGACATATGTCATTCAAGTGTAGAAGTACTGAAGAGTTTAGCACCCCATTCTCCTGGCTTTCATCCCTGCCATGGCTAACCCTAAAGGTTTGTGTTGAGATAATAGCATCATCCTCCATCAGCCTACCTTCCTAAATGATAGTGATAAACAAATACTCCCATTTATCTGCTGAAGAAATGTAGTGTGAAAATGTAGTGTGAACAAGGAAAATCTTTGTTTCACTTAGCCTTTGGGATTTTGGTATTATTTGTTACTATAGCATAACCTACCTTGTCCTGATGGTGTTTACCTCAAAGGACTGGTATGAGGCTTAAATAAGATGAAGCATATAAAGTGTTCAGCATGGTGCCTAACACATAAGAAGCTTCAATAGTACTATTTTTATTTTGCCTAAGGGAGCAGATATATTGCAGCATTTACATAGCAAAAATTCTGTGAAAGTCCATTCTCCTTCTATAGTATGGGAGGAGGAACTCATATTCAACAGTTATTATATCTCTCTACAGTAGTAATATTTATTGAATGCTTACTATGTGCCAAGTGCTGTTCTAATGGCTTTACATGCATTAACTCATTTAATCCTACATCTACTACAGGAGATAGGTACTAGGATTATCCTTTTTCACAGGTAAGGAAATTAAAGCACAGCAAGGTTGAATAACTTGCCCAAAGTCATAAAGCCAGGAGATGGCAGATCAGTAGTTGTACTCATACAATCCAGCTCCAGCCTGAACCCTGCCCTAGACTCACATTCTTACACAAACAAGTACAAACAGCAGAGCATGTTTGAGAACTTTCCAGGACTCTCTTGGAAGGGAAAGCAGAAGTAGAGGAAGAAGCATCTTGCTTTCAAGATGCCCCAGGGTCAAATTACCCATTATCCCAGGAGAGTAACAAAATGCTTTTCAGTCTCATCTGCTAAACTCAGGCAAGCTGGATACAAAACATTTGCAACCTAGGGACATCGTTTTGCAGTGCCATCATGAACAGACCAACACATTTGGTTTTAGCTAGACATTTACAAAAAAAGCAGGGCACACCGCCTTGAGACTGAGCACACACATAGGAGTGACAGATGCTGCCCACGAAGGCTACAGGCCCTTGTTCTCCAAGGCTGCAGGAGAGAGGGAGTGATGTAGAATTCCTCTGGAACTTAGAAATGATGGATTTATAACAACCCCCTCAAATTGATTCCATCTGAGTTTATGTGGGTTTGGCCCTTGTCCCTGCCTTCCCTGAAAAGCCCTAGAATGGCAGGTAATGAGAGCACAAAGCCTTTTCCAGAGCCAAGTTCTATTTGCTGAAATCACCCCAGAATCTTGGAGTCAGAAGACCAGATGCATATTTTACATGCCATGGTTTCCAGGGAGAAACATTTAGAATGGCCCATCTGTATTAGTGTATTAGTTTCCTAAGGCTACCATAGCAAAGTATCAGAGACTAGGTGTTTTAAACAACAGAAATTTATTTTCTCACAATTCTAGAAGCCAGAAGTCCAAAATCAAGGTGTCAGCAGATTTGGTTTCTTCTGAGGCTTCTCTGCGTGTCAGGCAGATGGTGACCTTCTCATTGTGTCTTCACATGGTTTTTCTTCTGTATCTGTCTATGTGCTAATGTCCCATGAGAATGCCTACCCTAATGACCTCATTTTAATTTGATTACCTTTTTAAATAACACATTCTGAGGTACTAGGGTTTAGGATTTCAACATATGAGTATGGAGAGAACAACTCAGCTCACAATATCATCCAGTAAAGCAACTATAGATCTTTAACTAAAATAAATAGTTCCACAACCTCTTAAATAAGGGACATAGTTCTGTATCATTCTGGATGGAAGATTATTCCTCGAATTTACACCTTGTTTTGTTCAATCAGCTATTCTTTCTTTATTGTGAAAAAAGAGTGAATTAGTGAAAAAGCTAATGCCCTTTGTGATAGTGACTTTGTGGTCAGAATCAAAGAGAGGTGGCTACCAGCTGGTCATACTGAACATACATGTTCATATATGAGTAATCTCATATCCAGTAATACCTTATATTTCCACATAGCCCTTCACAGTTTCAATTACTTTTATCTTAATTATCTCTTTCTATCTTCACATCATGTTATAGGTTAGGCTCTGAAGATCCCCAGAAAGAGGAGATAACTCATTTCACATCACACAGCTACATGGAAACAGAGTGGGTGGAGGCAAGAACACTAGTCTCTGGAATCCTAGTAAAACTCAATAATTCAATAAACATTAGTATTTGTTTTCTGGAAAATTTTTTTTTATTAAATAGTCACTACAGTTAGAGGCTTATAGCTACAATGGCAAATGGAGTAATGGCTCCAAATAAGAGAAATTGTTCTTTCATATGTAATATATATTTTTTTCAGAAAGATTTATTTGGACTTGATAGGCTAGGATTTCTCAGCCTCAGCATCATTGACACTCTGGACCAAATAATTCATTGTTGGTGAGAGCTGACCTGCACATTTTAGAATATTTAGAGGAATCTTTGGCCTCTAGATACCTGCAGCACACACCCACTCCTACACCAGCTGTGACAACCCAAAATGTTTCCAGGTATTGCCAAATGACCCTTTGGGCCCCAAATCATCAATGGTTGAGAACCACATTCTAAGTCAAAGGGAAATTATCCCTGCAAATGTTTAAAAAAAATATACATGATTAGGGCACCTGGAGGGCTCAGTCAGTTGAGTGTCCAACTCTTGATCTCAGCTCAGATCTTGATTCCAGGGTCATGAGTTCAAGTGCTATGCTGGGCTTCATAATGGAGCCTAATTTTTTTAAAAAAAGTATATATGATAACATGTACTTTTACAAACCAACTTAACCATCATATTTATACTCAGCTTAGGTTCAGTATTCTATTCCTTCTTCTCTGTCCAATGACCACCAAATGGAGAAAGCAATTTCTTTTTTTTTAATAAATTTATTTTTTATTGGTGTTCAATTTGCCATCATACAGAATAACACTCAGTGCTCATCCCGTCAAGTGCCCCCCTCAGTGCCCGTCACCCATTCACCCCCACCCCCCCGCTCTCCTCCCCTCCCACCACCCGTAGTTCGTTTCCCAGAGTTAGGAGTCTTCATGTCTGTCTCCCTTTCTGATATTTCCTACCCCTTTCTTCTCCCTTCCCTTATATTCCCTTTCACTATTATTTATATTCCCCAAATGAATGAGACCATATAATGTTTGTCCTTCTCTGATTGACTTATTTCACTCAGCATAATACCCTCCAGTTCCATCCACGTTGAAGCAAATGGTGGGTATTTGTCATTTCTAATGGCTGAGTAATATTCCATTGTATACATAAACCACATCATCTTTATCCATACATCTTTTGATGGACACCGAGGCTCTTTCCAGTTTGGCTATTGTGGACATTGCTGCTAGAAACATTGGGGTGCAGGAGTCCCGACATTTCACTGCATCTGTATCTTTGGGGAAATCCCCAGCAGTGCAATTGCTGGGTCGTAGGGCAGGTCTATTTTTAACTCTTTGAGGAACCTCCACACAGTTTTCCAGAGTGGCTGCACCAGTTCACATTCCCACCAACAGTGTAAGAAGGTTCCTTTTTCTCCACATCCTCTCCAACATTCGTGGTTTCCTGCCTTGTTAATTTTCCCCATTCTCACTGGTGTGAGGTGGTATCTCATTGTGGTTTTGATTAGTATTTCCCTGATGGCCAGTGATGCAGAGCATTTTCTCATGTGCTTGTTGGCCATGCCTATGTCTTCCTCTGTGAGATTTCTGTTCATGTCTTTTGCCTATTTCATGATTGGATTGTTTGTTTCTTTGCTGTTGAGTTTAATAAGTTCTTTATAGATCTTGGAAACTAGCCCTTTATCTGATATGTCATTTGCAAATATCTTCTCCCATTCTGTAGGTTGTCTTTTAGTTTTGTTGACTGTATCCTTTGTTGTGCAAAAGCTTCTTATCTTGATGAAGTCCCAATAGTTCATTTTTGCTTTTGTTTCTTTTGCCTTCGTGGATGTATCTTGCAAGAAGTTACTGTGGCCAAGTTCGAAAAAGGGTGTTGCCTGTGTTCTCCTCTAGGATTTTGATGGAATCTTGTCTCACATTTAGATCTTTCATCCATTTTGAGTTTTTCTTTGTGTATGGTGCAAGAGAGTGGTCTAGTTTCATTCTTCTGCATGTGGATGTCCAATTTTCCCAGCACCATTTATTGAAGAGACTGTCTTTCTTCCAGTGGATAGTCTTTCCTCCTTTATCGAATATTAGTTGACCATAAAGGTCAGGGTCCACTTCTGGGTTCTCTATTCTGTTCCATTGATCTATGTGTCTGTTTTTGTGCCAGTACCACACTGTCTTGATGACCACAGCTTTGTAGTACAACCTGAAATCTGGCATTGTGATGCCCCCAGCTATGGTTTTCTTTTTTAAAATTCCCCTGGCTATTCGGGGTCTTTTCTGATTCCACACAATTCTTAAATAATTTGTTCTAACTCTCTGAAGAAAGTCCATGGTATTTTGATAGGGATTGCATTAAACGTGTAAATTGCCCTGGGTAACATTGACATTTTCACAATATTAATTCTGCCAATCCATGAGCATGGAATATTTTTCATCTCTTTGTGTCTTCCTCAATTTCTTTCAGAAGTGTTCTATAGTTTTTAGGGTATAGATCCTTTACCTCTTTGGTTAGGTTTATTCCTAGGTATCTTATGCTTTTGGGTGTAATTGTAAATGGGATTGACTCCTTAATTTCTCTGAGAAAGCAACTTCTGAGTCCAATACTTAACTCCCGCATGCCCAGTTGCTTCACCTATGGTCTTTGGGTCTCCTCATTTCTTGAGCGCTTACAACTCTTGAATCTGTGCTACTCATTTTCGTTCAGTAACACAAAATGGGTTTGAATTCTTAATTGAAAATTATTTAACAGTGGTACTTATATCAGCAACTCAAATATATATATATATATATATATATATATATATATATATATATATATATATATATATTTAAAGGTGGGACCTAACTACTGAACCCTAAGTGTCATGATCTGTTTATCTTAGAAAGTAAATTCTATGACATGATACTCTACATAGAAAACCCAAAAGCCTCCACCCCAAGATTGCTAGAACTCATACAGCAATTTGGTAGCGTGGCAGGATACAAAATCAATGCCCAGAAATCAATGGCATTTCTATACACTAACAATGAGACTGAAGAAAGAGAAATTAAGGAGTCAATCCCATTTACAATTGCACCCAAAAGCATAAGATACCTAGGAATAAACCTAACCAAAGAGGTAAAGGATCTATACCCTAAAAACTATAGAACACTTCTGAAAGAAATTGAGGAAGACACAGATGGAAAAATATTCCATGCTCATGGATTGGCAGAATTAATATTGTAAAAATGTCAATGTTACCCAGGGCAATTTATACGTTTAATGCAATCCCTATCAAAATACCATGGACTTTCTTCAGAGAGTTAGAACAAATTATTTTAAGATTTGTGTGGAATCAGAAAAGACCCCGAATAGCCAGGGGAATTTTAAAAAAGAAAACCATAGCTGGGGGCATCACAATGCCAGATTTCAGGTTGTACTACAAAGCTGTGGTCACCAAGACAGTGTGGTACTGGCACAAAAACAGACACATAGATCAATGGAACAGAATAGAGAACCCAGAAGTGGACCCTGAAATGTACAGTCATCTAATATTCGATAAAGGAGGAAAGACTATCCATTGGAAGAAAGACAGTCTCTTCAATAAATGGTGCTGGGAAAATTGGACATCCACATGCAGAAGAATGAAACTGGACCACTCTCTTTCACCATACACAAAGATAAACTCAAAATGGATGAAAGATCTAAATGTGAGACAAGATTCCATTAAAATCCTAGAGGAGAACACAGGCAACACCCTTTTTCGAACTTGGCCACAGTAATTTCTTGCAAGATACATCCACGAAGGCAAAAGAAACAAAAGCAAAAATGAACTATTGGGACTTCATCAAGATAAGAAGCTTTTGCACAGCAAAGGATACAGTCAACAAAACTAAAAGACAACCTACAGAATGGGAGAAGATATTTGCAAATGACATATCAGATAAAGAGCTAGTTTCCAAGATCTATAGAGAACTTCTTAAACTCAACACTAAAGAAACAATCCAATCATGAATGGGCAAAAGACATGAAGAGAAATCTCACAGAGGAAGACATAGACATGGCCAACATGCACATGAGAAAATGCTCTGCATCACTGGCCATCAGGGAAATACTAATCAAAACCACAATGAGATACCACCTCACACCAGTGAGAATGGGGAAAATTAACAAGGCAGGAAACAACAAATGTTGGAGAGGATGCGGAGAAAAGGGAACCCTCTTACACTGTTGGTGGGAATGTGAACTGGTGCAGCCCCTCTGGAAAACTGTGTGGAGGTTCCTCAAAGAGTTAAAAATAGACCTGCCCTACGACCCAGCAATTGCACTGTTGGGGATTTACCCCAAAGATTCAGATGCAATGAAACGTCGGGACACCTGCACCCCGATGTTTCTATCAGCAATGGCCACAATAGCCAAACTGTGGAAGGAGCCTCGGTGTCCATCGAAAGATGAATGGATAAAGAAGATGTGGTTTATATATACAATGGAATATTACTCAGCAATTAGAAACGACAAATACCCACCATTTGCTTCAACGTGGATGGAACTGGAGGGTATTATGCTGAGTGAAATAAGTCAATCGGAGAAGGACAAACAGTGTATGTTCTCATTCATTTGGGGAATATAAATAATAGTGAAAGGGAATATAAAGGAAGGGAGAAGAAATGTTGGGAAATATCAGGAAGGGAGACAGAACATAAAGACTCCTAACTCTGGGAAACGAACTAGGGGTGGTGGAGGGGGAGGAGGGCGGGTGTTGGAGGGGAATGGGTGACGGGCACTGAGGGGGCACTTGACGGGATGAGCACTGGGTGTTTTTCTGTATGTTGGTAAATTGAACACCAATAAAAATTAATAAAAAAAAAAAAAGAAAGAAAGTAAATTCTAATATATGCCAATGCACCACCCAAAGAAATCAACAGCTGAGAATATTTTCAAAAGAAAAGCAAGACAGAGCTGTAAGGTAAAGGTTGAATAATTTGGTCTTGAAAAACTTGATTCTAAATTTTTTTTAAGTTAAGCGTTAGATAAATCGTATATGGTAGTGGCATAAGAAGCCAAAGAAATGAATGGAAAAGGATGCATAGCAATCATACTTCAGTATATAAGAACATTTAATAGAAATAATAATGACCAATAAATGTAGGAAACTAAGTTTAATTTTATTAATATCAAAGAAATGCCAATTAAAACATCAAAAATACTCCTTACAACTATCAAATGGCATATTTTAAGCAGAAATTTGTAAAATTATAGTACTAACCAAGAGAAGAATTCAGAAAAGTTGACTTTGTAATTAACTGGTTTCTGGATTTGGATAATAAAATAATACTTTTAACTAAATAATGAAATATTGTTTTTTTGAAATATTGTTAACATAATAAATATAATTCATTTTTTAAAAGTGTAACCATAAAACATGCTCTGTGTGTGTGTGTGTGTGTGTGTACTTTTTTTCTAAGGATTTTATTTATTTATTCATGAGAGACACAGAGAGGCAGAGACATAGGCAGAGAGAGAAGCAGGTTCCCTGTGGGGAGACACATGTAGGACTCAATCCCAGGACCCCGGAATCACAACCTGAGCCAAAGGCAGATGTTCAACCACTGAGCCACCCAGGTGCCTCTATATATATCATGGTTTACTCAATCCTTATCATTAACCGCCAGAGGATTTCCAATTTTTCTTAAAATAAGTAATAATACGGGGCTCATGGGTGACTCAATCAGTTAAATGTCCAACTCTTGATTTTAGTTCAGGTCATGATTTGAGGTCCTGGGAACATTCCCAGGTTACACTTAACAGGGAAACTACTTGACATTCTCTTTCTCCCTTTGCCCCTCGCCCTGATCATACATGCTCTATTTCTCAAATAAATAAATAATACATTAATTAATTAATTAATTAATTTTTAAAGTAATAATGCAATAAATATACCTATAGATTATTGTTTGTATGCATCTCTATTGCATTTCTGGAAATCAAATGATTGGGTCAAAGTTCATGAATACTTTTAAGACTTTTGATTGTTTTTGGATTCCCTCTAGTACTAACATATCAACTCATACTCCTTGTCTAAGAGTAAAAAAAGTATAATAGCTTACTTTGTTTCCCCACCCATATCCTCCATGACTATTTCTGTGATCATATGTGAATGTGCTAACACTAAAAGTTATCATTTTAAAATTTCTGCCAAATAATTCTCTCCTTAATAGATGAAAAATAGTATATCTTGATGTTTAAGTTGGATTTTTTATTATTAGAAGTTGGAGCCCTTAACACGCACATTTTCCATTTATATTTATATTGCTTGTTATCTGTCCAATCCTGAAACTTCAACATGACATTTTGATTTGAAGTGCCTTCCAAAATATTTTAATATCTAGGGAGGCAAGTTTCCCCTTCATTTCTCTTCTTGTTCAAAATTTTCTTGGTTTGTTTCCAAATTTCTCTCTCTCTGTTCCTTTCTTCTGTTTGTCTTCTCTTGTGTCCTGATGGCTTTCTTTAGTGTTAAGACTCCTTTCCCTTTTTTCTTCCTGTATTTACTAGGAGTTGCTGCTTTGTGGTTACCATGATGTTCACATATATCATACTATGTATTTAACAGTCCGTTTTAAGTCGATAGCAATTCAAATTTGAACATATTCCAAAACTCTACATTTTTACTCCCTCCACATACATTTTATGTTTTAAATGTTACTTTTTACTTCTTTTTAGTTTATATATTCCTTAACTAATTATTGCAGTTTTAGTTAACTTTATTACTTTTGTCTTTTAACCTTCTTAATAGCTTTATAAGTGATTAGTCCACTACCTTTATTATATATAATCTTTTTCCAGTGACATTTTTACCTTCATATGTTTTGTTTTTAATGCCATTTCTTTTCAGCTTAAAGTCCCTTTAATATGTCTTCTAAGACAGGTTTAATGGTGATAAAATCCTTTAACTTTTGCTGGTTTGGAAAACTCTTTTATCTCTCCATCAAATCTGAATGATAGTTTTGCCAGATAGAGTATTCTTGGGTGGGAGTTTTTTCTTTTTTCCTTTCAGTACTTTGAATATGTTTTGTTAGTCCCTTCTGGTTTGCAAAGTTTCTGCTCAGAAATCTGCTGACAGCCATATGACGTTTCTCTTGCACATAACAATTTGTTTTCCTTTTGCTGTTTTTAAGATTCTCTCTTTATCTTTTGATGTTTTAATTATAATGTGTCTTGGTGTAGCCCTCTTTGGGTTTCTCTTATTTGGAACTCTCTAGGCTTCTTGGATCTGGATGTCTGTTTTCCTTTCCTGGGTTACAAAGCATTTTAACCATTATTTATTTTTTTAATTTAATTTTATTTTATTAAAGATTTTATTTATTTATTCATGAAAGACACACAGAGAGGCAGAGACATAGGCAGAGAGAGAGAAGCAGGCTCCACACAGGGAGCCTGATGTGGGACTAGATCCTGGGACTCCAGGACCACTCCCTGGGCTGAAGGCAGGCACTAAACTGCTGAGCCATCCAGGGATCCCCCCATTATTTCTTTAAATAAGTTTTCTACCCTTTTCCCTCTCTCTCCTCCTCCTGGGTCCTCGATAATGCAAATGTTTCTGGTTGATATTGCCCAAGAGCTCCCTTAAGCTATTTTCATTTTTTAAAATTCTTTGCTCTTTCTTTTTGCTGCTCTGAATGAATTCCACTGCTTTATCCTCCAGCTCACTGATCTGCTCTGCTTGATGCAGTTTGCTGTATAAACCCTTTCGTGTCTTTTCCAGTTCAGTTACTGTATTCTTCAGCTCTGTGACTTCTGTTTGGTATTTTCTTATGTCTCCTACCTTTTTGTTGAAGTATTCACTATGTTCATTTATTCTCCCCTTGGGTTTGGTGAGCATCTTTATGACTATTACATTTATTTCTTAATGATTATAACCATATCATTAAGGTACTTTTCTGACGTTTTGTTTTGTTCTTTAATTTGGAACATATTTCTCTGTTTCCTTATTTTGCTTGGCTCTCTATGTTTGTTTCTGTGTATTAAGTAAAGGTTACTTCTCTCAGTCTTAATAGAGTGGTCTTGTGTAGATGATGATCATTCTCATTCAACTTTGCCCTAGCTCTTGCTCATCTCTTGAACCTTGTGATTGTCTAAAATCACATGATTTATTCTTAATATGTCCCCATTGTTGGGGATATGTTAAAACCCATTAGTGAAACAAGAGGAAGACTCTCATTTAGCACCTACTTTCAGGCTGAATGGAAGCCAGACTCTCAGGCAGCAGCTTTTAAAGTGTGCATGTATACAGACATTTCTCGAAAGGAGACATAGAGATGCCCAAAGACACATGAAAAGATGCTCAACATCATCATCATCAGCCAGATGTAAATCTAACACCTGTTAGAACGGCTAAAATAAAAAACACAAGACACGGCAATGTTGCCAAGGATGCAGACAAAAAGGAATCCTTGTGCACTGTTAGTATAATGCAAACTGGTACAGCTTCCCTGGAAAAATGGTACAGAAGTTCCTCAAAAAATTAAAAATATAAAAAAAAATTAAAAATAGAAGTATCCTATGATCCAGTAATTACACTACTGGGTATTTACCCCCAAAAGCAAAAACACTAATTCAAAGGGATACATGCACCCATTTATAGCAGCATTATTTACAATAGCTAAACTACAGAAGCAGGCCAGGTATCCATGGATAGATGAATGATAAAAAATATGTGAGATATATATCATGGGATATTATCCAGCTGTAAAAAGAAATGAAATCTTATCATTTGCAACAATGTAGAAAGTATAGAAATTATAATGCTAAGGGAAATAAGTCAGTCAGAAAAAGACAAATACCACGTGATCTCACTCATGTGTGGAAGTTAAGAGACAAACAAATGAGCAGGAGAAAGAAAAAAGGAGAGCAAGACAAACCAAAAAACAGATTTTTGACTATAGAAAACAAACTGATGGTTACCAGAGAAGAGGTGGTAGATGGAGAGATGGGTGAAATAGGTGATGGGGATTAAAGAGTACACTTATCATAATTTAAAAAAATAAAATAATAAAAAAATAAAATAAATGAAGTATACAAATATACACAGTCCTATGGAACCACAATTATAATCCTTGCTAGCCTCCAGACCAGGAGATCTGGAGGTGTCCCCTGGGTTACAGTTGCAAAAACTGAGACCCAGATGAGTGTATAAATTCCTTTTTGGGAAGTTGAGCTTTAGAATGGCCAAAGGGTTGTGCAAGGATGGTGTCTCCCTGCTTACATTCCCTGGGAGCACTTCCTTACTCTCTGAGTGGGAAACCTGAAGCCTATCCCTTAAGCTGAAGTTCCAGGCTAAGTAAATAAGACTTTCTCACAGGAAGACTGAGGTGTGTTTCAGCCTGCTGTCTGTGTAGTGCCCTGGGGGTGGTAGCCTGCCAAGAAGCATCTTTCCAATTGTTTTAGTCCCTTGGAGCTCCGGAATGCCAGCCTTCTTGGCCATCACAGCCAGGCAATCAAGGGGTGTCCCTTGTGTGGGTTGCATGTATCCACTGACTTTAGAAAGGCAGCTGGAGAGTGTTGGGGACAAGGCACGGTTGTTGGCTTCAGAAAGGCAGCCGGAAAATGTCTTGACTGTGCCTGCCCGAAATCTTCAGCAACACAGCAGGAAGAGTTCCTTGTCTGTGTGTGTGTTGGCTTTAGGCTAGTAGTGGGAGAAGGCTGCCCCTGCTAGCACTCATCAGCCCTAGCCAGGGACAAGGGAGTATCAGAAGTGCCTACGCTTGTAGACTTTAGCTAAGGAGCAGGAGAACTCCATGACCACTTGCACTTGCCCATCTCATTAAGGAAGCAGGGAGGTACTACAACCACCTATACTCTCAGGTCTCAGCAAGTGCCAGGACCATTCACTCATGCCCAGATCATCAAGGTCGTGGGAAAGTACCATATTTACCTTACTCACCTGTGCTGGCAGGCTATGTGGAGAGTGCAACAATGACTTCTACCAGCACTTCCATTTCTAGGGAGTATCTCAGCCGTCTCCTGCTCCCCAAGCCAATGCCCCCGGATCAGCCAATAAATCTCCCTCACATATAGTTTATGTACTTTCCAAACTGTTATTTTTTTTTTCACTTGGTCTCAGGGTGAGAAATACTGCTTAGGAGCCAGCCAAGGGGGTAATCTCAGGTTTCTACAATATTTTGGGACCCCCAGATCTCAGCCCCATTGGTTTTCTAAGCCAGACGTCCTATACAGATTCCAGAGGCTGGGGTGCTCAGCGTGGGGCACAAACCCCTTACACTTGTGGGAAGAGCACTTGCTTGGTAAGATCTCTCTCTACTGTGTGCCATGGTACCAGGGGTAGGTTTTTTGTGCCGCTGTGTCTCTGCCTCTCCTACCTTCTTGATGTGGTCCTTTTATACCTTATTGAGAAAAACAATTCCTCCAGTTTCAGGTTAAATTCAGAAGGAAATAATCCTTATGTAGCTACAGATTTGTGTATCCAAGGAAGGGAGTTCTGGATCTTGCTGCCCCATCATCTTGGAGCCCTTCCTCTAACATGTATATTTCTTTATGAAATATTAAAGTATTTATAATATTCACTTACCTATCCATGTGTTAAAGCTCAGTATTTGATCCCTTGGTTAAGTTTTTTTGTTTTTTCTCTAGGAGAGATATGTTACTTTCTAGGTTGATTCCTGGGTCTTTAGTATTTGTCATGCTATTTTGAATATCATCTCTTATGTTAACAAATTGTCTAACACATTATTACTGGTACAGAGGCAACATAATTTTTAAGGTATTTATATTATACCTCATTTGATTTCAGAATTTAGTTCATATTCCCAATAACTTTTTACATTTTATTTGATTTTTATTGATTCAAGATAATTTCCTAACTGCTATTTAACATTTCTGTAAATTAAAATCTGTATTATGATGGAAACAATATATTTTTAAAAATGAAGGCCAATTTTTCCATAACCCCAAAGAGTGCAATTGCCAGTCCAGAAAAACATTTAACAATCTATACATCAGTGTGGAGAGTACAAAAAAAGTCATTCTAATACCTGTCTTCTCCATACAATCCACTTCCTGTTTTTTGCAACTCTTTACTCTGAATTTTCTAAATCTATATTTTTTCCAAGACATTTTTTCTTACTTCTGACACTAACCTAGTGTTAATTATTAATATGGAAGGGCTATTGGATACTCAATAAAGAATTACTTATTCCATTACCTTTGAACTCTATCAGAAAAAAAAAAATCTCTCAAAGAGAAGTGGTGAGTTGAAGAACCCATCTGAGAGACAAGTCAGAATGGTGTACAAAAGGACTACACTAGAGCTAGAATGAAAAAACCTGGGTTTGAGAATTTGACTCCATTGTTTACTATCTGGATGACTGAGGATAATTTACTTAATTCTTCTCAGTCACATTTTCATCTATAAATTGGAACTAAATAATAAATAAATAAAGTAGCAAATAAAGAATAAATAACAATAATCATAACAACAATAAACTCACTTTCAAATCCATAATGCCCAGCATACAGTCAGTGCTCAAACAATGCCTGTTGAATGACTGATTTGTCACCATTCTAATTGGTCTATAGATAGCAGGTATTGAGTAAATATTTAATGTTGTAAGCCTCAGTGGAGATAATAACATAAAAACATCCTGTGAACTATAAAGCACTCTACAAATGCGAGGGGTTTTTACAAGCCTAAAGGAACATGATAGTTTTCACTCTTAGAAGATAGAAAATTTCAAAACACCATATTTCCATCTGCTACAATAAGATGGTAGCAACAGCAATTTCAGCATTGTGTTGTAAGACCAAGGTTTAAAAACTAGGCTTCATGCCCAAAAGCTCCCATGCAGACATGGGTGCATCTTCCTGACTAAGCAAAGCAGCATTGAGAAGCACTAAGTGGGGAGACAGAGCTGTTCAGAATTATACTGTGACCCAGAGGTAGCCCTCCAGGTGAGCTGTGGACTCCCTCTACTTCCTCTAGGCCCTGGGAAAGGCAATGTCAGAAGACGAGATGAAAACATATGGATAGAGAACAGCAAGCTGACAGCTGAGGCTCTGTTTTATAATAACACATAAAAGTAACAGCTATGCTAGTTAAAATGGGATTACTTTAAAATATATTCATATATATATATACATATATATACTCTTACACGCACACACACACACACAGACACGTCTTAAAAACTGGGATAGAGAAGTTGTCTCCAGAGGCAGATCAAATCAGATGAAGAGTCAGGATTTTGCAAGCTCTTGTCCATAACACTGATGCACAACACTGAAAGTTAGGAGAGGACCAAGATTCACCTCTTCTATACCAGGGTCCTAACCAATGAATGCAAGAAACTGATACAATGCATTAGCTACGAGTACATAGCCAGACAAGCACCCAATGACCTTCAAATGAGGGGGCAGCGTGGTAAATGGCTTTGGAGAATGTAGCTTTGAGTTCAGTGAATAACTCTTATTTCCTTCAGAAACCTGGATCTTGGCGTCAACCCATGTGAGGATAGCTGGATCTGCAGAGGACATGTGTTCTCGCACTCAGTTGGTGAAAAGAAGAGAATAGCTCGCCCCAAACATCAGCAGCAGCAGGATGCAGCACACGACAAAGCAATAGATGGTCTGGTGCTGCCTTTTTAATTTAGTCATCCTGTCCCCTAAGAAATGTGGTACAGTGAATGTACCCAGATTTGATCATCATATTATTTATTCCTCCTACATGGTGAAGAATAATGAGAAAAAGTATGGGGACAGAACTTCCTTCCTCAGTGAATATTAAGGGAGAGAAATACTATATTTTCCTTCAAAAATCATTATTTGTTTCATTATCTGCTTTATATCTAAGCAATACACCAAAGAAATTCCATGTAAATAATATGTGAAATCCACGTATTGGAGATTGCAGTGGCTTTAATAAGTATTCTATATTCAAGGCAATAATATAATCATTGGCAATTGCTCACATATTGATACAACTGTAAATACCTAGGTTCAGAATCTAAGATACATAATCTTTTACCAAGGAATAAATTATCAAAACAGCATAAGAAGTTACTGATTAGAGAAAGATCATGTTATTGTAACCACCCAGTCCAGCTTATATGCTCAACTGTAACACCTTCCTCATTTAGACATCATTGATTTGCATTTTTTGTAGTGGTAATTGAACCAAAACAGGGTTTTATAAGTCAGAAGGTAATGCTTGGAGACAATCTCCCTCATATTAACAAAGTCCAGAGATACTTCGAAGAACCATTAAGCACTTGAGAAGTCCTGAGTCCTACACATGATAAGGCCAGACTTAGACCTCAAAATGACCTTGTGATTTATAATGAAATCTCATTTTATAGATGAGAAAAGTGAGCACTGGGAAGTGAAGAGATTCCCAGAGCCACAAAGCAGCAGAATCAAAACCAGATCTTCCAGTCACAAATGAGAACTTTTTCTACACAATGTTATACCCTCACCCTGCTTTATTTATAACAAAATACTCTTATTAAGTATATTCTTACATTTAATTTGGCCACACTCTATTGGCCCATATTTAGCTGCAGACTTATGCTATGAAGCTACATTTCTTGTTAACTACTCCACAATTCAGAATTTCAGTGAAGCAGAATGGTCTTCCCATTGGAACATCTGCATTGTTTGCTGTTATCATTTTGTTTGACCATTTTATATTATTATTATTATTATTATTATTATTATTTACTATAGCACATTGCTTAAGGAATTAAAAATTAAAAGATAATGGTTCTTATTACTACTTATTTGTAAAATAGAAAATAGCTCTAGAGAAAATGCTCATTATTTGCATAGATTCTCCTATGTAAATCTCAGAAGGGACACATGGATTTTCTATGTGATTGATATGATCAATGATCTACATTGTCTTCCCTACCACATAGAATCTCAAGAGATAAGAAGATAAAGCAACAAGAAGAAACAGAATTTCATATTAGGCAAAGTATGCTTTTTTGGTGCTCGAAGACCAATTCCAATTTGTGTGTGTGCATGGTGCTCCCACAAATACAAACAAGCAATTCTCAGATACCAGTAGAGTGTCCAAGAATTCAACTCAGTTCAACTTATTTCTGACACTGTCTACCCAGAAGTCCCATCAGATTCCACAGGTTAAGGGGTCAGTCCAAGATTGTCCCTCCCCCACATCAGACACCAGTCACTAGACCCAGGCTTCTAACTTCTGGTTGCAGATTGGGGGTTCAAATAACCTCCTTAGGATTTATTAATTTACTAAAGCTGCTCACAGAACTCAGGTACACTTACATTTATTAGTTTACTAAAGGTTATGCGAAAGAATACAAATACACAGGCAGATGAAAAGATACGTGGCTTGAGGTCCTGAATAAAAGAGCTCCTGTCACACTAGAGCTTGGAGCCAGGCTCAGTGGCATATGGGAATATTCTGTTTCCCTACATGTGTAAGCTCTCCTGAAAAAACAAAAAACAAAAAACAAAAACAAAAAAACAAAACAGCTGTCCTCTTGGGTTTCTTCAGAGGCTTCATTACATAGTCATGATTGAGTAAGTCATTGGCTATTGGCTGATTGAACCTCCACCCTCTCTATACCCCGCTGAGGGCAGGAGGATTGTGGGACTGAAAGTCTGGACTTGTTAATCACATGGATGGTCCTCCTGGCAATCAGTCCCCTCTCTTGGGTGGAGACCAAAAGCAATCTTCAGTAATAACAAGATACCTATGTCACTTGTATGATTCTGAGGCGTTTTCAGAAACTGTGGTTAAAAATCAAATATATCTTCAGATGACCAACATATATTTTTCTCTTTTTTTTAAAGATTGATGATTGATTGATTTGACAGAGAGAGAGAGAGAGAGGGAGTACAAGTACAGGGATCAGTAGAGGGAGAGGGACCAGCAGGGAGATGTGGGACTCAATCCCAGGATTCCAAGATTATGACCTGAGCCAAAGACAGATACTTAACTGACTGAGACACTCAGGTTCCCCCATAACATATATTTCTTATAAATCATTATATCACACATGCTAAACGGATTTAGGTCAAGTTCTACTGTCTGCTCATCTTTTTTTCTCTGTTCTTAGAGGTAGAAATTCCTAATGATGGGGAGAATTGTCCTTAAATATAAGTGAAGGGCCACCTTGATCTTTTACCTGCCACCCTAATCCTATTATGTTAGGCTCCTCATTCCCCAATCACATCTTCCACTCTTTCTTTTATGATGCCTAGAAACACCTCCAGTAGAAGTAACTGTGTGTAGCCTTCTAGCTCAAAAGTACTTCCTATTCTCTTTCTTTATCCAAACCCTTTCACCTTTGAGTACCCAGCTCTAGGAAACCTTAGTTCTAACATCAGTTCTACAATTTACTAACTGTGTGAAAAAGGACAAGTCAGGCAAATCATTCAATTGCTCTGACCCTCCTTTCCTGAGCTAGAAAATGAGATAATAACAGTATCTTCTCTATAGAAAGTCACTTTATAGAAAATGCATCACAAAAATACTCACTAGCATTAGTTGGGTGATGGCAAGTGATGTTTTAGATTATTATTTTCTTTCCAGTAGAGACACTTTACTACTTCAGCAGGAACATTTCAACCTATATGAGGAAAGCTGAGTTGGCTGGCACTATAATTTCTAGATCATTCCAGGGACAGTTTAGAATGTCTTGTGGTTCAGTGACTGAGAAGTTGCTCTGGTAAACCACCCTTTATCTAGCTCTGAGAATAGGGCTGCATTGGTTTCTGAGAGCTGCGAAAACAAAATATCAAAAAAAAAGCAGCAATTTATTGTCTCACAGTTCTAGAAGCTAGAACTCTGAAATTCATGTGTCAGCAGGATCATGCTTGCTCTGCTGGCTTTAGGAGAGAAGTCTTCCTTGCTGCTTTTAGCTTCTGGCATGTGGCAGCAATCCTTGGTTTTCTTGGACTATAGATGCAGCACTCTTACATGGCTCCTCTCCCATGTGTCTTCACATCATCTCCTTTCTATGCATTTCTGTCTCTATATCCAAATTTCCCCTTTTTAGAAGTATATTAATCATAGATTATTAGAGCCCTCTCTAATGACTTCATTTTAACCTGATTACCTCTGAAGACCCTCTTTCCAAATAAGGTCACATTCTGAGGTACTGGGGTTAGGACTTCAACATACCTTTGGATGGGGGAACAATTCAAACCATGACAAGGGTGTAACATAAAGTTGACATGGTCATACAGTAAGTTAATGATCACATAGTAAGTTGACCATCAAAATAGGTCTACTATTTTTATTATATTATTGCCAGCATTCTTCAACATAGCAGTGTATCTTCTCTACTTTATGCACATTAGTCTTTTCTCTTCAAATGAACTTAAGTTCATTGACAAGAAAAGCTATGTTTTATTTATTTACTTTTATATTAATATATTAGTCTGCTAGGGCTGCTGTAGCAGAATACCACAGACGAGGAGGCTTAAACAACATAAGTGTATTTCTTCACAGTTTTGGAGGCTGAAAGTCCAAGATCAAGGTACCATCAGGTTTGGCTTGTGGTGAAATGTTTCTCCATTGAATACATATGGCTGCCTTTTCGCTTTGTCTTCAAGTGATCTTTTCTCTGTGCATGTGCATGCCTGGTATTTCTTCCTCTTTCTAGGAGGACACCAGTTCTATTGAATTAAGTTCTCACCACTATGATCTTATTTATACTTATTTCCAAGTATAGTCACATTGACCATTAGGATTTCAACAAATGAATTTTGAGGGACACAATTCAGTCCATAACAATGACATTCTGTCCTAAGCAGAGGTTTAGCTATGTGGTAGTAATTAATCAATATGTTCCACTTAGCAAAATCTTCACATATTCACTAGAAGAAGAGAAAAGAAATTCTTAAAAGACTATGTGGGGAGGGTGGTGGGAGAGTATTCTCTAGCTGAATTATTTTTCTCTATATGTCATTACTTAGAAGGACAAATATGATGTGAACTTCTAGATAAAGCAACACCACAGAACTATCTAAATATTTGTTTCAAGTCAGGCATTTTGCTGAATCCAGAGAAGGATCTTGAAACAAAATTTACACTTTCCAACCAATCCTTAAGTCCTTATTTTGTTGATGGTAAACAATATATGGGTTGAAGGCAAAGCATAAGCCTGGTCTCTTTTTTGAAATTTCCAGAGTATTACAGTAAAGCTGCTGTTTCACCCTCTAAAGGCATGTGTAGAAGGCTCCTTTTTCCAAGACACTGTAAAGACTGACCTCCAGAACACTATCCTCTTATGCTTTGAAAGACACAGGACTGGCCACAACACAAAGTCCAAAAAAAGGTATGATAAAATCCATGCATCCTGCATCGAGTTCACCAGGAACTCTGGTCAAGTGACATGGTGTCCTCTCACAGGTCTGCTAAGTGGCAGACCCATCAATGTCTATGCAACCTGTGAGAAGCTGGGACTCTCTCACCTTATTATAACTGCCAAACACTATCTCTCTTATCTGAAAGCGGGGTGCCAGGAATTCTGCTGTCACAAATGTCCCATGAGTGGGGCCTAAACAGTTCAAACAGTCTTCATAGTAATTTATCCTATGTTTGGATGTGGGAGGAGGGAGGAGTGGATCTCGGGTAGGTTTTCTAGAAACTTGATGTCTTGTAGAAAGTCATTTTGCTCTGATCACTCCTATCTTCTGTGACCACCCCATCAGCATTTACAAATTTAGTTTAAAGTGGATTATTTTGAAAAAAAATTTTTAAGTGGATTATTTTGGCACTCTGTTAGTAGCCCAATAACCATCCATCCATCCATCCATCCATCCATCCATCCATCCTTTTCTTAGCAAATCATTTATCAAAGGTAACTACTGTGAGCTATACCTGATACCAAGCAATGGGACATAGAGGTGAACCAAAGAGACTGAGCCTCTGTCTTCAAGGAGGCTACTGAATTGTAGATGGCCCACCTCCAACTAGAATTGAAGGCAGAAAAAAGGTCTCCGGAGTCTTTTGTATTCACCCACAGTGGCCGAGGTAGGGTTATGCTCACAGCAGGTGCTCAATAAATAACTGGTGAGTCACAAACCAGATGTCCAGGGTCAGCTTTGTTGCCTGGATAGCTGCTGATTTATGACTCCATATGGTGACCTTCTCTAACCTTCTCATTGCCTTCTCTCAGTGCTGCATCCTTCTTCCCTCTGCATCTAGTCCTCCATTTCTAAGAGCACAAAACATGCTCCTTTCCCCTTCTCACTCTTTACATCCTGACTAGACCAAGTAGAACAGAAAAAGTGAAGGAGTTGGGGAGGTTTCTTCCTCTGTTCATGCAAGCTACCAGACAGACTGGCTGGGCTGTTTCTCCAGATGAAATACAAAGTTAAAACCATTCCCAATCACATTAACCATTGTCAGGAAGAAGCTGATTAGTTTCAAAGCATGATAATGCAGAGAAAATCCTAATTAAGAGAAATGAGGGAATCTAACACATATCATCAGTCATTGTGCTGTCATCCTTACTCATATAACAAGAGGTGGTTTGTGCCAAGAGTCTGGCTATCGCTTTTGAAAGAGAACTATTTATAATTAGAGTTGTGTTGAATATTTAAAAGTTGCAAAATTACCATGTCTCCAGGGGAAAAATGTCTGTGGAACCATGCAACTGCAAATCCAGAAAGATTTCTGATCCATTTAAGAGCTTCCAATTTTGTATTAAACAAGGAAAATGGGCCATAGCAATTAAAAGAAACATACGTTTTATAAAACCATCCAGCTAATTAATTGTCATCTCAAAAATGCTACTAAGCTTATAGAGTGATGATGAATGTCACATTTAATGATTATTCAGTAAATTGAAATTTGAGGTTCATTTTTTTTGCAGATTTTATAGACTACTTAATAAATAGTTCCTCCTATGTCCAGCGCTATTTATCTAGTTCCTCTAGCCATCCAATACTGGAGAAAAAAAACCACCAGAAATGAAGCTCTAAGTACCAAAATAGCTATTATAAAGCCCATGTGCTTTTATTCAGTGGGAAGCCCTCAGAGCCTCACTGAGGCACTTTTTTTTTAAAACTTTATATTATAAAAAACTTCAAACTACGGAGAAGTAGAGAGAAGAGTATAATGACTCACTCTACCCATCACACAGCCTGGACAAATATCAACTCATGGCTAATCTAATTTCATCTATACCCTATCTACTTCCTTTCTCAACCTTAAGCCTTAATTGTTCCAAAAATAAATATGGTTAATATAATGGTTATATTAGAGATGACATAATACTGTGAAGAATCCAATACAGTGCCTTGCACACAGTTAAGGGTGCAGTGTCAGCTATTATACCTAAAACGTTTAAAGTAAAAATATTAGCAGCAGTATAAGAAGTAAATTCTCTGGAAATTTCCAGAAAATAGTCTATTCTCTTGGCTTCTGTGATGCCAAGAAAGCCTTTCTGGCTGCTTGCTCCTTCTTAATCATCACTGAAGGCACCTCTTGACACATGACCATTAAATGTTTGAATTCTTCAAAGCTTGGTCCTAATTCTAACTTGCTTTTTCTCCCCCTCTACAGTCTCAGTTTTTTGTTTATCAACTCCCATGTCTAAAATCACCATCTATATGCTTGCAACTCAAGCCAGATCTTACTTCTTAGCTCTGAATTTATAACCAACTCCCTGACAGACATCTTCACCTGAAGATTCCAGAGGATTTATGAACTTGTCCATAACTTTGTTCCTATTTATCTCTGTTTTACATATCTATTGCTACATAATGAATCACTCCAAACTTAATGTTTTAAAACAGAAAATTAGGGATGTCTGGGTGGCTCAGGGGTTGAGTGTCTGCCTTTGGCTCAGGGCGTGATCCCAGTTCGGAGGATCGAGTACCACATTGGGCTTCCTGCAGGGAGCCTGCTTCTCTCTCCCTATGTCTCTTTCTCTCTCTCTCTCTCTCTCTCATAAATAAATAAAACTTAAAAAAAATAAATAAAACAGAAAATTATGTTTTTTCATGATTCTGTAGGTTATTTGGATGGTTTTTCTACTCCATGTGGTGCGACTAAGGTGCTAAGAAGCCTGGAAGTTCCAAAACTCACATGACTGGTGGCTGATGCTGGCTGCTGGTGGGAAGTTGGATGGGGTGTTGAGTCACAGTATGGTTTGCCTCCCCATGAGCTTTTCCATGTGCTCCCTTACAGATGACAATTGGATTCTAAGAAGGAGCATTCTAAGAGATGAAGTCAAAGACTGAAGTTCTTTGAAGATCAAGTTTCAGAAGCGTACAGCATCACTTCCCTTTCACTGTGTTCTATCAGGACACAGCAGGTCAAGGGACCAACCCAGACTCAAGGAGAGGGGAAATAAATCCTATCTTTTACTGGAAGAATAGTAAGGTCACACTGTAGAAAAGCAAGCCAGATGGAAGATATTTTTGCAGCCATCTTTGGAAAACAAAATTCTCTCTGTGTTCTTCTTCCAGAGTTCCCCTTTTCATAAATGGTATTACCATCTACCCAAATGTTCTCACTATGATTACCCACCTTTACCCTCAACCTCTACATTTCTTCAATCACTGAATGTTTACATTTTTTCTTCTAATTCCTATTTCCTTCTCTCTGTATCCACTGTCACAACTTAGTCCAAACATCATCATCCTCTATCTGGAAACCTCAAAGAGACTTTCAATGGTTACTCCATTTCCAGTTTGGCTATCTTTACTCCATTCTCCCTATAATGGAAAAAAAGATCAGTCGTCCCATTAAAACCTGTGAGCATCTTTTCACTGCTGTTAAGTAAAATTTGAGTCTTTAACCTAGCTAATGAGGTCCTGTATGAACTGCCCCCATCTCCATACACACAATCATTCTCTTACGGTGGCCAATTGTATTTCCCAAATAAATCACAATCTTCCCTATATCAGGGCCATGCCTACGCTGTTGCCTTTATCTGAAGTGCCCTTTCTCCCACTCTTGGTTCAGCTAATCTCCACATCTCTTTCATGTCACAGCTAAAATATCATTTCCTCAGGGAAGTCTTTTCTAACCATTCATATGAAGTTAAGTCACTATTATGCACTCTCACAGTTTGGAGTGCCATTAATTTGTAGTACCTATCATAGCACAATTAAAGAATTTTTCACTAAATTATAGTCGATTCTGGTCATTGACAGCACTTATGCTCTATAAAGTCACCATGAACACTAAATTAGCAAATACTGAAGCGTGGCTCCCAGGGGGAAATACAGGGTTAGGTTCCTGCAAATCTCTGGTTATTACATTTTCATCAACTGCTCAATACATAACCTTGTTTTATGGTGTGTCTGTTTAAAGATACCTCATTTAGTGTATATTGTTGATTCATTAGCACTGAAATCAGGGTCAATGGCACCATAATCATGATGGAAGGAAGCTTATCTAATATGTTAAGGCACCTCACAGCCTTCTTGTGGTTTGAAACACTAAACAGCATGTTAGTACTGAGCCTAGGGGCCATTTTAAACAGAAAACTCACTAACAAAAGTACAAAAAATATATAGCACTAAATCCACCTTGAAAAGGATACTTTTTTACAGTATATAAGCTGAAACAAGAAGGTTAAGTCTTACTTAACCTTGGCTGGGAACATGGGGGTTGGGCAACTCAAATTCTTTGCTCCTCTATGCATGTCTGCAAATGATCATGAAAATATTATATTGATCTGGGGGGTTATAAACATATTTTAGTGAATAGATGAATTTGCAAATATAGAATCTGGAAATAATGAGGGACCAATTGTCTTAGTTAAATGCTTCCCTTGCTAGGTCATAAACTTCCTGAGAGTAGAAGTCTTACCTACCTTGTGCACTGCATCCCACCATGTCAGATATATAGTAGGTATACAATAAATATGCCCAATTAATTAACTTATATCATTATATTCTTCCTTTCAGGATATAAAACTCAAATCTTAACCTCAAATGCCATATAAAGAAACAATAGGATGTGCTTGGTGAGAGTAAAAGGAGTATGCAAAGACCAAAGTAAGGTGAGTTTTTGTTAAATTTGAGTAGGCTTGGATACAAGACAAGTAGGGACTTCTTTAACTGGGCTGATGAGAAAGGGAAGCTAGGTATGGGTGAAAATCAAAGGATGAAGGAGACTGACCATGCATAGGAATGGCTCTTGGTAGAGTAGTTGACAATTCAAAGTACAGGTCCAAAACATAGAATCTCTTTTGAAATTGTTCCTGGGGCCAACTAGTCCTCACAGAAGGGTAAGAGAATCAATGAATAAACAATTGGATGGGTAGATGTTTGAATGACTAAGGAAAATAGAAAACTGAAGTGATCAAATTTAATTAGCACAATACTATTGTCATTTTTCTAAGCAACATCAAATTCCTCTGATCAAGGGTGCAGTGGAAAAATCATTTTGGATGCAAACTATATTCATAGGAGAACTACAGGCAGTGGTCATGAGTTATGTGTGTATGATTTAGCCCCTGGGAGGAAAGAGAGCATGATTTAAGCAAGGTGTCAAGGCTTGACTGAGTAGTTACGATCCTAAACAAGTTGCAGTTCCAGTAAAGAACTGGAGTGATTAGAGAAGGAAATCAAAGCAAAGCTATAGCCACACATCCTAGGCTGCCACAGAAAGAGCATGCTAAGGCTTAGTGGGCCTATACCCTCAGGTGAAACAGATTCCAAATTCAAAGCAACAAGTCTAATTCCAAAGCCTATCCTTGGCTTGGGCTAAAATCATACTACTCACTATCACAGGGATTGAGTGAGCTGAGCCTGCAGTGGGACCCATAGGTCATTGTGGCTGAAAGGGACTGGTGAACAGTTTTACTATTTTGAAATATTCCATAGTACTAAATGAGCAAAAGACTGAAGGACTGACTTTGAAAGATTTGGAAGATATATTTATTTCAACCAAGATTTATTGAACACCCATTAGGTAGAAAAAAAAAAAACCCAGGAATGTGGAATTGAGGAAAGATCAATGCAAGATGAACGTGTCCTTCATCAAGTGTGTGAAGCTTCAGAATGCAAGAAATAGCCAATTATGTTAATTTCCTGAGAGATTCCAAAAGACTACAAAGGCTGATGATTTTCTAATTAGCATCCACAGGACTATTGCACAGAAAATCATTTCAAGATATACTAATGGTCCTTGAGAAATAGAAAATGAATGGGAAAAAATGCTTTCAATGAAAGCTCAATCAAAACAAAAGAAACTTGCAGATTTGAAAGTGTTCCATGGGATTCCATTTGCATGCGTATGCACAATGTAATCTACACTTGTGCATATCTAGATTACATAGGTAAGCACACATAATTACGGGGTTTGCCACGATAAGCACTGACAGACCCCCGAACAGTCCCACAGAGAGACAACTGAACAATTTATGCTGAAGAGCCAAGTCTGATTTTCCTTACTCTTACTCAGTCTGGAGGTTTAGCCTCACACATGCTGATTTTGCTCCCCAAAATAACACACTTGAAGAGAAAAATCACAAAGAAAAACCTCATGGGTTAGGTAAGATAACCAGCTGAGTTTCTTAAGAAGTCCTTCTACTTCTTCATTAAAATAATGCTACTTACTTGGAATTATTTTGCCTTTAGAAACAGGTCATGGTTTTGAAAATACACAATAGTGTTTTAAGACAAAAGAAAGGTTGGAGAACTATGAGCTGCATTAGAGTGTTCAGTCTAGTGCAAACCCTAAACAAAACAAGTTGTCTCTGATTTGCAGTCCTTTGAGTCCATCTCTCAGCCTATGCACATATATTACATACCCCCTGGCTCACATACACATGTGCAGGCATACACACACATGTAGAATCTTGTTTACCCACAGTTTGATCTTCGGCTATTACCTGATTTGGACCCTTTGGAAACTACCAGAAGTTGATGAATAATCTTCTTGTGTGATTTCTTTCTATCTCTGGTGGTGTCTGTAAAATTGTGAGGGACAGTCATCAAGCTCCTTCTCCCTTCCTCTTTTTGTCTTAAGACATTTAACTTCCTCTCCTGCCAAGATTGTTCCCCTTCTTTTTCTTTTTTTTTAATATTTTATTTATTTATTCATGAGAGACACAGAGAGAGAGAGGCAGAGACACAGGCAGAGGGAGAAGCAGGTTCCATGCAGGAAGCCTGATGTGGGACTCGATCCCGGGACTCCAGGATCACACCCTGGGCCAAAGGCAGGGTGTGACTAACTCACTGAGCCACCCAGGGATCCCCTCCCCTTCTTTTTCTATAGCTATCTCCCAAACCCATTTCTCTAGTTACTAATATCCACTGTAAATCTAAAATGTCTATCAGGACAGCAAACATTGGTAGGAATGTAAGATTCTGGTCAAGGCCCTACAGACCTCAAGCACAGTTGACCCTAGAACAATAAGGGTTTGAAGTGTATAAATGCACTTATATGTGGATTGTTTTCAATAAATACAGTACAGTACTGTAAATGTATTTTCTCCTCTTCGTGATTTTAATAACATTTTCTTTTCTCTATCTTACTTTGTTCTAAGAATATAGCATGAAATACATATTATGTACAACATATATATTAATCAACTATTCATGCTATCCTGTAGACTTCTGGTAAACATGCAATTGGTAGTTAAGTTTTGGGGCAGTCAAAAATTATACGCAGATTTTCAACTGTATAAAGAGTCAGCATCCATAACTACCACATTGTTCAAGGGTCAATTGTTCTTAGGGACATGTGGGCAGAAGATCACCAGTGGTTAAAGAAATAGAAACTTTGGGTAGCTTTTTCACATCCCTTGCCCTTACTATGTCAGTCTATACTGACTTCCAAGTCCCATCTTTGAGGCATTCTCCACCTCTTGAGCACTCTGCCATCTAAACGACATACTAGGAAATTAATGCACACATGGAATAGTCTTCTGCCAATGTCTGACCATAGTTGGTGTATAATTACCCAGTTCTTTGGCCTGCTGGGTAGCAAAACTCTGGGGTATGTATTCTTCTCTGGCCTCCAGAATTTCCCCAACAGGATTAAACTCCAGTGGCCATAGTAAATTAGGCTTGATGAATATCCTTCTTTATTGTCTGCCTTCCTTTTATGTTTTATTTCCCCAATCCCTCCTGGGTTATCTTTATACCATAAACTGCTCATATCAAGTCCTGTCTCAGGGTTTGCTCTGAGGAACAGAAAGTAAGAAAGTAGGTAACATCAGTAACAGGGTGGTAGCATGTACAAAATTTGGTTCTTTCAAATTTGTTCTGGCAGAGAAGGCACATAAAAGATTTAATAGAGAATGTTCATGACAATGACACGCAAAGATCCAAGTGAAAATGCCTGTGGGGGAGTGGGGTTCCATCAGAGTAAATTAAAGAGCATTAAAAGAAAGAATGGTGAAGGCACTTCACAAGGCTGCTGAAAATGAGAAATGTTCAATGGAAATCTTGTAAAATACCATAAAATTAGATGATCCACACTCTTCAAAGCACTTGAACAGCAAAGTTTTCAGAAAGAACAAACCTGGAGTTCAAAGTTAGAAAGAACAGGAAGGTCTAATGAACAGTGCTAATTAGCATTTTTCCTAGATGGTATTATAAAGGAAAAATTAAGGTATAGGTTTGGTGAAATCCAAGCCAATGTCGATTAACCCCCACTTACTTTTGCTCACCTCAAATACTACTCCTATCTTATTAAATGGGCCACAACTATTCTGTTGCTGGTAATTAGGTTCAGAGTTTGTGTCACAATTGTAATGGATTATTGATTACCTCCTAAAGAACTTCATAGCTCCTCAGGCTTAGAATCCATTAATGAATGCTGGAGCTGATAAAGTTGAGTTTAATTACCTACAGTATGTCTTGTTAGACATTAAACTTGCATTTTTTATTATTATTTTTTGCTCAGTTGAAATTTTATTTTAAGCCTTCACAAAATACATGTCTTAGTTGTACTTTATTCTTCAGAAGCCATGGGCATCAATGAAAATTTAATTTGGTAAAATATTGAGCACGTTTTTCTTTATGATTCATTATTTTATATAGTAGTAAAGCCATATTTGTGCCTGACTGGGTATTCGCAGGGAGATGTGAAATCTGATTAGGTATTCTCCATCATGAGGGCCTTCTTCCTTGTTCCCCAGCTTCCTGCTACAGCCCCACACTTGGCCACTGCTCTGCCTGAGAGGACATTATATACCATCCCTTAGGAGAGGCAACTGTGTGAATGGCATAGGGGTCAGACTGGCCACAGACTCATAAGCTTGGACAGAAATGAAGCAAACCTTTCACCCCAGCTTCCTAATCTTAACCTGTTCCAGATAAGGAGTTACCTATTTGAAGAACATTCTCAAGGCCTCTTTTATCAGTCAGTGGGCTTGATGTGAAGCCTCAAGTATTATATGAAACACATCTGCAAAGGAAAATACCACTGTACCTTACCATTACTTATGACACTACAGTAATAAGGGAAATAAGCTTCAACTGGCAGCTCCATTCTTCCTAGTTTTTAAAACCCAGATCAAGTCTCTTTTTCTATTAAATGTTCTTGGACTACACAAAAATTTCTCTCTCTCAACCAAAAGCTCTTGTTTTCTTTCTATCTTTCACTTAGAAATAAACAATGCAATATGAGAGCTCCTGAAAGTCAAGTTCCTTGGGGACAGGGATAACTTCTACTTCTAAGCTTCTCAAAGAGACTGATCCCATTATTCTTGTTTAGGGATTTGCATCTTATTTGAAAGTCAAAGGAGGTACATAAAAATCCCCCTTTTGGAGCAAGGCTTTGGGATAATGTGGAAAGAAAATGTCAACAGAGAAATATACTTAAAACATAGGGCAACCTGTAAATACCCCACAATCACTGAGAATATCACCAGTATGAAATACTAATGGTTGATTTTCAACTGCTTCAGAAAGCAACTCCTCTTGTTGAATATTTCCCAGGCCAAAGGCAAAAAGAAAAGCACTGAATGAATGGATCAAAAAGATATGATACACACACACACACACACACACACCACACACACATTAGAATACTATTTAGCCTTAAAAAATAATGAAATATTGCCATTTGCAACAACACAGACAGACCCTAAAGATATCAGGCTAAGTGAAATAAGTCAAACAGAGAAAAGACACACTGTGTGACTTCATTTATATGTGGAATCTAAAAAACAAAACAAACAAAGTAAAACAGAAACAGATTCATAGATACAGAAAACAAATTGGTGATCCCCAGAGGGAGGGTGGTGGGGGAAGTGAAGAAACAAGTGGAAAGGATTAAGAGATGCAAATTTCTAGTTATAAGTGAATAAGTCATGGAGATGTAATGTACAACACAGGGAATATAGTCAATAGTATTGTAATAATTTTCTACAGTGAAAAAAGGTAACTAGGCCTATCGAGGTGATCATTTTGTAATACATAAAAATATCAAACCAGTATGTTATATACCTGAAACTAATATAATATGATGTCAATTATAATTCAATTTTAAAAAGTAAGAAAAAAAAGAAAAGGACCCTGAACATCGAATCAAAGTTTGACTACTAAAGAAAGGAGTAGTTTATTTTTATTTATTTTTTTTAATTATTTATTTTTGATAGTCATACAGAGAGAGAGAGAGAGGCAGAGACACAGGCAGAGGGAGAAGCAGGCTCCATGCACTGGGAGCCCGACGTGGGATTCGATCCCGGGTCTCCAGGATCCTGGGCCAAAGGCAGGCGCCAAACCGCTGCGCCACCCAGGGATCCCGAAAGGAGTAGTTTAATTGATGGTATTAGCATATCTGAAGAAAGAGCACATCAGTAGAAATGGGGGGTGGTCCACATGGAATACAAATAAGGGGAAAGATGTGGGCAATACGTAGCCAGGCCTGTGGAGATGCAGTGCCTTCCACCAATCTGTTTTCATGCAATCATTTTAATGTTAGAAGGGGCATCCTTTAAGACTATCACTCTAGGAAAGGGAAGCTGGAGATCACATGTCTCAAATTTTTCAGAGAGGAAATAAATATGTTAATTGTCAGGAATATGAGAAAAAGTGAGAAATCTATGAAATCATTTATGTTAATTGCGACTGATAAGTCAATGTTCTATCTGAAGTTCAATAATTGAAAAATTATAAAACTTGTTACCAAAATAGAAAACAGTAAACTTTATCATTTCGGAAGTACAAAACTGATATGCAGTTTTACTCCTGAGCCCTATAGACAGACTTCCTCAACTGTATGTAAACCTTATGGTCAACTCCATATTCTCCTAAGATTTTGATTCTAGGGTCAAAAGCAACTTCGGGAATGTAATTAACTTCCCACAGTACATGTGCTTCCAGGTGTAGGGTATTTAGGTGGTTTTTTCTCTAACTCTTCTTTGGACTTCATGAAATATAACTTCCCTAGAATGCTTTCCCTGGCCAGTCATTGTAACAGGTCTTACACTGCCTTCATAAAACTCACTGCACATAAAATTATAGGCTCACAGTCTCATCTCCACCACATTGTAATCTCCTTGATGAGTCCAGGGCCTTTTTTTTTTTCTTCAAGATTTTATTTATTTATTTATTTATTTGAGAGAGAGGGGCAGGAGTGGCCGGCCAAGAGGCAGAAAGAGAGAGAGAGAGAGAGAGAGAGAGGATTGCTAAGCATGGAGCGTGACTAAGGGCTGAATTCCACCACTGTGAGATTCTGACCTGAGCGGAAATCAAGAGTCACGTTTTCAACAGAGTGACCCAGGTGCCCCAAGGCCAGGGTCTTTTTATAGGATGACCAACAGTTCTGGTTATTTGAGGCTGGGCAGGTCAGGTAGGGGGCTGCTAAATGCAAGAATTTCATTGCCAAAACCGGAAAAGTCACAGAAACTAAAGTAGGACAACAATTTGATCATTCTATTGGGCATTGCTGTTTTTGAAACACTTAGCATGTTTACAAAGTATTTTCCAAACATATACATAAGGAAAATGTGGAAAAAGCATAGTACATAATTATTTGTATACTATTATATCTCTGAAATACACTGAAAGGGAAAATTAAAAGTAGTTACTGTGGTTCCATGATAAGGTCATGGTTTTATTTTATTGGGGAATTCTTACATTAAAAATTGTTTTTATGGTTTTTAAGTTAAAGTAATACTGTTTTTTTTGAATTCCAAATTCTATCCTACTTTTCCTCTGAAACTTTTTGAGAACTTTCTGAAAAGAAATAACTTTTCCTCTCTAAATTCTTTCACAATGGTTCCCATGACACTCATTTGTCATATTCCATTTTAATGACTTGTTATCACTGCTCCCACCCTTACCACCCTTGTGTCCTAACTGCTTATCTAGAATTGACTCTATGCCCATAGGGGACAGCCATTATATTTTCTATTGCTTAAGGGCCTTCTCCAGTGCTTTACAACCTCTCTGCCAAGCTATCCCCGACCAGCCCCCTCCAGCTCTGCCTGAGGAACTCTCCACGCCATAATACAGAAAGCTGCAACCTACAGCTAGCCTGATCTTGCCATGGTGTGAAACTCAGTCCCTCTTCGAAGTACAGAAATTCTCATGGAAATGGCTGGGCCATTCCTTCTCTATAATTCCTTCCCTTAAATGTCTTTATAGGCCCCAGGATGGCCATTGTGAGCAGAGTCTCTGTAAATCAGTCAGCCAGAGATATGCTGAATGAAAGTTGAACACCAACCCAGCTCTGCAGTTAACTTATGCTTCTGTTCTGCCCAGAAGCAAGAAGCAGTTTGCTTTTCTGGATGGAGTCAGGGAGAAGCAGGATGCAGCCAGGAAAGAGAGCAGCAGGTTGTTTTTAGAGGCAAGAAGTCTGGTTAAGAAATATACTGTCATGTCTAAGTTGCTGCCAGTTGTAAGATTTAGACTAACAAAGTTCTAGAAGGGTTCAAAACATGGAACCAAAGTTTAAGAGGCCCTTGAAAATATGTTTTTCATTATCACATGTAAAATTAATAGAGATGAGATATTGGCCACAAAAGAACATCATTTATAGTTGCTACACTGATGTGTCCCTTCTACAGGTAGGCAGAGCTCTGGAAGCTGGCCTGACAGATTTAAATGAGAAAAGAAGATAATCTTCCCTCTAAAAATGTGCATTCTTTAAATCGCAGGAAAGGGAGTCCAAGAAAGAGCAAGCTTCAGCTCTTGAACCTGAAGGCAGAGAAAAATGGAAAGGTAATACGGGGAGAGATCTCTGAGAAGTTCTGTATTATGCCTATCTGAGAAGGAAAAATCTCTGTCTCTTGAACCGTCAAGGTAGCACTAAATTCATGTTCATATATTGGGAATAAATGAAGGAGCGAGAAAACCATATACAAATCTCTTTGTAGAAGACACCTTGCTCTCAAACCTAAGACCATATTACACACTAAACTTTCCTTCCTTTCATTTCTTCTCTTTTCCTCTTCATTCCTTGGAAGACTCAAGCAGTAACAAAAGGCCCACTGTCATGTTGGAGACTGAGGACACATCAGGTCTACTGGAATTCCAGCCTGAGGAATACCCATCATTTTTGAACATCTAGTCACTTTATCCTGACATTCTGTACAAATCTGTGTACTTCTAATCTACATGACCCCCACACTGCATCTTCACAACATTGTGTAATTAATACCTTTTAACAAATCTTTTTTCACTACTCTGTCCTCACAATTTCCTAAAAATTAGCTTCTGGCTTATTCCTCAATCTTAGCTGAATTAATATACTCTGCAAGCAAAGTCATATGCAGAGGACAGAAACAATTACTGATAAAATATTCAAGAATAAGAGAGAACAGAGAGTGGGGTAACCCTATCCTATTATGTTACTAAATACAATTCATAATATCACAGCACGAATGCACTGTTAAAAAAAACTAAATGCAAATGATTTATAAAATTCATTGCATTCCTGAGGCAATTTGGATTTTACTTTATTTGTACAGAGTAGAGGTGCTTTGCTTTTATATTTTGATTTTATCTATTATGGCAAATATAAAGAAGGATGCATTCTGTATGATACTATAATGGTAGATATATGTCACCATAAATTTGTCTAAACCAATAGAATGTACAACACCAAGAGTAAACCCTAAGGTAAACTACGGACTATGGGTGATTATGATGTATCAGTATAGGTTCATCAGTTGTAACTATGGTACCATTATGATGCTGGATATTGATAGTGGGGGAAGCTATGCATATGTGGGATGTATTCCCTGGAATGTCTTCTGCTTCAATTAGTCTACCCAAGTCCCCATCACTCAATACCCAACACAACACATCAGGGAGCTTCCCCATGGTTTTCACCTACAGGCTTTCATGTATTCCTACTTGTGGATTCACTGTATTCATTGTCCTGGTGCTTATGGGCAGGGTCCCTGATTACCTTGTGTGAGGCAAAGAGAGGTCTGAGAAAGAACACCACTGACTAAGAATCTCTTGGGGAGATCTGGGTCCTAGTTTATCTTTAACACTAACTGGGCTGAGATTTTAAGTTAATCACTTAGCCACTAACTGTTTCCTTCTGACAAGGGAAGAGATCAGAGTAAAGTTTGCCAAGATGTTTTAGTTGTTCTTCAAGAAACAATGTTACATTAGTCTTTTTAAAGCAGGAGTCTCAAGAACATTTATACATTAAAATGAAGGATTAAACTTCATGAGCAATTTAAAGCATGTAGCCTTTCTTAAGCTTAGTGGATCATGCAGCATCTTATAGGACTGAGACCCAGTGGAAAACTCTCTGAAAAACCCTATTTTGGGTGTGTCTCACAGTCCTAATAGAGGAAGTAGCTACTTCTGTGTTGTCATTTAAATCACATCTCTTTTATTTTTACTATAAATCACATGATATTTTGTTATGTATGGGATTTTTAAATTATTTCCTCATCCTCCCCATACACAGACAAAAAATAAGTATACTGTTTAACATATTGGAATTGCAACCTCATTACTGCCTAGAGGAGGATAAATTATTTCTAAGGCATGCTTAGCCAAGAGGCCAATTCATCTGCTAATCTCTAGGGACATGGGGATGAAAATGGTAGATAGACTATCCCCCATCAAACTCTCCTTCACTGCCATTCAATAACTTCTTCAAGCCCAAATCAACAGCACATTTTTTTGCCATCAATCATAAAATGTTCCCCCCAAAAAACCTTTTATCATCATCACCTTCTTCTACAGAAATCTAAGAAACATTTTTCTGAAGTATCACCAGAAAATGTGTTAGTGTGCAAAGGGAAATATCATGGAAAACAAGATTCTGGTCATCCTTAAAAATGAGTTAGGGATGGGATTCCCTTGCAGATAATTTTCCCAAAGTTCACATTGTTCTCATGCTGAACAACCTGAGCCTTGCAATCTCATCTGCTGTCACAGCTACCCTCCTGTGCAGTGGCTTGGAGAGAAGCCTCATACTTTTCCTTATAATTGTTTTCATGTAGCTGTGTCTTGTCTTTCCAATTGGATCATGAGGCATTTATCATGTGTATCTTTGTGTTTTCAGAAATAGGAAAATAGGAATGCAGTTAAATGATTATTGCACTGTTCTTGCTTCTTGTTTCTATGTCTGTAGTAGTGTTATTATCCACCTACTTGTCCCCCCTAAATAATAAACACTCTCTCATCTTCACCTGTATAGGCCCTACACATGCTCTAATATCCAATTCAAACAGTGCTTTTTTTTTACTAAGTATTTTCCAATCTAAACTCCAAAGCTTTGTGTCTTCAATATGACACCTACCATATTTTATTTTCCCTGTCAATATCTGTACAGTCTTCTTGTTTCTTAGCTAAACTAAACACTCCTTGGAGACAGAGAGAGTATTTACCCATCTGTATTCTCACAGGCTACTCACTGAGTTTGTTGAAATGAATTGAGCACTTGAATCTGTGCAAGCTGCTGCTGCATAACAAACTACCCCAATACAGTGTTCAACACAACCACCATTTCTTTGGCTTATGAACTGTGGCTCAGCTATTTGGACTAGGATCATCTGGGGAGGTTCTTCTAGGGCATGTGGGGCTCATTCCTGCAATTGCAGTCAACTACTGGTCAAGTAGGCAACTGTGCTTCTTAGGATGGAAGGCTATTGCCTGGGGCAATGTGGGCAATGAGCCCACATGTCTCTCATTTTCCAGCTAGCCAAGCAGGGCTTATTCACTTGACAGCTATCAGGTATTAAGGTTCTGAGACAACCAATGGGGTGTACCAGACTCCTTGAACCTTAGACTTGGAATTGGCATAAGGTCACTTCTGCCACAATCTATTGCCTAAAGAAAGTGAAAGGGAATATAAAGGAAGGGAGAAGAAATGTTGGGAAATATCAGGAAGGGAGACAGAACATAAAGACTCCTAACTCGGGGAAACGAACTAGGGGTGGTGGAAGGGGGGAGGAGGGCGGGTGTTGGAGGGGAATGGGTGACGGGCACTGAGGTGGACACTTGACGGGATGAGCACTGGGTGTTTTTCTGTATGTTGGTCAATTGAGCACCAATAAAAATTAATTTAAAAAAAAAAAAAAAAAGAAAGTTACAAGCCAGCCTAGATTCAATGGGTGGAAAAATGGACTCTATCTCAGTGAGAGAAACTGCAAAGCCACATTATGAAAGTAATGCATAAAGGGAATTATGGATACTGTGCCATCTACTACATAGTTTCTCCTTTCTGCATGTCTAAAACTGTTGCATATACTCACCTTGCTCAACCACTATCTCTCATGTTCTCCTCTTTCATGGGGTACCAAGTCACACACATTTCCCAAAGTCCAAGTTACTGCTGAAAGTATGTGCCACACATGAAAGTTGAAGGACATAAGAAATGGGAACAATCATTAGTCCTCTAGAATCCAGTGTCTAGATGAACACATACCTTGAAATGTCTAATTCATCTCTTTCTGTTTTGTTTTTTCTTACAATTAGGAAGTCTGAACTATTAGCGCCAAGATTAAATTTTAAGGTCATCTAGTCTAGGGGGGTAAACTGAAATACCACAGGGAACCAAATGAGTAAATGAGTAAATGAGTAAAACTCAGTTTAAACCAAGACAGATTAGGGGAGACTGAGAGACTGGTAGGCAATCATCTCAACTAAGGACATTAAAATTCTTGCTTTAAAACAATAAAAAATAAATAAAATACACTAAATTCAGATGCTAGGCCTCCATGTTGTCATATCTGACACTAGACCAACTCTCACTTTACAGAGGGGAAAGCCAAGGCCCAAAGAAGTTAAAACATTTTTCCCAAAGTGGCCCAGCTGGCAAGCAGCAAAATAAGACTGGACTCCATGCAGGTCTCCTGTGACTTGGCGCTGCCTAGAGTGTAATTTCGAAAGTTTTTATCCTGATGGGAGAGCGAGATTCAATCTCTTTGCAAACAGTTGCCTCATGGGTTTTGTCAGAATAGAAAAAGCTCTCCTGGAAAACAGCTGTCTCATGGGAGTGACTGCCTGGGTCAGGTTTATGAAAGGAACGACAATTTGATTTGTGGCACTCACCCCTGGGAGCCCAATTGTGCCTACTGCTTCCTTATTGCAGGCAGGAGGCTGAAGTGAAGCAGACAGAAGCTGCTGTGCTGATAAAAGCCACCAGCCTTGGCACGAGCTGTTTCCAGACAGCCTAGAAGACATATCTGACTTGACCTTCTGGCCCAACAGATGATACTGCCTGGTGGAAGTGAAATGTCAGTATAGGACAAGAAGGAAAAGAAATGCAAGAAGACTCAAGTCACCCATGACTAGGAATTGATGTTTTTATGTATTTTCCCCCTTGATCCTGTTCATCTGTTTATTTTCCAATTTTAAAATGTCCTGGTTTTCTCATTCTTGGCCCTGATGGGGAAAGGGTTGTTGTTTTCAGGAAAGAAAAAGGAGACAAAGCCAGTGTGGGAAGAGTAAGGAAGGATTTGTAAATTAAAGGAAAATGTTTCAACAGAAAATCATCCCCTAAGTGTCTTAGTCTGTTCGGGCTGCTAAAACAGAACCATAGACTATGTGGCTTATAAGCAACATAAATTCATTTCCCATAGTTCTGGAAACTGGATGTACAAGATCAGGGTACCAATGTGGTCAGATTCTGGTGAGGACCATCTTCTGGGTTGCAGACTAGATGTCTTATCGTTGTATCCTCACATGGCTGAAGGGGTGAGGGAGCTCTCTGGGGCCTCTTCCATAAAGACATTCCATTCATCGTGATTCTACCTCATGATCTAATCACCTCCCAAAGGCCTCAATCCAAATGCCATCATATCGGGGATTATGTCTCAACATATGCATTTGGGGAGACACAAAAATTAAGTCTATAGCACCATGTGTATGCAGAAGTGCAAACCGCAATTTGGCCTACAGTCTGGCTTCACATGGAGCTGGTGGCTTTGCTGTGATGCTCTCAGAAAGACCCCTCGAGGCATCTGTCCATGACCATCCATGACCATCAGAGCAGAGACGCCTTTGGTCTAAGCTTGCATATCCCCTCAAAGCTGGTAGCTCTGTTCTTGTCCTGGAGAATTATCAGTAGATATTTGTTTATGAAATTGGTTAGACAAGATAAGAAATTTCTTTATTCTAATTTTTTTCTAGCATTAAACCACAAACATAAAAATTTTTGATGGCAACACATGGAGGTAGTAATTAAAAGATTGGACACTGCGTGCATAAACTAGAAAAGAAATAGAAACAACAAATGAGCCATTGAGAAGTGGATTTTAAAAACCAAACTTATATTGTGGCCCAGACAGGCAGTTGACTCCTTTTAACACAGACCAGCAGAATCAGGGTGCTGGACAGAACTTCCAAGCCTGTTCCTTCTAAAGAGCTTTGCCATCCATCTTTTTTCAAAAATGAATGAAGGTGTTTGCTTGAGATGCCTGTGGTCTATCTGAGATAATTTTAGAAAAAAAAAAAGATTAAAAAGGCAAAAAATATCAGGATAGGTACTGCCTCTGAATATTTTCAGAAATATGTACACCCAGGTCATATTAGCTCATTTCCTACCCTTTGCACAGCATCCATTTACTTCCATACTGTTTTACAATGTGACATTTTGGTATACATCAAATGAAAAATAGAGATGTGCTATACAGGTGGTCAGGAGGCCTAAGCTCTGTTCTGGATCTGTTAAGAGTTGGATCTGTGATCTGCTCAGCCCTAAATTTCCTCATTTGTAAAATGTGAAATTTGAGTACAAACTTATGAAATTATTTCAGTTTGATAGTTCTATTGACATCAATTTTGATATAGAGTATATTCATGCACTCATTCATTTATTCCTTTTTTTCATTAATTCAGCATATTTTATTGAGCCCTAGTCCATATGCAGCATTGCACTGTAACTAAGTATAAGGTAGCAAACAGTAAAAACAAACTCCCTGTCCTAATGGAGCTTCCACTCTAGACAGTGAGACAGATGATACTAAACCAAGTAAGAAAGCAAGATAACTTCAGATTCATTTGAGGGATGATCACCAGGATAAGGGAAAGAATCCAGGTAATATGCTGGAGAGGAACTGAAGTTGAAAGGAGTGGGGAAGACCTAGAACAAGAGGTCAAAAGTCCTGGGTATAGCTCCCAGCTGGGATATAAATTAAGTTTGTGGTATCAGCAAAGTCTCTTTGGAGACTTTGGATGCCTATATTCACTTCCTATTGCTGTCATAACAAATTGCCACAAATTTAGCAGCTTAAAACAACACAAATAGATCAGAAATCCAACATGGGTCTCATTAGGCTAAAGTCAGGTATAGGCAGCACTGTTTTTCTTTCTGGAGAATTTGGGTCTTTGCTCATTCAGACTGTTGGCAAGATTTAGTTCCTTGCTTTTGTTGGACCAAGGGCCCTATTGTCTTGCTGCCTGTAAGGGAGAGCCAATCACAACTCCTACAGGACTTAATTCTTTGGCTGAAGGTTCCCTTCATCCAGCTTCAAAGCCAGCAACCACTGGTGGTCTTCTCATACTGAAGCTCTCTACTCTGCCGCCTTTCTCTTGTATTTCTAAAGACTCGTGTGATTAGAATGAGCACATCAGGACAACCCAGGATTATCTCCCACCACAAGGACCTTCCTTAACTTTAACCACATTTACAAAGTCCCTTTTGCCATGTAAGGTTATATTTTCATAGGTTCTGAGGATTAGGACATGCGCACTCTTGAGGGGACATGATTTTGCATACCACAATGCCCCAGTTAACTTATCAGTAAATGAAGTATGAACTAAAGCTCTTTCAAATCTAAAGTGTCATAACTCCTTTTGCTCCTACGTTTTGTTCCTAAGTCTCTTTTCCATAACAACTCATTAAAAATTTTGCTGAAAGTGAAGGCAAAATCTCTTATTTGAAGACAGTGCTTATTTAATCTAGGACAAATAGTGGATAGTGAGGTATGGCGTTGTGGCCGTAAATACTAGGCATTCTCCAGGATGGTGTAGGGAGCGTGCTTACGGTTGACCCCTGAAACTAGTTGCTGAGGCCACCCTGTGTTACATGGCTGCTTATGACCCTCCTGACTATAATAAAATAGAATCACTTCTGTTAGAGCCACATTTTACCATCAGGCAAGCAAGCAAATGTGATAGACTGTTTAAAGGTATAGCTTCAAGGGAAATATATGTAAAGCTTCCCTAAATATTCCTCTGAGTATATATCCCAGGTGTGGTGACCCAGTCCCATGTCCCTTTCCCGAAATGTGAGGCTACCACAGGCTTCATTGCACCCATGCACACACACCCTGGAAGAATGGAATTCCTACTTGGTCCAGCTTTAGTTGGTGGCTTTGCAACTCTCTTCTTAGATATTCTAAGAATTCCAGCAGTGCTAGAAAGAAATGGGTATTTTCTACTGTTGTCTTTTTGTCCTTGCAGCCTGCGAGAAAATCACATTGTGGTGGGGGGGTGGGCAGGTAGCAACAACAGTAACTCTGGTAGAGGCTGGCAACCAAGTGGGTGGAAAAGAATCTACACATTTATCTGGACCTCCCCAAAAGCAGTGTTGGGTCCTAAAAAATCAGAGCCATAATTGCAATGGCCTTCCTTGGTATTCACAACATGCTTTGGGCAGAATTGGCTGGGAATAGAACCACAGCTTAGAGGTAGGCTGGTCAATGGGTCTATTCAGGGATTAAAGCCTAGAGTTTGTGCCGCAGAACACTATTTGAATACAAGTCTCTTGAAAGGTGCAGTCATTCCTACAAGCTGCCAGGTTAGTTTGACAATTTCAAAAATTCTTATTGTGTAGCTCTTGCACTCTTACACTCTTTCTCTCTCTCTCCATGCACATGCACCAACGAAAGACCAAGTGAGGACATAAAGAGAAGGCACCATCTGCAAGCCAGGAAGAGAAACTTCACCAGAAACCAACCCTGCTAACTACAATTTGGGACTTCTAGCTTCTAGAACTGAATACAAGTTTCGTGGGTTCAACATCAATCCCCTCACCCAGAGAAGAGGACCATTCTCCTGGTGAAGTGATTGATCTCCATTATCAAGGAGAAAACAGGTGGCTGCTGTACAGTGCAACAAAGAAGACAATATCTGGAATCAGAGGATTCACTGACATTTAGTAGCTTTTGGTGCCCCCACTATAATGGTCAGTGGAACATTGCAGCCATCTACTAAAGACAGGGCCAGAAAAGATTCAGATCCCACAAATATAGGTTGGATCCATGCCACTTGGTAAAGAATCTTATCCATTTTAGGTAGTTGTGGAAAACAAAAGGGGACTTAAATGGGTGTTGGAAAATGGAAGTTATGGAAACTGAAATCTTAAAGCCAGGTTTTACATTAATTGTTTCTTTCCTTCCCCCTTTAAGTATTAAAAAATGGTGATGGCTAAAATTTTATATTTTTGGTAGGAGTATATCTATAGTGCTATCATCCCATGATTAAATGAAATATTTTGTATAGGTACATAAATTTTTCATCAAGAAGAAGAACAAGAATAGATACTGAAAAGCAAAAGACGTGGATGCTGCTGGATATTTTTGTTTTCATCTCCAGAACTCCTCCTCAGTCCTCCTACCCTGTTCTGTTTCCTGGGAAGTTAATGCTATAGACTGTATCAAAGAACTCCTTTATCCTAGGATAGGATTGACCAATGGGAAGTATCTGCAAAAGATATGATGGAAGGAGGAAATTGAGGTCAGAGTATGTATTACTTAGATTCCTGCAGAGTCTATTTAAACACCACAGCTCTGACTGCAGAGCCCCTCTTACTACTACAGTTGTATTTTCTAGGTTCTAGTAACTGCTTCATCCTCTTGCCTCTTTGGATCTGACTGAGCATTAGCGACTCAGTTCTTGCTAGCCCTGACGTGCTTCACCCAACCTTTCTGGTTTTCCTTAATTGCTCACATTTTGTAAATAGTTCTTCCCTTAATATTTCCTCAGATATATTTCAAATACACTTGTTTAAATGTGAAATCTATTTCCTGTGGATAATCTGAAGGATATAAGCACAGAATAGACAAAATATTAAATGTTAGATATTATTTTTTCTTCTACCTCTTCAGTATGAAACATTAAAAGTTCCAGGTAAAATAGATGTCACTGTCATAGAAAATGTTGCCAATATTATGTTCCTGTATGGCAATTCAGTCCCAATTTTGATGAGAGGGTAATATGAAAATAAATGGATCTTCTCTGAAAAAGAATTCTTATTTTTCAGATTATTAAAGAGTGTAGGGTTTGGAGACAGAAGATCCTGCTTTAAGTCTTTTAATAAGATTACTGTGTGACCATAAGCAAGTCACTTAACTTATCAACTTCTTCATATATGAAGTGGGAATTAATAATATCTACATTATACCACCATTATAGGGTTCAAATAATATAAGGAAAGCACAAGTGCTTTGCAAGTGGTAAACATCTTAAATATTAGTTGCAAATGTTATTATGCTTCACAGTTCTTCAAGCAAGGGTAAATTGAGGGTGTTCATTAATTTTGATTAGCTGTCACTGTCTGGAATTGTATATTCATGCTATTGCTGAATTAATGGCTGCCTCCTGCCCCCAATGTCCTGCAAGCTCCCTGAGAGCTGGGACTGAGTCTCTTGGATCACTACTGCCTTGGTGGTTTCTTGCCCATCCCTGGCACTTAGTAAGTACTCAAATATTCAAGAATGAATTAAAGACAGAGAGAGTAAGAAAACAAGGAGAGAGGACAATGGATGACAGGAAGAAAGAAGGGGAAGGAAGGTGGGCGTTTTGAAAAAGGCGACAGTGCAGTGCAAATCTTACTCCCTAAACTGCAGCCTAATGTTACTTGTAGCCTAATGCTATCCTTCCTAAGAGACAGTTTAAAATGATAATAATGAAAATAACAGCTAACAATCTTTGCCTGATAACTATTATGTACTATGCAGTATTATTTTTAATAGTTAATTCTTAAAACAGTTTTATAAGATAGCACTAATGTATGATCTTTTCATAGATAAGGAAACTGAGGTTGGGTATGGTTAATTCACTCGCCCAAAGTAATACAATAAGTGGTGGAAAAAGATGAAAGTCTTAGCTAGAAAATCTAACTCAGAGCATGTACCATACTATTTATTCCATGTTCACTCTTCTTTTAATTTTTATTTCAAGAAATACTAGAAAAAAGTGCAGTGAAGATAAATTATTGAAGGCAGATTGTGTTACAGGAAAGTAAAAAGGAGCCTCCTAAAAAGTGTCTTACAAAAGGAAAGAGGAAGAAGTACAGTATAAGGTCAATGGATAGAAGATACTGTAATATGCTACCAGACTGCTTTCATATCAATTCTATAAATAAATTATCTTTGCAAATATTCAGTTAAAAAAAAGCAGACATTATTTAAAGACATGGCCAGGTAAAATGACAAATGGCATACAACTTCAATTTTTCTCAGGCATGCAAGTTTTAGCTGAATAAACATAAAAGAAATCAATCTACATGGTGCAAATGTGTGGGGGGAACCACCCAAGACTTATGTCAGCAATAATAAAATCCATCTAGCGTTCTAAAACAGTCAACTCATTGTAAGTGGATGCTCAGACCAGAGAGAGAAATGCATGTTGGGAAACCCAAGAACCTCATCCAGTTAGTTCTAAGGGCAAACTCTCTGGAAAAACAGTTCATAAAAAGATTACAAGATAAACTGAATAGAGAAACCCTAATAAGGACAAACTATTTGCTTTTGTCCTTCTGTTTATGACCAGCAACAATTCCAGATCTCAGCCTGATTTTCAAATATTAATTATCCTCTGAAAATTCCAGGAGGCAATATTTATGTTGTGATGTTACAGACCACACCTGCACAGCAAACTATCAGCACAAACTTCATAAGTCAAAGTTGACGAAGAGATATTTTGAGTAAAATTAGGGGTCACTCCAAAATTAATGCATCATTTCCTAGGCTTAGCAATCTTGGTGTAAGACATGCAGCAAAACAAAGAATTAGAGATTTTTGGAATCTTGAAGATCATCTAATCTAGACATAAAATAATAGTGACCCATGAGCCAGATGTGATCCAGGGATAGATTTTTTGGCTTGTATTTAAAAAAAAAAAAAAAAAAAAAAAAAAACTTGAGTTAGCTGCTAATGTTTAAAAATGGGAAAACTCTAAAAGTGAAAAAATCTGGATTTCTCTTGAAAATGTGAAATATTAGACAGCACTGGTTCATTATTCCTGAATGAAAACAATCTGCTAGATTGAAAAGGGGTGATCCCTACTGGACAGGGAAGCTTTCTTAAATTGATAAAGTCCCTACCAGGCCTCATTACCTTGTCCTCATTCTATTTCATTCATTTATACTATTGGCCTGGTCTCTGTAGTCTAACATTTCCATTTTACAAATAAAAGAGAGTCTCTGTAGTTTGAACAATATCATAGAAATAGGGCAGCCTGGTGGCTCAGTGGTTTAGCACCGGCTTCAGCCCAGGGCCTGATCCTGGAGACCTGGGATCGAGTCCCACGTCAGGCTCCCTGCATGGAGCCTGCTTATCCCTCTGCCTGTGTCTGTACTTCTCTGTGTCTCTCATGAATAAATAAGTAAAATCTTTAAAAAAATAATAGAAATACCTACTGTGTTAGGATTGGCTCTAGAACCCAAGACTTGTGGACTCTGAGATGTTAACCATCAGTTTCATGTGCTCTTTGCAATCTAACAAGGACATATAAACACCCAGAGCATTCAACCTGCTGTGTCCCTCAGGGGCTTACTACCTCTTACCTTACATTAGAGTCATTTTCTATCTGTTCAATTGGCCCTTTATTCCTGTATTCATTTAGTAGTTATTGAACATTGCGTATATGCCAGATAATATGCCAAATCATGGAGATAAAGCAATGAACACAATTCTGTACTCTGGTGGACAAGATAGACAAGTCTTAGCTCTTTGACTATCTGGCAAGCCTTTAAAAGACAGGATCCAACCGGATTTACTTTTGAGATAAAATTCAGCATAACAGTATAAATGTGTAAATGTCCAATAAAATACAGAACAGATAAAGGAATTTTTTGTTCATTCATTTTTCACAAAAAACTAAGAAGGAAGCATGGCAGAGATTATCTCCATTAGCTAACCAGTTAATCATGACACTGAGATTAAATGTCTTGGCCATAGTTTATAAGTGCTAGAAAGAGATACTTTTCCATCCATCCCTAATTAAGACAAACATCTTTCTATAAAGAGGTTTTTACCATTAAGTCACGATGAGGCATAGCAGTACTGTATGAAGAACACTACATTCTATTCTATTTCTCTTTTACTCTATCACATGGATTCTGGTTCTAGAGCAATGCTGATGAGCTAGTGATTTTGGAGAAGTCACTTAATAATTTTCAATTTCTTCATTTATTAAACATTAGATTGGACAAAATGAAGTCCAATGTTCTTCATTTGAGTAAAATTCTATATTTAGGATATAATTAAAGAACTTTATTTATTAAAGTAATACTACAGATTTATTCATTTCTTGTTGGATTTATGTTCCTAATAATGTCTAGAGCTTACTGTGTGCTGGCAGTGCTGGCAGCTTAAATAAACTATAGCTAATGTGGTTTCATAATTGAACTGTGATAAATTTAGGCAGATACTCAATGTTGATTCATTTTTAATGGAATAATGATGGTTCCAATGTGTCGATGCCCGCTTCATAGGATCATCATTGGAATAAAAATATCAGTATCTCATTATATTGTTTTAACTATTTTGATTACACTTTGACTTACAATGAAAATGAGAAATTTTAAATTACCAAGCTCTTTTTTAATTAGCTTAGTGTACAGTAAAGATCATTTCTTTTCATTTTGGAGCTCTTCAGTGGGTATCTTTGAATGTTGCTGGCTTATTATAATGATATCTTTTGTTTTTAAGATTTTATTTATTTATTCATGAGAGACACACAGAGAGAGAGGCAGAGACATAGGCAGAGGAGAAGCAGGCTCTATGCAGGGAGCCTGATGTGGGACTCAATCCCAAGACCCCAGGATCACACCCTGAGCCAAAGGCAGATGCTCAACCGCTGAGCCACCTAGGTGTCTCAACAATGACATCTTTTAAGTTTCTCTAGAAGCATAGGAAAGAAGAGTCCCACTTTACTTTAAAGCTATTTAATATTAATATTTTATAGGGAAATCAAAAGTTACATAGGCTCTGGAAGACTTAGAATATTAGGTTTTACTATGCACAGTGAAATGTTGATAGATGGGAAACTAGCTGAAGGTTCTTCAGGATAGCATTTTAGAAGGCTTTTAACTTCTAGGCAATATATTGAAATAAATCCCACCACGTATATATCCCACCCTTATGTCTCATATTTAGTCTTCTTGGTATGTCATGGAAAGGGCCTATGTAATTCTTAGACCAAAGGAGTAAATGAAATATGATTGTTCTCAAGATGAAGGTCAAGTAATAGACATCTAGATAGGTATATAGGCAGCTTCTATGAAAGATATAGCTCAGGCTCTCCCAAATTAAATCTCTTTAAATTAGGCCCAAGTTTTAAATGCTTCTAATTTGTTCACAGGACTTCTAAACAAAGCTATATTTTTAAAAAAATTTTGGCACTATTTTTCATCCATCACCAATACTTTTAGTTGTCTTCATATTCCAGAGTACTAATTTGATGTCCCCAGTAAATACCTAGTTCCTTTGCCATGTGTGACATTGTCTTATGATCTTTGTTGAAAGTTAATTGAATTTTCTACCTCTGTGAAATTCTGCATTTTGTAACTGGACCATAGGAATTTCACTTAAAACAAATAGGTCCTTCATTCATGAATTTTTCCAGTGCCACCACCACTACTCTAGTTACAAGTAGGTAACAAGCAAACTAGATTAACTGTACTGGCAGTGTTATAATTTACCTTTATTCCGCAGCTCACACTGAACCAGAAACAAAGACTCAGATAATTAGCTGGCAGAAGTTGGAGACAGGAAAATTTGCAGAGTTTTCTCCTCTGTAAAAATCTACAAAACTGAGCTAGAAAGAGGGAGGAGGGATTATAAATATAACTTAGACTGCAGGAGTGTAGAAACTGGAGTATTTGGAGTGGCAGGGAGGTAAAAGGACCCCACCTGGAAAAAGAAAATGGATTGGGAACTGAGTGAGTGATGGCCTCCAGGGTCCAACTTGTTGACCACTGACTATCCGAAGTCCCCAAATTCCCATGTTTCCCAAGATTCACAGCTGTTTTCCCTAGAGGATGGGGAATTGGTGGAGAAATGGATCCATGACCCAAGATGGGAGAGGACAGAACCCAATAAACATGGCCCCTGTAAACAAGAGTGCTGATAAGCATAGCAACATCATTTCATATGCTGTTTCCTTAAATGGCCTTCCCCTTTCCCACCTTCGAGCTTTTGTTCTTGTCTTCTACACCTATGATATCTTTCCTCCAAAGATTAGGGTGATCACACATACATTTCCCAGGACACTCCCAGTTTATTTTTATTGCATCAGTGTAATTATTAATAGGATCCCCTTTCTCTCTGCTCTCTCTCCTGTTGTCCAAGGATGAACAACAAATGATCATCTTACTAGGTCCATTTTTATATTTAAAACTGTCTACCATCAATGTAAATTTAATTACTATCTCTTACAAAAAGCCTTCCTTAATTTCATAAGTTATCATTCCTCTCTTTTCTATGACTTCATAAATATTTAAAGGGATACAATAATATTCTGCTCTTATAAAATAGTAATTTGTGAGTATGTCCTTTCTCCTTCTAGACTTGTAGGGGCAGGACCTCATTCTTTGTAGTGTTATCCATGGTGACTTGTATGTAAATAGTTAATATATATTTCTCAAGTTGTTTTAAAATCATATCATTCCAATATCATAATTTTCGAATGTGAAAATCCAGAGACACATTTTCTGTAAAATTAATGTTAGAATTAAATTACATTACGGGGCAGCCCGGGTGGCTCAGTGGTTTAGTGCCATCTTTGGCCCAGGGCATGGTCCTGGACACCTGGGATCAAGACCCACATCAGGCTCCCTGCATGGAGCCTGCTTCTCCTCTGCCTGTGTCTCTGCCTCTCTCTCTGTGTGTGTCTCTCATGAATAAATAAATAAAGTCTTAAAAAAAAAGTTACAAGTGCAAAATACTTAGCACATTGTCTCACACATAATAAATTTCATACTGGCAACTATTTTATGATTATGTTATATAATAATATATAATTAATATAAAATATAAAAAACTTATGAATGTATAATTCCATTATCATAATATGTTATTATAGTTATTATAATAAATGATTATATTATGTACTTATGAAATGGTTGTTCCTCTGCATTGCCATTGCAATTTGTCATATAAATATTACATTTTTTCATATATTATTCAGATCTATGTCACAGCTCAAGTACAAGATACACAGGACAAAGATAATGTTTTATAACAATTTTAGCATAATGCCTGCTTTACCCTAGAGTTGAAAAATATAAAACATAATGAATTTGATTTTTGTTGTATATGCACAATTGAATTTACTTTTGCAAATCAATAAGGGATTTGTATCCAGAATATGTAAAGTGCTCTCATAATTCAAACATAAAAAGACAAGTAATATAATTTTTAAAATGGGTAAAAGGTAATGTCCACAATAGCGAAAAAATGGAAAGAGCCCAGATGTCCATCGACAGATGAATATATATATATATATATATATATATATATATGTATACACACACAGTGGAGTATTATTCAGACATTTGAATGAAATCTTGCCATTTGCAATGACATGGAAGGAGCTAGAGGGTTTCATGCTAAGTGAAATAAATCAGTCAGAAAGACAAATATCATGTTTTCACTCATTGTGGAATTTAAGAAACAAAACAGATGGACATAGAGGAAGGGGAGGAAAAATAAAATAAGACAAAATCATAGAGGGACACAAATCACAAGAGACTCTTAACTCTAGGAAATAAACCAAGGGTTGCTGGGTCGGGGGGATGAGGTAACTGGGTGATGGGCATTAAGGAAGGCACTTCATGAAATGAGCACTGGGTGTTATATGCAACTGATGAATCGCTAAACTCTACCTCTGAAACTCTTATACTATATCTTAATGAATTGATTTAAAAAAAATTTTAAATGGGCAAATGGTTTAAGTATACACTTCTCTGAATAAGATACACGAATCACAAATGGTCAGTAATCACATGAAAAGATGTTCAACATCATTAGTAATTAGAGAAATGCACATCAAAACCAATAATAATATACCAGTTCACATCCACTAGGATGGCTAAAATAAAAAAGACAGCCAATAACAAGTGTTGATGAGGATAGGGAAACTGAAACCTACAAATGTTGCTGGTGGGAGGAAAATGGTAGGTCTGCTTTGGGAAATAATTTGACTATTCCTTAAACAGTCACATAGAGTTATCAGATAATTTAGAATTCTACTCCAAGTTATATTCCCAAGAGAAAAGAAAACATACATCTACACAAAGACGTGTATACAAATATTCAGGAAACAGTATTCACAATAGCCAAAAATTGGAAACAACACAAATATCCATCAGCTTGTGAAAAGAGAAACAAAATGTGGTATATCCAAATAATTAAATATTATTAGTCATAAAAAGGAACTCAGTACAATACCACAACAAGAAGAACTTCAAAGACATTACCCTTTATGGAAAAAACAGGCACAAAAAATCCATTATATTGTTATATTATTCCATATTTATGAAATGTTTGGAAAAGGCAAACATACAGAGACAGTGGAATAATGATTGATTAGGGTTTGATTAGGAGTGGGGAGTAACTGTAAATGGGCATAAGGCGATGGAAATGCTCTAAGACTAGGTAGCAGTGATGATTGTATAACTGCAAATACACTAAATTTCATTGACTTGTACACTTGAAATGGGTGAATTTAATGGTATGTAAATTATACTTCAATAAAGCTGTTTAACAGAAATTGAATTGACAACCTATTGAATTCAGACTAGTAATGTAGAAAAACCTAGATGCATCTCTTACTTGCCAATCACCCTTTCCCTCAGTTTCCCAATCCAAGAGTGTTCTCCTTCCCTCTAATTAGGAAGAAATGCTACAGAGGTGTAGCAGATATAATATACCTTTGATGATTAAAGAAGGAAAGGGAGAAATGTGGTGTGAACTATAGAGAAATAAGGGGCCCAGTCTGCCAGTCAATAACTGGGGTGACAAATCACCCCATCACTGGTGTTCAGTTCTCTCATCTTTAAAATGAAAGCAGACCTAGTTTGTTATGTTTGCGCATCCAAAAGCTGCACAAGTGGCTGGCCCAGGTCGCTACGGCTGATAGGATGAAGGATAGCAGAAAACTGAGCCTGAGCCAATCAGACTCTCCAAGAGATTTTTGCTTTGGGACTCTAGGCCAATAACTATGTGCAGTTAGGAAAAGTCATGTCAACTCCTGCCCTTAGTCCAGTATTTTGGACCATTGATAATCTGAGAAATGCCAGAGGAAAACAATCCATAGCAAAGAGCAATACAATGAAGCAAACCTGAAGCAGAGGCAAACAATTTTGAAAGATGATGACAAAGGCAGACTTAGTTTCTGCCAGCTTTCTGGTTCTTATGAAGTCAAGCAATTTCTGTGTCCTTTTCTTGGATTCCATAAAACCTGTTGAAATCCTTGTATAATATCTAATTTTTTGCTCTAACGTGAGTAGCCTCTGTTCCTAGTAATCAGAAGAATTCTGTCTAGAGAAGAAGTCATTGCAATGATTTCTACAGTATTTTCCAGCTCCCACACTTTCTTTAGACTTGATGCTACCTCCCAGCTTGCTTTTGGTACCCACGCCCAGAAATGAGACAATGACTTCCTCACAAATGAGTTGTTAATTTCCCCCATTAAAAGCTACTTTCACCTCGGTGAAATCACCTTTGAATTGACCAAACCAAAATATGCAAGGCTGAAACTTATAGCAATATGTGTCAAGATTAAAATACTTTACAAAAGAGTTAATTTTTTTAAAAAAAATTACATTCTTAAAACTTTTAGGTTAATGGCACCACTGAAATAGCAATGTTTCTAACTTTTGAGTCCTGAAAACAATATTATTCATTGCCATGAACAAAAGTGGATCCTTAAGTGAGAGCTGGAGAAGATTTCCTCTAGTATGCCAAATAAATATTTGGGAATACTTATTGGGTGAGCCTAATATAATTACGAGGCTCATTTTACACCCCCCATATTTTAGTGTAAGCATGATTTTTTTTTGTAAGCATGATTTAAAAATTAAGGCAACCAAGGTAAAGGGTGGGATTCTGTGATCTACAATAGTTAGCAAAAACACCTCAGCAATCACTCATTAAAAGCCACTCCTTCCATCTCAGCCATCTCTATTCTCTTGCCCTCTGTAGTTTCTAATCTTTAAAATTGCATAGTAGCTCCCAAGAGGGGAGGTCAAATTTTAATGATTAAAATCCAACTATACCATTCTGCCTCCCTCCTGCTTCATAGAAAAGGATTTTTTTCAATGGCAGGCAGATGCAAATCACCACATTATCCCATTTTACTGGGCCTAAATGATTTTATGTGCTTCCTAAAGAAGGAGCTAATGCATCCCATAAATAAAACAATCAAAGTTTAAAGCCTCCAATCTGTTTTTTCACCGGACCACCCACTCTGACTTTATGGCTAGACTGGAAATAGGAAATCAGACATTTTAACTAATCACACAGAACCCATGAAATTATCTTTACCATCCTGTTGAGTCATGAGAATTTAGAACTACCACATGTCTTTGCTGGGTATCACAGAAAAATCACTAGAACACAGTGCCTGAACTTAAATTTCGATATTAATTACCCATCTAGCAGAAGTTCATTTATGCTGTAGAGCAGTGATTCTCAACCAGTGGTGATTTGGGCCCTCAAGGGCATCTGGCAATGCCTGGGGACAACTTGAAGAGGGAAGGATACTATTGTTATCTGTTGGGTGAAGAATGGGGATACCGTTGAATATACTATGTCTAAATTTTGGTTCAGATGTCAAGACACATGCATATGGCACACACACGCGCACGCACACACACACACACACACACACAGAGTATGAAAAGGTTTATCGCTCACACAATGAAACTTCTTGGAGAATGCAGGGCAGGTGCCCAAGCCAGTCTTAAAATGGTTTGGGTTTTTTTTGTAGTTAGGGTGAGCATTCTCATCCTTCAGGCTGGTTCAGGTGTGGGACGAAACAGCAAGGAGGAATGGTGGACCTTGAGAGTTGTCAGTGGTCAGCCATCAAAAATGGAGTCAAATTCTTATTACATCCTGCAATACAGGACAGTCCCCATAACAAAGTTTCTCCAGGCTTGAACTTCAATAATGCTGGGGTTGAGATACCATGTGCTGCAGCTGGGGTGGTCTGATTCAGATTATACATAGGTTAGTGGCCATGTAGATGCTGTGGCACGTCCCAGATAGCCCCCCTGAGGAGCCAGGCACTCATTCCTCCAGCTATGCAGGCTGCTGACTGCTCAGAGTAGAATCCCTCTGCTGGAACTGCCCTCAGCCAGTAAAGGGAACGACTTCACTCAAAGTAATGCCCCTTTCCTGGGAGCATCCCACAACCAGTATCTGGCTGGGTAGGCAGGCTGTGAGGGTACAGATGCCCTGCCTCCTTCTTCAACTTAAGCCGACTCTGGGTGGGGGAGCAGCTAAACTCCAGAGTTCCCCGTAGTAATCCACTGAGACCTCTGTGGTAATTGCATCTCTGTTCAGTTTCTTCTTTTGCCCAATCCTGCCTCCCTCTCCTTGTCACATATGTTGTTCCCATTCTGCAATTCCCAATAAACCCATTGCACACCAATCTCTGTCTTAGCACTTATTTCCCCAGGAACTTGAACTTCCTTAACCAGACCTGAATGGCAAATAAAATTCACATCGAGACCAGACCATATATGCAAATATATGTTCTCTTTATATGAATAAAATTAATTTTTGCAAATTGATACTAACCATTATCATGAAATACCCTGATATTTCCTATTCTATTCCATTTTGTTTTTTTAATTTTTTAATTTTTAAAAAAGATTTATTTATTTATTCATGAGACACACACACACACAGAGGCAGAGACACAGCAGAGGAAGAAGCAGGCTCCTTGCAGGACCCCAATGAGGGACTCAATCCCGGATCCTGGGATCACGACCTGAGCCAAAGGCAGCCGCCCAACTGCTGAGCCACCCAGGCGTCCTCATTTTGTTGTTTTTTAATGCTGTCCCTGAGCCAATACATGGATCTCACAACCTGCTAATCATTCTTGATCTGCAGACTGAAATGCATTTACTGAGATGTACAACCAGATTAACTCTTTTGGCGGACAGTACTTTTTAAGATGTAACCAATTGTTTTTTATTCTCCCTGACTCAATTTGTTAGGCCAATTTGGATCCAAAGACTTGATTAGTTCTCTGTGTGTAACCACAGAGTAAAAAGTCTGAACTATAGTCTACTGTTAAAGTCTACTTTCAATCATGTTTTATAAATCCAACTAAGGCTAACAGATTGTAAACCCTTGCCCAAACCTACTCTAACATTTAGTCTTGTCATTATTGCATCATAAGAACCAACTAGCTGCAAAGCTGCAAGAGCTGATTTTCTTCAGGAGGTCAAATTCCCCTTACAAACCTGACTTACATAGTTTTCCTTTTGTTTAATTTCTTTTTATTTATTTATTTATTAAATTTGATTTGCCAACATATAGTATAACACCCTCTCATCCCATCAAGTGCCCTCCTCAGTGCCCATTACCCTGTTACCCAACCCTCTGCCCGCCTCTTCTTCCGCAACCCTTTGTTCGTTTCCCAGAGTTAGAAGTCTCTCGTGGTTTGTCTCCCTCTCTAATTTTTCCCACCCAGTTCCTCTCCTTTCCCTTATAATCCCTTTCATTATTTCTTTTTTTTTTCTTTCACTATTTCTTATATTCCCCATATGAGTAAAACCATATGATGATTGTCCTTCTCCAATTGACTTACCTCACTCAGCATAATGCCCTCCAATTCCATCCACGTCAAAGCAAATGCTGGGTATTCATAATTTCTAATGGCTGAATAATATTCCATTGTTTATATATATATATCACATCTTCTTTATCCATTTATCTTTTGATGGACACCAAGGCTCCTTCCACAGTTTGGCTATTGTGGACATTGCTGCTATAAACATTAGGTGCAGGTGTCCTGCCATTTCACTGCATCTGTACCTTTGAGGTAAATCCCCAGCAGTGGAATTTCTGGGTCATAGGGTAGCTCTATTTTTAACTCTTTGAGGAACTATACACAGTTTTTCAGAGTGGCTATATCAGTTCACAGTCCCACCAACAGTGCAAGAGGGTTCCCCTTTTTCCACATCTTCTCCAACATTTGTTGTTTCCTGTCTTGTTAATTTTCTCTATTCTCACGAATATCTTCTTTTAGAAGATGTGTGAGGTAGTATCTTTCTTTTCTGAAATAGAGCAAAGAAAAACTCTAATGAGGTTATAACAAAGGAGGTTTTACTAGATAGTTTCCAACATACAAGAAGAGTGATTGAAGAGGCAGTAAGTTGATGTGTGTGCCTCTTGCCTTATAAATACCATTTACAAGAACAGACAGAAGTCATATCTGCAGAGGGTATAGTGCCTCTGGGAGGCGGATTCACGAGAAGGTGAAGAAAAGCCACAGCCAAAACTCCAGAAAAGGACAGTGATGAAAGAAAACTCAGAAATTGTCCAGTGCCTTCCTCTTTCCAGAGAGAGAAACTGAGGCCCAGGTCAGGTAAGAGACTTACGTAAAGACACATTATCTGATGGAAGAAGAACCTAGAAATTCACTGCTACCTTTTCCTGATGCTCTTTCTACTACATCATGGGACTTCCAGTAGTGGAGATTTTCTTTTTATCAGCAATATCTTGTTCTTTATGATTTCCCAGGAGATTTATTCAAAATAAGCTCAAAGGAAGAGGTGGGATTATTTTTCATTCAAAATATACCTACCACAGGGTTTGCTGCCAACATTAATAATACTTTGACACCTCTAGAATCACCTCTAACAGAGGCAGAAGTTTACTCCATATTGCTTTTCTTTTGATAAAACAGCAATTCCCAAATCTATTCTCTCTTCTCAAAATCCAGAAAAAACTGCTAAAACTTGCTGTGCTTAATTTTTTTGAGACATTAACTGAGTCCTTGGCAGTGAAAAGAATTTAGCAAGATTTTGGCATAGTGTGTTGAGGAAATTATGCCTTATTTGCTCATTTTGCAGGTGTTTGAGCTAGTGTAGACTTCAAGTCAAGATCTTAAGGAAGTTCTTATTCTAAATGAGACTTATTTTAGAATTGCCCTTTCCAAATTCCTATCTGATGCTTTAGCAGGCTTTGTAAGGAAATCCCTTTATCTCTTTTGGATTTCTGGAAATCCTACTGGTTGGACCCAGAAAAGTAAATAATTTTGGCTAAGTAAATTTCAGATCTTTAGCACATACTAATGTGAATGTTTGTATTAGAACACATGTAAATATTTTATGAAAAGAATGCTTGCCTAAAATAAACATTTCAAAATGATCAAAGGAAACTTCTATTTAGAAAGTACTTTTCTCCAAGGAGTTCAGAAATGCTTTATAAACACTTGCTTGATCTTAAATCAAGTTTTTTTTTTTGTCTTGAAACTATCAAAATATATCGCTCCTATTGTGTCTTATGTCTGAGTAGAGTTTTTATCCAGAAGAAAATGTTCATGATTTCACTCAAAGTTCCCCAGAAATAGTCTGATAGTCTGGAAATCTAGAAGCCTGGCCTTTGGTTCTCTTCGTGCTGTTAACCAGCTAGATGGTCTGGAACAAGTCAGTATGCAACTCCTTGTCCCAAAACCAGAGTTTGGGCTGAAACCTCTGGAAGAAACTCTATTCTGATTGGTAGAGAGTCACCTAACCCTAGAGGCTTGAGGACATTTTGAGAGATATCAGCCTTTTGAATCTCTTTGTTTATAGTTAATTGTACAAAGGAGCTATGCAATTTATTTGATAAAATCCCACTCAATACAAAGCCCAATTTTCCCTGTCTCTTTTTTACATGCTTATAGTTTCATTCCAAAATTCGAGTCCATAGAATGTGGGATTAAGAGAAAGAAGTGGGTTCAAAACCTAGCTCCTTTACTAATGAGCTGTGTAGCACTGGTGAAATTATCTACTCTCTCTGACCCTCACTGTCTTCATCTGTAAAATGGAAATAAAAACACCACATGAGAAAGTTGTCAGGAGCATTAAAGGAGATGAGATATGTAAGGCCTCTGACACACAGTAAGAACTCAAAGATGGTAAAGGAATCTTAGGATATTTACCACTGACATATTTATCCAGTTTCTGAGAGAACTCAAATAATAATCAATTATTTCCAGAATGAGTTTAGGGGGGAAAGAAGAATGATTAGAAAGAATGTTGAAAATAATAATGTTTATTTTAAGAAGAAAAGGGATAAATAGAGAGAATCTTCTAGAAATAAGATAGCTTCATAAATGAGGAAGATGTATTGTGTGGATAAGAATAGTACAGGTTATAATAGAATGAGCTGAGTTTTGAAAGGATCCTACCTGATTTAGAGAATGAAATTATGGATCTTCAATAAATTCTAAGTAAATCCACAAGGCAATGAATGTTGACATTCCATGAGATGACAAAAAGATCTGTGTGCTCCAGAGAATGACTGAGATTTTAAGTAACAGAGGGGAAAAAATGCTGGAAAAATGTAATGTCAAATCTCATTGTCACTAGAAATGGAACTGGAAACAATGCTTTCTGAACTAGAAGTGCTACTTCTTTAACATCATAATTATTAATGCATAGTCTTAGAGATGATACAAATCTCTCATTCATGTATTTGATATTTAAAGGCCACCAACAATACGCCACACTCTGTGGTAGGCACAGAGGGAAAAATCACCTGCAAGAGTTACTGTTCTCTAGAATTCTAGAATCATCTATTACATACTCTCAAAAGAGATAAAAAAAAAAAAAAAAACCCTGTACAGCCATTTTGTTCCATTGACTGAGCACCTGTGAAGTGCCAGGGTACTGTGCTAAGTGTTTTCTGCATTACATCATTTACCCTGACAGATGCACTTCTGCCTCTGCTGGAAAATGACAAGGTACTCTCCACCTAAGGCCACACACTCCACTTGTGAACAGATGCTATAACTGAAATCTGCATCCTTATAACTTCTGCCTAATACCCCTGGAGCCACATAGTATCAGGCTAATTCTTTTTCACATGTCAGCTGTTCAACAGATGTCCGCTAGCAAGGAGCCCCATATAATCCCCAGATTAATTATCCCCTTTCCCGAAGCTCCACCATGTTTAACTCCTGTTTGTGACTATATCCTAGTACCTAGATCAGTGTCTGGCACATAGGAGGAATTCAGAAACGTTTTTGCTGAATATAAAATCCTAGCCACATATCCTAGATGTCCTATGATTTATTGATATCCAATGCAGAAGAAAAAAAATCAGAATTGAACGCACTCTTCCAGATATGGTTTGACCAGAGCAAAGTACAGTGAGTTCCTTCCCAATCCCTTGAATATATACCAATGAAACATCTTTTCTGACAAAAATGTCACCTGTTCATTTTGAGCATGAAATTAACTCAGCCCCAGGTCTTGTTCACAAAACCTTTTTTTTTTTTTTTTCAGGTAGGCCTTGCCAGCCCCTCATCTGTGCAGATTTTTTTTAGAATTCTAAATACAGATCTTTACATTTATCTTTGTATATTTATATCTTAATAAACTAGGCCCAGTTTGCCTATCTGGCTGGTTTTCTTTAAACCTTCCATGTGGTTTCTAATAAGATTTCTACCCTCTCCTAAATTCAGGCATCCCACAGACCTGATCAGCAAACTTTCTATATGTTATATGAATTATTAAAATTTTGAACAAAGCAAAGCCTCATAGAATGCCACTGGCAACGTGGCTCGAAGTTGATCTGATAACACCATTCAACTCTCAAATCTCCATAAATCACTACAATATGGCAGACATTTTTCACAAGGATATTATGTAAAATCAATTGCTTTGCTCAAATTTAGTTATCCCAGAGATCCCAACTCATACTGTAGTAATCTTACCCTCAAGCTAAGTATGCTGAGGAGCATAATGTATTTCACTTCATCTAATCTATTGTTTATTGCATAAATTTTACACCCTGAATCCTTCAGAACTTCAAGTTTTGAAACTAATCCCAGGTTCTTACAACTCAAAAGCCTTAGTTTTTGGTACTCAGGGTACTTTCTCTGCTTTTCTGGTGTATTTCTCCCTTACCTGGAACAATGAATACTCAAGATTCAATGAGACAAGAACAATTTGTTTGAGAAAATGGACAATGAAAGGGTGCATTTAAAGGGAACTCCAGTTAAAAACCTCAAAACGCTCACAAAATATTATTTGATTATACAGGTTTAGAAACCAGTCTCCCTCACTGCTGTCAACGTTTTTTCCTCATGCAAGAATCTCAATTCACAGGCTAAATGTACACTAAGACTTTCTAGCTAGCTACACAGTAGAGTAATTGAGTTATCACTGGAGAAGCGTTTCTTGGTATTGCACCCTGGTTGAAGATTAAGATAGAGATCAAAGCCTTACATGCCTTAAGCTTTTTAGGAACTTGCTTTGCAAGAATGAGATTATAGCTCTTTACAATGAGAATAATAATTTTTTGAAAATAAATATTTTTATTATTTTGCCTTTAGAACTATTGAGAAATCTAGATATTTGGAATATGGTGTCTTCAGTTGTTTTGGCTTTACCATCTGTTAGTATAGAACAATCTATTTTTCTTGGGGAAAAACCAAACATCTATGACATATGTTTGTTTTATAAGATGCTTTGTTAGAATTTTTAAAATAAATACAACGTCCTACTTCTATTTTTTTGTCCTTTCACAAGGATTTCAACAGTTCCTTTTAAGATATATTTTTTTAATACTTAAAGGGAAAATATCTGTTCAACAAATAATTGAAATTCTACTATGCACATTCACCAAGGGAACTGTAAAACTTTTACTTTTGAAAAGCTTACAATATAGGAAGAAGCAATGTTAAGGTTATCAAATTGCTACAATAAATATCTACCATAACATTCTTTAATAGCTAATTTTTAAAAATCTGATTATGTAATTGTAATTCTAGCCTTTTTGGGATCTTATATAAAAATAATAGGCTTCTTGCTATTTTTTATTGTTGAGTGAAAAGTCCCATGTCAACATTTATATTCTTCCTAAAAAGTCTTTTATGATTAGATCCTGAGCTATATAGTAAGGCTATCAAGTTTTTCCATATTTGACTCATTATATATTTTAATTAAAAATGTGGTACCCAAAAGTCCAATAATATGTGATTGTTAGACTGAGTTATTAAATAATATCTCATGACAGCAATGTTCCTGATATAAATTATTTAAAAACTCTCATTCACTCAGTCTTTTCGTTGTTCTTATGAATTAATATCACTTACTTTGGTGTAAAGCAAGGCTGATAAATAGGAAATTATCACATTTTTATCCACAGTTATTCATTAGAATTTGTTCCTGGTCAATCAGTGCATCTTTCTTTATTATAGTTCATATTGTTTCCTTTCAGTCCTTTCTAGTACTTTTACTAGAAGCAAAGTGACATTGTCATAATTCTGCAGGCTTTGTGTGTTTTCACTGCTGGAGCAACTCAATGTGCATAACTTTGATGAAAAAAATTAAATGATGGAGGAAGAGCTCACTGATGATAAATGTCTTACTGATTCCAGATGAAAATTAGAATAAATTATTGGTTTAATAATATTGCTCAAGAATTTCCAGCTTTCTGAAAATATTAACTAAATGACATAATAGCCAGAGTGAGTTTTTCCTCCACTTGAAGATATTTAAAGACTCTAGTCCCTTGAGGATAAACTAATTTGAATTTTTCTCAGAGTCTAATACATTTTAAAAAACATATTTAAGTAAGACATTAAAAAGAAAGTCTTTAACTTATTAGCAGTTGTCCCATATCACTCATCCTTACTATCATCATTTACAGATAAAAGACTTGCTTTCAATATAGGCTTCATATTTATTAAATGCCATGGAGATGCAGATTTTATCATGGTTTAGAGAGAAGAAAATAAAGAATTAGAAATGTATAATATATTCTATCTTATCTGCTTTATTTTTTTCTCTTTTTTTCTTATCTGCTTTAATAACAGGAATTAATTGGATATTGTGGTTAATCCACTAAGAGAGTAATATTAATATATCTGCAGAATCCCAGTACATTTTTTTTTAAAGAATGATACTACATTAAAATTCCTATAGGACTACAATGGCTGCTTTTGGACATACTTTAAGTTTTATAGTACCTCAGAAACATTATTATGTCACCAAAATGTAGATAAACTCATTGTTTCATACATAAATTTTGATTGAGTGTTTACTGGATGTCAGGCTATATCTTAGAATACAGAGACGTAAACATAATCCCTTCTGTAAAGAAGCTTTTAGTTTGAGAGGTGAAGACAGACATCTAAATATTTACATCTAAAAATATGTAAAATATGGTGGCTTAATTTAGATTTCTCCAAAAGCAGACCCTATTACAAAGTCATGGGTAACATGTAATTTATTTGGAAGATGATCCTAGAATCACAAATGAGCAGATTATCATGTGAGCAACTGGGGCTCAACTCCACAGGACCTAGTCAGGAACCATGAATAGCATACCTCAGAACTGATCTGGTAAGGGATGGGTAAACCAAGTGTTCCATCATGCTCTTCCTCACTGGTCTAATCACATCCTCTTCCTTCTGGACTATCAGCTAGAAAGCACCCTTAAAAAGATAAGCAGAGATATGCAGGCTCTTGAGGTAGGAAGCCACTGATGTGTGAGGGTAACTTCCCCCCTCAGCTGCAAATAGACGTTGAAGTAGACAAAAGGACAAAGGACACACTGTCAACAGCCCCTACTACAGATGATGTTGTAGAAGTCTGTCATTGTAGAGCAGGACCCAGAAGAGGAAAAAATCAGTTCTACCTGGTAAGTCAGGGAAGACTTCAGAGGACAACAGATGCTTGAGTAAGTGTTATCTGGGCAAATGTAAGGGAATGATGTAGAGGGCTGCTACTTGATTGAAAATACTTGGATGCCCTGAATCCTTCTTATGCATTAACTGTGATCAAATTCACTGTTAAAATAAACATATATGTGTTTTTGCATAGGTAGATACAGGTTCCAGTGCAGCCAGTTTTTGAAGCCAATGTAAATGTTTCAAGCTATTAACCATACAACAGACAATTTCTTGTGAGAACTAAGGAAATAATTGCTTTACTTCTCAATCTTGGCTTTGACTAAAAGAAATGAATGTGACATTGGAAAGCTGGAGTGGCATTGATTGCCTGGAGTTCTGCAGGTAATGGAACTTCAGGAGAGAAATTAAGTTCCAGGAGAACAGGAGGGCAGGGTGAGCCATTGGTCTTACAGGAAATGGGAGCTGGATCAGGTTTCAAGGCAGCCTGTATGATGAAGAGGACTAGATACACAGTTCTTGAAGTTGTCATCCAAATAGAGATGGAAAAACAGAGCAGGATCCTACTGACTAGAACTGAGGCCCCAAATCAGAACAAGAGTAGCAGCGAGAGGAGGTGGATTGGGGGATGTGTTAAATACGTGATGGGGTGCACTTGTTGTGATGAGCACCAGGTGTTCTTTGTTAAGTATTGAATCACTAAATTGCGCACCCAGAACCACTATTACACTGTATGTTAACTAACTGGAATTTAAAAAAAAAAAATAGCAGTGAGAATGATACATCCAGAGCCCCTAACCTACAAAATTGTTATTTATTCATTTCCACATAGACTAAGTCAGTACTTTGGGAACATTTGTAGCCATAAGAATTGTTTGGCAGGCTTGCTTTAAATGAGCAGGTTCCCTGAGTTCTAACCTTTCTCTGCTCACATAGCACACTTCCATAGGTTTGGAGTGACGTAGGGAATTAGCATTTTTAACAAGGGTGCCATGGGGCTCAGATGCACGTTGTCAGTGCACTATGTGGTAAGAAACACTGATTTAGGTAAGGTTGATTTCACGGTCTGGGAAAGAAGTAATCTTCAACTGAGCCCAACAATATGCAAAGTAGGGTGATCAATTCATCCCTCTACAAATCTTCCTCAACTTATGAGGGGTTATGTCCTGATAAACCCATCATAAGTTGAAAATATCATAAGTTGAAAATGCATTTAATACACGTAACCTACCGAGCACCACAGCTTAGTCTAGGCTACCTTAAAACATGGTCAGAACACTTCCATCAGCCTACGGTGATGCAAAATCAACTAAAATAAAGCATACTTTATAATGAGAATTTAATATTTCATGTAATTTAGTGAATACTGTACTGAAAATGAAATCTAGACAGGTTAGATAGGTACAGAATGGTTATACAGATAACAGTCATCTACCTTCATGATCACACAGCTGACAGGGAGTTGTGGCTTACCATAGCCACTCATCATCATAGAAGAGTATCATACCACATATCGCTAGCCAAGGAGAAGATCAAATTCCAAATATGGTTTCTACTGACTCCATGTCACTTTTGCACCATGGTAAAGTCTTAAAATTGTAAGTTGAACCATTATAAGTCTGGAACCATCTTGATACCTTTCCCAATTTTAGCATAAAAAGTCCCATGTCCCATTCTATTGCAGTGTCAGGACAGTTGGTCACCTGAGTATAAAGGAAAGTTCCACTGTGCCATAGAGCTCATTAAAGAACTAGACATCGTTACCTCAATTCTCTGGCATCCCTATAGACTCCATATTGAGTCACACACCGTTCATGCTACTCCTTTCTTGAGTCAGATTTGTGATACTTACTCAGGTAAGATTTGATGCTTAAAAGCTCATGAGGTGCTAGGCTGAAGGTCCTGCTCCCAGAAGTTATACATCTACCCCTAACTCCCTTATCTTCTTGCCTGGAAATGGAGAAACCCCAGAAAATAAGAGGAAACCAAAGAAAAGCAAATACAAATCACACTAACTTCTGGATGACTATTTATATATAAACATCTTAACATCATGGGCAAGATCGGCTTTGGTATCAGGTACCCAGGTTACAGCTCTGCTCCATCATTTACAAGATATGTAAACTTGGTCCAGTTACTTCCCCTCTATGTACCTCTGTTTCTTCATCTGTAAAGTGGAAATAATAGTAATATTAATAATCATAAGAATCAAGGTAATGTCTACTTCACAGAATTAATTAACACATGCCCTCAGTACAGTGTGTGCCATATAACAATCACTCCATAAATGGAAGTCAATGTGATTTAATCCCAAGTCATTCAGTTACTTGTATGAGTAACACTCATCTTTCACTCCCAAGCAAATTAAGTTGTAACATTCAAAGTCATTTTATACAAAGAAGATTCTTTTCCTATCACCTATAATACCTAGTGGAAAATTTTACCCTGCACTTCAGTCTGTCTCTGGTGCTGATAGAAGACAGGATGAATCAGCCCCACACAGGATATTTATTAGTGCCCAGTCTGCTCAAGCATCCAGTAAGCTTACAAGCACAGGGAGGAGGCTTGGAAACACTTCAAAGCCTGCCGACATTCAGATTGCTTCTGGTGGCGGGTGGATTAGTATTGGTGGTCTGTCCTTAACCACACACTTCACCTCCATATGTCTCAGCCCTCTTCACCTTTCCCTCTGACTGTGACAATGAGAATATTGAAATCAATAAGTTCACTCTCCTTGCTCCAAGTACTCAAGTGCTTTAAAATGAAAAATGGTTCAGGGGAAGCAGCCAAGCAGAGGCAGGGGGGACATAGGTGGAAGTTAGAACTGGTACTTTCTACAGTCTAGAAGAGAAGAGAGAAAAGACAGGGGACTAGCAGTACAAATACTTGGGTCTTACTCTAGTTTTTCACTACTCAGTAGTGAGGACAGGTAATTTTAATTCAATGGGCTCTGCAATCCCTCCTCTGTAAAGTAAAGGCATTGGTCCAAATAAACAGCTATTAATCTTTACAGTTCTAAAGACTCTAAACATATTTTTTGTGATTACATGTCAGACAGCTGGTTTTAGCTTTCTTCATTCATCTCTTTCATCAAAGCCTCCCCCACTGTTACCCTGTTATAATACAGTCTTCTAACACAATTCATAATTTTAAATCATTCTGTACCTTTGTCTCCCCTGCTAGATTAGAAGTCCCTTAATGGCAGAGACTTTGTTTCAGTGTCATTTTGTTTCCAATGCTTAAAACAGACCACACATATAAAGGTTTATTCAATAGGTGTTTTGGAACCAAACTGCTGCATTAGCCTCCTCACTTGTATTAGTCAGGATTTTGGCTAGAAATAGAGAGCCCATTCACACTGGGTAATCGAGGAGTCAACTAGGAGGACAATTTACAAGGTCTAGGCAGAATTAGGGTAAATTCACCATTGAGGGATTGTGAAGCATCCTGGGACTACAATAGCAAAGAGTTACTCTCCCCTTCTAGCCCTCAAGGGGGTGAGGGAGAGGGAGCAGTTGCAGGAACCTGAGAAAGGGTAGCTAATGCCTATGTATTGAGAGTGAGCTGCCTGGCAGGATATGGACCTTCTGGAGAAAGGCAGGAATCGGGGACCTATATGCATCCCAACCTCACCCTCCTCAGCTCTTCGAGCCTTTCAATCTCCTGCCAGTGTTTTCATTGGTTGAGCAGGAGGGAAAGCTGAGAAGATGGTAGAGTGTCTACACCTTCCATCAAGGTCAGCCTCCAGGGCACAGAGCAAGGTGAACAAGGGTGAAAAGTAGATCCAGAAGGGTAGACAAACAATAGCCAGCATGTGATCTCCCTACCCTCCTTCCAAAAGGATGCTGAATGACACTAACCTTTCAGGTAACTTCTTTACTCCACAAATATGTAGACATTTCCTCAGCAACTCCAAATACAGCAAATATACCCACATACACAGGTTTACACATTGCTTTATAAGTGTTACCTAGTTTCTAGCATAACCTTTTTTCCCTCACCAACCAGATTGTAAGCTGCCCATGGGCAAGGACAATGTCTTCTACCTTTCAGGCCATGTCTAGTCCATGCTTGCTATCCATACAATGAGCACTCAATATTTATAACTTGAATGACCATCTTTCACCAAGTTTTCATATATCAAATTATAGAGTTATCTCATGTTAGCAGATTTGTAAATCTCCAGAAAGAGCCTAGAAAAATAGTGTGGCTAATTGCCAAGTACTGTGTTTCTGTTGAGTGATGATCATGAGTTTCTTCTCCTTAGAAAAACTGGCTTTGGATTTCACTCTACAGTAGTTCCCAGACTTAGTTTATTCAATATGTCTTTATTAATATTCAGAAGGAATAAAGTGCTGTACAAGGCATTGTGGGAAATAAAAGGTCAATTTGACTTATATTCTGTTCCAGGGAATTTAGAGTGCAGTGGGAGAAAGTATTGATGTAACGAGGTGGAAAGAAGGAAAAGAAAACCCTCAGAAAAACATTTTTTAAAAAAGACATGAAACGTTCAGAGAGTTCTAAGCAAGAGCAATGACTTTGGTGGAAGAAATTGAATTGATATCCTTTGGGTGAGGTCTTACAGAAAGGTCTTTGGTCTGAAAAGAGGAGAGAGAATATGCTCTGTGCATATACCTTGAGGCTTTTAGGGAAAAACAATTCTGTTGGTTTTCCTCTGAGTGAAAGCAAAGTGTCTAATGGATATACAATTGGGAAAACAATATGCCCGAATCAGATAAGGAGGGCCTTGAGTGGCAGGCTGAATCTCAACCACATTTCTCTAGGCAATGGGGAGCCAGTGAAGGATTCTGAGCAGGTAATGAGATCTGGAACTTCAAGGAAAAATAATAGCAAGTGACAATGCTTTGCGAGTTCTCTGTGCCAAGCAGTGCTCTTGATATTGTTCCCCAGTGGTATAATCAAGGGTGAAGGTAGGGGGAACAGTCAGCTCCAGGACTAATATTGTTTAGAACTATAGGCATACAAAAATAAAAAGTATCGAGACTTTTAGTTGGTTTCATTATTCTTTCCAAACTCTCTATAGACAGTGCATCCTTCCCCTTTCTGGCTCCATCTGGGGCAAACCATATACACTTATTAACTCATTCAATCTTCAAAATATCCCTGTGAGGTAGTACCTTTATAATTGCCAGAGAGGCACAAGAAGATAAAGTGATTTTGTCAAGATAAGAAAGCTAGTAAATGGCAGAGCCAGGATTTAAAGGCTGGCTCTCTGGCTCCTAAAACTATTCCAACTGTCCTGACAAGAACGTAATAACTTCTTTTAAATCAGGGGTTGTGCCTATTAAATACAGCTCCATGCAACGGCATGACAAATAGGGCCTTAAAGTGGTTATTTTATGACAATAATAGGCCTAAAATGATTAATTTTTCTATATACATCTAGAATCCTAAATAGTTCTATCCTAATTTTAAGTTAGTTCTATTTTGAGCCCCTATATACATAAGTCAGGGTGTTTACTAAGGATACAGGTGTATTTGACAGAAACAAAATAACTACAATTGTCTAATCAGGCATGTGGAGATAAGTGCTATGCCAGCTGCTATATGGGCAGGTCAGTGAGTTAACATTCTCAATGGTTAAGGGAAATCACTTCTTGCATTCTGACTAGACAGGCTATTTGCAACATTCCTTTTCAAATGGCCCAAGAACTATTGTTCAAAATGGTTGTTCTTAATATTAAAACCTTTGACTATTCTAAATGCCAAGGGCAAAAGCTCTTTGTCAGAGTATGTTTCAAGCATGATTAGGCATTACAAGAGAATTTCATATTATTAGTTCTTATCTTAGTGCACTTACACTGCACTTTGAATAAGAAACCCTTCTGATGGGGGGGGATGAAATAATCATAGTTTCAACTATGGGGTTGCCTTCTGATTCCAGGTGTTCTCACAGCCTACCCCTACCATGCCTTTCTCTCCCAGCCTCACTCCTTTCCAATCACCACCACCTCCTCCACTGTCACCTCCAATGCCGTAGTACCCAGTGGGACCACTGACACTGTGGAAGTTGGCATGTGCATGAGGCCCTCAGGCTGGACCAAACCCCTAGAGATTAAAACAATAACAGCAGGGCACCTAGGTCGCTCAGTCGGTTGTGTCCAACTCTTGATCTCAGCTCAGGTCTTGATCTCAGGGTCATGAGTTCAAGCCCTGCACTGGGGCTCCATGCTGGGTGTGGAGCCTAGTTTAAAAATAATGATTATAAAAATAATATTAATAAACATAACCATAATAACAACTGCTAATACAATTTGGTGCTTACCACTTCACATGCACAATTTCATTTAATGCTCAAACTATTGCTATCCCCATTTTCACATGAAAAAAAAACTCTGTTCAGTGAAATAGTCAAGATCACACTGTTCATAAATAGTAGCATGTGAATTTGCTGGGAGGTCTATGTGACTTCAGAGTCCTTGCTTCTCCCCCCTCCGCTACACAAAGTATTTCCCCTGCAGTGGTACAATCAGAGGAAATAAAATAACAAAGGAAAGACAGACAGTCTGAAAAAAAAAGGGAGATGTCTGAAACAATTTCTGTAAGAAGCAAGAGTCCTAAGATAGTTGTTCCTTTCAGTGGGTGCAGTGGATGGGAAGGGGCTTTTTTCCTCTTGGAACAGAGTTGAGCATTTGCAAAATTCTCTGCACCCCTCCTGGGTCATCCTCAAGACTCTGGCTGGCTGATACTATTACCATTTTCTCAAAAAAAAAAAAAAAATCAAACCAACCCGGGAAAAAATTTTTTTAATTAATTTATTTATTTATGATGGACAGAGAGAGAGAGAGGCAGAGACATAGGAAGGGGGACAAGCAGGCTCCATGCCGGGAGCCCGACGTGGGACTCGATCCCGGACTCTAGGATCGCACCCTGGGCCAAAGGCAGGCGTTAGACCACTGAGCCACCCAGGGATCCCCTAACCTGGAAAAATTAAATCATTTTCTCCAAAATATAAGAATCCTAGACTTCTGACCCTCCTCAGTAAGACCTTGGTCTATTTATTTAGTGCACAAAAACTCTTCTGCCTTGCATTAGCAAAGGAAGGTTGTTGTTGTTTTTTTTTTTAAATGAGATTTGACCAACAATATGTTATATGAAACTCTCCAAATTAAGCCCATTTTTAAAGATAATTGAATGTTAAGTTTTTTACTTACTTAAGAGTAATTCCATTCCACCCACTTTGCCTATTAGCATATAAGACAGTCACAAGCACGCTCTAAATGTAGGGTGCTTCACCTACTCCATTTTTCTCCTAGTCAATATATCTTTTTAAGCAGAGAAAAAGATTTAAGAACATCAGATTTCCCTGCAAGGCAAATGCCAAATCTGAAGGTGCATTATAATGGTAAACATGTCCTCAATCTAAAATGAATATGTTTACTATCCCCCTTGGTTGATCTCATTTTAATTTTATAAGTTAAGTGTAGACCCACTTGCATCCAAATAATGCAGTGTCTACAGAGATCTTCCAACTCTGTCATCCAGATGCTCAGATGGCCTAGTTCAGGAAGAAAGATAAAGGAGTAGGGGATTTGCTTATCAGCAAGAGCATCCATGCAATAATTTCTCTCCTAAACAAGGAAGATGGCAGAAAAAATATTTTAATGCATAATAATCCTAAATAATTCTTAGAGGTTTCCTGGAATATTGATTTGGAAATGGTTCTTTACCCTGTCAGCACTCAGCAGGAGAAAGTGAAATAGTGATGTCTTACACAGGTGCAGAAAGGAGGGGCAGTTTTGGTAGATAAAACGATAATGCAATCAACCTGTCAATTTTTGCTGATTCCAAGGTTGAGTTTCCCATAAGCCATTCTCATTATTTGCCCCTGGTTGCATTTGTATGTATATTGTTTGTTTAGGTCTCAGAGTAATAAATGCAGTTTATAGTTTTTAAAAGAATGCTATGTTAATTCTTGTATATCTCTCCATTTGGTCTCTTTATCATCATCTCCACTACCAGTACAATAGTGCAAGGCAGTATCACTTCTTCCTTGGCTTTTAGCAACAACCTTCTAACCAGCCATCATGAACCAACTCTTAGCCCTACTAAGCCCTCTTCTCGCTATTGATAAAGGATTCCTTTTTAAATACTAGACTAATCATGCCATACCCTGCTTAAAACAAGTCAGTGGCTTTCCATAGCTTTCAAGATACAGTCCAGATTCCTTAACCAGGTTGACAAGCCCCATATACTGAGCTCTCAAATCTTCCCAACTTTATCTTTAACCACATTTTCCCTAGCTCTCTTGAGCTCCAGCTACAGTGGCCTTTCAGTTCCTCAAATGTGCCCTACTCCCACTCATCACAGGCTTCTGCACAGATAACACTATCTGCCCAATTATTCTCTTCCTTCCAACTGAACCTCCTCCACATTTGTTGAATTATTCATCTTTCTTCTGGAGAGCCTTTCCTCAGGTGACTATGTAAACTGTGATCCAAACCAGGATAATTTTCAGAACTAAAGGGCTGTCAAGAATTAAGTTGGGACCATGGGCTAGGACCATCCCATTATATGTGCTCAAAGTAGCTCATACAGGTATATAGCTCTTTATCCTGAAGGAAGAGGAAGTAGGGACAGAAGAGGGTTAGACTGCCTTGTTTATTGAAACTCAAATTACCTCTCCTTCCCTATTCCTCTAATGACAAAGTACAACTCAATTTGTGGCCACCATATGTTTAACATCAAAGATGTGGCTTTATCTCTAAATTCTTTCATGGGAGAAAGCCAGCATGGAAAAAAGAATACATTCCTCATGTAAGTTCTGGGTGGAGAGAAACAAACACATGCTACTTGGATAGATATCCCAGTAGTATTTTCAATTTAGAGGTACTTTAATTGCCTTTTTGTGGTATTAAAAATAATATATGCTCATTATTTTTTTTAATTTTAAACAAAAGATATGCAGAAAGTAAGAAAAAAACAAAAAAAACACCAAAAAAACTTTCATAATCTAACCTTCTTTAATGAAATCACTGTTGATTCCTCCAATCTTTTTTCTATGTCTAAACATACTTCTGATATTTTTTAAATGAGAGTACTGTCCTGTAACATGCTTTTAATTTTTTTTCTGAATATACTATATAAATCTTTTGAGAAAGAGAAAAGAAGCCTGTGACATTTGACAGCTGGCTGAGTACTGTCAGCTATAACTTGATGTTCTCTGTGAAATATAAACAATTTTATTGAACATCAACATCAGACAAAACAATTCTGTGACCATGATGGATCAGGACAGAAACAAGACTACCTGTCCTCATGCTTAAACACAAACAATAACATGAACATTGTCCAAGACACCACAAAAATAACCAGACATTCCCTTTTCCTGACTAATATCAGTGACTGCTGCTTCTTTATCAATTATAGATTTAACCTTGCTTATCTGTCTTCCTTCTAGAAAAGATTTATTAAGATACACCTTCATGGAATTGTTCCACTTCTTGATAGCATACAAACCAGAGCAAAGCCCTTCTTCCTTAAACCCTCCCCAAAACCACCTGACACAAGGCCAAATCCCCTATAAATCATTTATTGAAAAAAAAAAGATTTTATTATTTATTCATGAGAGAAACACAGAGAGAGAGAGGCAGAGACACAGGCAGAGGGAGAAGCAGACTCCATGCAGGGAGCCCAAAGTGGGACTCGATCCCAGGACCCTGGGATCATGGCTGGAGCCAAAGGCAGATGCTTAACCATTAAGCCACCCAGGTGTCCCCTCATAAGTGATTTCTAACAACTTCTGAGGTGCCTCACCATTTCCCATGGTGAGGTTCTCCCTCCCTGAAATGAGGAACAATCTCAACTTGTTCAACTGCAGGGGTGCCTGGTGGGCATTAGCTGGATAGAGTTTGATGTTGATATTCACATATCTGTTCACTTAAAAAAAAAATCATTTTATGGGATCCCTGAGTGGCTCAGTGGTTTAGCTCCTGCCTTCGGCCCAGGGCATGATCTTGGAGTCCCGGGATCGAGTCCCACTTTGGGCTCCCTGCATGGAGCCTGCTTCTCCCTCTGCCTGTGTCTCTGCCTCTCTCTCTCTCTCTGTGTCTCTCATGAATAACTGAATAAAATCTTTTAAAAATCACTTTATGGTATTCTATTGCATGAACATATCATATTTTATATAATTGAACATCTGATACTATTTAAGTACTTCTAATGACAGTGCAATAAATACCTTTCTTTCCATATTTTTGTATAATTGCCTAGTAATTCCCTTATTATAAATTACTAAAAATATAATTGCTGGACTATGCTCATTTTCATTTCATTTTAAACTATTTTGTTATTATATAAAGGTGATATATTATCTTGGCAAAACATAATAAATCAAAAATTTTTAAAAAGCCATAGGAAATATCACCTCACACCTGTTAGAATAGCTATTATATTAAAAAAAAAGTTCAGATGGTCATAAAGTTATAAACAAAAGGCCTCTTTCTCTCCACAATCCTCCAGTATCATTCCTTAGAGTTAACCATGTATATCCTTCTATAACTTTTGCCCAAATAAAAAATGGATAGGTTTTGACCACGTGTATACATATATTCCCTCTCACACAAAAGTATAGCTGTATATTCTTTTTTTGAAAAAGGTTATATTATGCTTGTAATTAATTTTGACATATATTGCAACTACCTTTACACTCCTACCAACAGTGTATGAGAATGTCTACTTTAAGCATGTAAATTTAGCATTTAAAGTATTAAAAAGAAAAATCTATGGCCTAACTCAGTTTCATTTTCTTTATTTGTAAAAGTCCGCTAACAATATCTTTTTTTACAAAGCTGTTTCAGACATTAAATGAGATGATATAAAGAGAAATTCCATGCATTTTCTGACACACAAAACATGTATGTGTAAATAATAACAATTGATATTATTATTTGGTTTATCTGCCACATTAAATTAGCACTATGTAATGCTCCCAGTTCTATTCTTTAATGTTAGGGAAATAAATCTAACATTTCAAACCTTAAGACCCAAATTACATTTTAATAGCAAGGGGCTAAGAAATTTTAAATGATGTGATTTGAGCTGGCTACAGTCTCTAGGAAAGAAAAATATCTTCCATATTATCTTGCTAATCAGTCCTCTGGCTACAATTTTTCTATTGATTTCTCCCTTGGAGAATTTGAGAATATTCTAATACCCAGAACTTTGGCACACAAGCACTTGATAAATGTCTCCAGATTCTATCTTAAAAAGCAATAATGCAATTTGGGTGAAAATAAAGATGTGGCTGAGTGGAGGCTCTAAGGATGAACGGGCAGATTTCATGGACCTATTTCCCTATTACAGAAAGAGATATTTATTGCCTGCAGCCCAGCTGAGGGACTGCATTTGGAAATGCCATAGACAGTAGTCTGTGGCTGAGGTCCTGGGGCTCAGCCCAGGATAAGGCATTTGGCAGGTTCAGCTCGAGAATGGCAGGAAGCCTGCTTTCCAAACAGCAGCTGCAAAAAGAGACAGAGTTTGTTAAAACTTATTTGGCCTCGTTTTCATCTCTCCCTGCACCCCTTCAGCACTCTCCCAGGCACAGTGCTGTCTTTGTAATCCAATACTGGAGAGCAGGGCAGGAAAAGAAAGGAAGGGGAAAAGGGAGGGTGAGGAGAGGCGGAGAGGGAGAATGGAATGAGGAGAAAAGGAAAAGAGCATTCAAGACATTGAGAAAGAGAAATGGGAGGAATCTGGAGAAAAGATTAGAATTCACTTCCAGACAATAAGAACCATGCTCTGGGGGTATTTGACAAAAATCTGGGGTCTTTCTGCATTGAGGCCTTTAATCCGAATCTATAGATGTCTTATTATTATCATTATGATTTCTTTATCAAGGTTATATATATCTATTGTTTTAACTTTGATGATAAATGAAAATGTTAAATAGTAACTTTCCATTTTAGGTAAAAAAGCACAGAAATATTAAGTAACTGTACTACTAATACTCCAGAAGTTGATGACCAAGGGGATATTAAGAAACAGATTCCCAGAACCCCAACCCAATGCTTCCTCTCCAATACCGGCCTTCTGATTAATTCTCTATGTTTTCCCATTTGTCTGGTGGATTGATCACACTATTATAGATGTCACCTAATTGACAGGAACAGCTTGATAAATTAGAGTGCAGCTTCCACAAACAGGTTGTATGGGTATGAATTTGGGTTTCATCATGCATTAGCTATAGGACTATAAACAAGGTCTTTAACCTCTCTGTGTCACAGTTTCCTTATCCACAATGACAGTATCCAAAATGGAAATAACAATAAGGCATAGTTAAAAAGGCTACTATGAAGATTAAACAAAATAATGCTCATGATGTGATTAGAATGGTACCTGACACAAAGTGAAGACCCAATAAATGTTTGGGGAAATGGTGGTGGTTATGCATTAGTAAATTTCTATCAGATTATACGGACAGGATTTCCCAGTTGCATAGCAGATCTTGAAAAAATGTTTTCATGATCTCTACTACATTTTTGATGAAAAAAGCAATTGAGATTTTCTGGAGCTAGGGAGAAAAGTTGCTCTAAGAAAATATACATCAGAGGGCAAACGGTATTTATATAGCTGAAGTTCCCAGGTCTCCAAAGATTGGGAAGTGAGAGGTGCCATGAATTCTACTTCACTAGGGCAACTCTACATGTCATTTAATGCCTTGGAGAAAAACGATCCCATCATATTAGTGGTTCTTTACCTTTACGGAGAAATTCATCTTTTCAAGGCTCTGATGAAAGCTATGGAAAAGAATTCACAAACATGCAAAATTTTGCATCCAATTTTAAGAATTAAGCCCCTATGAAATGCCAAGCACACTTTGGCAGATGAAGAAAAGATAAAAGATGTAGGCAAAAACAGCTCTGCCTTTCTAAACTTAAGATCTGCAGCAAAGTGGAGTTTTGATCCTAGATTATTCTCCCTGCTGACTTGCTACTTTGGAGTGTCAGCATCTCCTCTAACCTACTTAACTGGTAAGTGTGCACTTGAATATTAGGTCAGAAGTGAGAAATAGGACAGAAGTGGGGGGAGGAGATGTAGCAAATGTGTAGGCAAGAACCTAGAACCTTTATTATGCCTCCTTCAACTTTCTCACATGATAAGGGGGTGAAGAGGGGAACAAAGCTGGATGAATTTATAGGAACAAAGAAAGGCCTCTTCTAACCTTGTGATCTGTACTAAGAAAATCCAATCCTGTCCACATTTTCCATGAGGCATCAGTTGCTCTTTATAGTTGTTAAGACAGCAGATTATTATTAGTCCTATGGAAAATACTGAACCACAGTTGTTCTTAGGAATATCTTGCTGCTTAAACTTAAATGTCACAAGGTATTTGATCATAGTAGATGCCAACAGGGCAGGCAAAGTCCTATAGCCTGGAAAGCAAAGGGCATAAAGAAATGACAGAGGTACGCACAACACAGATCTGAGGATGCCACAGACAGGTAATACATTCTTTCTGAGAATAGTTATTTAGCTTTAGAATGTAGCTTCTAACCCTCTAATTGTCTTCCTTGCACTTGTTCTGCTAAGGCAGGCATTTCCAGCCTTGGATTACAACAGTTCCTTACCAATCATTTGATAAAGTTGCAAATAAGTTCCAGCACCTCTTTGATAATAGAAGTTCTCACCCTCTCTCTCACACCTTGCCTCCCTATGAAAATAAATTAAGCGTATCTGACTAGGCCTTCCCAAGGATCTGTTAAAAAAAAAAAAGCAAAAAGATAAAGTGTGAATCACTCTATTTTATACATATATATGTGTATCTTTAAAATGTGACTGATTCATAGAATCAAAATACCTGATGTTGAAAGAATTTTCTAAAGTCACCTAGATTGAGACATTTGGGATAGCAGAATAATGATATGCAGATTGCCTGAAAAGACCAAGTTAAATTTCTTTTCGCCTTCCTTGCTTCATTCTTGCCTTTCTTCCTCCCTCCCTCTTCTCCTTCCTTTCTCCTTTCCTTCTTTTCTTCCTTTCTTTCTAGTAGTGAGGTTTCATTAACTCGGACACACTGTGTACACAGAATAACTAGAATAAAGCTGATAAAACATTACTGAGCAGAGGGCTAACTCTAAAAAATAGATAAGGGTGGTTTAGAATCACATGCCAATCTACCCATCATTACTTCTGTAACATGGGTTTATTACATCCTAGAGGATTTGAAGGTACTTTTTTTAAAGATTTTTATTTATTTATTCATGAGAGACAGAGAGAGAGAGAGAGAGAGAGAGAGAGAGAGAGAGGCAGAGACACAGGCAGAGGGCGAAGCAGGCTCCACGCAGGGAGCCCGACGTGGGACTCGATCCTGGGTCTTCAGGATCACGCCCTGGGATGGCTGAAGGCGACGCTAAACTGCTGAGCCACCCGGGCTGCCCTGAAGGTACTTTTTTTTCCAGTTTCCCTATAAGCCTCTTTGGCCTCTGGGTTTACTAGCCACTTTTCTTACTTTCTATGCATAGGACAAAATCTTTGATCCAGACTACTCCTAAAATTCTGAATTAATGATGTCTGTGCAATGCAGGTTTCATGGGCATGGATTTCTATCTGTATGCCCCCCTCATTTTGCTTTAAGTCCAGCTTCTCTCCCGAGCTCTACCCATTTCTGGTTTCTCTACTGCAAGTCTTCAAACTAGACAACTTGTACCCTCCTATGCATGGATTTTCCAAAGGCTATGTGGTCATGAACATTTTCAAGGGAATGCTTTTTCCTAAAACTTATCTCCTAAGAAAGTATAATAGTCAGTATTGTGCCAATTGCCTTTCCATCTCCCCCCACCCGATTTTCTCCTTTTTTACAAAAAAAAAACGACACAGCTCTCACCTATGATTCTTACTATCATAAGATTAATCAGGTTGTTTCCAATTCTTTGCTTTCAATAAATTTGAAGGAGAATTTAATGAACATGTCCACTAACACATCATTGAAAGTGAGTTTGATGATAGATTTTACGATTCTTGGCATGTATCTTTAAGGTGTTCATAGCACTGAGTAACAGTGCCATATTAAAAAAAAACAGAGAGGGATCCCTGGGTGGCGCAGTGGTTTGGCGCTTGCCTTTGGCCCAGGGCGTGATCCTGGAGACCCGGGATCGAATCCCACATCAGGCTCCCGGTGCATGGAGCCTGCTTCTCCCTCTGCCTATGTCTCTGCCTCTCTCTCTCTCTCTGTGACTATCATAAATAAATAAAAATTTAAAAAAAATTAAAAAAAAAACAGAGAAGTGACAATGAACTGATGTTGCATCATGTCTCATTCTGACATTCTAACATTCTTATTCTCAATATCGGAGCTAATTAAAAAAGAAAGTCAGCCCCAATTATCTCATTAAAAGATGCATTTCCAATACAATTCTATCTAGTGTTTATTGAAATGTATACTATGTGTATTGTGTGATCAATTGTCTACTACTTGTAACAAATAGTTTAATACAGAAGAGATTTTTAACATTTAGACTTTATAGACACAAAAAATTCTAATCTTTTTAAAATTTGAATTTATATGCACATTGGTGCAGTTGCTAAGTAAATAGATCAATAAAGCTTCCAAAAGAAAAATGTATCACTTTAGGATAAAATTCTGTGGGAAAATAGAATGGAAATGTGAGTTCAATGAGAAAAAGTAAGAATGTATATTTTTTCATTGTGTAAGAATAACTTATTCAAGTATATTATTAAATAGATACTGATGATCAAATCACTATGGTTTATAGGTCTGGGGTACAAGACATTTAAAAGAGATATGTAACATTTTCTTTTAAAACATTCATAGTGACAGAAATGATATTCTTTGTTTTAAACAAAATGAAAAATACTAGATGCCAATTCACAAATGTACAAGAAGGTAGTTTTGAAAACAAAATATTTGAGGAAATGAAAACATTACAAGTCCTTTGCTCTTGAACCTTGCTACTCAAAGTGTGGTCCTTGGACTCCATCAAGATCACCTGGGACCTTCTTAGAGCTACAGGTCTCAGGCCCCATGTGCTAAATCAGAATCATTTCACTAAGATCCCTGAGTGATCCATATACTATTGAAGTTTAGGAACTGCTATATAGGATTTCTTCACCTGGATCATGTCTCAAAGTTAACCTATTATCCCCTTAACCTTCAACATTTCTCACCAGTTTTCAGTGACCCCTGGCTAGAAACCTAAGAATCCTCCCTGAAGTTTCAACCTTACATACTTACTCCATCACTCTTCACATCCAGTCAGTAGAGATGCCTAATCATGTTTATTTTCTCCACTAGTCACTGTGAACCAGGCAAAGAGAATACAAAGTTGAATAAGATCTATTCTGGCCTGCCTTGAGCATCTATCTTCCTGTGCCCACTGGTCTCTGCCCTCTGGTCTTCACACCTTTCTGTAATCTTCTCTTGAATGTGTATAGGGTTGCACCTATGACTTGTTCTAACCAATACAATACAGCAGAATAGGTCACCTTCACGATTATATTGTATAAGACTCTTAGCAGCCTTTCTCTGGTGTCTATCTCCATATTACTGGTCTCAGAGAAGTGAGAGGTTGGAAATTGCATAGGGAGAAAGCCACGTGGCAAGAAACTGCGGGAGGTCTCTAGGACCTGAGGGCAGCCTCTGTCGGAAAGCCAACAAAACTACTAAAGATCCCAGAACTATAGCTGCAAACATAAATAAATACAAATATTTTTGCCAATAACCTGAGAGAGCTTAAAGCAGATTCTTCTCCACTCCAACCTCCAGAAGAGAATGCAACCCAGCTGATACCTTGATCATAGTCTTTGAGAGACCCTGAACCCAACGAACAGAGAACCCAATCAAGCCACTCATGGGCTTGGGAATGTTAGATAATACACAGAAGCTGTGGAATGCTAAATGTGTGTTGTTGTAAGCCACTAAATCTGTGATAATTTATTATGCATTATAGAAAACTTTACCTGCTCTGACAATGCCTTAGCTGGCCAGGTATGAGAAGACTCTCCTCAGTGCCTTTCTGCAAAGCCTCTCTCCCCTCTTCATCAAGTTTTGACAGTGCTAGCAGAGTATATAAAAAACAAACCTCACCATGTGAAATCCGTACTTAAAACACTCAAAGGCCTAGGGAAAAAAAAAAAACGCTTAGCATATCATAAGTTTTTTCAATAAATATGTGTTGAATGAATGACAATATAAAACTATCAAGAAGTTACCTGTATATAACACAACCTTAAGCAAAAGACAAATAACATTTTAAAAGACAGTACAGGCCCTCAAAATGGAACAAGTCTATGTACCTAGACAGATAATGAGGCTGAGGTAATGGGTTATTCTGCTTTAATTTTTGCTTTGTAGCTATTCTTTGGAATCTTTGGAAAGTGATCTCTCATACCTAGCTGTTCTTTTCTTTAATAACAAAAATAGGTAATTTTCTGTAAGTGCCTAATTTATGCATTTTTAAACCATGTTGTATTTCTAATTGCAGGGAGAAAGGAACTTGCTATTCACTGAACGATATTTCCTACTGTATATTTCACTGGATCCCAGTGAAATCTGGGGATCCAGCACATGCCCAGCAAACACGTACCCTATAGTCACACTTCCTCACATCAAAGTAACTTTCACATTTCCCTCCAGAGAGCTCTGAGTGTTGCCAGGTTCAAAATGTGTTGCTAAGAGACAAACTTGCCCTGGGATAAGGAGCAGGAATCAAAGGCAACTTGCTAATGGTTTCATTACTGATTCATTTATCAACCTTGGAAGACATAGGGCTGCTCTACCTCTTGGTTTTTCCAAATGGTAATTAGGAAATATTGTAACAGTGGATGTTCTGTGTAGAGATATGTTCCTATTTGTTCCCACTGTGACAACACAACACTAGGCAATAGCTTCCAAGCCCTACCTCCTGCCTCAGCTCTGTCCAATCAATGGTGCACATCAATGCCAGGTTAAGTTTTACATAGCACACCTCTTATCTGTTTGTCCTTACATTCACACTAAAGTCTTTCATTGACTCCCATGCATTAAGTATTCATTCAAACTGTTCAATGAGAACAGGTCCTTTAGGATCTGGTCTTATATTCCTGCTGACACTCTACCTACCCTGCATGTTCCCTGTACCTCAACCACCTGGCTCGCTAGTTAACCCATGTCTTTCCATCTCAATTTTTTTTTTCTGCCATGTTGGCTGGTTTAGAATGAAGTCCTCTGATACTTCTGCCAATTGGAACTTTCCCCATCCTTCAAAGCCTTTGATATGCCTTTCTTGACACCCTGTTCCCAAACAGAAGTAAGTCCCTCTACCCTAATTCCTGTGATTGTGTACTTTCTCTTTTTGAGATCCTTGCTTTCTCTCCCGCCCCACCCCCCATTAGTCTATTGAGCTACTTGGTTACAGGACTGGGTTCCATAACTGTATTCCACATGATAGCTTACAAAAGCAGTACTAAATTTGTTTATCAAATAATAATAATGGCTAACATTTGTTCTGTGTCTTACAAGAGTTTATGCTTAGTACCTGAATTACCTTATTTACTTTTCATTATAACACAAAGAGGTACTGTTATTAACTCTAAAAATTAGGAAACTGAGGTTCTAAAGAGTTCTAAACTAGCTCAGGTTCACAGTCACATAGTTTTTAAGTGACTAAATCAAGATATGATTAGAAATTTCTATGACTTTACTGTCTTTTTATTGAATGCTATTGACTTAGGTATGTTTGGAGGCTTACAACAAAAGTTCTGAAAGCCCCTAAAATTCTCCTGAAGAAAATGATAAGGACCACATCATTTGTATCAAATTTAATTTTTTTCCAGGCTATCTCATTCACTGCTGGTCAGAGTGTATGCTGGTATAATCCCCTTTTAGCACATTGGGATATTATTTTCCAATTTTTCAATGTGTATCTTATTCCATTAAGATAGGATCTCATTTGAGAGTATGTAATTGGAGAAAAAAAAATGTAGTAGTTTAAACAAGATAGAAATTAGTTCTCTATGTTAAAGAAACCCAGAGGAAAGCCTTCCAAGGCTACTATGGTGGCCTTCTTAAGTTATCAGACACCCAGACTTCTTCAGTCTTGCTATACCCCTGTGTCCTTAGCATGTCACCTCATGATCCAAGAGGATACTCAAATCCAGTCAGCATAAAAGAGGAAGGGCAAAAGAAAGATTTTCTTTTTTCTTAGTAAAGAGACTTCTTAAAAGAATTATATACCACTTGAGCTCATATTTAATTGATTAAAAGTAAATCACACAGCCGTATATAGTTGCACTAGAGGCTGGAAAATGTAGTCTTTAGTTGGCTGCACTGCTGCTAGAGATAAATGTAAAGTTATATTATTAAAGGAGTAGGGAATAATGGGTATTTAAAGGCAACTAGCAATCTCTGCCTGTATCTAACATAGGATTTCTACTTCTAGAAACTAGTTGTACATATATCAAAGACATATGTATAAGGATAATTAGTACAGCACTATTTGAAACAATCAAACCTAAGAAATAATTCGAAAATCTTTAAAGATTTGAATAAAAGAATTATGGCATGCCATTACAATGTGATAATGCTCTGTGTACAGATATGGTTGAAGTATATATTTAAGTGAAAAGCGACTTGGGAAACGGTAAAGGATGATCACATTTTTAAATAAACACATATGAATAAAAATAATTCATGTTTGGTTTTACTCTATATTGTTTTAATAATTTTCACCCATGAATATGTATTGCCTTTATAATCAATTGTTTTTAAGTTAAAATTGTCTTTATAAAAAAAAATTCCTTAACCTTAGGATCATTTACACTCCTTAATATAATTTTCTTTGTTATTTCTCCTGCTGCTGTCTTATTTCTTACTTCAGAGGAGCAGCCTTATAACGCTTCCCACTAGAGACTATTATGAGATTGCTTTTTAACCACTCTTCAGGAGTTACTCTTGAGTTCATCACTGACTCCTCTTCCCTTAGACTGCCTGTCCCCTTAGGCTATTTTGATGCAGGCCCAGGAAATACTTAGATTCACAGTTCCACAATGGAATTTCATTATCAAGGAAGTTTGGGAAGTGCTAAGTTAAAGTAAAGTAGACTTTTTTCTACAGGACATTTTAGAACCTTTGATTCTGAAACAGAATTGTCAATCTATAAGAAAGGAAAGTACAATAATATGCAGGGTTTAGCAAGAACTTTACCAGGAGGAGACCTTTCTTTCTTTAATAGAGTTCCATATCATATAGTATTCAATGTTCAGCAAATTCTGTTCCAGAGAAAAATGGGCAAATTACCCAAAATACACAAGCTCTTAGTGAAGCAACCTTGTCAACCTTTCTATCTCCCAGCATCCACTCACCATTCCTTTTGCTCCATCTTCACCAGCCCCTGGATGTTTTCCAGATACACCAATTTTTTGTCTACCCTTCCCATGCTCTGCATTTGAAAAATTTCTACTTTTCCTTCAACCTCCTACTCAAAATTTAACCCCTTAAGGAAGCATTCTTTGCTTATCTTCTTACCTCTCTCACCTGCCACATTTCCCCACAGTTTTCTGTACTTTCACCATAATACTTTCTCCTCTGTATGTAAGGTCTAATTCACTTACCAGTCTCTACCATTAGAACACAAATTCCTCCACTATGAGGGCTCATCCAAACTCAGAGAAAGAGAGGAGAATGGTGCTGTTAACTATTGGGCAGGAGGATGAGGAAATGTCAATCAAAGGACACAAACTTGAAGTTATATGACAAAAATGTACAGTGGGGATCTAATATATAACATGATGATTATAGTTAATAATACCACATATAGTTGAAATTACTAAGAGGGTAAATCTTAAATGTTCTCAATACAAAAAGAAATGGTAATTATATGTGTGATGGCTGTGTTAGCTAACCTTATGGTGGTAATCATTTTGTAATATATAAGTGTATCAAATCAACATGTTGTATACTTTCAACTTATACAATGCTATATGTCAATTAAGTTCTCATAAAGCTGGGAAAAATATGAACAGGAAATTTGATATTAATAAATACATCCTAGCAATGGAGAAGAAACATCTCTAACAAGAAAAAATATTTTTATGTCACAATACAAAAGCTTACCAATCATTTTGTTGTGAATATTTATGGATGAATATGGATGCAATTAATAACATATAATGTCTTTCTTTAGAATAAATTACACAATGCAGAGTACTAACCACTATATGATGAGGCACTAATCTAGTGGGGATTCTAGAATAAATTACAAAAAAGAAAAATTCACTATTATTTTCCAGCTAGTAGAAAAATTATTTGAAAAATAAGAAATTCAAGAGTTCTTTACATGAAGGAGATTTCATGATTGAAAACACACTTTAAAAAAGGTTTCAGAATTTCAAATGGCTATCATGAAATAAAAAATATCTCTACTTTGAGTTGAAAGTTTATTTCTCATAATCATAAGTACTGCTCAATTTTCTCAATTAGGGTATAAAATATGTATTGTTTCCATTGATATAAAGGTCCTGTCAGCAAATATGTAAGATGTTATGGATTGAATTGTTTCTCCTAAAAAGATATGTTGAAGTCCTAGACCCCAGTCACTGTGAATGTGACCTTATTTGGAAATAGGGACTTTACAGATATAATCAAATTAAGATGAGGTCATACTTGCTAGGATGGCCTCTAATCCAATATGACTTGCATACTTCCAAGAAGAGGAGGAGAGACACAGACACACAGGGAGAACGCCATGTGAATATGGATGCAGAGATTGGAGTGATTCACCTGCTAGTCCAGGAACATCCAGGGTTACTATAGCACCAGAAGGTAAGTGAAAGGCATGGAATAGATTGTCTCCTCTGGAGCCTTCAGAGAGAGAATGGCCCTATTGACAATTTAAATTCAAATTTATGGTCTTCAGAACTCTAAGAGAATAAATTTTTATTGTTTTAAGCCACTGAGTTTGAAGTACTTTGTTACAGCAGCCTAGGAAACTGATACAGATATTTATTGTTCCAAATAATTCATTTAAGCCAGTGGCTCTCAGACGGATCCCAGGTTCCATTTCTCCAGCATTTAATTTTGTAGATCTAGGGTAAAGTCCAGAAATGTGTGTGGTTAATAAGTTCCTCTGGTAATTCCAATAGTGATGGGTCACACAAAAATTGTTACAAAACACTCATTCAAACTGCCAAGGTGTTTTTCTTTTTCTCTGGCTTTTATCAAAAGCCAGGCACTTTGTCCTGTACTTTTCCACAAGTATTCTAGAGAACAAAAAGCAAACATGTGAGTTTGATTCAATACTAACTCAAAATGGTCAGCAGTAATTTGAATGATAAAACAATGCTGGCTGAGCCAGCATACCATATCCCAAATTATAGATGAGAGGAAAAAAGAGTTAATCAAATAACTCCTATTATATAGTTTATACAGGGGGAAAAAATGGAAATTCTGACAGATTCTTATCTTGCACCAAAAAAAGAGAAAGTGTTGCAACAATGAGAATGATATGTATTGCCAAAAGCATTTCCCTCTCATTAAGGTGGCTCATTTTGAAAGTTTTAGTGTGTCTCCTTGCTTACAGAACATCTGTAGCACAGCTCACAGGAAAGTGGAGGGTGCTGGGGGCTCATCAATTGTGTTGCTTTGACCAATCCTTAACTTAGAAGCACAAACCCTGACTTAGAAGCCCATGCGTAGAACTTGGTCTGCATTAAGTTGTTTGCCTGAAACTAGTCCAACTGACTAAAATCTTAAGACTATGAGAACCATGTTTAGGGCAAGTTGGTTAAAGTTCAGTGTTAATGCTCTTGGGACCTGATCTCAAGACTGATTGGATCAGTTGATGTTACCATCCAAATCAAGAAGTAAATTAGTCTTGATGAATAAATCACAGGATTTGGAGTCTAGGACCCACGTTAGCCATCTCTACTTTGTTTGGGACTAGGCCCAAGTTATTAAATTTCTCTGAACCCCAGCAGCTCCATCTGCAAAACAGCGACAACAATTACTAATTCTTAAGGGCCATTTGAGATTGAAAAAAGCAGTTTGTGAAAAATTATCCATGAAGTATTAGTTAATATAGGTCAATGGCCACATACATTTTCTTTGGCTATAGGCTGTATCTTTAGCCCTAGGTGCCTTCTTCACACTGTGAGCTCAAAGACCGGATAAGAGACTATGAATCTACCTGTATAACCCACCACCATGATTGTTCCCAAAAGAGCTTGTGCTGTGGCTAGCAGATGCATCATGTATTACGGTGAGTGCCATGGACAGTAGAAACCCTCTGTAATAATCCATTGTGACAAAATGGGTTGTTCATCTCAACAAGATACTAGCCAATAGGATCCAACAGTACATTAAGAAAAGTATTCACCATGACCAAGTAGGATCTATCCCCAGGACATAAGGCTGGTTCAACACTCGTAAAACAATCAATGTGATTCATCATATCAGCAAGAGAAAAACCAAGAACCATATGATCCTCTCATTAGATGCAGAGAAAGCATCAAGATAAAAAGCTTTTGCACAGCAAAGGATACAGTCAACAAAACTAAAAGACAACCTACAGAATGGGAGAAGATATTTGCAAATGACGTATCAGATAAAGGGCTAGTTTCCAAAATCTATAAAGAACTTATTAAACTCAACACCAAAGAAACAAACAATCCAATCATGAAATGGGCAGAAGACATGAACAGAAATCTCACAGAGGAAGACATAGATATGGCCAACATGCACATGAGAATATGCTCTGCATCACTTGCCATCAGGGAAATACAAATCAAAACCACAATGAGATACCACCTCACACCAGTGAGAATGGGGAAAATTAACAAGGCAGGTAACCACAAATGTTGGAGAGGATGTGGAGAAAAGGGAACCCTCTTACACTGTTGGTGGGAATGTGAACTGCTGCAGCCACTCTGGAAAACTGTGTGGAGGTTCCTCAAAGAGTTAAAAATAGACCTGCCCTATAACCCAGCAATTGCACTGTTGGGGATTTATCCCAAAGATATAGATGCAATGAAACGCCGGGACACCTGCACCCCAATTTTTCTAGCAGCAATGTCCACAATAGCCAAACTGTGGAGGGAGCCTCGGTGTCCATCGAAAGATGAATGGATAAAGAAGATGTGGTTTATGTATACAATGGAATATTACTCAGCCATTAGAAACGACAAATACTCACCATGTGCTTCGACGTGGATGGAACTGGAGGGTATTATGCTGAGTGAAGTAAGTCAATCGGAGAAGGACAAACATTGTATGTTCTCATTCATTTGAGGAATATAAATAATAGTGAAAGGGAATATAAGGGAAGGGAGAAGAAGTGTGTGGGAAATACCAGAAAGGGAGACAGAACATAAAGACTCCTAACTCTGGGAAATGAACTAGGGGTGGTGGAAGGGGAGGAGGGCGGGGGCTGGGGGTGAATGGGTGACGGGCACTGAGGGGGGCACTTGATGGGATAAGCACTGGGTGTTATTCTGTATGTTGGTAAATTGAATACCAATAAAAAATAAATTTATTATTAAAAAATGGGTAGTTCATCAGTTAATAAAATATTCTGATGAAATTGGAAAATTCTTTAAAAATATGCATACATGCCTTACATTTTTATTTTAACTTAAAATATATAAATTGGATCCATTCCTAAGTTTTTGGTGTAGGCCAAGTTTTGTTGCTGTGATTGACTTTAAATAAGTCTCTTGCGTAAACAACTCAAACAGGTATCATCTACCAGGATTTCCGGGTTTGCTTTCTATAAAGCAGAGTGAGAATGTACATACTTTTGTGAAACCAAACTGAATGCAGACTCTTTCTAGCTTATGATCCCCTCCACCCCCAAAGCTTTCAGAGTTGTTGCGCCCACAAGTGATTCAACAGCACTTTTAGCAACTCAAACTTTTCCCAAAACATTTATGGAACCAACAACTCTCTTTTTGTACTTATATTAAATCAGTCGTGAAACATTTAATTGAAATATGTGATTACATAACAAATAGAATTGGCATAAACAGATATGGGCAGCAACACAACTGACTCTTGGCGAGTAGACAACAGCACTAGTGGGAACAGAAGAACCAGGATGAAACAGAGAGCAGCCCACCAGTTGGGAGTGATCCACATTCTCTAGGCATTAGGTAATGTGCTTTACATAAGGTGTAGACAGCAGTGATTAATCAAATGGGTAGGAGGAGATTGGTTAACAGTTTCTGATGCAGCAATTTGTCTAATAGAGAAGCTCTAAACTACTAACAAAGAGACTCTGGGGCCAGCAAAATTAGTATGAACCAAAAGCAGTCTTGTTGCAGATCTGGGAACTCCTCTCATAGGGTAGGCAGAGAGCTCTAGGGCTCTTTGTAAGTTCTACTTTAAGAAAGAGTTTATTTCATCAATTCCTTGAATATTAAGAAACTTAGCCCCTGATGAAACTTCTGTACGTCTTGAACCAGGAAGAAGAAAGCCCTTAAGCATCCTTAGGAAAAAAAAAGTCTCAGAGTGTCAGACTATCAACACTGGCAGACAGCTGAACCTCTTTTCTTTGATTGAAGACCTAACTGGAGTCCCCTGGAGGAAACTCACTTGCTTTAGGTCACAGTGCTCACTCTAACTCAGAACTGACTAGCAGTCTCAGGACGGCTTCCTCAACAAACCTCACCAGAATCAACGACAAGAGCAGTAGCAACTAACATTTATAAACCCTTTCCCAGGATCAGGTATGACACTAAGTGCTGTGTAGACATTTGCTTATCTATACTTTACAAAATTTCTATGAGAATATCCTATTAGCCACATCTGACAAACAAGAACAGTGAGTATCAGGAGGTCAAAATCCTATGAACATACAGCTTATAAAAAGAAGAGCTTGGATTTAAACCAAGTTTGTCTTACAACAGGGCAAATGTCTCTAATCACATGACAAAACAAAGATCAGAGAAGGGAACTTTTCATGGGTGTGCTGATTTACGGGAGCATGTTGTGATATTAGGAACAACAGTTGTGAATATTTAAATGGCATTCCTGAAGGTAGAAAGAAGCTTAAACTTCTAAACTGCTACTGCAGATGATACAAAATGGCTTTGGAGAGAATATATTGGGCAGACAGTTGTCAACATCAGCCTTCTGGTGAGGAAATGTGGGCTGATCTGTTTGGAATGATGATGATGACATAATAGGAGATGAAGATGTAAGAAGAGAAAGAAGCAGGGGAGTCATTGTTCCATATTAGGCAGACGACTAGCTCTTCCAATTTATCTCTTTTCTAGTTGTGCCTGAGATAACCCCATTGTAAAATACTGCCCTAAGATATCACCTGAGTGGCAGGCCAAACTGTGGCCACTAATCATTTATTAGTATATAGTACATCTCTTCCCATTGTGATCAACAGGGCGAACCCTTATCCCTGGCCTACACCAATAGTTAAGTTAGAATGCTTTGGAAAACATATAGCCCTATTTAAAGAAAACTCATACATATCTCACTTCCTTTCTCCAACATCGCAGAGGGTTATCAATAGAGAAGGTACTAAACTAGCATTTTGACTTCAGCAAAGACAAGATTCACTCAAATTCACAAAGACTTCTAGATATTAGAACCAGTTATTTTCTGTAAGTTCTCTCTTGGTTGGGAATAAGACAAGAGAGCATAGCAAGAGTAAAAAAAGAAGAAAAAACTGACCCAAATTGAGCATTTCCTGCTAATATTCTTCAAAATCAAAACTAGACCTGAATAATCAAGAGATGATCATGTTAATATTTTGAGGTGCTTGGTTAAAAGATATAGTCTAGAATTTAGTCTCATTTTCATTCATTCATTAAAGGTCTATTAAACACCTATTGTGTACCACCTAAAGTGCTAGACATTAGGCAAAAAGCAGTAAATAAAACTGTTAAGATCTCTACCTGCAATCTCTGAGCTATCTGCTGTGTACCGTCCCACTTGTACTAAGAGGTCGAGTTCTCTAAGGCAGGTAGGTCCATGGCCAGCCTATAAGGCATCCATCAACCTCTTGAAAGTTCAGACAGAGTTTTGGTTATTCACATGTTTATTTTTCTGAAAGGCTTCATTTCTTCTTTTATTTATTTCTCCAGTTCTTAGCTTTTAAAGTTAACAACCAACAGTAAAAGAACCATGACTGAAATCAAGTAATAAATAAGGAGTAATTACCAGTGAAGGCCCACACTCCTCCCTTCCATGCCACTCCACTCCAATTTCTGGTCACATTTGGACAAATCCCAGTAGCCACTAGGATGTAATCGTGTGATATTTGCCTTGTAATCTCTAAAATATTATGTATAAATAATAGTGTTATGGTCATTATTGCTCAATTTGTAGGTTTCTTCTTCTAACAGTTTCAAAGAAAGACAAATATTTAAGGACCAGCCACTGTGTTCCAAAGACATTACCTTACAATACAGGTCATTTATGAAATGACAAAAGAGTGACTCAGCACTCAAGCTACCAGAGTGGCCAATTAGTTTGATCTGCTTTCCATTTTCTTTCTTTTCTTCTGCCCTGCCTGCATTTCCTTTTTAAAAATACAAAAACACTGGAAAACTTGGGGTTTCTGAGGGATTTTTTTAAATAGCTATTAGTTCAGGATGTTTTAAAATGGCATTATATGTGCAGCCTAAGGCAAAATGGGACCAAGTGGGTTTTATGAATATAACAAATAAATAAAAATGCATTTCCACAGAGCTGGAAATAGATACTTAGGTTCCAAAATCTTTTTAGAAACTAAGAGAAATTAATGTTTTCCATCCTAAGAACCCTGGTCACAGTATACAGACTGCATCCTGAATCGTACAATGGTTGGCTAGATTTTATTCTCTTCCTCCTTCATTTGATATACACTACAGTTAAAACCCTCCTGAAGAATTCAAGCAAGCACTGTCAGATAATTGCAGCCTTTGAAGACTGACACCCAATAACATTCTCCCTCTCTCCTTCTTTGCTTTCTTCAGCTAACATTTCCAGACTGTTCCTCCTGTAAAGATGACTTATTTTTTTAAATAACTGCACTTATTTTGACTAGTCTGGCTTTTTAAAAGACAATTTAGTTATATTTATTGCAAAAGTATTTGGAAATTGTCTATTTATTTCCTGTATTCCAGGAATGGAATATGCACTCTATCTATGCACTATCAATTCATCTTCTGGTTATGAAAGAAATAAACATCCCACAGGAATCGTCTGTTTTCAAAGTCAGGTAGTTGTGTAAAATCTCTAGGTTTTTCAGGATTTAAAGCAAAGTGTATCTAGAGAAAGTGTTCCTGTCTTCTGTTGCTGTTAAATTCAAAGGAAACACGACGATTTGGCTTTGCAGAACATGAGCATCTTCCTTCCTCTGACAGGTCTAGTAATAGTGCCTGGGTTAGAAGTAAGATCCTCAGAACGTGGAAATCAAATTCTATATAATCCGCTTAGAGGGGAAGCAAATTAAAAGCTATTTTTTGATACTTTTTGAGCCCAACATATGGTCTCTTCCACAAATGAAATTTGACACTCAATCCCTACCACTGACCTGAGGAATGTAAGTCTGCCAAGAAGCTTAAAATTCACTAATAAGTCCGTATGAGCAATGGGCTATCCAGTCCAAACGTAAGATTTCTAAACAGCTTATGCTTTCTAAACAAAATCTGTTTTCTATTTTCTGTTGGTAAGTAATTTCCCTGAAAATCGCTTAAGCATCTGAGTTTACTGCATTATCTCAAAAAGGCATTAACTTTCAGCCTCTTTCTCTCTCAGTCATAAAATATTACAAAGCCAAGTCTAAGCCAAAAAGTTTAAGCCTGCCTGGAAGCAGCTCTGTTGAGATGCCATTTTTCGTTGTTGTTGTTACACCTCTCTTAGAGGAGGAAGCAGATGATGCTCTAGTCTCCCTCATGATGACTGTCTACAAGAACACTGTGTATGTTGTATTGCTACAAACCACACTAGCCACTTAGAAATATGAAAGGGGAGTTGGATTTTTTTAAAGATTTTATTTATTTATTTGAGAGAGAGAGTGCCCATGAGAGAGAGAGAGATCACAAACAGGGGGAGGGGTAGAGGGATAAGCAGACTCCCTGCCCTGCAGGGAGCCTGATGCACGACTTAACCCCAGGGTCCTGGGATCACGACCTGAGCTGAATGAAGGCAGATGCTTAACCAACTAAGCCATCCAGGCCCCCGGGAGTTGAATTCTTTAAGCCAAGTGGAAAATTACCTGGGGACATTAAAGACTTATTCTCTCTTATGATATTAGATACTTACTAACAGGCAAAAGTTTCTAGCTGATATAGCCTATGGTTAAAAGTACAGATTTTGCCATCAAACAGAATGTGTTCAAACTTCATCAGGTGGCTATATGGCCTTGGGCAGTTACTAAACCTTGCTGTGCACAGTCTTCTATTTTATGATGAAGGTAATAATAGTATCTCTCCCAGAGTCATTGTGATGATTAAGTTATATAATGCTATAACAATACCCCTCCTTTCTGGACTGTCTTTGGAAGCTGGCTATTCCCCAGCTTTATTAAACTGAGGCTTAGATCTTTCCATATCTGGCTCTGCCCATAAAAAGTGAGGTGCAGGACAGACTTCTTACACATCCAGGAAAGCTGTCAGCCTGAGCATTTCCCTAAATAGAAATTATTTCCTCCTCCAAAGGAATTCTACTTTCAGCTTTAAAATGAAATAAATAAAAGTATGGAGTACAGTGCATAGCCTGTGTTAAGTTCTTAGCAAATGTGAACTGAATCTGAGGCTGGCCTGCTTTTGTTTCTTCAAATTCTTGGTACAAAATCTTTTTGCCATTATCCAAAGAATCAGTCATCTGACTGCCTACTACCTTCTGCCTTTGTGTAGGGAGATGCTCTTTACTCTGCCTCAGAACTTTTACTGGTCACAGTATCTCTGGCATACATTGGGTTTTCTGTTTTCTGTAGACTCTACTGGCAGGAATCACAGAAACAGAAAGAAAGATGAGCAGAGGATATGAGTAGGGATCTAGGAAGCTACTCTGCTGATGGACAGCATGACATCAAAGAGGTCCTGGATCTCCCCAGTATTCAGACCATATACAAGCCTCTGAAAAAATCAACAGTATGACCAATATTTTTGTCTTCTTTATTTATCCATGAATTAATATGATAACCCCTTCCTGAAGGTAGCCTGAATCTCTTCCCTGCAACCAAAAGAACCTTACCTCACATGATTCCCATTGGATCGGGCATTTTGTCCTCGTCACATACACAACCGACTTTCAGGGAGCACCAGCAGGCTTTATCTGCACCTACTCCTTAAAAGGCAGGAGGCAGGGAACCATGCATTTGTCTTCAATTGTGAGCATCCACCCAGGCTCCCATCAGAGACCAGTAGAGAATGTCAGCTAGCATACATCCTTTCTTAAAACCTATTATTTCCCTATCATGTGTCCAAATGAAAACAAGAAATATGTGGGGAAAAAGTCACAAGCAAAGATAATTAATATGCTCCCAGAGGGGAATCTCTTGCTTGTAGGAATGTGCTGCCTCTAAGTCCCAAGGAATAGTCCCTAGACAGAATCACCGGAGAATGTCCTGAGGTGCCTCAGACCACAGAGATCCCTGCACCTTGATGACAGAGTTCCTCTGCCCTATCCAGTGAATTCTTGGGCACCTGGAAGGGCGAGCTTAGCTTTAACCCCTCAACTCTTTGACTTTTCCAGCCACTAACCATACCTTCCTGACCCCTAAACCAACTGCTAATGTTAACCTTAGGATATGCCTGCAAACCCTACAACCCAGCTGCTTATTATGATTCAGAGTTCATAACTGTGTTTGGCATATGCTACCTACTTGGGTCCCTCTATGCTTCTCATCTCAACCCTAGAAGAAGATGATATTCCACTTAACTGCTACTCTTGATACTCCTCACCTGCAGATAATAGCTCGTATCCCCTAACCCAGCTCTGGAACCTATAATCAATAGAATCTGAAATTTTTACATTCCTGTACAAGGAATCAGAAAATTCAGGTTTTAGTCCTAGATCCATCTTTATGGATGGATGATCTTGGCAAAGAGTATCTTGATATATTCATTTGCTAGGGCCACCAAAATGAAGTGCCACTACCCAGATGACTTAAAGAATGCAAATTTATTGTCTTACAGTTCTGTAGGCTAGAAATTCAAGATCAAGGTGTTAGCAGGGTTAGCTATTTCTGAGAGCTCTGAGAAAAAGATACATTCCAAGTCTCTCCTCCAGCTTCAAGAAGCCTTAGATGTTTCTTAGCTTATAGGCAGTCATTTTCTCCCTGCGTCTGCTCACATGACTTCCTTCTATGTGTGTTTATGCTCAGTTTTTTCTTTTTATAAGAATATCAACCATATTGAATTAGGGACCCACCCTCCTCCACTATGACTAACATCTTAACATCTTAACTGCAATGACTTTTTTTCTAAATAAGACCACATTCTGCGTGGTACCAGGAGTTAGGACTTCAGTATGTGAATTTGGCTGGGGGGCAGAAACCTAATGCAACCCACAGCAGCTGGTAATCCCTGCTTTATCTACTTGCCAAGATGATGTGAGAGAAAATGAGTACAAAAGCATTTTACAAATTGTAAAGTACTACGCAAACACTAGGACTTCAAGTATCTGTTAGAATTTGTTTTTTGAGACTTAGAGAATGTGGTCATCCTAAAGATTATCCTATACATGAGAGCTCACTAAAACTGGCCTTGCTACTTCTATAAAAGCGAAGTTATTTTTCTGCAAGTGCTGTTTCCTTCTCATTTATTGATTTGCATAAAATGCCACTTAATGGCTTAAATATTTATATATGTGAACTCAGTAGTAGTTTAATTTCCACAAAATAAAAGGGTGCATTATCTCTTACTGCAGACAGACTCCTTTTTTTCCCAAGGCATTTACATTTTCATCTCCCCCAGACAGAATTTATATAAACGGATTAGTACTGCAAAAACAAAATATAGTCCTTGAAGGGGAAAATTTGACGGGGAAAAGGGCTTGTACTCTGAAACTTTCTCCAAAGGTTAAGTTGATAGAGAAACACTTGAAAATCAAACTAGTTGAAATGACAGAGATTCATTATTTTCCCTAAGGAAGAAAGAGACAGGAAGTTTTCTGATTCCATTTCAGTGCCAATCCAAGATGTTAGTATTGGGCCCATCCTTCTGCAAAGGGAGGGGATGACAATAATCAACAATTGTTTTCACAGAAAGTAGCTATAGAAATTTTTAATATCTTTGAAAATTATTTTTTAATTACATGGCATATTAGTTTCCTGTGGCTGCTACAACAAGTCACTGCTAGCTCACTGGCTTAAAACAACAGCCTCACGGGGGCACCTGGGTGGCTCAGCTAGTTAGGCAGGCAACTCTTGGTTCAGCTCAGGTGGTGATCTCAGAGTTGTGAGATTGAGCCCCATGTTGAGCTCTGTACTCAGACCAGAGTCTGCTCAGGTTTCTCTCTCTCTCTCTCAGTCCTGCTTGTGCTCTCAATCTCTCTCACATAAATAAATAAATCCTAAAAAACAAACAAACAAACAAACAAAAAAACAACCAACCAACCAACCAACAAACCAGCCTCACAGTTCTGGAAGCTACAAGTCCAAAATCTGGCAGGGCCATGCTGACTCCAAGGGCTCTAGGGAAGAATCCATTTCTTGCCTCTTTCAGCTCCTGGTGACTGCCCTAGCTTTCACAGGTTTGTGGTGGCATCAAAATATTGGCCTCTGTCTTCACATTGCTTTATCCTCTGTGTGACTGTGTCTTCTCCTCAGCCTAAAATCTCCCTCTCCTTCCTCTTATAAGGACAATTGTGATGGCATTCAAGGCCAACAGGCAATGCCCTCCTCTCAAACTCAACTTAATCACATCTGCAAAGACCCTTTTCCCAAATAAGGTGACATTCATAGGTTCCAGGGACTTTGTGTGGAAATCTTGGATAGGGTGGAGAGATATTTTTCAACTATCACACATGGGTAGAAAAAAAGCTTCCAATATATATTTTTAGATCATTAGTTTTCAAGCTGTTTCCAAAAAGCCTTGTAGCTCTGAAGCTGAATAGTAGGAATTACAGAGGAAGGTGAAATGTGACCAAATCTTAAGGCCATCTGCCATCATCTGAACAGCCCTGCCTGTTTCTATTTGGGGCAATGGGGTCCTATGAGAAATGCCATTTCTAGGAAGAATTCAGTGCCTTCAAAACAATGCTGAAAAGTAATGTTCAAGATTGGTGATTGTGAAAATATTTTTTGTTGGCTACACAAAATTCACATGGAAAAAGAATTTTCTTACACAGAATATGTACTCTCAACACTGAATATTCTGAATCATAAGTCTGTAAAGGAACCTTGGAATCTGTATTTTAAGAGGTATCAGGGTGATATGCTCTCATAGCCACATAAGGAATCTTATAGCTCCAGCTAAATCAGGAAACTCCTGGGCTCATTCTTGATCTATTATCTGAAATTGCTGGTAAGAACAAGAGGGGTCTTCAGTACCCATTAAGAATAAGAGAGGTCTGGAGAGGCCATTTCTGTGATGTAAACAGTTTAAGGCACTATTTTTAAAAGATTATTGCCATTTGTTTAAAAGCATTACAGTTCCCCAAAAGGAAACATTTTGTATGATTCCACTTATACGTAGTATCTAGAGTAGTCCAAAATCATAGAAATAGAAAAAAATGATGGTTATTAAGAGTTGAGTAGAGGGAAGAATAGGGAGCTATTGCTTCTTAGGTAAAAAATTTCAATTTTTGCAAGAATGAGATGAGTTCTGTGGATGGATGGTAGTGATGGTAGCACAATGTGAATATACTTAATGCCACTGAACCACATTTACAAATGGTTAGGATGGTCAGTTTTATGTTGTATATATTTTATCACAAATTTTGAAATTTTTTTATGAAGCAGAACAATTGTCATGGGCAATGCTGGTGCTCCACTTAGATCCTATAAGACTTCTGTTTAACATTTTTATACACCCTTGTGTATAAAAGGGTTATAAATTCTGTATGATTTTGCTTCTAACAACCATCACTGTGTCATATCTTTGGAGGTCTCCCCTCCAGCTATTTGAGCCACTCTGCACTTGCAAATGCCTGGAACATGACTGGGTGGCCCTAACCTAACAACTCATGGGTACTTCGTGGTCAGGACACTTCTGAGCCACAGTTTGTGTTCCATAGTTCCCTGTAGGATCAAGTGGAAGGTAGCTGCTGAAAGATTTTGTCTTTGTCTCACCTTTGTCTGGCTTTCTCCCTTCCATGGTTCCTGTTATACTCACGAGGCTCTCCTCTGGGAGCCCTTTCTTAATAAATCACTTGTGTGCATGGACACACACATGTACATACACTATTACTGTTTCCATTTTTACTGAGTTGGTGAGAACAAATCCACATACAGGACTGATCATATGATTCTTCCATTAAAAAAAATAAAGAATTATCTCTCCTTTCTGGAATTTGTTGATTTTTTTAAATGTACATGAGTAGCATGAGGAAGTATGTGAAGAAAGCTATAGGAGTGATAAAAATACGTTCAGGCACTTTAGTGGAGGAAGAAAGTAATTCAGGCTGGGATAGCTCAAGACAGCTACATAGAAAGATAGAAAGGATTTCAGTAAGATTGGAAGATGACAGCTCAAGAAAAGTAGAAAATGATGCCAAAAGTAATGGAGAGGGAAATAAAAAATATGTTCTTGGAAGGGCCAGTAGAGAAACCATGTTGAATGCTACATATCCTGAGGCTAACTGGCCTGCAGGCATTGCAGGAGAAAGAGTCCTACGACCAGAAAGTGGTTGGTTACTTTCAGTAGAGCAAGATTCAGACTTAAAAGTACTGAGCTGAACGACAAAGAGAAGTTAGGGGCCAGCATTGGTAGGCCACAGTGGCTAAATGCATAGATAGGTATGCTGAGAGACAAAGCTCATAACACATTAGAAACAAAACTCATGAGTCTCTGGGTATTGAAAACATAATTTTTAGAAAAGAGAAAAGCCGTGCTTCTATAAATATACAGTTAAAATGTGTCAAAGATTTTATTTAGCTCATTAAATAATGAGGGAACAAGATGTAAAAAAACAAAAAACAAAAAATAAAATGAGTACAAAGGAGAATCCGGAGAGCAGACACATACAAGCAGTCAGAAATGCTGAAATAAATTTGCTAGCAGACACATCCTTGCAACTCCACTGGGAGAAAAAAATGCATTTGCACTTGCAAGAACAAGAATCATTGGCATTACCATTAGTTGCCTACAACTTATGGATCTGTAAAATAGCTTGGTCAAAGACAATAAAAGGCCAAGATCCCTATAAAATCAAATCAGCCAAAAGAATGAGGCAGCTAATGCTTCATATTCAATTGGAAGAACATCCAGAAACCTCTTTTGGCCATTGCAGTCTCTCAACTTTTTCTGACAGTGGTCAGATAATTTGGGGACACACTGGATTAAACAAAGCTAATCTCTTCTCAGAGCCTTTAATTTCAAATCAACAGAAAGAGAATATAATACGGACCACTTCCCCAATTTATTGGGTCATGGGACCAACCTTTCTTCATGGAATTCTTTTTTAAGATTTTATTTATTTATTTACTTATTTATGAGAGGGAGAGAGGGAGAAAGGGAGGAGGGGCAGAGAGAGAGGAGGAGAGAATCTTAAGCAGGCTTAAGTACAGAGCTTGACATGGGCTCAATCTTATGACCCTGAGATCATGACCTGACTCAAATCAAGAGTCAGATGCTTAATCACCTGAGCTGCCCAGGCACCCCTAAGATATTATTAAATATCAATATTCTTTAGAGCTGTTGAGGAACCCTGCACGTGAGCACTCTAATGTGCTAGGAATAACAGAAGAAAAGGGTAAAAGGATGTCATTCTCTTTGCCTGAGGATTTTGGGTGGCTATAACGGGTTTTTTTTTCTCACTACTGAGTAAGCAAGTATCTCCTATACGTTTCCTGTAATTTGTCCTTACCTTTTCTCACATCCCTACCTTCTGACCACACTTCATGGTACACAACACCCTTTCAAAGCAGCACAAGAATGGTTGAAAGGATTAGATTTAGGATGCTAGAGAAACTATTCCTGTCCCTTTCTCCGCCCCATCGCAAACTTTTATAACGACCTGTGTTATTTGTGTCTGGCATGCCTTGCCACTTGATTACAGACCAAGACATTTTTCAAAAGAAGGGACCTGTGGCTGAGATACAGCTGCCACATATATGTCTGTCAACTAAGCTGTCTATTTAGAGCCTTTAGGAGCACTCACTGAAGAACAAACAACTGTTCTAATCAACAGTAAGTTGTTTGGAGACAAAGGTATCTTCTTCCGCAATGGCTAAGACAATAAAGCAAAGGCATCAAACTGCTGGAATTACCTTCTTTCTGGGGTAAATAAAACTTCTGGTCATTATGTGGCCCAGCAAGCAAAACATGGCATTTGAAACCAGAAGACATGAATTCAAGTCCTAATGTTTTCATTCACTAAGCATCTAACTTTAGGCAATATTTCCCTCTCTCTGAGCTTCTTCTTTTTTTAATCTGCAAAACAAGTACAAAAATAACACTGAGCTCAGAAGACTATTGTAAGCACTAAGCTATTCACTGAGATAACATATATGAAGCACCCACTCTGTACCTGGGATATATTAAGTACTTGATGAACTATTAATTCTCACCCAACTTATTTCATTTAATTAACTATGATAAAGCATTGTTAGTTGGTACAGTAGTGTGCTTCCCTTCACAGCCCACAGATGGTTTTACCTGGTACATATATTTATTCTTATATGTAATATAAAAAAAAGTCACCCCTCAAACTAGAGATTGCAGATCATTTTGCTTAGGACAAACCTATTTAAGTTAAAAAAAAACAAGTCAATTAAAAGGAAAATATTATATCAATAGCATTATAGGTAATGCACAGATATAGAACAACTGGAAAAGTGGTGTATGAATAACTGAATTTTAGGAAACATTGAGATACATGTGCTGAATGTCCCCAAGAGGTTCTAGAAGCAAAAGCTTCTGCAAGAATACTTCACTTCACAGTGGAAGAACTTTCTAAGATAGTTGAACAAAGATGGACTGGGCCTGGTAAGTCTTCTGCTACTGGAGACATTCCAGCAGAGATTAGCAGACCCGTGTGCAGAAATGGCATAGTGGGGATTCAGGCCACAAATGGATGATTAAACCATGTATCCATTAAGAAGATTCTTTTGAATCACATGAAACTATGCTCCTATGATTAGAAATACTTCTGTTGTGGAAGCTTACAGAAAGCAGAAATATTTAGTAAGTGGTTCCTGGGAAAGGTAGTGCGTTCAGTGGAGGACTTGGAGGTTCTCTGCTGGGTTCTGAGAGTCACCTGACCAATTTTCCAGGACCTGCCCCTGTCTCTGTCTGCATGCCAATTTCCATTGCATTTCACAGGTTTTGCACTTTCTATTCACTGAATGTTTCCTTTGAAAATAAGGTCCAGATCCGCCACTGCAGTGATTTCCTTTGGGTATGAACGGTCGAAAGACACTGGCTAATTAAAGCCCATACGTGCAAACATGTCTGACTGATGTGCACTCCCTTCTGATTGGTGCCTGATTTGAATAAGAATGCCAAGCTAGCAGAGCTTAGAAAAAGCAAAAGTATAGGGAAGCTTTCTAAATTCTAAAAAGAAAACGTCAGACCAGGACTGGGTTTTCATCTTCAGCCACACTCCTCCAACTTCCTCTTCCTATACAACACACACTCAAACTGAAGACATTGGTATTCAGTTCTTGGGAATCCAGAAAGAGCTTCTGCAGGAAAAAAAGAAAGAACGAAAGAAAAAAAAAAAAAAAAAGCTGACCTGCTGGCCTAACTACTTAATTGTTCCACACAAAATACCTTTTACAGGTTGTCAGAGTAGCTGCCTAAGTGGCATGCTTTTCAGAGAACATGGAAAGCCCCTCGAATACCTACCTTCTACTGAAATCTCCTTATAGCTCTTTATAAAGCAACTGCCCCCAAACAAAGGAAATACCATGACTGAAATTCAAACGTGGAAATGACCAACTTGAACTTTGATCGGAGAATTTAAATTAGAGATATTACCCATCAGTCCCTGTCCTAAGAAATGCTTCACATTGACACTTCCTCTCCCCTACCTATAAAGGGAGTGGTTCATTATTCCCATTTTACACATGAGTAACTTCAGAGTTAGGAAAGGAAAGGGCTTGCCCAAGTTTATACACCTAGAGATTCTAAATCCAACCAGTAGACTCTGAACCTATTATTTTAAACCAAGAAAAATCTATAAATCATCTACATTAGCCTCTTCTTTTTATTTCTCAAAACTTTTTATTTATTTATTTATTTATTTATTTATTTATTTATTTATTTATTTGAGAGAGAGAACATGTGAGCATGGAGGCAGGAGAGGCGGGGAAGGGGACAGAGAGAGAGAGAGAATCCCAAACAGTCTCCATGCCAAGTGCAAGGTCTGATACGGGGCTCCATCTTACTATCCTGGGATCACAACCTGAGCCAAAATCAAGAGTGAGACACTTAACTGCACCACCCAGGCACCCCTAGCCTTTTCTTTCTAAAAATGAGAAATAGAGTTGCAGAAAGTAGAAGTGATATATCCACTATTATGCAGCCAATAAGTGGCAGAGCTGGTGCCCAAGTCCAAGAATTTCAGGAGAATCCAAATTGCAGGCTCTTTCTAAGAAGCAGGTATAATAGGAAGAAGGGCAGACATGTCAAGGTACCTGAAATTAAAGAAGACAGAAAAGAGTGACACTGAGAACAATTAGCACATACTATTTCCCCTTCACAATTTCACTTTGGTGGCAGCGCAGAGTACTAGAACTGAATTTCTGGGCCTTTACTGTGTGTCAGTCCCTCTCTAAGAGGCAACAACATGGGTTTTGATACCAAAAAAAGACATGGGATAGAGTCCCAGCTGTGCCACATTAGCCATGTGGCCTCAGATAAATGCTTAACTGCATTTATAATGCTACCCAGCTTAACTGCAAGAAAGGCAGAGGTTGGGAGAAGGGAGGCCATCTGCCTCAAATCACACAGCCAGGGTCTGGTGCAATAGAAATTCAAACCTAGGTTTTCTATAACAGGAATTGGTAAAACAATGGAACAAATAACCATGGTTATGTTATTTTTGTTGTTGTTTGGAAGGTTTTGGTCTTTTTGTTTTTAATCTAAGAAGAAGGAGAGGAAAAGTGAAATGGGTTGCTGGCCTTCTAGGTGCTGAATTCTGGCTGTGACATCCCTGCTAAAATGGGATAGCTCCATAGCCCACTGGCACTGAGATTGTTTCCCTGGCTCTCCCCAGGGGCCCTGTGCTGCTCTCCAACCAGGCCAGCCCTTAGTAAGGAATAGTCTGTCTGGCTTCCCATGGGAAAAGGTACCCTGCTGACCTGGAACAGACAAAAGGGTCACTTGGAGAATGGAGCAATTAGCTGCCCAAGATGAACTGCTGTCATCAGTGACCAGGCCAAAGAACCCTGCCCCCATCCTGACACTGCAGCACTCAGGAGGGGAGGCTGAGAAGGAAAGAGATATTTACTACTTGAAAGCTGACAGTCTAGCAGCTGCTGTTGCCCAAGTTGCCAGGTCCACTGGCTTTGCTACAAGAAGCAACCCCTGTGCTCCCAGGTCTGGCTGGTGTTTGCAGGGAGGGGATTTCCTGTAGGTAACCAGCTGGCTTGGAGAGATGAGTGCATCTCAGGGCCTGGGGCAGCTCTGGACTCTAGTGCCTTACTACTTCATGCCAGGGCTCCATGTGATGGATTGTAACCATTAATTAGACACATGGGTGATGCTTATGGCCCATAACTTCAACCCCCGTTAGGTTTTTGATTTTTTTTTTTTTTATATAAATCAAACTCTTCTGAAACCATCTGTCAGTGAAGGAGGAAGAACCAAGTGACAGGAAGGTAACTAAATGGCAGAGTTCTAGCTCTGAAATCTTAAAGACCTGGGCTTAAATCCCCAGTAACTATCAGTTTGTGTTGCCCCGGGGCCACTTCCCAACTTCTGTAAGACTTTGTTTCCCTGTATGTAAAACGGAAGTAACATTTATTTTTACTAGAATTGCTTTCAGACTACACAAAAAATGTTAGCTATTATCATACTGTATCATAATTCCCCATTCTTACATCTGTTCCCTCCACTAATGGATGTTATGGAAAAATGGAAACTATGACTGCTAAGTTCACCTCTTGACTTAAACTGAATTGCCCCAGAAGTAGTCCCCTAGACAAGGATTGAGAACAAGGAGTTCATCTGGAGTTGATGCCAGGAGGCATGGCCAGGAGAACAGGAAAAGAAGGCAAGAATGGGCGAGGGAGCCAATTATAAGAGTATGACTTATCTAGCCAGTTAGTGCTGTGGGCAGCCGAGGCTCCATCCCATTAGGAATCTCTGGGAGATCATGCCCCTGAGTCATTCCATTCAAGGAGTGAGGAAACTGTGTTGCTTATTCACCAACTCTTATCCACCTTTGGATGAAGGTAAGAGCTGAGGCGGTGAGGAATCTGGGTTGTTTATCCACAAATTCCCATCTACTGCTGGCTATGGGTTGCTCCCAGGGGGATTAACTCTTTGGGACTCCCCCTTCCCCTGTGTACCTGGTAGAAAGCCCTTGAGCAAAAAGTTGTGGAGCTCACATAGGATGCCATCAGCCTTTTGCTGCTGTGAGTGCCCACAGGAAAAATGGGCAGGGCACCAGCAGTGTCTGCTTCTCCTCTGTTACCTGGTTTTGAGCACAGTGTCTGATGTATGGCTGGTGCCTGATACATATTGAATTAATGGGAGAAATAGTTACAGATATTGGTAACTATAACATCAGATAGTAAATGTTCAGAATCATAAAAGGGTCAATTAAATTAGGAAGGGAGTTTAAAAGGAAATAACATTTACTTTTATCTAGAAAGTATTGTAAAGGTTTTAAAGAAGAGGTAGCAAGTGAGTGGGTTGTTTAAGGATATTATGAGTTAAATCATATCCCCCAAGAAATTTGTGTAGTGAAATCCTAATACCCAGTACCATAGAATGTGACTATTTTGGTGATAAGATCTTTCAAGAGGTGATTAAGTTAAAATGAGGCCATAAGGCTGGACTCCAAACTATTATGACTGATGTCCTTAGAAGGAGAGGAAACTCAGATGCAGATATTTACAGAAGAATACAGGAAGACACAGGGGGAATGCAGCCATCCCAAAGACAAAGAGAGAGGCCTGAATCAGATTCCTACCTCCTGGTCCTCAGAAGGAACCAATTTTGCTGACACTTTAATCTTAGAATTCTAACGTCTAGAACTGTGGGAAAATATATTTCTGTTGTCTATGTCACCCAGTCTGTGGCACATTGTTATAGTAACCCTAGCAAATTAATATGGAATAGATAGCTCTAAGCTTCTGCAAGATTCTATCTCTAGCACTTAGCATACTGCTCAGCACATCATGGGGACAAAAAAATTTTATTCCATGATGACTTTGGCCAAGTGGCAAGTGGAGGAAGGGCATTCCAATGAGACAAGTACATCAATAGTGGTATGGAGACCAGGAGATATGGCAGCTATAAGAAACAGCAAGCTCAGTTTGCCTGGAACATAAGCGCTAATGATATGGTAGTGTGGCATTAATGTTGAAATGGTAGATTGCATTCAGAATGAATCCATGTTAAGAAGTTTGGATCTTATTAAATGGCGTATCAACAATCACAACTTTCTGACCCTTCTTTTGATTCTGGATTTGATCAATGATACATTAGCAAGTGTGATGCAAGTCAGGCCTTGAGAAGCATTAGTGCACTGGTGCTTGCCCTCTCTTACTGCTCTTAGGAACCCTGGGAGCACATATGAGGAAGCCATAGCTAGCCTACTAGAGGAGGAGAGACAGGTGCATTTCAGACATGCCATCCCAGATAAGATTCCTAGACCAAGGAGTCACCTCACTTTCAGACATATGAATGAGGCTCTCCCAGACATTACAGATCAACAGAGCTAACCCAGACAGAAAAACAGTCCACAGAATTACAAGAAGTAATACATATTACTTTAGTCCACAGAGTTTTGGCTTCGGCTCATAGTGGAAGCTAACTGATAGAAATGACAGGTTATTGAAGGTTTTTGGAGGTCTGAAGGGGGCAAAACTAAGGCTATAAGATTAATTGAGAAATAGTGTGCAGGATTTAGAAATCTGTTCGTTCCCTAACAGGAATAGGTAGACAAATCCTTTGCTCTCCCTTCTCTGAATTCCCTTAGCTCTGAGTCCAAGATGGGCCACCCAGTGGGCCCCATACTGGAACCCTTGACTATATTGTGAATTTGCCATCTCTAGCTACTGTTCACAGCCACTGTGAGACCTACTCTTTTGGATCTAAATTTCACAGGCAAGGGGCAAATGTCAGAGGTGAGATTCCAAGGTAATAGAGAAATTGAACTATTATCAAATGCCAAAACAAGAGGGATCAAAACAAAATAAAATTCACTGCAGCTGACCTATATGGGAAAACAGTTCAGAGCTGGAGTTCAGATCAGGATAGAGAAATGGCTCTCACAACTCTGAGAGTCACAGCCCATGTCTGAGTTGATTGTGGCTATTTCTTATAAACCCTTGGCCCTGACCCTTTCACCCTTGGAGACAACCAGAGTCACACAGTGTAACTAGAATGTAATTTAGATATGTGGAATTATTTTAACTCCAAGGCTATGATAAAAGTCTAGGTAAAAAAGGAGGTAAAAATTGTTGCCTAATATTAGCTATGATACTCTTCTCTCCAACTAGTCTAAGAACTGGATGTATTGTGCCATGCAAACAATTTCAATATAGAGATGGGGGTTCTATAACAGTGCCCTTTGTTTTTGAAGACCACCATACTTACAAATCTACCATAGTAACCCTCCCAACCACTTTATAATGCAGCTCTAGGCTGTGTATTTCTGGTATTTCACAAGTAACTCAATCGGGGTCATGGGAACCATGTGACTTTCCAGAAGGTCAAAGCAAGCCAGCAACAGAACCTAAATTAGAAACCACATCTCCAAATGTCCTTCCTGTATCTTTGTCTACAAGGCCAGCTCTGCCCTTGTAATTCCTCCAAATTAGCTATTCGTAATTTCTTCAAAGATGAGGATGGGGATAATTTGAGAAACTAGGAAAAACTGCTTGCTCTGTTTTCCACTAAATTCCAGGGTACTCTTCAGCATGGCAAACCACATGAGACTTCCACTACAGTACAGAGCAAGGAGATGATGAAAAATTTGGATCTGGTGCTATGAAATTTGCTTTACCTTTTAAAAAATCATAATCCACACTGAGGGGGGCGCTTGACAGGATGAGCACTGGGTGTTAAACTATATGTTGGCAAATTGACTCCAATAAAAAAAATACAAAAAAATAAAAAGATAAAAAATCATAATCCGCTATAATTATGAAGAACCCAGAAATGATTCTCTGCCCACCCTCACAAGCCCTGCCACACACACATTTTTATAACTTTAAAGGGAACTGATCCTCTGATTACTGGTAAGCAGTGTCTCTGGTGTACATGTTGAGAGTGTTAAGTCTTCGTGTCTCTATGGAACCAATTATCTGCAGATCTGGAAATTTAAGAAGTTGAATTATGTTTCTGTGGATGCATGATCAGATGCTAGACACTAGAGCAGAGTTGGGAGCTATAAAATCCTTTCCAGATATATCCTCATCCAAACACAGGACTTCAACAATTCACTCTCTTCAGTCACTCAGAATACAGGGCTTCAAGTTTGAGGGAGTATCACATACAAGGCCTATATTTGGTGATCATTCACAAATATTCTCTCACAGTTTCATGGCGATGTCACACAGACTGTTAAGGGCACATTTCCTTTAAGTGGGTACTATCTGGTGTCTGATTGGAAAGCTGCTCAGTTATCTAACTGATTTCATATTCTATTTTCAGTGAGATTGATAGGTTTTTGATTCTAAGACAAATAAGCTCCAATTGTCATATAACAGATGAATAGTAGTAGCACAGGCTTAGGAGAAAGGGAACAATATCACTAAATATTGTCATTAATAATAGTATTAAATATCATTGCCAATAGTGTTATAAATAATAATACCGAATAACATCTATTGAGCTCTTACCAAGTACCCATGCCAAAATATCAGCTCCATCACTTTCTGTCATTTTGACCCTTGAAAGTTACAGTATTAGTTTCCCAGGGCTGCCATAACACAGTTCCAAAAACTAGATGGCTAAAACAACAGAAATTTATTGTCTGGCAGTTCTGGAGGCTACAAGTCTGAAATCAAGGTGTTGGCAGGGCCATGCTCTCTCTGCTGGCCTGAGGGGAGAATCCTTCCTGGCCTCAATCTTTGATTATTTGCTGCCAACCTTTGGCACACAGTGCCTTCTAGATGCATCACTCCAGTCACACAGTCGTTTTTTTCTCCTGTGTGTCTCCATCTCTGTGTCCAAACTTACCCTTTTTTTTTTTAAGATTCTTTTATTTTTTAAAAAAGATTTTACTTATTTATTCATGAGAGACACAGAGGGGGTGGGGGGTAGAGAGAGGCAGAGACACAGACAGAGGGAGAAGCAGGCTCCATGCAGGGATCCTGATGTGGGACTCGATCCCGGGACTCCAGGACCACACCCTGGGCTGAAGGCAGGCACTAAACCACTGAGCCATCCACGAATCCCCCAAACTTCCCTTTTTTATAAAGACACAGTCATACTGGATTAAAGCCCACCCTAATCACCTCATTTTAACGTGATTAACTCTGTAAAGACCCCATTTTCTAATAAGATCACATTTTGTGATACTAATAATTAGGACTTCAACATATCTTTATGCGGGAGGATACATTTCGCCCATAACAATTATCTAACCTCTCTCCCAACATCACTTCCCCTTTATAGAATGAGAATACAGGGAATATTGACCTCACAGGGCTGCTGAGAGGATGTAATGAGATAATGTATGTAAAGTGTTTAGCATAATGCCTGGCACATAGCTGGAAGACAGTAAATGTAAGCTATTATTATCATGAAAGTGGGGATATGGATCCTTAAAGCTCAGTTTATTTTGCTTGGCTTCACGGAAGAGAAGCCCATGCTGGTAATATTTTCCTCCCACTCTAAAGGGCATAATGATTTTTCTTAACAGTGTAAGTTGATTTTTACATGTTGTATTTTACCAAGGAACTATATGTTTAAAAAAAATCTGCTTTTTATTTGAATATCGCCATCTATTCATACTATGATAAAAATCACTTTGAATAAATACCTGTTCCCAGCAAGTAAATAAATCTTAAAGGTTAAAAACCTGATCAATTGTTAAAAGGTTAGTGAACGCTCCTTCTAGATTACCTCTAAAGTAAAAGAAATAAAGCATCTGAAATGTAATATTAAGAACTTCCATCCTCTCAACCATGCTAATGTAGGTAAAATATATTGCAGATATTGAGAAAAATAATTATACACTGAAAAGAACGTGACTTTTAGATTCATGCATATGTGGGCTCAGCTTATAACTCGCCTTCTTATGGCTCTGTGACCAGGGGAAAGTTAATGAACACTTTTCATTCTTGGTTTCATTATCCATGAAATGAGAATAATAATACTCCCTCAAAAGTGAGACAGTCTAACAAATGACAGATGAGTGGATAAACAAAATATGAATTATACACACAATGGAATATTATTCAGCCTTTAAAAAGAAGGCAGGGGTTCCTGGGTGGCTCAGTTGGTTAAGCGTCTGCCTTTGGCTCAGGTCAGGGTCCCAGGGTCCTGGGGTGGAGCCCCATATTGGGCTCTCTGCTCAGCCAGGAGCCTGCTTCTTCCTCTGCCGCACACCCTGCTTGTGCTCTCTCACTTATGCTCTCTTTCTTTCAACTAAATGAGTAAAATTTAAAAGAAAAGAAAAGAAAAAAAGAAAAAGAAGGCACATCTATGCTATAATATGGTTGAGACTTAAGGATAAGACAAGCGAAGTAAGACAATCACAGAAAGACAATATTGTATGATTCCACTTATATGAGGTACCTAGAATAATCAAATTCATAGAGACAGAAAGTAGAATGGTGGATGCCAGGGGCTGGAGTATGGGAAGAGGGGAGTTTGTGTTTCATTGCTACAGAGTTTCAGTTTTACAAGATGAAAAGAGTTATGGAGATGGATGGTGGTGATGGTTATACAACAAAATAAATATATTTAATGCATTGAAATGTACACTAAAAATAGTAAAGATGATGATTTTGATTCTGTGCATATTTTACTATAATTTTTTAAGTTAAAAAAAAAGTTAGCCTAAGGAAAGCCCCTAATTAGTGTCTGGCCTGTAACAGGTAACAGCTAGACATATACCATCATTAATATTCTCTTTCTGCCCAGCACCAATACTTACAAAAAGAATTGGAATGTGCACATAGCAAAGCATTCAAAGCAAAAGACTGCAGATAGCCCACCCACCCTTGATTTCGAAATAAAACTAATAAAGTAGGGGAATGATATTGGATCAGGAGGAAAGAAAACTAGTGCATATGCTGCTACTATCTACTTCCGTGATTGTGAGCAAGTCACTTAGCTTCCTTGGACATATCTACTCATGTATCAAATAAGGGGGTTGAACTAGATGATCCATATTAAATCCTAGGCTTTGGAGGTATTCATCACATAAATAAAGCCAAGATATGGTATTTAAGAATGGAGGGCCATAGCTTAGCATGTCATTATGTCCTCTTTACCCAAAAAGTACAAGAGAGAATAAATAGGAAATTAATAAGTAGTAAGGAAATAAATATTATTTATCACGCTAGGATGATAAATTGGTCAAAGGGAGATAAATAGATTTAAAATCAGACTGAAGGGATCCCTGGGTGGCGCAGCGGTTTGGCACCTGCCTTTGGCCCAGGGCGCGATCCTGGAGACCCAGGATGGAATCCCACATCGGGCTTCCGGTGCATGGAGCCTGCTTCTCCCTCTGCCTGTGTCTCTGCCTCTCTCTCTCTCTCTGCGTGACTATCGTAGATAAATTTTAAAAATTAAAAAATTAAAAAAATAAAAATAAAATCAGACTGAAATGAACAATTAGTAACAAAATGGAAACCTGTTCAAAATATTACTGTATTTAAAATCATATAGTTTTGCAACATAAAAAAACTTCAAAAATCTTTTGCACAATGTACATGTAGTTAACACTATTGTACTGTGCACTTAAAAATGATTAAGATGGTCTTTTTTGTTATGTGTTTTTTACCACAATAATAAGTAAATAAATAAATAAATACACACAGACACACACATACAAACCTTTCTTTTCTTTAACCTCACTTTTCAGAAATAATACCAATGGTTTGTGAATCACTTTAGAAAGCAAATCCATTCTTCAAAGACATTTTATGGAAAAATAACTGTAAAAAAAAACAGAACTGAAAATAGAGTAGTAGATGGGGGACACTAAACCCTCTTTGCCCCTGGGACTGCCCCTCTACTCTGGAGTCTTCCGAGGATGACTCCTGCTTTAGTAGGTGAGTTTGAAAATCAATGCTATGTACTCTATAAAGAAATGTAAATGCCCTCTCAGTGCATTCAATTGGGAATTAATCAATAATGGTAGAGCTTTACTAGTCCAAGCCCTGCAATCCATCTAACCATTTATTGTAAGTAATTTTTAAGTGGATCTTAGAGAAAGCATTTCCATCTATTTTCAGGAAGAGAGTTTATGGATATAATAGGGGGGGAAACAAGCATTAGTTCCTGGTGCCTTCCACCAAACTCAGAGTTTAGCACGTGCTCAATAAAGATATGTATTAGTGATTGCATTCTTCAAGAGACTCATCCTCCAGCAAAGGCATAGCAGGAAAAGAAGTATTTCATTCATTTATTCATCCATCCATTCATTCAAAAACATTTCCTTATCATCAACTGTATTCCAGGCAATTGTTAAGCCCTGCAGAGAAAACATGAATCAGCCACAGTGTCTATACTCAGGAAGTTCACTGACTGGTATAACAGGCATGTCTCAACAGGGCATTGTAAATAACTGCAGGCAATGTGAGGAGAATTAAGCACGGAATATATGGCAGTACCGAACCACCGGTGAGGGAGCCAAGGAAGGTTTCTTGCAGAAGTAAAGACAGTTAGCAGGCCATGATGGGGGAAAGGCATACCAGGCAAGCAGAAAGTATGAGCACATATGAGAAACAGTTTGGGAGCACAGAATGTAGGAAGGAGGAATGAGAGACAAGAAGCTAAAAACAGGGTTGTGGAGAGTTATGTGCATGGGTAGGATTTACCTACATTTTCCTGTCTTGTCTTTGCCTATCCCCTTTTGTCACATCCTGGGGAACCTCTAAGTGACACTTCCACGCAACCTTAGAAGTCTATAGTCATAGTTCACTTGTAGTCCATGAAGTAAGCAGGGAGAAAGATGAAAGAAGAAGGCTAAGAGGAAAAAGCAATAATATTTTACCTTCTCAATGGAAGCCACCATAAAAAAAATCACAACATGGCTTTTACCCATAGAAGAAAACAGTGAGGTTGCTTGTGGAGAAAAATGAGTCTTTTGATAGCCTTCTGAGAGTCACAAACCTTTGAATGACCAGAAGGCACTGTGCAGAAAGGGATCAGTTAGGGACACCTATTCCTCCAACCCCTCAGGACCAAGCTACATACAGATGCTGGGGTTCCTGGGTTGATGTACCCAGAATCAGGTAGGCCCGACCCACAAATGTACTTCAGCTCTAAACTTTTCCTTCTTGGGACATACCATTTCTCAGCTCTGTTTAATGAAAAAGTTCATTTCTGGAGCACTTGGGTGGCTCAGTCGATTAAGCATCTGACTTCAGCTCAGGGTCCTGGGATGGAGCCCAGGGTTAGGCTTCCCATTCAGCAGGGAGTCTGCTTGTTCCACCTCCCCCTGCTCATTCTTTCTCTCTATCTCAAATAAATAAATAAAATCTTTAAAAAAGAGAAAACATTAACTTCTGATCCTATTTTCTTACCAAATATTAGAAAACTCAGGCATCGTTTCTCTGTAGGCCAATGTGAACACCTGAAAAACTCTCCTATGGGGGGGGTGCTCTTTAGAATTTGAGTCAGAATGCTGACTGTAAGAAAGAGACTTCCTGATATCACTTTTCTTTCCTATATGAACAGCCACTAGATAAACATCAGACAAGCAAAGAAAATGAAAATGCTGACCTAGGGCAGACTTGAATTAAAATCTGATAGTAAAGGCCTCAGAATTCTCACTACTGTTTCTAAGAATATTTTCAGTTTTAAAATCTTTTAGTTGATAAAAATCAAAGCAGTGCCTTATTCCATGTGTTCCAGACTAGATGCATTGATGTCATGTCAAAGCACACACACCTCAGAAACTCAATAGTCCCATTTGCTAGATGCAGACCACAGGCTACTAGGAGAGGATGAATTTCAGAAACAATGAAAACCTAAAGAAACTATCCTTTTGGAGCTTCCAAATCAACACTCTAGAATATGAATTATATTGCAATCAGGGAAAATCAAACATTCTTCTTCATTGCTCAAAGTACTAACATTTCCCTTGAGATTGGATTCTCAATTTCCATTTATTAAAGGAAGAAAATAATATTGAAATCTTACAGTCTCCTGTTTTCCCTCCTTTTTCATTGTTCTGAATAGCAAAGCACTATATTATTCAGGACAAAGTTTTGTATACATTAAACATTTTTGTGACTAAGATTTTTATGTAACTGATCCTTAAGGAGGAAGACTTAAGTAATTTTGGTACTGAGACTCAAGAAAGGTGTTTCCTCATCTTCTGTAAAACTGCAAACAAACTTGTTTGATAAAAATAAGAGACATGGTCAAAGTTTGAAAATAAAAGTTTTAAGCCTTAGACTGAAAAGGAAAGGATGAGAGATCCACAATTCTATGAATTGTGCAACAACTCATTTTAGGAAAAAAAAAAAAAAAGGACCTTATAAAAAAAAAATTAGGACCTATCTTTTAGAGCAGTTTTAGGTTCATAGCAAAATTGAGCAGGAACTACAGAGTTCTCAAATACTCCCTGTTCTTATATATGCATAGCTTCCCAACTCTGATGATCCCTGACAAGATAGCTATATTTGTTACAATCAGTGAATCTACATTGACATCTACATTGACATCATTATCACCCAAAGTTTACATTAGAATTCCTTCTTGGTGTTATACATTCTATGGGTTTTGACATATCCACCATAGTATCATACAGAGCAATTTCACTGCACTAAAAATCTTCTGTGTTCTCCTACTCATCCCTCCATCCCCTCACCCTCTGGACAACCACTGGTCCTTTTACTGTTCCATAGTTTTGCCTTTTCCAGAAAGCCATCTAGTTGGAATCATATAGTTTGTAGTCCTTTCAGATTTGCCTTCTATCACTTAGTAATATGCATCTAAGTTTCCTCCATGTCTTTTCATCGTTTGTTTGTTCGTTTCTTCGGTCCAAAATAATATTCCATTCCCTGGATGTATCACAGGATGTATCCATTCACCTAAGGAAGGACATCTTGGTTGACTCCAAATTCAACAATTCATTTTTAAACTCCATCTTTAAAGAGTAACCATCTGAGATCAATTAGTATATTTATTTCCTTGTTGAATTTCAAAGGCCAATTCAGCCAAACTCTTAACTAATGCATGAATTTCCTTCAACAGCAAACCCAAAAGGCATCAGACTGACTTTGCTTGTGTCCTCCTCTAACAAATAACTCACCATTCCCATAAGGTAGCCCATTGCATTACAGGATATCTATAATTATTACTAGACAGTTCTTCCTAATGCTGGACTTTTGCTACACATCTCAAAATCAGGTTTTCCATGTACATTTCCAAATGTATTTTTTCGATTAAAATCTCAGTATCAAAAAAAAAATCTCAGTATCTTTTATATTGTTTAAAGGGGGAAAAGTAAGAATTGTTGGTTTTGTTATTTTTTTCAACTACTTTTGCAATTTATTTATTTATTTTTACTTTTGCAATTTAATCTCTTAAAATATTTACAACAATCAGAGTTCACTCTCACAACACCATTTTGAGTCTCCCACATCATTCTGGCTATTCTCCTTTGGACATGCTTTTTTTTTAATCTATACTTTTTCTTCAGAATTGGGCACAGTATTCCATGAGTAATCGGATGAATGCAGAGGAAAGGGAAACAATTATCTCTCATGTGGAGTATATACATTCCAATTACTGCCACACTACTCTGAGACCACATTAAACCTACAGTTAATTAAAACTCGATCCTTCCCCATCTGCTCTACCTGCCTCCTCACTTTTTCATCATATTTTCCCTCCTAAATTTCAGCCTGTTACATTTGGTTGTCAAGATAATTTTAGAAACATTATCTATCTATCCAAAGCCTTCACCCTTTTTAATGGTATTTGGGATTCTGATCAATTGTATTTAATTCATTCACTTATTCATCATTCAAACATTATGTATTAAGCATCAATTATGGCGTCACATTTAGGCGAGGCCTGGGTATACAGAGCAAACACTAGTGCCTATTCTTAAGAAATATATGGTGGAGGAGGAATGACAGATTATAACTGATCAGACTAATGAATGTGTAATTACAAACTAATATAACTGCTCTGAAATTTTAAAGTACAATTTTATTAGTGATTATAACCAAGTAATTTAATGTGGATATAGGTAGGGAAGTGGTAAGAAAAGGCTTCCCGAGAAAAGTGACAGTCGAGCTGAGACCTATAGGACAAGTAGAAGTTAACTATTAAAGAAGTAAAGAAAGGAAGAAGTAAAGGTCTGGAAGAACATTCTAGTCAGAGGAAAGGTCCTGGAGGAGAAGGAAGCATATCATGGCTCAATATCTGAACAGAGGCCAAGGTATCTAGAATAAATAGTAGTAGTCACGGGAGAGTCATGTAAGGTGATGCTACAGATGCAGGCAGGGCATGTAAGGTTTTTGCACACTGGATAAATGATCTAGCTTTACTATAATATCCTACAAAGAGTCTGTGTGGAGCAGACTCCACTACTGTGAATTTTAGCTTCATTTTCTCAAATTTTCAGAGCCCTCCCCATTAGTCAAGTTCAAACCCTTTAACTTGCCATAAACAGTCCCCAAAATTTGATTTTCCTTTTCAAATGTTTCAGATGAGTTCTTTTTTTTTTTAAAGACTTTATTTATTTATTCACGAGAGACACACAGAGAGAGAGGTAGAGACACAGGCAGAGGGAGAAGCAGGCTCCATGCAGGGAACCTGATGTGGGACTCTATCCCGGGACTCCAAGATCACGCCCTGGGCTGAAGGCAGGCGCTAAACCACTGAGCCACCCAGAGATCCCTCTGATGAGTTCTTGATGTGAACCTTGTGCTGCTGCAGAAATAAGTAGTACATTTCCCCACCCCTCAGCCTTCACCTGAAACATTCTGCCTCTCTGTTCCAGCCTCATTTATGGTCCATAAGATGGATATGTGGTCAAATGCACAACCACTTACCATTTCCTCAGATAATGACTCTGTTTCCTCAGTGAGACTACGATTTCCCAGGGGGCAAGAAATATTTTTGTTACTTGTTTCGAATGCTACAAAGCTCCTATACAACTTCCACACACAATAAATAGCTAATTCATGTTTATAGATTATATAAGTAGCCTCCTAAGAATTCCCTACTGAATAAGTTTCCATGGTTTAGCTACCACTGAGTTGTGCATAGTAGGCACATCAGTAATGCCTCATTCTTATGAGATGCAATTTCCTTAGAATATATGCTGTGGAATCTTCTGTATTAGGAGTTTTTATACAATGGAGAAACCAAATTGGGGCATATGTATTTCTTCTTCCTTAATGTTTTAGGACAACATTTTCCAATGTGCTCCACACTACTGAGTGGCATCCAAAAAAAGTTAGTTGAAAAGATGTTCCTTGGCCATATATGTTTGGGAATATTAGATTATGTGTGAATTCAATTTGTAGAACTTCTCAGAGTATTAATCTATTAGTGAGCATTTTGATTATCCAAGAGACATTAATCATTAATTCATTCCTTTAACAAATATTAAGAAATTACCATATGCCAGGTAACATGGCAACAGAGGTATGCCACCAAATATTTAAAAACCAGATCTCTAAAGAAAAAAGAAACACCAAACACCCCAACTTGTAGTATTTGCTAATTTCTATAATGTACACACCCGCACGTGGTTGATTTTTCAGCCATCGAGGTCACGTCACTGAACTAGAAGTAGCGACAAAATGCACACAGCCCTTTTCCAGCCAGTTCAAGTTGACTTCAGCACACTAGGTGTAAATCAATGATGAATAAAGTAGTTACGGTGTCTACGCTTACAGAACTCACAGTCTAGTGTGGGCAAAAGAAAATAAACAAGTTAATAAGCCAATATATAAGGCTGAATTGTAAGAGGGATGGCCAAGGGAAGAAAAACAGAGCCCCATTGGAAAGAGAGCACCACTGGGATCTGGGGAGATGGTCACAAGAGTCCTCCTCAAAGAAAAGATGTTCTAGCTGAGTACAACATTGTGAGAAGAAGCTTGTCAGAAAAGAAGGGAAGGGAACAACATTTCAGGTGAGAGAAACAGCATGTGCAAAAACAGAAGCCTGCAAAGGATATGGCTATTTTAAAGGATTTAAGAGGCCATTGTATCTGGACAGAGTGAATAGGAGAGAATGGAAAGAAATAAAGTTGCAAAGGTAAGTGGGATCTAGATGCATGGCCTTGGACCTCCTGCCAGGGAGTATGGATTTTAAGAGGCAGAAGGAGGGGGGCACCTGGCTGGCTCTGTCAAAAGACTGTGACTCTTGATCTCGGGCTCATGAGTTTGAAACCATGTTGGGTATAGAGATTACTTAAATAAATAAAACTTAAAAAAAAAATAAGAGGCAGAAGGAAGCATTTGAAGATTATTTTTGTTTTATTTAAGGAGGAAGTGGAATATTCTTAAAAGCTCACATTTGACTGCTGTGTGAAGAAGGGCCCAGAACATTTCCGACACATACTTGACATGGAGCCCTGCTTCATCTAAGGATCTTTATCTAATATGACCCTCACAGTACATATTGGAAAATATTATACTAGAAGTTTTAAAGAAGCATGTAATTGGTTAACATTATTTTTCAACTTCTCACAACAAGAAACAAATGGTTAAGTGTGATTAATAGAAGTTTCTCTATTGCTACTCCCTACCCAACCATCCTAGCCTTTTCCAATATGCTCAGGACAATCTCCAGTGTTTGTACATGTGATGGAAATGAAAACAGCTAAAAAAAAATCTGAAGTGAAAGACCTAGAGATACTGTGAGATCCAGCTCAGGTAATATAGGCTGTTGATGGTTATGCACAAAATCTGGTTGTTTTTACGAAAATAGATAAAGCTCATTCTAAAGCAGAGCTGTCTGATAGAATGTTCTGCAATGAAGGGAAGTCCTATCTGTACTGTCCAGGATTGTCATTTCTAGCCAGATGTGTCTATTAAGCATTTGAGATGTTGGTAATGTGACTGAGCACTGAATTTTAAATTTTATGTAATTTCAGTTCATTTAAATTAAATTTAAATAGCCACATATAGCTTTGGCTGCCATAATGGATGCCATAATTCTAGAAGATACTAGTGGTAAAATAAAAAGTGGTGATTTCCCTCCATTCATAGCTAAATGAAACCCCTGCTTACAAATCAACTTAGTCTCACAGGAGAGCAGTAATACGCTAAAGGCATTTCAAAGGTCACTTTGCAATTTAGTCTTCCATTGTGATTTTTTGCCTTTTTTTTTCTATTCAAAGCCATATATACACAGGAGAACTTGTTAATGACTCTAAATAATAGATTAGAGTTATTTATGACTGTGCTCGCATACTCATTTTCTCCTAAAAATATCACCACATTTTAGACATAAAGGCTTCCTCTCTGATGGAAGAAAAAAGTTGGAAAGCAGTAGAGAACAAAATAGTCTTGTGACTTTGTTTTGTCGATATGTAGCTGCAACCAACCAACCAACACAGCAACTATTACCCACTGCTCCTATTTTTCATGTCAGCACTCAGAGTTCTTTTAAATCTCCTTTAAGCTCCCAAGCACTTTTAAATTACATCATACCAAGTCAACAGATGAGAAAAATGGCTAGGAATACATGGTCCATTAAAAATTCCCAACTGGCCTTCTTATGACAAGGTGTTTCTCAAAACATTCTGTTATTTTGCAAGATAAATCTTTCTTATTGATTTTACTCTTTAACACCCCTATCATGAAGAATTGGGTTGTAAATGGTCCAACTCATGGGGTTGCAACTTGTTTAAATGCTGCTGCCTGTCATTTTCTAGGAAGGCTTGCTTCCCTTCTTTATTCCTTCATTTTTGTACTTCCTTCCTTCATCTGTTCAACAAACTTCTCCTAAGAACTTACTAGGTGCCTGGTACTATAGCAGGGGCTGCAGATACGGCAGTTATGACAGAGAGGGTCTCCACAATCATGGAGCAATGGAATGCTACCAGACATAAAACAGCATGCTACACAGCATGAGGAGGTCTATAAACAGAGAAGTTTGTGGAACAGATCAAAATTCACGTCTGTAAGAAGAAAGAGGAAATGAAGAGATGGCTCAGAGGATCAACATACCAGGCTTGAATTTCATCCAGAAAGTCTGCCTTTGTAAAAGAAAAGAAAACTATTTCCCAAGATCATCTTCAAGGGCTACAGAAAAAAATCATTTGAAATTATGGAAAACAGCATCAAGGCAAATCTTGCTCCATCATTAAATAAAACATATGTGAATGTAAAAACAGACAAAATCTCTTTCAGGGGGCTTACAGTTTAAAATCAATATGTGGACCATTCAAGTTTCCTTATTGCTGACCAAACAGTCCGAAATCCTTAGCCAGGTATTCAAAAGCCTCCAAAATTTAGCTCCATTTGACTTCTCCAAATTTGCATCTCCCTGCTTCTCTCAGGAATCCTCCATTACAGATGGATGTCCTGAAGTGTTTGGAGGTTGCTTACTTCTGTTCCTTTGCTTGCCTCAAATTCTTAGCAATTCTTCACAGCTTAATTTAAGTCTTATCTCCTGCATGGAGCATTGTCTGACCACCTCAACTTCTAAAGAATACTCTCTTTCTCCTCAGAACTAGTAAGACACCTCATGTAAATATCGTTTTTAGGCAATGACAATTTATTACTTTGCAGTTACCCAATTTGTTAGGTATATCTAAATCATAAGATCAATGTACCTTATATTCTGCTTTGCACTAGTCAAACATTTGTGTATACATTTAATGTGTAAAGTATTTTTTTCAAACCTCATCTCATTAAATGTGTTCCTCCCTACAATCTAATTAGGTAAGTATTTTCTTCACCTGTGCACAATGGTAAAAACTGAGGCCCAGGAAAGGAAGCCAATTCACCCAAGGTTGCACAGCTAGTAAGATATAGCTGAGTTTAAAATAAGGACTCTTGACTCTAAAATTAGTGTTCTTTCTCCATAACAGTGAAGAGGTTTTTTTAAATACAGGACCCTTGTTAAATACGACTCTATGTGTGCCAGACAGTCTTGATCACATAGTAGGTATTTAGTGGGTCTGTGTGAAAAGAGTAATGGATTTCTGATTAATGAATAAAATGAAGCCTCTTTCAAAATAAGCTTCATCAAATGCAAAAGAAGCAGGAATGGGGATTCGGTTTTTTTTTTTTTTTTTTTTTGTAATGCCATCCATGGTAATTTTGGGATTTAAAAAAACAGCGACAAAAAGAATTACCCGTGATTATGGCCATGGTTGCTCCAAATACATCTGAGTCACCTAACCTTTGGATCTGCTTTTTCCTAATGGTTTCAGGCCAAATCACCCAATCTTTTATGGTATAACAGCTCCTCCATAAATGGAGACAGAACAGAACAAATTACTAATACTCAAGCGGATGCAGAAACTACCCCGATGGATAATTTCAATGTTAATGCAAAAATATTTAAAAGAGCTACAGAATGTCACATAGAGGATTAGTAATACAAAAGAGATACAAGGCATTTATTTTTGAAAAAGTGATTTTTTTCTGTGTATCACTTGTACATTTTAAATAGAGTTTCTACAGCTTACATATGAATGCTATTTTCTAAGTTAAAAGGTAGCTTGAATTGTAGGTAAGTGTACTTCTTAAGGTTATGCATGCTTAATCATATTAGCCTGCATATTCCAAATATGTCCATGTGCTACGCACTGTGAGGGAACTTCTTTAATCCTCACAACAACCTTGTAAGCTACATGTTGTTAGTCATCCCACTGAGAAAGTATGTGGGTTTTCCATATGAAGCAATTCTGGCACTAACTACCCAGCATTAATGCATACCTCACAGGTCAAGGGCTCAGTCCTACTTCAGATGCCAATCATAAGTAGTGTACCTCCAGGTAATTCAAACTCCTTCCAACTCGGCTACAAATGGGAAGTTCCCATGACTCCCTCCTTCTGTTTCGATTGTTTGCTAAAGCAGCTCACAGAACCCAGGAAAACAGCTTACATACTACTGCTGATTTACTACAAAGAATATTTTAAAGGATAAAAAAGAACAGCCAGATGATGAGGTACAAAGGGTGAAGTTTGGAAGGGTTCTGAGCACAGAAGCCCCAGACCCCATGGAGCTGGGAATGGGCTGCCCTCCTAGTACCTGAGCCTTATACTCTGGGAATTTTTATAGAGGCGTCATCATGCAGGCATGATCAATTGTTAACTCCATTTCAGCCTCTCTCGCCACTCCACAGAATGGGGGGGGTGGGGTGGGAGCAAGGTGGGGGACTGAAAAGCCCAAGCTTCTAATCATAGCTTAGTCTTTCTGGTAACCAACCCCTGTCTAGAAGCTCACCAAGAATCACAACATTAGAACAAAAGATCTCCTGTCAATCATCCAGGGAATTCCAAGGAATTTAGGAGGTCCATGTCAGGAACAGGGTAGACAGCAGACACACACCCACACACATACTTCTTATTATTTCAAAGGCAGAAGAATCCCCCACACTGACTATGGATCAGTTAAATGTAAGATTATACAAGAACTGGAACAAAGATTATATAATTTCTGTATGGTTAGGGGGATAGTTTTTTTTAAGTAGGCTCCACACTCAGCATGGAGCCAAATGTAGGGCTTGAACTCACAACCCTGAGACCAAGACCTGAGCTGAGATTAAGAGTCAGATAGTTTAACTAACTGAGCCGCTCAGGAGCCCCCAGATTTTTTCAATGTGGAGAATACTTAGAAAATCACATTTAAGGAAGACCAAGGGACAGAATAGCCAAATTGGAAAAATTAATATAAACTCCATTTCCTAAAAGGAAATACTTTCTTTTTTTCAGTTTTTTTTTCTCTAAAAATGACCAAACAGCATCAGCAGCACTTTGACCTCGTCACCTCTTTATGTGGATCTCTGGGTCCCAGACATTAGTTTTCAATATGTTTCTTCTAAAAGGAAACCTGGGATTCTCAGAGGGCAACTGATTCCCTGCTTTGGGATTGAGTCACATCTGGAGAGCCAGAGCATGTGCTAAAGACTACTGGTACTCTTGAGGACATCAGGACAAAGGGCCAGCTTACAGAGACTCATACTGACCAAGTTAAGACTGTTGAAGAATCAAGAAAAGAACAACAGGGGTACCTAGGTGGCTCAATCAGTTAAGGGTCTATCTGCCTTTGGCTCAGGTCATGATCCCAAAGTCCTGGAATTCAGCCCCACATTGAGCTCCCGCTCAGCAGAGAGTCTGCTTGTCCTTCTCCCTCTGCTCCTTCCCTCTGTTTATGATTTTTCTCAAATAAATAAATAAATAAAATCTTTAAAAAAAAATAATACTTATATAATTAAATTGAACAAGTCTGAGTCAATGGAAGGTCATGATTCTACCCTGATAACAGATAGGAAAAGTTATAACAAAGTAAATGAAAAGGTAGTTCTAATGCAAAGACTGACTACAAATATATATATTTGCCTTTTGATTGATTATAATAATTAAAAGAGATTATATGTAGGCATGTTGCTCCTACATATTCTTCTGTACATCTGTTCATAAGGTGCAGATACGTACCTGATGTCTAAGTAGAGGAGTAATTATAAGTCAGCTAAGTAGTTGCAAGGAACTTTGGAACTAAATCTTCAAATAGAAAAAAAATGATTATGGTCACAAATAATAATCAGGTGAAATGAGGTTTAAATCAGTAGTCACATTTAATGCTCAAAGAGAAAGAGGGTTCAACAGAATTTTGAGGTGATTGGTTAGCCAAATGTTCTCAGAAAGCTAGATGGCCCTACTAATTATATTAAATACTAATGAGGCGTATATAAGCTATTAATAATACTTATAGGACAGGGTAATGTATAATCATTTACAGCATAATTGATGATATAGTGCTGGCCATGCAAAACTTAAGGAATGCCTCATTCTGGGGAAAAACCACAAACTGCAAATGTCTACAACTATGTGAAAGATGCAGAATTCAAATCATGCCACTAATGTAACAACAGTATAGTTTCATAAAGGTACCCTACCAAATGATCAGTAGCTCTGGTACAAATCAGTTTGGGACAAGCAGTCAGTCCCATTCACACGTCAGAAATTAGCTTGTTGATAATCCAGATCCTAGAACCAAGATGATGTGAGAAGATACTGGAGTTGTTTTGGTTCCGGGGGATTTTTTTTGGAACGATCAAACACCTTGTAATCCTAGAAGATGACAATATAGACTCTACTATAATTTTAAGTTAAATTAAAACAAGTATTGTTGTAATCATACAAGGGTATTTAAAAATATATATCAAAGCAATAAAGAAATCAGACCATCAATAGTTTTGAATAGTTTTAGTGTAATTACAGTAACAAATTAAGTAAATATTGTAATTATAGTTATCTTGTCTACTCTTCAAGGTATCTATAGTGTTCAAAAGTTTCAGTCACATTAAAATTTAAATTGTAGGGGCACCTGGATGGCTCAATTGGTTAAGTGTCTGCCTTCAGCTCAGGTCACAGTCTCAGGGTCCTGGCATCAAGACCCATGTTGGGCTCTCTGCTCAGCAGCGAGTCTGCTTCTCCTACTCTCTCTGTGATTTCTCTAACTTCCACTCTCCCTCAAATAAATAAATAAAATCTTTTAAAAAATAAAATAATAATAATAATAAAATAAAGTAAAATTTAAATTGTAATTTGCACTATGAGAGTTTAAATAATTTCATTTGTAATAAATTTTAAATGTTCAATTTGATGTTTCAAAGTTTTATCTGTTAAGTGTGAATATTTAGTATATTGAGCATATTATGAAATATAGATAGAAGTTTATATTCCTCTGTGTTTAGTAAGTCCCTAGAGAATCAAAGAATCTTATCAGTAGAAATAATCTCAGAGAGGTTAAGTAATTTGTCCAAGATCACACTGCAAACCCAGATCTGTATGAATCCAAATCCTATATTTATATCTAAGTGTCAAATTCTTTGTAGACTTTTTTTGTAGCAGGTTTTCTCACATTTAGGCCACTATTCTCTTTTACTTGACAGTGAATGATTTAGGGTTATATAGACACAAGAGTCCAGACAGTTTCCCCACGGGCTGGATTCAACCATAAGAACAATCAGTTTGGAGCACATAATTTTTTAAATAAGAAAAAATGAATACATTGGTAATGTTTAAAAAAAAAAAACCTCCCATAGAAAGAAAGATGTCAAGCTTCTCTTGAAAATTTGGCAGATTTAGCAATATTGGGCTCTCATGTGTCAAAAAGCAATATAAATTGAGTTATGGCTGCCCCTCTCTCCATCTAGCCAGCTTACTATTTTACATTACCTGTCTGATTCCTCATGTACATGTAAGTGTCCTTTTTCCATTGAAACCAAATGCACAAAGACCCTCACGTCATGCACACTTGTAGAATCCATTGTCAAAGGGGAAATTTAATAGTACCAGACACAATAAAGAGATAAGACCTATTTCAAGAACCTCAAGGACCATGTTTCTCCAGTTCTAAACTGCAGACTCTAGACTCGTGACATCTACAAAACAATAAGACAGGTTTGACATGGAATTAGATTTGTGGAATATTCCACATTTGTATTCCTCTATCTATCTATCTATCTATCTATCTATCTATCTATCCATCCATCTACCTATCATAAATATATCTATCCATCTATCATATATATATCACTCTAAATACAATTAAACATTGAGCAAAGGAGAAAGAGCCAGCAAAGCTCTTCAAAAAAAAAAAAAAAAAAAAAAAAAGCGGCCAACCTAGAGCAATTTACACATTCAGTGTAAAATATCAAAATACCGTGGACTTTCTTCACAGAGTGGGAACAAATAATCTTAAAATTTGTATGGAACCAGAAAAAACTCTGAATAGCCAGAGGAATGTTGAAAAAGAAATCCAAACCAGGGGTCATCAAAATGCCTGACTTCAAGCTGTATTACAAAGCTGCGATCATCGAGACAGCATGGTACTGGCACAAAAACAGACACATAGGTCAATGGAACAGAATGGAGAACCCAGAAATAGACCTGACTCAACTCAATGGGTCAACTCATCTTTGACAAAGCAGGAAAGAATATCCAATGGAAAAAAAGAAAGTCTCTTCAATAAATGGTGTTGGGAAAATTGGACAGCCACATGCAGAAGAATGAAGACCATTCTCTTACATCATACACAAAGATAAACTCAAATTGGTTGAAAGATCTAAATGTAAGACAAGAATCCATCAAAACCCTAGGGAAGAACACGGCCAACACCCTTTTGAACTTGGCCACAGCAACTTCTTGCAAGATACGTCTATGAAGGCAAGGGAAACAAAAGCAAAAATGAACTATTGGGACTTAATCAAGATAAAAAACTGCACAGCAAAAGAAACATCCAATAAACCTAAGAGACAACCGACAGAATGGGAGAAGATATTTTCAAATGACATATCAGATAAAGGGCTAGTATCCAAGATCTATAAAGAACTTATCAAACTCAACACTCAAGAAACAAACAATCCAGTCATGAAATGGGCAGGAGACATGAACAGATGTTTTTCCAGAGAAGGTCTACACATGGTCAACAAGCACATGAGAAAATGCTCCGCATCACTTGCCATCAGGGAAATACAAATCAAAACCACAATAAGATACCACCTCACACCAGTGAGAATGGTGAAAATTAGTAAGACAGGAACAACAAATGTTGGAGAAGATGTGGAGAAAGGGCAACCCTCTTGCACTGTTGGTGGGAATGCAAACTGGTACAGCCACTCTGGAAAACTGTGTGGAGGTTCCTCAAGAAGTTAAAAATAGAGCTACCCTATGACCTAGTAACTGGACTACTGGGGATTTACCCCAAAGATACAGATGCAGTGAAATAGCAGGACACCTGCACCCCAGTGTTCATAGCAGCAATGTCCACAATACCAAACTGTGAAAGGAGCTATAATGCCTTTCAACAAATGAATGGATAAAGAAGATGTGGTATATATAAATATAAATATACTCAGCCATCAGAAAGGATGAATAGCTACCATTTACATCGACATGGATGAAACTGGAGGATATTATGCTGAATGAAATAAGTCAATCGAAGAAAGACAATTATCAAATGGTTTCACACATATGTGGAATATAAGAATTAGTGAAAGGAATTATAGGGGAAAGGAGGGAAACTGAGTGGGGAAAAATTAGAGAGGAAGACAAACCATGAGAGACTCCTAACTCTGGGAACAAACAAAGAGTTGCCGAAGGGGAGGTAGGTGGGGGGTTGGGGTAACTGGGTGACAGTCATTGAGGGGGGCACTTGATGGGATGAACACTGGGTGTTATATGTTGGCAAATTGAATCTAAATAAAATATTAAAAAATAATAACAAAAATTTTTAAAAAGAAAGAAAAAGTACAGCCAAGAAGTGGATGAAACCAGAAGAGTTCATCCATCCATCCATTTACAAAGGTGCTCTGCCAGGCACCTAAGTACCTCAAAAATCTTTCCTGGCTTTGTCATTCATCCAGAGACTTTGAGAACCCACTTTGTTCTAGGCACAGTGGATTATGCATGAACTAGAAAGCAGCAAACAGAATATGCAGGATCCCTTCCATCACCTGTCATACTCCAAATCCTTTAAATAATTAAAACTGTGGCAAATTTTAGGGGCACGTGGGTAGCTCAGTCATGATCTTTGGCTCAGGTCGTGATTTCAGGGTCCTGGGTCAAACCCTGTGTCCAGCTCCCCACTTTGTGGGGAGTCTGATTTCCCTCTTGCTCTGCCCTCCTCCCCTGCTTGTGTGCTCTCTCTCTTTCTCTCTCTCTCTCTCTCTCTCTCAAATAAATAAATAAAATCTTAAAAAAAAAACTGTGGTAGATTTTGTTAAGAAAAAAAAGTAAAGGATGCTGTGAAAGCATGTACCGGGGGTTGCCTACCCTAATTTAGGGATTCAAAGCAAGGACATTACATTACAAGGACATTACATTAATTACTTAGGACCCACAGGCCACTGATTATTCCTTTCCAAACCCTAGCCTGCTTCACCGTATGTCCACTTATCAGCTGAATTATTTCATAACAATAATGGTAGTAGCTAAGATAAACTAAGGACTTACTATGTACTCAGCTTTGTGGTGAGTGCTTTATACAGACCAACTATTGAACCTTCATGCTAATTCTGTTTTAAGACTGATGCTCATACTATCCACATCTACTGTGTAGATGAGGAAAGCAAGTAAAGGCACAGAGGTTTTGAGTATTTGTCCAGAAACTGGAAAACTGAGGTCAAAACTCAAATTCAAATCTGCCCTTCTAGAGTTGCCATACTCTTAACCCTTAACTTTCTTTCTTTTTTTTTTTAAGGTTTTATTTATTTCTTTGTCAGAGAGACAGTGAGCGAGCACAAGTAGACAGAGTAACAGGCAGAGGGAGAGAGAGAGAAGCAGACCCTCCACTGAGCAGAAAGCCCTACGCAGGGCTCAATCCCTGGACCCTGGGATCATGACCCGAGGTGAAGGCAGACGCTAAACTGATGGAGTCACCCAGTACCTCTTTCCTTAACTTTCTTATAAAGAATCCATACCATTCCTGATGAAGTCCGTCTACCTGGTAAATAGCTGTATATTAAGCGCTCTCTCTTTCTTTCTATCTCTCTCTCATTCTCTCTCTCTTTCCAGAGTAGCTTTTCCCAAAACAATAAATGTCCATGTATCTTAACCCAGTTTTATAGTAAAGAACTGATCCAGCAAGTACAAGCCTATTCCTCCCATAATACCTTTTTATTAAGGATAAATATGAGTTAGGAGACACGGTGCAGCATCCAATCTCAGAAAGCAATTTTCAAGGATTGAGTATCTCCACTTTATGTTGCAAAATAACGAACACATGGACACCCCAGAATGCTTATCCAACACAGTTTGCCATGTTAGCATTTAAAATAGGCGAGCATGTGCTGAAAGATATAAAGAAATGTAACTATACAGATGATTTCTTCCCTATTTAGCTCAACATTGATCATTTGCTGTTAAGTAAACACTCTAAAGTAAAAGGAATCAATGGGAATTTGGATCTTTCAGGAGAAATTACATGGCAAAAGCTCACTATAGGGAGGCGAGAAAAGAGAAAGCAAAGGAACCTTTAGTAGTGCTGAAGGAAAAATGAAAAGCTGATAACCTTGGCTGAGAAAACCCTTTCAGAATGAGTCATTTCCATATGCAAGAAAGATCACGTTTTATGCAGTTGCATTATGAAATAAGAAGAAAGCTTTTTCCCCCTTATCCAAGCAGGGAAAGCTTTTTCCCCCTTATCCTATCGTTTTCCAGATTAACGTTAGAAGCATAAAAATATTTTTTTTCCAGCATCAAGCAACCATGGCCTTTCTTAACCCTTTGACACTCACAGCTTTATAAGTATTAATGCCTTGGAAAGTTTGTGCTGTAGCCCAAATCTCAATCCTTAAATACCCTGCAATGTGTGGGGAACAAGAAAAGCCAGAAATGCCACCGGACACCCTGGGGCATTCCTTTTACCCCCCAAAACAAAGAAATCCCATTGAAGCTTAAGTTTCCCTACATCCCTCAGAGCTGGAGTATCTGAGCCTTTTAACATGAGATAGCATGAACACACTTTGCCTAAATTTAATGAACATCCAAAAAAGGTTTGGCCAAAAGTTGAAACAATGTAATAGAATAAGGTTTTATGTTGGTTTTTTTGTGTTTTGCTTTTTTTTTTTTTTTTGGCAGAGGTGGGGGTTATTTCGTTTTTTTTCTGTTTTGCATATTTTATAGGAAAAGAAGTGTCAAATCGTTTAGTGCTGTAATGTTGCATGATAAATTAGAGGAATATTTCTGAAGTATATTTAATTACAAATTGGCCTGAGCTTTCAAAAGGACAGAGCTTGTAGACAGATGTGTCCTGAATATGAAACATTACTATATTAATGGTGTATTAAATCATTTTTATAAAACAAAAAGCCACTGCTTCTAGAGTACATAAGTATCCATAACTCTTAATATATACTATATGAAGGAGAGGAGTTTTGTTAAATATCAAAACACCAATGCATTCAAGGGAATGAAATCATCTAACTAAGCCTTGTAAAGATCTGTATCTTCATTCATTCATCTCATAAATATTTATTGAGGGCCTACTAGGGCCAGACATTCTTCCAGGTCCTGAGGATACAGCAGTGAATGAAACAAAGTCACTCTTCTCCTAGGGCAGACATCCTATTATGGGGAAACATGATAAAGAAAAAGCAAATAAACATGCATTAAAATGTTGAGGGATACAGTGTCTGAAAATGAGAAAAGAAGAGCAACTGTAGAGTGGAGAGGGGAAGAGGTAAGTGGGGGAAAGGTTTATGAAAATAGTTTGCCATTGTCTTACTCCTGCCACTAGCCCCTAGAAAGGGAGTGGTGAAATTGAGAAAGAGCTCTGGGTTAGGAGGCAGGAAACAGGGGCTCTAGGCTCTAGGCACAGCTTCTCAGCAAGGGCTCATCTTTGTTAGGTACTCTTATATTTAAGATCTCAGGGAAGTCTGAAAAAATGAGAAGGCCTCAGAAATTTGGAAACTAGAAAGAGATCTTATGGTACTGTTTCTTTGAAGGCCAAGTCTGTTGCTTTATCGGAGGAAGAAAAGAACATGAGCATTAGAAGCAGAAAGACCTAGTTTAATCTCTTCTTAGCTGTGTGACCTCAGGGAAGTTGCTTCATCACTCAAGGTCAGTATTCTCATCCATCAGAGAGATAGATACTCACCTTAGGAACTTTCCATAAGAATTAAGTGGGATCACACGAGCAATATTAACTCAGTGCTTGGCTCATGGCAAGCACTCAATAAATGGAATATGGTATTATTATAGTAGATAACAACACAATGACTAATGCCCTCAAAATGGGGCCAAAAAATCTTTTTATTTACTCAAAAGGCCCCTTCTTTGTTTCTAGGTGAAATAAATATGGTAAATTGCTTTTGTTAGGCTGGTGAATGGTACCTATCATGTTACAGATTAGCCTACTAAATATTAGCATTTTTAAAATAACAGAACCCATTTGCAGTTATTTAGAAAAGAAGGGGAAAAAATCCACTGAAAACAAATGCTAGTCATTTAGTTATTAGGTCCGAATCCTTTACAACTGCAGGGGCCAGATTTCCCTAGATTTGGGCTCACATGCAGGCAGTAGCCATGGAGAGAGGACAACCCTTGGTACTGAGTGGGTGTGTTTATATTTGTCTGACTGACTGCATTCTAAATGTGAATATAAAAATAAATTTTAACTTTGAGTCCTTTATGGATTATTATTACCCAGAGTTCTCAGCTAATGCTGACAGAAATATTTAAGTGTTGACTTGAAATATATTTCTGTCATTTAGATACCTTGCTCAGAAACAAAGAAGAACGAAAGAAATAGAGAAACATTTTTAGAGCTTTGCAAGCGAACAACATGCAGACAAGAGAAGATTAGCCATTTGGCAGCAAGAGGCATGGCCAAAGGAAAGCTAATGCCAGGAATGTAGACAGAATATGACCTCCGGACATGGTGTATTGGGATAGAAGGAGTTCCCAAGAAGTATCTCTTACATTTGATCCATGAAGCGACAGGTGTTCTTGGAAATAGGATCCTGTGTTTGGCTCGGGCCATGTCCTCTGTCAAAATAGAGACAAAGGATTGGAAAAATCACCACCACACTGACAATTCCCATTAACCTCTGGCATGGAATAACACGCTCTTATCTACCCACAACTGCTGCCTCGGCTGCAGCCCGTCTCTTATCTTCATTTGCAGGCCATGAAATTACCCTGGCCTCTGAAAATGCACCAAGAGCAAATATTGCAGCAACCTGAACCTCTTTGGTGATTAAGAGCCCCCTGAGGCCCAGAGAGGAGGGTTGCAGATAAATGTTTATCTTGATGAGCACACATCACCCTGCCTAGGCTTTTTAATCGAGGCCAGCAATAGCTCCTCTTTGTTCAGAAAATTCACAGGGATTGAGTATCAGTCAAGCTAAGAGAGGAGGGGAAAGGAGAGGACGAGTAGGTGGAAGTTTGTGGCCACCCTGCTGTCTCAGCCAGATACATAAATGTGTTTGGAACATAGGTGACAGCCTTCTCTTGCCTGTAAAAAGCCTCTGAGGAAAGAATGGCCAATATAGAATACCAGTCAATCCCTTACCTATGACAGACATCCCAAATCGGCAAGGACTATTTCACGTGGTCAACCATAAATAGCCAATCTCAACCCAGTAGTCTGAGCAGTCACTTTCAATGGATCAGAATGGGAACATGAGCAGAAATGTACTCATATATTTTAGATAAGAGCCCAGAATACTCACCATGCACCCTTTTGCCTATGGGGGATGAAATCCTAAAACAACCTTAAGCTAGAAATTGTAAACACCATACTTGGCTAGATTTTTGACTCACGTGACACCATTTTAGAAACCACATGGTCTATAAAGGAAAATGTTATCACAAAGTAGCAGATGTGAAGCCTTGAAATGTCAAGTGGATTTAGAGAAAAACCAAATTCTTAAATGGCAACAGGTGGCCTTTACTTTTCATACTCATTTTAGGGGAGAAGATCACAAAAGAGAACATATTTGCCCTGTCAAGGTAATGATGGATAATCAGGTAGAAGGTGAAAACATAATGTGACAAGTCAAAACATTTGAAAAGGTTAAAAAAAATTGTTTTCCATGATACTCAATGGTTTTCGGTCCTTTTGTAGGAGATGGCACACATGCATGCATTATGTCATTTCAAATATGATTCCTTTTATAAAGTAGGAAAAAATAGATTTTGCAGAGAAGGGTCAACTTGTATTTCATGTCTTCCCTACAGTCTAATCCAATTCTTGGAGGAAAGTTGAGTTTGTACACACTTCAACAGATTCACAGGTGACTAACCTGGAAGAAAACTAAGCCTTGCATTTAGCAAAGGGCTCATTGTGAAACTATGTTGTTGTGTTCTATGCAAAAGTCTTGTAGCTCTTTATTGGCCTTGTTTTCATTTGCTCAAATCTAGCCATTTTTTATCAGCAAACAATTTTCTCAGTACTCAGTATGATGAACTAATAATGTCTTATGCCACCAAAATAGAGAACTTTAAGAGAAACTCTAGAAGCACCTAACCCATCTTCCTGGCAAAGCATCAGTCTTGCTTGGCAGGTATTTTCCACTGCTTTACTCAGCCTCATTTTAAATAAATCAAGCAAAGAGTCTTTCACTGCCTAAGATTTCTCATAGTTCAAGAAGTGTCCTTTCTTACCTTTAAGTGTAGACTGGACTATGTTCATCATATTGTTTCTATTCACTGCTTCCCATCAGCACTCATATTGTCCCCAACAAAAGCAGGCATGGAAAGAGGGAGAAAAAGGGAGGGAGAATTGTCAGAAAGCTTTGAAAAGAAAAGACATACAGAGTTGAAGAAATAGGTCTTAGCTCAGCTACAGAATTAAGAATGTATGAAATACTTCATAATCATAAGCTAGCTGATCCTCTATAGAGCAGATGAATTTCCTACCTCGTACCCCCAATTCTTAAAGCCTTTTAATGCTTTCTTTACTCCCACATGTAATGTCTCACCCCCACTACATTCTCCAGGTGTTGATTCCCACAACTGAGTTAACTCAAGACAAAAGAATTACAGATCATTTTGAAAGTGGAATATTGATTATACCCATTTGACAGTAACAGTTTTTTGTTTTCTGCCAAAAATTTCTAAAAGGATTATTTATCTTGGGTTATTCATTTTAATGATTTTCAATAGATCTTTAAATTATTTTATTGTATAACTAACTTCTCACATAATCATTGCAATGAATTCACAGGTTAGGCAAAACAATGCTTACATTTTGCTATTGTTGCATTATTTTTTTATTGTTGCATTCTTGCCATGTCTAATTAGTTATAGTTCTATGATAATAAATAAATGAATCTTAAATAATAAAATCACAGATTAGAATCACATGACATGATTTCTAAGGTCCAGAGAGATTTCTCATAATTCTAAGATCTTTTACTTTAATTTTGCAACAATTTTGGGTTCAAAAGTAAAGAGGCACGAAGAGACCAACTGTTGGAGAGACCATTTCATAAAGAGAACTTGTAGACAAGGCTTCGTTTACAATAATTTATACCTTCAGAATTTATAACTCAGAATTCTTCTCATTTCTCCTTTCCATTTCATGTCATTTCTAGCCTGTATTGCTTTTAGTAATGTGTATGTTTTTATGGGAGAAAGCATTAAGTATGACAATAATAATAATCAATATTTATTGGGTGTTTCCTCCATTACAGCTACTAGTTTAAATTCTTTGTCTGATAATACATTTCACCCTAACAAAATCTCCATAAATTTTATTATTATGCCCATTTGATGAAAAAATTGAAGTACGAAAGATTAAGTAACATCTACAACCTCATCCAACCACAAATGGTGGATCCAGAGTCCAATACCAGAGCCTATATTCCTAACCACTACATTTTACTTCATCCCTCAAAGCGCAAGCTAAATTGATGCCATCTATTATTCTCTTGTTTTTTTTTCTCTCAACCTTTATTCAACATTAAAAAGCAAATACTAGTGGCAATTATCTGAGTTGTTTGCCTTCAAATGCTACTAAGGCCAGAAGACAATTTCTATATTGTTCTGCCTGGTTTTACGAGTTTCTATATGTTGAATGTTATTTCACTCCAAATAAAATGATGCATCACTTCAAAATGGTGTGCTTGGAAATAATTGGTACTACCTTATCCAGTTTTTAAATCAAAGTATAAATTAGACAGCTGATTAAATGTCAAGGCAGTATTCCAAAAAATGGTGGGAAGGTATCTTGCACTGACGTTGACCTCGGAGAGGATTAAAACATCAACAAAATAAAACCAGAATTAAAAATATTTCCAACATCAACCCTTTCTTACTTCTCTTCTCCATTTTGTTTAGGCTGCATCCATGAAATCTACGCCCAACAGTCTGACACCCACTCCAAATTCCTGCAGAGTTTATAGCTACCCTTCCTTTCACTGTCATTTTTTAAAATTGTATAGGTACTGGATGGTACCACTCATTTTCTCTCCCTATAAAAACTCCTCTGAGGATTTCTTGTTTGTGCTCAACAGATTGATTATGATTATGGTTTCTACAACAAGAAGGAACTCATAGAAATCATCTAGTAGAATTTATTATTTACAGAAGAATTAACTAATGCTAAGAGAAGTTAGAGGGCATATCGTAGGTTATACAGCTAGTTAAGGAGCAGATTAAATACTGGCATCTAGATATTTTCATTCCTGATCCTGAGCTCTTCACCGCAAATCAAGGTTTTCAGGCTGAAGAGAAGCCTTGCAAAAGAGAGACGATGCAGAAATACCTGGCTGCTTCCATATATTCATATCCATGTATTTAAGCAAATTACATAATGGGAGTCTGAAAGTGAAAAGACCATCAGTAATATTTAAGAACTTAAATAAATAAGAGATTCAAATTTTTTTAATCAATAAATTTGATGCCAAAAAATTAGAGTCAAATATATAGGATGATAAATTTACTCACAGATAAACCTGATGGGAAACTCTAAGCTACTGAATCAGGGTGAGGATTTAGAAACAGTCCATGTCCATTTTAGCAAAGCACTTCACATTTTCCATAATCACCTGTTGCTACAAGGATTAGCAATGATTTGAACCATTCCCAGTGAGTGCTGCTTAAAAGATCAATATTGAGTTGGATAGAAGTCCCTAGAATAGGGCCACAAAGCTCTGTTTGGGGTCCAATTCTCCTGAATATTTTAAGCAATAGATCTGATTAGAATGTAGAATATGTGTCTGTAAAAGAAAAACTCTTTAGACTAAAACAATCCTGGGAAAGATAGCAGTACAATGGCCAAAAAATGAAGTTTCAAAACCATCTCTGCAGGCAGCAGTGCTAGGCTGAAATGAGTCAGAAGACATACAAGTATGAAACAAGATTCTTATATTTAAGCTTTAAAGAAATGGAAAATAAACAACTAAACAAATGCAAGACTAGAGGCCCAGCTTGAGAGCTATTCCTTTTCAAAAAACTCATGATTTTTGAGCACCTGGGTGGCTCAATTGGTTAAGCATCTGCTTTTTGCTCAAGTCCTGATCCCAGGGTCCTGGGATCAAGTTTGACATTGGGCTCCCTGCCCAGCAGGCAGTCTGCTTCTCCCTCTACCCCTTCTCACTGCTTGTGATCTCTCTCTCTCTCTCTCTCTCTCTCTCTCTCTCCCAGCTGTCTATGAAAATGGAAAATGGACTTTAAGTGCAAAACATATTCTATGATAATCTAGTTATTTTAGGAAAATTCTGGGGGAAGATGCTAATATGTAAAAAAACAAAAAACAAAAACAAAAAACAAAACAAAAAACACTAAAAAAACCCCACAACTATGTAGCAGGAATCTTGACCAAAAAATTCACCCCAGGAAATGTGGAACAGCTTCCTTCAAAAGAGAATTTCATCATTCCATAACTTAAGTGTTTTCCTTAAAGCTTAGATCAGAAGGGAAACATGAGAGTTGAACATAAGCAAAGGTCAGAGAATGACATCTTTTCTAGAACAAGACTGGATTTTCAGCTACATTATTTCAGACTTGGAACAAAATACTTTGGGTTCTGGGATCCCTGGGTGGCGCAGCGGTTTGGCGCCTGCCTTTAGCCCAGGGTGCGATCCTGGAGACCCTGGATCGAATCCCACATCGGGCTCCCGGTGCATGGAGCCTGCTTCTCCCTCTGCCTGTGTCTCTGCCTCTCTCTCTCTGTGACTATCATAAATAAATAAAAATTAAAAAAATTTTTTTTAAATACTTTGGGTTCTGCAGAAGAAAGACTTTAGAGATAAATAAAATGAAATTATTTTCTAGAACACTTTGCATTACCATACAGTTAGTTTTTAGTTTTTATACTAACTCATCTGGCTATTTGATTTCATTCTCCCTACTCTTAGAAGTTGAATGAAACTTAGCAGCAGAAATGGCAGCTGCTCCCTTGATGAAAGAGAAACACAAGCACACAGCCAATGGGTTTCCTTATTAGATGTGTGCTTTACATGGAAAAAACTGCACCTGAGTTTTAGTACCATGGAGTTACTCAGAATTGAAGATTTTCCCATGAATCACGTACTGCAATTAAACACTTCAATGCTATTTCCAACAAATATTGTTTTTGTGTCAAATATGATGTTTTAAATACGGCATGTAGTTTACTAGTTTCTAAATGAACAATGTTAATACAAATTCTAGGGCAAGAGTGACAGTCTGGTTTATATTACTCAGCAGAGTTTGCCATCATCCTTTTTACATTAAAAAATAATGAATCTGATCTCATTTGCAGCTTCTTAAAAGCAAGCATCACATGGCCATGTGACAATATGAAGCCATGACTCATAAATAGTAAATGCAAACAGGATTTTCTTACCTTTTTAAACAAGTACAACTGAAAGCTTTCTGGTTCTCCAGGGATTCAAACTTCTTTACAAAACCTTTGGAAATTCAGGAGTAAAATAAAAAACAAAAGTCTCTGTGGACTGTGATAGATCAAAGATTTGTTTCTCTTCCTATCCCCCCAGAAATCTACCAGTTGTTCTACACACCCAATGTTCTATAATCATTTTTAGGATGGAAAAATCTGGCATCTGTGGAAAATCTCAATTAACTCACTTTTTGAGTATTACAAGTGTTCCTTTTTTTCTGGAGTAACTTTGAAAAGTTGTGGTCATTAAGTTTAGCATAGAACTTGTGTTAATTTCCTAGGGCTGCCATAATAAAGTACCCCAAAATGAGTGGCTTAAAACAATTTAAAATATATTATCTCACAATTCTGGAAGCCAAAAGTCCAAATTCAAGGTATCAGTAAAGCCATAGTCCTTCTGAGGCTCTGGGTAGAATTGTTCCTTGCTTCTTCCTACCTTCTGGTGGCAGCCACTAACCTTTGGTGTTCTTTGGCTTGCAGCTATATCACTCCCATCTCTCTGTCATCACCCAGCATTCTTCTCCCTGTGTCTCCTTCTCCTCTGATTATACGGCATCAGTTATACTGAATTAGGGCTCACTTTACCCCAGTAGGATCTCATCTTAACTAATTCCATCAACAATTACCTTATTTCCAAAAAGGTCACATTCTGAAGTTCTAGGAGTTAGAGTTTCAACATATCTTTTTCAGGGACACAATTCAATCATCACAGTACTTAAAGAAATCTGACCTCAAAAGATTTCAGGCCATGCAAATTAAGAACTCTGAACAGAGGCCATATCAACAAATATTCCTGTTGAACCCCCTCCAAGCAACAGTAAGCCTACCTAACTCTTACTGAGCACCTTTTCCATCACAGGCACTGTACACCATGTACACCACTGTACACCATGTCTCTCATGCTAATCCTACTACTATATAGCAAGGTAGATGTTTCATTTCAGGTTTACAGATGAGGAAAATGAGGATCTAAGAGGTGCAATGACTTGCCCAATGCCAAGTCAAAGGAGTAAGAGACACAGCAAGATTCAAATTTAGGATGTCTGATAGGCAAAGCACTGAGTAAACTTAGTCACATGCTTAAATAATAGTAACATAAATTATTGTTAATTGACAGTAGAGTAGTAGCATTTAGAAGGCTTGTAACTGTTCAGAGTGTGGGCTGGAGATCTTTCTGATGTTTTATTCTGAACCCTCCTACAGATTAGAATTACATTATTGAACACTTATTATCTGCTAGGGCTTGCAGATAGGACTTGAGATACAAGATTAAATAAGATGTCATCTCTTCCTCAATGCTCAAAGCCTAGTAGGTTAAAAAGAAAAGTATATGGACAACCAAAATTTGGTGTAATAAGACAATAATTAGGTAACATTTATCAGGCAGTTAATCCATTCCTGGGCCTATTCTCTATTTAACTAAGTATTCATTCTTGAGGTTGAGTTTATGGACAAACTAAATGATACAAAAAGGAATAAAAATATTGTATATGTATGCTACCTGATGGAAAAAGTGAGATTTACAAATTAGCAGAAAGACAGAATAATTTTTTAGGTGGTACCTAGCAATATTTTTTAATTCTGTGTTATCACCTTTAACACCGCTTCAATGTTTTTTAGTGAATTGGTCATTTGTAACATGAAAAGGGAATAACAAAAATTGAAATTGTTTTTTTTAGTTCATTTCCAATTGTCATAGTAAACAGTGAATTCCATTCTTTTGTGCATTTTAGATTAAATAACAAACTAGCTTACTGCAAAAAGAAAATGAGTTGGAAGCATTAAATCTTTTATATAATTTTTAAATACTGTCCTTTTTGTTCTTAACTCAGTTTAATACAGTGGTGGTTTCTGATGTTCAATGAAACATAAAATTCAGAGGAATATATTTATATTTGGATTTACTGTTAATGTTGTTATATAGCTTTTGATTAGTGTACTTACATTTATGAATACAATTATATATACATGATTTCATTTTTAAAACAATATTGTATTTAGACATCAATTAATAGTTTACACACAGAAATTTTTTGTTCAATTACATGATTTATAATTTAATTATATTGTATATGTAATCTGACAAATCTGACATACGATAAAAGGTAAAAGAACTTCTCCAAATCACATTTTTATTTATTTTTTAAGCTCAAAAAAAAAAAAAGGAACAAAAACCCATTTCCCTCAGCCCCTACCCCACACCTTGGGCAACCGCCAATCTGTTCTGTATCTCTAAACTTGGTGTTTTTTTTTTAATGGGTTTCCCCATTATCCAAAGTTGAACATTCCTTTTGAAATCTGTCCTAAACCAAAGTAGATTAAAGCAAAAAAGCAACTACTATTAATTTATATGGAAAATTTTTTGGCATCTCCAGACCCCAAAAATAAACTCTCATAGGCTTTTCTGATACCTTAGGACGCATCTTGCTAACAGATGCACAAAATGCATTGAGATAAAGCACAGATACTCCCAGACACAGTTCAAAGCTAGGCAGCTTGATGCTGAGAAGCCGGGTATAGTTCCCAGGGAAGCAGTTTGGCAGTGCCATTCCTGCTGCTTGGGGTATGCACTGCCCCTAAAAGGGTTCACTGCAATACAAACGCTGAGCGCTATTTTTGCTTTTCACCCTTTTTCACAAAAGCATAAACCCTCTTTGGATTTCTTTCAGTTAGTGAAAACTATTAATGGAAGTCTTTCCTAAAAGCAAAGTGGTATAAAACAAACTTTTGATAGTGGGGAATACCCGTGTTTATTTTTAGATTCCTCATATAAGAGAGATCATCCAGTATGTCTTTCTCTGACTTACTTCACTTAACATAATACCCTCGAAGTCTATCCATGTTGTAGCAAACACAAAGATTTTATTCTTTTTATGGCTGAATAATATTTTGTTGTGCATAAATACACCAGTCTATCCATTCATCCATGGATAGATGCAGGGTGTTTCCATACATTGGCTGTTGTAAATAAAACTGAAGTAAGCATGGGGATGAATATGTCTTACACCATCTTGCTATAAACCCCAGCCCTGGTGCTGTGAACAACCAGGAGGGAAATCAGAACTCAGAACTTCTCCCTAGATAGTAAAACATTTGAACCTACACCAAGCATTCCAACCTTTAAGACATACCCCAAAATATCTAACACTGAAAACCAATGGCTCATATCCTGAGGCCCACAATCTGAGAAAAAGCTCTGAAAGGCCTCTTGTGCTTGGGCTGATCTATCTGCCCAGGGCTGGGCTCAGAAGCAGTGGATTGCACCCAGACTTAAAATGAAGAAGTTTCACCTGCTTACAATAAAGTGTTGGCCTAAGAGGAAGGCATGCAATTAAACACACACATCTAGGAGCCTGCCTCTTCAGAATGGACACCAGTAGGCACCATCATCCTACTTTCCCATTACTGTGCTCCCAAGCACCAATATTTCCCCAAAGGGAGTTTTTACATGCATCAGGTGCCCCAGTTTTTGCAGCTGCCACCCAGGAGACACCTCTGCATCACCTGGCTCTAGTGGCCAGCAAGACCTCATTTGTGGGTCTCTCAGGACTGTAACCAAAGAAGAAAGAGTTCCTAAACAGCTACCACCCCCAGGGCCCAGCAAGAGGCAACAAACCCTGGAGCTTGGTCTTTGTGTGAAGGAGGTCTATTAGCTCCTGGCTGTGGCCTGAGGGGCAGGCTTCTAATTAAACACACATATAGGGGCTGACTATAATCCTTCCCAGAGACCAAGGTGGGTGGAAGCTATCTTTGCACTCATCTTCTGCTATGCTCTAGAGTGCCAGTGTCTCCTGGAAGGAAGCTTTATATGTGCCTGGTGCCCTGGTTTTTTTTTTTTTTTTTTTTTTTTTTTTTTTTTTTGTGGTTGCTGACTAGGAGACATCCTTGGCTCTGGTGGCTGGGGAAGCTTGCACTCCTGGGCCCCTTGGGACCGTGGCAGTCAGAAAGATGCCTTTTGGCAGGCTACCACTCTGGGAAACTGCACAGACAGCAAACTGAGGCAGACCCCTCAGTCTTCCTGTGAAAGAGGCTTCTTTGTTTGTCCTGGAGCTTTGGCCTAAGGGGCAGCCTTCAGGTTTGGCACACATTTCATCATTTATACAACTGCTCTCAAAGATCAGGCTTTGAATGCCATCTTGGTGCTCTCTCACTCTCTCTCTCTCTCTCTCTCTGCCTTGCTCCAGCTCACTGGAATCAAGAAAAGATCTTATACACTCACCTGGAGCTCTGATTTTTGTGGACTGCCACGCAGGAAACACCTCCAGACTGCCTGGCTCTGGTGGCCAATGGGGCTTATGCTTTTGATCACACAGGGCTGTATATATTTTCAGAGTTTTAAAGATTTATTTTATTTATTTATTCATGATAGACATAGAAAGAGAGAGAGAGACAGAGACACAGGCAGAGGGAGAAGCAGGCTCCATGCTGGGAGCCCAACGTGGGACTCGATCCCAGAACTCCAGGATCGTGCCCTGGGCCAAAGGCAGGCACCAAACCGCTGAGCCACCCAGGGATCCCCTATTTTCAGAGTTTCAAAAACTTTCCTGGGGTATGGTTTGCCTGATTCTAGGTGCTGGGATCCTCCCTTTTGGGACACTGACAGGTCTTGGCACATCCTTAACTACTAGAAACCTATTAAAAATATATTAGGTTGAAAAAAAATATATATATATTAGGTTACTTGGACAAGCACAAAAGTTTGAGTGACAACCAAGAGCTGAAGCAGGGTCGAATGATAAGGTTCATCTCATATGTGAAACCACCCCTTCAAGACTGGGCGAGGAGATATTATTTTAAATCTCCATTTTATAGAAGAGGAAATTACAGAGCAATGTTAGCTTCCCCAGAGTAACATTGTCAGAGAGTGGCAAATCTGGTTTTAAAATCCAGAGTGGGCTACAGAATTCCCACCCTTGGCTTTAAACTCTATTGTTTTCTCAATAAAATATGGAAGAATAGAAATGAGCATACGTGCTACAGAAGCATGTAACCAAGGTTTTAGGTTAGGCAGGGGTACCTTGCAGGGCAAGTAATTAATACCTAAGCAAAAATCTAGAAGAGAGTGCATTCCTAGCAAATTCAAAGACTAGAGGGAAAATGTATATAATATTGTCTGTCTCTTGAGATTGTTATATGTATTAAATGGGACAAATTAGGTAAAGCCCTTAGGTCAGTGTCTTGATACAGCTGAGCTTCCTTCACCAACACTATCATAATCCCTGGGCTGAGCAGGTGCACAGTTGGAGGAAAGCATCATGTGGGATAGAAGGAGATGAATTTTATCAGAATTTCCCAAACCAGAATGGTTAATGAAAACACTTGAGAAGATTAAAACAAAACAAAATAAAACTAACAACAACAAAAAAATAGATCCTGGAGCCCTACAGTAAATTAATAAATGAAAACCTCTGAGGGGTAGAATATAAAAATGTACATTTTTAGAAACAGCTTGGGTTTGATATTTGGGAAACACTGAACTCCATGGTTTTTATCTTTCCAAGATTGATGTGTTTTAACTCCAACCTAAACATTTGATCTGGATTGTAGAAATTTGGAAAAAATGATACAAGTGGAAAAGAGAGAGGCAAGAACATTAGAGTATACCAAAGAAAGAATCAACAAGTTTCTGGAGCAGTTATTGTGGCACAGGATTACTTTGATGCTACTCAAAGTGAAAGTCATCAAATACTATTTTAAAAAACACACAGAAAAAATCACTGTCACATCCACTCAATGCTGTTTCAACCCAGGCCTGATACTTAGTCTACCTGTGAACCTGAACTCACCCTTTCAGTACACACTTGAACCTCTCCTGAAACTTGATTTTCCTACTGCCTTCAGCCTCATGCTGGTCTTCAGTTTTGTCCACAGTGAAGGTGCAAGGGGCACTCAAGGATTAAGTACATCGAAGTGTATTTGATATATATGAATCTTATCATTGCATTTTTTTATGCGTGACAGAAAAAAAAATCATTACAGTGTGAATATTCCCTATCTTACCTTCCTTAGTCTCTCTCTAATGAGAATTTTTTTTCTGAGACCTAAGCAGGCTACTTGGATATTTCATAGCTGGCAAGGGAGTTGCTATGAGAATAAAACAGAACTGGATTCAAATCTTATTTATTTAAGTTATTAAGTGCAAGATTTTCAGCAAGTTGCTAACTACTCTAAGCCTCAGCTCCTGCACTGTAAAGCAGAATAACAACATCTACCTCATGAAACTATTGTGATGAGTAATGGGTTGTTTTGTGAAGTGATTAGTGCTTAGAAAAAGCGCACACATAAAAAAAGAATTTTGGAAAACATATTTTACATAAACATAGATGAAAAAGGGCACAAAATTTTCAACTTTCCATTGGAAGAAATTATAAATGTTGAAAATGGATAGACTTATCAAAAGTCTATCACATCATCTACAAGTAATTGTAAAAATATAACTTACTCTTTATTATGATAAAAATGTAAAAATCACAAATTTTTATTAAGAAAATAAAGACGATAAGTTCAACAGCTGCTAATGCTTCAATCACTCATCTCATGACCAAATATAAAATGTGTTCCTCCTTCCTTCAGCCCTGTCCCAAGGCATATTAATCCTGCTCTACATATGCTAATGTGAGACAGCTTAATCCAAGTGAGTCATGGGTAAAGTAGTCTCTGTGTGAGTGACAGGTTCTGCCTGAATTCTAGCTTTCTCACTCCAAGAAAGACAAATCTGAACAAATGTACCAGCCAAATCTTCACATCTTTGCAACTAATGAGTGATCACCCCTCACTGAAAATGGTACCTATTACTCCATTTATTTTACTTTAAAAAAAAAAGGCAACTAAAGTGCATATGATCTACTTTCTGTATTCCAGCCAAACAAATAAAATGGTAATCATCATCAGATTTGGTATTGCAAATGTATTTTACATAATTAATAACTGAGATGAAAATGGCCCATTGCTTCTCTTATTATAGGGCTTGTTCATCATGTACATGGTTTGTTGAGGCATTTCTTTTTGGCATGATACAGGCAGCAGGGGAAGAGTTGAAACTTGGATGTTCCATAAGGAATAGAGGTTCCATCCAGACAATTCCAGAAGTTACTCAAGAGCTACCACCCAGTAACTGAGCACATGCATTTCTTTCATGAGGACATAGAGAAGGTAAGTTCCTTTGTAATGGATCTGATGCTCTGGACAGAAGGTCAAAGTATCAACAAAGAATTTAGCCTAAGGCCACCATAAGGTTTCTCTGAGAAACCTCTAGAGAAATAGCTTTGTTCAGTCTCAAATTAACACAGTCCAGGAGTTTCTATTCCCCTTAACCAGCCTCAATGGAAGTGTGAAATGCCTCTAGTACATAGGCAGCTGAATATGTTAAAACTTGCCACTGTGAGTGGCAAGAACCAACTCTCTCCACCAAAAATCATACAAAATACACATGTCAGTCATTTATCCTTACCTAGTGGTTACATTGAGTAATTTGAGTCATTCTTATTACAGACTCTTGGCAATCTATACCAACTGGTTATTTATATGAAGTCCCAAGTTAAAGCCCCTCTACATATTGGCAAATACACCTTGACTAGGTGATGAGAGCCTACTGATGAGAGTTAGAATTACAAACTGAAAGCCCATGAGCAGGATGTTGCCCAAAGACATGTAAGATTCTATAGAGCTTTTAAATACTTGAATTAGCTACCATCTTGACAATAGTTGTTGTTGTTGTTGTTTTTAAGATTTCATTTATTTATCATGAAAGACACAGAGAGAGAGAGGCAGAGACACAGGCAGAGGGAGAAGCAGGCTCCATGCAGGAAGCTGGATGTTGGATTCGATCCCCAGACTCTGGGATCACACCAAGCCAAAGGCAGACACTCAACCACTGAGCTACCCAGGCATCCCTCAACAATAGTTTTAAATGAAATATTTCATACACAATTCTGAATCTCCAGTTTCTCTTGGCAAAACCAGATCCACATTCTCACAAGTTGACAATCTAATAGTATTGAATAGCAGCTGCCCACTTTAAACAGGGCATGTTTTATCCAATTTGGCACAGTTGACACCGGGCTATTTTATTCACTTATCAGCCAGCCTTGTTTGGATATCTCAGTTTGTGATTACTACAGTAAAGATTCTAGCACTCCCATGAGCTCAACCAGAAAAGCAGCACAGGACTATCACTTAATACGATTTACATCTGTCTTAGTGTGCTACTTCTTAGATTTGTATCATTCATACCCCAGTACCTTTTACAAAGTAGGTGTCACACATGTTAGTTGAATAAATGAATAATTTAATTTGAAGACTGCTGCTCATATTCTCCTAAAACTTAGCCTCTCTTGTTTTAAACACAATACTTCTTTTAATACACCCTGAAGTCTCATTGGCTCTTTTAGCAATTATAAGCATTCTGCTGAACCCTATCCGCCCTTCTCCTACCCTGAAAATAAAACATTTGGAGTGACCTCTTATACTCTATGGACACAAACTCAGGACTATCCTTTAAGCACCAGAAGGGAATGATTCTAGTAACGCAATTTGAGTAGGTCTCTCCAATCTGGTTTAGGGGTTGATCCCAATGACCTGATGATGAGCCATCTCTCAGAACCTGTGGTGCCTTTAGCCACAAAAGCAACTGGCCTGGCTGATTCAATTATCAGAAGAGACCTAATGCAAAGACCATTACGGTCACTGCACAAGGATATATGTCAAGGATGCTGAATGAACATTTGGTAAGAAATCAGTGGCAGAAATTGCCTGATGTGAAAGACATGGAGAGAGAAAGATGAGAAATTAATACAGGAAGAGTCAAAGCTAGCTAATAATGGGTGACATTTTCTCTTATTTAGTACTTTAAAAGTACTAAATAGTACTTTTAAAGAAATCTCTTTAGGATTTCCTAAAGGAGCAGGCCCACTAACCTATTATGTTAATAGAAAATCTGAAATTACAAAGAAGTTTATCTCCATTTGGCTAATGTGGGTTGTATGTGCTGGCTTGTTGCTGCTTATAAACTCTAGGACCCACGGTGTTAGCTCTGACATTTAAACTGTGTTTTCTCAGGCTCACAGGCACAGAGGGATTTCTGTCTACTTAGCAAGGCAAGGCATATATCTGTCCTCTCTTGCCACCTTTCCCTACCATTAAATTTGCACATTGCAAGGAAATCATGCAGGTAAAGGGATTAAAATGCAATAATTTAGATAAGGGGGAGGCTTCAAAAAGATTTGATCTGAGTTAGCTCCTTTTCTCTATATAGGAATAACATTCATGGTGGGGGATTTACAGTTTAAAATGTAGGTAAAAATAAACACAATATTTGCTGCTTATTTAACCCCCCGGGCATTACAAACCAGCCTCATCACTTTGTGTTCCCAAGAATTGACCATGCTATGTTCTAGAGGCTTTTAGGAAATACCCCAAACATAAAAAGATCATGCTTGCACTCAGGGACTTTTACAATTTTGTTAGTAACTTGGAACACACCCAATGGAAACATTTAAAGGGCATTTCCAGGATAATATATGAAGCACAAATGATGGAAAGCTGATGTAGAAAACCATGTACATATGCAACTTCTTATTTTTAAGCCAGCAGCATATGTTTTCTTATTTGAAAATTTTTTTTTTAATTTAAATTTTTCTGAGCCAGGCACATGTACACATATTATCTCATTTAACCTGTTCAAACACCCAAGGATAGGTATCCTTGCTTCTCTATGGTTCAGAGAGCTAATTTGTCAAGGGTCATCAAAATAGTGGAGCCAGGGCCAAGTTGTCGGCTGCTCTCTGAAGTCCCACTCCAGATCTCTTTGCACGTCACAGCTGCATTCCAGGGCAGTTTCTCATTTTGAATGAAGGGAATTAAATTCCTCAGAGGTAGAGACTGTCCAATAGGAGATATAAAACCTGTTAGTATGACCAATTCATCCCAGTTTAGCTAGGACCTTTCTGGTATTAGCACTACAATACCACATCCTGAGAAAGAACTCAGTTCTTTAAAACAGAAAATTATGTGCACCCAGACAACCTCTCAGTCCCAGGCAAACTAATATGATTGTTTACTCTACCTGTGGTTTCCCATATGTGTAGGGACACGGTCAATCCTAATATCTGCTTATTTAACATCATTCCCCCTTGTCACCACCACAGCCCACATCAGAACCTCTAGGACCTAGCTGATGCTTAGAGCCAAAAATGGTCCCTAGAATATAGTAGAAACCTGACAAATATTTGCTAAATCAGCATCCATGTTCTAGCCTCCCAGTTCATAGGCCACAGCACTTTGCATGTATGTAGTCAATGCACATAGATGTTCACTAAATCAAATACAGATGAAATCAGTCCCTAAGGAATTGCAAGGGCAATCTTAAAGAGTTAAAGAAGACCCAGAGGAAGACAGATGATCTATCTCTACATCTCAGTGATGGTGGGAGGATGGTGGATTGATTGCACATTTATGAATATCACATCTCTTTCCTCTGGAGAATCAACTGGTGGAGCCACTTTTTCTCTCCTGGGCAGCAGCCTCCCCTAATTACTGCTTGGCTGCCAGTATCAGTTGAGTTTGCAAAGGACCAAAGGCCAGTGTAGGTGTCCTGCTGACTGTACTAGACAACATTTCTTATATTCCAGGGAATATGCCAGTAATTTAGCATACATTATCCCAATTTTATACTTACAACATGATGTAGTTATTATCATTATTCCCATCTTCTAAGTAAGTTAACTAAAAGCTTCTAAAGGGCTGAATCCAGAGCCCAAGCTCTTAGGCTCACTAACATAGTACGTATCAAGTTATCATACAGTTGATGGACACACTCTGTTTAATAATATGGTATCTCACTGATTTCTGATGTCTTTGGAGTGCCTTGGTGATAACAAGAATGCTATTTTCTGGTCACTGAGAGATGTTAGATTGCAAAAGACTATGTAAATAGATATGTGTATAATTTAAGGTAGCTTAAGTTTACTTGCTCTTTCTTCCGATTATTGGACTTTTGTGCTTGGGTTTTGTAAATCTGAACTTCTGCCAAAACACTATAAGCAGTTTCCCTATAACTATATCTGCAAGTACTTGCAACTTAAAAACCCTTCCCTTGAAAGTATCAAAATAAATATACCCTTGTAAAGGAAATTCTATACATCTTTGTCAAATATTCCCTATTTTTCTCTTACCATTTCCTTTCCTCTTGTGTGAATTGGATGTTCTTGTACTAATATATCTAATTGAGGAATTAGGATTTGCACTAAAATGCAAATGTACATGAAGCCATAGTCCCTAGGTATAATATTCTTAACCACTGATAATTACAGAGAATATATTGGAATTAGCCAACCCCTACAGGAAAAAAACTTCTTTAAACACCTCTACCTTAATTTAATCTTAGAAATGCATAGAATCAAAGCATTTTAGCACTTAGAAAAATCTAGTTTAGGGGTTTTCTAAATTTGGTCTGCAGAGCCTTGGGGGCCTATTTAGTGAATGACCAGCCAACAAGGCCCCATCGTCAGCAAGGAATAGTGGCAAGTGGAGGTTGAGTAGGGGCTGTGGTCCTCTTAAAGGATCACTGATGGCAGATACTGCTGATGGTAGATCAGAACTGACCTACCCAGTACCCAACCAAACCCTTTCTAAAGATGGCTTCCTGTCCTAAACAAGGCCTTGGTTCAGTCAAGCAACACTTAGGTACAAATGAGCTACACGAAAAGGCAGCCATAAGCTGGGGATTCAAATCTGGCAAGGACTATGGCAGCATCTTAGGGAGGGCTGTATAGAGTTTCTAGATTCCAAACCATACTGTGGTAGGTATCAAGTGATGGACAACAATGACAATGGTGCCTCCACTAGAATAGGTGCCTGGTGGTAGGGCATGTTCTCTAGCTGCTTTGTTCTTGGATGTACAACATCCACGCCCAGCTCTCCAGCTCTTCCAGAGACCCAATCTAACTAATACTTTTCAGTAAATCTCTTCCTACCTAACCTACCTAAAGTAGATTTGGTTGTTGTAAACAAGAACCCAGACAAATTTGCTTTTATGCCTTGATGTGTTGTTTCCTTATGATTTAAAGAATTCTGGGGGGGATAAAATGTGTGGTTTTCAGAATATAATTCTCTCTATAGGCTCACCAAGTGATGTTCTAGGAAGTGACCAATACTGGTCCTTGGCAAACTACATCCCATATGATTGGTCAGTCCTTAAGAATCAACTAGGTGGTCCATGGCTGGCCCTTCACGCATACCTGTCCAAAATCTCCAGCATTACAAATTGAAATTCCATTGCTTTTTACATTTTAACAATTGTCAAATCCCTTGCTATTGACTTTCAAATCTTATTACTTTGTGAATGTGACTGTTACTCTAATAAAATCTGAGTACAGTTCCTGGGACACTACTTCAGTCTGTTTTGTTTTTTTTTTTTAATTTTTAAAAAAGATTTTATTTATTTAATCACAAGAGACGCAGAGAGAGAGAGAGAGAGGCAGAGACACAGGCAGAGGGAGAAGCAGGCTCCATGCAGGGAGCCCAACGTGGGACTCGATCCCGGGACTCCAGGATCACACCCTGGGCCAAAGCCAGGCGGTAAATAGCTGAGCCACCCAGGCTGCCCTATTTTTTAATTTTTTTAAATGTTTTCCCAACAGGTATGTCAATATGATTAAATGATGTTTAATCATAGGCCTTTCAGATTATATGATGATAGCATAGCTGGGATTGGACACTATAGATTAGAGCTCTAGTATCTGGGGCAAGTTACCTACCTTTGTTAAGATCTTAATTTTACCTTATCTAAAAACAAACAAACAAACAAGAGTGATAATCATACCTATCTATCTCATGGTATTGTAAGAATTACATGGAATTCATGCGAAAAAATTGTACCATATAGCTACATTTGTGGTGAGCATAGCATAATATATAGAGTTGTTGAATCACTATGCTGTATACCTGAAACTAATGTCACACTGTGTGTCAACTATACTTCAATTAAAAAAATATTGTACCAGCCTAGCAAATAATACATACTTAATAAGAATTAGCTGCTGCATTTATTATTATTGTTTCCTAACTTTCAATCCCAGACTCCTTAGAGTCTTCAAGAGAAACTGTCCTGTAAGATACTTAGCCATTGTCACAAGGTCTACAGATATCTGTTTGCTGCCCAGAAATGAGGGAGAAGGCAGCAGGTACAGTTGGTCAGTGCACTCTACATTAGACACCACCCACATCACGAAGGTATCACAATCTGTGGGAACCTTATTCCAGAAACCCACCTCTCAGAGAACCTTCCACTATCATGGTATTATGAAAAAATAGTCTATATATCCTGTAGTTTGCAAAGAGCTTTCTTTGAACAGTTGATTTGATCCCAAAAACAACTCTATGAGGAGGAAAGCTGGACAAATGTCTTTACTCTGACTTTTCAGGGAGCACATTAAAGCTAAGAGGAACCTATGGCACACTGAGAGGTACTTGACTGGTCAATGGCACACTCTTATCTTCTGACTTTGGTTCAGGACTTTGTAGAGATTTGCACACATGTAACGTGAATAACATACTTGAATAACCAATTCTAAATCAATTTATAAATCAGAGGTTGCAAATTCAAAACCATACAGGTTGGTAACATAAGTGTGAATCAAGCGAGGTATAAGGCAATAGGCATGGTGTGACTGAATCATCTAAAAGTTCCTACCTACCTAAAGGCATTTAACTGCAAGTGATTTTAATGTGCAAACCAACTGGTACACTCATAAACTGAGGGTAGGAATGAAAAATGGTGCTGCCACCTTGGAAAACAGTTTGGCAGTTTCTTAAGAAGTAAAACATATACCTCTCATATGATCCAGACATTTCATGCTTGGGTATTTACCCAAGAGAAATGAAAGCATTCATATATCGAGCTGAAGACTTGAAAACAAATACCCAAAGCAGCTTCATATGTAACAGGCAAAATCTGGAACAACTCGAATGCCCATCAATGGTGAATTAATAAACACATGGTGACATATCTATGCAATGGAGTTCTATTTAGCAATAAAAAACAATTAATACAACAACATGAATGAATCTCAAAATAATCATGCTGAGTGAAAGAAATTCTAGAAAATACATATTAATGTATAATGACAGAAAGCAGATGAGTTTACTGAGTAAAGGGATGGGCAGCAAAGAAAAGAGCATGAGTAGGAAGGAATTAAGTATAAAAGGCACAAAGAACCCTTTGAGGATGATGGATATGTTCATTATCTTGATTGTGATGATGGTTTCACAGGCTTATACAGTCAGAATTGTATATTTTTAGATATGTGTAGTTTATTTTATGGCAATTGTAAATGTTTACTAGAGCAGCTGTAACAAAGAACTATAATCTGAGAAGCTTAAAACAACAGAAATTTATTTTCTCATTGTTCTGAAAACTAAGTTGGAGATCAAGGTGTCAGCAGGTTTGGTTCCTTGTGAGGGCTACAAGGAAGAATCTGTTCAATGCCTCTCTGCTAGCTTCTGGCAGTTTGCCAACAATCTTTGTTTGTTCCCTGGTTTGTAGAGCATTACCCTGATCTCTGCCTTTGTTTTCATATGGTGTTCTCCCTATGTGTGTGTCTGTGTCCAAATTCCCTCTTTTGATAACGACACCAGTCATATTAGATCTCAGCCCACCCCCTTCAACAGTTGAGCACAACTCAACAGTTGTATCTGCAATGACCCTATTTCCAAATAAAGTCACATTCTGAAGTATTGGGGTTAGGACTTCAATATATGAATTTGTGGGAGATACAGTTCAACTCATACCAGCAATTACACTTATATAAAACTACTTATGAAAAAAATACCAAATTAATGAGACCCAAATTCAACTGTTAATTTTATGTAATAGTTGACCTTTTTTCTTTCTTTTTTTCTAAAATTACATTGTCTCTTGAAGTGTAAATATGGTACTGATGCCCAATATCAATCTCTCTCTCTCTCTCTCTCTCTCTCTTTTTCTTTTTGCATGCTTAAACTACTCCATATTATGGAGTCACTTTGTTTTCTAATCCTTTTTTTCTCATGATATTTCTGTGGATCCTTCTTTCTTAAAATGTGCTGAGACATCATCTGGCCTTCACTGGTGAGAAGACATCATTTATACATCAAAACCACTCTGTTTTTTTCTCATTAGCTCCAAATACTTTAAGTGGCACTGCTTGGCATCAACATGATCATAAACACAAATGTAGATAACTGGCTGTAGATAACATTTCTCTGATTCAATTATAAAAAAGTCATTCAGATATTCAGAATATGCTTATATTTATTTTTCATATTATTATTGTAACTAGAACAAATACAAATTTCTTTTAACAACCTAGCAGACTAGTTTGTTAGACTAATATACTAGACTAATACACTAATATTAGAGAAAGATTTCTGATCTGAAAATCAAGAGAACTAGATTTTAGGCTTGGTATCCCTATTAACCAGCACTATGATTTTGGGTCTACCCAAATTTCCCTGATGCTTTCAAGTAAATAGAATTATTAGTGTTTTTGAGACTTGGATTTGTTCATCTGTAAAATGAAAGGATTGATCCAGATTCTCTCTAAGGTTTTTTCAGTCAACTCCGATGGTATTTGCTAAACTGAACTGCAATATGGGCTTGCTTCTCATGACTAGCATAAGTCACCATTTATATATCACATATCTTTCTGCAGCTTTCTTTCTCTCAAAGTCACAAAACTCAAAAACTAAGTCCCTTTTCCAAAAAGACAGCATGTATTCAATGCCATTTTGGGCAGAGATACAGAGTCAAGAGCACAGTGTGAATCAAATTTAAGAGAATAAGGATTCCAACCGATGATTAGTCTGGTAGATGGATACTTAGTTATCCATGAAAATGGAATTTGGGCAATGCTTCCCTCAGAAGAGACTGTTAACATGCTCAAAGATAAAAAGTGTGAGCGCCTCTATTATAAAAATGAAATGAAATGCAAACAAACTTGTCAGAGGAAGGTGTTAGATGAAATGCAGGGAAAATTCTGTGAGTTTCAGTGTTTCTGCAGATGTATATAAACCGGTTATACTTACTCGACCTGCCAATCTCTCTTTTATAGCCTGCTAGGCCCCTAGGACCAAAAGTAAATGTGGATATTAAATTTATGATAATAGGGGCACTGAATTCCAGTGCAGTAGTCTCTAAGCATTTTCTTATGAGGAATGATTCTGAACTACCTTAAAGTTTTATGATTACTGAAAGAAAAAGGGTGTTACTGAGAGAAAAAGGAGGATACGGGGCTGATGGGGCAGCTGAAGCCTTTCTCTCCCAGCTCGAGGTCTCTAGGAACTTCAGAAAGGTAATGTGCGATGGTATTCAAGTTGGCAATCACCCAAGAACAGTTTTATTTATTTTTTTAAAGATTTTATTTATTTATTCATGAGAGACACAGTGAGAGGCAGAGACATAGGCAGAGGGAGAAGCAGGCTCCTCACAAAGAGCCTGGTGTGGCCCTCGATCCTCAGACCCGGGATCATGCCCTGAGCCGAAGGCAAACGCTTAGCCACTGAGCCACCCAGGCATCCCCAAGAACAGTTTTAAAAGGAACTGATAATTCGAAAGCCCTGCCTAGTAGTTGTTTCAAGTATATTTTATTTGCTATAATGATAACCTATTCTTTGCCGTATGACTCTGATCCCGTCATTTCTTCCCTCCTACCGTGTCAGACTTGTGATTTGGACTAGGTGAGAGAGCCTACAAGGGTAGAGATTGCTATAACACTAACACGCATAACTCTGTTTTTAATACAGATCATTATATGTTGCAAGATTTCTTCATCTCCCTTTTAGGCACACCCTTGGTCTACATTCCCCATGTTCCCTTACTGTTAGATGCAGACTTTTCTGAGTTCTTGTTTACAGAATGTGGGTGGAGGTGATGTAAGTCATTTCCTAGTCCATAAAATTTGCCCATGGTCCTTTCTTCTTTCTCTGTTTCCCCAGCCTATATGAAAAGAGGAAAGAAGTCTATGGAAATAGAAAAGGAAGAAGCAACAGATGGAAGAAGCCTAGGCCCTGAATGACCATGAGGAGACCACCCAACCAGGAACACATTTCTTTACATAAGTACAAAATAAACTTGCCTTATTTAAACCACCAGGGTTCTTTGCTTGATTTGTTTCAGCAGCTGGCATTCTATTAACTAATTTGTTCATATTTGGTGAATGCTTGCTATATTCTAGGCACATACACATCTCTTTAATTCTCACAAACCCCGTGATATACGTACTGTTAGAAACTTAGAGCTTAACTTGTTCAAACTCACACAGCTGTGTCCAGCTGGTGTAGAAACCTCAGAAGCACAAATCATAACCATTGTACTCTACCGCCTACCTCAATATAGGAATCGTTACTAAGTGTAATACCGGCACAAACTACTTAATTTACGTTAGCAACTATTATATGAGAAAAGAGAAATCAAAATGGAGAACAAATAACTGAAAACAAAGAAACTTGATTCTAAAATTCTCTTATCAACTTAAATCTTTACAATATAAAAGAAAAAAACCTAAGTGGTCTTTTAATTTTTAGGAAGATCTGACTGTCTAAGGGTAAATGTACCAAAAGTGGAAAAAAATTGAATGCTAATTGTTAATCTAAACTATTGCTTATGTACCGATAGTTCAAGAACCAAAATGGGCATTTCTAACACAGATGTTTATTGTAATATGTTATATGTTATAGCAAATAATTGATAAAGCCCTATTTCTCACCAGGAGAAGATTGTGGAATTATATAGTCATTAAGCATTATAGTTTCAAAAACTTTTTTTAATGATATGAAGAAAATGCTTGTGATATAATATGCTCCAATTACATAAGGACATTCATTTATTTAATTTATTCAATTCAGTGATTCAAAAATGTTTAATGAGAACTTAATACATGCTGAATGCTGGGCTAGGAGTTAGCCATCTGGTCTTTGCCTTCAAATAGTATATAGTCTAGCTTCTTAGTGTAGGCTTTGTCAACAAACAGACTGGCTGAGTTCCTTTAGGGCTTCATTTCCTTATGAAATGAGGAGGTTGAATTAGATCCTTGTCAAGGGCTCTGCAGCAATTAAGTTCTGCAAGTGAAAACTGGATTCTTGATCCCATCAGACATCCCATTTGTTGTATCTGCATAATTCAACCAAAATCATAATAGAACCATATACTTACTAATGTGAGTTCTATTTAGGACAAAAAGCCATCGTGGTGCACCTGGACTGAGGTGTTTCCTGAGATATGAGACTTTTAGGACTAAGTCCTGGACAGTCCCAGGCAAATTAAGATTGTTGGTCACCTTAATTCCATGCCAAATTATTAGACTTAAAATAATTTAAACTACAGAAGCCTCAATTTTTTGTTGTGTTGGAATGATTTTGTGTGGAATGACTTGGTATGCAGAACAAAACTGGAATAGAAATTACATATATGGGGCAGCCCTGGTGGTCCAGTGGTTTAGTGCCACCTTCAGCCAGGGTGTGATCCTGGAGACCCAGGATCGAGTCCCATGTCAGGCTCCCTGCATGGAGCCTGCTTCTCCCTCTGCTGGTGTCTCTGCCTCTCTCTCTCTCTCTCTGTGTTTCTCATGAATAAATAAATAAATAATTTAAAAAAAGAACTATTAAAAAAAAGAAATTACATATATGTAGTAAACCTACTCAATTATCAAAAATTTTTGGAGAAACAGGGGCACCTGGGTGACTCAGCCGGTCAAGCATCTAATTCTTGATTTCAGCTCAGGTCCTGATCTCAGAGTCCTGGCATCAAGCTGAGGCAGGCTCTGCTTAGGATTTTCTCTCTCTCTCTCTCTCTCTCTCTCTCTGCCCCTCTGCCTACTTTCTCTTCTCTCTCACTCTAATTCAAAAAAAATTTTAGAAAAACAACAGCACATGAAATTTAACAATAATCACAATAGTCACATAATTATGAGCTGTAAAGTTGCTATCCTCTAAAAGTTTGGTGGTGTTTGTTTTAAAACCGTAATATTAATTCTTAGGCTAGGAAGAACACTGACTACCAGCACTCTATTAATATTTCAATTGGAGAGAGACATACTTTCAACTTTTAAAAATTGTAGTTTTAAATGGTATATTATAATTTTATTCTCAAAATACAAATGTTCCTTTAAAGATTATTCTAGTATGATCACCATCTAAAGTTTTATCTTTCTTTTTCTCCCCTTCATTTACCACAGAGATCAGTACAATTAGGGTAATACCAATTATAATGTTTCTTCAAACCAAAGCTAAAGAACCTCAAGGGAATGTTGGGGGAGCCCTGAGGGATTTGTAATGTCTCAACATGGCCAGCTCCAGAGGCAAGAACACCTCCTTACATCAGTAGTAAGATCTGGCTCTCTTGGGAACCCACACTTAGGCCCTTCTGTCCATTTCCATTGTCCTCCAAAGCCTCCAAGGTCTTCTATGATGCCCAAAATAAAAAGTATTGAGATAAAGTCCTTTTCCACTAATAAATTTAGGACCCCAGGACTGGGAGAACATGCTAGGAGCAATTCAGATTGACTTCTAAAAAAGAAACAAGTGAGTTTGATTTAGTTGTCCTGGTCCATTGACTGGGTGTTTCCTCTTCATTCATCCTAATGACAAGGGGCTTTTAAACTGTCTGTAGATAAAATAATCCTGAAATCCTTTTATAGAGTCACTGAATGGCAATTTCTAAAATCTGACCAGTTAGCCGTTCAGGTAATTTATTAAATTTCCAACCACTAGACCAAATTTCAGATTCCTCTGTAATTGTGATGCCTATTTTATCCTTTTCTGTCTCACAGCAATTTTTCTAACACAAAACAATCCCCATCGCCCTGTCCAAGCCCACTCCCCATCTCTGACAGATGCATTTCCTCCCAATGATAATACTTCTGTCTGGAGCCAAATAAATGCACTGGTCAAGTAGAATTAGGCAGAACTTCCATTCTTACTCTTGCCTTGGGGGAAGAGAGAAATAAGTTTAAATAAATGATATGCTGATTTTAAAAGAAATGAATAGTTGGGAGAAAAGTCTATTTCTCTCATTGGTGGGTGCTAATGCCTTTAAGAAATCCTGTCACCCATATCAGTTTTATGAATTAATTATTCCATCTGTCTGATCCGATATTTGGCTTTAGTCTTCATTACCTGGCTAATAATGCCTACTGCTTACATTTATTGATTGCTTACTATATACCAAGAACTGCTTTAAGCATTTTATGTGCTCACTCCTTCCATCAGCACAACCCTTTGGGATAGGTAGTTATTACCCCACTTTACAGCCAAGGAAACTAAGGCTCCACCAGAGGGACATATCTCATAAGCTGCAGTACTGGGATTTATAGCAGTGTTGGCCTCATACACTGGTGCCTGATTTAGTTTCTTCTTGGCTGGACTTTATACCATTCTCATGAAATCTCTTCCAAAACATGGAGGCCGTTATCAATCTTGCCTCCTAAGAAGAGAATTCCCCACCACCATTAATTGCTTCAACTGTCCCCTAGGACATAGCTCTGTAAAGCCCCACTGTAACACTATGCAGGATACAGCATCAATTCCCCTCCATTCCCAGAAAGACAGGCTGGAAAACCTAAAGGGGAGTCCCCAAGAAATCTGTGCTCTATCTTTCCCGGATCATTCAAGTTCTATATTTTTACCAGAGGGCTGCCTTCTTTCAGACAAATTCTAATTTGCGTATAATCAGTATGAGATAGGGGAGAAGAGACAAAAGCATGAATCTTGGGAAAGGCTCAACTCCACTTGCTTAGAATGTTCTTAAATCTTATTAATTTATAGGCACTACCCTCTTACCCTAGTTGCAATGGGCCTTTTTACATAGCTATTCTATTCTTCACCTACCTTCTACCCTAAATCCTAATGTCTCCTTTCCGTAGAGCTTTCTAAGGTCCACTGTGACCCACTGGTATCTCCATGATAGTTTCAAGATAGCATAAAGGAGATGGACATTACTAGCATCAGTATTTATCAGACATCTATGAAGGACATCAAGAAATGCTAAAGAGACGAGGATAGATTATACTTATTAAATTTACACTATGTCTTTAAGGAATTCAAAAGATGATTCTGTAATAATGTATCCTTTCCAAATTCTCCAAAAGTTCCAAGCTTGGACATCATGAGGAAATGTCACCACATTGTGGCCTGAAGTTGCTCTGTAGTAAGGGGTTAATAACTGTCTAGCAGATTCCCCAGTGACAAGTACCAAAGGCTTCTCACCAGCCTGGTTCTAAGCTGGTCACTAGAAGTTGAGACTTAGGTTCAGGTGCAGTTTCCAAAAACCCACTTCCACCTTTTGCTCTCAACCCCACTTTCAATAGATTACATCCCTAATCTTCGGGCTATCTGAACACACTTGGACACCAAACAAATCAGAAAGCTGTAATCAAGAAGTTTCCGAATTGTCTTCCTGAAGCCTCCCTAAACGAGGAGTGGCTTGCTTCACCTTTTATTTAAGAGTCGGCAAATACTACTTCCCAGGACAAGGGCACAAGGGCACCAGCCAGTTCCATAGCCACCTAGGAATGCAAACACACAACCCAGGTAATCACCATGAGCGCGGCGTTGGTGGTATGGTGGTGAGCACAGCTGCCTTGCAAGGAATCGCCATGCATTACAAGGCGAAGGTCAGATTTCATACTGAAACTTGGCTCTGCCCCTGGATGGATTTGGTCTGCTTATCAGCCTCTGAGCCCAAGTTCTATGCTGCGCAGACCTAGCCTGGCCTCCTATCAAGGGCTTTTTTTTTTTCCTTTTTTTTTTGGGGGGGGGGGGCTATGTCTTTTGCTAAGAAACGGCAGTTCGCTTTGCCTCCCAAACCCAGCCGCAGCCTGTCGTCCCCCAGACAAAAAGCAACGGCCCACGGCTCCCTGCAGCGGCTGCGGCGGCGCTCCCCGGGCCACCCGGGCCACCCGAGCCCCGCGGCGCTGCGCCTTTGTTGGGCGGGCTACAGATGGTGCCCCAGCACGGGGCTGAGCCGGGGGCGGGAGGCCGGGGGGGGCCGGGGGGTCGGGCGGGAGGGGAGGAGACCGCGGTGCAGCCAATCGGCGCGCAGCCCATCAGCTGACCGCTTTTGCTTACACCAGGTGCACGCCGGCTGCGGGGAGCACAAAGCGGGGCGCACCGAGGGCGCCGGCAGCGAGCCGCGGAGCTAGGCGAGGCCCGTGCGCCCGCGCCCGCAGCGCCCTCCGGCTCCGGCTGGGGAGAGGGGCCGGTGGCAGCGGCCCGGGCAGCGGTGGCATCCCTAGTTGCCCCGGGCGCCTTCCTCGGGACCTGGTCGCCCCCTGCCTCGCCCTCCGCACCCTACTTCCACCCTCCTTCCCAGCCCTGCCCGCCTCTGCCCCAACCCCCGAGAGTCGGGCTGAGCCCAGGCCCGCGCAGCAGCTGTTGCTCCTGTCGCTGCCTCGCCTCCAGTCTGGGTGCTCTGCTGGGAGCCCCCCGAGGAGGCAGCGCGCGCTGCGGGCTGGGAGGGAGGCGCCGCTCAGCCCGCTGTCCTCCTCCTGCTCCTCCTCCTCCTCCTCCTCCTCCTCCTGCCGCCGCCGCGGGTCCGTGCGCACCCCACACCCCCCCCAGCCGGGCCTCGGGGTAAGTGCGCTCGCCTAGCCGGGCGGTGGCGGGAGGCTCGGGCGGCAGCTGGGGAAGTCGAGGCAAACTTGGCGGCGTGGCGGGCCGGAGAGGGTCTGGGGGACCGCGGGGTAAGATCGCGGGCCTGCGGGGGACGAGGGGGCGCGGCTCCTGGAGCTCAGGGAAACGGCCAAGTCTGGGAAGCGGGACCCCAGTAACCCTCTGCCTCCCCTCTCACCAGCCCCCTCCCCAAAAACCCCTCAGTGGTGGGGTACGGCGATACAGTTGGCACCGAAGGCCACACAGAAACGGGCAAAGGGCAGTGACAGGAGGCGAGCCCGCTGAATTTCGGGCACCAAGGCGGGGGAGGGTGGCGCCCGGGCATCCAGGGGAAGGAGGGCTGCCGGGATGGGAACCGCGTCCAGGGGGTCTGGGGAGTTGGAAAGAGAACCTGGAGACGGGAGAGGAAGGTGGCCGGGAGAGGGAAGAGCTAAGAGGGAGGAGGGCTTGGCCGTGGCCTGGTTGATCAAGAAAGGGGCAAGGGACGAAATTCACAGAGCGTTGGGTGTGATGAAGTCAGAGCATTCGGAAGAACCTGCTCAATTGTCGGGCAGTGTAGATGGGGGAAAGACCTCACCCTACACGTTTTGAGTCCAGGAGTAGCAGCCTCAGGGGGCTGCCAAGGGATGCTCAGATGTCAGGAAAGCCTCCATCCGCTCCAGGAACCCACCCGGTGCTGGGTTCCCGGCTCGGTCGGGGTCGGAGCAAGGAAAGTTTGCCAGCGAGTGTCCTTTGTGCAGCGTGGAGAGGGGTGTGGGCAGCCCCCGACGCGGCGGTGCCCAGGGCCCTGCCGCCACCGCCTCCCGCGGTACCAGTCCCTGCCTTGGGAGGGCCGGGGTGGTGTAGACAGATCCGGCCACGGGAGCGGACCCGGCACTCAGGACTGGTGGTAAACCCGTCCCGGGACCCTTGCGAGGGAGTCGGGGAGGATACGCGGAGTGGGAGACGCGGCGGTGGTCCCTGTTCCGGGAGAAAGGGATCTTGCCTGATGGGTTCACCGCTGTAGCCACAGGGCTAAGTACAGTGCCTGGCGGTGAATGAGTGAATGAATGAATGAGTGAATGAGTGAGTGAATGAATGAGTGAATGACCGGGTATGAATAGTTTTGAGGCATTTGAACTACACGGGCAAAGGCCAAGAGTCCAAGAAAATGGATCCTTCCCTAAATTGTATGTCACCATTAGCATTTTCATTTCCAGATCTGCATAATGAAAAGGGAGATTCAGTGAGGGAAACAGGTATTGCTGACTTGGGCTTTCGCTGGTAGGATTTTCTGAAAGACAATATGTTGTTTTGTTTGCAGTACGCTTTGCCGCCACAGTCTAAATAATATTACTCAGATATGCTCATTACTTCATTATGAAGAGCTAGGACTAGGGACGTTGAAAGTTCAGGAAGACACTTTGATCAGTGTTAAGTCTGGAGTAAAAGTGGTGTTGTTGGCTCCTTGGCCATGTGTGTCCCGAAGTCTCTGATTTGCATGCAAATGTGAGCGAATCCTGGCAGATGTCTGGCCTCATCCTTTCACACGAAGGAATTTGAAAAGACAAGGAGTCTTTAGTTAACAATAGACCTTAAGAAAATGGAATAAAGGCGCAGTGTGAGTTTTTCTGTTTAGGAATTCCATGGCTTGCTGACACCTTTATTCAAGAGCCAAATTCTCTGAGTACTATTGTGTTGAAAGCTCAAAGTACTACTTGCTCTTTACCTGGCGGAGTATTTTTGTGCAACATTCAAGCTGGATGTTCTGAGCTGGATAGTGAGGAAAATGTTTATGTGAAGCAGGCAGAAACTTTAGTCCATTTCTGGTGGTTTGAGGTGATTACTGAATTGACCTTCCAACTTTTAGAGTTTCTTTTCTTTTTATTTTAGTAATTTTACCTCCTGCTTACATTTGCTCTCCATCTTCAGATAGACAAATAGGAAAAGATAATTGTAGTTGGCTGACATGAAGAATGTTTGCTATTCAATCAAAATTATTTTGCTCGTTAAGGCATCAAACTCGTAGAACTGAAGGTGATGAAACCATCATGTTCCTAGTCAACCTGAGAGGTTTTCACAATGAGTGAGGGGTAGTCATGCATTGGACAGCAAACTAGGGAAATTTCTGCCTTGTCTAATATTAGCTAATAGACCACCGCATTGCTCACCTCCTGGAGCAGTGTGACCACTGAACAAAGGGCTGGCAGTGTGGGCTGCACGTGAGCCCTGGGATTATACCTACTGACAAGCCAGTCCCCTTGCCCTCTTTTGTCAGTCAGAAACACTGTTGAAGGGAAAAAGAACCTATTCACTAAACAGTGCTTGCCCCTGTATTCTATATATTCACTGAAAGGGACATTAAAACACGCCCCCCCACCCCCACCCTGCCAAGACAACATTGTTTTGAGGGCTTGGTGTTTGCAGGGGAGGGGTGCACAACAGATGTTAGTCTGCTATTTTACGTGTTTCCTTTAAGTTATTTTTGCTGGTTCAGTGACTTTTACACATAAGGCAGTATTTTCCCAGGAGGGGAAACATGAATTGAGTCAAATTTAAATAAGAAAATGTTATAGCTAAGATTACATTTTGTGTCTTACAGCTATCAAGAGGTCAGAAAGTAACAAATCATAATAAACACTTATGTGACTTAAGGCCAAGATTCTGTCCTCATTATGGACTTGAGGGTTAACTATAAAATAGTTGACTTTTCTAAACGAGGCTATAAGCCATTTTACTGTAAAGTATCTAGATATTTTTGAAACAAACCAGGTAACTTTAAAATGACCACAGCTTTACATTTGTGAGAACTTATTTTAGTTATAATCCTGCCTGTGTGAAATCTTTATTCTGCAATTCTAATAAAAGGGATGATTAGAGCTCATTCCTTGGTAAATGAAAGTAATAAAGTACTTATTGTTTAAAAAAAAAAATCACTGTGCTAAATAAAATCTTAGACCAGATCTAACTGCAGACTCTGACCCTGAACAATACTACACCTAGCTATTGACAGTGTCTGGAATTCAAAAAAAGCAAGGAAAACTCAACCATTGATCTCTCTCTCTGGTTAGTCCCTGCTAAAGCTAGCTTCTTGACCTGAATTGCTAGAGCAATTACCACATATCCTAAAGCAGTGGCACTCAAGGGAACAAACTGGTAGGTACTAAAGAAAATCTGCCTCTACAGAGTTATATTGCTATTTTCCAAGCCAGTTGAGTATGACTATAAATAAACAGAATGGTGGGCTTTTTATGCCACCATAAATAAGCCATACCCCACAAATAAAATGTAGTAAATTATAGGATCTGCATGTCACTTTTTACTAGACTTTCATAATGCTTTCTTAAAATTTATTTTAAGCTACAAAATAATAGTTCTTTGAATGATTCACTTGAACACTAATGTAAGGTTGCTTAAATATTATATTTAATTTTTCAAAATTATTATGCTGAATATCTATTTGGGGTTAAGCCAATCTGGAGAAAAAGCAAATTCCATTTTAGAATCATATTTTGGTTTCTGGGAACAATGGAAGTTTCTTTGACTCATGAATAGAGCTTTGATTAATATTTTATTCAGGGTGAATATATAATTATACAGATGAAGTCAGGAAAACATGTATCCTCTCTTGTTTTGGGCTTAAAGTATAGAATGTAGACAAAAGCTGAACCCTATCTGTAAAATTCAGTAGTTACTATCCAAGGGAACCATTCGCTCTTCAAATCTTCTTAACTGAAGTTTGTTTTTTAAATTTTTTGTTTTAGCATATTACCGTCTGCCTACTTTACAGATATATTACAGGGGACAGCCTCCCAGTCTTAAAACATAGACAAATGCATGCATAATACATAGTTGACATTGCACTTACAATACATCAGAAAATAATATAGTATATGTTTTCAGACTTATAGCACATATAGAACTGTTATGCATATTATTCAATAATTAAAATATATACTATTTGATGTTAAACCTTTTTAAAGAGAAACATTTGGATTACCTATTATTTTTTACTTTTTGGATGTTTTTAAAAGGTCTAGCAAAGGTAGGATGTTATTAGCAATTTTATTCATTATTTGGTTGGTAAGCAAGCTACCATCTAGTCCTAGCTGGGTTTTCTTAGATGTTTCATGACCCTGCCAGTCCTCAGTGTTCTGATTTGTAACATGACCGTGTTGAGAGAATAGAGAGTTTAGAAGGATAACTTACTCGGTGAAACTGCTACAGGGTTTGTGAAAGCTGTGCTTCCAGTACCATAACCAACAAACACGTAACTCAGATGGAACCATTATACTTACTGGAGCGAAAATCATCCCTGACAGGCAAAGAAACTAAACTTTAACTTTCAGTCATACGCCCCAAAGTTCCATCAACGCGGACGAGAGAGTCCTCTCCCAAGATGCTTCCGCATCTACTTACAACACTTCGTTTTGAAAGCTATGGAATGAAAGTGCTTTTACAGTGGCTTATTGCCTTCCATTTACACTGCTTATGGCAAAGGGTTTGGAATGTTATTTGAAAGCTCTGATTAATACAAATGAGCTGTAATTTTCTGACCCAGGCCATCCTACCTCATATCCATTATACCACTGGCAGACATGTGGATTCCACAGCTGTCCCCTCATTTGTGTATGAAACAGACACACTGGTGGCATTTTTTGGTTACCATAGTTACAATAACAATATACATGTGACATGACATCCTTCTACACGAAAGGTTTTTGTATTTTGTAGAACTGAGAATGAAGGACAACTACGTAAAGTTTCGGAGATACGTAAATTAATCTGCATTGTTTTCTGGAGCCACCATTTCAATCATGAGAGGAGAGCTGTCCCTCAGTGGTGTCCAGGAAAGGGCAATTGCAAGAGTTTGGCTCACAAAGATTTCCAAAGGAGGCATTTCCACAATGCCTAACCTCTATAGGAGAATGCTCATTAAATATTCATTTCAAAATATTTGCTCTTCCTATTTAGGCCTGCCCTTTGTGAGATAATGTATTAGCATAGTCATTTTCAATTCATACAGGAAAGAAAGACAGCACCAGTATTAGCATCCATCTCACTAAGACCTAGGAGACAAAAAATCAGTTTGCACTATTAAGCAGTAAGCACAAAGAGAGAATCTTCATTTAGGAACACTAAAAAGCTTTGCAAAGAAAGAAAGGTTGCTTAATTGGTTTCATGCCTATAATTTTCCCCTCTAGAAAAAATGTTAGCATGGCAATAAAGAATATCATTAACCTGCATTGTTATTTCACAATAGTAATAAGTCTTAATTTGCATCCATAATAATCACTGTAATCAAGTACTGTACAGGGAGTCAGGAAGGCACAGGCTCATTTCCCAGCTCTGACACTAATGACTGAATGTGTGACCTTCTAGATGTCCTGTAGATGTCCTGCAACCCTCCCGGTGCTTCATGTCCCTAACTGAGGACTTTTGAAGGATGCAGGAATGCTAGATGTTTCTAGCATTACCACCTGAAAGAATTGTATTTCTGCCCTAAATGCCACAATTGGATGGAGAGCTAAAGGTTTGGGGAACATAGCCATGATGCTCTTTTCCACAAGGTATTTTTTCTGGTTCTAATCCCATAGCTAAGAAAATTTTTTGTTCTTTTAAAAATTTTCTCCCACTAATATGACAATTCCCTATCACCTCACCTGGGCCTTCTTGAGGGAGATAGTTTTACCTGGGATACAGGAAGCTGTTTATGGTCTTGGAACACTTGTTCTCCCAATGAATATATACTGAGCTCCAGCTGTGTGCCAGACGTTATAGGAGGTACTAAAACCAAAAGAAATTAGCTTGATTTTTCTGCAGCTTGTACATTAAATCCATCAGAAGCATTTTGTTTCCATCAGTCATGTATTCTTCTACAAATATTTATGGAGTGAAAAAGGCACTCTGCTGGATCATACACAGGGGTTTTCAACTAGGGGTGATTTTGCCGCCCCCCCCCCCCCGCCCTGGAGAAACTTGGCAATATTTGGAGATATTTCTGCCAGTTGTGACAACTAAGGTAGACGATAATACTGGCATTTAGTGGATAGAAGCCAGGGATGCTGATAAACATCCTAATATGCATAGGACAGTCCCCTCACCACAATTATTTGGTTCAGTGTTAATAGTATCAAAGTTTTGAGAAACCCTGCTCTAAAAGACATTGGCTAAGTTAAAGTCCATTAGGAGTTACAGAAGGAATGACAAGTGCAATAAAATGTGCTGTGATGGCGAAAGAGTGAGCTACAAAAGTACAGAAGTAGGATTCAGATTCAGATTTTGGCCATCAGCAAAGACTTTTAAAAACCTTATGGTGAATTCACAAAACAGGCTTTCACCTGGAACACAGTGTTTGGCAGGAGACAATTTTAAATCTAATCTCACTGAACACAAATGAGTGGGATGGTTACTACCCAGGAGGGTAGACTCCTCTATGTTGCTTAGAATTCAGTGCCTTGAGCAAGCAGAAGAGGAATCTAGAAACATAATGAAAGTCAGTTATAAGAAACCTATAATAGCACATGCTGCATAAAGATGGGCTTCATTGACAAAGAAGGTGAATAATGTCTTGTGTTTTAGAACATTTTGCAGAGTCCTTAAATATGTATTTCATTTGACCTGTATCATTCTGGGACATCAAGTATCATTCTTTCTCTCCTTTTTTTTTTTCAATAACTAAGGGAACCACAGGCATGGACAGTTCAGTGTGACCTTGGACAAGTCACTTAATACATTTCTAGGGTTCCACTGTAAAAGAAGAAGGGTTGCAACTTTCTTTATCCTACCGTAAGTTGAATTTGTGTAAGGTCATACGTCTAGGGTAAGGCTGAATCTGGGATAAGACCTGAGGCTCCCTGCTTGCACCAAGCCTACTTCCTGGCCTGTGGTGACAGAACAGGTAATATGACAGTGACTCAGCACTCTAGCTCTTGGGTTACTAAGGAGAGCAAGGATCTGGGATGTATCAATTAAAATATATCATGCAGGGAAATTTAAGCTGGGTTTCCCAGACACCTAAGGACTAATCAGACTTTCTCTCTAGTATCTTACCTTAAACTGGCCTTAAGAAGCTTAAAAAAATACTTGTGACAAGGTGGGAAGAAACATTCATATAAAAATGATGGCTAGGATAAGAAAATGACATATCCCAGAACGTGGGCAGGAATTGAGGGTGTTCTGCTACAAAAGAAAAGCAACAGTGGCATGGTTTTCTGGTTTTGTTGGGCAGAGGCATTTTAACTTCGTGTGTAAGATTCCATACAGAGAAGTTTGTTTTTGTTTTCAATAGTAAGACTTGTTTATCAAAATGAGTTTTGTAAAGAGCCTTCTCTCAAGGTCTTAAAGATGTAACTTCCCACTTCTCTGAGATAGTGTAATGTTTGCTTGTGAGAAGGAAGACTGAGAAGCTGTACCATCACTCAAGGTTCTTTTCATCTTCACAATTCTGTGATTGCCAAGATCATGAGTGATAGTTACATAGGACTTCAGCCCATGTCCTGAGAGTTTCCAAAACACTGATGGAATCCATAGTAACTCATCCAACCATGATAGAACCACTGGAAACACTGGAGTGGCAATTAACTGGATTTCTCTGCTTGTTCTTTCAGCTCATTATGGTTCTATGTAGTGAAGACTACATGTAAGGTTTAAAACCCTCAAAGGACTAGTTAGTTCTGTTATGTCCTTTGGGGACAACTTGGCTCTGGAATCCCAGCCAAGCTCCTCACATACTCGCAAACTCATCGTTTCTCACCTGGGAGACCAGGTTAAAAAAAAAACAAAAACAAAAACAAAAAAACCTGAGCGTCTTCAAAATCATTTGAAAGAAAAACAGAGTATGTGGGTAAATGCTGGTGAGATATTTTCCTCTTCATGCATGAAGGATAGATAGTACTGTCAAAACAGAACCATAGTAAAGAAGCTTACAAAAGGCTTTACCCTCAGGAGGGACACTGGAGCAAGAGATTCATTCCATGCAAAAGCGATGCTTCAGTAATTAGGAGGAAAATATTACACAGGATTCCTGAATTATATCCCCAGAGCCCCACTATATTACCTAATATAGAGTATAGTAGCAGTAGGAGAATGGTAATGATGATATCCAACAAACTGTGCCAGGAACCATCCCATGCGCCTTATATGTATTAACTCATTTAATCCTTGCAAAAACTCTAGAATGTGGATACCCACTTTACAGTGCAGGAAACTAAGGCACAAAACAAGTAACTTGCCCAAGGTTACACAACTAGTGTATACTTGATAAATATTTGTCGAATGAATGAATACACATCTGTTTTAGAGGAGAGAGTCTTTTTGAATTCTCAGTTTATAGCAGTCCTGCTTTCTAGGCAGGGCACATGAAAAAACTGGCTCTGTGACTGAATGACAGGTAGTTTTAGAGCTGGTAAGTGGCTGAGCAAGAATGTGAATTTGGGTCTGTCTGATTCTGAAACTGCACTGTTAAGGCACTGGGCTGTTCCTTCATCTTTAATTACAGCTATAAAACAAAAGGATTGGACTAGACTACCTCTTGTAGCCCATCAGGCCCTAAACATTCTGTAATTCCATTATTAAAGTAAGGTTTATATAAAATAAGATGATGCATTTTATTATTTAAACTTTAAAATCTACCTTGGTATTTTTATTTAACCAATCATCATTGAATTATTCTTTAAATTGATATTGGCATTATTAACAGCATTTTTTTAAAGATTTGTTTATTTTATTTTATTTATTTTTTAAAGATTTATTTATTTATTTTATGATAGATAGAGAGAGAGAGAGAGGCAGAGACACAGGAGGAGGGAGAAGCAGGCTCCATGCCCGGAGCCCGACACGGGACTCAATCCTGGGACTCCAGGATTGCGCCCTGGGCCAAAGGCAGGCGCCAAACCGCTGAGCCACCCAGGGATCCCCAGATCTATTTATTTTAGAGAGAGAGAGAGAAAGAGAACAGGAGGAGGGGAAGAGAGAAAGGGAGCGAGTCTCAGGCAGACTCTGTGCTGAGTGCAGAGCCTAACGCTAGTCTCAGTCCCATGACCCCAAGACCATGACCTGAGCCTATATCAAGAGTCAACCAACTGAGCATCAAGGTGCTCAACCAACTGAGCCACCCAGGTGCCCCATTAACATCATTTTTAAGTGTATTTAAGATTTAAAAAAATTTTAATGAATAGAAATGCATAAAGATTGCATTATCCTAATCATTACCATCTCACATTGTCATATCATCATTGTCTAAATTTAGAAGGTCTCTAAAAACTGGAAAACATCTTTCTGTTACACAGAAAAAGAAGTAAAATGATTAATTTTGAGAAAAGTTATTATCTTTGATATTTGCGGAGTTTAGATTGCTGAATTTTATGAAAAGTGTTGAATGATTTTTACAAGAACTTAAAACTGCTAGCAATATTAAAAACTACTTGAGTTTGCTTTTAAAGATTGTTTTGCTTTAAGGGATCTTTCTGACATGCAAGTGATACATCAGAACAATGTGAGTCACTACCATAATGATAGAGAATGTATAGCTCAAGGCAGGGCAAAGAGAGGGGATAACTAGGCAGGACTCAGAGTTGGGAAGGATTACTTCCAAAATTGCATCTTTGCTGTGTGGTCTGGAGTGATTTAAGTGAACCTCTCAGTATCCTCATCTGTAAAGTAGAGTTAATAATAGAACCTGCCTTAGGGAATTATTGGATTCGTTCAATGAGATCATGCATTTACAGCCCTTTGCACAATTCCTGGACCAACGTAAGTACTTTGTAAATAGGAGCAATTAGTAGAAGTGGTATTCTATTGAAATCTGACATTTCTGAATGTATGGTGTCTACATTCCAAGGATGCTCACTGAGAGGCAAGTGGAGGGATTTTAAGAGACAACAAAATTCAGACTAGATGTTTGTGAAATCAGTAGTTCACATGGTTGTCACCTTTGTGGTGGACCCTAAGAGAGATCTTTTTGTCCAGACATTCAAGAAATCTTAAGTCAGCTGACATGCTTTAAAAGAAAAGGCAGACAGATGAATACATTACAGCCTTTTTTGTTTGTTTCTATATTATGTTCTGTATCCACTCTCTTTTCTCACTCTGAAAGTATAACAATGCCCCTAAGTTGTAATTCATTTAAGTTGTAAGTTGTAATTCTGACCAAAGAGAATAGATTTGGTTCAGAGCTACCATTCCTCAAAGAGGAACTGAATTCAAGACATTGTCAGAACTAACAGATGCAAAAGCTTCAAATTTGAGGGATCCAGTGTTATATAATAAAGCTGTTGGGCCTGTAAAACTGTTAGAACAATGGTTAGCATCTTGTAAGTGCTCAATAAATCATGCAGCTACCATTGTTATTGTTGATTCTTGGTATCATCATCATCTTCTTCATCTTGCTTCTAGACCAAACTGCAAGACTCCTGATTGGGACTAGATTAGAACCCAATGCAGTATAACTAAGAGTCCTCTTGACAGCAGGGTCAATTACGAAGCAAAAGGTCATCAGACAAGCCAAATAGGGTAACCCTTAAGGAGACATAGCCTCTACCCTGTTATAGCTAGCAGATAGATTTTCATATACACATGAAGGAGAACATCAAGAATATGTATTAACTGCCTCATTATTTTATGAATTCTTTTGGAGCTGTAAATAATAGTTATTTACAAAGAACTTCATTTTTATTGTCTTATTTAATCTTCCTAATCAGTGTCCCAGTTGAGAAGTGACTGCATTTATAGGTAATTAGAGATACCTATACTCAGTTCTTGGATACAGCCACCAAGCTAGTCACATCTGGCAACTCTTGTAGGCCAATAAATAGCATTTTCTAAGTGTGCTGAGAGAAGTACACAGCAGCTCTGGTAGGTATTATCCTCACTTTTAAGATAAAGAAATCTGAGGCAAAGAATTGGTCCAGTATTTTAGAGCTGATAAATATATAGGACCAGGTACTTGCTCTGGTTTTCCTCCTGGCTGAATTAGTCACAATGTCCTTGATTTTCCCACATTTGCTTGTTTTCAAGTATAGGATGTGTTATCTTAATTTAGGATTATTTATTTTCATCTCTCTAATAACACCACCAACAGAAACTCTGTGAGGGAAGTCCATGACTTACTTAGACTTGGATCCCTTGCAACTAGAACACTTGGCGCATGGAAAATGCACTTAGCAAATAGTCAATGAATGAAAGAGGAAAGGGATTTTCATATCCTATCTATTTTGTCATGCTGCTTTTTCTAAAATTTTTTTACAAAATTATTTCCTATAGTTTGGTGGAAATGAGTAGATTATAAACCTGCATTATATCAGAGATGTGCTGCATTACTATTTGAGAGAGGTTATTACAGAAAGTTGAACTCATTTGGGGATGCTTTTATGATATTAATGCCAGGGAAGTGTTATTAATCAAAAAGTATTCATTAAATGCATGTAGAATATCAAGTGCCATTAGAAGGGTGATGTGGGGGATGAAAAAAGTATACATCATGTTACTTACATCCCAAATGAATTTTGAGACTCACTGGGAAGAAAGAATGAACAGAAACAAGACAGAAAATAATTAAGTGATAATCTATGGAAATTCCATGACAAAACAGAAAGAAAACAGCTCAGATGAGATGGGTCTGTGTATGATTGCAACTCTATTACATACTATCTGTATGGTTTTGGTTAAAAGACTCAATTTATTTGACCCCCAAGCTCTTTCATCAAAGAATGGAAGAATGATATGAACCCATAGGTTTGCAATGAGAATATGTGAGAAAGCATTTGATACAGTGCTTAGAACACGACAGTTATCAACTTCAGTCGTCTGGCAAATATCAACAACACCACCTCTGTGCAGATCATTTTCTTTGAGCTGGTGATACAGTGAGGAGTAAAATGTGGTCCAGTAATTCTGATGTATGGCTTGCCATCTGATGGGGGTAACAGCATTAATCCAATTACCACACAAGTAAATGTGGAAGTATGGCTGTATTAACTCCAGTGAAAGAGAAGTACACAAGGCCGGAAGAGAATATTGCATGGAGGATTCTAAGAGAAATCCTTCCTAAAGAAATAGCATTTCAATCAAAATCTCAAGGGTAAATGAGAATTACTGAAGCAGGAGGAGTGCAAGGGAAGAACTTTGTAAGCCAAGCCCTGGACATCTGAAGGAGCTTGATGGGTTTGAGGAACAGAGAGACCAGTGTGGCTTAAAATAGAAAAAAGGGGAGATCATTAATCTCAAACCTTCCTTCGCCCCTTCCTCCAAAGCATACTTGGAGTTCAGAGAAAACAGAATTGCTAATTAGTATGAAATTCCACAGAAGGAGAGTGTGCATTATGCATGGAGGGATTGGGATATGTTGAATCTCATCACGGAAGGGGGGGAAAGATGACAGAAGGCTTTAATGTCTGGAGAAATGAATCACATAAGCAAGGATTCAAGGGTCTTGTCTGGGTTAAGTGCATGCTGGTACTTGGCATGTTTGGACTGGCACATGCCAACCTCCAAGAGCTAAAGGGCACACCAGGAAGAAAATATCTCCTTCATTTCTATGACTCTTGGTTAAAGATATAATGTATGTGAAAGTGGTACACAATGTCTAGTGATTTAGTTTATCTTCTTTTATTATTTGCTTTCCATTGCCTCTCCCTGCCCCCTTGTAATACATTTCTCTTTTATTGTGGATGAATCTTTCATGATCTCCATTTTGTAAATTGTACTTAGCCACATCTGGCTGGTGTTAACATGAAAGAGGTGATGGGTGTTGAATGTTCAAGATCCTCCAAGAGATTTAGATGGTAAGTAATTTCATTAGGGTGCTAATGACCATAAAACCTAGTTGTTATTGATTTGTCCTCCATGGAGAAATCTACTTTTCTGCCTCATCTCAGTTATTATCATTCATAATGCAGAGATCATTTCAACACTAAGTTACTAATGCATGTCCCTATAATAATTCGTTTTAGCTCCATCTTTGTATTGACATATAACTAAATTCAGATGCTATCGCCAAGTAGTTATCAAAGGAGATGGTGGAGGTAGTGACTTACTCTTCAGTAAGACGCAGAGTTAACCTTCAACTTGTACTGTGTTTTGTAGTGGTACATCTCGGGCTCCACTGAGCCCTTTCATTTTCTCTCTATGCCTCTTGAGATCTTAAGTTTTCTATACTATACCCTCATGAGAAAAACATCCAACTTCTCTATAACTTCACTCCCAAACTCCAAATGCCTGCTGGCTATTTTCACCCTAAAAATCACATCACCAAAGGGTCAAAGAGATGCAGTGGTATCTGGGATCCAGAATGAGCTATGGCTGTACAAGAGTATACCATAGCCTTCTTCAGAGGAATAAGCACCAAAAACTGGCCCAGCAGAGAGAACTAGAGGAAAGCATACTCTAACCTCTCTCTCTCTTCCAACCCTCTAATCACACAAATGGAAACTCAGCCCACTTTCAGAGTGAGCTCTTGCTTTTGCATCCCCCTATCTTGTTTTGGCAACCACTATCCTCAAAGTCAAACAGGCTGAATACCTTGATATTATTTTCAATTCTTCCCTCCCCATTTCTACATCTAGTCAAGGGTTATATGTTAGTTACCTCTCTACTTGTAAGTCTCCATTGTTTCCTAAATATGGCTCTTCTCTGTTCTTACTATCACAATTCCAGTTCCATCACCTCTTATTTCACCTATTGTGAGTGCTTCTTAATGAGTTTCCCTATATCCATCATGTTCCCTCTCCACAGTCTAACACATAGCTGATTGATACATTTTTCTGAATTATAGAAATGATCCCGTAGTTCCCATTGTAAGACATTTAGTGATCCCCACTTGCTGTAGGATTGTGCTGGATATTTTCTATATCCTTCCAGATCCATCCTGCCCTTCTCCACTTTTCTTTGTACTCTGAGCATCAGACTTGAATGGACTGCCTCAGTGGATCCTTTACCACCTGGCTTCTTGTTGGCTTTTGCTTCTTGCAGCAGCTAACTCAGAGGCGTTTGGTCATCCTCTGTGAGTCTGCCTTAACCTTGTCCCTGCCTTGTAAATGGTCGCTATTTAAAACTTTCCTTAGTCACTCCTTTTTGAGTGTACCATCTGTTTTCTGCTAGATCTTGGAAAAGGATAATAAATGAAAAAAAAACCTCTTTAGTGAAGCAGTAAGAGCCTCCATATCTAGGTACCATCCAACCTTTCTGACTTGATTTCCATTCCTAGCTTGGCAGATCTTAAATCCCAATAAAAATGAAACAGTTGCTGTTCCATATACCTATCCAGGCTCTGTTGCTTTGGTACCTTTACATCTATGGTTTGCTGGTAAATGTTTAACAACCAGCTCTCCAAAAACATAAAACCCTGATTCATAGTGTTCGCCAATTTCTGTGGTGTAAATACACCACTAGTACCAGTTTTAAGCTATGGACATGATGTTTCTGAACATCATCACATTTGGAAGGAAATGGTGACAATTAACCAAGGATGCCACTGCTTCTCATATACCTTCCCCATCACCAAGAATGCATGGTTTCCTGCCCCATGACTCCCAGAGCCTTACACAGAATTCTTGCTCAGTAAACCATTATTTGGATTGATTTCTATCATTCCTGTGGGCATTTGGAATGTTACTGAATTGCCAGCCCACGGTGATGGTATTACTTCTTAACCCAGAATTTGCTCTTCACTGCCAACATGGGTGCTAGATTTTTGAGACTTAAAAGCCATAAAGCAAGAATAAGCTACACATTTTATGACAAGTTGCAGAAGCTTACTACTTAAAGTTGCCTTATTCTCCAGGAAAATGAATCTCATTTGCTGGTCTTGTTTTCAAATGTGGTCTTCCTTATTCTTATTTAAATATCATTTGAAGTAATAAACCATCATTAAAATATATTTCTTCTCCATTTTAACAATTTGAATATTCCACAATTTAAATTGTGTCTCCTTAAACCTAAAGCTCTACAGAAAACTTTTAAGGTGCATGTTAGTCCTAGATAGATAGGATTGCACTACAATTTATCTAAATTATATTTCATTAAGAAATAGCCTTTTTTATTTAGAGATCATTTTAATTTTGTTTCACTGACAAAAATGATTCCTATATTTAAAGTTTAAAAAATAACTGCAATTTCTATTAGACAAGTTGGAGGTAAATAATAAAGATGATCTTTTAATAGCATTGCATAATTGTATGTTTTAATGGCTATAAATGACAATATAGATATTCAACTAAAATTATTCTTTTTACTTTCAATTTAAAAAAACACAGGAGTTAAAGAAAGACTATAGAAAACACTATGATTTATAATGCCTCCTGGCATTTTAATGTTCTCAGCTGTTCTTTTGCACAATATGATTATACAAAGCCTAAACTGTGTAATTAAGGACCATCCCACTAAAGTGCTCTGGTGGATTTATGGTGTTTGGGTCATCAACAATCTGAGCACTTTGAGTATTGGACCATTAGTTTCAAATGCATACTAACATAGGGGAACACACTGGCATCAAGAAGAACCTATAATAAGAAACAATTTCAAATTCAGGGAAGTAGCTTTCACCTGATTTTCATTTACCAAAACAATTTTAAAACGTGATTACCAGAAATTCTAATTAACTAGAATTTTTTTCCTCTGGAGTGTGCTTTTAGGAGAAAAGGGAAAACTGGAAGAAAATAAGTAATAACCAAGACCTTCCATTTGGGAAAAAAAGATTTCCAATATGAGTTCATTATCAGGGCTGGAAAAAAAAAATGTCTTAAAAAAAAAAACCCTAAAGCATAACTACCCTTACCAAAAAGCAAAAACAAGGGTATTAAAAATTGAAACTAAAAGTTTTTTAGGAAACCTTCAGCTACCCAGAAAATTTTAGGAAACCTTCAGCTACCCAGAAAATTAAATTCACAAATTCCCTTAATCTTCTGGCTAACCCAAGTTTTACTCTACAGACATACAGACTCTACATACAGTTTTCATACAGACATACAGACTCTACATACAGTTTTCTTGTATGTACATAAGAGAATGCTATATGCAATCACAATCTTTCAGGAGATCCAATAAGATGATTGGAACAGGTGGTATCACAGAAAAGGCTCTGACTTAAAAACACAACAAACTTGAATTTAATCTCAGCTCTTTGATCAATTAGCTGTGGGAATTCTGATAGGTCACTTAATCTCTGAGCCCTGAAGTCATTTGTAAAACAAGAATAATCACACCTGCCTCCATTGGGGTGCTGTAAGATCATAAAGCACTTTCCATGGCGCTGCCCCTTTTGTTCTAAATCCTCTCTGCCCCTGTCTTTTGGCCATTGTGACATTTCCTTAGAGAGCCACTGCGCAGCCCCAAGCCTTCAGAGAGAAGATTTGAACAGGCAGGCACACTTTTTACTATATTCATTCTCCCGATGATGAAGAAAATCAAGTTCTTTAACTCTTTTATTAGAACAGTCATAAAAAAATAATTGCAAAAAAGAACTTGAAGCCAAGTTTATTTTAAGAGTTCAGGGGCAGATGGCTTTATTTTGCTTCTTTAAAAGAGATGGCATTCTGTAGAAATACAGTGTGCTTGAGGTCTATCAAGCTGAAGGGCAAATGCTGTCATTTACCTGAACAGGGCTGTCTTTAACTTTGAGTAGCAGGAACTTTAATACTAAATATATGAACACTTCCATGTATCAGTCTCCACTTGTTAAAGGAACATTTTAATGTGGAAGGGATATGTTTTTGAGATTTTCTGTCTAAAGTTTAAACAGCAGTTAGTCTCCTAATTGGCACATTCTAAGCAGAGAATATTTCTTTAGAGAAATATCATTAGATCAGAGCTAGAAGTATAGGCTCCCACCTTAAGGACATTGGATGTCTTATGTTTTAAGTAAAAATTTTGTTAAAATGTCACATTGTTAAGATATTAGTGGATTAAAGAATATAACAAAAGATGGTATAGAACTCTTTGAGCAAAGAAAAATGCAGTAAATACTCTGAAAAGGATGTGACAATGCTTGCCATTTTCCTGATGAGAAGTATTTTCACTATTACGAACTAAACTTTAATTTGGTCTAAGAGCAAAAGCAAATCTGATACAGTCTAATGGGATCACTTTCCTTGATTAGCATCCAAAAATCTACAGTATTGGTATTAGCAGCCTACATATTGGCACTTTCAGTACCAACTATGATAAGTGTGCTATTTCATTGGTCTGTCTGTAGTTTTGAATGTATAATCAGGAGCCATTGTAGCAACTGGCTCCTTATGCAACATTTATTAACATGGCATGGTGAAATCTCAGTCTGCGTTGAAAATACTAAGCGATATACTGTGAAGTACTTAAAAAGAAGTAATGAAACTGAGCCTTCTAGGCATATAAGGCTGCCAAACTGAAGATTTTACATTTATTTAACATTTAATCATGTCGGTAATTACAAAGCAATTATTTCATATAGACATATTATGGGAGGAGAATTAAAATAATTTGTAAAAAGAATAAAAGTAATTGATTTTATGGTAGTTTTTATATCACTACACTTGCTGGTACTAAAAAGGAGCAATAAAATAGCCCAGTTGTTGGTTCATGTTTTGTTCTGTTTAGCCTTCTGTCAGTTTCTCAATTCAATAATGTTCAATTGCTACTTTATGATTCCAGCAATGCAAATAGCTAATTTCTTAAAAAGAAAGAAAGAAAAAAACTTTCTTGGTCCTACTTTGCCTATCACAGAATCTCAGGTTTTTCAAAAGATAGTCAAAAGATCATTGGTTTAGGAATTCTTTAAAGTGTATCTGGTGTATGACTTTTAAAATACTGAAGGAAAAATTATTTTGGCATACAGCTGAGATCATAAAAAGCATTAGTCGTGTTTGCTAGATCCTAGAAGAAGCAGCAGCAAAGATCATTAAGTTTACCGCTGCTTTTAAAATTAAGAAATGGGTGTCTCACCATCCATAAGATTACAGACAACCCGTAGAAAACATTTCCTTTCATAATCAATTCTTTTTTTTTTTTTATTTATTCATGAGAAACACACACAGAGAGAGAGAGAGAGAGAGAGGCAGAGACACAGGCAAAGAGAGAAGCAGGCTCCATGCAGGGAGCCTGATGTGGGACTCGATCCCGGCTCTCCAGGATCACGTCCTGGGCCGAAGGCAGGCGCTAAACCGCTGAGCCACCCAAGGATCCCCTCATAATCAATTCTTATGTATAGTAGGTATGCAGTGGGGAGAAGGAGGGTGAGGAGAGTCAGCATCTTAAGTATTTAATAAAATAACCATTCATATAAAAATAATTAGGAGTAGCTGATGTACATAGAGCACTCTATTAGTTTCCTAGGACTGCTATAAGAAAGTACCAAAACTTGGTTGGCTTAACAGAAATTTATGGTTTCACTAGTCAGAAATTTTAAATTCCATTTCTCATTCACAACAGCCACATTTCAATATTTACTACTTAATACTTACCCTACAGGGAGTGTCAAAACAGAACATTTCTGGCATTGCAGAGAGTTGTACTGACTAGTGCTTATGGAGCCAGCACAGGTTGGCAACTTTCTGCTCTTCCCAAGGATTCACATAATCTACTCACTCATTCCTCCTTTTTGACATGTTATCTTCTTTTACAGAGTCATTTGGGCATTTGTCTTTTCTCCCCACAGGATTGTAAACTCTTTAAGGGCATGGTCTGGTCTTTCTGGCCCTGTGACCTAGTAAACACCCTGTCAGTGTTTAATTACTCTAATAAATTAGGCACCAGTTTATTGGACCTCTTTTGCATTTAGTCTGAATCTAGATTTTATTGGAGTCTGTAGAAAAGAATGAATCAGAGAGCAGGTATTTCCTAAATCACCAGGATTCGGACGTATGGGCAGCAGATATGTGCTAAATGGCAAGGGTTCTTGTTTGTTTTTGTATCAGCCCAAGTATAAGAAGAGCCCCAGCAGGACTGTATTTGCAAGCTTAAAATTATTGTTACATTTGGGTACCTGGAAAGCACATTTTAACTGATTCACTTATTTTATTTGTCTACTGAGTGCCCACAAGGTAGATGGCAGGTTAGTGCCTGGCCCTGGATGACTCACTGAACAAAACAGAAACAGGGTCCCTGTCCTGTGATACTTAATTCTAGTTCTGGCAGATTAAAATATTAGCAAGGACTCCCCCTGTCCAGAAAGGCTGGATGGGAGGAGTATAATTTGGGCTCTAGCCTCAGATGCCTGCATTCACTTAGAACCTCCACCACTCTCCTGGCTCCATGACCTTGACCAGATTGTTTTATTATATCTGAGTCTCCATTTTAGCATCAGTAAAACTGGGGGGGAAGATGGCTCCCACCTCATGCAGTTGTGAGCATTAAATAAAATAGTTTGTGTGAAGTCCTTATGCTGTGCATGTTGCATAGTAAAAGCTAAGTGCTTATTAGTAAGTACTAACTGCTATTATTCTTATGACTACTACTGAGCCAGAATGACCCTGCAATGAACATTAGATGTAAATAATGGGAAGTGATTATATGCTAGAAAATACCTCATTATTTGGAAAGTATGTTTCCTGTCTTTCATGGCCTAACAATTTAATTCCCTTTGCTTACTGTATTTTGCACCTAGAATAACTAAGATGGAAGTGTGTCCTATATGCCCACCCTTGGGGTGCCTGGGTGGCTGAGTCAGTTAAGCAGCTGCCTTTGGCTCAGGCATCAAGCTCCTTGCTGAGCAGGGAGCCTCCTTCTCCCCGCTGCTGCTTCTCCTGCTTGTGCTTTCTCTCTGTCAAAAAAATAAATAAAATCTTAAAAAATATAATAAATGCCCATACCTTGTTTTACTTATTTTTTCCTTTGGTATAGGGTTTTATTCATTTGGGATACTTCTTTCTAAGACAATTAAGAACAGAAATGCTTTGAATGTCATTCAACTCTTATGAGGGAGGTATGCTTTTTAACATAGTTGCAAAGGAGAATCCTTTAAAGAGGCTTACCATTAAACTGCAAAATTGAAATCCTAAGTAACTAGCATGCAAAGATTTAATTAGCATGGTCTCATTAAAATAAATGTGTGACTTTTTTCTTCCAAAAATGACATTGCCTTTGAAAATACATCCTGGAAGTGAGTTGTAAAAGAGGGAAGAATTGAACTTCAAATTAAATTGAAGGCAGTCATGTGATACTTGGGGGGGGGGGGTGCAGTTTGAGATTTTTCTGAGCCCTGTCCATTGTTTGTCTGATGGAGAACACCTCCTTATGTACTGAATATCGTATTACATAAGAAAATAAAATAAAAATCTTGGAACTACCAGATTCCCCTATAAAATTCATTGCAAACCAAACTGCAGAAATATTTCTGTGCCTTTGCTTTAAAACCTTTCTCATATTCTGGAAATCTATTCTATCATTTCCTGAGAGACCTCAGAAACACAAGATTTCTCAGTGGTAACCAACCTATTTGGCAAAGAGATGAGTCATCCCTAGGTTTTTACTATGATTTGTTGAGCTCCCATCAAAGACTGCATTGTTTTCAAGAGCTATAAATGCTCCCAACCACCCAATGTACACTTCTGATACTTCATCGACAGTCCCGTTTATACACTTCAAAACTTAGGGTTCTTTGGGATGACCATGTGACATTTGAGACTGTGTTTAGGGCACAGGCTTTGGAGCCAGGCTATCTGAATCCTGCTCTATCTAATCTAGCTGCATGTCTTGGGCAAGTTACTTAATTCTCTATGCATGGTTTCCTCAATGTGAAAAGGGACAGTCATACTGCTTACCTCCCATGGATGTTATGAGGAAAAAAACACCAAATAAGGGCTAGGTTTATTTTATTATTATTATTTTTAATTTATTTATTCATGAGAGTCATACAGAGAGAGGCAGAGACACAGGCAGAGAGAGAAGCAGGCTCCATGCAGGGAGCCTTTTGTGGGACTCGATCCCAGGACTCCAGGATCATGCCCTGGGCTGAAGGCAGGTGCTCAACCACTGAGCCACCCAGGCATCCCAAGGGCTAGGTTTAAAAGAAAGGAAGGAAGGAGGGAGGAAGAACAAAAGAAAGGAAGGAAGGGAAGGATATCTGTTCTAGATAATTTTCAAGAAAACCATTAATTTCCTTTTTGGAAGAGCAAATATTAACTTAGGTTTTTAGCACCTGACTCTAATTTTCTAATTGAGAATTCCAAAGGAAATTTATGATTGTCAAGACTCTGCTCTGTACCCACCACTGCTCAAGCCTCATTCCCTCATTTAATCTTCACCCTATGAGGCAGATCTAGAACTATCTCCTAACGGATGAGGAAACCAAGACCAAGGTGGACAACTTATCCAAGGCACCATAGATACTGCCAGGATATGGATTTAGCTCTGTCTGCCTCTTGAGACCATGCCTTTTCTTTAAAAAAATGAAAACAAAACAAAAAAATAAACACTGTGGTTTTTTAAAAGCCAGGACCAAGTGTTTTGCTCCTAGGCATGAAGAGTGCTGCTTATATGGGTGCCTTTAAAAGTAGAAACCCAGGAAAAAGTCATCAAATGCCTAAAATCCTGGAGCTGGAGAAGCCCTAAGACATCTAGATTTAGCCTAACCTCAACACTTAAACTTAGGGCAGATAGCCTGCATGATCTGAGTTGGAGCCAAAGCTAGAGAGGTAAGGACCCCCTAACTGTTGTCCAGTGCTTTAGCCTCCGTACCATGTTACCTCTCAACCTTCCTGAAATTACCAGATAGGGATTCTGAACTAGATAGCTTTAGGGTGTGGGCCCTATGTCCTTGACTTGCTATCTTTTTTTTTTTTTTTAAGGATTTTATTTATTTATTCACGAGAGACAGAGAGAGAGAGAGAGAAAGAGAGAGAGAGGCAGTGACACAGGCAGAGGGAGAAGCAGGCCCCATTCAGGGAGCCTGATGCGGGACTCCATCATGGGTCTCCAGGATCATGCCCTGGGCTGAAGGTGGCGCTAAACCGCTGAGCCACCCGGGCTGCCCTTGACTTACTATCTTATTTGAGATCTTGAACAAGTGACAATTTTTCAGAGAAAATACTTTACTATACATTCACTATAGCAGTGAATATATAGTAAATCTTTTATTAAATTAAGTCTGTTATTGGGATGCCTGGGTGGCTCAATGGTTGAGCGTCTGCCTTGGCTCACGGTGTGATCCTGGGGTCCTGTGATTGAGTCCCACTTTGGGCTCCCTGCAGGGAGCCTACTTATCCCTCTGCCTGTGTGTCTCTGCCTCTGTGCATCTCTCATGAGTAAATAAATATTTAAAAAAATAAGTTTGTTATTAAAGTTAGATATATTCCTAGTATTATATTATTCATAAGGCCTATTCTATCTTGAATGCCCATTTCCAACTCCTACTAATTGTTCATATCCACTTTATATTTCCTACATTTGAATTTCTGTGCCCTTACGAGTTTGCAACACATTATCCATTATCAAATTAAGAGAAGTTTAATCTATGCATTCTAAAAATTAAACTTGGGATTTGGCCATGTTTATGTAGAATAGATCAACTATGATCAATTCACTGCCGCGTTAAAAAAAAATCAATGAACATGGTTAAGCTAACCTGACTTAATTTTTTGTTGTAAGTTGGCCATCAGCATGATTGATTGAGCTGTCCACCCTATCCCTGATCTACCTAATCAAAGGTCAAGATGGTGGTTATTAAACATGCCATTTCACTCCCTAAATTGAAGGATGTTTTCTTATGCTTCTAATAAAGAATAATTGATTAATAGAGCACTAGAAGGTAAAATCCTTCAAAGAATTTTAGTTCCTGCCCAAGTGATCAAGAATATAAATTTCAGCTAACCCTATTCTAAGTGAAATAGTGTGGGGTTCTGTAGTGTAAAGAAACAGGTGTTTGGAGAATAGGAATGGAGTCAAGTTTGTCTTCCAAACATGTAACGTCACTTCTCTGGAAAATGAGGTGTTTTAGATGTGTTAGATGCCTTTTCCAACTTTTACAATTTGTGTTTCTCATACTTCACAGGGAGGTTAGCTTGTTTGCCTTTGATTAGTTGAAGCCAAAAAATCTGAAGTACATAGTATTCCCAAGGGCTCTTCCACAAGCACCTTTCCCCACCAGGCCAAGGCATCTACTTGGATTTGGATTTATGCCAGCAGGCTGTGTCTGGATTTTTTGCTTTTCATTTTTCTTTCTTTTTTTAAGTTTCTTTTGTAATTCTTTAGTCCATTTAATCTAGCCTTGTCATTTACCGTGCCTGGCCAAACCTGCAAGGACTAACGTGCTGTGCTGTCCATGCCCAGATCCTCTTAGGAGCTGAATGAATTGTGACCCCAGCTTCTATGCTAAGCTTGGAGACCAGCTGCGCCTTTGGGTTTTTCCCAGAGATGTTGGCCGATGCTGCACCTGCAGTGTGATGGATTTGCCCTCGCCCAAATGGGGAAGGAAAATGAGGGGGAATCAAAAGATCACTTGTGTTCACCCTCTTCTTTGCACAGTAGTGCATTTATACCACCTAAATATACCAGAGATTTTTTGAGACTTTATTAATTAATAATAATCAATATAAGAAGAAGAAAGTAAAATAAAACTAGAGAACAGACAAATTTTTCTCTGGGAATCTGGAAAACCATAAACATTTAAAGTGGTCAGATTAGTAAATTCTGAATTAGGGATCAAGGCATTTGGGTTTTATTTTGTTTCTCTGCCAATTAACTGGGTCATCTTGGATCACCTAGGAGACCTGTAAGGTTCTGCCTGCCTTTGAAAGTAGGTCTTCCAAAACAAAGAAGTGTAAAATGAAATTTTTGTAAATGCAACACTTCTTTTTAAACCACTAAAGTTTTCTTCTGAGCAAAGATTCAGACTGTAATATAGTGAGTCTCTAATTATAGGCTTTCACATATGGAGTATTTACCAATAATAGTTTAAAATTGATATTCAATCATCTGCTTATCAAATACATTAGCTCAGCATTATAGCTGATAAGATTATTATTATATTTATATATAATTCAGAGGTTGCAAACTGGCCACAGGCCTTTAAAAGCAGATGGTTTTTGTTTGACCTACACAGTTAACATTTTTGGATGCCTTTAGAGTCCATGCACACTCCAGCTCCTTACATGACTTTGTAAGATTCAGCTGACTTCACCTACCCTAGCCCCCGAAAACTCTTAGAGTTTGAGATCTTGGCATAATCAAGCTAGTTGCCCCAATAACAATTTAATAACAAAAAAGGAAGGAAAGAAGAGGAGAATTGCCTTAGAAAATGGCTAGAAGTAGTTTTTCACGACACCAGGAGAATGGGTTGAAAGATGACTTCCTGAGGTTCCTCTTAGCCACAGGGAAGCTGTGACTACCTTTCCTCTCAACCTACTTACTATAAGATAAATAAAATAGGACACAAAGTTACTAGACTTGCTCAAGGTCAGTTAGGAAGTTTGTGGTGAAACCAAAATTAAGAATCCCTTCCCTGGTGTCCTCATTCTGTTGCTCGGCCCACTCAGACATGCTGCTGCACTGCTTGCTGATGAATAATGTGGGCTCTCAGGAACAGTTCCTTATGCAAAAGAGCCTCAGCAAGCTCCATTATGTCCTTGCAAGGGGAGAGACTTTATTGTTTCCTTAATGCGTTATGGAGACTATTATAGCTCTTCCTCCCATATGAACCCTCCATCTGTGATCACTAACACATACTACAGGGTGTTTTGCTTTGGATAATGTGTGAACAAGGAACATAATTTGGGGAAGTGGTTGAAAAAAGAAATCTAAGATTCAAGAAGGGCTAGGACCAGACAAAAGTCCAAGAAACTAATGTCTTTAAAAGCAATCCATTCGGGGCGCCTGGCTGGCTCAGTCAGTAGAGCATGTGACTCTTGATCTCAGGTTCATGAGTTGGAGCTTCATGTTGGTATAGAAGTTACTTTAAAAAATAACAATAATAAAATAAATAAAATAAAAATAGCCTATACAGATGCATTGTTCACAATGTATTGCTAGACCTTATTTCCTTCCCAAGGAAAATAAGAAATACCCTCCAGAAGGATTTGCTGTGATCTCTCGATGGCTCTACCTGCACTAGCCATCTACATTGTTCCAAGCCTCTGGCCACTCTTTAGAACTTGTAGTTGCTAATGTCACAAAAGGTACCCTCTGCTGATTTCAATCAACTTCCTACTCCTTCCTTTCATACTCAATACCCATTAAAAAGACTCAGAGCCAATGAGACATCAAACGTGTAAATAATAATACCTAACATCTATTGGGCACTATGAGCCAGGCCCTCTGCCAAAAACTTTACATTTAATATCTTATTCTGTTTCTCTCCCCACCCTTGCAAGGTAGGTTTTATGATCTCCATTTTCTAAAAAAGTTACCTGAGACTCACAAAGAAAGCTTCAGTAGGGACACTTGGGTGGCTCAGCAGTTGAGTGTCTGCCTTCGGCTCAGGGCCTGGATCCTGGCTCAGGGCCTGATCCCAGGATCCAGGATCAAGTCCCACATCGGGCTCCCTGCAGGGAGCCTGCTTTTCCTTCTGCCTGTGTCTTTGCCTCTCTGTCTCTCCGTGTTTCTCATGAATAAATAAATAAATCTTTAAAAAAAAAAAGCTTCAGTAATTTGTCGAAGGTCGCAGAACTGAATTTGAAACCAGGTTTGTCTCTCCAGAAGCCACACTCTTAACTGTACTCTAAAGTCCTGTTTCTAAAAGTTGTAGCTAGGTGCCTGTAGCTAGGTGTGGTTCAGTTGAGTGACCAAATCTTGCTTTTGGCTCAGGTCATGATCTCACCAACTCTTGGTTTTGGCTATGGTCATGGTCTCGGGTCCTGAGATCAAGCCCTGCATTGAGGCCTGTATTGGGCTCCATGTTCAGCAGGGAGTCTGCTTGAAATATCTCCCTCAGCCGCCCCTCCTTACCCTCCCAAGCCTGCCCTTGCTCTCAAATAAATAAATAAATCTTTAAAAAAATTACACACAGCCTTTTGAGCCTAATAATCAGCCACTTGTATATGCAGCAGAAGTTAAGGTGGCCTTCGGCATAGGAAGTTACTTCTGGGAGGTCAATCTAGTAAATGGAGTATGGGTCCATCTTGCTCCCCTCTCACCACATTAGAGTGGATTCAGGGAGAATTTGTATTGAGACATTGCATTTTTCAACCAGAAGGAAAGCTTCATTGAACAAAAGTCCCATTGTTCCATTATTAAGCCATTCCCAAAAGAGGATAAACAAATTTGAATGCTGCATTAGCTCTGGGTCTATTTGGGCACCTAGAAAGCTAAAACATTTATTTTCCTAAATATTATGTGCACAGTGTGAATTTGGCCACCAAAGGCAGTGTGCATAAAGGTGCATGTCCTAAGAAGGCATTTTTCTTCATCTTTGGGGGGAATAAAAAGTTTAGTTCTTCATTGCTGTGACTACTATGTCTATGAAAGAATGCTAATTTCCAGGGTGAAAGTTTATTTTCCATAATTTGCTTGCCTACATAGGGTTTTAATTTAGCACAGTACCATATTTGGTATCTGAATTTCTAACACTTAATTCCAATAATACTGGTTGAAAATATAATAGAAATGGTAAAAAATAACAGTGACTTTTTCCAAAACCTGCCATGCCCAAAGGTCTTAAAGAGATTTGCTTATTCATTACCTCCCAATACTCCTGTAGGGTGAAAATGAAATTTAATAGCAAACTTGATGAGAGTTCCAGAGATTCAAATAAGTATCTCAGGGCTCACTCCATGCTGGACTCTTTCCCAGGCTCTTTATAGTTATCATAATTTTCATATATGAAGTATGTATAATTAGCCTTAATTTAGGCACAGAAACTGAGATAGAGAATTTCCATAGTTTATACAAGGTAAGACATCTAATAACTGAAGAAGTTGATCCCCCAAGAAAATTCTTTATGCAAACTGAGGGCTAATCTGGGTTTTAATATAACTAGAATTAACTTAATCATCATGTTATTTTGATTGCTTATTTCTTTTGCCCAACTTCATAAGAACTTAATGTGTAAGGATCCAACCCCAAGTCCTACTAAGTACTGTGATTTTATTAAAATAACATCCCATCTCATATGATTGTATAGGGACAATAAAGATAAGTGCCAAATTCACTGATGGTGATGACCATGCAGTCCATTTCTTTTGTAATTTTATATTCAGAGCAGAGTGTCCCAAACATATCTTATTGAAAAAAGAAGCATCAAATGTAATTATATAATTGTCTGTGGGCCTCTTTGAAAGGCATCCCTTGCCAATTCTGGACCTTTAAAGCCATGGGTTTTTATTTAAGGGATTGTTTCTTTAAACTGCCAGACTTGTTTATGGAACATCATTCTGGTAATTAGCAGGACATTTTCTTCTCACATTTGACCGACTTAGTCCAGTAAGCCCTAGAACAAGGCAATTCCATTTAAAAAAAAAAAAAAAGCTATTTTTTATTTGTCGCAGAACTTAATTAATTGGTATGTGTGTGATAAAAGTTGGCCTGAATTCTAATGGATTCATGTTTTTTAATGATAAAAAATAACATTAAACTTACCATCTCTCATTTTTAAGTAAACAATTGTAGTGTTATACAACAGAGTTCTCAAGGTTCTTCATCTTGTAAAACTTAAATACTCATTAAGCATAAATTCCTCCTCTCCCTTTTCCATAATCTTTGACAACCACCATTCCACTTTCTGTTTCTATAATTTTGACTACTTTAGTAGTCATATAAGTGGAATCATGTAGTATTTGTCCTTTTGCGATGGTCTTATTTCATTTAGGGTAATGTCCTGAAAGTTCATCTACATTGTAGTTATGACGAGTTCTTTTTTTTTTAAGTTGGGTGATATTCCATTTTGTGTTTATGCCACATTCTCTTTTTCCATTCATCCATCTGTACACATATATAGGTTGCTTCCATCTCTTGGCTATCGTGAATAGTGCTGCATTGAACATTGATGTGCAAATGTTAACTTCAAGATCTTGCTTTGAATTTTTTTGGATATATACCCAGAAGTGGGGTTGCTGGATCATATGATAATTCTATTTTAATTTCAGAACCCCCATACTGTATCCCATAGTGGAGGCATCATTTTACATTCCCACCACTTGTTACTTCTGTTCTTTTGATGGTAGCCATCCTCATGGATATAAGGTCATATCTCATTATGGTTTTGATTTGTATTTCTCTTATGATTAGTGATGTTAAGCATCTTTTCATATGCTTATTGTCCACTCATATATCTTTGGAGAATTGTCTATTTCAATCCTTTGCCTAGTTTTTAATCAGATTGTTTTGTTGTTGTAGTTATAGAGTTATAGAAGCTCCTTATATGTTTTGGACATTAGTCCCTTATCAGATACATGATTTGCAAATATTTTCACCCATTTTGTAGATTATCTTTTCACTCTGTAGATTGTTTTCTTGGATGTACAGAAGTTTTTCAGTTTGATTTAATCACTTGCTATTTTTGCTTTTATTGCCTATGCTTTGCGTGTTATAGTCCAAGAAATCATTGTCAAATCCAATGTTCTGAAGTTTTTACCCTATGTTTTCTCCTATGAGTTTTCCAATTTTAGGTCTTACGTTTAGGCCTTTAATTCATTTTGAGTTAATTTTTGTGTATGGTATAGGGTAAGGGTCCAACTTTATTCTTTTGCATGTGGATATCCAACACCATATATTGAAGAGACTATCCTTACCTCATTGTGTAGTCTTGGCACTTTTGCCAAAGTTCGTTTGACCATATATGGGAGAGTTTATTTCTGTGCTCTTTCTTCCATTGGTCTTTATACCAGTAACCCACCGTATTGATTACTGTTGCTTTATTGTATCTTGAACTCATGAAGTAAAAGGCCTTCAGTTTGGTTCTTCTCTTTTGGGACTGTTTTAGCAATTCAGAGTCCCTTGAGATTCCATATGAATTTCCAGATTTTTTTTTAATTTCTGCAAAAACTGAGATTGAGCTTTTATTACCAATTGTAATGACTCTGTAGATCATTTTAGATAGTGTGGACATTTTAATAACATTAAAATGTCTTCCAATTCATGAACATGGGATATATTTCTATTTTTTATATTTTATTTCTTTTAGCAGTGTCTTATAGCTTTCAGTGCACAAGTTTTTCACCTCCTTGGTTAAATTTATTTTCAAGTGTTTTATTCTTTTGATGCTATTGTAAGTTGGATTATTAATTTTCTTTTTGGACTGATCACTGTTAGTGTATAAAAACAATTGATTTTGTGTCCTGAAATTGTTTATTAGTTTTAACAGTAGAGTTTTTTTGTGACATCTTTAGGGTTTTCTACATGTGAGATTGTACCATCTGCAAAAGGAATTTTATTTCTTAATTTCCAGTTTGGATGCTTTATTTCTTCTTCTTGTCTGATTGTTCTGGCTAGAACTTCCAATACTAAGTTGAATAGAAGTGGCTAGAGTGGGCATCCTTACATTGTTCCTAATCATCAAGGAAAAGCTTACATTCTTTCTACTAAAATATGACAAATAATAGAACTTTTAGGACTGGCTACTTGTTTACTGGCTATTAGTTTACTTTCTGGTCAATCACGAGGATAACTATGTTTTGCAAAGTATATAGTAATAGCTAATATGAATCAAATGCTTGCTATGTGTTGGACACTAGACTTCAAGTACATTATATGCTGTATTTTATTGAATCTTTACTGTAATTTTATGAGGCTAAAGAAAACACTAGTCACTGAAGGTCCTTCAGTACTCAAAGCTGACGTTCATTATAGAAAGACAAATGTAAGGAAACATATAACTCTATTTTTAATAGCTTAGCAAGTGACTGGCCTAGTTTTGAGAAAGCAAAATAGACAATGGACCCACAGAGGCTTTTTATACCTGATTGGAATCCAGAAAACTAGAACCATTAACTGCTAATATTATCTTTATAAGCTGATGAGCAATACATATTTGACCTCAGAAGACCTTATTAAAAGCAATAGATGATGACTAAATAAAATCAAATGCCCTCAGTTTTCCTTCATTTATTTGTCCTCTAACAACCACTATTCAACTAAAACTGATAAGGATGAGAAATATAATAAGATGACAAGAGGGACACCTGAGTGGCTCAGTCTGTTAAGTGTCTGATTCCTGCTTTCAGCTTAGGCCATGATCTCATGATTATGAGCTCAAGCACTGTGTCAGGCTCACACACTAGGCATGGAGCCTGTTTAAGTTTCTCTCCTCTCTCTCTGCCTCTCTTGCCCTTTAAAAGTATGGCAACAAATGTAATTAACTTTTGTGAGCTTTATATAGATTCCTTTAATTCCCCTGATAATCCTAATGACCAGTCCTATTTTTTTAAAAAGATTTTATTTGTTTAGTCATGAGAGACACAGAGAGAGAGGCAGAGAGAGAAGCAGGCTCCATGCAGGGAGCCTGAATGTGGGACTCGATCCCGGGACTCCAGGATCATGCCCTGGGCCAAAGGCAGGCACTAAACCGCTGAGCCACCCAGGGATTCCCCCTGACCCCCAGTTCTATTTTATATAGTTGAAGAAGCTGAGGCTTCAAGATACTAAAGAACATATCCATGCTTTATAGCTACTAAGTGGCCAGTGACATTCCCACGAGATTGTTGAAATTAAACATATGTAAGTGTGTTTGTTTTTCACGAAGATTGGTGATAATAGTGAAGTAAAATCCTTTGACTATTTTATTCAGTCAAGATCAGCTGTGACTGTTAGAATATAAGGAAAACCGATACTTTCTTTTCGTAGTTGTGTTAAATTAATTTCTTGCATAAGAATAATAGCTAGAAAAGCACTAGCTGAATATATCTACAGAATATACCATTTGGAAATGAAAAACTGCTGAAAACAAATTTAAAAAATTAGTTAAAATATAAAAAGTTAAGGGCACCTGGGTGGCTCAGTCAGTTAAGCGGCTGCCTTTGGCTCAGGTCATGATCCCAGGGTTCTGGGCTGGAGTCCCCTATCAGACTTCCTGCTTTCATGGGCAGCCTGCATCTCTCTTTCTCTCTCAAATAAATAGAATCTTTAAAAAAAAATAAAATAAAATATAAATAACTAAAAATGAACTTTGAGTCTTTTATAAACTGCCTTTCATGTTTTGCTTTTGACCTTTTGGTTTTTTTTAGAGCTTTGAAAGGCAATTTTTAAAGTCAGCTTTTTTTTTTTTTAAGATCTGACTTATTTATTCATGAGAGACTGAGAGAGGCAGAGACATAGGCAGAGGGAGAAGCAGGCTCCCTACTGGGAGCCTGATGCAGGACTCAATCTCAGGACCCTGGGATCATGCCCAGAGCCGAAGGCCCAGAGCCGAAGGCAGACACTCAACCACTGCGCCACCCAAGGATCCCCTAACTTTGTTTTTAAAGAGATGACATCTGTGTGTTCTTCTGAGTGTCCCTATTAACTGTGAGTATTTGTGTGCATTTGATGATTTTACCCAATTAAATTGTAAAAGTGGTAGTTTTAGTGTAGTAAGTAGAATATAGGAAAGTATATTGTAATTTAAAAGCTTGTATAGTTACTTTGAAGATTCTGTTAATAGATTTGTGGTTATGCCTTTTTAGTAGACAACAGAAAGGCTATGATATTAGAAAATATGTGGAAAAAGCATAACTCCTGTCCTAATCTAATTTTCAGGCACATCTCCAGACTTTGATTTGGCTGAAGTAACTTATACCACAGAGCTGTGGGCATGCCTGGAATTGAGAGAAACAGTTAAAAGACTCCCAATTGATTCCTACCTTTGAAAACTCCTGAAAACCATCCCTTCGGACTCCGGAATCATACACATCTCAACCAAGACTTTGCCTGGATGTTTACATTTTCTGCTTGCTGTCCTATATACCACTATATAGTGTTCACCTTTTGTTGAAACTTTGGAGTGTCAGGAGTTGAGCTTGGCTCATTCTGAGTTGAGCTTGGCTCATCCCAGCATGGCTAGGATGAGCTTTGTTTTAGCAGCTTGCCAACTGGTGCTGGGCTTGCTAATGACTTCATTAACTGTGTCTTCCCTACAAAATAGTGAGTGTCCACAACTCTGTGTATGTGAAATTAGGCCCTGGTTTACCCCACAGTCCACATACAGAGAAGCCACTACTGTTGATTGCAATGATCTCCGCTTAACAAGGATTCCCAGCAACCTTTCTAGTGATACTCAAGTGCTTCTCTTACAGAGCAATAACATCGCAAAGACTGTGGATGAGCTCCAGCAGCTTTTCAACTTGACTGAGCTAGATTTCTCCCAAAACAACTTTACAAATATTAAGGAGGTAGGGCTGGCAAACCTGACCCAACTCACTACTCTACATTTGGAGGAAAATCAGATTACAGAAATGACTGATTACTGTCTGCAAGACCTTAGCAACCTTCAAGAACTCTATATCAACCATAACCAGATTAGCACTATTTCTGCTAATGCTTTTTCAGGCTTAAAAAATCTTTTAAGGCTCCACTTGAACTCCAATAAATTGAAAGTTATCGATAGCCGCTGGTTTGATTCAACACCTAACCTGGAAATTCTCATGATTGGGGAAAACCCTGTGATTGGAATTCTAGATATGAACTTTAAACCCCTCTCAAATTTGAGAAGCCTGGTTTTGGCAGGAATGTATCTCACTGATATTCCTGGAAATGCCTTGGTGGGCTTGGATAGCCTTGAAAGCCTGTCCTTTTATGACAACAAGCTGGTCAAAGTCCCTCAACTTGCCCTGCAAAAGGTTCCAAATTTAAAATTCTTAGACCTCAACAAAAACCCTATTCACAAAATCCAAGAAGGGGATTTCAAAAATATGCTCCGGCTAAAAGAACTGGGAATCAACAATATGGGGGAACTCGTTTCTGTGGATCGCTATGCCCTTGATAACTTGCCTGAACTCACAAAGTTAGAAGCCACCAATAACCCCAAATTATCTTATATCCACCGTTTGGCTTTTCGAAGTGTTCCTGCCCTGGAAAGCTTGATGTTGAACAATAATGCTTTGAATGCCGTTTACCAAAAGACAGTAGAGTCTCTTCCCAATCTTCGTGAGATCAGTATCCACAGCAATCCCCTGAGGTGTGATTGTGTCATCCATTGGATTAACTCCAACAAGACCAACATCCGTTTCATGGAGCCTTTGTCCATGTTCTGTGCCATGCCTCCTGAATATAGAGGGCAGCAGGTAAAGGAAGTTTTAATCCAGGATTCAAGTGAACAGTGTCTCCCAATGATATCTCATGACACATTTCCAAATCATTTAAACATGGATATTGGCACAACAGTTTTCCTAGACTGTAGGGCCATGGCTGAGCCAGAACCCGAAATTTACTGGGTCACTCCTCTTGGAAATAAGATAACTGTGGATACACTTTCAGATAAATACAAACTAAGTAGTGAAGGTACTTTAGAAATATCTAACATACAAATTGAAGACTCAGGAAGATACACTTGTGTTGCCCAGAACGTGGAAGGGGCCGACACACGTGTGGTAACAATTAAGGTTAATGGAACCCTTCTGGATGGTACCCAGGTGCTGAAAATATATGTAAAGCAGACCGAATCTCATTCTATTTTAGTGTCCTGGAAAGTTAATTCCAATGTCATGACCTCAAACTTAAAATGGTCATCTGCCACCATGAAAATTGACAATCCTCACATAACATATACTGCCAGGGTCCCAGTAGATGTTCATGAGTACAACCTAACACATTTGCAGCCTTCCACAGATTATGAAGTGTGTCTCACAGTGTCTAATATTCATCAGCAGACTCAAAAATCATGTGTTAATGTCACAACTAAAAATGCCGCCTTTGCACTGGACATTTCTGATCAAGAAACAAGTACAGCACTTGCTGCAGTAATGGGATCCATGTTTGCCGTCATTAGCCTTGCGTCCATTGCTGTGTACATTGCTAAAAGGTTTAAGAGAAAAAACTACCACCATTCATTAAAAAAGTATATGCAAAAAACTTCTTCAATCCCGCTAAATGAGCTGTACCCACCACTCATTAACCTCTGGGAAGGTGACAGCGAGAAAGACAAAGATGGTTCTGCAGACACCAAGCCAACCCAGGTTGACACATCCAGAAGCTATTACATGTGGTAACTCAGTGGATATTTTGCTTCTGGTAGTAAGGAGCACAAAGACGTTTTTGCTTTATTCTGCAAAAGTAACAAGTTGAAGACTTTTGTATTTTTGACTTTGCTAGTTTGTGGCAGAGTGGAGAGGACGGGTGGATATTTCAAATTTTTTTAGTATAGCGTATCGCAAGGGTTTGACACGGCTGGCAGCATCTCTAGGCTTCCAGTTTGTGTTTGGTTTTTATTCTTATCATTATTATGATTATTATTATTATATTATTATTATTACTATTATTATTATTATTATTTTGTTTTAGTTGTTGTGCTAAACTCAATAATGCTGATCTAACTACAATGCTCAATAAAATGATTAATGACAGGTTGGGGTTCCCCTGTGCTTTTACCCCTTCTTCTGAAGCCATCAGTAGAAAGTATCATGTCCTCCAAAAAGCTAACATACAGTGTGAAGCAGCATTGAACCTTTTGTAGCAATCTGGTCTACAGACTTTTAACTCAAGAAGCTAAGACTAGACTTGTTACCTTATTGAATGATGTTAGTTGACTGTACTGTAATGTTGTATCAACTGAATTGAATGTTTGCCTTTGAACAATGACTTTTCTTTTTTTGTAATAGTTAAAGAGGCTTAGAACAAGCTAACAGGCAATAGAAATATGTATATCAGATTTTTTAATGTAACAAACTACATGTTAATTGTTACCTTATTCTTTTTATCTTTAGTAGACACTTTTAAAAGAAAAGACAATTTTGTTGTGTTTAACTCACCAACATGTGGTGTTTAATGAAGACAGAACTATAATAAATTAGTTTTGTTCTGATTTTTTAGAACACTTGCAATAATGTATCATTTATAGTTCTTGCTAGTTGCAGTGGTGATATATTTCACATCCCCAAAACAACCATCAAAATAAATCAACTAAAGCATGATGCTTTTTAAAACTAGACCCAAAAAAGTTTTGAATTCTTTTTATATTCAAATAAAATATCTATTTTAGTGAAGATATTTTAATGAAAAGTATTTCTATATTTTAAATATTACCAATCAGACCTAATGGAGGGTAACATTCTTATGAACAAAAGCATATTACTGTATCCCATACATAAATGTGGTTTAAAAATAGAGATAGACACATTGATAAAGAGATAGATATGTCACATTCCTTTTCTGTAAGGGTTTTGTTAAAATCTGAATTTCTTTAGTAGTATCCACACTCTCCATCAAAGTCTAAAACATGCAGCTATGCAGTATCCCAAAATATATGTTATTCCTTTTTTTAATGGCTTTCTATATGCTAGACCCATATTAGCCCATATATCCATGTAGAGATATCTGCTGAGACAAGTAAATGGTTAATAGAAAACTGAACAACTTCTGTACATTTGGCATTTTTCAGCCAAATAATATATAGAGACAGTTTGGCAGAATTAAATGTTTACTGGGAAATGTATGTATGACATTTAGGACAGAAAAAAAGCTAGATTTAGGTAGAAGGTCAGTTCCACAAAGTATGTGTGTTGGGGGAAGTGGGGGGAGAATTGAAGATATAGTTAGAAGAACAAGGAACCATTTGAACACGCAGATTAATAATACAGAGAAATAAAGAAAAGCTTCTCCAGATGGCACCTGCTGCCAGGGACATGCCGTCACACCAAGAATGATAAGACTGTAAAAGGAGACTGAGTGCTAGCAGGTGCCAGCTGAGCAAAAGCAAGAAGGAAGCAGAAAGAACATGCAGGTGAGGCAAACTGAAAGGATTTCTTTCTTTGTAAAATTCCTTGTTTCATGAATCATTTAGGAAAAAAAAAAGATCATTTTTTTTCCCATTTCTAAAGGGGAAAAGTTTTTTTCATATGCTAAAGCAAATAAGCTGCAGCAGCAAAACAAGTGTATGAAGTAGAAGTATCTCTTCCCACAGCCTTCATTTCTTGGTGAGAAAAACTAATACCCAGAGAAGAATTGTAACTTGCCCTGGTCAGACTCTCCCGCCCACTGAGAACTGCACTCTCATCTTTTGCTCTGGATCCTGCGGCTCTCTAGACTCCTGTGCAGAACTTGTCTCTCACAGTTCTCAACAACCTCTAGTGATCTCGCTTCAAAAATGCATTATATTCTCAAATTCTCATTTACTCAGGACAAAATTCAGCACAAGGGCAGAACTGGAGGGTCAGGAAAGCTTCTCCATTGTTGATATTACCAAGTACATGTAGGAAACCCAAAGAATTGAGATTGCTTTGAATGCAACCATGGGGAAGTTTCCTTTTGGGTGATTCTTGTCTTCAAATGTCTACAGATAGTAATACACCATCTAACAAACCCCTGGTAATTCTGCAAGCAATGAAGGGGAGTTGGCACCAAAGCATTAGGCCTAGAGCAAGGAGAAAAGAGGAAGCATTGTTAATCCTGTAAAGCAATGATTTGAACCTGGCACATAGTCATCACTCAAATACTAGAGGAATAAATGAAGGAAAACAACCATTTCTCTATTCTGGTTACATAGCAAGCACCAGGGAATTCAAGTGTTTTTGTCAACTACCTTTTGCCAGGCTAATTTAGGGGAAACAGTCCCTTTTAATTTTTACTCCTCCAATAAAATATTTTGAGCTTATTTTTCCTTGTCTGTGCTAACTGGGTTGGTTTTCAGCTGATAGAAAGCAAAATGGCATGGTACTTTTTTCCCTAGCCAAGTATTTCTTCATTTGTGCTTAATTCAATTTGATAAGTTAGACAGCCAGTGAAATTAGGCATCAAAGTAGTTCCTCATTGATAATGAAGGTTATATCACCTTGACCAGTGAAGTGACTATTACAGGTCACTTGCTAATTTCATATTTCCCTTTGGCTTCCTGCTGCCCTCAGGACATACAATGTATTTCTAACCTGATTTTACAAGGTTATTTTTGGAGGTGTTTCTTAAAACAGGCATTCTCAAATTTGCCTGTTTAATTAATGACATATTGAACTGATGCCATGGATATAAAAACAAATGCAATGTTTGAATATCATTTTTTCTAATTTGGCTGTGGGTTTAGTTTAGCAAAAAGGAAACATCCCCATTCTTTAGCAAACAAACACTACTAAAGTCCATTATTTTCTCTTATGTGGTTTTCTACTCATTCATTCATTCATTCATTCATTTGCTGAAAACCCCACGATCAACTCTACCTACCATTTTCTTTTTTTATCTCTGCATTCATCTTCCAAAGCATTTTCTTTTCTTCCTTGCTGTTTTTTATTAATGGAGGAAGAAAAATATTTTGTATCTGTAGCACTCTGCCAGGAAAACCATACTTTCTGCTTTACTAGTCATTGGAAAGGGGAATTTAACTACTTCTGATGCATTCTAACTACAACTGAAAATGTTTTCTTTACCTCAGTCCTTTCACTCTTACCCTGGTTGCAAATAGACTTTATTATTATTATTCATTGTTAACTGGAGGTAAAATATTTCTATAAAGATGAGTTTTAGAATCACCCTCCAGAGCTGTAGAATAATCTTGGTCTAAAAATCTCTGCAGGACTCAGATAGGTATGATTTCTCTGCTCTCTCTTCCTGCCCCCACATAACTTTGGAGAGAAGGATCAGCCCTTGTTCTGCAAACCCTAAGTCAGAAACTTAGGGCCCATGGTAAAAATAAGATGACAGTGGAACTCATTATTTCTGAACTTGGTTTGGCATTGCCCAGCACAGGTTAATGGAACTAAATGAGTGGGAGTTTTGTTTGTTTGTTTTATTTTGTAGAATTCCTCAGAGACTTGATGGCACTAATATAAAGTACACAGCATTTCCCACAGCCTTTTACCATTGGTATGTCTCGGTACTATTCCATCCTGTAGATCCTGAGAAGTTGAAGATTTAACTTGACCCCCAAAACAGTTCAAATGAACTGGGCATTATTCTTTCCAATTTACAGATAAGGAAACTAAGGCCCATAGGAGTAGTCATTTGCCTGACACCAGAAAGCTCCATAGGAGGGTGACTACACTGGGGCCCTTCACTTCCAGTTTCTTCTCCGCTGTCCAGCAGCCTTCTAAAAAGTGGAGAGAGGAGCATCTGTGAAAGGGCAGATGCTGGAGGTCACAGGGCATGTGGGAAAGTACACCAAAGAGAGCTAATGGGAGAGGACATTTTATGTCTAAAATGTACTTATCTCTTCCCCCTTAAGAAGCTTTATGTGCTGGGGATCTATGAGCTTCGCCTCAAAACTGTTTATGTCAGGCTAAATTTTAATTCAGATCTTCAATTCTCCCTATACTCTCCTGTTACCTGCTCAGAAAATTAAAGTTTTACAAATTTTGTGGAGGAGATTCCAAGCTCATTCTTTTCCTTAGCAGTAAACCAGGGAAGGCAATGTAAAAAAAAACCTGACAAATTTCATGTTTAGCTCAAAAGCACCTGTGAGGAAATGTGAAGTTCATGTAATTGGGCAGTTGTAAGGGCGGCATCTGACACACCTGGAAACAAATGACTTGTAGAATCACCATGTTCATGGAGTCTGTGGGATACTTATACACAGGAAACTGTTCCCTCAAATGAGTCTATCTGGAAGCCATGGGACATTAAAAAGGTATTTTTTTTTTTAATAAATGCAATAGCCTCCCCCAACATATCCCATTGTCAGTTATATACTACTTTTGATGAAGCAAAACCGGTCTCCTGCACCTCACTAAAGTAGCTCCGGCACAGTGTGGGTCAGACATTGCTGCTTTCTCCTTTCCTCCTTGGTGTTCCTCTTCCTCCCATAGGATTAAAATGACAAGGTAAATTTCAGCCTGGGCCCTGACAGAATGATCATGAATTCCTAATAAGGGGGCTGTCCTGAATTAAGTAATATTTTAATGTATCAGTCATCTTGTTAGCATGTCTCACTAATATAGACAGGAAACAGGGGGGGGGGGAGGGAACAAACCACTTACCATAGTGACTTCTGAAGGAATAAGGAGGGAAAACACTGTATATGGCTCTTCTCTAGGAGCTTCACCTAGATCATTTACATTTAATCCTCTTGATTGCCCCCAGGTGAGTCCTATCATCCTTACATTAGAGAATGATAAAAAAAAAAAAAAGAAAGAAAGAAAAAAGAAAAAAAAATGGGTACCCAGCCTCAGAGATGCTGGTAAGAGCAGAATGTTAACTCAGGGGTCTATATGACTGAGACAGGGATTCCTTTATAAAATGATCTGTAAAAATAAAATGGTCTGCAAGCTAAATCTGGATCAGGCATATAGAACACATAGTCCAAAAGTCAGTTTGGCACTTGAGACAAAAGGAAAAAAAAAGGAGCAAAGGAAAATAATGCCCAGCAGTGGGCCTCCGAGATACAGGCATCTAATTAAAGGTCCAAACCTGAGATAAATACATGGAAACAACAGCAAGCCAAAGAGACTAAAATTAAAGGACAACTATTCAAAGTTTGTGACAACATCTGCATATAAACAAGTGGAAGACAGTGAAGCTGCAGAAGAAGAAAATTGTTTAAAAATGGTGGGGCAAGGTGGAAGTCTGAGTAGATACCGTATATCGCTCTATGTGAAACACTTGGCATATTCCAGATGTGCTAAGCACTTGACCTGTGTTATCTCATGGAACCTTGAATAACTTTATGAGCAAGTAGATCTCCATTTTTCACATGGAGAAGCTGAGTTTCAGTTCACCAGTCATTAGTGCTGAAGCCCAGGTTTCAACCCTGGCTGTCAGAATCCAAAACGCAAGACTAGCCACTAAATTTTCTTCTAGTTAAAGAAGCTTTCAGTACTGGGCTCTCCATCCCATTTGCTTGATTGGTTTAGTTCTTTCCTGAGAGTGGGGAGCAAGAAAAAGAGTAGGTTTCCTGACCCATGTAGGATCTCTCCTGGACCTTCCCACAAAAGGTTTGTTAACATGGAATTAATGCTACAGGCTTAAGAGAAAAAATGCCTCTTTTTCTTTTGTAACCCTTAAAGTTAGTCATACATTTTAATAATTTGTCTGACCTGTTTTTTAAAGCTATACCACATTATTCAGAACAAAGGCTTGTTCCGATTCCCTATGTAATCTAATCTTAACTTTCCTGTAAATTATTCCAGGGTATGGGGTGCAGGGAGGACTCACTTGAGAGCTGTTGAAGTGGGGAGTTTTACACCTAATCCCATATCTCTGTGATCTCAATAGCCCTTAATTAAAAAAATCTATTACTCTCTCTCTATCTTCTAAGAGACAAATTGGTTTAAGTATCTCCCATTCTACTGACGAAACTGTGAAAGGAAAGCCACTATGACTCTTAACTAAAATATATGCTCCCATATTATTTTCCTTGTTGTTAGAAGATCACACACTTAAAACAATGCTTGATTTCCCCTAATTTTATTCTAACGGGTTAGGTGTATTCCCTTCCCCCACACCAGAAGATAGTTCCTATCTGCCATTCATTTTGAAATGCTATTTTTTTTTTACTTCTAACACTAATGTATGTTCACTCTAGAGAATCTGGAGAAAAGTATGTATTAGGAAAAAATAGCACATAATTCCACAATTCTAAAAAAAGTGAAATTTTGGTGTACATCTGATCTTTTATCCCTCTGCATATAGTTATATATGTATATATACATGTAATTATAAAAATATATGTCTTTATGAATATAGAATTAGTATCCTGGTGTATATAGTTTTGTATAGTGGGTTTTTTTCTGTTATACACACAAAAAAATCATTTTTCCATATTATTAAAGATTCTTGGAAAGCATGATGTTAAAGTCTGTATGATCATCTACTCCATAGAATTCCAGTATTGAAAATTTCTTCTTTTCAGGGGATTTTATCTTTTGTATGTCAAGCACTAGGGGCATGAAAATGGGCCTACTGTGCTCATGCTCTCCAGGTCACAGAGGAAGACGGATGTCCACATAAATGACCACCCAGTATGAGAAATGCCACCAAAACGATGAAATGGTGGCACGAAACCACAAGGAAGACGAACCCCGGGTCAAGTCGAGAACTCAAACTTCAAATCTCACAATTTAAGCTCAGAATTAAAAAAATGAGGTGAGTGTTCACCAAGCCAACATCCAGAGGGAAGGCATCTTAGGCAGAGGGGGCAAATCCCCCTGATTACAGAGATTCCGAGAACATGGAAGAAAGCTTCCCAGAGAATCTGGCGAGTCTGGAGGCATTTCTGTGATGGAGAAAAGGAACCACACAGGAAGTTGAGGTAGGAGAGAAGTTATAGCAAGTTTTTATGCAAAGATGAGAGGAAGAGAGAGTAATACAAGGAAGCTATGCATCCCAGAAAGAGCTTTGCTCCCTATTTAATTTTTTTTAAGATTTTTATTTACCAATTCATGAGGGACACACGGAGAGGCAGAGACAGGCAGAGGGAGAAAAAGGCTCCCTGTGGGGAACCCAATGTGGGACTGGATCCCAGGACCTCGGGATCATAACCTGAGCCGAAAGCAGAAGCTCAACCATTGAGCCGCCCAGGTGCCCCTAATTTTTTTTTTTAACCATTCAACGTCATCCTTGGGGAATTACCTCTCTGGTGAGATAAAACAAGCTTGCAAGAGCAGCTTGATAAACCTCCAAGCCCTGGGGCCTCAATGTGGAATATCATCTGTAGAATACGTAAAACTAAAGTTTTAAACGGATGAGACATTGCCCAAATTTCTTATGTCTACCCCAGTCAGTAGCCTGCTGTCACTATAGGTTGCCTTTGGTGTCTGTAGTATCCAAGAAATAGGAAGTGTATGGTTAGAAGATGGAAACTGATGATGTGAGGTTCTAAAGCACAAATCAATCCTCTGTTCAACTTGCTCCTTGCCTACTAAATACCAATATTTCTGGTTCACTTACTTAGGAAAAAAAATCTGATTTTTTAGTAGTATAACAAGACCTTCCTTGCACTGGGAATAGAAATAAAGGACAAGCCATACTTTGATGCATCTACTCCCAAACTCGCACACTGCACCCTCTTTGTTCCCAAAAGTAAAACAAATCAAAGACATTGGAATGTAACCTAATACAAAATACTTCTGAATGTAGAATCTATTCCTACAGGATTTCCTTTGGATTTTTAATTAGATTAATTCCTGAGAATAGAAATTCATGGTACAAGAAGAGATTAGTATGCAAAAGGTATTTTTTTTCCTAATTCTGTTTTTAACAACTATACTGGTGGACATGATACTTAATGGCTTTTTTTATCATTGAGAGATATTTCCAAGCCTGTTTTCAGAATCCACCAACCCACCCTGTGAATTATTAGTCTCTCTCTGCACAAAGATCCAAATAACCACTCTACAGATATCTTCATTCCATTCTATTTCCCCAGACAGACAATGTAAGTTATAGTTAGCTTCCCATTAGGAACATAAATTGAGACAAGCAGTTTTGTAGACAATGAAAAAACACTGGACAATCCAAAAGTCAATAAAGGTTTATTGAATGAATGAAGTCATTCATAACTTTGACTTTGGAGTGAATAACAAGTTTTTGCTAGAAGCAGATTCATCTTTCTAGTTAGATCTTTTTTTGTTTGGTAATAGATTTTTAGACCACTGCAGAGAGCAAGCCAGCATTTGCTTGATTTGAGAAATGGATAGCATTTCTTTCTTTTTTTTTTTCTTTGGTACTGAGGCCTTGGGAAATTTTCCCCTAACTTCAATCCAAGTTTGTGGAAATCCTGCAACCCAGGACATCAGCTTGGGCTGAGCCACTCATGGTGAGCCGAGAGTGTTGAGATTGTGGTTAGCTGCCAAGGTGCTATTCTGAACACACAACATAACAGTTCACATTTTCTGGGCATATAACAATTGTCGGTGGGTATGGTAGCTTCAAACACTCCCTATGTACGTAAGTACATATTCTTTATAGGTTAGTGAAATACACTTTCCCAATCCTCAAACTCTGAAAGCTTTGTTCAAAACAATAGTCATCCTTTTTGTTTTGGTTTGGTTTTCCCAGAAAACCTTGCACTTTAAAGACTAGCAAGAATTCATAAACAATCTCCCTCACGTTCCATAACTACCAATGGCCCCACTGGGGAGATGTTTTGGGAAGAGTAATGACACTAAGGGAGGAATGGAAAAAAGCCATGTAGTCACCACAAAAATGCTAGACCTTAATAAATAGGGTCAGAAAACTGTGTAGAGGCAGAGTGCAGACAGACATCTACCTCTGTACTATGCAACCATGGCAGGGGTGAGGAAAGAACAAATCAAAGTTGGCTGAAAGAAGAACCTTTTAAACTGATATTTTCCCTCTCCATTTCTCATTTTCTCAAAGCAAAGCTGTCTAATATTTCTGCAATTACTCCCAAACCCTCTCATTTGAGTTTCCTTCTTCATAGGCAATGTATATTTTGGGGAGTGAAGAGAACTTCAAGTTAAACCTAGAAGAATGGAGAGAGGTTCCTAATTTTTAAGTTTTAAGATGTCCCAGCCAGTTCCCCAGGGAATATGGAAAGAAAAATCCAGGGCAAAAGTTCTCTCCATGAATTCTAAAGAACTGGATGTAGTTGGCTTGAGCATCCCCTGGCTATTCCTCTTGGAGATTAAAGAATGAATGATAGGGTCTAGAATAGCCTGCAGTCACAGCCGGATGGGTTGGATGATTCAATCCCAACCCTTGTCTTGGATTCTTCCTCTTATAAAAAGAATTGAGCTGCTCATCTTTTCTAACTCACTAGCTTCAATTTTCACATTCCTGCTTCTTGCCTCAGCAGTGCGGCCACACTATACTGCCATTTAGATCCTTGGTCAAACCTTTCCACCTTCACACACCACCCTCCTCCCCTAGAATTACCCCTTCCTTTCCTTACTTAATCCTCACTCTCTCCTTGCAGCTTCTTTACACAAGGCTTCCACAAACCCTCAGATTAAGTTTGGTCAGCTTATTACATCTTCTCTCATCGGCCTGTTTTCTCCTCCTTAGCAATCGTGAAAGCCGTTAACTTTATGCACTACTTGAAAATACAGGAGGAGGAACCACATTGTCCTTATTCACTAATGAATCTCCAGCATCTTGTTTTTTCTTTTCTCCTCTTCTCTCCAATGAAATAATGAGTAAATATATGTCCAACTTCTGAATTAAGGATTGGGCACTTAGGCATGTGGTCTTCCCTCTTCGTGTGTCTATGTCCCAATCTCGTCTTTTTAGATGGACTCTAGTCATACCCTAATGATCTCACTTTAGTTTGATAACCTCTTTAGAGGCCCTATCTCCAAATACAGCAACATTTTGAGGTACTGGGAGGTTAGGTTCCATTATATGATTTTGGGAGGTATAAAATTCAGCCCTCAATAGCCCTGCTTGGGAGGATTGCTTGGATGGGCACATACAATTATGCCAGCTATCACTATGAACTCTAGGTTGAACACATTCTTCATAATGACATACAAAGTGAGTTTTCCTTTCCTTATTCATCAAATGGGTGCCTCTGACTTGATAGCATCTCATAGAGGCTTAGTGAGAAATGAATGTTGGAGGAACCTTCACAGACTAGTTTAATACCCTTCTTTTACAAATAGAGAAACTGGAAAATATATCAACCTGGCCAAGATCTAACCAGTGAGTGGAGAAATTGAAACTGAACTTGAGAAATAGGAATACCAAGATTTGCTCCCAGATTTTCCTTCTTGCATTATCAGGATAATTGCCTCAGGTTTATTTCATTTAGCCTATCAGGGATGAATAATCTGTGGTCATATATAGTTCTGGTTATGAAAATCTTACAATTAGCTCCTATAATATATGTGGAAAGTTCCTTTTTGTTTTTACCCTAACATCTTGCCCAAATCAATATGCTAAGCAAAACCATAGGCATCACCTCCCCAAGGCCATGTCTATTCTTCTTAAAAAGGGACATTTATTCAAAATATAGAGGACTTAATTTTTTCCTGCCATCTTATGAAGGAAAAAGATGGCAAGACAGAAATAATCTATCATAATCTTTTCAAATATCAAAGCATTCTGCTTCCTATGCAGTCATTTTTAACCTGGGCCATGACTGTAAATGATAGCTGTCATAGAGAAAAGAATTATTAATCCAAAAAGATTCAGCTCTCACATATAGAATTCCCAAAACTAACTTAAATTCATGAATCATAAAATGTATCTGACACGCCACCAAATCCTCCCAGGCTCAAAGCTCAAAGGCTCTCAGAATTTCACTATACACACATCCTGAGGAATTTCAATTTAGGCTGAAACAAGGTCTTGTGGTGGAGCGATATACATCATAGCCACAGAAAGTTCCTTTCACTCCATAAGATTCTTCCCTTGAATACATATTGAGCATCTACTGTATGCTGGATGTGATCACAGGGTGGGTGTGTTTACTAGTTAAGGTCGGGTAGCATGCTGGGGAGGATTGACATTACCTTACCCCTGAGATGCATGAGAAAGGAAGAAATTCACTCCAGATCTCAACTACCTAAGTGAGAATCCAGAAGAGCATCCTTGATTCAAGTGGCTGCCACTTTCAAACTCAGGAAAAAAATGTCAAGGGAATTTAGAGAAAGGAGAGATCACTTAAAACTGTGGAGAGCAAAAAGTAGGAATTACTTTTATGGATGCATTTAGAGAGGAGGGAGCACTGTGACAGGGCATCAGAAAATGAAGAACACTTGAACTTGAGAAAGTGGGGGAAGAGTAAGGAAAAGAATGAGGCAAAAGACATCTGAAAGAAAATGTAAATTATGGGATACTTGCAATAGTGCTTGCAACAGTAATTAGTTCAGTTGCTGGATCAGGAGAGAGAGTGGTAAAAACAATCTTTTATTGAGCCTTTGTAGTGTTCTAGGCACAATAGTGAGCACTCCATATGCATAGTTTAATTTAATCTTCAAAAAACCCCATGAATTAGGTTCTATTATTTTCTCCATGAGAAAGTGGAAAGGCTTAGAAAGATTAAGCAATGTACCCAAGATCACCCAAGAGGCAGAATCAGATATTTAATTCCAGAATCTATGCTCATAACCATAACACTATTCTAGAATTTGATTAGGAGGAAAACCAAGTGCCAGAGTAAAAGCCTGACACCTTATTCTGCAAGTGTTGGGGAGCTGTGAAAGGTTTTGAACAATGAGAATGGCATAATTAACGTCATTCTTCAGGAAGGCAAAGGGATCTATGACCATAGAATGTGTGTCCAAAATACTTACAAAAAAAGACCTCCTCAGAATTTATACAGAGAGGAAAACAAAACAAAACAAAACAAAACAAAAACAAAAAACAAACAAACAAACAAAAAAAAACGATGCATAGCTATCAAGAACAAAGGCTATTTCCCACTCTCAACTACCATTAAGAAATTGACACAGTCACTAAGAGATTCCCCATCCTTCCTCACCCCCATTTCATGCATGGCTTCAGATCATCAGGCCTTGGGCACCAGAACAAAGAAAGCTATAGGGACAGATGACTCAAATCCTCATAGGTGGTTGTTGAAAGGTTAAACACACAAACTGTCTCATCTTTTAAAGCTATAGAAGCAAAAATCAATCACCCATAGAAGTATACAGGTTGGGAATTATCTAGGGCAAGTGATTAATCCCAATGTATATCCCTACTGCTCCCTCACCACCTTTCTGCCTTCAGTGATGTTAGTTATTTAGCTTTACAAAACTAACATAAAACTGGTGCACTTCTTACAGCAACTGAACAAAATAAAATGTGGGCAAGCGTTCTTTACCAGACAAATAAAGAGACAATACAAATTACCTTCCAAACTAAGAAAGAATCCACATTCTGAATTACCCATTTTACTGCTATCAGATACATGCTACACTACCTCAAGAGGTTCCCATTGGTATACCCAAATATTCGGTATCTGTGTCAATTTATTTTTTTGTTGTCCATAACTGGTATCTTTAAAACCACATATATGGGAAATTGCCTATTTGGTTACTAGAATTTGAATGCTCAAATCCTGTCATAAAGGAATAGAAGATCATATCATGGATTACATAATTCTTTCATCGACCACTAAATGAGTCTTTATTGAGACCCTATTATTTGTGAGGCACCATGCTGGACACTGGGAACAAAAGAACCAAGTTGACTTGAATAAATAAGTTAAAGAATTAATTAATTACACCTATGATAAGTGCTATAACGGAAAAAAAAAAGTACTGAGATAAGAATAATTGGTGTAGGAGAAAGAGGGCAATCCATTCCTTTCCCCCTGCATGGCTAGCTACAGTACATTCTAGATCATGATAATATGAAAAATCCCTTGGTGTTGGCTTTGTACTGAGAGCTAACTGTACTCTGATGAGGATGCTTTGTTAACTTAAATATCTCCCTAGCAGAGGACTCACAGCAGTTTGCAAATGGCATGCTCATTCATCACTGCAGCACTCCTGAGAGGCAAGAGAGAGGTTCAAGCCTCATTACCTCTATTTAAGAAAGAGGAAGGGCAATGACCAGCCAAATATCAAGGAACAAAGCAGCTGCAGGGTTGATGCTGTAGCTGAGCTCAGAGCCCACTGCTCCTAGCTTTTTCCACTAGACCATTCTTTCTGTCCTTCAGCCTAAATTGGCAACTCACACATGCCTGGAGGTTCTGGAAGCAAACCAGCTTAATCCCAACTCAGCAAAAGGCCTTATTTGTTACAACAAGAAAATTGTTCCCAATAGTCATTAATATGAAGTTTGTTTACCTAAACTTATAAAATTTCCTATGTGAGAAATCTAGTAAATGGAATCACAAACTGAATAATTTTGTTGAAAGTTTCAGCTGGTTTTATCCTCTTTACAACAGCAAACAAACTACATTGGAAGTTCCTTTGATGGAAATTCATGGTAGTCACATCAAGTGGAATTTATTATAAGGTAGAGTCATCATGAACCGCATTCAGAAGAATAGAAAACAGTTGTTTAAAAATTCAAAGGACATCAGAGAATCATAAATGAGTGTTCTGGAAGAGATGAAGAAGAATCACTTAATTCAAACCTTTAAAATCCCAGACATGGTTTGAAGCCAAGAAAATTAAAATGACTTTTCTAAGGTCTCACAACTATTAAGCCAGAACTCAAATTACAGTATTTTGATTCTAAATCCAGTGCTCTTTAAAGGTATCAGAATGTCAACACATCCTTGAGACACAGTGAAGATAGACATTGTGACTTAAGAATGCTGAGGACATTTTAGGGGCACTTGGGTGGCTCAGACAGTTGAGCATGCAACTCCTGATTTCAGCACAAGTCATGATCTCAGGGTCATGGAATCGAGTCCCATCCCTTGGGCTCCATGTTCAGTGGGAAGTGAGATTCTCTCTGTTTTCTCCCTCCCCCCTGCTACTCCCCCTACTCACACTCTCTCTAAAATAAATAAATAAATCTTTAAAAAATAAAATATCTTTTTAAAAATCCTGAGGACATTTTACTTATAATGACAAGATAACAGCCTATAGGCAACCAGGGCAATGACTCAATGATTTAAAGCCCTTATACTTTTTTACATTTAAAATTTTTTGACATAATTAAGGTACATGTGAAAATTGCAAGAATAGTACAAAGAATTCCTAGACACTTTTATCCAGATTCTCCAAATGATAACATTTTATTCTATATGTTTTAAATCCCAACCCCCCTTTTCTGAACTGTTTTAAGAATAAGCTTCAGATATGATGTCCTTTTATGCTTAAATAATTCAGTATACATTTCTAAAAATAGGAATATTCTTTTAGGTATTCTAAATAGAAAAATAAGAATATTCTTGAACATGACCTTAGTACAATGTACAAAATCAAGACAATTTAATGTTGATAAAATACTATAATCTATAGCATTTATTCAGATTTTTCCAGTTGCTCTAATAATGTTACTTAGAACAAAACAAAAATCCAAGATCACATGCTTCATTTAGTTTTTAATTTATAATCTGTTGTAATAGTTCTTTTTTGTTGTTGTTGTTGTTGTTGTAATAGTTCTTTAATCTTTCCTTGCATTTCATGACACAGATATTTTTGAAGAGGACAGGGCAGTTATTTTATACAATGTCCCTGTTTTCATGATTAGATCCAAGTTATACACTTTAAAGCTAGAATACCATAGAAGTGATGTTGAGTTTTTCTCAATATATCAAAAGGCATATGCTATGAATACATCCTATTAACCAATTATATCATTTGGTTATGGTAATGTCAACCAGGTTTCTCTACCATGAAGTTTCATTTGCCCTTTATAATGATCTTGTAGCAAAATACTTTGAGATCATGTTGATTCCTATTATTCTCACTTTCACTCCCTCATTTTAGCATCCATTGAATATTCTTGCTTGGGTCAGTTATTAATTGAGTTTGTCAAATAACAACTTGGCATCATTCCATCCTCCCTTCTACATTTATTATATTTGACTATAATGAAGAGCTTTCACTTCTTATTTGTTGTCGTTGCTTTTATTTATCAATGGACTCATGGATTCTTATTTTATTCAATAGGTTGTAATTCTTTATGATCATTATTTATTTTGATGCTCCAATTGTCCCTGGTTTGATCAGTGGGAGTTCCTTCAAGCTGGTCCTTATGTCCTTTTAATCTGTTCCCACCATTCTTGGAGAACTCAAAGAATTCACTCTTGTAAGGGTTTATAGAAATTAAACAATTGAGCTACAAGAAGCAGACTTGAATGCAAGCAGTTGAATTTGGGAGGTTATTCCAGGAAACAGGGAAACATTGAAACAGGAAATGGAAGAAAACTAGAAAAGGGTTTATCAGTGAGCTAGTAACCAATGTAGATAGCTAGAGCTAAATCCCACTGGGAAATTCTGGGCACTGTGTAGAACATATGCTTAGACTTCTCCCACTCAAAGAGGAGGAAACTGGCATGTTTATACACTGAGGTAAACAATGATCCCCAAAGATATCCCCATCCTAATTCACAGAGTCTGTATACCTTATAAGGCAAATTGAACTTTGCTGATGTGATTAGGTTAAGGATATTGAGATGGGGAGATTATTCTGGGTTATCCAGGCAGATCCAAAGCAATCACAAGGGTCATTATAAGAGGGAAGCAGGAGGATTAGTTATAGGAGAAAATGTGACCATGGGGACAGAGGTCAAAATGATGTGGTGCCACAAGCCAAACAATTCTGGAAGCTGGAAAAAGTAAGGGCACAGATTTTCCCTTGGATCCTCTAGAAGGAACACTGCCTTGCTGATACCTTGACTTTAGCCCCATATGACCAGTGCTGGACTTCTGATATGCAGAGCTATAAGATAATAAATCTGGCGATGCCTGGGTGGCTCAGCAATTGGGCATCTGCCTTCGGCTCAGGGCATGATCCCGGGATCTGGGATCCTTGTGGGAAGCCTGCTTCTCCCTCTGCCTGTCTCTCTCTCTCTCTCTCTCTCTCTCTCTCTCTCTTTCTCTCTCTTTGTGTCTCTCATGAATAAATAAATAAAATCTTTTAAAAAATAAATAAATCTGTATTAAGCCACTGAGCTTGTGGTAATTTGGTATACCAGCAAGAGGAAACTAATACATAACACCAACTTACTGGTTAGGGACTGTTCCTGGAGTGTTAATTCTTCAGTATTTCTGGCTTGCAGGCAGGTAAATGAACTAATGTGAGAAAAGCCTTCAGGCAAAGAGAAACCGGTGTAGGCATCTATACCTCAGGCTGGTGTGCATCCAACAACATAAGGACAGAACAGGGATGGCCTCTACTATATCACCACACTGCAGCCTATTTCCTAATCTCCCAGAGCAGCAAACACCTTCTGTTCCACCACAGCAATTCAGTCATTAAGTAAGCAGTGAGGAGTATTATTGAAAGAGGCAAAATCACACTTTGATGTCTCTCTATGAATCTCATCTTGGAATGTTACTGTCTTGCTATGAATTCTTAGCAATTTGAGATAAATGGCCTTGTATATTATCTGAAAAAAGGCCCCAGATAAGGACAGGAACTTATGATACATTAGTGTTGTTGTTTATAGAACCTAGCTTTGCAACATCCTCTGTGATGTTTAATATCCAAGTATCACAGATAAGCCCAAAGTTCAATTTTTAAACATCTACAGAGAAAACCCAAGAAAAATAAAGGATTTTAATCTATACTATAATCACAAAAGAAGTCTATAAAAATATTCTTAAATATTTGGAGATATTACTATGTGGCACTATCTATAGAAGGAAATGTAGGATATAAACAGTATAAGGAAATAACCCAAGTGAAATGAAGGCCAAGGTGAGTTGGAAATATCCACTGTCAACCTCTGACCATTAATTGCTCAATATGTATTCCTAAAGTTCCTTTTGAGCATCTTCCACTAATCAACCCATGCTGTCTCTTTCCACACTTCTACTTCATGTGCATGCATGTAGGGCAGTATTATAGTAAGGTTCTGGTATTGTGCCAAGTAGAGAACCACTGCACATGAAGAAAGGGTAAATAATAAGTGTTAGCAACGATATGGAGAAATCGAAATTTTGTATATTGCTGGTGGAAATGTAAGATAATGTAGATGATGTGGAGAATTGTTGGGCAGTTCCTCAAAAAGTTAAACAGAGTTACCATATGACCTAGCAATTCTCTCCTAGCCATATACCCAAGGGAACTGAAAACATAAGTGCACACAAAAACTTACACACAGATGTGATATCATAGTAGCCAAAAAGGGGAAACAACCCAAATGTCCATTAATTGACATACACATACATATATACATACACAGATGGCCCTTGAACAATGTGAGATTAGGGGTGCTGACCCCTCACACAGTAAGGAATTCATGTGTAACTTTTGACACCTCTAAAACTTAACCACTAATAGCTTAATGTTGACCAGAAGCTTTACTGATAACATAAACAGTTAACACATATTTTGTATGTTGCATGTATCATATACTGTATTCTTCCAAAAGAGTAAGCTAGAGAAAAGAAAATGTTATTAAGGAGATCTTCGAGTGCCTGGGTGACTCAAACTGTCCAACTCCTGATCTCAGCTTGATCTTAGGGTCGTGAGTTCACACTGGATGTAGAGACCTCTTAAAAAGAAATCTTAAGGAAGAAAAAATACTTTGCAGGATTGTAGTGTGAAAAATTCATGTATAAGGTCACTCACACAGTTCAAACCTGTGTTGTTTAAGGGTCAACTGTATACACACACACACACACACACACACACACACATACACACACACGAGTGCATGAGCACAATGGAATATTATTCTGCCATAAAAAATGGAGTACTGATACGTGCTCCTACATGGCTGGACCTTGAAACATGAATGCTAAGCGAAAGAAGCTATTCACCAAGGCCACATATTATATGATTCTATTTAGATCAAGGTCTGGAATAGGATAATTTTTAGGAAAAAATCTATAGAAAGTATATTAGTGGTTGTCAGGAGCTAGGAGAGGGAACAGAAAATAGGGAGTGACTGCTAATGGGTACAGGGTTTCTTTTAGAGTGATGAAAGTGTTCAGGAACTAGTGCTGATGGGTGCACAACTTTAGGACTATACCAAAATAAAAACCAACGAAGTAGATAGTTTAAAAGGGTGAATTTTATGGTATGTGAATTATATCTCAATAAAAACATGTGAAAGAATAAGAGAGAGATAGAATAAGTGGGCTATGCCTTCATTTAAAGTCTGTTATTTATAACAACCACCACATGTATAAAGCATTGACGTTGTCCTCAAACAATGCTAATTTTTATAAGTAAAGTGTGCTATTTTCCAAAAATTGCTGAAAGAGAAAGTGCATATGTGATTGGAAACTTTTTTTAAAAGATTTATTTATTTATTCATGAGAGACACAGAATGAGAGAGGCAGAGACAGGCAGAGGGAGAAGCAGGCTCCTTGCAGGGAGCCCGATGCAGGACTTGATCCTGGATCCTGGGATGACGACCTGAGCTGAAGGCAGGTGCCCAACCACTGAACCACCTAGGCATCCCTGTGATTGGAAAATTATCACTGAATCTACTTTCTGTTTTTAAGTCAATTAGCTTCATGTCTTTATATTCTCAGCATCAATTTGACTCTATGTGGGAGTTTTAGAGGGAACATTATCTGATAATATTATTTTCCTGCTTAAAAGCCTGCAGTAATTTGCTCATAGGATGAAGTCTGTCCTTCTAGAAGTATCATATTACACCCATCACAGTTTGGCCCGTGTCTGTAGCCTTTTTGTCCAACAATCCCCAAGCAGTGGCCCACCTCATCCTCACACCATCCTCTCATGCAGCATGCCACTGCCAAAGCCATCCCTCTGCCAGGTGGTCTTTACCTCCTAAAGTGTCTGGAAACTCCCACTCAGGTCATTGTCTAGGCACACCAAGAGGCACTGGGAGCATCCTGTATACATCTCTGTTAATGCCACCACCTGTGAGGACATGTTTTCAGGGAATTTTTTGTCCCTTTGCCTTGAACTTTTGGAGGTGGGATTGTTGCTGAGTCTTTGTACCTCAGTAACTACTACATTCACGGCATATAGGAGACAATCTATAAATGTCTGTTAGCTAAATGCAAGAACAAATATTTTAAGAGGTTCTTAAAAATCGAATTGAGAAAGCAAGAGGCAGTTTGATCTAGTTGCCAAACTCCTACTCTTCAAACAAGCAGACATGCCTTCCAATTCTAGTCCTGTCACTTGCCTGCTATGTGATCTTAAGCAAGTCATTTACATTCTCTCTCTTGAAAATTTTAGCATTTTAGAAAATTTTTCAGTTAAGAAACATTTAGACAATACAAAGTCAAATACTGCATTGTACAATTTAGATTCCTACATCAGGAGTTCGAAGAAGAGAATGGATGGGAAAATTTCTTAGAAAGGCAAAGAAAACAAGCAAGGTTCTTCTATGACCCACTAGGATCTGCTTCATACCAAACTGTGCACATAGAAGTAGGCCCAGCTATATGTTACTCTGTCAGATTACCCTCGCCTTCTAATTCCTCTTTCATGCTTTGTTCTTTTTCCCCTGACTCCTCAGAAACACAGTACTTCTGGGAGTTGAAAATTAAGTTTTCAAGAAGAGATTTAAAAAAGTGACTCAATTTTGCCTATAGAAATAAAGTTGAGAGACAGCAATAAGTGTGCTGTGTAAGAGAAGATAGACTCCCGCGCTGTACAGTTTCGGTAAATCCTATTTTTCACAAAAGTGATCTGCAAAGTTGGCAGTTGAAACATGAACTTGAGATGCTCAAGACAAGAGTGCTGTTTTTAAAACCCTCATTTTAATTGCAAAGTTCTCAGAAGTAGAGGCTCCTGAGTCAAACTGTATTGGGTCAAATACAGGCTCTGCCACTTACTGAGACCTTGGACAAGAACTTAACCTCCTCAAGTCTTTTCATTCATTTAAAAAATTAAGCTAATAATAGCAATTACTCCCACAGGATACTACTGTACATATGGAAAAGGTAATTCATATAAAATAATCAACACAGAGCCTACTTGCAACCTGTATACCTAGCCAATATTTCTCAGGTACGTACTATTTTTGAGATACTTTTGAGGCTGCACTGGCCATTGGGAATACAATTATGAGACTCACCTTTGCCCATAAAGTACAATGAAAATGCTTATTCCCTCATTCCCCCACTCCAACATGACATATGGTTAATAAAAGCATAACTACATGTTCAGAATACCTTGGAGAGAGAAAGTAGGGAGTGAACAACTTTTAAATAAAGACAATGGAGAATGTTTCAAAAAGGAAATTAGTCCTATGGCTACTATTTCTTCTTCTAAATGTCTTAGTCCCCACTTCTGCCCCACTGTTTAATTAGGACATTCTTTAATTTTTGCATTGGTTAGGGACTGCACAATTTTGACACAAATTCTTTACCTATGATAGTTGCAACAAAATAACAAGTTAATTCTGAAAAATTCTGAGAATACATGAGCACCTGGGTGGCTCAGTGGTTGAATGTCTGCCTTTGGCTCAGGGTGTGATCCCAGGGTCCTGGGATCAAGTCCTGCATCAGGCTCAGCAGAGGGAGCCTGCTTCTCCTTCTGCCTATGTCTCTGCCTTTCTCTCTGAGTCTCTCCTGAATAAATAAATAAAAATTAAATCTTTAAAAAAAATTCTGAGAAATGGTCAGGCCCCACAATTTGGATCTGATTACATTTGTCTTATTCCTTCCTGCCCCTGTTACTTTCCTCTCCAGGGGCAATGCGTATTTGTTTGTAAGTTTGGTAAGCTGAATGTACTAAGTTTCAGAATCCCATTTTTTCTTCAAAGAAATACTGAAGAATAGAAGGTATTTTAATGTCTTTGCTTTATAAAATTTCAAATAAGCATTTGTTTGTATCTAGATATTTAGTTCTTTGGTTTTCATTTTAATTGCCCACTTAGTGGAACAATCAATAATCCCTAAGGGCTGAGCTGCTAACCAAATAGAGATATTATTTTACACCCCATTTCTCTCTGTAGCTCTTGGATACAATGGAAATTATACTTAGTTTTTGTTTTTGTTGCTGTTGTTAAGTCTTGAAGTGTCTGAACAAATCTATCTAGTTACATAATACATTAAAAAAAAAGATTATTTTATGATTAGTCCTTGAAGCAAAGTAGAATTTTGCCATTTGGCAAAACAGGGGTAAAATTCCAGTTGACAGAGCAGTAGAAGCAAAATACAGAAGTATAAAAGTAAATGATATGTTCTTAGAAATGCAAATAGTCTAGTCTGACAAGAGCATGAACTTCCAGATGGGGAGCAGTGAGAAAGGAGGCAGGCTGAAAAAGTAGGTTTCCTCCAAGTACTGACAAACTGACTGATCATTTTAGTGATTGATTGCTTTAACAAATATTTATTAAGCACCTACTATGTGTCAGATATTATGCTGAGCACTAAAAATAAAATGAGGAATAAGACAGACATTGTCTCTGTCCTCATAGCACTTGCCTTCTAGTGAACTGCTGTTGGCTACAAGGTTGCCATCAGAGATTTTGTCCATTTGAGATCCACATAAAACTTTCACATGAGGACAAGAGCAAAACTTGATCAACCCAAATTACAAAAACATCAGTTTAGTTAGATATTTGGGGGAAAACTCATTTAAAAATTAGTGAAAAGACTAGTGTTGGTAATAACAGTACTATAAAGCTTTTCTATCTACATGAACAATATGGTTTACATTATAATATACACTTGTTATTTGATTCTTCATATAATCCTGTATTAGGTAAAAGAAATGTTATTACTTCAATTTACAGACATGGAAACTAAGGTGCAGTAAATTAAATGGTTTTCTCAAAGTCACAAATAAATTCTCAGATCTTGAGTAGAGGACATATAATCAACTAGGCCAGCCTGGGGAGATGTACCTGGAAAATCTAACAGGCCCTCACTTCCTCTGATGGCACCTACCTGAATTATAAGCACGGTTTTTGAAAGGAATGAACCAATTCCCAATTTAGGAATGTATTTTGTAAAATAAATATTGCGGAGTCAAGATAAATACCATGATCTGAATATTAATAATAGTAAAACTCATCCAAAACAGAGTACGTTCAAAGCCCTTAACTTTAATCCTCTAATCGTCATCATAACCTGATAAAGTAGATATATTATTAACTTCTGTGACACAGATGAGGACATGGAGGACAAAAACAGGTTAAGTGATTTGCCCAAAGTCACATAATTAATAAGTAGGGAAGGAGGCATTTGAATACAGGATTCTCTAGTTCTGGAAATGAAACTGTTCACCAGTGGGCTGTGTTCCCTCCAACATCTCCTACAATCATGTGTCATTCAACCTTGGGACCCAAGAATGTTATAGCACATAGTTATTGTTCTCAACTGAAAAAAATTATGAACAAAGCCAACTCTTTCTGGTGGGGAGCAGAAACTAGCCCTTTCCCTTCACCTATAAGGAACTCCTTATTTATGGGATCTAGGTGAAGACAAAAGTGTTCAGAAAAAGAAGGGGGCTCTGATGTGGCAGGTGCTTCATTCTACTTAAAGACCATCTCCTTCCTCCTCCCTCCATAAAATACTCCAATGTCTGGCTAACCACTTACTACTTCTCCTTGTTACCAACTTCTATGGACTCCCAGGTCACTTTCTATGATTCTTGAAGATTTTAGGTCCTGACTCACTTGTTTCTTTTCCAATACAACTCCTATCATAATTCCTGATGACTTTTTTTTTTTTTTTTTTTTTTTTTTTTTTTTTTTTTTTATGATAGGCACACAGTGAGAGAGAGAGAGGCAGAGACACAGGCGGAGGGAGAAGCAGGCTCCATGCTCCGGGAGCCCGATGTGGGATTCGATCCTGGATCTCCAGGATCGCGCCCTGGGCCAAAGGCAGGCGCCAAACCGCTGCGCCACCCAGGGATCCCTCCTGATGACTTTTTTATTTAAGATTTTATTTATTTATTCATGAGAGACAGAGAGAGAGAGCGAGAGAGGCAGAGACAGGGGCAGAGGGAGAAGCAAGCTCCATGCAGTGAGCCTGATGTGGGAGTTGATCCTGGCATCCCAGGATCATGCCCTGAGCTGAAGGCAGATGCTCAACTGCTTAGCCACCCAGGTGCCCCTCCTGATGACTTTATTGTCCACTTAGATAACCCTTCCAATCACATAGCTTCTTAATTCCTTAGCTTCCTTCCTTTCTTTCAATGACTTTGCCCCCCCCCCACCATGACCTCAGTCACTTATCCCCACAGGCATACTTGGAATTTGTCATTCCTAACAACCCTTCATACTCTCAGTTCGAATATCCCACTCACCACCTACCATCCCCTATCATTCCAGCTCACTCTGATAATTCTTTGTATACAACCAAGATAAGCAATCTATTAGTCACAATGCCATTCTTCTGTCCTCTACACCTCCCATGTTGTCATTTCCTCCTTACCCAGTTTTTGTTCCTGATATATCATTACATTCTTTGAGGTACACACAACACCCATTCCCTTGCCCAACTTCTTGTTTTCACACTTTCCACCCAAACTCCACCCTAGCTAGCTCCAACTATTTTTGTTTTGTTTTGTTTTAAAGATTTTATTTATTTGTTCATAAGAGACGCACAGAGAGAGGCAGAGACTCAGGCAGAGGGGAAAAGCGGACTCCCCATGGGGAGCCCAATGAAAGACTCGATTCTGGCACCCCAGGATCATGCCCTGAGCTGAAGGCAGATGTTCAACCACTGAGCCACTCAGGCATCACAGTTGCTGTCATTTGACAACAGTCCCCTAGGAGGTTAGTGTATGCCTTGACTGGAATGCAGGGAGGCTTGCTCTTAGGTCTTCCCTAAATTTGTTCAGACAACTATTAGAGATAATATAATTCCTGCTTCCTGCCCTCTCCTCACACATAGATGCACCACGAGGTCCATCAAGTGTGAGCTCTCAATTAAGTGTATGCAGACCTTTTGACCTCACCATAACTTCTTCCTGTACTTCCTCTTGCTAGATAAAATCTGTAGACTAAGGTCCAGATTTTGCAGAGAACAACTCCATAACTGTCTAGATCATCATCCACCTGACCCTCTCTGCCACTAAGTTACCCTGAAGAGAACTGTGTAAAAACTGCATGGAGTTGCCTGTTTCATTGTTTAGTCTCCAAATGCCATCTCAGTTTGAAGGATACTTTACGGTCCCTCCCCATCCACCTTCTAACAATCATCTCCTCCTCCAGGAAACTATTTCCTCCTTGGCTTCCACAGCACCATATCTTTTTTGTTTTCTATAACAAGTCCTTAGTCTTGATTGATGGTTTCTCCTTATCTCCCTGACCTCTTGACAGGGTTCAGTTCTCACACTCCTCTCCACCAATACTCCAGTCTCAGGGCTTAAATTGTTATCTGCACATTTATGGCTCTGAAATTTCATCTCTAGTTCAGACCTCTATCCTGAATTCCAGTCTTCAATATACAACTGCTTACTTGACATCTTTATACTGATGCCTAACAGGCATTTTAAAGTTAACACTGTTCAAAATTGAACTCTTGATCTTTCCCCCAAACATGGTGTACCACAAATCCTTTCCATATCAGTTAAGAGCAACTCCATCCTCCACTCATTCAAACCTCAAAATTCTTATCACCCCTAACTCCTCTCATATCACTTATATGTTCTACTGCCAAATATTCTTGAGGGAATAGCTAGAATGATTCTATTGAAGTGCAAAACTGAGCACATAATTCCTTAGCTCAAAATCTGCCTACGGCTTCCTAGCTCATTCAGAGTGAAAGCTGATAATAACTGGTAAGGCTCAATATGAGCTCCTATCACTCTGCCAACTGCCACCATGACCTCCCTCAACTCCTACACTCATACTGAATCTTCTGCTCCTGCCATACCAATCTTTTTGCTTATGTTCAAACACTCCAGGCTCTCTCTTTCTTCTGACGGTCTTCACATGCAAATAATTCTTTCTACTCTATAAAACTTTCTGTGATGATGGAAATGTTCTAAACTTGTACTGTCCAATATGGTAGCCACTGGAAAACTGTAGCTAGTAAGCACTTGAAATTCATCTAGGACAACTGAGGAACTGAATTTTTAATTGTATTTATTTTAATCAATTCAAATATAAACAACTATAACTATAGTTAGTGCCTACTCTTAGAGCGAGTCTAATGTGCTCTTCTCTGACAATATTCGCATGGCTCCTTTCCTCACTTCTTTCGGGCACGTGCTCAAATGTCACTTTGTCAATGACAGGTCTTCTTTGATCAAAATATCAAAGTACTTAATATAGCAAGTCCCTGCTTTGTTTTTCTAAATTTTGCCACAATAATTAGAAATTTCATACATACTATATGTTTTATTTGCTTGTTTATGTATTGTCTATCTTCTCAAATAAAATTTAAGATCCATCAAGTTAGAGAGACTTCAGTCTGGGTTTTTTTTTTTTTTTCAGTGCTATATCACCACTGCCTAAAATAGTACCTGGTACATAGTAAAAGATCAATAATTAGTTACTGATTTGATTCAACAAGCAATCCTTGTTAACCATTAACTTCTTGAGCAGCCTAGAACAAGTCATAATCTGTCTTGTACTCAGCTTTTTTCTTCTTCCTATTATTATCTTACATTGTACTTGTCTGATTTCTTCTTTGTAATTACATCAATTTATACATTCTTCATCTGTTCATTTGCTTACTATCTATCTCCTCACTGGACCAAAAACTCCCAAAGACTAGGGCCTATGTTCATTTTATCAATTTAGCATTATGCCTAGAAGATAGTCATTGTTCAACAAATAAATAGCCTTTCTGGATTATGAGGCAATGAAGTTTAATGTTCAATAGAGTCTCAATAAGTATCTATTGAAGAATTATTTAATCTTCAAAACTAACTAGAATAAGTAGATACCTTCCAACTTGGGCATTCTCAGTTCTTAGAGAGGGTTCAGATATGGGTCCACACAACTGCACAGACTTTAGTTAAAGGTCAGCTCTGGTGTGACTTGGAGAACTATCTTATAGGACTGTGGACCCTGAAAGGGCCCTGGGGGGTGTTTGGGTGCTCAGGAAGAGCTGGCATTATACCAGCCTATCAGATGTGATTGAGTGCCTACCATCTGGTTTTTCTCCCTTCTTTCACTGTCCTGGGAGGTTGTGGCCATGATTATTTTGCTTTAGTGATTTTGTGAATAGGCTCTGGAGGGCCTTTTCACATTGTTAACACAGCACTGTCATAACACCTGACAGCTTTGTTAAATGGCCATCCCCTGGCTCAGTCTCCAGCTCTCCTTCCACCCCTATCCATGACTCCAAGGCAGCAGTTCCTGTTAACAGGACTTTCTCTCTTTACTATGTGCAGCTTGAGAAAACAGCAGAGACAGGACACTATATCAGCAGTAAACTTGTCCATTCACTTTTAACATTTCAAGTCCATAAAGTATGCTTTACTGCTAGCAGAGAATGGGGACTTTTCCTCTTTGTTTGGCAGAATTGTTTACAGGGACTCAACATTTTCTAAAAGGCATTGGAACTCCCAATTTTTATTATGTTGATATTACATTAATAGAAGTGGATCTTTGTTATTGTTATTGTTTTCATTTAAAAATCCCATTTATTAGGGGTGCCTGCATGGCAGTCAGTAAGCACCTGATTTTTTTTGGTTTTGGCTTAGGTCATGATCTCAGGGTCATGAGATCAAGCCTCATGTTGCACTCTACATTCAGAGTGGAGTCTGCTTGAGATTCTCTCTCCCTCTCCTTCTGCCTCTTCTGCTCATGCGTGCTCTCTCTCTCTCTCTTTATCTCTCAAATAAATAAATAAATCCTAAATAAATAAATAAATAAATATTTTTAAAAACAAAAATCCAATTTATTCAGCTCAATGGTACCTCTTGCTTTTTATCTAAGAAAAATGTATGATCACCTCCAAATCACCTCACTATAGAAAAAATTAAATCAGATCTTATTTTGATACCTCCCAAAGTTAGTTATCTTTTTCTTATGGCCTTAATGCTACTAACAATAAGCAATAATTGAACACATATTTGTGATATGATTTTTTAGTATCAAAATCAAAGTTTACTTTATAAATCTTTAATTTATGTTAAGTCAATCTATCAAAAGCTAGAAATTTCAGAGATCTGAAACTGTCTTTAGTGCTCTAAGAATTGCAATCTAATTCAGTTTTCAGAGACAACAGAAAAGGACCATCACTTATATGGTCCATTTTCAAAAAGTAATTTCTGTAGCTGTCCCTCCTTACTCCAAAGACTGTGTGATGGCCTATGCTCTGGTTAAACAACCTCAGGGACTTTCAGTTATTTACTGTCACTAAAGTGAGAGACACCTTTAAAAAGTTGTCCCTATAAATCCAGAGAAGTATCTAAGCTTCTAAGTGTCTTATTGTTCTCCCTTCTGATTCTCCTCTGATTTCTTATTTCTGACAAATCTCTGACAGCAGTGTACAAATTAACTTTCTACAGGAAAAGAAAGAAAATCCCTTATGATGAATACTTAGGGTAACATTGCTGCATCTCACTTAACTGCCAAGTGGCTTTAGTCCGCAGTGAACTCAGTGATCCTAAAACAAATTCAATATTTTCTCTTGTTGGCAGCAAACCTTACATGGTTAAAATCTTGGTGCACAGAGTGAATATGAAATGGAAAAAGAGATAAACATACAGAATATAATGAATAATTGTGATCTTATTTTCAAGGATTTTAATAACACAAATTGAAATTCTAACAGTATTCACATAGTTATAGATCAAATCTACTCCAATGAAAACTCAAGATTTATCTCTATTTGTAAGTAATTTTCTATAAAATTATTCTCTTTTCCAAGCACAAAACCCATCACAACTTCCTTAATTTGGGGGGAAAATGCCTAAGATTATACAATTAACTTCCTGGTAGGTTTCCTGATTGGATTGGCTACCCTGGTGGCATTTCTGCTGCCTTAATCCTGTCCCAAAAAAGAATAGAGGTGGTTAGAATAGAGAATGCGAAGACTAAATGAGGTAAAATTTCATTTAGCAGACTTGTATTTACTTGACATATCTCTTTGGCTTTTGTAGTTTATATTCATGTAATGTGAGGACAGGGTGGAGAAGTGGTGTCATGTGGTGAAAATCATCCTGGCTTGAGGTCAGGGGACCTTGATTCTAGCCTGTGACACCTCTAACTATTATGTGACTCTGTGCCAATGTCCGCCTGCCATTTCCCTCATCTACTAAATTAGGGGGTTGAAAAAGCTGTTCTCTAAAAGTCTGTTCCAACCCTAAAATTCTGTGATTTTTCAATAAAATATAATGACTTATGTAAAAGTGCAGAAATAATTCATTCAATCAAGTCAATTGCCTTAACCTAAATGATTTTTGGTTTCAAAGTTCAAAAGTAATTACAAAGAAATGGAGGGGACAGAAATGAGTTGCCAGTTAAAGCTAACAGACATTACAACCAACAGCTCACTTTCCTGAAATGCACATTGACAATTAGCAATTAACATCTTCTGGAAACAAGTAAATTATCAGGAAGCCTTCTGGCAAAAGGGGGTCATAAAGTTTCATTGTACCACTTAACAGATATTTTATAACATGATAAATTAGGTACCTTTTCATCCACTATAATAATATATTTTCTACAATAATTAAAGATGATTCAAGGCCTGATGCACTCTGGCTGGGCCTGATCCTGAAGAAATTACTTGTTTGATAAGATTTTGGTATATTTGTGCCAAAAAAAAGAAAAGAGCCATAAGCTCATAATATCTTTTGGTAGTAAGTAACATAAAACTGAATCTTCCAAAAGGAAAACAGTGACTCAATTAGCTGCAAATTATAGGCTTAGGCCTGGTTTCAGGTAGGTCTGGCTTCAGGAAATAACACAGTGTTATCTTTGGGCTATGTTTTGCCCTGTCTTGGCTAATTTTCAGGTTCCACAAGAAACAACATGGGTAACTGCCACCAAACATGGATGATTGCTGAACAGGTTCAATTTCAATGCTGTTAAGTACTTCTTTTCCCTAAAAGTCAGAGTGGAAGTCCTAAGCTTGGTTATTACTAGCTTGAATTAAGTCACATGACAGCACTTGAATCAAGCAACAGCCTAAGGACAAAAAGTGAGACCAGATTAGTCCTGGGTCATAAACCAGCACCCTCCTCCACCAAACTCTGAAAACTCTGCCAGGTATGAGTGGAAGTAAAAGTTTCTTCAGGGAAACTAGTGTTAGCTAGAAACCAGGTTGATTGTGGCTAGGTTACAAATTACAAGTGTTAATTTCATGCCTGAAATAACATGAGTTCTTAGAGAAGAGTCACAAACTTGAAAAGCATCTTAGTGATACCAATCTCATATTTTCATTTAGGGCCAAGACTTAAGGAACCTGAAGTAAAGCCTAATGGTTAAGTTCATAAGTTTTAAAATCAGACAACCCTGGTTTTGAGTTCTGATTCTATCATTAATTAGCTCTGTATCTCTGGGCAAATTACTTAACTGAACTAAGCTTCACCTGAAAATAGTAATAGTCATTGTCACACCTCACAGGGTAAACATAAAGATTAAATAAAATAATGGATGTACAGCACCTTGCAAAGTACCTGGCACTTAGTGTCCAATAAATGACACCTGTTATTTTTTGTTTTTGTTTTTGTTTTAATTTTTTTGACACCTGTTATTAATAGAAAGAAAAGACTTGCCGAAAGTCACACAACTAATTAATAGCAAGGCTAGAAATAAAACTGAGTCCCTTGACTTATAGCTCAGTTATAAGTAAATCAAGGTGAAATTTAATAGCACCCAAGTCAATTATATCTGAAACATCATAGAAAGTATCAGTTTTTCTTTCCAAATTGCTACCTGGACCTCACAGTTCCCATTTCACAGAGCAGCCATGTAATGTCAACATCACCAGACATAACTGAGAAGGGGCTGTGAAGGCCTGTCATATTTTGCTCCACCAACTTATTGAGAGATGGGTCAGTTAGGTGGTAGAGACAAAAAGTGTTCTAGGCACTAAGGCAGAAGGGATCACTATGGGCAGGTTAGTAATCACATGTCCCAAATCACTATGGGACGTATTTGATTAAAGAGAAAGGGAAAAGGGACTCAAGATGATGAGTTCAGTATAAATGAAGATGCAAGAAGAGATGAATATGATGTGGGAGAGTGAAAAGAAAAGCATGAAGGACAGAGTAAGAAGCAGGAAATTAAAGCTGAGCAAGACAATGCCAGTTCTGGATTCAGGAATGAAGAGAGGCAGCATGTGAGTAGATGAAGGCTCAAGAGCACAAACCAGCAAGGAAAGATTCTTGAATAGCCATCTATTCAAAGCATTCATTGGGTCTCCAACTTTTGGCTTGACCCTCATGGTGTTACATGCACTGATTCCATCCCCTACTTAGTTCTTTCTCCTCTCCTGAATATGCCCCATGCTCTTACCCAAACACACTGCTCACTTTGCAAAACCTGCCTAGCATGCCCCTCCTTGTCTGTACTAATTTCCACATGCTGTTTCTTACACTTAGGATACCTTTCTGCTCTCATCTCTGCCTGGCATATTTTCACTCACTGTAATGCCCAAATAATAACCTTATTCATAAATAATCATTCCTTAAAACTGATGATAGAAGAATTTACTTCATATCCACTGTCTTTTAATAACACTCTTCCTGGAGCCCATCACATTCCAAATTAGTTGTGATTTCTCCCTCCTCTGAATCCCATGCAGGAGTAATAGCAAAAATGACAATAATGATGGTAATGATGATAATACCATCCTTTAATAAGTACTAAGCACTATCTAATTTAATGTTTGTAAATTCTTCATGAACAATTTTGTCATTCCCATTTCATAGATAAGAATAGTGAGACTCAGGGAAGGTATGTAAAATTCCCAAGGTCACACAGCTAATTAATGGCAGAGCCAAGGCTGGAACTCCAACATCTGTGTTTCTAACTCATTGTGTTATAAGAGAAGATTGCTCTTCTTTCATGGCATTGATCATGAACTGTTTTTGATATTTATCTATGTATATGGCTTCACTTCTTCAAATGTTTAATAGTCCTTCAAAGGTTTAATAGGGAATGGAACATGCTTTTACCTATATTAAGAACTGTAATCTGTTATCTGTAAAATAATATTTGTATAGTAACTTTGTAACTTACAAAGCACTCTAACACACTACTGTATGGAAGTCTTATCATAATCTTATGAAGCAAGATTCATTTCCAACCTGCACATGAGACAACAAAGTTCAGATGATTGAAATGACATCATCAAGGACATACTGGTAGTAAGTTGTGCACTCAACCAAAATCTGGTGGCAATTGTTGGAGTTGTTATATAAACACTGAGTTCTCTCATCCTCTCCCGAGATAGTTTAGAGCCATGTGTTCTATACCTGTTGCAAGAGGTGCCCAGTGAGAATAAGCTCCAGGTACTTACAGTAATGACTTACTTGATCACATATCCTTTGTTAGTTCCTTCCTGGTCTTAATTCTTCACACCTGGACTGGAATTTCCTGCGATTACCTCCCAAATAAACTATTTGCACTTAAATTATTTTCTCAGGCAGGGTCTGCTTCTAGGGAAACCAAAATTGAGACATTCTTCCTGAAGCACTTTTCTCCCAGTGGGTTAGAGGTGTGAGGTTAGGAAGGTAAAATAATCAGGAATTTTAGGCTATGTGATTTCCATTTTCAATTCCTTAAAGGAGAGAGGGGGTTATTACAAAAAGAGTCAGTCAAAAAAAAAAAAAAAGAGTAGTCATTTAATAGCCTGCAGCCTGTAAAATTCATTGCAAGTCAAAACTTCTGCTTAAAGGGGCCCTGATACTAAATTGACAGTTGACTTGGAATCTAAAATAGAATTGGTTAAAACAGAGTAGAGAAAGATTTTCTTCTGCATTTCTCTGGTTATTTCCATTACAGATAGAAATATTCTGACACTTGCTCCTTTGCTCTGATTGCAGCTTAAGGCAATTTCTGAAATTCTTAGATTGAACTGGAACCCCCATTTATACCAGGTAGCACAGCTTATTCTCAAAGTCTCAAAGCCTAGCATGAAATCAAGGGTCTTGATGTGGTCAAGGAGTATTAAAATAAAAATAAACCAATAAATATGAAAACAATTTAATTTAAGGAAGGAGTGCTCAGGGAATGGTCATATATAAATATATGTACAGCAACACACAAAGCTCACGGTACAACTAATGTTATTTTGAGTTCACGGGGCATTTTTGGTCCAGGGAATTATCTGAATCCAGTGGTAGCTTATTATTCTTTTAAAATCTCTGGCTCTCACCCCAGAGGGAAAAACTGAAACAGATACTTTAAGTGGCAGAGCTGGGCTGATACCTTGATAGCAGGTTCATGAAGAATACTTCAGATTTAGGGAAAACATATTGTTCTAAATCTTAGCTTAATTTTCTGTCAGTGAATGAGGAAATATGTTTATATCTAAGAAGATCCTACACAGGTATAAATATTTTTATTTGATATGACTTTTAAAACCATATGTCCAGGTAGAGTCCTATGATAAATTGGAAGTGGGAAGCTCCTTAGAAGCTCTGGTTAAGATGTCAAAGATGATAATACCTACTTTAGAGATAGAAAAGAGCTGGCATAGAGCTGAGAAGTGATGTTCAATTGGCCCTACAGCTAAATCAACAAGGGAACTCCAAGTAAAACCTCTGTAAGTTCAAAAACCTCAGGGATAGCTTGGCACAGGAGAATGAAGGAGTTTAAACCCTATGACTATGTATTAAAACTCTGAATGTTATCTAGGTTTTCAGAGCAACTTTGTTTAGAGGATTATCTTGATACATAATGGTTTCATTTATTCTCAGGATATCCCTAATGGGTAAACTGTTGGAAGACACTGATCTTCACCTCCAAGGAGTAAAAGAAAACTGTCATGGTCCCAAGAAGGTTTGTGAATTGACAGTGGGCAGAACTGTGAAGATCTTTTTTCCCCACTGAGATTCAATGTCATCCAAACAAAAATTCTTAATTCTGGAAAAAAATAGAGAGTGAGAGATTTGAGTATCTAGAAAAGTGGATGCCTGAGGAAAAGGTAAAAAAAAAAAGTCATTGCATTCTTTTTAAGATTTTATTTATTGATTTGACAGAGAGAGAGAACAACAAATAGAGGAGGTGGCAGGTAGAGAGAGAGGAAGACTGACTCCCCACCAAGCAGAGTCCAAGTGGGTCTCGATCCTAGAACCCTGGGGTCATGACATGAGCTGAAGGCAGATGTTGAACCCACTAAGCTGCCAAGATGCCTCTCATTGCATAAAGAGATAAAGAAAAGCTAAAGCTAAAGAAAGCTAGAGCAAATTTCATTTGCTCAAATGAAGAGCTGAATGGACCCAGTCAGGGTTCCGTCATGCCAAGATGGGCTCTGTTAATGATGATGCCATCATGGACAGAGCGAAGGCTGTATTTTAGGTAGTGTTGAAGGCATACTCTTATGTACATCTGGCAATTATTCTCACTCACTTATCCTAAACTAAATAGGTTAAATAAAAGTGACCTGAAGTGAACTCTTTGTCTTCCTCCATATCCTACAGAAACCTGTGAGGCTGGAGTCAATACTTAAATAAAATGTCTACAAAATTGCAAATAAAAGCTATTCTCATTAAGAGAAAGCCCCAGCGGAGCTCAAACATTTCACTCAATACCACAATGGTTTCTCAGGCTGATCATTTATTAAACTTATGTTTATCGCATGAGGTAAGCTGGTTAGGTTATATTATTTCCATTTCAGAGATTATGAGGCTGTAGTTCATAGTAATGAAAAGATACCACGTAATTCTTCAGGTTTAATAGCATGTAACTATGTGGAAAATAGCATTTACTATAGTGGAAAAAAAAGATACTGTTTGTTTGGTTTCGATTATATTTCAACCAGAAAAGTCAATAGAATGGCCTAGATGTTGGATATTGACATTTCTGTTCTTCTCATAGGCTGTGATGCTCTTTCGATTACTGGTTTCTCTATTTATTTTCAAAGGTGGACTTGTAATTGTAATGGTAATTGCCAAGGTAATTCTTCTATTATTACTCTGCTCTTTGGGTGCCCTTTTCTTCAGCTAAAGGTTATTGCACCCACTAATCAGAAATATGGAAAATGCCCTCAAAGGTCATTTCTGAATCCTTGTCTTAAAGAGAAATCTCGCAACCTAGTCAAAGTCTTTTGCTATTTTCCAAAAGAAAAGAGTTTCACAGACATTGTTCTCATTTGTAAGAAGTTACCAGTATTAACTGGAAGATTTTTGGGGAGTGGGTGGGAATTAAACTGAGAGTCAAGAGACCAGGGTTCTAGTTATACCTGTCACTAATTGGCTATACACTCTTGGATAAAAACATTTAATCATTTCAGGAACAAATTTCCCATTTGCAAATATGGGAATTGGAATGAATGATCTCCAAGGTACATTCCAGCCCTAGATCTCTTATAATTTCATGACAAATATATTGAGTTACTTTTAAAAAAAAAATACTTCACAACAGACTCTAATGAAATGTTGATATTCTATAAAGCAAAAATAAAGAATTATTGTCTTGTGAGATAGAAGCTGTATTTATACCACAGAAACTGAGGACAGGAAGAAGGAAAAGTTTGGGGTTGGATAACGCTTTAACTACATGATAGGTACTTTATTCACCCTTGAAATCTTTGACTAAAAGGCAATCATCTAGGGCCAAGCATAATTCATCTCTGGCATAAATCATAGGGTACTTTGGAAAAGGATGTCCAGTTTTCAAAACAGCAGGATTTCTAGTCTTCTGTTAAAGCTAGATATCACATTTTTACCCTGAGTAGCCAGAAGGAGATTAGAAGGTGGTAGTCTCAGAAAATAAACCCAGGTCAGATATCTATGAAAACTTACATGACAGAACAAAATATACTAAAGAAGCCATCCAGCAAAGAGGAAATGAATTGAAATAGTGATTGCTGTCTTAGAAAATTCATGCTTCTACTTGTGTTAAGAGGGAAACATTAACTCCCAGGAGGCCCTTCTACCTCAAGAATTCTATGATTCTGTGGCTTTATGTTATTTCCAGGTTATTTAATAATGCATAGAATTATTTGAAAGCAATGTCAACCTAACTATAATTTTTCTGTTCATTCAGACATAGTATCTCTTTTTTAAAGATTTTATTTATTTATTCATGAGAGACACAGAGAGAGAGAGAGAGAGGCAGAGACACAGGCAAAGGGAGAAGCATGCTCCATGCAAGGACCTGATGTGGGACTCGATGTGGGACTTGATTCCAAACTCCAGGATCACACCCTGAGCCGAAGGCAGACACTCAACTGCCTAGTCACCCGGGCGTCCCAGACATAGACCCTTTTTTTGAGGACTTCTTTGTTGGCCATAAATCACTTGAATAACAAAATAAGACTTAACCCAAATACATTAATATCCTGAATTTTCAGGTAATTCTCTATAAAATTGTAGCTATATGGAAGAGTTATCAGCCTAAATTCAATTATCATATTTACCAATTCCAATGATCCATTTTACAAACTATTATTATCCATTGTTTCTAAAATCCATTTGGTTTGCATAGTATTTTCCTTACTTAGTTAGAAATGCAAAATTACATCTCAGAGTAAAGGTTCATACCTTGTGATAATTTGCCTTTCCAAAATCAAATAGGCAATTGTCCTTTGGATAATAATCAGCATGAACTCTAACCCAACTTTTATTTACTTGGCCCTAATGAAGTGAAGGGTTCCATGTTTTTAGCTTTTCTTGGTGTTCTTTCTTTTTAAGTGGGCTTTTAAGAATGTTTTTCAGCAATGTTTTACATCTTTAAGTGCAAATGATACGTAAGAATTTGCATTTGCCAAGTTATTAGGCTAGGATAAAACTGGCTGCTTGAGAAAGCTTATGGTAAATGGTAAAGTACTTCACCAATGATAATTATAATGGTAACAAACATTTGGGGCAATGTAGAGTGGTGATTAATAGCACAGACTTTGATGGCAGAGCAACCAGGATTTGTTTTTGTTTTCTGTTTTTTAAAAGATTTTATTTATTTATTCATGGGAGACATGGGGGGGGGGGCAGAGACAGGCAGAAGCAGGCTCCATGCAGGGAGCCTGACGTGGGACTTGATCCCGGGTCCCCAGGATCACACCCTGGGCTGAAGGCAGCGTTAAACTGCTGAGCCACCCAGGGATCCCCCACGACCAGGATTTGAATCTTGCCTTATTTTCCGCCATCTGTATGACTTTGGGAAGTTTCCTAACCTCTGAATGCCTATTTCACTGATCTATAAAATGCAAAAAATATCAATACCTACTACCTAGGGTCATCCTAAGTGCAAAGAGTATTTGTTAGCATCTTATATAATGCCTACTCAATGCATGTTAATTATTATTATTAATTATATTACCTCAATAAATATTTTGATAGGAAAAAATGTATTGATCAATTAATTGAGTAGATTATTATAAAGACTAAATAAGAAAATATATGCAACAGACCTAGCACAAAGCCTAGATAGTGCCTTATTTCATTGCCTTTAAGACATCATCCATTATAAGGTGCACCATTATTGCATATGCCTCCAAGAAAAAAAATTTCTGTGAATTAGTTGTAAGGCACCATCAACCAAGAGACACATCCATATTGCAGAGAGATAAAATTCTGGGGGAAAAAAGCACCTAAGAATTGATTGGATATAATAGATTCAAATAAATAATATAATGATAAAAAATGAGGAAGAAGAAGAAAAAATAGAAAATTCTCATATTAAATTAATTTCTCAGTGACCTAAGATCTATATGTGAATTTTTCATTCACTAACATACCCCAAATTATAATTCTTGTTAGTGAGGAAGAAAATAAGGAACTTGCCAGAGAGAGCCAATAAAGAATCACAAAATATAATCATGGTGAATTAGCCATATATCTCCCACAATATTTATGGAATCCTTGTAGAGAATGAAAACTTCTGGTCACTTGTCCCCTGCCCCACCTATTTCAAGTATCTTTTCTACAGCATCTCTAAAATGCACAGAAAATATTTATGTTGCAATTCATTCCAGAGCCCCTTTCAATAAATCTTAGAGTTGCTCCTGTAGAAATGTAAATTCCTTGCACAGGCTGACACTGGGGTAGGTGGGTAAAGAGTGGCAGCATGTGGGGGTGTGCTAATCATCACTGCCAACCTTGACGGGAAGGTGGGTGACACTAGTTCTAAGTGGCAAAGGGGGAGAGAAGTATTTGAAATATAATTTAAGCAAAGTCTAGGAAATAAATGACAGAGAATAGGGAAAAGAGCTCTCATTTATTTCAGAAAACTTAACAGCAGCTGCAGTAGGTAGGAAAAAAAGAAGAGGAAGAAAACATTTGGGGAAATGTAGGAATATATTCAAGCAAAGGAACTAAGAGAAAACAATATAGTTGCTGCTATTTATGAGAAAACTCATAACAAACTTTCTTACTCTACCAATCAGCATGTGAATTTTGAACAAGTCATGATGGCAATCAACCAGTCCCATTAGAATCTATACTAGCTTTAGATACAAAAGAAGAAACATTAGAAACTGTCTAATAAAGTAGTTTTGATCCTGGCTGTATCGTAGGATCATCTAAAAAACCTTATAAACATACCAATGCTTAACTTACTCCCTAAAGATTATGATTTCATTAGTCTTTGGTGGAACCCAGGCAATTGGTATTTTTTTTTAAAAAGCTTCCCTTGGTGATTCTAATATTGGGCTAGAACAGCTGATCAAATTCAACTTCTTCACTTTACAAATAAAAAACACTAAGGCCCAGAGAGGTACTGTGACCTCGCCACGAATACACAGCCAAAGTCTCAAAACAGAGCTATGATTCTATGATAGATCCAGTCATTGATCTCAGTTCTTCATTTTTCTGTACTTGCACTACACAGCTACACCCTTACTATGGCCTTTCAGCAAGGGAAGTGTAATGCCTCTGCCCTTGGACTTGGGACTTGGCCATGTGCCATGTTGTACCCAGCCGGATATTCACAGACCCAAGAGAATCCATGGCTTGGAATGTGCTTGCATGGCTGAATTTGTCCTCTTGTGCTCATGTCTTTTACCGTGAGAAGAACATACCCTGGTAATTAGTAACCAGTTGCTGACCCAAGGAAAATGAGAAACTCATGGAGCAGACCTGAATCCAGTTGACCCAGACATGCTAAGTCAAAAATAAATAAAAAGTAAATGCTAATTTTCTTGAGCCACTGACTTTGGGGTGGTTTGTCATGCAGCATTATTATAGGAATAGCTGCCTGAGACACTCAAACCCAAGATTTCTAATGTGTGGTTCATCACTGGACCTCTAATGGCTTACCCTACATAGGATAAAGGGTATAATCTGATGATCTTCCAGTGCTTCATAGAAGACAAATTACAACCCTCACATGTATAGCTCATCAAACCCAGGGATGTAGAAGCCAAAAGCTCTTTGTAATTAGTTATTCAAAGGTAGACTTTTCTTCCATTGGGATCAATTCTTACTCATTTCTATATTTCATTCACTCCTGAATAATTACAACTAACAGTTTTTGAGCTCTTACTATATAGAAAATTGTTTTATCCTAAGAAAAATCCATTTTACAGATAAGGAAGTCAAGGCCCTAAGAGATAAATGATGTGCCACCTTTTATATTCCTCCATCTTGACTTCATTTTTGTAATCAATGCAAATTACTCATATTGGATAATTTTTTAAAAGATTTTATTTTTATTTATTTGTTTGAGAGAATAAGCATGAGCTAGCAGGAGGGGCAGAAGTAAAAGGACAAGCAGGTTCACCGCTGAGCAGGGAGCCCAATGCAGGGCTTGATCCCAGGACTCTGGGATCATGACCTGAGCAGAAGGCAGTCATTTAACCAACTGAGCCACCCAGGCACCCACCATATTGGCTAATTTGGCAGAAATACATATCATGTATTCAAAGAGAATTGCTTTTTTCAGATATTATCTCTACATCTTTACTATTTTTACTCTCTCTTTACATTGTCTGACATTTAACTACAGAGTATCTATAAAGTCTAAAAACATAAATTAATTTTATATTAATGATTCTGCACCCAGTTCCACTGTGTGGGTTTTTCTCCATACCAAACAATTCTCCAACTTCAGGTAGGTGTCCTACAACTGAACTCAATTCTAACTATCCATCTGAAGACTGTGTCAGATCCCACAGGTTAAGGGCTCAGTCCTACAAGATTGTACCCACCGCAACCACTTCAGATGCAAATCCAGGTTGTCATCTGTGCTTCTGATCAACTGGCTGTAGACTGGAGGCTCCAATGACCCCTTCCTTGGGTTGGTTAATTTGCCAGAGTGGCTCACAGAACTCAGAAAAACATAGTACTTATTATACTACCAATTTATTATAAAGGGTATAACTCAGCAGCGGGCATAGGAAAGGTATGGGAAAAAGGGCAAGAAGATTCCTTGCCCTCTCCAAGCATACCACTCTCCCTGAGAAACTACATGTTCACAAACCCCAAAACTCTCTGAACCAAACCCTTTTGGTTTTTATGGAAACCTCATTACATAGGCATTATTGATCACATCAGTGGCCATTGGTGATTGAACTCCCTAGATCACCATTGGGGATCTTCCCTCCCCAGAAGTCAGGGTGTGGGGAAGGTGAAGTGGAGTGGGTGGGACTGAAATTTCCATCCCTCTAACCATCTAGTTGGTTCCCCCTGGCAAGTAGCCTCCATTCTTAGGTTAGGGGCATTTTAAAAATCACCATATTAAACAACAAAAGATACCTTAGTAGCTGTTTCCACTTAGGAAGTCCAAGTGTTTTAGGGTCTCTGTGCCAGAAATGGGGTTGAAGGTGAAATAAATATTATAAAGCACAATGTCTTATACATGACAATCATATGAAAAGATTTCCTTCCCAGAAGCTGAAAGTGCTAGCCACTCTTTTCTTAACTTCCTTTCCCACTAGGGCACTGGGACGTGACCTAGACTCTGACAATCAGACGCTGGTGCCAAAGACGTCTGTCCCTTTATATAAGGAAAGTGGAAGCTTTCCTGCAGAAGCCCCATCTTAGTGAAAGCTTTCCTGCAGAAGCCCCATCTTAGCACACTTCTTTTTTTTTTTCATGGACCACAGCTGGGCATATAGCCTTCCCAGCTGTGAAGAAACCTAGGGATGTGAATATTTAACTTTTCAGCCTGCGTGGTAGGATCCAGCCAGAGAGAAGGTGGTCAGCAGTGGCCTTTGTGTAATGCTTGAGCAGGAAGGCGATACTACTTCCGATATACACATAAGGAAACAGACGACAGATGACTTGCCTAAGATGACACAGCTAATGAGTAGAAGAAATAGGATTTGAACCCGGCCTTAAAAATCCAGTCTCTCCACTATGCCATTATGGTGGTGAAAAAATATGTCCATAATTCTTTGTTGGTTCTCACTCCCAAGAGGTGGAACTCAATTCCTCACCCCTTGAGTGTAGGCTGGACTTGATGACTAGTTTCTAACAGATTATGTAAAAAGGAAGTTAGGATACTAGAATTGAGAAATAAAAATAGGATGCATTTTAATGAAAAGGGCAGAAATGGTCATCTTAAACTTCAAAAACATGGATCTCTTCTTAAATTCCTTCATAAATTAAGGTAAAGAATTAGAACAAATCATTCTGAAAGAAACTAAATGAATGGCTCATATATTTAAGTGAAAGTTAAATCTGCTTTCATAAATGTTTAATAACTTTCAGATAATCTTCCAGAGAAATAAAAGTGTATTTATCAAATATGTATAGTCATTATTGTGCCAAAATCTGAATTACTATAAAACTTTTGTGTATTGTTAAAATTGTAATTGTAAATTGCATTATCAAAGTGATTCTTTCTGATATTGCTTTTATGTTACCCATAATGAAAACTGGAATACACACACACACACACACACACACACAAGTATGAACTATTCTATTTAAATTTTGAATAGCTTTTTTTCTTTTTTGGTGCCTAAAATTGGTCTTTTGTGCTGGCTTTTACTCCACTAAACTTTGAAATCTTTCTCTGTATTCTGCCAATAAGAAAACTACCCTAGAACAATAGAAGAAGCCCAATAAGAGACTTGCTTTCATCAAGCACTTTATCAGACTTTGAAAAGTTATCAGATATTGAAAGAAGTCATTGACCTTCAAAATCATCTCTTCTTTCTCAAGAAGTAAACAATGGAAAAACAATTTTTTTTTGTTCAATGAATCCCCAGTTTGGGGTCTAGGGTGCTTAGAGACATTATGAAATCAAAGCTGGTGCCATGGGACACCTGGGTGCCTCAGTCGGTTAAGTATCAGACTTTTGGTTTTGGTCATGATCTCAAAATTGTGAGATGGAGCCCCACCTCTGCTCTGCACTCAGCTCAGAGTCTGCTTGAGATTCTCTCCCTCCCTCTTTGTCCCCTTGCCTCACACTCATGCGTGCACATTTTCTCTCTCTCTAAAATAAATAAAATCATTTAAAAAAATCTGATGCCATAATTTTCTCCTAGCCTACTCTTTTTGAGGTTTATGGCCTGAATGGATAATGACACATGATCCTAAGAAAATCCTTCTCAGGAACCAAAAACCCAAAACAAAACAAAATAATAATCCAGAGAAGAATCTTTCCTTTCTCCCATTTCCTGATAAGTGAGAAGTACTGAGAACTTTTGGGGTCAGTACCCTTCTAAACTCCCCTTCTTCCAATAATGCAGCATTACCATAAGAATGGTAAAGGCAATGGTTTAGATTCAGGCCCAGCCCCAGCTTGCTAGCAGTGGAGAAACAAACTGGTAGGTGGCAGCAGGAGAAAGAATTCCTCAGATTGATGGCTGCTGACTTAAAATCTACATAGGAAAAGAGCTGGAGTTTGACAAACCCAGTGAAACAAGGGCAGCAAAAAAATTGGAAACAAGACAAAGATTTCTGGAATTTGACTCTAAATGGTTCTTTGAAGCAACCAGTGATGCCTTTTGCTTATTACCTCACTGACAGAATGGATGAAGATAAATTCGACTGTGTGTTTTTTCAAGTGAAGGACAGAAATACACAGAGCAAGGAAGGAGTAGGTCTGATTCAATATGTTCTCTAAAATAAAGATACTATGAACTGGGGAAAAAATAAAGGATGCCCTGTTAAGTCTGAATTTGAGACAAATAATGAATTTTTGGTATAAATATATACCAAATGTTACATGGGCTATACCTTTAATACTAAACTTTTATTTGTTGTTTATCTGAAATTCAATTTTTTTAAAGATTTTATTTATTCATGAGAGACACACAGAGAGAGGCAAAGACACAGGCAGAGGGAGAAGCAGGCTCCATGCAGGGAGCCAGATGTGGGACTCGAACCCGGGCTCCAGGATCACGCCCTGAGCTGAAGGCAGATGCTCACCCTCTGAGCCACCCAGGTGCCCTGAAATTCAATTTTTAATCTGAATTAAATTGAATTGTATTATAGCTGGCAACTCCAATGGAAGTAGCAGTGTGTGGTCTGAGAGATTAGGTCCAAAATGCATTGTTACTCCGTGTGTGTGTGTGTGTGTGTGTGTGTGTGTGTGAGTCTCTCTAGGGGTGGCCAGTTGCCATTTTGTGAAGACCCTCAAACAACCTTAGTGATGCGTATATATGGTGAAACACTGAGGCCTCTAAAAAATGAGCAGCAATGAACTAAAGTTTCCTGCCAAAAGCCATGTTCAAGCCTTTGGGTGACTATTACCCCAACTGACATATTGACTACAACCTCATGAGATACTGAGCCAGAGTCACCCAACTAAGCAGAATTTGCAACCCAGAGATACTGTGAAATGATAAACATTTGTTGTTTTAGGTTGCTAAATTTGTATTAATTTGTTATCTAGCAAAGATACCTAATACAGCCATATCACTTAAATAAATGTATGCCTATTCAGAGTTCTGGACAATCTTTTTGGTATTTAGTGAATCCTTCCATTTAGAGGAAAATTTTCTTGTCTCTTGTTGGGAAGTACCCTATTTCTAATGAAATATTCCTTAATAGCACTTTGCCTGCTGAAAGGAGATCAAATATAACACTAAGATCTTCAAGAAAAATTGGATCAATAGTGTTTTTAGTGACAATTTAAGCAAAAACAAACAAAAAACTAAGTACATTGTCATACACAAATTTGTTATGTCCCTTACAGATTGCAAACTTTCATATTGGTCATGTTATTTGATCAGTGAAATAAAGTACCTTACCTTTTATAGATTTAAAAAAAAACAAAAAACAAGGCTTTAAAAGTTTCAATGATATGCCCAAGGTCACACAGCTAGGATTCCAACACAAATCATATACCACCCAGTTCCTTCTAAGGTGCCACTTCTCAAGTTTGAACAGTATCTCTGACACTGGTCATTGATCTTAAATGGTGTTCTGTTGCATGTAGTTTTCAATATCAAAGATGTTAAAATAAAGGGTGGAGAAATGATCATCAATCATGTGAAGTCAAATTACAAAAGTGAGCTTCTCTTAACCTCTGAAAAATGAGTTTTAATTCTCCTCATTAATTCAGCAGCCATGGTTGACAATGCCATTGGTTGTCAAAGAGTTGACTCCATCATTCAGCAAGTTCTGTCACACTATTTGACTTGACACTTCCCATCTTGAGAAACTATCGTGGATAATAACAACAAAGTGACAGATTATTGGGATAAATCTGTCACAGGCAGGAAATGCAGGACCAAAACAAAGCAAGATAAAAAGTAGAATTCTTAGATTTCAACTCTTGGGAAGCTCATGTATGACTCCTCAGCTCCCTGCCCAGGAGTACTAGGTGTTGCCAAAAGCCGAACTATGTTAGTTTTGTTGTATTACTCATAACCAATTGTTTTACCACACCACTCAATTCCCGCCAAGGATCCATTTCAAAACCATATTTTCAAAATTGATTCCAAGAATAGCTTTGTTTCTTCTGTAAAAGTGTAATGTATTGAATGGGCAATATTATAAATGGAAGGGAATCTTGTTATAACAGGAGAGGCAAAGATATGAACACTGATTAGTAAAAACACAGAGAGTAAATAAATTCAGGTTTCAGTAGGCAATCACAATGAAAGAGGGAAATAATATAGCAAGGGAAATCAAGAGGAACTTTGGGAAAATTTGCATTCTTTTTACTTAAAGAGTAAAAGAGGAACCAAAAACAGAGTAGGAAGCCAAACCAGTGGAAATGTGTCTTGATAAACACTTCACAGTAGATACCTCACTGCTGCTTGTCCTGGCTGTAAAATGAGAAAATCCACATACAGATGAAGTGTCTTAGTTCAGGTTGCTATAACAATGTACCTTAGACTACATAGCTTGTAGACAACAAATTTGTTTTTCACAGTTCTGAAGGCTGGAAGTCCAAGACTAGGGTGCTAGCATCATTAGGTTCTGGTTAGGGCCCTCCTCCAAGTTGCAGACTGCCGATTTCTTGTTATATCCTTACATACCAGAGAGTAGAAAGAGGAAGCAAGTTCTCTGCTGACTCTTATAAGGCACTAATCCTATTCATGAGGGCTCCATCCTCATGACCTCATCTAATCCTAATGACTTTTCCAAAGCTCTATCTCCTAATATCAGCACAGTAGGGTTTCAACATATGAATTTTGGGGGAACACAAACATTCTGTCCATAATATGAAGCAAATAGTAATTAGAAGTGGAGACACAAGTTATCTATTATATCCATCTTGAGAAAAGATCTAGGGAGGACTTTGGAAATAAACAAAACAAATATATATATGTATATACATGTACATGTATATGTATGTATATACATATACATACATATATATGTACATATACATACATATATACACATATACATATATATATCAGGGAGGAGGAGAACTAAGCCATGAATAAAAAAGTTAACTTGATTTATACCATCAAATGGATCTCTAGATTCTACAGGCCTCTTGTTTCTCTCACTGGTGCTAGTTAAGTCCTTGCAGCAAAAAAAACATAATTGCTTATTAAAATTCTCCTACTTGTTCTACTTGTTAGCGTGACCACTTGAAACAAAGTCCCAGGAGTCCCCATGACTCACTCTCTTGGAACCCTGAATGAGTTGGATGAAATGGAAAAATGCACACCTTAGTTTTAACCATATCCCAGGAATGGAAAGTGGCTTTGCCCCAGACATAGACAGTCAACACAGACTTATTCCTTTCTAACAAGGAGAGTATCAAATGGTCATGAAGCCTCAAAGTTTCTGCCAGTTACACTGCTCTCTTCTGAGAAAACTATTACTACATGTTTACCCAGAGGTTGGGTTGCTTCCTCATTTTCCCAGGCCAAATTAGCCACAACTGGTTGAAATGGAGTTCTATATTGTGGGAAGGGATCTCCGGGGTGACTTGGCTTGAGAACTCTGCCTAATAGGAATTCTCCATATTGCTAGCAACCAACTATTCCAATCAGTTTTCCTCTCCTGGGGAAGTGGAATGCATGATATATATAAAGAAATCACAATCCACTCAGTAAGGAAGTGGAATAAATGAGGAGAGAAAAAAATCTGAGTCATGAAGGCAGCTCACTTCAGGTTTGTTCTTAGGTCAGTAAAACTGTTACACTATTATGAATATTTGAGCTGTGAGTGACACATGGCTATATGGTTACTGAAAGGGTTTCTACTCTTTCCTTACCTTCTGGAATATTCTAATAGTAGAATCTCTATAATCTGAGGTAAAATAAACATGCATCCTCCTTTTTTGGCCACCTGAGTAAACTGGTTAAAAAAGAGAACTTTATGACTTTCAGTGTTTCCATTTTTGTCCTGGTGACCAGGAAGCTCTTAGCCAAACCTTAATGTTTGGCAGTTATGATAACTCTAATGGTTAGAATTTTGTTTGTTCTCCATCCCTTTATCCTTATTTTTATATGTCCTATACATACATTTCAGAAGGTGCCTGAAACCTAATTGCTCAGTCTTTGAAGAATCAGGCAGCCAAGAAATGAATACATCCAGCTTAGCAGAGTCTCCTAAAAATCTGCCTTCTCAAACATTTTTACGGTGGCCTTCAAATGTCAAGGTCCTTGGGTTTTAGCAATTTCTAATTTATCGTATGAAGAAAGAAACTGAAGTAAAAGTACCAAACAGCTGTCCAAAGTTCAGACACAATCCTACATGAACAATTCTGACCCCAGCCACAGATGGAGGACTGAAAAATCCATCAGGCTTTGTGTTTGCTTTTCAAAGGCTGAAGTAGAGATGTTACTCTCTCTTAAGTAGGAGAAATAGCTGTCAATAAGAAAATCTTCGTATGACTCCTAAAAATACCTTCATGTTTCATAAATTTTATCTCCAGATTTCCAAAAGCTAAATGAAATGAAATTGGTGGGAGAATAAATTGGTGGAAGAACCCCCCTACTCTACTCTGATTCAATATATAGCATTTACCTTATTATTCTCTACCACTCTCCCTTCTCTATCACCTGATCAAACGAAGAAAGATTTAGAAAAACAAAACTAGCAGCAAACTGGTTGGCAGACAGCACTGTACAGATCCTTTCAACCAGCACTTCAAACAGCTTTATTATCTTGCCCTCTCTCCACACTACTCTCAACCTGCACTCATTCAATAAATTATTCTTCTATTGAGCACTGTTTGTGTCCCATGCATCATATGAGGTACAAGGAATTCAATATTGAGCAAGGCATGTGTGATGCTTGCCTTCTTACAATTTATATTCTTCCATTAGTTCTCACTAGGAAAAATATTCACCCCCTAGGGCCTTTGGAAATGAATAGTGGCATCTTGGGTTGTCCAATGACTGGGATAGTCTACTGGCATTTACTTAGCAACATATGGAATAATTTAACACAATGAAGAATTGTCCTGAGCAAAATGCCAAAAGCTCTCTGAGAAATAAACAATTACAACAGAATGTGTTAAGTGCTATTACAAGAGAAGTGCTAAACACCTTTGAGAACACACATCAGGGGCACTGATACAGTTTGGAGCTAACCAGAAACAATTAGAAAGCAGACCGATTGAAGGAGTTGGCTAGGTGATAGTGGGGCAAAGGAACTGAGCTTCAAATAATTTGCTAAAATTACTGAGTGGGTAACTAAGTATATGAATAAAAGATGAATGGTTCTTATTTATCACTCATTTTTAGCCACTAATTGTTGGGTTAAGGTAAAAAAAAAAAACTCCGTAAAGCTGTTTTAGTCATAAACAGTCACTGTGTATGTTTATATTATGTATTACTCCAAGGAAGAGATTAAAATCTGCAAGAGTTTAAGATTTATACTAAATATTTCTGAGGGGACACCTGGGTGGCTCAGCGATTAGCGTCTGCCTTCCGCTCATGGCATGATCCTGGGGTCCCAGAATCGAGTCCCACATCAGGCTCCCAGCATGGAGCCTGCTTCTCCCTCTGTCTATGTCTCTGCCTCTCTCTGTGTGTCTCTCATGAATAAATAAATAAAATCTTTTAAAAAATTAATATTTCTGAGGACCAGACTTGAAGCTTCTCTAGTTCACCTTTCCTTTTTCTTTGCTGTGTCTTTACACTTCATTCAATTCCACCTATCATTTATTAGAGAGCAAGGAGAGCTTTATCATTCTCTAGTGTTCAGAGCCTCCTTATTAATAATCAAACTTGAAGGGGTGATAGGCTAAATATGAGTAAAATTATGCCACATATTTATTATCACACATTCCCAGGTATTCCCAAATTCTCAAATCTTTCTATTTGATAGAGGGTCTGTTCTCCTCATGTCTCAGCTCTAACTTGGTTGAAAACATCCTATCCAACAGAACCATCACCTTGATTCACACATGTCAAATGTCCCCAGAGAGCTGCTCTCAGATATCACTGTAGGCAAAGATGGGCGTCCCTTGGGGCTAGAACCAGACACAGAGACCAGCAATGTCCAAAATGTGTTGGTGACCTATTTGAGTCAGTTTAAACAAAAGAAAGAAAGAAAGAAAGAAAGAGAGGAAGGAAGGAAGGAAGGAAGGAAGGAAGAAAAGAAAGAAAGAAAGAAAGAAAGAAAGAAAGAAAGAAAGAAAGAAAGAAAGAAAGAAAAAGAAAGAAAGAAAGAAAGAAAGGAAGGAAGGGAGAAAGAAAGAAAGAAAGAAAGAAAGAAAGAAAGAAAGAAAGAAAGAAAGAAAGAAAGAAAGAAAGAAAGAAGAAAGTGCAGGTATATACTACTTTTCTGCAATCCATCTTCAGGTTATTTAAGGGAAAATCAAAGGAGAGAAGAGAGAAATGAGTTAAATGCTGTGGATGTTGTCAGTATTTTATTTGATACAAAGCATCCAAAACATCTAAAGTCATAGAATGTTATAACTGGAAGAATGTTAGAGCCCAGTACAACTCAGTTTGCAGCTGAGAAGAGTAAGAACAAGAGTGAGGAAAGGACTAGTTCATGCCACCATGCTGGTATTGGGCAAGGCCAAGACCAAAAACATGGTACACAAGGGTTAAAAGCATGAGGTATGGAGTCATATAATCTGGACTGATGTTTCAACTCAGCCACTTATTTCATCCCACTTAGCTCCCATTTCCTCCTAGGTAATTATAAGGGTTGTAAAAATGCTTATATTGTAAGGTGAGTGTAAGCATTAAATAAGACATGCATATAAAGTACTTAGCACAATGCTTGCCACACAGTAAGTGCCCAATAAATATTAGCTTTTGGAATGATTTTCCATGATAGAGAGCCACCCTAAAGCACAAATCCTATTATGTTGCTGAGGAATTAGCCTACTACCAGGGGAAATCTTTCTATCATTCAGCTCCAAGACTGAGATAGGCCCTGAAAGCCTGACATGGTGATGGAGGAGAAGTTCTGGCTATATTTCCAAATTCCTCCCTAAATCAAAGACTTCACTATTCTATTCATCCCAACATTCCCTGGAGATGTTAGAAGATAAAAATCACCCTTTTGAATGTGAAGAGGCTCCCAATCACAGACTTTTATGCTGAAAAATACATTATATATCTTTTATTCTAATCATGTCTTGATTATGGAATCCTTGAGAACAAGGTCTTGGTCTCTTATTATCGTTTTTGGAGGGCCAGAAATCCCATTACAGTTCTATGTACCTATCAAACTCAATGAATATTTGTGGAAGGTGAGAAGGGAATCACTTATTGGTCCTTATGACTAGTTTTTGTCACATAGGGGTTATCTTTGTCCAGGAGTTCTGTGAAACAATAATGCAACAGTACCTTCTACCCTTGAGTTGATGGTAACAACAGCCAACATGAAGTGAGCACTTTCAACTCAGGCAGTGGTCAACCACTTAATATTATATCCTCAAAACAAATCTGTGAAGAGAAAAAAATTTTTAAAAGACTACCATTCTCATTTTACAAATGGGAAAACTGAGGTTTAGAGAGTTTAAGTGATTCACTCAAGGTCACACAAGTACTAAGTAATGATGCCAGGATTCAGGTCCAGACAATCTTGGGCTCTTAACATTCAATCTTATGTTCTTAATATATTTTGGGTCTCTAAATGATAACAAATTCCTAATTTTTCCCATACTATGCTACTCTGGCAAACTCTCAGAGTTCTGTTCCTTTGGCTATAACCTTACCCTTAGCCAAGGAAGTAAAGTGGGATATTTAGGGTTTTATTTTTTCCATATCCTAGGTTCTCAATGTCACAGTCAAAGGTGGTCACTTGAAACATCCAATATAAGTCTTAGCACATGGGCCTAATTAGAACACAGAGAGAATGCACTAGTACTATTTACACACTTGAAAATTGTCCTCCACCAAAGGAAATGGACTAAGTTGAGAGTATGTATTACAAAAGCAGAGAAAAGCTGTGTGTTCACCAATACTTGGGAAAGTGAAGTTCAAACCCAAGACCAGACATTAAATACCATTATGTAAGGCACTAGTATTGTCAAGCCCTTCCAAGGCCTGGCAGCCAAATTAGCAATAAATTCTGACAGCCCCATATATCAGTGTTGTTCAGCCAATTTGATGGCAACATCATGTTTCTTTACAGGCTTAGGAACATACACTTGCAGAAGGAAAGGAAAAAAAAGTGAACTTGATTAAATTTGGTTTTGAACCATTGGTTCATTGAAATTCTTCAGCTGAAGAAAAATGGCATTTCTAATTTATAGAAATCACTATTTGAAATATAGTTATGGTTGCTAGGAAAACCCCTGGAACTAAATACATTTAAGTCAACACATTTAAGAAAGCCATTAAGAGGTACCTAATGACAGTCCCTCCAATTATCACTCCAATAGAGCTGATGTGGAAACCTGCCGAAAACCAGAGTCCTCCTCCAGCAACGGTCGTTGTGTGGCTTGATGTTTGGGAGCCCAGATAGGGTAGACCAAGGCCTCTTATGCCCACCCAGCAAGCCCAGGAGCCTGATAAGACCTATGAATGAAAATACTACATTCTGGGTAGGAAAAAGAGAGAGGGTTTTTAAAAAATCCATTGGCAGCCCCAAAGCCTCTGTGGAAGGAATCTTCCACAGATGCAAACTGCTCGTTTGCAAACATCCCTGTTAACCTGTGTGGGGTTGGCCTCCTGTTCAAGTTATCCCAGCATCTTAGAGGGCCAGGGAGGACTACTCCATACTCATCTGGCCATTCATTATTATTTCATATGAGGTCTGAGTGAGAAGGGAGAGTTTGCGCCTCTCCTCTAGTTTTATAATATAAGGATATTAAAGTGGTTTAGACTTTATTATATCTCTTCATTGTGACACCAAAATGCAGGTATACAGAAATGACTGGAGGGGCGGTGGGTGCTGGCTGAGCCCGGACGGGCCCGGGCAGCACCCTTTCCCCCCCAAGCCGGGCTCCCCGGTGCTCTGACTCCCAGGGTAGCCTGAGGCCTGCCCCAGGCAGAACCAGAACCCTCCATTTCCAGGCTGGGAAACGGCCGAGGGTGCTTGAGCCGAACCACGTGCAGGCTGTTCTTCAGCCATTTCTACCACGATAGCGGAATTGAACACATTGGCCAAATAAAGTTGAAATTAAAAAACAACAACAACAACAAAAAAAAAACATCTTCAGGTCATGTGGCTAACCAAGGCCTCTGCAGGTGAGTCAGATTAGCCAGGAATAAGGAATAAGCTTTTTTTGTTTGTTTGTTTCTGTTTTGTGTAGACTAAATCATAGACAACTGGTAGAGAGGAGATGTATGATAGGTAAGAAATATCTCCCTTGTTTTTCAAATAGCATGGAATTTAGCGGAAATAAACATAACTCCCACTTTTTGGTTAATTCAATTGTATTTAATAGACAGGAGGCAAGGTTGGGCATGGGGAAACCTGACTTATCTGCAGTTTGTGAGAAAAAAAGTCTGTAGATACTGATCATAGGGAAACAATAACGTATGTGGTTTTTAACCATGCTATTGCAAACCTGTGCTGTGTTCATACATGTGTTTGGTCCAGGATAAGGACAGTTGAGTCTCACTATAGTGCCACTTTGGTCATACTAGGGCTAGTATATTATATTCACATCTGAACTCCACATTTTAAGAGGCAAATTCTAGAATGCAGACAGAGAATAACCAATAGGATAAACTATTTGGAAACCAACATAATAACATCAGCAACTGGGATAGTTAATCCATTCTACAAAGGAAGACACGGATTTGGAGAAAAACATTTCCAAGGTCATACAACCGGTAATTGATAATGAAGAATTCAAATTTACACTCATCTGATCCATGCTTTACTGCATAATATGTATTTGTTTTTTTAGCTAAATCAAAAGTGGCTTTATCAGTGGGCCGATATTTATCTTTTTTTAGTAATAAAATCCATATATATTCATGGTCTATATAATATGATAATTTGATATAAATATGCAGAGTGAAATGATTACTACAATCAATATAATTAACATATTATATGAGAAGAGGAAATTTTGACCTGTGAAAGCCTGTGAACATCCTGCAATTGCCTTAGTAGAGCCTAATCCTAGAAATTTACCGATTTAAGAAAAACAATGAAACCTGGTGACATGTACTGCTGTGATGAGAAAACAAAGCTCCTGTCTTGTGATACAGTGTAGCCCATTTGTGAAATCCCATCTTTGAGGAGTAAAGGAGACCCTGGTTTGAAAGAAATGAAGCCAAACTGAAAGATGTTGTCCTGTAAGCATTTTAACAAGCATGGAAATGTCATCTGCGATCTTATCATACCCAAGCAAGGAAATGTCATCTGCGATCTTATCATACCCAGTCTCCTAGTCAAATAGGCCCCCAGTTACCACTTCTAGGAATACTCACTGGACACAAACTAGAATACAGGCAGAATTGGGATACATAGGCAATTTGCCCTTGGCAATGCTATAACACACAAAAATGCACCACCTAACTACAAGGAGGGAGATTAGCAGCCTCGAGCTGTCAGCTTCTCCAAGGCCTGTCTCAACTCCAGAGAGTCTGTTCCCTGAGAGGATGCTTCTCCAGGGTGCCCTGCATCCAGTGACTACGGAAAGTAAAGGTAATAAAGCCCTTCCTCTTCAGCCAGGAGCAGGACCTTCTGCAGGATAATGCTTACTAGAGGGCTCCCCTACACATTGGCCATAACTTTGTTGGGTCTTCATCACATCACAGCCCAATTTTGTTTGCTCTTTCCCTTCACAAACCTTGATCTCCAATAAATATCTTGCACCTCAAACTCCGTTTTAACATCTTCTGAAGAACCCAACCAGTGACAACTACTTTTTGTTCTGTGACTTTTGTCCTCTTAATTATACACTCTTAATTATACCCAAAATAAGATGGCATAATTGGTTGAATGGTATAATAAGATGGCTTAATTAGTTGGAAGTTTGTGGTCCAACTTTCACTTATTGTCCAAAGCATGACTTACTAGAGCAAGCACAGGCTTTGGAGACAGACAGCTCTGGGTTCAAATTCTCTGACACTAACTAGCTAAGTGGCTTTAGGCATGGTCTTTAATCTGAGCCTGTTTTTTTCTTTATCAAGTAGTGATATCCAGATATCTACCTAATAAGGTTGTCATAAGAATCAAATGTAATCACATATGTAAAGCACCTAACACAATTTCTGGTACACAGTAGGTGTCTAGTAATTGATTATTTATTGTTATGGTTCCTTTAATACTTGACATACACTTTCTTTGTATTCTCATTAACTTTTCCAGGTATATTTCCTATTTCTCCCATTCAAACAGCAAGGACTGTGTTTTGTTTATATCAGCTGAATCTTTTAAAAGGTGACAAAGTTGGATTGAAATAGAACAAAGGTGCCCACTCTACAGTGGGGCAACTTGAAACTGGGTTCTTTGTTACAGGTACAATGGCAGGTGTAACACTGCACTGCATATGGAGATGTATAAAGACTTCAAAGTAGATTTGCCTTCTATTCAGCAATGCAAGACCAACTATATAATGGTTAATAATATGCAGTAGACATTGTGGTTGGCACCCCAATGTCCATTCTACCCCAGATAAACAGTCTAATCCAGTCACCCCACACAAGTCCCTCAGGTCGTCCAAGGATAGGTACAGATCTTTATTTGGCCCAAAAATATTATAAAAAAGGAATCATATTATGGTGTTACTTAGGATATTTTCTTTTCTCTCCCAATGGATGCAAAAAAGGAAGCATGATGCTTCAATTTACATACAGCTGCCAGGAGAACCAGCTCCATGGGAAATCAATGAGCAGAGACTGAAAGCTCCTGGGTTCCTGATGACATTGTTGAGTTGTTGAATCACTGAAATGCAAAGCCTGTACTACCTCTTATCTTCCTTTTATATGAGAGAATAAATGTCTTTATTTTTTAAGCCATTTGAGTCTGGGATTTTATTATTTTGAATCTGCAGTTGAAAATATCCTGAGGGGTGAGGCAAATATTCAATATACAACCACACCTACTTGGGGGACTTTATGCTTTGGGATATATTAGGATTATTGCATTTTTAACAGAAAAAAGCCATCTACTCTGAGTTCCTCTTTCACAGACTAGATAATTGAGGCTCACAAAAATGGAGAGAGTTGCCTGGGAAAACAACTTATATGTAGCATAGCAAGAACTAGACCTTAAACTTTTTGACACCCAGCATCCAGGCATTAATCCATTCATGCAACTGTATTTATGGGATCTACTATGTGCCAAGCACTGTATTCTTGCTTCAGCATCTTATTAGTTCCCAACATGTATCACAGAAATGAACTCTTAACAATATTTGCAATTTGAGCCAAAGGACAACACTGTGTTTCACAAGGCCCTATTTTGGTAGAGGCATTTGTAGAATGCTACAGACATTCTATACCAACCAGAAAATAAGAGTCACCTATGAGTGAAGAGATGGAAGAAATGTCAAGCTGATGGAAAAGATTTAACAGATTTAAGAGAAATTCCACTGCACTCAGAGGAGAGAGATATTTAACATGTTTACCTGTGCTTATTCACTTTTTTACTAAAAAACTATAAAATTTATTCCTATAAAAATCATGTAAAAATGAAACAGAAGGGAAACAAATGTCCTTTTACCTAAAGCATATATACTGGAGCTGAAGTCAGAAGTACCACAGTATATAAACCCAGCTAAAGAATATTCATCACCAAAAGGGATTTAGGAGAGGAGAAGAAATTAGGTACTAATTTTTCAACAATGATATCAGCAAAGGTTCATATAGAGTGTGTCAGCTTTGTTAACATAGGCATGGCATTTTGAAAGCTGATATTCCTCACTGGAACAGGAATCGGCTAAATCCATTGTGACTTGAACTCTGCCAGAAATACCTCAGTGACCTTGAGCAGGGCAGTCTCCACAAAGAGGTAAGCATGTGAGAGCCATGTTGGATAGCACTGTCCTGAGTAGATCAGTCACAATGGTTCCCACATGCACAAGCCCCTTCTGAGAGAAATAGTTCCTGGAGCAAAGGAAACCATCTCCTGTACATAGGACTCGAGTGTCACTCTAGCCACAGCTTTTTGAACTTGACCCAAGGACAGCCAACTTGTAGACTAGCCATTGATCCATGGAGGTGGCTGAGCATGAAAATTTCTGCTCAACAGAGATGCTGAAGATTGGAACTCCTGGGTTTGTATGGAGGGTAATGAATTGTGAGCAGCACCATAATGATGACTTCATGAAGACATCAAGGACTTTTAGCAGATGTCAATACCTTGGGACAGATAGAAGGAAAGTTTCTAAGGTAAGTAAGGGACTTACACATCACCCATGGACATCCTGCCTCAGAAATACCTATGGGGCTTGCAAAAAATGCAGACTCCTACTATCCACCTAGAACCACCAGACTCCTGGCGACAGAGTCCCAGATCCTACCTATTCTTTAACAAGGTGATTATCATGCACAAAGCTAAAGTTTTTAAAAAATATCAATCTAATTCGGACCCTTTATCTTATTGATGAAGAAACTGAGACATAGAGAAGTCATAAAGACAAAGAAAGTCTCACTTTCTTTATTTACCTTTTCTACCAGAGATGTAGCCTCTAACAACTTCATTCAGGGTTCCTGAGCATCTACATTCTGCTTGCAATGTATTTCCTTTCCTTTTTTTACATTTTGCAGCTATCATTCAGAAAATACTTAATGAGTGTCCCTTGCAGACAGATCTCTTCCTAGGTTCTAGACAAACAGAAAGAAATAGAATCCCAAGGGGTGCCTAGTTGGCTCAGTCAGTTAAAGGTTTGACTCCTGATTTCAGCTCAGGTCATGATCTCAGGGTCCTGAGATTGAGCAGCTCAGCAGGGAGTCTGCATGAGATTCTCTCTCCCTCTTCTTCTGTTCCTCCACCCCCATGCTCTATAGAGTGCTCTTTCTCTCTCAAATAAATAAATAGGGGCACCTGGTGGCTCAGTCAATTAAGCATCTGACTTCAGCTCAGGTCATGATCTCAGAGTCCAAGGAGTGAGCCCTGTGTCTGGCTCCCCGCTTAGCAGGGAGTCTGCTTCTCCCTCTCCTCTGGCCCTTTCCCTACTTTGCTCTCTCTCTTTCTCTCAAATAAATTAATTAAATCTGTAAAAATAATTAAATTAAATTAAATTAAGTTAAGTTAAATAAATAAATAAAATCTAACAAAAATAAAAAGAAACAGAATCCACAAATCTGTAATTAAGGAGCAATGTGTTGCCCCCATAAATGAAATGATAAACAAGATGTCTTTCCAAACATTTGAATCTCCCTTCTTTTTAAATATCCAAGTGCTTATTATATGATGAATTATCATTACATGATTAATAAGAATCATTAATAGACAGACCTATACCCCCTCAATGCCCCCACTCCCCAAATAAGGTTTATCCAAGTCAAAAAGTAAATCTTGCTTGGGATCTCATCTAGAGAAATAGGTAGAAATAAGTTCTCCTACAGTTAGGCTTTAGCCAAGGCAGCCAGATTTCAAACTGCTCACCCAGATCTAAGAGCACCTAAGCTCTAACAGTGATGGCCATTAAACATCTAATAACCACCCATGCAAAAAGAAGACCATTAGCCGTATAAACTGGCTTGCATCCAACAAAGGCAATCTGAGCACACTGTGCCTGTTGCTTTCATTTAAAATGTGTTTGCCTTTTATGGCCTGAAGACCATCATGAAATGTCACCAGCCCATACAAAAGGGCCAGCATTTTTATTAAGATGTAGTACATAAAGAGGCCCCCTCCAAAAAAAGAATAAGGTAAAAGAAAAATACTTCCCACAGAGGCAAGGAATAGGTCACAGATAAGTGGGATGAGGGAGGGGGACATTGAGAGAAGCAGACATACAGAACCAGGAGAAACTAGTGGTGACTCACATTCAAGGCTCTGAACACAACAGTGCTTTGAAATGGTCATGCAAAAATATACAAAAGATGCTGCCATTAGTTCACTCATGGCTTGAAGGTGAGGGAGAACAGGAAGAGAGGGCAGGGAGTAGAGTGGCTGCACCTTCCAACCTCCACCGACTGACCCAGAATAGGGAGGTACAGCAAGAAGAGTGCAGAGAAGAAAAGGAACGGAAGGAAAAAGTGTTAGAAGGTAGCCTCATCCCTTGCATAATTTCCTAGAAATCTCAGGGTATTTAAGCTGTCAATGCAATAAACAATAATAATATCTGTAATCTTTAAATACAACATTTTACAACTTATAAAGTATTTAGCAACCATTTCTCCCTGACATAACCGCTCCACTCCATTTCTCCTGAGCTACTGCCTGCCTGTAATCACTGGGGCCTGATATCTCTTAATGTCAATGGACTGGCCAACATCTTGGTTCTTACCTGCCATCTCTACACCTTTTATTTCTCACTAGCAGAGGCTACAGAGGAGATATAAGAGCAGAGGGAAGAAGGTGAGGCCTGGTTACATATAGTTTTGTAGAATAAAGTAGGAAAGTGTCCCTTTCCCCAGCATGTGTGCAGCAGATAGTGACATGACACCAGGACAAATGTTCCTAGGAAGTGTGGGTTGTTGGATGAAGCACTCAGCATCATTGACAAAAACAGTACATGGGAAGTAGACTTTTGTATATGTTGGGGGTGGGATGGGGAATCCCTCCATGTGATGTAATAAATACAAAAGTCACCATCAAAGAAGACCCAAGGAATAAAAGAAAACTGAATCAGAATAAGAGTCAGCTGTTCGAGATCAGTGAACAATAAAGCCAAATATTTTAAATGTTTAAAGATATAATGTAATTTCCTTTTCAATCTACTTAGTCTCTGTCAAGAACATCACAGGATTCCTTAATAATAGCTGATCAGTTTGCTTGCAAACAGAGTCCCATAGTCTGTATTAATATGGATGTTACTGGTGCATGTCACATTTTCCTCGCATATAGAAACTTGCAACGCATTAGTCTCCTGTCACCATTAAAATGATAAATAACTATTCTTTAATAAATTTTATTTTTTATAATTGTCACAAAATTCCATGCTTGCAACTGAGACACTTTCTTCCTATTTTCCCACTTAATTCTATTTTAAGTGATGCCATTAATGATATTTCTCTACTTGAAATAATTAGATAATCTAAAACTGAGAAATAAGCACTTTCCTTTCCTCATTGTTTTTCCTCTCTTTTTTTATCTCTAACAGCCCCAGGAGATCACAAACATCTGTCCTTAGGGCAATATCAGCAGTTAATGATTCATGTTCAAAGGCTCAAAGTTGTCTAATTAACAAAAAGCAATGTTTTACAGGAGCCATTTTTGCTTTCAAGTTAATAGCACATAGTATAAATATACAAATACTGGATTGCATGCAAGTCTCCAAGTGTGTAGTATGCTATTAATTCAAAACTTTCCAGCTTCATTTTATCTGACCCAAACTTCAAGTCATTAAAAAATACCACTTTCATGTGTTCCACTCTGATTTATTGGTGCTTTACAGCATAGTTCACACATCACAACCTTCTATAATATCCTTATAAAAATCATTTCTCAGTTATTATTAAAATATGCACTTGATTAATGAAAATAATATTAGCATATTTTCCATGAAGTATATTCTTAAAGTATCCATCATTAACAAAATTAGAATCTTTTAAAAAGTCCAATCATCGTCTTAATGTAAATGGTGCCATAGGCTAAGTATTTTCTTGATAGCAGATATTTGGTAAAACTTCTGGCACTTTATCACTATGACATCATGGATTTTTATAAAGAAGTTGACTTTTAAATGATAAATATTGACTTTCTAAAATAAAAGTAGCTCTGAAATCAGTGATAATCCAAACAATAGACAAAACTTTTGTAGATTCATCATGGTCTTAGATTTCAAACCAAAGTTAATCCTAAGAAATTAAGTGCTGGTTCTTTCCACAATGCCTGAATACTCTGCATGTCTAGTTACTATAACTGCTCACTTTCTTGTATGGGTCCACGCTAGCTGCAGGGATTATATGTTTGCATCTTTACAGTGGTGATAGCACAGTGCTTAAGAACATACACTTTCAACTGAAAGCTGTCTTGGTTTGAATTTAGTCTTCAGGCTTTCGACTTTATGTAACTTGGATGAGTTACGTAAACTCTAAATGCAGTTTCCTTATTTGATAAATGAACAAGATTATCTATTTCTCTCATAAAGCTGGTGGGAAGAATAAAGGAGCTATAGAGTGGCTTGGTTAATATTCACCAAACATTAATATTGTTATTTGCACCCCTAGTATCCACAACCCAGAAGGAGAATATAGTAATTCATATTTATTAAAAGAATAAATTAATAAGATAAATACTAGTACTCTTGTTTATAGATGAGTTAAACGTACTTCAGCAAAGTAAAAGAACGTGCCCAGTGACTACCAGCTAGTAAATGGCAGAACTGATTTTCAAACTTCGGTCCATTTATGTCCAAACTGTAGCAGAAGACTTGTTGTCTCCTAGAGAGATCTCTGAGCTTGCCATTGGCTGAGACAATGCTTAAGTCTCAAAAATGAACTAAGTAGATTTTTTTAAAAGAATGGTTAAAAAATTATCAGGCAGAAATGTCATGGGCCTCCTTCCCAAAACACTGCCAATTTATCTGCTAAGGAGCAATAGCTGTGAAATTGGGACTTTGTTCCCAAATACTCTCCCAAACTCAGAAAAATGGAGGACAGATGATATTCTGACAGCTAACTTTCCCACATAAGTCTCTGCCACTCTCAATCTTTGTCAAAATGGGTTTCTCATAATTAAGAATCATGATTCTCAGAGGAAACAAGCAGGAACTCAATAGCGCAAAATCTGCTGAAAATTCTATTGCATATTGAAGTGCCCAAACACTTGAGCATTCTTACTTATTTCTCCCGTCCCAAAGGCTTTGCCTGGTGAAGAGAGCAAGAAAACCATCTATATAAGAACACTTTAAGTATGTATTCTCATTCTCAAGTAATAATTACTTGAGTTACTACCTTATACAACTGCTATGAAGAAAAGAATACTTTATGAGAAGGAAATTAGTTCATTTCTTAACTCTAGGTATGTGAAATCCTTCATATTTGTTCATCTAGTCAAAGTTATTACTAAGATTGATGTTCTTAATATATAAGTTGTACAGAAGATCCAGTTTTCACTCTGAAAGCCCTGCTACTTTACCACACTAATAGATATGTAACTTTTCTTCACTGGTCTCAGAACTGAGGCTACAACTTACATGTAAGAGTTTTTTATTGTACTTAATCTGTCTACATTTAAAGACTTCATTCTCAAAGCATATGCTTATAAGATTTATCTTTTCCTTTCATACCTCGTATTCATCAAAGGGAATTGGACTTCATTCTCCCAGAATTAAAAGAGATGATATAATTTAAAATATTAAAGAATTAGGTATTAAAAAGTTGCCTGGAAAATGTGGTGGGTGGGGTTCATGCATATACTCATTAATAAGTAAGTATTAAGCTGTTATAACATGTAGGAGGCATATCCTGGAGATAATGAGATTTTAGTCCTAAACTCCTCTATAGTCCTAATTTCTACAACAATGTAACAGTGTCTCTAAGACATTTGGAGTTTTAAAAATAATTCTAGACAATCTTTTTGTTCTTGTTGAAGGCAACAAAGGAAGATTCCTAAACATTCAAGTTTCACAAAATATACCTCCCAAGTATGCTGATCTTAGAAAATCAGAATGGAACCAAAGTTTAGAAAGAAAAACTACCAACTTTTTACTATCTGTACTCTCTCTATGCCTTTCATCTTGTTTAATAAGAAAGTGCCCCTATCCCTAAAATACAATAAAAAAAAAACCTATTCCCTCACAGTCTCACAGACTTTTTTTCTACAATAAATGTGTCTCTCTTGCATTATCTTCAGTAGCATGCAAACATGCTTTATATCACCTATGGAAAAAAATGTGTATGTATGTATGTAGGATTTGGGGGCTGGATTGCACTATTCCTTCCAAGTATTCACTACTTCCTCCTTAGAATGTCAAGTATACACACTTATCCTTTACCATGTGAGGTACAGTGCCTTCTGGAGAAGTTTACTTACCTATGTCATTGTCATTGGGTTTAGCCATGTAATTTCTTTTGGCCAATGGAATGTGAACAAACATCAACTATAGCAAGTGCCAGCTGAAGATCCGGAACATTGATTAGTACAGTTTTGTCTCTTACACCCTCCTTCTTCCATCAAAAGAGCATATTCCAGGTTGGGAGGGCTCTTTGAGCTTGTGTCCAGAAGTCAGAAGATCCATGATGTAGGGCCACAGCTGACCTCTAGCTACTGAATTAATGTAATTGTTTTGCTATAATTTTATTTAGTTTTTGTCACTGTAGTATAACCCCATCCACATCTACCCATCCATATATCTCTCCTTTGCTTCCTAGCAAAATTCTATACAAATATATCTTTACTTTTTCACCTTCTATCTTCCTCTTAATTCTTTATAATCAGGCTTTCCACCGCATCCCTCAATTCCACTGAACTCACACTTAGTAAGGTATTTTCCATATTTCCAATACAAATGATTATTTCTCTATCTTCCTCTGGCTTGACCTCTTAGCAGCATTTAGCCTGATTGTTCTTATTTTTGAAATATTCTCACCTCTTTATTTCTCCTGACTTGCCTTCCATCTCACTGGCCATTCCTTCTCAGCCACCTTTGCTTGTTCTTGCTCCTCATTGCAATCACTGAAATGTGAGTATACCAAAACTTGCCCTTGGTCTTCTTTTCTTTTCTGTTTATACATCCTAAATTATCTCGTCTGGACACTTGGTCTTAAATATACTCTGTATGACAATGACAATGCAATAACTTTCTAGTTCTAACCTCTCTATTTAGCTCAAAATTCATCTACCAACTATTTATTTGACATCATCATCTGTGTGTCTACATGCATTTCAATCTGAACTTGGCCAAAAGAATGCTGTTTTTCTACCCTGTGGATCTTTCTCTGCCACAATTTTCCCTATTTCAGCAAGTGGCATCACTACTGCGGAATGAATTTTTCCCCAAAAATTCATATGCTGAAATGCTAACTGCCAATGTAATGATAACAGGAGTTAGGGCATTTGGGAGATGATTAGGTCATGGGAATGGAGTGGAGACACAAGAGAGTTCACTTCCTCTTTCTCCTCTCTGCCATGTGAGAACACAAGGAAAAGATAGTCATCTGTACACCAAGAAGAGTGTCTCCACCAGATACTAGCTCTGATAGTACTTTGATCTTGGGCTTCCCAGCCTTTAGAACTGTGAGAAATAAACATATGTCTTTTTTTTTTTAACATATGTCTTTTAAGCTATTCAGTCTGTTGTATTTTTGTTATAGCAGCCCTAAATGACTATCACTATGAGCATAGTTGATTAAGCCAAAAACTGAGATCAAGATGATACATCTACAAGTCAGAGGGTACTGAAGATTGCCAGTAAACCACCAGAATTCTGCTAGGGAAGAAGTATGGAATAAATTCTAACAGCCCTCAAAGGGAACCAAACTGCTGACACTTTCATCATGGACTTCTAGTCCCCAGAACTATGAGACCATTAATTTATGTGGTTTAAGCCACTCAATTTGTAGTATTTCATTACAGCAGTCCTCACAAATTAATGCCAGTCTCTATCTTGCCAAGTTGTTGGGAGATTCAGCCTCCACTCTTAGAGGCATTCTCTCTGCTTCCACTCCCTGCTCTAGAAGTCTTTTCAGGTTCCAATGTGAAGGCCAAGCCAAGCCAAAGAGCTGATTCTGGGAAAGTGAGTCAAGGTAAAAGGTCATCCTATGACCAGCCTACCTGTGGATCTCACAGTCTGGACACCACCACCCTCAGGATCCCTTCTGAGATTCCATCATCTGGCATAGGGTGCAGGTCTCCGATATATTTGGATCCACCATCCTCCACTCCATTCTCACTCTCAGGAAGTTCACCTCTCTCTCTTGCTTCTGCCATCCCTTCCTCAAAAGTAATTACAAAAGCTAAGTGAAAAGACTGCCTTCACTTCAACCAACTTCTGTTTTAGGCTTAGGAAATACCCTTGAGACAACATAAAAGACATGGCTACACTGTAAAAAAAAAGAGACCAACATTTGTAAATATCACACATATAGCTCCCAGTCATTCAGTTCTTTCACATCAGCCAAAACAAAACACAAACTAATATCTCAAAAATTTATCCTGCCAGAGCAGAGACGTCCAGGCAAGACTTATTTAATCAGGTAACAGCTTCATGATACAGATGGTATACCAAGATGGTCACCCTGTGATGAGCTCACAACTAGAATCCAACCATCTCAAAACCAGAATACCAACAAAACCATGCAGGAAATTGTTCAAAGGATTCAACAAGCTGCAAAGCAGAAAGAATTCAAGTTGTTTCTGGACATTTTGTCATTTCTTTTGTCTCCTCCCACACTTTCTTCCTCCCTTATCATCTCATCTTTTACCTTTAGCAAATAGTATACAATTAAACGAGGTCAAATAGCATGGTCTACATTAGTAAGTTCCTTCAGCTGTTTTTATTATCTGCTCAAAGAAATATCCTACTTACTATACATTGCAAAGCTTCTCTGTTTCAGGAAATAAATCTGGTTGCTATCTGATGGTACATCCATTAAAATGCTGTTTTCCTGAGAATAAAGGTGCTCCAAATTAATTAAATAAGAGCTGGCTAGTTTGCTACTGAAACAGAAATACACAGCCCACTGTTTCTCAATTAATAAAAGAAATTTTTCGTAATAAAATGATTTTGTGTGGATGCTGAAAGTTAGGACCTTGTCATATTCATCAGCAGTCTTCTCAAAGACTAGATATTATTTTTCTTCCTCATGTAAGTACTTGGCATTCAGCACTATAAATGAAGTTAGAGGTAGTATTGTTGTTTTAATACAGGTAGACACTAAATGTGTGTGTAGTAGTTTACCTATTGATGTACTATAACTACCAAGAAGCAAGTAGACTGTTGTATTTTATGACTCTTCTTTCTAGTTCTAATAAGGAGCCATGTGATACCTATAAAGTATATGTTGCATTATTTCACTTAAAATAAATGATTAATCAATATATGAGGAAGGGAAGATTACTGGAAACTTGCATGCTTTCCCACACCAACTTTTCATAGTAGGCATTAGTAATCTGCATCTCGATGCCCCACCCTGCAGGAATGAACTGCAGGAAATCTAAGTATTATTCTTACTATTCGGAAATAAAAGGAGGAATAAATTTTGTTGATTCTATGATAGGCAGAGCTGAAAAGTTGCAGCATTTTAAATGTAAGTGCTCCACATATTAGGCCCAAACTATGATAGCATCTTTAAGTATTTCAAAATCCATCATCCTCAGAATTAAGATGAATTTCCAAGTGCCCTTGATTTGAGATTGATCACATAACACTAGAAAGATTGGGAGTCATGGGTCTAAAGAAGAATTTAAAAGACTTTTAATAAAAAATCAGGAATTATAAAAGGAGTTGTTATATTTTTTATCATCACATCATCTCCAAAGCATAAAGAGCACATTGTAGAATGATGAATTTCCAGAGTCAACTAAAAATATATCTTGAGATGTTTTGCTCTTTGCTATGGTTGAAGCCCTACACTTAACAAACCAATCAGAATACAAGAAAATTAGTAAGATTTTCTAACAACATCATGAATGTTAATAATAGGCATGGGTTTCAGTGCAGGCTATTCTCATCAAAATAATGTTTTCTGTTATTTCAGACTGTTTTCTGTGTTGAATACAGCCCATGTACTACATGGCAATGATCCATAACTGCGCTTTCACTTTTCATGTGTCTGGATATGAGTCCATCTTCAAAGTGATATTGATGAGATCTATGATGCATCACTGCTTTTGGAAAATGTTGCAAGCTCTAATGATATAAACACTGGTTGCCATCTTTGAAATGACACAGCATTGAGCAGTAATAATATAACTTAACTGTTGGTGTAATTGCCAAAGAATTAGCATGCCCTATGACTCCCTCCATCTTTCACATTAATACTCTGCAGACAGCAGAGCTCTATGATCTTCTGTTCTAGGAAAATACAGTGTCACCTTGAGGACAAATCTGTCTTATTAAACTTTACAGTCTTCTTCCATATGACTACTTCCTCCTGACCATCTCTTCCCAGGATAGCTGATACCCAATGAAGGTATTATTGTCTTTATTTTATTGGTGTACGAATTAGGGCTCAGAGAAATGAGGTAACTTCCTGTGACCGCTGATAAGTGACAGAGCCAGGATTAGAACCTAGGTCTGTCTTTCAATAAAAGCCATTCATTTTAGGCTATTCTAAGCCTCCTACTGTATTTCATGTCATTTCATGCAATGTTGCAAGTGGGGTGGCAATAAGCAGGACAGGTAAAAATTGTACAGAAGCACATTTCATCTTTTCTCTATCCATGGCCTTCCAGTTTCTCTAAGTCCAAATACTCAACTCCTCCCATCAAATCCACTCTAAGAAAAAAATATATCTGCCATTTAAATATTACCATTAATTTCCATCAATAATCCAGATTTTAGAGCTGCAAAGGATGACAGAAATCATTGTTTCTAAACCCACTCATTTTACAGATGGGGAGATCAAACTAGAGAAATGTTAAGTAACCTCCTTGATTTCACAGAATTAATTATTGACAGAACGGAAGCAAAAGTTCTGCCTCCTGACTCCCAACTCAGGACTCTATCCACTATAACTCCTTTAAGGTGTTTTCCAATAGTTTTTCTTTACTTAGCAAAGGAAGGTATCCGACTTCAAAGGAATTTCACACATTAAGGACTAAGTGGTGAAAGCTATCTAAAGACACAAACTCTGCTTGAATCCCTTAAACAACATTACAGCAGTACAGATGGCTCCTAACCCTCTAGTGTTAAGACCAGCCCTGCAGAGGGAAGCCCTTGGGGAACATTGAGGAATCTGTTTCACCTGACAATAGTCTGTAGGAATGTCCTCTTTGTCATCCTTCCATGCTCCTTCTGTTTTCTTCTAAAACAGCAAGCATTTCTTCCCTCTTTTCTTTTCCCAACAGGAATCGACACAATCATTGTATTAAGATCCCACTGGAAGCCACCAATATGTGAAAACAACAATGAAATTTAAAATTGATCATTTCCCGTTGCTGAAGGAAGAAAAGACTTTTCCTTCCTGATTGTGTTCATTATCATAGATTCCAATTTGTCTCAAATTACATGAAAAAGTAGATTGAAATCTATGGCTAGACACCCAGGTATAACATTTCATTTTTTTGAATCAATATGAAATTGAAGCCATTTTTTGTTAAGTATTTTTGGCTCCAGCCCTAAAGTACTAAGTCTATTATGCTGTGTTTAGTCATCCAGATAGTTGATCATATTTAGCCTATACTCGTTTTTACTCTCAATCTCTATGTCCTACATAAACATGAGGCTCTAAATATCTGTAATTTTGAGAGCTGCTGGCCTGTCAAAATAGCCATGTGTAGTCTGCTCAGGGCTGAGTATTTCTGGTTGTTTTTCTGGGTCTGTATCTACAAGGACCAATGAAAGAGAAGGGTGAGGCAAGTTATCTGGATACTCCTATGGGAAAAATACAGAGAAAAATGAAGAAGAGTGTTCAGAAAGAGGGAAAAACCGCAAGGGTCTGACTATTCATTGGCCATCCTCATCACTCTCATTTCATACATAATTATTCAGCTTCTGAAACAGTGTATAGAATTACATGGAAGTCAGAGCCAGAAAGAACCTGACAATTCAGAGCTAAAATAAACTAAGAAGCTAATTCAACCTCCTTGTTTTATAAATGACACATCTAAGGCCTAGACAAAGGAAATGATTAGACCTATATCATAACTTAACTCACAGAGCAAGATTCAAAAACCTATGCTCTAACTCCTAGTTCTATACTTTATAACACTGATGTATTAGCTTAGGTTCTTCCAAAAGCAGAGTTTGAGTAAAGGACTGGGTAGAGGTGGCTTATTTTGGAAGTAATCACCAAAAAAAAAAAAAAAAATAGGCAGTGAGGCAGGGAAGGAAGGAAAAAGAAGATACAACATTGATCTCATTACTTATATGGGTTCCTAGAACCCAATCCCACTGGAGATCCTCTGGAATTATAGAAAATGTGTCTAGAAACAAGCTTCCAGAGGATGGACAGCCAGGACACTTATGTACCCATCTATGTAGAAGCTTGATCTCAGACGAATGAACTCTGAATTTTCAGGCTGCCTATTGTGTGCTAAGCAAACCCTAGTTGAGAGAAAGCCTAGTGACAGACAAGCAGAGAGACACAGCAGGATGCTTGACTTGGGCCACTTCAAGCAGCTTTCCATCCCAGCTGCGGCTGAAATCAAACAGAACAAGAGGTTGTGCCATAAATCACCAAAAGGTCTACCATAAATGGTTTTAATCTATGTTGCCTAGAGCTTTAGGATTGTTCAGCAAAAAGTCACCAGGAGTTGCTGAGAGAGTCCTAGGAAAAGCCACATGGTAATATTTGAAGTCTTCTATCTCCACTCCACTCAGAGAAGATCTATAATTATCTATTTTATATGTTAGGGGCACTGCATGAGATTATAATTTGTAAGAAGTGGGAGTTTACCTGTGTATTATTCAAAATTTTTTACTTCTAAGTGCACAAACCAAATCGAACTAGATTGAGAAAAAAAAAGTTCATATAACTAAAAAGTCAAAGGCTAATCTATAGAGCTTCAGGTACAGTTGGATTCAGGGTTCAAACAAAGTTGTCTGGGCTCTGTCTTACATATGTGTCAGTCTTATTCTGTCTTACTCCATCGGGATTTTTTTCTGCAAAGTAAAAGACAATGGCTGTCAACAGCTCCAGGGCTATCTCATGTCCCCTTAGCAATATCACTAGGAAAAGAGAGCTTCCTCCTCTGAGGGTTCATACAATCACAGAAAAGGAATCACATTTCCTGCTTTATCTGATCATCCCATGGGCCAATCATCACTGCCTAGGACAGTTACTCTAAAACTTTAGCATGCATCAAAATCACCCAGGAGATTTGTCAAAAACACTCAAGAGCACACTATCCCTAGAGTTCCTAATTTAGTAAATTTGGAATAAGTCCAAAAACTATGCATTTTTAACAAGTTCTAGATGATGCTTATACTCCTGGTCCAGGGACTATACTTTGTGTACCACTGGCTTTAGAAATGAGGTATTCATAGTTAAATCAAGTCGTTGAGCCAGTCTAGGTTACAAGAAGGCAGGGTCAAGGGAAAAATAAATTCTGCTCCTTGATGGAAAGAGGGGCAAAGAACCTGTGGCCATCTTTAATATACTATAGGGGACACGATGAAGAGAGCTAACATAAGGGTAATTATATCTCAGAAGGGAAGAGGAAAGAGTATAAAGTCCCAATGTAAAGAGATGATGGTTGGGATTTTCCAAAAGTAATGGAGGATATTAATCCATAAATTCAAAAAGTGTTATAAACTCTCAGAAAGATAAATATGAAGAAAATCTCACCTAAGTGGATCATGGTAAAACTGCTAATAAAAGAGTAAATGCAAAGAAAATCTTAAGTTGCTAAAGAAAAATATTACCTTCAGAGAAACAACAATAACACTGAAAAGTTATCTCTCAAAAAAGTGATAAGATCCAAGAAAAAATAGGATGACATATTTGGAATTCTAAAATAAAAGAATTTATAACCTCAAAATCTATTCAGGGCAAAAACATCCTTCAAAAATGAAAGCAGATTAAAAACATTTCTAGACAAAGAAAAAGTAGGTAGTATGGAGATAAAGCTGTACCCAGAAGAAAACTTTTTAGCCTTAGAATGCATTTATTTGAAAAGAATGGCTGAATGTTAATGATTTACAATTCATCTCATGATATTAGATAAATAAACATCAAATTAACTCCCTCAAAGTATGATGAAGAAAGTAATGAGGATAAGAGCAAAAATTAATAAAATAAAAATGGAAACATTCAATGGAAAACACATTCAATAAAGTCAAATCATGGTTCTTTAAAGTAATGAATAAATTTGATAAAACACCTAAAAATCTGACTAAGAAAAAAAATGATGACCTAAGCTTCTCACATCAAGAATAAAAAATGTGATATCACTACAAACTTTATAAATATTAAAAATATAACAAGATTGTATAATGAGCCACTCCTTGCCAAAGAAAAAATTGAAAGTTTAAATTAAATACACTAATTCCTAGAAAGTATAGCTTACAAAAACCCACTCAAAAGTCCAAGACCAATGACTTCACAGAGGTTTACCAAATATTTAAAGAAAGGTTAGTATGTATCCTCAAATTATTCTAAGAAACTGAAGAGGAAGGAACATTTTCAAACTCATTTTATGAGGTCACCATTATCCAATACTGAAACTAGACAAAGACACCACATACAGAAAGACAGACAGAAAGAAATCATAAACAAGGTGAAAATGCTACTGACTGAATGGAAGAAGATAATTACCAGTAACATATCTGATAAGGAGTTGATATCTAGAACATATAAAGATCTCACAAAACTCAATAACAAAAACCCAAACAACCTAGTTAAAACATGAGCAAAAGAACTAAATAGACATTTTTCCAAAGAAAATATATAAATGGCCAATAGGTATGTGGAAAAATGCTCAGCATCATTAATTATCAGGGAAATGCAAATCAAAACCACCACGAGATATCACACCACACTTGTCAGAATAGCTATTATCAGAAAGACAAGAATAACAGTGATGGCAAAGATGTGTAGAGAATGGAACCCTTGTACACTGTTGTCCTCCATAGAGGACATGGGAATTCTTGGAAAAATTAAAAGTAGAACTATCATATGATATAACAATTCCACTTTTGAGCATTCATCTGAAAAAAAAAATACTAGTTCAAAATGGGTTATGTACCCCTATGTTCTCTGTGACACTTTATATAGTAGCTGAGATATAAAAGCAACCTAAGTGTCCATCAGTAGATAAATAGATAAAGAAAGATACACACAAAGACACACTCACACACACACACACACACACACACACAAACTAGAATGGAATATTATTTAGCCATAAAAAATGAAATCTTGCCATTTGCGGTAAAAATGGATGGACCTACAGGATACCATGCTAAGTAAAATAAGTAAGACAGAAAAAGATAAGTACCATATGATTTCACTTGTATGTGAAATCTAAACAAAAAATGAAAAAAAAAACAAGTAAATTTATACAGAAAACAAAATGTTGGTTATCAGACCAGAGAAGGATTAGGGATAGGTAAAATATGTGAAGGGTATTAAAAGGTATGCACATATCCCTTTTCATTACACTTTGTTTTACTATGCTTCACAGATATTGCATTTTTAACAAATTGAAGATTGTGGCAACTGTGCATTGAGCAAGTCCATTGACACCATTTTTCCAATAATATTTGCTCACCTTATGTCACTGTGTCACATTTTCATAATATTTTGATAATTTTCACAATATTTCAGACTTTTTCATTATTATTATATTTGTTGTGTAGATTTTTAAAAGATTTTTTTTAAAGATTTTACTTATTTAAAAGAGAAAGAGAGCAAAGCAGAGGGGGCAGCAGAGGGAGGGAGAAGCAGGCTCCCTGCTCAGTGGGGAGAAGGACTCTGGGATCACGACCTGAGCTGAAAACAGATGCTTAACTGACTGTGCCACCCAGGAGCCCCAAGATTTTATTTATTTATTTGAGAGAGAGTACATGTGAGCAAAAGTAGGGGAGAGAGGCAAAAAGACAAGCAGACTCACCACTGAGCACAGAGACTGATATGGGGCTCAATCCCAAGACCCTCTAATCATGACCTGAACTGAAGTCAGACATTTCACTGACTGAGCTGCCCAGGTGCTCTGTCGTGGAAATCTTTGATCCGAGATTACAGCTCACTAAAAGCTTAAATGATAATTAACATTTTTTTTAGCAATAATATATTTGTTAACTAAGGTATTATACATTGTTTTTAAGACATAATGCTATTGTACACTTAATAAAGTACAGTATAGCATAAGCATAGCTTTTATATGAACTGGAAAGCAAAAACAATGCATTTAACTCACTTTACTGTGATACTTGCTAGTGTGTTGTTCTGCAACCAAACCAGCAATATTTCCTAAGTATGCCTGTACAAACTTCCAGTTTTAAAATAAATACATCATGGGGATGTAATTTATAACATTGGAATTATAGTCAATAATATCATAATAATTTTGTATGGTAATGAGACTTACTGTGGGACCATTTTGTCATGGATAAAAATATTGAATCACTATGATGCACACATTAAGTGAACAGGCTAATATATGTCATTAATATTTTTTTTAAGATTATTTATTTATTTTAGAAAGAGAGAGACAATGAAGGGGGAAGGGCAGAGGGAGAGAGGGAGTGCTTCACCCAAAGCACAGAACTGGGCTCGATCCCATGACCCAGAGATCATGACCTGAGTCAAAACTAAGAATCTGATGTTTATCCGACTGTGCCGCCCAGGTGCCCCAAAATATTTCTATTTTTAAAAAGTAACACAGGGAAAAAAGCCCACTCAAGAAGAAATGAAAAATGTAAATATTTCCCTATTTTTTAAAAAAATTGAATCCATAGTTTATAATCTTTTTACAAGGAGATCTTTAGGCCCTGTAGAATTTTTTCATTTGTTTTTTTAAGTTATTTTATTTTATTTTATTTTATTTATTTTATTTTATTTTATTTATTCATGAGAGACACAGAGAGAGAGAGGCAGAGACGTAAGCAGAGGGAGAAGCAGGCTCCATGCAGGGAGCCTGATGTGGGACTCTATCCCAGGTCTCCAGGATCACGCCTGGGCCGAAGGCAGGCGCTAAACTGCTGAGCCAATCAGAGATCCCTTTTCATTTGTTTTTAAGTTCGATTTGCCAACATATAGTAAAACACCCATGCTCATCCCATCAAGTGCCCTCCTCAGTGCCTGTTACCCAGGTACCCCAACCCCCAGCCCACCTCCACTTCCGGAACCTTTGGTTCATTTTCCAGAGTTAGGAGTCTCTCATCGTTTGTCTCCCTAATTTTTCCCACCCAGTTCCCCTCCTTTCCCTTATAATCCCTTTCACTATTTCTTATATTCCCCCTTTGAGTGAAACCATATGATGATTGTCCTATGATTGACTTCTTTCACTCCGCATAATATCTTCCAGTTCCATCCACCTCAAAGCAAATGGTGGGTGTTCATCTCTTCTGATGGCTGAATAATATTCTGTTGTATATATACACCACATCTTCTTTATCCATTCATCTGTCAAAGGACAACGAGGCTCCTTCCACAGTTTGGCTATTGTGGACATTGCTGCTATGAACAATGGGCTGCAGGTGTCCTCGTGTTTCACTACATCTGTATCTTTGGGGTAAATCCCCAGCAGTGCAATTGCTGGGTCGTAGGGTCGCTCTATTTTTAACTCTTTGAGGAACCAGCCTCCACACTGTTTTCCAGAGGGGCTGTACCAGTTCACATTCCCACCAACAGTGCAAGAGAGTTCCCTTTCTCCACATCCTCTCCAACATTTGTTGTTTCCTGTCTTGTTAATTTTCGCTATTCTCACTGGTGTGAGGTGGTATCTCATTGTGGTTTTGATTTGTATTTCCCTGAAAGTGATGCAGAGCATTTTCTCATGTGCTTGTTAGCATGTGTATGTCTTCTTTGGTGAAATTTCTGTTCATGTCTTCTGCCCATTCCATGACTGGATTTTTTGTTTCTTGGGTGTTGAGCTTAATAAATTCTTTATAGATCTTAGATAATAGCCCTTTATCTGATATGTCATTTGCAAATATCTTCTCCCATTCTGTAGGTTGTTTTTTAGTTTTGTTGCCTGCTTCTTTTGCTGTGCAGAAGCTTTTTATGCTGAGTAATTCCCAATAATTCATTTTTGCTTTTGTTTCCCTTGCCTTCATAGAGATATCTTGCAAGAAGTTACTGTGGCCACGTTCAAAGGGTTGTTGCCTGTGCTCTCCTCTAGGATTTTGATGGATTCTTGTCTCACATTTAGATCTTTCAACCATTTTGAGTTATTTTTGTGTATGGTGTAAGAGAATGGTCTAGTTTCATTCTTCTGCACATGGCTGTCCAATTTTCCCAACACCATTTATTGAATAGACTGTCCTTTTTCCAGTAGATATTCTTTCCTGACTTGTCAAATATTAATTGACTATAGAGTTGGGGGCCCATTTCTGGGTTCTCTATTCTGTTCCATTTATCTATGTGTCCATGGCCCTGTAGAATTTTTATAAACATTTAATGAAGAAATAATACTGATCTTACACAAACTATTGCAGATATTAGAAAAGGTGAGAAACAAATAGCAACTCAACTTAGTAGGCCAACCTAATATTATCCCCAAAAGTCATATAATAATAACAAATTGAATCCACCCACTCATGAAAAGCCTACTGCATCTTGAGCAAGTTGAATTTCTCACAGAAATGCAAGAATGGTTTAACTTTCAAGATATTAATCCATAAAATTCACCATTTTAACAAAAGAGAATAAAATCATATGATCATCTCAATAGATGCAGATAAACCTTTTATAAAATTCAATACCTACTTAAGACAATAACTCAATATAATAGGAATAAAAGGAATAAAAGTAATATCCTTAATTTGACAAATGTTAACTACCAAAAAAAGGGAGGGGGGAGGAGGAAACTACAACAAACATTATGCTTAATAGTGAAATACTGAAAGCTTCTCTCTGAAATCAACAATGAGATAGGATTTCTGCTATCATCACCGTTACTTATCATTGCATCTGGTGTCCTAGCCACTGTAATAAGGCAAAAGGAAAGATATCAAAACTAAAAAAGAAGAAATAAAAATTGTTATGTGTGGATGACATGATCATGTACACAGAAAATCCAAGCAAGTTTGTGAAATTTTAATATTACTTTATGAATTTAGAAAGTTCATTGGAAACAAGATTAGAGTAAAAAAATCTACTTCACTTTTATACATAGAAAAGTATTAGAGAAATAAATTATAAAAACAAGACCACTTAAAATAGCAGCCCCCCAAAATCAAATATTTAGAATTAAGTCATTAAAAAATGAACAATTATACCAAAACAAAAACTATACAACATCACTGATGTGAAGGAAGGAAAATATCTGACTCTAAACTCCTCTAGACATCCTGTCCCAACCTAACTGGGGGAAACTGGAAACTTGCGAAGTTCACAGCCCAGGGACACAGGCTGGCTAAAAGACTAAGACTTAATCATAAAACTAAAGAACACTTTCCCTTTGCCATACCCTACCACCACATCAATCACTAAAGGTCTATTTACCTAAGTTTCTTTTATCCTATACACCATGTCTGGCTTTTCACAAAATGTCAGAAGGCATGCTAAAGGCAAAAAGCACAGAATGAAGAGACGGAGCAGGCATCAGAACCAGACTTCACATGATAGAGGTGTTGGAATGATTAGACTGCAAATTTAAAACACCTATGATTACTATGTTAAAATCTGTAATGGAAAAGTGGTCAACATTCAAGAATAGATGGATAAGGTAAGCAGAGAGATGGAAATTCAAAGAAAAAATTTAAGAATGCTAAAGATCAGAAACACTGTAACAAATGAAGAATGCTTTTGATGGGCTAATTAGTAAACTAAAATCACCAAAACATTTCCTGCAACTAAACAGCTATTTTAGTAAGGTTGCAGGATTTAACATTAACATACAAAAGTCAATCATTTCCTATACAACAGCAATGAACAAGTGGACTTTGAAAATGAAAAACAATACCATTTACATTAGCATCCCCACAAATGAAATGATTTACTTAGGTGTAAATCTAACAAAATATATACAAGATTTATTTTTTTTTTAATTTTTATTTATTTATGATAGTCACACAGAGAGAGAGAGAGAGGCAGAGACACAGGCAGAGGGAGAAGCAGGCTCCATGCACCGGGAGCCCGATGTGGGATTCGATCCCGGGTCTCCAGGATCACGCCCTGGGCCAAAGACAAGCGCCAAACCGCTGCGCCACCCAGGGATCCCTATATACAAGATTTATATGAGGTATGCTATGCAACTCTGATGAAAAAGATTAAAGAATTAAATAAATGGAGAGATAGTACATGTTTATAGATAGGAAGACTTAATATTGTTAAGATGCCAGTTCTTCCCAAATTAATCTATATAGATTCACAGCAATCCCAACTAAAATCTCAACTAGTTAGTTTGTAGATATTGACAAACTGATTCTAAAATTTATATGGAGAGGCAGATTCAAGATTCAATACAACACTAAAGAATAAGAAAGTCAGAGGACTGAAATTACCCAATCTCAAGACCTTCTATAAAGCTACAATAATCAAGATAGTTGTGGTATATATGAAAGAATAGATAAATATATCACTGGAACAGAAGAGAGAACCCACAAATAAAGAAACGTAAGTATAGTCAACTGATCCTCAACAAAATAATACAATGGAGAAAAGACAGATTTTTTTCAACAAATGGTGCAGAAACAACTGAACACCACATGCAAAAAAAAAAAAAAAAAAAAATCTTGGGGTCCCTGAGTGGTTTAGTCTGTTAAGCATCTGACTCTTGATCTCAGCTAGGATCTGGATCTCATGGTCCTGAGTTCAAGCCTCACACTCAAAAAAAAAAAAAAATCTAGACACAGATCTTAAAAGTTATCACAAATATTAATTCAAAAGGCATCATAGACCTAAAGATAAACTACAAAACTATAAAACTCCGAGAAGATACATAGGAGAAAATTCTAGATGACCTTGGGTATGGTGATGACATTTTAGACTCAACATTAAAAGCTTGATCCATGGAAGAAATAGTTGATAAGCTAGATTTCATTAAAATTAAAAATTTGCACTATAAGAAAGACTGTAAAAAGAATAAGAGGACAAGGTACAGAATGGGAGAAAATATTAACTAAAAAAAACCTATTTGGACTATTAGTCCAAATATATAAAGAATCTTAAAATTCAACAATAAGAAAACAATCCATTTAAAAATAGGTCAAAGACCTGTGTAGACATCTCATCAAAGAAGATATAAAAATGACAAATAAGCATATTAAAAAATGCTTAACATCATATTTCACTGGGGAATTGCAAACTAACATACTGTGATGCCATTACAAATGGAATGGAGAAAAAAAACGAAACCCAAACACCAAGAATACCAAATGCTGATGAGGATGCGAAATATCAGGAACTCTCATTCATTGTTCTGAGTGGAACACAAAATGGTACAAACACTTTGGAAGATGGTTTGGCAGTGTTTTATAAAACTAAACATACTTTATCATATGATCCATCAACCATGCACCTTGGTATTTACTCAAATTAGTTGAAAACTTACATCCACACAAAACCTGCACATGGATGTTTATATCAGCTTTTTTTTTTTTTTTTTTTTTTTTTTTTTTTTTTTTTACAATCACCAACACTTGGAAGCAATCAAGATATCCTTCAGTAGATGAATGGATAAATTAACTATGGTGCATCCAAACAATAGAATCCTATTTAGTGATAAAAGGAATTGAGCTATCAAGTCATGAAAAGACATGTATGAAATGAAAATGCAGATTACTAAATGAAAGAAGTCAGATGAAAAGGTTATAATTCTAACTATATGACATTCACCTTGTTATTTCATGTTGAACAAAATCATTAAAATATGTCAGCTCCTATATACCTGAAGAAATACGATTAACCTTCTTAGACACAGGGAAAAGAAATATAAAGTGCCAAGACTCTTTGACTTTCCTTTTTGAACATGTGAGCTTTAAGCTTATTACAAAAAAAAAAAAAAAAAGGAATACCCGACCTAGACTGGCATCTATGCTAGCTTAGTTACAAACTAATCTTTTTTAACTTTGAATTAAATATTATTGTTTTGAATTTGTCACTAAAACATTGAACAAAGGAGACTCCCAAAGATACATATTTTAAAATGATTCAAGGATGGGAAGAATTGTTCCTCATTTGTGAGTTACTTTTAACAAATAAGTGATTATTATAAGATCTGTGAGCTTAGTTTACCTCCATCACTATTTCACTTTATTTTTTTATTTTTTAAAGATATTTTTGTATTGTTTTTCTTTTTTCTTTTTTTTTTTTAAGATTTTATTTATTTACTCATGAGAGACACAGAGAGAGAGGCAGAGACACAGCAGGCAGAGGGAGAAGTAGGTTCCATGCAGGGAGCCCGACGTGGGACTCGATCCAGGGTCTCCAGGATCACACCCTGGGCTGAAGGCGTTGCTAAGCCGCTGGGCCACTGGGGCTGCCCACTATTTCACTTTAGCCAAGTCATTTACCCCTTAGTTTCATCATCTATAAAACACAGAAATTGTATAATATAAAACCAGAAATTGGTTCCATTTAGCCTTAGCATTCTAAGTATAAAGCAAATGTTGACAAAGCTAAGGTTCCTACTCCAGTGATTGGATTATCTTAGCTAATATTAATTCATATAGAATACACAAAAAAGATTTTGTTCATTAATTATCCTTAAATATGTATCATTCATAACCTTGGAATCATAATTACTAATTTATGATGCCAATTTAGTGATACTAATTTTGAAAGTGTCTCTATTTTAATATTTAAGATTATTAATTAATGTTAAGATTATTAAGTGGTTGTTTCACAGCTAAGACATATAACTGTGCTACAACTCTTTAGTATTTTAACTCTGTCTGAAAGACTGTATGAAATTATAGAACCTCTTTTTCCATTATGTTTTCAGAGAGAGACAACATAAATAATTCCCAGAGGAATGCTAGGTTTCTCATACATCCCTGATAATATTGATAAGAAATTCATAGTATACTTGCTAAGAGACAGAATGGCAGGAGGAAAAAAATCAATGATGCAATCAGAAGACAGCACTCTTCTAAGAAATACTGTTATTTTCAAACATGTCATCAGTCTGTATATGTTATTGTTAGGAACTGGTCTATCTCTGTAACAAGTGGCAACATTAAAGGAACCTGTTACTGTTTAAATTGGGAGATTAGGAAGGTAAGAGAATTCAAGGCGGCAGTTATATGAAGGACAACTTGTATCAGAAGCAAACAAAATGTCTCAGAAGGGGGCTCTGATCCACTGGAATGTTACTTATAAACACAGAGAATGATAGATTAATTACTCAGTTTTCTCTCTAGCTAGAATGTTCATGTTAATGCAGTATGCTTGGCTCCCCAAGGGTATGGAGAGCAACATTAGATAATTAAGCAAAAGCAATACGCTGAAGAAACTGCAGTTATATGAATACCCACACTTTTCAGCACAAAATATTTCTGGTGTTAATGTTAGAATGACCTAAAAAATTCTGAGAGAATTAAATATTTGGAGTTGAAAATATCTTTATGGTAAATACCAAGGTAAGTAAATTGCCTCTCCCAAGGTCTTATAGCCAGATAGGGGGCGGGGGGGGGGGGCAGGAATAGAATATGTTATTATTTTTTTTTTTTATTTATGATAGTCACAGAGAGAGAGGCAGAGACACAGGCAGAGGGAGAAGCAGGCTCCATGCACCCGGAGCCCGATGTGGGATTCGATCCCGGGTCTCCAGGATCGCGCCCTGGGCTGAAGGCTGCGCCAAACCGCTGCGCCACCCAGGGATCCCAGAATATGTTATTAATAATAGGCATTGCTCAGTAGTTTTGACCTCCAAGTAGTCAATAGGCAATAGACAAATAGACAAAAGAGAGACACATCTAATACTGAAGATACTTTCTTTGTTGTATTGCATATAGGCAGGCAAGGTCACATGACAAACCCTATCCAAAAGAGTAGCATATAAAAAGGTATATACATATAAAAAGCTGTAAAAGGATGTGCATGTGTGTTCATACATATACACACATATGCATACATATACCTTTATATATAAAATATTATATTTATGTATATAGCTATACATTTAAATATACCATATATATACCAATTTATGTGTATATACCTATATATACATCTATATATTTATGTGTGTGTATATATATGTATGTGTATATATATACACATAAAGATATATATTTGTGTGTCTATGTTAATACATATAAAGGTATATGTAAACCAAAACTCATAAAAAGCACAGTAGGATCCATTGCTAAGACAGGCAAAAGAGCTAAGTTTTGATATCTCTTTTTAGAGATCTAAGGATCTTGTCTCATAGGAGTTTGACATTGTTACAGCACTACTTAGTTAGGACTGGAAAATGTTCCCAGATGAATACAAGAAGTTCTCACTTCTCTAGGTCAAAGATATTGAGATTCCTTCCATGGTTTCCACAATATTAGAAGACATAAAAATAGGTAACCCCCAAATTATATAAATTCTGCATAGCAAAGAGTGGGGTAAAAGAATACCAGCTCTAAATTATTAAATCTATATCACAAAAGGAGACTATAAAAGTGTTCTGAAACAAAAAGATATGTAGGAAATCATGCTAATGATTTAAAAAATAATTGAGGTATCACCAAGATGTAAAAGCATATTGAGGAGAATGGAGAGGAATGAGAAGCACACCAAAGTATGCTTGGAATGTCTGCTAGTCCAGACTTCTGTGTCTTATGCCAGTTGCCTATTAGAACTCTTCCCAATTCTTTTTGAATATTCTCTTTTAAACCTGCTGAGCAGAATTCATTTTCTCACTCTTAACCTTGTGCTCTTTATGCTTTATCTTGCTGTTCTTTTCCTTTTGTCCATTGAAGATTAATGTTAATCAAGGCTAAATTGTTCTGCTATTTAAAACCTTAAAAATGCAAATAATTCAGTGGAAAATAGGTAAGTAATTAGAGATTTTTTTTTGAATTGTCAGGATAATTGTTTCAATAATTCCTTCCAAAAAAAATAGATAGGCTTCACCTGAGTAAAACTGTATCTTAATAAGCCACAGTACAGTGGGCCAAACTAAAACTTCCAGACTTTCTGGTAAATGACACACCATAATTCAAACTAGTTAAAGCAAAATAAGGTAAAAGAGTGGCTCAAGTAGCTAGGCAATTCAGAGGTATATCTAGCTATAGGTACAGCTAGATCCAGAGAATACAAAAGTTAATCAGACACTCCTTTTTCCATTTCCATTTTTCAGTATTCTCAGAGAAGCTCTATTCATATTGTGGCAAATATGCACAACAGAAGCTTCCTACTTACACTGTTTTAGCTTAGCAACCCTAGTGGAGAGAAAGCACCGCTTTCCAGAAGTTGCAGCAAAATGTGGCAGGACCTCATCATGACCTGGTTTGGATCCTACACCCATCCTTGCCATAGCATATCATTTTTCTCCTTGGTCCAATCTGAGTTTTTATGCTCTTTGGAGTCAGAAGGTAGACTCAGGCCCACTCAAATGATACAGACTGATTGGAGGAAGGAGTAGTTTCTTCCTGAAAAAAAGAAAAAGCACCTGGTTCTCTGGCTCAAAAAGAGAATAGATGCTGGTCACAGAGGCAAGAAATAGAAAATTCCATTACCAGGATATATACTCAAAGAAAAACATAAGTACTCATGAAAACATATATGTTACCATGGAAAATTCCCAAAGACAATATTTTAAGATATATACTTTGCCCTATGGATGATCATTACTCCAACTTTCATACCTTACAAATAAAGTACCATCTTCTAAACTATGAACTTGATATGCCAATTAGAAAATTATAAAATATTGCTGGCTTTTCAGCCAAGGAACTAGAGAATCAGATAAATTTCAAATATTACTTCATAAGACTGTAACTTTTTTTTCTTTAAAGATTTATTTGCATAGATAACTTTCAATCATCCTGAAAACCTATGAATTTGACCTGAGATTTAAAGAGAGAACAGCTGGAACGCTATAGAGAGAAGAGTTTGTGCTTCTAACAAGTACAACTCGTTTTTAGCCACTCTGCACTGAGCAAAAGGACTAGAAAGAAGAACTCACCACAAAAGAAAGAATCAGAAACAGTACCCTCTGCACAGAGTTACAGAATTTGGATTACAGTTCGATGTTAGAAAGCCAGCTCAGAAGCATAATTATAAAGCTACTGGTGGCTCTGGAAAAAAGCATAAAGAATTCAAGAGACTTCATGACTGCCGAATTTAAATCTAATCAGGCCGAAATTGAAAATCAATTAAATGAGATGCAATCCAAACTGGAGGTCCTAACAACAAGGGTTAATAAGGTAGAAGAAAAGTGAATGACGTAGAAGACAAGTTGATGACAAGGAAGGAAGCTGAGGAAAAAAGAGAAAAACCATAAAAGGCTATCAGGAAAGGTTTAGGGAAATAAATGACAGCCTCAGAAGGAAAAATCTACGTTTAATTGGGGTTCCAGAGGGCACCGAGAGGGACAGAGGACCAGAAAGCATATTTGAACAAATCATAGCTGAGAACTTCCCTAATATGGGGAGGGAAACAGGCATTCAAATCCAGGAGATGGAGAGACCCCCCCCCAAATCAATAAAAACCATTCAACACCTCGACATCTAATAGTGAAACTTACAAATTCCAAAGAAAAAGAAAAAATCCTTAAAGCAGCAAGAGACAAGAGATCCCTAACTTATATGGGGAGAAATATAAGATTAACAGCAGACCTCTCCACAGAGACCTGGCAGGCCAGAAAGGGCTGGCAGGATATATTCAGGGTCTTAATGAGAAGAACATGCAGCCAAGAATACTTTATCCAGCAAGGCTCTCATTCAGAATAGAAGGAGGGATAAAGAGTTTCCAAGATAGGTAGAAACTGAAAGAATATGTGACTACCAACCAGCTCTGCAAGAAATATTAGGGGGGGACTCTGTAAAAGAAAGAGGATGCCAAAAAAATAATCCACAAAAACAGAGACTGAATAGGTATTATGATGACACTAAATTCATATCTTTCAATACTGACTCTGAACATGAATGGGCTTAATGATCCCATCAAAAGACGTAGGGTTTCAGACTGGATAAAAAAGCAAGACCCATCTATTTGCTGTTTACAAGAGACTCATTTTAGACCTAAGGACACCTACTGACTGAAAATGAAAGGGTAGAGAACCATTTACCATTAAAGTGATCCTCAAAAGAAAGGAGGGGTGGCAATCATAACAGATAAATTAAAGTTTATCCCAAAGACTGTATAGTACGAGATGAAGAGGGACACTATATCATACTTAAAGGATCTATCCAACAAGAGGACCTAAAAATCATGAATATTTATGTCCCTAATGTGGGAGGTGCCAAGTATACCAATCAATTAATAACCAAAGTAAAGACATACTTAGATAATAATACACTAATACTGGGAGACTTTAACACAGCACTTTCTGCAAATGACAGATATTCTAAGCACAACATCTCCAAAGAAACAAGAGCTTTAAATGATACACTGGACCAGATGGATTTCACAGATATCCACAGAACTTTACATCCAAATGCAACTGAATACACATTCTTCTCAAGTACACATGGAACTTTCTCCAGAATAGACCACATACTGAGTCACAAATCAGGTCTTAACCAATACCAAAAGATTGGGATTGTCCCCTGCACATTTTCAGACCATAATGCTTTGAAACTTGAACTCAATCACAAGAAGAAATTTGGAAGAAATTCAAACACATGGAGGTTAAAGAGCATCCTGCTAAAAGATGAAAGGGTCAACCAGGAAATTAGAGAAGAATTAAAAAGATTCATGGAAACTAATGAGAATGAAGATACAACCATTCAAAATCTTTGGTATGCAGCAAAAGCAGTCCTGAGAGGGAAATACATCGTAATGCAAGCATCATTCGAAAAATTGGAAAAAAAACCCTCAAATACAGAAGTTAACTTTGCACCTAAAGGAACTGGAGAAAGAACAGCAAATAAAACCTACACCAAGCAGAAGAAGAGAGTTAATAAAGATTTGAGCACAACTCAATGAAATAGAGACCAGAAGAACTGTAGAACAGATCAACAAAATCAAGAATTGGTTCTTTGAAAGAATTAATAAGATAGATAAACCATTAACCAGCCTTATTAAAACCAAAAGAGAGGGGATCCCTGGGTGGCTCAGTGGTTTGGTGCCTGCCTTGGGCCCAGGGCATGATCCTAGAGTCCAGGATCCAGTCCCGCATCAGGCTCCCTGCATGGAGCCTGCTTCTCCCTCTGCCTGTCTCTCTCTCTCTCTCTCTCTCTCTCTCTCTCTCTGTGCCTCTCATGAATGAATAAATCTTAAAAAAAAAAAAAAGGGGAGAGAAAATACACTAATTAATAAAATCACAAATGAGGAGGAGGGGCAAGATGGGAGAAGAGTAGGGTCCCCAAATCACCTGTCCCCACCAAATTACCTAGATAACCTTCAAATTATCCTGAAAATCTACGAATTCGGCCTGAGATTTAAAGAGAGACCAGCTGGAACGCTACAATGAGAAGAGTTCACGCTTCTATCAAGGTAGGAAGACGCGGAAAAAGAAATAAAGAAACAAAAGGCCTCCAAGGGGGAGGGGCCCCGCGAGGAGCCGGGCTAAGGCCGGGGCGAGTGTCCCCAGGACAGGGGAGCCCCGTCCCGGAGAAGCAGGAGCTGCACCAACCTTCCCGGGCGGAAAGGGGCTCGCAGGGAGTTAGAGCAGGACCCAGGAGGGCGGGGATGCCCTCGGGCTCCCTGGGACAGTAACAAAGGAACTGCGCCCCCGAGAGTGCGCCGAGCTCCCTAAGGGCTGCAGCGCCCACGACGGGACCTGGAGCAGCTCGGAGGGGCCGCCGCGGGGGCTGCGGGCCTGGAGCGCGAATCCAACAGCGCAGGCCCCGGAGCACAGGGCGCCGGGACACAACCCAGGATCCGGCCTCCCCCCGGACAGGCAGAGGCCGGGAGGGCCCAGGACAGCAAGGATGCTCCTGCCCGGGGCTGAGCAGATCAGCGGCCCCGTCCGGGAGCCTCCAGGCCCTGCAGATGGAGAGCCCCGGAGTTACTGTGGGAGCTGACTCCAGGGCTGCAGAGCTGGCCCCGCCACTGCGGTTGTTCCTCCTGGAGCCTCACAGGGTAAACAACCCTCACTGAGCCCTGCACCAGGCAGGGGGCAGAGCAGCTCCCCAGTGCTAACACCTGAAAATCAGCACAACAGGCCCCTCCCCCAGAAGACCAGCTAGATGGACAAGTCCCAGGGGAAGTCAAGGGACTTAAAGTATACAGAACCAGAAGATACTCCCCCATGTTGTTTTTGTTTTTTGTTTTTTGTTTTTTTGCTTTTTGATTTGTTTGCTTCCCCAACCCCTTTTTTCCCTTTCTTTCTTTCTCTTTCTCTTTTTCTTCTCTCTTTTCTCCATTTTTCTTTCTTTTTTCTTTTTTCTTTTTTCTTTTTCTCTTTTCTTTCCTTCTTTCTCTCCTCTCTTTTTCTCCTTTTCCCAATACAACTTGCTTTTGGCCACTCTGTACTGAGCAAAATGACTAGAAGGAAAACCTCACCTCAAAAGAAAGAATCAGAAACAGTCCTCTCTCCCACAGAGTTACAAAATCTGCATTACAATTCAATGTCAGAAAGCCAATTCAGAAGCACTATTATACAGCTACTGGTGGCTCTAGAAAAAAGCATAAAGGACTCAAGAGACTTCATGAGTGCAGAATTTAGATCCAATCAGGCAGAAATTAAAAATCAATTGAATGAGATGCAATCCAAACTAGAAGTCCTAACGATGAGGGTTAACGAGGTGGAAGAACGAGTGAGTGACATAGAAGAAAAGTTGATGGCGAAGAGGGAAACTGAGGAAAAAAGAGACAATTAAAAGACCATGAGGATAGATTAAGGGAAATAAACGACAGCCTGAGGAAGAAAAACCTACGTTTAATTGGGGTTCCCGAGAGCGCCGAAAGGGACAGAGGGCCAGAATATGTATTTGAACAAATCCTAGCTGAAAACTTTCCGAATCTGGGAAGGGAAACAGGCATTCAGATCCAGGAAATAGAGAGATCCCCCCCTAAAATCAATAAAAACCATTCAACACCTCGTCATTTAATAGTTAAGCTTGCAAATTCCAAAGATAAAGAGAAGATCCTTAAAGCAGCAAGAGACAAGAAATCCCTGACTTTTATGGGGAGGAGTATTAGGGTAACAGCAGACCTCTCCACAGAGACCTGGCAGGCCAGAAAGGGCTGGCAGGATATATTCAGAGTCCTAAATGAGAAGAACATGCAACCAAGAATACTTTATCCAGCAAGGCTCTCATTCAAAATGGAAGGAGAGATAAGGACCTTCCAAGACAGGCAGGAACTGAAAGAATATGTGACCTCCAAACCAGCTCTGCAAGAAATTTTAAGGGGGACTCTTAAAATTCCCCTTTAAGAAGAAGTTCAGTGGAACAATCCACAAAAACAAGGACTGAGTAGATATCATGATGACACTAAACTCATACCTTTAAATAGTAACTCTGAACGTGAACGGGCTTAATGACCCCATCAAAAGGCGCAGGGTTTCAGACTGGATAAAAAAGCAGGACCCATCTATTTGCTGTCTACAAGAGACTTACTTTAGACAGAAGGACACCTACAGACTGAAAATAAAAGGTTGGAGAACCATTTACCATTCAAATGGTCCTCAAAAGAAAGCAGGGGTAGCCATCCTTATATCAGATAAACTAAAATTTACCCCGAAGACTGTAGTGAGAGATGAAGAGGGACACTATATCATACTTAAAGGATCTATCCAAAAAGAGGACTTAACAATCCTCAATATATATGCCCCAAATGTGGGAGCTGCCAAATACATCAATCAATTAATAACGAAAGTGAAGAAATACTTAGATAATAATACACTTATACTTGGTGACTCTTTCTACCCTCGATAGGTCTTCTAAGCATAACATCTCCAAAGAAACGAGAGCTTTAAATGATACACTGGACCAGATGGATTTCACAGATATCCACAGAACTTTACATCCAAACTCAACTGAATACACATTCTTCTCAAGTGCACATGGAACTTTCTCCAGAATAGACCACATACTGAGTCACAAATCGGGTCTTAACCAATACCAAAAGACTGGGATCGTCCCCTGCATATTCTCAGACCATAATGCCTTGAAATTAGAACTAAATCACAACAAGAAGTTTGGAAGGACTTCAAACACGTGGAGGTTAAGGACCATCCTGCTAAAAGATGAAAGGGTCAACCAGGAAATTAAGGAAGAATTAAAAAGATTCATGGAAACTAATGAGAATGCAGATACAACTGTTCAAAATCTTTGGGATGCAGCAAAAGCAGTCCTAAGGGGGAAATACATCGCAATACAGCATCCATTCAAAAACTGGAAAGAACTCAAATACAAAAATTAACCTTACACATAAAGAAGGTAGAGAAAAAAAGGCAAATAGATCCTACACTCAGCAGAAGAAGAGAGTTAATAAAGATTTGAGGAGAACTCAATGAAATCGAGACCAGAAGAACTGTGGAACAGATCAACAGAATCAGGAGTTGGTTCTTTGAAAGAATTAGTAAGACAGATAAACCATTACCAGCCTTATTAAAAAGAAGAGAGAGAAGACTCAAATTAATAAAATCATGAATGAGAAAGGAGAGATCACTACCAACACCAAGGAAATACAAACGATTTTAAAAACATATTATGAACAGCTCTACGCCAATAAATTAGGCAATCAAGAAGAAATGGACACATTCCTGAAAAGCCACAAACTATCAAAACTGAAACAGGAAGAAATAGAAAACCTGAACAGGCCAATAACCAGGGAGGAAATTGAAGCAGTTATCAAAAACCTCCCAAGACACAAGAGTCCAGGGCCAGATGGCTTCCCAGGGGAATTCTATCAAACGTTTAAAGAAGAAATCATACCTATACCACTAAAGCTGTTTGGAAAGATAGAAAGAGATGGAGTACTTCCAAATTCGTTCTATGAGGCCAGCATCACCTTAATTCCAAAACCAGACAAAGACCCCACCAAAAAGGAGAATTACAGACCAATATCCCTGATGAACATGGATGCAAAAATTCTCAACAAGATACTAGCCAATAGGATCCAACAACACATTTAGAAAATTATTCACCATGACCAAGTAGGATTTATCCCCGGGACACAAAGCTGGTTCAACACTCGTAAAACAATCAGTGTGATTCATCATATCAGCAAGAGAAAAACCAAGAACCATATGATCCTCTCATTAGATGCAGAGAAAGCATTTGACAAAATACAGCATCCATTCCTGATCAAAACTCTTCAGAGTGTAGGGATAGAGGGAACATTCCTCAACATCTTAAAAGCCATCTACAAAAAGCCCACAGCAAATATCATTCTCAATGGGGAAGCACTGGGAGCCTTTCCCCTAAGATCAGGAACAAGACAGGGATGTCCACTGTCACCACTGCTCTTCAACATAGTACTGGAAGTCCTAGCCTCAGCAATCAGACAACAAAAAGACATTAAAGGCATTCAAATTGGCAAAGAAAAAGTCAAACTCTCCCTCTTCGCTGATGACATGATACTCTACATAGAAAACCCAAAAGCCTCCACCCCAAGATTGCTAGAACTCATACAGCAATTTGGTAGCGTGTCAGGATACAAATAAATGCCCAGAAATCAGTGGCATTTCTATACACTAACATTGAGACTGAAGAAAGAGAAATTAAGGATCAATCCCATTTACAATTGCACCCAAAAGCATAAGATACCTAGGAATAAACCTAACCAAAGAGGTAAAGGATCTATACCCTAAAAACTATAGAACACTTCCGAAAGAAATTGAGGAAGACACAAGGAGATGGAAAATATTCCATGCTCATGGATTGGCAGAATTAATATTGTGAAAATGTCAATTCTACCCAGGGCAATTTACACATTTAATGAAATCCCTATCAAAAATACCATGGACTTTATTCATAGAGTTGGAACAAATAATCCTAAGATTTGTGTGGAATCAGAAAAGACCCTGAATAGCCAGAGGAATATTAAAAAAGAAAACCATAGCTGGGGGCATCACAATGCCAGATTTCAGGTTGTACTACAAAGCTGTGGTCATCAAGACAGTGTGGTACTGGCACAAAAACAGACAAATAGATCAATGGAATAGAATAGAGAACCCAGAAATGGGCCCTCAATTCTATGGTCAACTAATATTCAACAAAGCAGGAAAGACTATCCACTGGAAAAAGGACAGTCTCTTCAATAAATGGTGCTGGGAAAATTGGACAGCAAAGTGCAGAAGAATGAAACTAGACCATTCTCTTATACCACACACAAAGATAAACTCAAAATGGATGAAAGATCTAAATATGAGACAAGAATCCATCAAAATCCTAGAGGAAAGCACGAGCAACACCCATTTTGAACTTGGCCACAGCAACTTCTTGCAAGATACATCTATGAAGGCAAGGGAAACAAAAGCAAAAATGAATTATTGGGACTTAATCAAGATAAAAAGCTTCTGCACAGCAAAAGAACCAGTCAACAAAACTAAAAGACAACCTACAGAATGGGAGAAGGTATTTGCAAATGACGTATCAGATAAAGGGCTAGTTTCCAAGATCTATAAAGAACTTATTAAACTCAACAGCAAAGAAACAAACAATCCAGTCATGAAATGGGCAGAAGACATGAACAGAAATTTCAGAGGAAGACATAGACATGGCCAACAAGCCCATGAGAAAATGCTCCGCATCACTTGCCATCAAGGAAATACAAATCAAAACCACAATGAGATACCACCTCACACCAGTGAGAATGGGGAAAATTAACAAGGCAGGATACAACAAATGTTGGAGAGGATGCGGAGAAAGGGGAACCCTCTTGCACTGTTGGTGGGAATGTGAACTGGTACAGCCACTCTGGAAAACTGTGTGGAGGTTCCTCAAAGAGTTAAAAATAGAACTTCCCTACCACCCAGCAATTGCACTGCTGGAGATTTATCCCAAAGATACAGATGCAGTGAAAGACCGAGATACCTGCACCCCAGTGTTTATAGCAGCACTGTCCACAATAGCCAAACTGTGGAAAAGCCTCAGTGTCCATCGAAAGATGAATGGATAAGGAAGCTGTGGTCTATGTATACAATGGAATATTACTCAGCCATCAGAAGAGACGAATACCCACCATTTGCTTCCACATGGATGGAACTGGAGGGTATTATGCTGAGTGAAGCAAGTCAATTGGAGAAGTACAAACATTATATTGTCTCACTCATTTGGGGAATATAAAGAACAATGAAAGGGAATAAAGGGAAAAGGAGAGAAAATGAGTGGGTAATATCAGTGAGGGTGACAGAACATGAGAGACTCCTAACCTGGGAAACAAACAAGAGGTAGTGAAAGGGGAGGAGGGCAGGGGGTTTAGGTGACTCGGTGATGGGCACTGAGGGGGCCATTTGACAGGATGAGCACTAGGTGTTATGCTATATGTTGGCAAATTGAACTCCAATAAAAAATATATACAATCAATCAATCAAGATTTATTTATTTGAGAGACAGAGAGAGAGAGTGTGAGAATATGTGGGCAGGAGGGAGGGGCAGGAGAAGAAGGAGAGAGACCCCCCAAGCAGAACCCCCACTGATCCCAGAGCCCAGTGGGGGGCTCCATCTCAGGACCCCAAGTCATGACCTGATCCAAAATCAAGAGCCAATCACCAACCAACTGGCCCACCTGGGTGCCCCATGACTATATAATATTTTAATTAAAAAATTCTTCTTAGTTAACCATTTATGCAGCATTTTAAAAAATGAACTAGCTTATATGGTTTCAGTGTTGTACTTAAATGACATCTATAGTTTTTTTTTTATGACTATTTACAGAGATCTTGAACTTCTTGTAAAATCTGCTACCATAGTAATCTCAGCAAATAATTAGTTCCTTGGGGAAAAATTCAACTCTTCATAACTTCCAGTTGAAACAGAAAATAGCCTTTAGCTCTTCTTCCTAAATTATGATACATTTAGTATTTATATATTGCTTCCTACTACATTTGCAAGGAAAACCAAATTTTTTTCTCAGAAATCTACCTCTTCAAAATATTTAAAGATTAAAATCAATTTAATTTTAAATAATCTATTAACAGGTTTAGGAAAATTAATATGCCACAGTTTATAGCCTTGCAAATTATTTTAAAAATGAAAAGCCCGCTCTGTTCTTACCCTTCCAGTTCATAATCCCTTGTGGCTAGAAACAGACAACAAATTATATATGCAATGAACATTATTTCTGTTTACTTAGGGCAAGTGACTATTTTCAAGCTAGGAGTATTAAGTGTATTTCTAAATAGTTCATAAACAATAACATGAAGCATAAATACTTAATTCTAATGCAAATATGTTTTATCATTTATTTATATTGTGTTTTATACTAAAAGAGTTTTAAAGCAACTTAAAAGATGCAAAAATAGGACAGAATAAACAAAGACAAAGCAAAAGGAAAATAGGTGTATGGAAAAAAACTGAAGCCAAGAATAAAGTTTGTACTCAATACACATACCCTGAAGTTCACTTGTAAACTGTGGATGTTAATCTACGTACTTTCATTTCAAAACCACTGAAGAGAACAATTCTATATTATCCTGATACAAAAGAAAATACTGGTCAGCAATTTCTTCCCAAATTAATCTATAAATTCATTGCAATCCTAAGCAAAATCTCAGTAAGTTATTTTGTGGGTATTGGCAAACTGATTCTAAAGTTTATAGGGAGAGGCAAAAGATACAGGATAGCCAACACAATGTTGAAAGAGAATAACAAAGTTGGAGGACTGGCATCCAGCTTCAAGATTTACTGTAAAGCATTAATAACTAACACAGTGCAGTATTAATGAAAGAATAAACAAATAGATCAATGGACCAGAATTGAGAACGCAAAAACACATCCACATAAATGTAGTCAATTGATCTGACCCCCCCGCCAAAAAAAAAGCAAAGTATTATAAGGGAGAAAAGAAAGTTTTTTCAACAAATGCTGGATTAACTGGGCATCATATATTTAATAAAATGAATCTGAACCAAGATCCTACACCCTTCACAAAAATTAACTGAAAATGGGGTACTGACCTAAATGTGAAATGCAAAGCAATATAACTTTTAGCAGATAACATTGTAGAAAACCTAGATGACTTTTTTATGTAACACCCAAGTTATGATCCATAAGAGAAAGAAATGATAAACTGGACTTCATTAAAATTAAATGCCATTTCTCTATAAAGGACAATAGTTAATACAATAAGAAGATAAGCCATAGAAGGGAGAAAATATTTGGAAACATATATGTAAACGACTGGCATCTGATATATACAAAAAAACTCTTAAAACTCAACAACCAAAAAACCAACCCAATTAAAAAATGGGCTAAAGACCCTGACACTTCACTAAAAGAGATGAACAGATGGAAAACAAGTATATGAAAAGAAGCTCCACATCATATGTCATCAGGAAATTGCAAATTAAAACAACCATTAAATAATACTACACACCTATTAGATTGGAACTTTCCAAGTTCTACTGGAACTTTCCAAAATTCCAAGATTTGGAACTTTCCAAAATTTGTAACAATGATAACACCAAACGCTGGTGACGATGTAGGACCACAGAAATTCTCAGTTACTGCCGGTGAGAATGCAAAATGATACAGCCAGCTTGGAAGACAGTTTGGAAGTTTCTTATAAAACTAAATATACTCTTACCATATAATCCAATAATCATTATCTTTGGTATTTATTCAAAGAGTTGAAAATCTAAGTCTACATAAAAACATGCACCAACTATTTATAGCAGCTTTATTATAATGCCAAAACTCCGGAGAAATCAAGATGTCCTTCAGTATGTGAAATCAATAAATAAACTGTGGTACACCCAGACAAAAGAATATTATTCAGTATTAACAAGAAATTATCTAATCAAACCATGAAAGACATGGAGGAAACATAAACGCATACTATTAAGAGATAGGAAATCTTATATGATTCCAACTATATGACATCCTGGAAAAGGCAAAACTATGAAAATAGTAAAAAGATCAATTATTGCTCCCTGGGGGCAGAAGAGAGATGAACAGACCAAGCACAGAGCATTTTTTAGGGCAGTGAAAACACTCTATATGATACTATAATGATGGATACATTATTTATTAAATCCCATAAAATATACAACATCAAGAGTGAATCTTAATGTAAACTATGGACTTTAGGTAATTATGAAATGTCAATGCAAGCTCATTAATTGTAACAAATGTATCCCTCTGGCTGGGGATATTGATAAGAGGCTATACATGTATGGCAGCAGAGGGTATATGGGAAATCTTTGTACTTCTAAATTTCGCTGTGAACCTTAAATTGATCTAAAAAGAAAAAGAAAGCAAGCTCTGTAAACACTTAGAATATAATCTCATCAATACCATTTACTGTCTGATGGTAGACAAATATCTTAAACTGTCTTCGCTTTCTCATCTGTTAATAAGAGTAATAATAGAACTTACTGAATGGAACTGTTTCAAGAACTACGTAAGAAACGGAAAATATGGGCAGCCCCGGTGGCCCAGAGGTTTAGGGCCGCTTTCAGCCCAGGCCGTGACCCTGCAGTCCCGGGATCCAGTGCCTCATGGGACTCCCTGTAGGGAGCCTGCTTCTCCCTCTGCCTGTGTCTCTGCCACTCTCTCTCTGTGCCTCTCATGAATAAATAAATAAAAATCTTTTTTAAAAATGATTTTTTTAAAGAAATGGAAAGTGATCTGCACAGTGGCACTATGATTATATCCACCATCATTATGATTTCCCCCTTCACTGTCACCATTATCATCCTTATTATTATCTACAGAATCTTTATTTCCAAATAAAACCAGTGGAACTTAAAACTCAGTCTCTCCAATACGGTAGTCCATAACCATCAATTTCAAGGGCATCATTCTTAGTTGGAGTACAAATATGCATTTTATATCTATCTTTGAGAAATATCCACATGTAGAGGACTCTGTTAGGGCCATTCAAAACCACCAAGGCATTTCTAGTAAAAACAGAACAAAATGAGAGCTAAATGAACTGGTTTTATATACCTTTCAAAGTCACTAATGCAAAGTTCTTAATACTGGGATTTGTTACAAGTTTACTATTTTATTGACTCTAACTCCAGCTAGAGTGATTTCATATTTGTTCTACTACAGACCTTCTTTTCAGCATGAGCTAACACTACAGTTTAAGTAGGCTGAAATGGTTTGTTCTAAACAGCTATTTTTACATGGGAGGACAAAATACAGTAAAAATCAGAGGTTTGAAACACCAGACATAACAGAAAGGGCAAGTCAGGATCAGAGGCACCCTGGAGTCATCCAAGGATGCTTCCAGTCAGTTCTGGAGGCATCCAAAGCCCATTAATTGATAGATGGAGAATACATGGAGGCCACAGGTACAGAAAATGACAGAAGCATAAAATTGTTGTTAAGAGGATTAAAGGATCATAAGCACAATTTAAAAAAAAGGTAAAGGAAATTAAAGATAGGAATAGGAAGTGCCTAGGTGGCATAGTTAGTTAGGCTTCTGACTCTTGGTTTTAGCTCAGTTGGTGATCTCAGGGTAATGGGATCAAGCCCCATGTCTGGCTCCATGTTCAGCACAGTCTGCTTAAGTTTCTCTTCCCCTTTCCCTCTATCCCTCCTCCTGATAAAATAAATAAATATTTTTTAAAAATAAGTATAGGAATAGAAAAATTCTATCATATACAAAAATCAATTCAAAATGGATTTTAGCTTAAATCTAAGACCTAAAACCATGAAACTAGAAGACAATATAAATGGTAAACTCCTTTACATAGGTCTTAGTGATAATTTTTAGATTTGACATCAAATAAAAACCAACAAAAACAAAAATAAACAAATGGGACTACATCAAACTAAAAAGCTTCTGCATAGGGAAGGAAACCATCAACAAAATGAAAATGCAACCTATGAAATAGGAGAAAATGTTTGCAAATCATATATCTGATAAGGGGTTAATATACAAAAATGTATAAAGAATCCACATAGCTCAATAGTAAAAAAAGACAAAAACAAAAAACAAATCTGATAAAAAACAGGTAGAAGATCTGAACATTTTTCAAAAGAAGACATAAAAATAACCAGGAGAAACATGAAAAGGTGCTTAACACAACTAATTAGGGAAACACAAATCAAAACCATCTCATATCTTTTAGACTGGCAGTCACCAAAAAGAAGAGAAAACAAGTATTGGTAAGGATGTGGAGAAGAAGGAACTCTTGTGCAAAGTGAGAATGTAAACTTATGAGCCACTATGGAAAATGGTATAGAGATTCTCCTCCAAAAACAATTAAAAATAGAACTACCATAAAAAAACAACAATCCCACTTTTGAGTATATTTCTTTCTTTTTCTGGGTATATTTCTAAAGGAAATGAAAACAACATCTCAAAGAGATATCTGTACTCCCATGTTCATTGCAGCATTATTCACAATAGCCAAAAATATGGAAACAACCTAAGTGTGTATGAATGTATGAATGGATAAAGAAGATGTAGTATATATGTGCAATACAATATTATTCAGTTATAAGAAAGAAGGAAAGTCTGCTATTTGCAACAACATGGATGGAATTTGAGGGCATTTTGCTAAGTGAAATAAGCTAGACAGAGAAAAACAAACACTTCATTGTATCATGTATATTTGGAATTTAAATAAAAAGTCAACTAAAAAAATCAATTGACTCATTTTTCTGCAAATAGCCTTAAATATGTTTTATAATACACACAGTCAACAACCACCAAAAGAATAAGATCTTGAAATCAGGCACAGGATAGAATCCTGGGTATCTGGTGTGAGCAGGGTATGTAATAAGGTAGTTTCTAAGCAGTCAGTGCTTGGGAAAGAATCACTGGTAGTGCTAAGTCAAGAGTTTGGTAGGGCTCTTGTGATCTTTTTCAATCCATGGACCTTCAAGCCCCCTACCCAGATATCCTTCCAATCATATTACTACCCTTAAAATGATCCTAGGAATCACCACACTTTGGTGTTAAAGAGATTTAGGCTGGACTCCCAATTCACCCATTGAAAGGGTAAGTTATTTAGTCTTTTTTCAGTTCCAGTACAAACTACAGTAAAATAGGAATTATAAACTCCCAACAAGATGTTATGGAAATAAAAAGAGACAGTGTTGCAAATCATTTAGGTATAAGCCTGGCTATCAGTGCCTCAACATTGGCATCTACAAAATGAGGTTGGATTGAAAGTGGTAGATGACAGATGGTACCTACACTTGTGGGGAGTATGAGCATAATGTAAAGAGTGGTTGAATCACTATGGTGAATTCCAGAAACTACTGTAACATCATGTGTCAACTATACTCAAAGAAGAAGGAGCAGGAGGAAGAGGAAGGGAAGGAGGAGGAAAAGGAGGAGGAAGGAGCAGGGGAAGGGGAAGGGGAAAGAGAAGAAGGTGAAGGAGGAGAAGAAGAAGATGATCATCTTGAAGGTATTCAAGGCCCTGCTATGAAATTCCATGGCTGCACAAATATCCCAAATTAGTAATTAGTATCCTAAATCAGAAATTTTCCAATTAATTCTTTGAGCTTAATAGTATAACACTAAATTCCCCTCCTGTGCCCTCTAGTTTTCATCACTAATCTTCCAAATGATCATGAAGAACATATAAGGTGATGCCAACTCTAAGAAAGAAAATTTAATACTGGAGGATGATAAAAAGCTTTTGGAACCAGGCAGATCTTTCATTAAATTCTGACTCTGTCATATTAGTTACATAATCTTGAACAAGTATTTTCAGCTGTTTAAGAATTTGTTTTCTATTCTGAGAAATGAGGCTAATAAGTAATATGTACATAAAGTTGTTAGCATGTGAAAACTTGAAGTAATGCATTTGGCAGGCGCTCAATACCATATAGTTATTTTGTCTCAAAAACTTGACCAAATTACCCTGAATCAAGAGAATTAAGCTTTAATCTTTCTAGATATGCTTAATACATTTTGATAAAATAACATGTCAGGGTTTTAAGCAAATTTCCCCCTCAAATCCTGTGTATTATAAAATAAAAATTATAGAAACAGTGAGTTATAAAAATGCTTGCTCTAACTTTGCCACTAAATTGTGACAAGACTACTGAACATGTGAAATGTACTTCAGGTTGAACAGTGAAGAATTACAACCACATCTAGAAATGCATTTTAAATTGTTGTAATGAGCACACATTAATGATGAAACAAAAGTTGTTCACTTTTGAAAGACCCCCAAACTGAATATGTAAGTACTACTTCAAGACCTAATTTCACAAAGTTCATCAAAACATTCAGAAAGATTATTTGTGAATAATGAAATATCATTTCAAAGTCAGGAAGATAACTATAGAATGGCTCACTTTTCAGTTCTCATATTATTAGTTTAATAGATTTATTTAAAAATCTTTCTGATCTCTTGCTCTAACTCACTGAAAGCAAATTTTGAAAACTGAAGAACCTATAGAGCTTTTTGTTTTCTATTAAGTATGATCCACATATCCAATATCAATAAAATATGACAGCCCTGGACCTGAATATAACAGCCTTTTTACTGTTCTTACACATTGTCTAGCCTATCAGCAGAACAATCACTAAAATCAGCAGGAAAGAAGATCAATCAGTGAAAGTAGGAATGTGAATTTAATTCAAATACCTGAGAATACCAAGTTACTTTCACATATTCTCAGCACTGAATACTTTTAAAAAGCCATGACACTTTTTAAAAAATAAGTATATGAGTATAATTGACTAAAGGAGGATATGTTTCGGGATGCCCATGTGGCTCAGAGGTTGAGCATTTGCCTTTGGCTCAGGGTGTGATCCTGGGGTGCCAAGATTGAGTCTTGCATCGGGTTCCCTGCAGGGAGCCTATTTCTCCCTCTGCCTGTGTCTCTGCCTCTCTCTCTCTATGTCTCTCATGAATAAATAAAATAAAATCACTTTAAAAAGCAGGATACGTTTCATGAAGGTAGTGATAATTTCTGCCTTGTTAGGCACCTGGAAATATTCAACTAATTTCTATTGAGCACCTACTATATACCCAGACACTTTCTAGATGCTATGGTTATAATAGTGAATAAGATAGAAGAACAAGACCACTGCTCTGATGATTTTAAAAATGAAGCAAATGATAAACAAATAAACGGCCAAATAATTGCACAACATGATAAATGCTACAAAGCTATGAAGGAGGCTACAGCAGTGATTAAGTGATTAGGGGGAGGAGGGTACTGATTTAGCTTCCACAGTCAAGGAAAGCTTCTCTAAGCTGAGATCTCAATGACAAGAAAGAGGCTGTCATGGGGATAACCTGAACACAAAGAATTTCAGACAGAAGCAGCAAGCATCAAAGCATTTTGGCAAATACTAGTTTGAGTTTGGTGTACACCTGTTTTGGTATACAGAAAAAGAGCAACTCTATCTGGAGCCCACATAGCGAAGAGGAGACTGATAGGAGATGAAATCAGACAGTAAGTGAGACAGGGGAAATTTGAATTCTATTCTAAGACTAATGGAAAAAGCTACTGAAAGTCTTTTTTTTTTATTTTTTTAGATTTATTTTAGAGAGAGAGAAAGCAAGAGAACATGTGGGGGGAGGAGCAGAGGAAGAGGGACGGAGAATCTCAAGCAGACTCCGAGTTGAGCTCAGAGCCCAAAATGGGGCTCCATCTCCTAACCCTGAGATCAGGACCTGAGCTGAAACCAAGAGTTGAAGGCTTAACTGACTTTGCCTCGTTGGAAGGTTTTAAAGGAAATTTCAGGTAGCTTTGCACAGAAGGAATAAGAGAGAGGCAAAAGTGGAAGTAGGAGATATTAGGAGCCATCATGAATTTGGGATTAGGATTAAAAGTGAAAAATGGAGAGAAGTGATCAAATTGGAATATATATTTGAAGATAAATCTTAAATTACCAGTTTCTGTACTGGGTAAGGTTAGGGTTAAGGCTGTGTTTTTGGCTTGAGCCATTTATGCAGAGGTCTCTAAAACTGCAAGAGGAACAGATTTGGGTGAGAAGAGTTTCGTTTTAATCATGTTTCTTTTCTGCTATGGATATCAACTAACATTCAGCCTTTATGCACAACAAGATTAATATAATGGCACAATAAATTACACATTTATTATGTGTTTTAATGCTTGCTTCTTGCCAAGTATCACTTTACAGCTCTATCCATGAAGTAATTTTTGTTAAATTCTATGTAAACTTGTACCTACTTAAAGGTATACAGATATGTTTGTTCTTTCACACCATTTGCCCTAAAAAATGGAAATGACATTTAATTTACTATTACTATTAGAATTTAACAACCCAAATCAATCCTTGAAATCAAAGCCATAAAAGTTTTACCTATTCATGGGGATCTGAAAGATCATGATGACCTACTAATGATTTTGATGTTTCGTTTCTGTGTGCAGCCTTCAGGACTGAGGGTGACAAATGATTTAATTACATAAGTAGTAAGGCTCAATCGCTCAGTTTCAGAAGTTCCCCAGGTCAAACATTATTATAACAAGGTGCCCCCAGGGAAGTATCACATGCTTGTCCATTATTAAAATTCAGTTGGCTTTTATATTTTAACAGTAACAGTAACAATAATAAAAATAACAACACTAGTTAACAATTTCTTGAATATATACTATAGACCTGAATATTTGAGCTTAGTATTTTGTGTATGTGACCTCACTGAATCCTCAAAAGAACCCTACTCATGGTTCAGAAAACCAAGGCTCAAAAAGCTCAAAACTTGACTAGATCAAACATTAAGTAAATGATGGAGCAAAGATCAGAATTCAGACACACTGTATCTCTTTCATTTATTCATCCAGGTATGTAGGCATTCACCCAATGAATCTTTTTCTTAAAGATATGCCACTGTAGGAGAAAGGTGGCTGCAAATTGTGTGTGCCTCTACTAATTGAGAAATAAAGCCCATTCCTTCTTCCCTTGAAACCGGGCTTGCCCTATGACTTAATTTAACCAGTGGAATGTAGTAGAGGTGATTAAAGTCACTCCCAAGGCTCAGGCTAAGGAGATCTGCAGATTTCTGCTATCACAATTCTGGAACATTCTTAGAACTATTCTGTCATAGAGTCTGTCATAGAGAAGCCCAAGTCATATGAGAGAATGACATGGAAAAAAACTAAGGAGATATTTCAGTTGATAGCCTCAACAGGTAGGCCAGCATAACTGGTATTTAACCAGTTAAATGGTATTTAACCAGTTATGTGTGTAAACCATCTTGACAATCCCAGGTCAGTAGAACATCATGATCAGTATAGCTTCAGGCAACACCACATGGAGCAAAAGAATCATCTAGCAGAGTCCAGTCAACCCATAGAATAGTGAGAGACAATAAGTGATTATTGTTGTTTTAAATCACTATATTTAAGGGTGGTTAGTTATACAGTGATAATCAAAAACCCATAATATTTTTCTTCAAAGGAGAGTATTAGTTATGTAGCAAAATGCAACTCAAAAAAGAAAATATGTGAAGAGATTGCTTTGCTCTCATGGCTACATATGTTCTTCTAATACAGCCATTGAAATAAATCATAATAGACCATGGACTTTTTTCTTTACTTACTTATTTAATCACTTATTCATTTGTGTACTCATTCATTTATTCATTTGTATTTCCATTCAGCAAGTATTTCCTGTTATGTGTGGGCCTCTGGGTTAATTACAGTGAGTGAACCAAGAAACTAAGACTTTTGCCTTTAAAATTTTTTGATGTAAAGAAGGGCTCTATAAATACTTTTGGCCTATTGATTCTTGCTCATTTCACAGGGAGTGAAATAGAATTTAGAAAAGTTCAGAAAAGTAGAAGAGAACACTAGCAGAAGCCTAGTTTACATTTTTAAATATTGCTATCAATACCACAACACAGATTACAGACTGTGTACTGTATTTATATTTTATTTTATTTTTTAAAGATTTCTTTATTTATTTTAAAGACAGTGTGAAGTGAGCACAAGAGTAGAGGGAGGGGCAGAGGGAGAGAATCTTCAAGCAGACTCTCTGCTGAGAGGGAAGCTTGACACAGGGTTCCATTCCAGGACCTGGGACAGGCTGAGATCATGACTTGAGCCAAAACCAAAGTCAGACACTTAACCAACTAAGCCACTCAAGTGCCTCAGTATTTATATTTTAATACTTTATTCTTACCCATAAGATGTTAACCCCCTTCCCCAAAAAGTAGGCATAAAAAGATGTATACACATCGAATTACTTTTGCTTCTGCTTAGTTCTCCTTAAAAGTACTGACTAAATTCCTAACCTATCCTGAGCTTCAGTTCTCTTAAATGAACAGGTGAGATGATTCTAGCCCTATCCACCCCATGAGATGTTGTAGCATGCAAATGATAATAATGAGATAAATTTCTTAAACCTTGGCACTGGGGGGATCCCTGGGTGGCTCAGTGGTTTAGCACCTGCCTTTGGCCCAGGGCATGATCCTGGAGTCCCGGGATCAATTCCCGCATTGGGCTCCCGGCATGGAGCCTGCTTATCCCTCTGCCTGTGTCTCTGCCTCTCTCTCTCTCTCTCTCTTTCTATGTCTATCATAAGTAAATTAAAAATCTTTAAAAAAAAAAAAAACCTTGGCACTTACTCGCATGACCATCTCATTCATTCAGCGAAAATGTTCCTTTTTTAAAAAGTGATATTTCATGCACAAGTAAGCAAAAGAAAAAATAAAAATAAACTGTAAAATCACTACCTAAATTTAACTAAACAATGTCTCCCCAAATTTAAATGTGTGATTCTAATAGGACTAAGGATCATAATACTCTGCCTCTCTGGCCTCAGAATTTGACATGTGATGCAACTGAATCAAAGTCTCCCACCTAAGGACTTTTAGATTTAGAGCTAATGGAGGACGGGCTTAGAATTTGAGTCACTGAGACAAAAGGTTATGAATCAAATACTGCTAGCCTCATTTTCCCAGCTAGAAGAAAAAGGCTGGGTCCAAGGAGGAAGGGCTTCAACTAGAAGGTAAGAGATACAATCAGACTGGTAACTGGGTTTAAGGTATCACATGTCTCCTTTGTTCTAACCAGGGTTGCATTTTTAAGACTAGAGATGCTTTTATCTTAAGAGAGTAATTGTCCAAACAATTTAAAGTCTCAGATGAATTCAATATGCCTTTCATGCTCTAAATTATTAGTTCAAAACTCTTTAGGTTGCAACCAAGAGAAATTCAGCTTTTATTAACTTGAATGATAAAAGAGAACTCATTGGCTCACAAAACTTTAAAGTTAAAGGCCATTATGACTTCAGGCATGGCTGGATCCAGGAAGCCAAATAAGGTTGTCAGGACTTGTCTCTCCTTCACTATTATAGGAAAATACAAGATCCACAGAGAGAAATAAAAATGAGGGAGAGACAAGTGCTGATAAAGCTGCTTGGATCCCCTTTGTAGCTATATACCAAGACAGGCTTTGTCTTACCCTGTGTTTTTAATTTCTATTTCACAACATGTTATCCCTCCAGGATGCCATGAAATGAGCTCAAATCTGGGGAAAGAGTCAAGAAAGGGAGGATAAAATTTAGTTTGCCATCTGTTGGCACAATAGCTAATACCTCTAATCCTCAACAGATGCTTAGAAGTCCTGAGCCCAGGAAGCCTTACATTACCACTAAAGAAATGAATCTTATGCATTAGCTACACTGAATATGTTAGGGGAATGGAGAAGTATTGCTATTTTGATAATCAGCTCAAAAGAAAATTAAGTTTACTAATGTAAACTACCACTATTCATTTTCCAGATGCATGTAAAGATAAAGCCAGCTTAAATAGCAAACAGCCGCCTTTATTTCTCAACCTTCAGATACAGTGCAAAAATAATACCTAAAAGGTATTTAATCTTTACCAGTGAAGTAGGTTGTAGTCACAAACTGCACCTTCAATCATTCAACACCTGCCATTTGTCTTCTGCTGCCCTTCCCTTTCAGTGCCCTAGATACCAAGGAACTTAGCTGCTAAAGGCTGAGGCTATGATCAAAGTACTCTTAGCTTTCATACCAGCAGAGGCAGACTGGGAAGCAGATTCTCCCTGAAAACTGCCTGGTCCTTCAAAATCCTATGTCTTCAAAATAAATTAGTCAGTGTAGGGCAAACTGGACTCTATCTTTTCCTCAACGCTGGTCCTAGAAAAGAGCAAGAGTCTTGTGGTCATTCTGCTTTGTGGCCTTTGCAAACATCCAGAGGTACCTGAAGCTAAAGAAAGTCTCCTTGGTAGGCCATGATGAGCCCCCTTTTATCCTCCTACTGTCAGGGATGAAAGATTTCAAACCTTGAGTGCAACAGAGCTGCAGGCACTGACTTTTCCAAAAAATAGGAATCAAAACCCAAAAAAGACCACAAGCTCCCTTTGAAATACAGAAAAACCAGCCTTCTCAGAGTGGCTACTTTCCTGACACACAAGTGCTTTAAAGATAAAAACAGATTGTCATATTTGTTAGGGCAAATAAAAAAGCCTAAAGCAGGGCTCTCAAGTCTCTCTTTTTGTGATAAGGAACATCTTTCCAGTCCCTTGCAGCCTTAAGGCAAACGAGGACAGGGAGATGATGGGGAAATTGTTGAAGAGGGCAGCAAAAATGCCATATGCTATACACTAGATATTAGGTCCAATACACAGGGGCAGCTATGGAGAAGAACAGGAATTTAGGTACTATTCCTGGAGTTTCCAAGCTTTTGGTTGCAGATCCTGCCATTCAGCCAAATATTTATTGAACACTTACTATATATTATGCAATATTCTAGGTCCTATGGATTCATCAGTGAACAAAGAGAAAAAAAGAGAGAAAGTGAAAACAGAAAACCTGCTCAAGTAAAGGTTATGCTGTGATGGACTCTGTAGAGAGAGGCTGACAATAAATAAAACAAATAAGAAAGTCATGCCTTGGAAAATAAAAAGTACCGCAAGGACAATTAAGTCAACAAAAAGTACAACAAAGAAAACAGGAGTACTACCAAGTACCCAAAGGAAGAGGTATAAGGAGTGCCAGGAAAGCAAATGGTAGGTTCATAATTTTATTTTATTTTTTAAAGATTTATTTACTTATTTGAAAGAGAGAGTGTGTGTGTATGTGCATGTGGAGAGAGAGGCAGAGGGAAAGAATCTCAAGCAGACTCCATGCTGAGTGGGGAGCCCAACCTGGGGCTCCATCTCACAACCCATAAATATCACAACCTAAGCTAAAACCCAAGACTTAGAAGCTTAACTGACTGAACCCAGGTGCCCTAGGTTGATCATTTCAAATTAGTGTTCAGGGAAGATACCAGTGAGAGAATAAAGTCTGAAAATATATTTGAAAAAAAGGTATTTGGGATGAAGAGTGTTAGAGGAAAAGGAGAGAGAAAAACCATAAATGCAAAAACCCTAAGGAGAGACCTTGCCAGTAAAATTCAAAGAATAGCAAGGAGACCGGCACAGCTAGGGAAGAGTGAGAGGGGCAGAAGTTGGAAATGTGATCAGAGAAGTAGATTTGGACCAAATTAAGTAAAGATTTATAAAACTTCAGCTTTTGCTCTAATATGGGAAGTCTTTGGAGACTTTTAAGTTGAGATGTGATATGATCTAACTTAGTTACATAATTAAGGACAGAAACAAGATCAGTTAGGAAGCTATTACAACAATTTTGGTGCTCTGGGAATTACAATATGCATCTTCATTTTATCACAGTCTATCTTCAAATAATATTAAACCACTTTACATACAATGGAAGATCCTTACAACAGAATACTTACATTTCTCCCTCCTATCCATTCTGCTATTGTTATATTCTATTCCTACATATGTTATAAATTTTACATGATTTTTGCTATAAAGAAAATTATTTTTCAAAGAAAATAGGTATACATGAGGAAAGAAAATCTTTTGTATTTTCCCTCATATTTACCATATATTGAGCTCTTAATTTTTTTTTTGGAGGATCAGGATTCCATCTGGTATCATTTTCCTATACCCTGAAATTTCCTTTTCATTTTTTTGGAGTGCAAATATGCTGGCAATGAATTCTCTCAGCTTTTATTTACCTGAAAATTTCTTTATTTCACATTTCTTTTTGAAGGATATTTTCCACTGGATATAGAATTCTAAGTTTGTTTTTTCTGCCCAGTATATTAAAGATGCCATTCTATTTTCTTTTGTATTGCATTAATTTTAATAAGAAATCAGTGATTATTCTTATTTTGTTACTCTATGGGTAATGTGGCCTTTCTCTAGCTATTCTTGAGATTTTTTTAAATCACCAGTTTTCAATATTTCATAATGAAATTTGGTGTAATCTTCATTGTGTTTATTCTGCTTGGACTCATTGAACTACTTGGATCAGGAGACTTAAAGATTTCTTTCATCTTGGAGATTTTTCAGCCATTATTATTTTTTATGTCACTGTCTCATCCTTTCTTTCCAGAACTTCAATTATATATGTGTTCCTGTGTTCCCAGGAGCTCAATGAGCAACTGTTAATTACATTTAAATTTTTTTTCTCTCTCTGGGCTACAGTTTGAATAGTTTCTACTGCTGTGCCTAGGATCTCTTTTTCGGGGTGGGAAGTAAATCCTCACCTGCTGTTAATTTTTCATTTCTTTTTTTTTTTTTTAGAAATTTTATTTATTCATGAGAGACACATACACAGAGAGAGGCAGAGACACAGGCAGAGGGAGAAGCAGGCTCCCTGCAGGAAACCCAATGTGGGACTCAGTCCCAGGACTCAATCCCGGGACTCCAGGATCATGCCCTGGGCTGAAAGCAAGCATTAAACCACTGAGCCACCCAGGGATCCCTTTAATTTTTCATTTCTGATATGGTATTTCTTAATTTAGAAGATCCATTTGATTCTTTTTTATATTTTCCATTTATCCTTTTGCTACATTCACATTTTAAATATCTGAGCACATTTACCAGAGCTGTTTTAAAATCCTGTCTAATTCCATTGTTTCTATCATTCCCAGATCTGATTCTACTGAATGATTATGAGTCACATTTTCCTGCTACTTAGGATGTCTAATAATTTTTTATTAGACAATGGACATTTTAAGTGCTATATTATTGAGTGTCTGGATTTTGTTGGGTTCCTTTAAAGAGTGTTGAAGGTTTTGTTTTCTTAGTTAACATTATTTGTAAATGGGCCTGATCTTTTCAAGGCTTATTTTTGTTATTTTAAGGTAGGTCAAGAGTAGCCTTTGTTTTAGAGCTAGTTTAGTCCTACTACTAAGACATCACTCTTGCCAGCATCTTTAGTGATATACCAGGTGTTCAAAGATGTCTCCCCAATATGACTTGTTGGGATGTAAATAGCTCCCAGTCCGTGTGAGATCGGGAAACCATGTAGCTCACCACTACCCAGTCACTCCATTGTCCAACATTGTGAAATTTCACCATATGCATTTATATATCAGTGTCAATCAATGATTTAAGGGGAATATTATGTCAATTTTTTGTCCTGTTTTTCTGAATACTTCTCTCTCTCCTCTCTAGTACTCCATACCACAAATCCCAGGGCCCTTGTCCTCTGCAAATTCCAACATTTTTCTTTTCAACTAAGCAGTGCCACTGGACTTTACTTTGGTTCTCCATCTCTGGGATACAGTGCATAAAGTGCCTGCAAGCCAAAAGCTAGGCCCATCTTTTTTCCCCTCTTTTCTTAGTGAAAACACTCCTACACTCCCTATTGTACACTATCCAAAAAGCATTATTTTATGTTTCGTACAGTTTTCTAGTTTGTTTCTTTTTTAAGTGAGATAATAAGAGTAGACCTAGAAGAACTTGAAAGGGAATTCCAAGCCTTCATTTTATAGTTCAGAAAGAGGTTGTGACACACCAAAGATCACACAGCTACAAATAGCAGCCTTAAGCCTAGAAACTATGTTTCCTAATTTTAACTACAATGCCTTTCTACTCCATCATGCTGTGGCCTACAAAATGCTTAACAGAAGGTGGTATATTAGTTTCCTAGAGCTTTTGTAGCAAATTACCACAAATAGGTGGTTCAAAATGACAGAAAGGTATTGTCTTACAATTCTAGAGACTAAGAATCTAAATCCAAGTGTCAACAAGCTTCTAGAGGCTCTGAGGGAGAATCTTTCCATAACTTTCCCCCGGCTTGTACTGATTGCTACAATCATTGTGCCCCTGGGCTTATAGACAGATCACTCCAAACTCTGCCTCAGTCTTCATATGAACTTACACCCTGTGTGTCTTGTAGGGACACTTGTTATTGGCTTTAGGGCCCACCCAGTAAATCCAGGATGATTTCCTCTAAAGATCTTTCACTTAATTGCAAAGACTCTCCAAACAGGAAAACATGGTCATATCCATAGGTACTGGGGTTAGGTCCTGGATGTATCTTTTTATGGGTCTAACTCCAACTCAATACAGGTGGGAAAGGGGAAGGACAAATAATACAGCTAAACTCACATAATACAGTTGGGAAATGTTTGCTTCATATAAACACAAATATTGAGGCTGACCCAAGCTGGATCTATTTTAGAGAATTTGAAAGGATTTCTAGGGATAGCTCTAAAATCATGAGGAAAAAATATAAAATTAGATTGATAATATTCCATTTCATTTAAGTACAATTATGTTACTGACTCATATCTTTTCACCACTTTCTGTATTATGCCTTTAACACTACCGTTAATTTAGCCAAATCATCCAGATGTAACAAGTAACAACTGTTTTCATTTACTCTAACCTCTTCTTTCTCTAATAACCATATCAGTCATGACAAGAGGCTTGAATCCTGAAAACAGTGACATGTAGAAGAAATAAATTGCTGACAAGGCTTTACCTATGACAGAAAGATTGTCATCACTGTAATTGTGTTCCTTCTTTGCTGAGATGACCCAGTACCACTTTCAGAGCATTTGGGGGACAAAAAAGAAAGTCTATCATGTGACACCTAATTGCTATTTTAGCTATTATTTTTCACTAACCAATAACCTTTGTTTTTCAACATGAACTCTTTTTTTCTGTCACTTTTCTTGAACTTTCTCAGGAAGTTCAGATGGTATATTGTGAGACAGAAGCAAAAACAATACAAAATCATCTCATAAAAAAATTAGCAATAAGGCATCATGACAGGACAGCAAAAGTATTTTGTTAAAAAAAATCATTCCAACATGAATAATTTGACATTGCTAATTTATTAAGAAAAAGATATCTTGAACAGATACCACCCTGGGATCCTTAAGCAATGCTCTGAAACTTCATTTGTTACAAACACATCTACTGCATTGCTGTTGGAAATACATCTTTCAGCCCAAATTTCAACTGAACTAAAAGTCCTATTGGCTACTAAGCAGTGGTCATCAATTTGGTTTACTTTATAATCTGGACCAAACACAAACGTTAAATGAGGTCAAACAAAATGCCCACTTGCAGTCCTCAAATTTATTTTTTTTAATATTTTCTATTACTTATTTCTCTTTTTATTTATTTAGAGAGAGTTGGGCAGGAGGAGAGGTAGAGGAAGAGGAAGAGAATCTCAAGCAGACTCGGAGCACTATGTGAGGCTTCATCTCACAACTTCAAGACCATGACTGGGGCTGAAACCAAGAGTAGGATGCTTAACTGACTAAGTCACCCAGACCCTCCTCTACTCCTCAACTTTCTAAAGCTTATTTTAAAAAACATGGAAAATTTAGTTGAATAGGAATGGCAAAAATTTATAAAGAGTTTCATTTTTAATGAAAAATGAAGCCTACCAATATCAATCTCCATTGTGACACAAATTCTACCCATCACCAAATGGAACTGGAATGTAACAGAACAAACTGCCCAAGGAATCACAAGTTGGCAGAGGAGGGACAAGATTTAGAGGGATGTTAATAGACCCAGAATTACAATTGTGAATTAGAAAAAGGTGTTCTGGGTGTGCTAATTCTAGGTAAGTAGAGGAAGTTACAAACAATGGCCAAAGTAATTGGAAAATGAGCCTAATGGTGAGTAAGAAATGAACTACAGAATATTGGCAATTGAAGAATTTAGGGCTCAAACTCCCTATTTTAAAGATGCAGATACTGGCAAAGACAGGCAATGACTTGCCCAAGTGATCAGAACCCACATGCTTTTCAGTCTGGTGCCCTCTCTATTCAACTCCTTCTCAAAGCTATGGGAGTATGTTAGAGTTTCTCAGAGTTTATTCCTGGACCCCTTTTCCTTTTTTTCCCTCTTCCTTCCATAATGTCATTCTCTTCCCTTAGCTTTTATTCTCAGACTAATATCCAAATGTATTTCTCCAGTGCCAACTTCTCTGAACTTTAGACTTAGAGTTAACAGTTCTATTTGTATGTTTTACAGGTATCTCAAACTTAACACTTGCAGATGCAAACTTTCCATTCCCATCCTTCCCACTACAAATCTACTCCTGAATTGTTTTCCATATACTAGATGAAACTACCATTTTACCAGTTCCTTCACCCAGAATCCAAGATGTCAGTCAGCCTTGAACTGGTACTACATTCAACCCATCAATGAGACCCCTAGGTATATCTCAAAAATGTCTCCAGCCATTTTCACTGCCAAGGCACACACCAAGGCACCAACACTGACAGATTACCTTCTAAATATTCTCTCTATTCTGATTTTCCCATGTCTAGTTCATTTGCCACACAGCAGCCAGTTGATCTACTAAAAACATTCTATTTTAATAAAAGTCAAACCCCTCATTATTGCTGACAAGGGCAGATATTATTTGGCCCCTTAGTTCCTTCCCTAACCTCATTGCATGCCAGCCTCTTTCTTTTTTTTTTTTTTTTTATTTTATTTTATTTTATTTTATTTTATTTTTTTAATTAATTTTTATTGGTGTTCAATTTACCAACATACAGAAAAACACCCAGTGCTCATCCCGTCAAGTGTCCACCTCAGTGCCCGTCACCCATTCCCCTCCAAGGGGGGAGGAGGGCGGGTGTTGGAGGGGAATGGGTGCCAGCCTCTTTCTTGACCACTCTGCTCTAGCCATACTGACCTCTTAAATTTCTCAAACACACCATGGTCTTTCTACTTCAGGGCCTGTGCACATTTTGCTTCCTGTGTCAAAGAACATTCCTCTCCATGCTAAAATTCTGGTCCCTTTTATATCTCAGGGCTTATAGTAAATGTCACTTATAAATAAAGGCCTCTGTCCACTCATCTAAACTAGGCCTTAGCTTCTTTTTGCTCCTTTCTATAGCAGCACTTTATTTCCATTATAGCACTTATTATGACTTGTAATCACTTACTTATTCGGTTATTGATTGTTATCCATCACGTGTCTTTCAGCTAAATACAACAAGAATCCAATTTGTCTTTTCTACTGCTTTACCTTATATCACTCACATGTAGCACAAAGTAGGTATCCAATAAATGTTCTGTGAATTAATGAGAATGAGCAACACTTATAACACTGTTTTTTCTACCCAAAAAGGACACAAAAGACTATGGACTTCTTTTTCATGTCAACATATTCACTTAGATAGAAGGAATGTCATAATAGAGGAAAGTTAAAATACTGAAGCTTGTCAACTATTATTCTCTAGAGATCTTTCTTAAACAATGTCCCATCCATTAAGGATGAATTAAATTCAGCCTTACTTGAAGACAGAATGAAATGACTTCACCCAGCCCCTTATGAACTTATGATTTTATGAAAAATCCATAAGCTCTCATCCTTTCAGCACACTGATAACTAGGTAATTACCCTTTTGATGAAAAAGGAACCCTTTTTATATCTATCCTCATTGAATTACGGACCTCAAAATTGAATTGGAGTCTAATAGACATCAAGCACCACTACCTACCAGTTCCCAGCAAAATGAGAGATAATTTGTAGTCGTACCCAGGGACTCAGGGACAGTGCTGTCAGAATGTCCTTCCTGCCTTCTCCAGTGACTCCTCACTGTGAGCCCTAAATCCACAGTATCAATTAAGTGCCCTCCTCAGTTTGTGAGCCAGTCCCTAACAAAACAGAAAAGGTATTAGCTGTCCCACCTTGTTTGTTCATGGATTTTGAAATTAAGCCATTCAGTTAAAGATTTTGTATAGATTCACTTTAAGATGCAACTTTCATCATTCCTACTATGTTAACCAAGGTCAGAGGGCTTTGTCTCAACAGCACATCAGTTCCCATACTGCAGTGGACCTGACCCAGAATCCCAATCTGTTTTCCAGTGTCTTGACAGGTGTAAAGACCCTGACCACACTCTCCCCTGATTACTGAATGAGCACTTACGTCAACGGACTGATTACTGGAATCATATCGTTAACTCCCCACCTGACTGTGCCTAGAACCTGCAATATGTATGTCTCCCCCATGATCCTGCAGTTTATTAGCACTGCTCAGTTATCAGTAATGGATCAGATTAAGTTCTCATTAGCTAGCTATTCCATAGCCAAGGCTATTACTCTTACTCCTGAATTTTCTTGCCTAACTCCCTGTTTCTAGGTGCTCAGACCACAGACATTTATAGTCGAGTCGATCCCAGCTATCAAGCCCACACTTCTAACTAGTCTCTCCATGTTAACCCCTTGTGATTTTTTTATCCAACTCTCAGTTTGGAGGCATAATATTATAAACCTTTACTTCCTAGACATTAGCATTGGAAAACATCATTATTTTTAGTTTAGATACAACAGAGTCACAAATGTAGCTTCAAAAAGCTGAACAACTTTTCCCCTTGAGAATTTTTGCACAACTTTCCATATTCAGTATCCAAGGACATTTCTTTTCTCTCTTTGCTAACATGGATTACAGCAAGGTTGCATTAGCTAATAAAAGCTCTCTGCTGACAAAAGATGCTTTAGAAAAGTAACTCGAAATGGGGCACTATGGATAGCTTTATTAAAATAAAATGCCACATCTTCGTGAAGTTAAAAGTCTCTGGATTGTGGTTAAAAGTCTGGTCAGCTCTAAATACAATAGAGAGTCTTTTAAGAACCATGTTTTTCTCAAGCTGGCCTTACCATACATAACAGCCAGAATATAAATCCAGACTACTCCAGCCCATCATTTCCTTTCCATGCCATGAAGGGGCCCGCATGTGAAGGAGAGATCTATAAAATTAAATGAGAAACAGGTTCTTTTCTGAACACCAATTAATAGAAGTTATGAAGATCATAATATCAAAACAACTTCATACAAGTTAAAACAACAGCTAGGTACCATTTTTGCTTATCACCTGACAAGAATACTTAAATGTGAATGTGGCCAACAAATAGGATATGGTATTCTATACTGTTACTGTGAAAGTATATTTGTGCAGCCTTTCCAATAGACATTTTGATAGTATGTATTAAAATGTAAAATGCAGATAATCTTAAACTCAGTGATTCTTCTTCAAGGTATCCTAGAGAGAGAATTACACATGTGAAAAGGGACTTTTATAAGTCTGCTCACTATAGCCCTGTTCATATTAGTAAAAATATGGCAACTCACCAAAATGCCCATCATCAGGGGAATGGTCACATGTACACCTATTTGGAAATTGAAAATAATGAGGCAGATTTACACGTACAATGATTGGGGAAGATATCTACATAACAGTACAAACAATATAATCCCATATGTATAAAAGAGAAACCTATTAAATCTTTACATGTATAAATATAAGCAAAATATAAATACATATTTATTTAAATGTATATAAAAAGGCTGTGAAGAAAATATTTATAAATCATATATCTGAAAAGGAACGTGTATTCAGAATATATAAAGAATGCTTATAAGTCAAAGAAAGGACAAATAACCATTTAAAAATACACAAAGTATTTGAATAAACATTTCCCCAAATAAGATATACAAATGGATAACAAGTACATAAAAGATGCTCAAGATTATTAACTGGAAAACACCAGTTTTTTGTTTTTGTTTTTGTTTTTTTAAACACCAGTTCTTAATATGGAAACATAACTCAAAACCACAATGAGATAACACTTCACACTCACTACAATGACTAGAGTGAAAAAGAGAGAAAAGAGCAAGTGGTGACAAAAATGTAGAGAAGTTGGAATCCTCATTTATTGCTGGTGGGAATGTGAAATGGTGCAGTTGCTATGGAAAACAGTTTAGCAATTCCTCAACCCATTAGACAGAATTATCATATGACCCAGTAGTCCCACTCCTAAGTTCTCAAGAGAACTGAAAACACATATCCACACAAAAATTTGCACAGGAATGTTCATAAAGTATTATTCACAACAGTCAGAAAGTGAAAGCAACCCAAATTTCCTTCAACTGATAGGTGGATAAAGAAAATATGTTACATCTAAAAATAGAATATTATTTTGCCATAAAAGGAATGAAGTACTGACAGGCTGCAAGATGGATGAATCTAGAAAACATCATTCTAAGTAATAGAAGTCAGACACAAAATGCTTATTGTATAATTCCATTTACACGAAATATCCAGAATAGGCGAATCCACTGGGACAGAAACTATATTAGTAGTTATTAAGGGCTGAGGGGGAGTGAAAATGGGGAGTGACTGCTAATGACTAAAATATTCTAACATTAGATAGTTTCATAACTCTGTGAAAATGTTAAGAACTGCTGAACTGTACATTTTAAAGAAGTGAATTTCATTGTATGTGGATTATATCTCAATATAAAGCTGTTATTTTGAATAAATAATTTTTAAAAGTTTTGGAGAATATCTACCAACCCAATAATAGTGGCTACCTTGGTAGAGGGATTAATATATATTTTTAAGAATAATAATGGATTCCTGCATTTCTTATTATTATATAGTTTAAAATATATTGAAAAAAAGGGAAGAAAAAGTCCTAAGAACCACTCAGAATGGTGCCATGATAAGATAAAAGCATGGTAGTGCCTTTTACACTTCTTGATTTACAACCTAAGAACAGATACTGATTGCAGAAAATAAGCTGTTTTTGAACACTTTTCTAGGCCCTGGGTATATAACAATGCATAAACCATGTTCTTTTTCTTCCGTGAATTTATGGTGCATATAGGAATATAGATAGGTACACAGGCAATTGTTAAATAGTGTGGTAAATGCACAGTAATGGTATGTACATCCAGCTATGGAAGCACAGGGGCAGGGACCCAGGGGAGAGAAGCTGAACTTTAACAAATATGCAGAAGTTAGCCAAGCAGAGAAGAGGTAAGGGCAGACAGCCAGCAAAAACAGTGTGGGCAAAGGCCTGCAGGGGTGCTGGGGCATGGAGTTTTTAGAGAAGAGTGAACATCAGCAGCTATGACTGTAATAGATGTTTTGTGGGGGAGATTCTTGCAGATGGAAGAGGAGGCTGGAATCAGATTGAAAGGTCTTTAAATAATGCCTTGCTAAGGAATTAGGACATTATTGTGCAGGCAAGGGAAAGGAGCAAAGGAAAGGAGTAGACCAGATTGAAAGACATGTGAGACAGGGAACTAAATAAGAAAAATTCTTTATTTAATCAGGCAGGAGAGAGAGACTTGTGAATTAGAACTGGTCACAGGCAGTAAAGAGTGAGGTTAGCTTCAAGAAATATTTCAGAGCTAGAACAAGCAAAATTCTGGGACTGACTAGTGTGGGAGGGAAAAGAGGGTGTGGCAGTGACTCCCAGAAGCCATTAGCTGTCAGAGTGAATATACAAAGATTCTAGTCAGACTTGCTCACCCCTCAGGAAATATAGTGAGGATGGAAAGAAGGGTTTCATATCCAATAAAAGAATATATGTCCTGCACTTTCATGCTTCTGGATAAGATAGGCCCTTCTGAGTGCCAGCTGTTATGGCATCATCTGCAAGAGCAAAGAGTATTTAACTTGTATTATATACACACTTAGTTATATGCTATATACTGTGTCAAGTACTTCATATACATAATTTCATGAGTCCTCAGGACTTGTAGAGAAAGAAAATGGAGGTTTATTGATATTGAAAAAAACAGGTTCAAACCCAGGCAGTCTGACTCCAGAGGCCAAGGTTCTTTTTTCTTTTCTTTTTTAAAAGATTTTATTTATTTATCTGAGCAAGAGGGAACACTAGCAGGGGGAAGAGAGGAGGAGTAGGCAGGACAGAGGGAGAAGCAAACTCCCTGCTGAGCAGGGAACACAGCACGGAGCTGACATGAGGCTGACCTGCGTTTGGATCCCAGGACCCAGAGATCAGGACCTGAGCCGAAGACAGACGCTTAGCCTATTGAGCCACCCAAGTGCCCCCATAAGGCAATGGTCTTAACCACTGTATTATCTTCTGACGAAGATGCCTCGAAGAGGTTGAGTTAAGCAGCTTTACTTGTTTACTTCCAATAAAGTCAGATTATAAACTTATCCTCTTTTCTCTCTCACCAGATCCAAAGCACATCCAGAGCATCCACTACATCCTTACAGTGAGATTGCAGTGACTCTAATCCTGGCCATGACTTCCAGGATGTTTGTAGCGGCCATGTGTAGCAAGCACATCCATCAAAGATCAGGACAGCTAAATGGCTATCCTAGTAGGGAATCCAGGCAACATTAAATTGCTTTTCAAGGAAAACACCAGTTCTTAATATGTGGAGAATCAGAGATTCACTATAGTAATCATAGGTTGTTTTGTTTTGTTTTTACCACTTAGCCTATATTTGCCACTTTTCTGTTAACATCAACCCAATTTTTCTCTTGGGAACCATATATGGTCTCAACTCATCCATATGGTTGGAGTGGATGTACTTCATCTTTCAAGGGTGAGCATATGACTCAGAGTTGACCCATCAGAGTATCTTACTTACCTCCTTTGCTCTAGGACTTAGTTTTGAGTTAGGCATGTGATAAAATTCAGTCTAGTGATAGTCAGGCCCAGGATACTTTTTCAAATTAACCAGTAAGAAAAAGTCTTCTGCTTTCTATGTTTGGACCTATAAGGAAGAATGTTCGAAGCTTCCAGTCACATCAACATGGCCAGTTGAGCTGGTTATGGACTGCTCAACAGTCCACTTGGAACTGGTTAGACCAAATGGAGGGATGAAGAGTTGCAAAATAGAAACAGGGAAACTTTGAGTTCCTAAATCAAGCCATTCCTGAAACCTAGGCTGAACTTTTCTTTTGGTTATGCAAGCCAATACATTCCCCTTGCTATCTGAGCTACTTTGAATATCTGACATCTGCAAGCAGACAAACAAAAAAATCACAAGAAAGAAAAACCTAAAACACCTGTCTCAATAATAACTAGAAAGTGCTGAATAGGCTGTTAGCTAGCTTTCCTACAAAAGAAACATTCAGAGGGGGCTGCTACTTCCAAGGCAATTTCTGCCAAGATCTGCCTAGAAGAAGCAGTAATGTAAGAGCTGTCACATCCAGAGATGCTCAGCATTGGCCTTGTAAATAGCACATTGCATAGAGCAGCTGTGGGGTGTAAGCAACAAAGGAGAAGGTTAAGTAATCTCTGTACACATAGCATGGACCTGCTGTCAGCCCAACTTTCTTACATTCCAGTAAATACAATTTCTTCTATGCTGACATCTTGCATGAGGATCCTCTCTCTCAGAATGTCCTCCCTATTCAAGCCCAGCTGTTCTAATCATAGCCATTTTGAATACTCACATCTAGATTCACTTACTCCAAGGAATCTTCCCTGGTCACTGCATCCTTTATTGGCTTCTTCTTTGAGTTTATACTTAGACCTAATACCTCCTACATGGGATCCAGGCAGAACAGTTGAATCTGGGTTGGGAAAATATTCCTGAAGCTGAATTGCCATACGTCCAGCAAGCCCACTAGGAGGGCAGTAGGAGAAGAATTGGGGGCTTTTGTCAAGTCTATTGGTGGTGTGGATTTCAATCTCGAAAGTAGAGATTGATAGGGTCTTTAATATTCTAAAACTTTGCAATTCAGAAAAGGGCTTCCTAGAGAAGGAAAAGTGCTCACCATTAGTCAAGGATGTGGGCACTCAGGCCTTGATAGAGGGGTTTTTGTGGCTTCCTTCATTCCTCCCAAGGGTTGTAAACTAATGCAGAATTGCAGGTGCAAAGACTAAGATGCCTCCAGAAGTGATGCTAAAAGTAAGACCAAATGTGCAGGTGTCAGAAGCTCCAAAAGCTAGACTCTAAGAAACATCAAAGTATCCCTGAGAAATGCTCTGATAGGCAAGTATCCTGGGAGCACTCTCAACCATAACATTCCTGACAAGAGACACTAAGGAGAGCAGCTCCTGACACTGGCTACAAACACAGCAAAATCCTTTATCTGGAATTGCCTTTGCAAAGACCAGCTAGACTCTGGGTAGAGAGTCTGACTGGAGAACATTTCCCAGCAGTAGCTCAGGCTCTCAGCCCTTCCAGCACGATAAAGGGCTGTTCAAGATAAAGGGCCACAGACTGACAGATTTGGGTTGTTATAATAGCTCTGTCCCTGTCTATTGTGTGACCTTGGGGAAATCTCCTAATCATTCTAAACCCCATTTTTTATCATTCATAAAATATGGATAGTAGTATCATCTCACAGAGGTCTGGAGCAAATAAAATGTGATACTGTACATAAAGTTTGTAACTCTGACACAAGGTAAATTGTTTGATAAGTATTAGGCATCATCATGGTTATTGTTATTACCCAGAAGATTGTAGGGATTATAAACTGTTGGTGTCTCAAGGTGCCATTCACTGAGAAGGCAGGATAATAAATTCTTCTGAAACTTAGAGCAATTTGAGGTTCAGGCTCAGTTTAGAGCTCAGGCTAATCATGGAGACCGTATGGTGTAGAGACATCAGATTCCTAATGAAGGATGTGGCTTATAAAAGAAGACAACAGAGATATTGTCTAGAATTGTTTGTTAATTTTACCACCTGCTTAATTTTGTTATCCCAGTTAATTTATAAGCTTCTATAAAACACAACCATAACTTTCACTTCTTATTCTATTAAAAGGTCTAAATCAAGGTCAAAGGCCTTTATTGACTGGCTGATTGGCACCAATGGCTCAAAGTGGGTGGCCATAGTCATTCCCATAGTGTCAAAAAATATTGCAGGCTATTAGCAATGTGTGAGAAAAGGAGACTCAAAGGTTAAACAGAGAATACAGAACCATAACAATTCTATAAAAATATTATATATCAGGAGTCTTTAAAAGACCAATACCCTTTGACATTATAATTCTATTTCTAGGAAATTATCCTACCAAAATAATCTAGTGAGTAGAAGAAATTTTATGTGGAAAGTCATTGTTTTAAAACAACCTACATAATAATAGATGATATACTATGTAAACTGTGGATCTTCTTTCATGTAAGGTACCTATCAAAAGCAATGCTTAACAAGCATTTTAGGGGTGCCTGGGTGGCTCAGTCCTATAAGCATCTGGCTCTTGATTGCATCTCAGGTCATGATCTCAGGATCATGAGATCAAGCCCCACATTGGACTCTACACTCAGCATACAGTCTGCTTAAGATTCTCTTTCTCCTTCTCCCTCTGCCCTACCTCCTGCTTACTCATTCTCTCACTCAAATAAAGTCTTTTTTAAAAGATGCATTTTAAAAGCTTAATAAGTATTTATGATGTAATGTTCAGTGGGAAGAGCTATATGCAAACTATGATCTTAATTATGTTAGAATGCATAGAATATTAACAGTGGTTATTTCTGAGTGGTGGGATTTGGGATGGCTTTATTTTCTTATTTATACCTTCTAGTTTGTTTCCCAAATTTTCCACAATAATAATGTACTACCTTTATAATCAGAGAACATGTTGAAATATTATTTTAAAGCACATATGCGAAAAGACTGGAGCCACCTGGGGGCAATACTCTACCTAGATCCTGGCCCAGGCCATGAGGGGTTAATATAACAAGGTAACAGTCTGTAAAGCAGAGAAGCCCAGTGGAGGTAAAGGAGCCCAGCCTTCTACATCTATAGGACATTGGAACATCTAAAACAAAGACTTCTAAATTCTCCTTTGGGGCAAGGGAAGACCAATATGTAAGTCTGGGACTTACATATTCTCTTTTCAGAGAAGAAAAAAAAGTTAGCTCTCTCATTAAAGACACCATCAGTGGGAAGTGATGTCACCAACATGATGTCATAGGTCGTTCCTGAATTTCCTTCCTCTTTCAAGAATAACTAATAACTCTTTAAGAATAAGGTACCACTGAGAGAATCCTAGAATGTGGAGGGTGAGGCTGAAGCACCCCTTCACCCTGTGCCACAGAAACTGAGATAGACTACATTAGAAGTATAAGAGAAGCAGCTATATGCTAACCCAATTGCCTCTCCCCCAGCCCAGAATAGCACCATACTGAGAGGTCTTCCCTGAGTCTCAGCACCTTTGTTGGGAAAAGAAAACTCAGGGGGGACAACCAGTACCCCCAGCATTTATGGGAGCTACTACTCTGATCTTAACCCATGAGAACTTCAGGGAATCTGCAGAGCTCAAACACTGGAAATATGACTATGATGGATTCAGGAGAGCAGCCTGCAATAACTAGCACACAGATCCTGATAGACCTAGTTCACATCTGTAGTGCCCATGCAATACTCCCAACCAGTGGCTTTGCTTATCTGCAAAACCAATCTGGTGGTACAATCTGACCTGTGCACATAACATGGTATAGATCTGATTGATTCAGATCCTCAAACAGGAATTTTGCCAGCCCTAGAGCCTGGTTTGCCCATGCCCAGACAAGAAGCTGACACATTATCACAACCCCCATGGAGAGTGTCTGACCAAAGGTCTGGCTGAAGCACCTGGAAGCAGTATGGCCCAGGGGTGCTTGAGCTGAGAGGTGGGTAGGCAAAGCTGATCACTCACAGAGCAAAGCCAGTTGCAGGTATGGAGGGTTCCCGTGTGGTACACAGGCAGGAGAATTAATTTATAGCAAAGGTTGAGGGTACCTTTTGGCCCCTCCCAAACAGATAACCTGTTTGGGAAACAGAATTGCCTGAAGTGGTCACTCCCTTCCCCACCCAGGCCAGGGAGCTGAGACATAACTCTACCCACGCTTTGTGGATCCTGGCCCCATCTGATAAGTGGATGCAGTACCTGGAAGGTGTGTGGCATAGTGGTGTTAAAGCTGAACGAAGGACAAGAAGAGGCCATAGTTTGCACAGTGAAGCCAGTGGAGCTGTTCAGCCAGAAAACTTGGGGCATGAGTCTCCTTGAATTAGACAATAAAGAAGTTTACTTGCTTCTCGCACTGCACCTGGGCAAGAAAATGAATTCATAGCCTGGCTCATCACTGAATATACTCACCAGTGTACCTGACCAGGGAATCTAAACAGGACACATAGGAAACTGTGTAGCCTATCCAACAGCCCTGCTTATAGAGCCACTTAAACAGAGAACACAGCCTGTAGCTATCCCCATCTGCAGAATAAAAACAGTGCCCTCATCTGATTAGGGAATTCAACACTCTTTTTTTTTATATAAATTTATTTTTTATTGGTGTTCAATTTGCCAACATATAGAATAACACCCAGTGCTCATCCCATCAAGTGCCTCCTCATCCCATCAAGTGCCCCTCAATGCATACTCTTAACTGAATCAGATTCCTAAGAATGACCCATACAGGCCCTGGTTCCCATCCTGCTGCCCTCCAGTACAAGGAAGCTAATTCATAGCCCCATATACTATGAATATCATATACTTTCCCAATCATCTAGTAAGGCTGACCAGACAATCCAGACAACTAAAGAGCCTATCCTATAGTCTCACTTGAGTAGGGAACCAAGCCAGCAGACTTATCCAAATGTTCTCAGACAGTGGCCCCATCCCCAGCCTCAGGGTTTGAACAGGTAACTCACCCCCAAACAGACCACAATAGCAGGCCCCACCTGCCTAAAGCCATTATCATCAGACATGCCCCAAAACTCAAACTGGGCTGATTGGGGAAGATATGTCTGTGCAAACCTGTGAAGTCTGAAAGAGAATCCTAATTACCCAAATGCACAGATACCAATATAAGGAATCAAGGATAATGAAAAAACAGGTAAAAATGAGACCACCAAATGAAACTAATAAAGCTCTAATAACTGATCTTGAAGAAAGAACTGCCAGACAAAGAATTCAGAATAATCCTCTTAAGTTTAATTAAGCAGAAGAATGCACAGACAACTGAATGAAATTAGGAAAACAATTTATGAACAAAATCAGATGAGCAAAGTGATAGAGACCAGCAAATATACAAATATCCTAGGGGGAAAAACACAATAACTGACCTAAAGAATTTAATAGAGAATTTCAAAAATGACTTGACCATGTAGATGAAAGAATCGGAGATCTGGAGAATAAAATAGTAGAAAGTATCCAATCAAAGGTGGAAAACAAAATAAATAAAAAAGAGTAAAGAAAGTCTACAAGACTTATGGGACATAATGAACAGAAACAATATTCACATCATAGGAAATCCAAATAGAGAAGAGAAATAGCAAGAGGTAGAAAGTATATTTAAAGCAATAATGGCGGGATCCCTGGGTGGCGCAGCGGTTTGGCGCCTGCCTTTGGCCCAGGGCGCAATCCTGGAGACCCGGGATTGAATCCCACATCAGGCTCCCGGTGCATGGAGCCTGCTTCTCCCTCTGCCTGTGTCTCTGCCTCTCTCTCTCTCTCTGTGTGTGTGTGTGTTACTATCATAAATAAATAAAAATTAAAAAAAAAATAAATAAAGCAATAATGGCTTTAAACTTTCCAAACCTGAGGAGAGAAATGGACATCCCAACCCATGAGATCCAAAGGATTCCAAATAGGTCAAACCTGAATAGAGCTACACCAAGACACATTCTTATTGTTAAAAGTTAAAGACAAAGAAAGAATTTTGAAAGCAACAAAAGAAAAAATTACATACAAAGGAACCCCCATAAGAATTATCAGCAGATATCTGAACAAAGACATTTCAGACCAGAAGAGAATGCAATTGCATATTCAAAATATTGAATGAAAACCCATCAGCCAAAATTTCTATACCTAACAAAGCTGTTCTTCAGAAATAAAGGACGGATAAAAACTTTCTTGAACAAACAAAATCTAAGGGAGTTCATTATCACCAGACCTGCCTTACAAGAAATGCTAAAAGAAGTTCCTGAGTGAAAATAAAAGGATGTTAACTAACTTCACAGAAACATAAAAAGATGCACCTGGGTGGCTCAGTCCATTAAGGACCCAGCTCTTGATTTAAGCTCAGGTCATGGATCTTGGGATTGTGAGATCAAGCCCCATGTTGGGCTCCTTGACAGGCCTGGAATCTGCTTAAGATTCTCTCCTCTCTCCCTTTCCCTCTGCCACTTCCCAACCCTCTCTCTTTAAAAAAAAAAAAAAAAAAAAAGGTAGTGTAAAACTCACTATAATGGTAAATATATTGTGAAAGTTAGATCTGTACTTGATAATAGTGATGAATAATTCATTTATAATTGTAGATTAAAAATATAAAAATGAACATAGTAAAAATAACCATAACTATGATAATCTGATATTAGTTACACAATATAAAAATATATAGATTATAACACCAATAACCTAAACTGTGAGGGGGAGGAGAAGGAAAGTGTAAAGCTTGGGAATTCTTGAAGTTAAGTGGTTATCAACTTAAAATTAACTTATACCGAATAGCCAAAGGAATCCTGAAAAAGAAAAGAAAAGCAGGAGGCTTCATGATTCTGGACTTCAAGCTACATTACAAAGCTTTAGTTATCAAGGTAGTATAAAAACAGACACAGAAATCAATGGAACAGAATAAAAAACCCAGAACTGGACCCATAACTATATGGTCAACAAAGCAAGAAAAAATATCCAAGGGAAAAAAGACAGCTTCTTCAACAAATGATGTTGGGGAAAACTGGACAGCAACATGCAGAAGAATGAAACTGGACCCCTATCTTACACCATACACAAAAACAAACTCAAAATGGATGAAAAATCTAAATGTAAAATAGGAATCCATCAAAATTCTAGAGGAGAACACAGGCAACAACCTCTGTGACCTCAGCCATAGCAACTTCTTATTAGATATGTCACTGAAAGCAAGGGAAACAGAAGCAAAACAGAACCACTGGGACTTCATCAAGATAACCACTTCTGCACAGCAAAGGAAACAATAAAGTCCAAAGGAAACCTATGGAATAGGAGAAGATATTTGCAAATGACATATCTGACAAAGGGCTAGTATCCAAAATCTATAAAAAACTGATCAACATCTAAAAAACAACCCAGGTAAGAAATGGGCAGAAGACATGAATAGACATTTTTCCAAAGACATCCAAATGGCTAAATGAAACATGAAAAGATGCTCAATATCACTCATCATCAGGGGAATAGAAATCAAAACTATGATGAGATACCACCTCACACCTGTCAGAATGGATAAAATTAACAACATAAGAAACAACAGGTGTTGATAAGGATGTGGAGAAAAGGGAACACACTTGCACTGTGGGTAGAGATGCAAACTGGCACAGTCACTCTGTAAAATAGTATGGAAGTTCCTCAAAAAGTTAAAAATAGAACTATCAAAGGGTAGTGGAAGAGGAAGCAGGCAGGGCAATGGGGTAACTGGGTGATGGGCACTGAGGAGGGAACTTAATGGGATGAGCACTGAAAGCTATACTATATGTTGACAAATCGAACTTCAATTAAATAAAAATAAGAACTACCCTTTAATCAAGTAATTATACTGCTAGGTATTTACCCAAAGGATTCAAAGAGGTACATGCACCCCAATGTTTATAGCAACATTATTAACAATAGCCAAACTATGGAAAGAAACCCAAGTGTCAATTGACTGATAAATTAATAAAGAAGATGTGATATAGATATAGATAGATAGATAGATAGATAGATAGATAGATAGATGGAATGGAATATTACTCAGCCATCAAAAAGAATCAAATCTTGCCATTTGCAGTGATGTGGATGGAGATAGAGTATATGATATTAAGCAAAATAAGTCAGTCAGAGAAAGATAAATACTATATGATTTTACTCATAGGTGGAATTTAGGAAACAAAGCAGATGAACATATGGGAAGGGGAAAAGAGATGAGAGAGGGGGAGGCAAATCATAAGAGACTCTAAACAATAGAGATCAAACTGAAGGTAGATAGAGAGGTGGGTAGGGGATGGGATAAATAGGCGACGGGCATTAAGAGGACACTTGTTATGATGATCATTGGGTGTTATATGTTAGTGATGGATCACTAAATTCTAGTCCTGAAACCAATACTACACTATATGTTAACTAACTAGAACTTAAATAAAAATTTGGAAGAAAAAAAAATAGATGGTTATAATTTTAAATTTTTTATATAAGCCTCATGGTAATCATAAGGGAAAAACCTGTAGCAACTACATAAAGAATACAACAAAGGAGTCAGAACAGTGACATCCCAAAGACATCAAAACACACACAAAAAAGACAGATAAGAAATAAGAAACGAAATATCCACAAAACAACCAGAAAACAATTAATAAAATGGCAGTAGTAAATTCTTAACTATTGATAATCACTTCAAACATAAACAGACTGAATACTACAATCAGAAGACGGAATGGCTGAATGGGTTTTTAAAAACCCAAGATCTCAGGATATGCTGCCCTAAAGAGACCTGCTTTAGTCTTTAAGACACATATAGACTGAGAGTAAAGGGTTGGAAAAGTAATTTCAAACACAAGGTAAAAAAAAAGAGAGAGAGAGAGAGAAAAGGCGGGAAGAGGTAGCTCTACTTGTATTAGACAAAATAGGCTTTAAACTAAAAATTGTAAAGAATCCCTGGGTGGCGCAGCGGTTTGGTGCCTGCCTTCGGCCCAGGGCGTGATCCTGGAGTCCTGGGATCGAGTATCACAGAGGCTTCCTGCATGGAGCCTGCTTCTCCCTCTGCCTGTGTCTCTGCTTCTCTCTCTCTATGTCTCATGAATAAATAAATAAAATATTTAAGAAAAATGGTAAAAAGAGAGTTTTTAGGCAGTCTCTTCAATAAATGATGCAGTTAATTGGATATTCCCATGTAAAAGCATGTAACTGGATGCCTATCTTACACCATTCAGAAAAATTAACTTGTAATGGATTAAAAACTTAAATATAAGGCCTGAAACCATAAAACTTGTAAAAGAAAACAAAAGAATACAGCTCCTTGACATGGGCCTTAGCAATGACTTTTTGGATGTGACATCTAAAACACAAAAAACGAAAAAATAAACAAATAGGACTACATCAAACTAAAAACTTATGTACAGCAGAAGAGACCAACAAAGTGAAAAGACAACCTACAGAATGGGAAAAAGAATATTTATAAGCAAATATCTTCTCCCATTCTGTAGGTTGTCTTTTAGTTTTGTTGACTGTATCCTTTGCTGTGCAAAAGCTTCTTATCTTGATGAAGTCCCAATAGTTCATTTTTGCTTTTGTTTCTTTTGCCTTTGTGGATGTATCTTGCAAGAAGTTACTGTGGCCGAGCTCAAAAAGGGTGTTGCCTGTGTTCTCTTCTATGATTTTGATGGACTCTTGTCTCACATTTAGATCTCTCATCCATTTTGAGTTTATCTTTGTGTATGGTGAAAGAGAGTGGTCCAGTTTCATTCTTCTGCATGTGGATGTCCAATTTTCCCAGCACCATTTATTGAAGAGACTGTCTTTCTTCCAATGGATAGTCTTTCCTCCTTTATCGAATATTAGATGACCATACATTTCAGGGTCCACTTCTGGGTTCTCTATTCTGTTCCATTGATCTATGTGTCTGTTTTTGTGCCAGTACCACACTGTCTTGATGACCACATATCAGATAAAGGGCTAGTTTCCAAAATCTATAAAGAACTTATTAAACTCAACACCAAAGAAACAAACAATCCAATCATGAAATGGGCAAAAGACATGAAGAGAAATCTCACAGAGGAAGACATGGACATGGCCAACATGCACATGAGAAAATGCTCTGCATCACTTGCCATCAGGGAAATACAAATCAAAACCACAATGAGATACCACCTCACACCAGTGAGAATGGGGAAAATTAACAAGGCAGGAAACCACAAATGTTGGAGAGGATGCGGAGAAAAGGGAACCCTCTTACACTGTTGGTGGAATGTGAACTGGTGCAGCCACTCTGGAAAACTGTGTGGAGGTTCCTCAAAGAGTTAAAAATAGACCTGCCCTACGACCCAGCAATTGCACTGTTGGGGATTTACCCCAAAGATTCAGATGCAATGAAACGTCGGGACACCTGCACCCCGATGTTTCTATCAGCAATGGCCACAATAGCCAAACTGTGGAAGGAGCCTCGGTGTCCATCGAAAGATGAATGGATAAAGAAGCTGTGGTTTATGTATACAATGGAATATTACTCAGCCATTAGAAACGACAAATACCCACCATTTGCTTCAACGTGGATGGAACTGGAGGGTATTATGCTGAGTGAAGTAAGTCAATCGGAGAAGGACAAACAGTGTATGTTCTCATTCATTTGGGGAATATAAATAATAATGAAAGGGAATATAAAGGAAGGGAGAAGAAATGTTGGGAAATATCAGGAAGGGAGACAGAACATAAAGACCCTAACTTGGGGAAACGAACTAGGGGTGGTGGAAGGGGGAAGGGGGCGGGTGTTGGAGGGGAATGGGTGACGGGCACTGAGGTGGACACTTGACGGGATGAGCACTGGGTGTTTTTCTGTATGTTGGTAAATTGAACACCAATAAAAATTAATTTAAAAAAAAAGAATATTTATAAGCCATATATCTGATAGGGATTAATATCCAAATGTATAAAAAACTCACACAACTTAATAGCAAAAAAAAAAAACCCAATTAAAATATGGGCACATGATCTAAATAGACATTTCTCCAAAGAATATATACAAAAGGCCAACTGGTATGAGAAAAGGTGCTCAACAGCACTAGTCATTATGGAAACACAAATTAAAACCACAATGAGGGGAGGCCTGGGTGGTTCAGCAGTTGAGTGTCTGCCTTTGGCTCAGGGCATGATCCTGGGGTCCTGGGATCGAGTCCCACATTGGGCTACCTGCACGGAGCCTGCTTCTCCCTCTGCCTATCTCTGTGTCTCTCATGAATAAATAAATAGAATCTTTAAAAAAAAACACAATGAGATATGACCTCATGCCTGTTAGAATAGCCATCAACAAAAAGACAAGAGGCAACAAAAGCTGACATGAATATAGAGAAAAGGGAAACCTTATGCACTGTTGGTGGGATTGTAAATTGGTACAGCCACTACAGAAAATAGTATGGAGGATCCTCAAAAAATTAAATTTAGAACTACCATATGACTTAGCAATTCCACTTCTGGGAATGTATCCAAAGGAAATAAAAATACTAACAAAAAGATATCTGCACTGTCATGTTTAAAGCACCATTATTTAAAATAGTTAAGACATAGAAACCATCTAAGTGTCCACCAATAGATGAATAGATAAGGAAGTTGGTGTCTATGTGTGTGTGTGTGTATACACAGGAATATTATTAAGCCATAAAAAATGAGGAACTGCTACAATTTGCAACATGGATGACCTTGAAGGCAATACACTAATTACAAAAAGTCAGACAAAGAAGGACAAATACTGCATGATCTTACTTATATGTGGAATCTAAAAAACAAAACAACAAAACAAAAACCACAAAGACAATAAAAAACTCAGAGAAAAGGAGATCGGGATTTGTAGTTACCAGAGGTAGTGTGAGGGACAAGGAAGAAAAATGAGGATAGTCAAAAGGAAAATTTTACAGGTATAAGATAAGTAAGTCCTAGGGATGTTCATGTACAACATGTTGACTATAGTTAATGCTGCTCTATAATATACAGGAAAGTTACTAAGAGAGTAAAATCCTAAGAGTTCTCATCATAAGGAGAAAATTTTTATTCTTTTTTGTTTTCATTATACTGTATCTATATGAGATGACAGATGTTAGCTGAAACTCCTGCAAGCAGCATTTCACAATATATGTAAACCAAATCATCATGCTATACGCCTTAAACTTGTACAGAGATGTATGTCAACTATTTCTGAATAAAACTGGGGAGAAGGACACCATTAATTTCTCAGTCAGGTTAACTTGCCATATACTTCTCAAGGCAGTGAAGCCAACATCTATCTCCTCATCCGTTTCCTGCCCCATCAGTACCTCTGTGGGATGCTATCTTCATTGCCCATAACCTTCTCCAAGGATGAGAAGAACACCTTAAATGCCCTGAAGCCACAGGACTCATTCTCACCTTTTCATCACCATTGTCTCTTTCAAAACTCATGACCCCTGCCAATTAGGAAACTATATCATTAATGTATGTGTTAATTCTTGTAGGGTTCTATTCATAACACCGGCTAAAAATAATACATTTCAGGAAAAGAATAGATTCATAACCTTCCCAGATATCAGAACAGCTAGATAAAATTATTGATAGACTTATTGGAAAGCAGTATTATAAGTATTCACTTTATTTCAATACTCCATGGTGAATTTCATATCTTATAAAACCATTTCTTTTTACCTGATATACTTGTTTAGCTAAGTTTTCTAATAAAAAACTATATGAAAAACACTTTCTTTTTTCCTTCAGAGTTTCAAAGGATTTTGGTTGTGAATACTAATAAAATGATTTTTTTCACTTTCCTAGATTCTGGTCATCTGTCTACTAACCAATTTATTAAGAATTCAACTCAACAAAAAAGTTTTTAGAGATAGAACATTAATGTGTCAGTACAGAGAAAACATAAAATTACTTTTGCTGCTCATAGTTTGAGAAATCTTAGAGACAGAAAGATATTCTAAGGTTGCTCCCACATTCCTCCTCACCCCATGACTATTCAGAGCACAAATGCAGGATTTTAGCTCCCTTCACTAACACCTAATGATTAAAATAACAAAGACAATAACAACTCCATGTATTATTGACGAGAACAGTTAAACAGGTAAAAATAGTCTTTCACTTCAAAGGAAAATGAGGAAAATGTGAGTGAATATGAAATCAATTCATCAGATATGTTTTATTTTTTTTTATATTTTATTTATTCATGAGAGACACATGAATGCCTCTCAGAGAGAGAGAGAGGCAGAGACATAGACAGAGGGAGAAGCAGGCTCCATGCAGGGAGCCTGATGTAGCCCCAAGCTGAAGGTGGCGCTAAACCACTGAGCCACCGGGGCTGCCCCATCAGATATATTTTAAAATCACAGCTGTTAGAGCTAGAAAAAAAATCTCAAAAGATCATTTCACTCCATCCACTGGCTTTATAATAACAAGGTATTGCTCTATCCATGTGAGCATAGTGGCAGCCCCAGAAGGTTAGGGTCAGGTCTCTTGGCCCACAGCAGATGAGGACCAAGAAGCAATATGAAGTTAGATATCAGTTTCCAGTACCCTTGTACAGGCCTCTAACCACTGTGCCAAGCTGTTTTTCTTCTAAAAATCATTCTGTTTGGAGGATTCGTGGTCATTCCTATATGCATTCTAGATTTTTTGAGTATACTGTTTGTCTGGCTGTATGTAGACAAGTAGAATAAATGAAGAAAACAATATAGTGTCAGTACTTAAGGAGCTCACAATCCAGCAAGGAGAAAGTTATCATAAACAATGAGCTATATAGTAATTGCATAGCAAGAGCAAAGTGCTATGAGGACTATAAATTCTGCCAAGAAAGTAAGAAGAAGGTTTCACAGGTTAGTTAAGGCCCAAGGGATGAGGAGGAAGTATTCCACGCAGAAGAAATCATGAGAACAAAGATATGGATGTGAGTGGCATGTTTGAGAAACAGCAAGCATAAAGCGTGAAAGACATTCCACATCAAGAACAAGAGTCTTTGCTTTCACGCAAACCTAATATGATAAACTATTCTCACAACTGTACACATTTAAGTCATCTCTGCATCACACAAGCTTTCTAGAAAAGGACATAACTACATTTTCCTTATCTTTATATATGCTGTTCTCCCTGTCAGAAAAACTCTTCCTCTATGCCAACTCCCTAATGTCCCTCCTGGTAGATCTCAGATGTTACTACTTCTCCATCCTCCAGAGGAAAGTTCATTATTCCTTCCTTTGTGCTCAATTTTTTATATCTCTTTCTAGAGAGGATTTTAATTATTTGTTTACATACATGTCTGTCGCCCAAACAAATCTGTGAAGGTTTCAAAGACAGTTTGCCTTCAGAAATTGTATGTTTGATAAACATATGAATGAACGAATGAATGACCTTTTAGATGGAAAGCTAGGTGGTGAGGATGACAGATAATGTAAAGTTCTCAAGAGAAATAGAGAGACACATACATAACTTATATGTGGAAGAATAATGTTCAAAATTGAAACCCCCCAGGGAAACATTTTTACTTGAATGAAGTCCATAACTGTGATCCAAAGATTTTCACATACAAGTGTTTTGGCATTGATTTAAAACTCCACTTAGATTCATAAACTCATATTATTTTCTTGTTAAATTCTTAGAGCTCATAAAGGGAGGCCTGAAAAAGTAGATCTTTAGGTATAACTTAGTTATATTAAACAGAAGTGTAAGGGGGAGAAAATGACTGGTCTTTCTTTCATCACTGGCATGTAATTCATTATAAAGGTGTTAGACTCATTGGTAAGTGTGAAAATGAGAGGAAATGAGTCTACTGACAAAAAAATGCAATGAGACAGTAAACTAAAATTAATGCTTCACAAATCCTTAGCTTCTCAGCCTCATTGTCTCAATTTGTTATTCTCATGAATTCTCAAAGTGAAGCATAGCCACTGCTCCTAAAAATAAAGATTTTATTAAACTTCATTATGCACCACATTGCCTGAAGACATTGCCTCTCCTTTGACCTCATGAGCTTCTCAAGCTACTCAATCACAGGGTTAAAGAAATATCTCATTAGCAGTACCTGATGTCAGCAGATGGGTTATTAAACTGCCTGTCACTCAAGCCCTCAATACCAAAAAATACCTAGGTCATCCAATCCTTTATGCCACCTCCTTCTCTTTGCAATATAATAGCAGAAACTGTAGTGCCTGGAATTGTTATAAAAATAATTCCAAAAACTTAGACATTTCTGGGATGTCTTTGAGTTGATGGGAAAGAAGCTACCACCTGCCAGGCAAGCTGCTACACATCAGTAAAAGATGATTGATAAATGATACATAGTAATAGTCTGCTCAGACTGCCATAACAAAACACTACAGACTAGGTGGCTTAAACAACAGAAACTTACTTTCTCACAGTTTTGAAGGCTGGAAGTTCAATATCAAGGTGTTAATGGGGGTGATGTCTAATGAGGCCTCTCTTCCTGGCTTTCAGATGGCCATTTTGTCACTATGTCCCCCACATAGCCTTTCCTCTGTTTCAGGCTCATTCCTGATGTCTCTTCCTCTTCTTATAAGGACACCAGTCCCTTATGATCTCACTTACCCTTAATCACCTCTGCCTTCAGCTCAGGTCATGATCTCAGTGTCCTAGTGCCTGAAGTTTTACGTTAATCATTGGACAAATATTTGTTGAGTAAGAACTTTGTGGCTAGCACTGAGCTAGGTGTTATGGAGTGTTAACTGAATCCCTGAATGAAGATGTTATATTACAATATGGATGAAAGAACATATGCATTAAGAAAGTTGCCTTTTGCTTTTACTGATGAAAGGATCACTTGTGGGACTTTTAAAAATACATATTCCATAACCAAATCTTGATCTAAATAGCCTAGAGAGGGCCTTGGGCATCTATATATATTTTTAAAAATCTCTGGAAGTAACTATTACACATAGCGAATATGGAAAACCAATTCAGCTTACTGAGATAAACACTGGTCCTTTCTTCTAAATAGAAATGTCTCTGGAAGACAGTATGTGAAAATCATCTATGTCAAGGTAGATGAACTCACTAGATACCTAATAATAAATGATCCATGACAATATTAGACTACTGAGCAAGAAAAGGCAATTTAAGATAAATATATATAAATAAATATAAACGAAACTTGATTTCAAACATGAAATCCCTTTGTAAATGTAAGAGACTATTATGTAGCAAGTCACTATTTTACCAAGTAACCATTCCAAATACTGAGCCAATACTTGTCTTTCTGTAACTTTCTTCCAACGTTTCTAGTTCTATACTTTTTACTCCCTACCTTGTTTAGAAGTTCCAGGGTAAGCCTCCACAATGCCTTAGGTCTATGACCACAGCCCTAAAGGGCCCCTGAATAAGACAGGACCAAGGCTGATAAAGATCTCTAGGCTTAGCCCCACAAACAGGTGAGAGTCTGGAATTAGTTCTGCTGCTATTACATTGGATTTTACTGGGTTATGAGCCCAGGGTAGCTGTGTGTCTATTGAGCTGCCCAACCACTGCCACCTATTCCTTCCAGGACTGACTTCCATCTAGTCAGTGGCTGGGTTACTTTCACTCTTGGCATGCCAAAACTGCTGAGACTCTTCATTTATGGACTCTTCATTTAGACCAACGATTCTCAATTGAAATGCCTCTGCCTCCAATGGAGTATTTGGAAATAGCTGATGGTATATTTGGTCGTCACAACAGAAGCTTCCTCCTCCCACAACAGCACTCTGCTTTTACTGGTATTTAGAGTGTAGGAGCCAGTGAAAATAGATATCCTGCAATCTAATGGACAACCCTTCACACGGAAGACACAGTTGTACTGTGTCTCTCTAGACATTCATGTAGGGGGAATAACCTCATTGACATTATCTGAGTCTAGATGCTAACTCTGTTTTATATACATCCTCAAAGTATTTTTTACATAAGTTCTTATACCTAACAAATTGTCCAGAACAGTCTCTAGCCTATAAAACAAAGGGAGTATGTGCCATCTAGATGGGATCTTTACCAAGAATTGTTCATTTTTGTGAAAATCACTTCACCAATAATGCAATGGTATTCTCCCTATCTGAATCACAAGCATGAAGCTCCTGTATGAGTATATATTTGTGGTTTCCATTCTCTGTGTGACTCTAAGCATGTGACTACTTCATTATGTCTTTTAGAGCAGTCAAGCCCATATACTTACATACTGAAATACATATTAAGTTATTTTTAATTACTTGACACTTCCTAGTCCTTCATATTAAAATTAGGGCAGTGTAACTAACTTATTTTCCATATATATATATATACATATATATATAACTACATATATATTTTATTATCTTTAAGAATAAGAACACATTACTAAATATCTGCTAAAAAGAGGAAATATTAAGTCTGATAGGTTATGAGATATCAATATTAGCCTTTATTCAATAAACATTTACAATAAACCCTGTGGATCTTTGACATATTCTTTCAAGGTTCAGACCTTGTAGCTACACTAATTCCTGCAGTCCTGTTCCCAACAAAGGACCCTCCATGCCAAGGATATCCCAGTATGCCTTGCAGCCAGTTCTACCTACTTCTAGATACCATCCTATAATTCAAAAAAAAATTGCAAAAACTATGTCATTCATTTTATCTAAAAAGTAGATTCATATTAGTAATGATAGCATATAAGAGATAAATACTTATTTTAAAACCTATATTTATATTTAGTAATGCTTTCACATGTATTGATTTTTTTTAATATTCATAATATCCTGTGAGGCAGTGGGGATGATTGTGTATTTCTGTCCCTGCTTAACAATTGAGAATCCTGAGGCCCTTAACAATTGAGAATCCTGAGAATTCTGGTTCAAAGTCACAGATCTAGCAAGAAAGAGCTGAGATGCAAATCTATACCTTCAGAAGACAAAAGCTGTACTGTTTTTGTTTTTATAACACTGTCTCTCAAGTAACAAGACAGAAAAAATAACAGAAAGACTAAAATAAAAAGAATCAATATGAAATGCTAAAGCATGTAAATATTCTAATGGCGATTTCTGAAAACCTAAAGAGAAAATTCAACACCATAATCTTGGATATTTAGTTTTTTTTGATATTTAATTAAGGTGGTTCTTTTGACACATGTACATACTCTTCCATTGCAACTTGCCACAGCCCACACCTTTGGATCCAATGTGTATAATTCCCATTTACATGCATAAATGGCTCCCAAAAAAGATACCTGAAAATAACTGTGCTGCTCTCTACTGTTGACAATGGAGTAGGTATGCAAACGGCAAACATTTGCTATTTGTGCCTCTGAGCTGATAATAGAAATGGACAACCACAAAGTGCTACTAACATCATTCCACTTTTATTGATGAGTATTGTTTAATAGCAACGTTTTTCATTAAAATAAATATTTGACTCATTAATGAGACCAAATAATTCCTTTGGCTTAAAACAGACAATACAATTATGATTTCTAGTTGTTGTTTTTATTTGAGTTCTGTGCTCAAGTCTACCTAAAAAGACATGAACATACATTCAGTACTTGTAGTTATTTTGCAAATTCTTGTCAGGTTTATTTTTTTATTTTTTATTTTATAAATTTATTTTTTATTGGTGTTAAATTTGCCAACATACACAATAACACCCAGTGCTCATCCCATCAAGTGCCCACCTCAGTGCCCATCACCCAGTCACCCCCAACCCCCGCCCACCTCCCTTTCTACCACCCATAGTTCATTTCCCAGAGTTAGGAGTCTCTCATTTTCGGTCTCCCTTTCTGATATTTCCCACTCATTTTTTCTCCTTTCCCCTTTATTCCCTTTCATTATTTTTTATATTCCCCAAATGAATGAGACCATATAATGTTTGTCCTTCTCTGACTGACTTATTTCACTCAGCATAATACCCTCCAGTTCCATCCACGTCGAAGCAAATGGTAGGTAGTTGTCATTTCTAATGGCTGAGTAATATTCCATTGTATACAAAGACCACATCTTCTTTATCCATTCATCTTTCTTTTTTTTTAAACTTTATTTTTTATTTATTTATTTATTTTAAATCCGGAAGGACTTTCTTTTTTTCTTAATAATAAATTTATTTTTTATTGGTGTTCAATTTGTCAACATACAGAATACACCCAGTGCTCATCAGTCAAGTGCCTCCCTCAGTGCCTGTCACCCATTCACCCGCCCCCCCCGCCCCCGCCTTCCTCCCCTTCCACCACCCCTAGTTCATTTCCCAGAGTTAGGAGTCTTCATGTTCCATCTCCCTTTCTGATATTTTCTACCCATTTCTTCTCCCTTCCCTTCTATTCCCTTTCACTATTTTTTATATTCCTCAAATGAGTGAGACCATATAATGTTTGTCCTTCTCCGATTGACTTATCTCACTCAGTATAATACCCTCCAGTTCCATCCACGTCGAAGCAAATGGTGGGTATTTGTCGTTTCTAATGGCTGAGTAATATTCCATTGTATACATAGACCACATCTTCTTTATCCATTCATCTTTCGATGGACACCGAAGCTCCTTCCACAGTTTGGCTATTGTGGACATTGCTGCTAGAAACATCGGGGTGCAGGTGTCCCGGCGTTTCATTGCATCTGTATCTTTGGGATAAATCCCCAGCAGTGCAATTGCTGGGTCGTAGGGCAGGTCTATTTTTAACTCTTTGAGGAACCTCCACACAGTTTTCCAGAGTAGCTGCACCAGTTCACATTCCCACCAACAGTGCAAGAGGTTCCCCTTTCTCCACATCCTCTCCAACATTTGTTGTATCCTGTCTTGTTAATTTTCACCATTCTCACTTGTGTGAGGTGGTATCTCATTGTGGTTTTGATTTGTATTTCCCTAATGGCAAGTGATGCAGAGCATTTTCTCATGGGCTTGTTGGCCATGTCTATGTCTTCCTCTGTGAGATTTCTCTTCATGTCTTTTGCCCATTTCATGATTGGATTGTTTGTTTCTTTGTTGTTGAGTTTAATAAGTTCTTTTTTTTTTTTTTTTTTTTTATTTATGATAGTCACAGAGAGAGAGAGAGAGAGAGGCAGAGACACAGGCAGAGGGAGAAGCAGGCTCCAGGCACTGGGAGGCCGACGTGGGATTCGATCCGGGGTCTCCAGGATCGAGCCCTGGGCCAAAGGCAGGCGCCAAACCGCTGCGCCACCCAGGGATCCCGAGTTTAATAAGTTCTTTATAGATCTTGGAAACTAGCCCTTTATCTGATACATCATTTGCAAATATCTTCTCCCATTCTGTAGGTTGTCTTTTAGTTTTGTTGACTGGTTCTTTGCTGTGCAGAAGCTTCTTATCTTGATGAAGTCCCAATAGTTCATTTTTGCTTTTGTTTCTCTTGCCTTCATGGATGTATCTTGCAAGAAGTTACTGTGGCCAAGTTCAAAAAGGGTGTTGCCTGTGTTCTCCTCTAGGATTTTGATGGATTCTTGTCTCACATTTAGATCTTTCATCCATTTTGAATTTATCTTTGTGTATGGTGCATGAGAGTGGTCTAGTTTCATTCTTCTGCATGTGGATGTCCAATTTTCCCAGCACCATTTATTGAAGAGACTGTCTTTTTTCCAGTGGATAGTCTTCCCTCCTTTGTCGAATAGTAGTTGACCATAAAGTTGAGGGTCCACTTCTGGATTCTCTATTCTGTTCCATTGATCTATGTGTCTGTTTTTGTGCCAGTACCACACTGTCTTGATGACTACAGCTTTGTAGTACAACCTGAAATCTGGCATTGTGATGCCCCCAGATATGGTTTTCTTTTTTAATATTCCCCTGGCTATTCAGGGTCTTTTCTGATTCCACACAAATCTTAAAATAATTTGTTCCAACTCTCTGAAGAAAGTCCATGGTATTTTGATAGGGATTGCATTAAATGTGTAAATTGCCCTGAGTAACATTGACATTTTCACAATATTAATTCTTCCAATCCATGAGCATGGAATATTTTTCCATCTCTTTGGAAAACTGTGTGGAGGTTCCTCAAAGAGTTAAAAATAGATCTGCCCTACGACCCAGCAATTGCACTGCTGGGGATTTACCCCAAAGATACAGATGCAATGAAACGCCGGGACACCTGCACCCCGATGTTTCTAGCAGCAATGTCCACAATAGCCAAACTGTGGAAGGAGCTTCGGTGTCCATCGAAAGATAAATGGATAAAGAAGATGTGGTTTATGTATACAATGGAATATTACTCAGCCATTAGAAACAACAAATACCCACCATTTGCTTCGACATGGATGGAACTGGAGGGTATTATGCTGAGTGAAATAAGTCAATCGGAGAAGGACAAACATTATATGGTCTTATTCATTTGGGGAATATAAAAAATAGTGAAAGGGAATAAAGGGGAAAGGAGAAAAATGAGTGGGAAATATCAGAAAGGGAGACAGAACATGAAAGACTCCTAACTCTGGGAAATGAACTAGGGGTGATGGAAGGGGAGGTGGGCAGGGGGTGGGGGTGACTGGGTTGCGGTGCTGAGGTGGGCACTTGACGGGATGAGCACTGGGTGTATTCTGTATGTTGACAAATTGAACACCAATAAAAAATAAATTTATTTTAAAAATCATATTCAAATTAAAGATCTCATCACTGTTTGAAATTAGGCAAGGGTGAAGAATTCAACTATCTTGTATTCTGGACATTCTTCTTGCCACTAGATATGTTTTCTTAGTTATACCTCTTAGAACAGTGCTTAAAAATTCCAGCCCAAACTTCTGAAGTAAAAAGTGATGTCCATTTTCAATATAGCTTAAGATGTTATTTACTGGCACCAATGTGCATTGTTTTCTCCTTTACATAGACCAAGAGTCTTTGTGAAAGGCATGGGCACAAAGCCCTTTCATCTTTTACAATTGATCTTTTTGATAATTTGTTCATAAGGAAATAGAATTTCCCATTGTAGAGTTATTTCCATGGTTACCTATTGATTTCCTATAGGAAACATCCTGTTTACACGGCCATCATGTCTTTATTGTGGAGAGTAAATCACCTTCTGAGTTTTCACTTTATCTGCAACCTGAGGCATGTAAAAATGAGCTCTGCAAAATTACCAGAACAAGATAAATAAATGATTCATGTGAGTTGGTTTTGCATGAATAAGTGATTAATCCTTTCTTTCAACCTTGTTAGGAGAAAATGCAGAATTAATGTCATTCTATGCAAATAGAAGCCCACTTTACTGAATTCTGACCTAATTATAGGTATTTGTGAGGCAAAGTATATGTGAAATTTCTTGCAATTAAAAATAATAATAATACTGCTACTGAAAATCAGACACCAAACTTTCTTTATAAGTCTTAACTGGAGATACACCTAGATGATATTATACTTTACCCTGAAGATTCTTTCACAACATCCCATATTTTAGCGTGCCAAAGGTAAATGATCTTAATGGCCAAAACAGGCCTTACCATTGATTACCCAATAGGCAAGCCCAGAATTCGTGTCACAACCTTACCAGTCTGAACTGACTATACTCTTAGAAACAAAACACCCAGGATACTAATGTGTTAGTGTACTGAAAAATGAGCAAACCACCCATTAAATCAGTTGAACACTCAAGAACCCAAAACAACATTAACAAAATAGAATTCCCTTAAGTCAGGGGCAGAAAATTACAATTCCACTGTGGAGATATGTACCTCACTGTCTGCTAGAGGCTTAGGTCTCCACCTCCTATAGTATTTCACCTGTATGACAGGACTTTGAACATAAACTAGGACCAAATAATTCTATACAATTCACAAAATAAGAAACTTGAAGAAAGAGGCCAGCTTGGACTGGAAGGTGGTCAAAAAAGACTTCTTGTATAGGAAGTGGAAGTGTATTTTGAGTGCCCCTGAAGAAGTAGTGAGATCTGGATAGATACAAGTGAAAATCACAGCAGCTAATGTTTAGTAAGTGTTTACTATAGGCTGGGTACTCCAACAAATCCTTTACACTCACTATTTTATGTCTTCTGTACAACTATACAATGAGGTGAGTAAGCTCTTATATCTGAGAAAGCTGAGGTTAAACACCTAGTATTACAGAACTGGTGGCAATAATTTCATTGTAGACTGTCTCCTGAGTCTACAGTTGTAACTGTATCATTCCAGGCAGAGAGAAATAAGCAACACAGTGGAAGGGATGCAAATCATATAACAAGAGGGTAGCGGAGGGTAAATCAAACAAGAGATGAGTGGTATAGGTAGTGAGGAAGGGCTCTGAAAACTGCATGACGATGGATTATAGAGGTCTCTGAATGCCATTCTTGGTAGAATAAGACATGTGAGAATGGGACTCCAACTGAGAAGGTGCCAATTAATTCAGGTGGCACTGACTTGCAAGGCAGAGTACATCTTAATCACCAGAACACTAAATTCTCATTATCCAACCTTTTAATTGGCAGCTTGGAAAAGTTAACAAAGAATCAAGATCTGATCATGCTGTTAAGGGAAAAAGGTAAAAAAAAGAAAAAGGGAAAAAAAAAAAAGGAAAGAAACAATGCTCTGATCTCTCCCAGATAACAACTCTGTATTTCAGATGTATGTTTTTCTATCTTCTAGTTGGAGATAAAATGAACAAAAGGAAGGACAGATGGTTCTAAAAGCAGAAGTTAGCTGATGAAAGAAAAAAGCAAGGCTGGGGGAAGAGTGTATAGAGAAGAACATAGAATTAGAGCAAAGAGTTTTGAAATATAAGGTTATCTCCGCTGCTGAGCTAAACACAAAACAACTCTATTTACTACTTTGCAATATTAATTGGCTTTATCAAGTATTAGTGTAGATTGGTGCCTGGGAATAATCATACAGATCTCTCAGCAAAAAGGTTACCTGATAGAACCAGGTCAGCTCTAAGGGCCTGGGGCATGTGCATCATTGCTTCATTGTAAAAATGCAGAACAGAGTCAGAGATTACTCCAACATCTTAAACTGGCACAGGTGGAAAATGAAACCAGAGAAGGTCAAATGAAAGGCTATTGTATTGGGAATCAGGAGAGTGGTTCCTCCTTCTCCTGAGAGAGGATAAATGCATTTTCCCAAGGTGACAAGGTAAGTGATAGGGTGCCCAGATGACCTTTTCTGACCCAGGAGAGCATGCTTTCTTCTATCCACATGAGCTGCAGAATGAGCCAGACCTTTATTCAAATTCTAGCTTTACCAGTTATTAGATGTGTGACCTTAGACAAGTTATTTCCCCCCTTGACATCAAGATAAAAAAGAAAAAAAAAAGTGAGTTCTTTGCTCTCAGAGAACTAAAGTAAATCTGACACAAATAGATAGACTAGGTTGAAAAGGAGGAGCCAATGCCATTTCCTGATTTTTCTGCCCTGCATAAGACTCATTGTTGTAATTATAACTAAGAAGGTAAAATGTACTGCTTCAGCAAGGGACAGGCTCCTTCCTCTTCTCCATAGCTGCCAGGCTGACTCCTGGAGTAGGTATGATTGTTTTGAGGGAAAGGCAGGAAATCAAGACAGTACTTTCAATATAGATAGTATTTATTGATTATTCAGAGCTGTCAACTGTACTTAGAGCTTTATATATGTGATCTCCTTCAGTTCCCCAATAATTCTGTGGATTACTATCTCAGTTGTACAGATGAGAAAACTGAGCTTCAGAAAGATTAAGTGACTTGCCCAAGTCCTACTGGATTTAGCATCTGATTCTAAGCTACTAGCAAACTAGAAAGTTCTTATGTGAATCTCAACAAAGCTGCAGACTTCCCAGTACATTTATCATAACCAAACTCAGGACTTTCCAATACAAATAAGGAGGCCCTGCCAGTCCAAACATACTTCTTAACTCCCAGATATCATTACCATCCCCCATGCAACAGAATTTTTAATGCCAATTCAATAATATTGCTGCATTCCAACAATTTGCAAGGCACTGGGGTGATGTAGCAATTAAAAAGAAATAAGTGAGACCTTTCCTGTCCTCAAAGAAGTTATAGTTTAGCATGAAGTGGACAAGGAAAGAAATAACAGCAGGTTAGGTCACCTTATTCTGAGACATACTTGAGCTGTACAGATGCACAAAGGATGGAGGAAGGAAAGGGACAGTTAGGGAGACATTGAGAGAAGACAGGGAAGAAAGAAAGAAGAAAGAAGAAAGAAAGAAAAGAAAGAAAGAAAGAAAGAAAGAAAGAAAGAAAGAAAGAAAGAAAGAAAGAAAGAGAGAGAAAGAAAGAGAGAAAGAAAGAAAGAAAGAAAGAAAGAAAGAAAGAAAGAAAGAAAGAAGAAAGAAAGGAAGAAAGAAAAGAAAGAAAGAAAGAAAAGAAAGGAAGAAGGAAACAATGGGCAGCCCAGGTGGCTCAGTGGTTTAGCGCCGCCTTCAGCCCAAGGCATGAATGATCCTGGAGACCCGGGATGGAGTCCTGCATCAGGTTTCCTGCATGGAGCCTGCTTCTCCCTCTGCCTGTATCTCTGCCTCTCTCTCTCTCTCTCTCTCTCTCTCTCTCTCTCTCTCTCCGTGTGTGTGTGTGTCTCATGAATAAATAAATAAAATCTTTTTTAAAAAGAAGGAAACGAGGTCTTTGAGCACTTACTAGCACACACTGTGCTAGGCTATGCATAGATTTCTCTCTTAATTCTCCCAACATTCCATTATAAGTTATATCACTTCCATTACATCCCTGCTCCAAATCCTGCAGTGGTTTTTCATCACACTCAGAATGACCTGGTCCTTCCTCTGTACCACATGGACCCATTTATCATGCCTTGAACACACCAAGCTCCCTTCAATCTTATAGCCTTTAGTACATGCTGTTCTCTCCATTCAAAATATTCCCCACTCCACTCCAGATAACCAACTGGCCTGCTTCTCTCCCTCTTTTCATTCCAATCTCTCCTCAAATGTCACTTACACAGAGATGCTTTCCCTGACTCCCCTAGTAACCCACCTCCCACCTTTACTCTCTGTCTTCTTACTCTGTTTTATTTTTTAAGGCATTTACCATTACGTAACCTCTATAATTACTTGTTTACTGCCTGTCTCTCAACCCCTCCACTAGAACATGAGTTCCATGAGGGCAGTAATAATCTCCAGACTCTAAACAGTGTCTGGCGCATAGTGAGGGCTCAAAAAAAAAAAGTTAAAATGAGCTAATGAATCTGTGTTTGTGATAAAAAGAAACTGGGGCTCCGAGAGTTGAGTTCCTCAACCAGTTCTCACAGATGGACCTACTGACTTCACGGGACTATTGTGAGGCCCACTCCTGCTTCCCTTACACTTCTAGCCTTCTAATTCTCTCTGCTGCCAGATCTCCACATAGCTGGGTCCTTTCTTTCAGAAAGGTCTTCCGGAGTCCCTCTACCTAAAAGTTGCCCCCCAATCCCAGTCATCTTCTATCATTACTCCATGTTACATTGTTCATAACACTTACACTCTCTAACATAATCTTTTTGTTTGTTTCCTTTTTAAATCACCTTCCCTAGGAGAATGTAAGTACCATGAGACCATATCTTCTTTGTTTGCTGGTCCACTCAGAACAGTGAAAGCACAAATTAGGCAATTAAAATATAACCATTATAGGCATACTTCCTTTTATTATGCTTTGCAGATGCTGCACTTTTTACAAATTGAAGGCTTGTGGCAATCTTGCATCAAGCAAGTAAGTCTATCAGCACTATTTTCCCACCATTTGCTCACATCATGTCTCTGTGTCACATTTTGGTAATTCTTCCCAATATTTCAAACTTTTTCATTATTGCTATATTTGTTATGTTGATCAGTGATCTTTAATGGAGTCTGAAGATATGACTGCATTGTTGCAATCTCATGATAAAACTTTAATGGATGAAGAGTTGCTGCTTCTGGGTGAGCAAAGAAAATGATTTATAGAAATAGAATGTCCTTCTGGTGAAGATGTTGTAAAGACTATTGAAATGACAAAAAGGGATTTAGAATATTACATAAATATAGTTGATAAAGCAGCAGCAGGGTTTGAAAGGACAGACTCAAATTTTGAAAGAAATTCTGTGGATAAATGCTATTGAACAGCATTGCATGCTAACAGAGAAATTGTTCATGAAAGGAAGAGTCAATTGGTGTGGCAAACTTCATTGTTGTCTTATTTTAAGAAATTGGCACAACTGTCTCTGCCTCTCTCTCCCTGTGTCTCTCATGAATAAATAAATAAAATCTTTAAAAAAAGAGAGAGAAATTGGCACAACCACCCCAGCCTTTAGCACCACCATCCTGATCATCAGCAGCCATCAACACTGAAGCAAGACCAGCAAAAAGACTAGGACTCACTCAAAGCTCAGATGATGATTAGCATTTTTAGCAATTAAGAATTTTAAAATTAAAGTGTGTACATTTTTAGACATAATGCTATTGCACACTTAATAGACTACGGTATAGTGCAAACATAATTTTTATATGCACTGGGAAACCAAAAAATTCATTTGACCTGCTTTATTAACAGTATTTGCTTTATTGGGATAGTCTGAAACCAAACTCACAGTATCTCTGAGGTATGCTTATAATCGAAAGAGAGTATGTGTGGAGATCTCTTGGCAACATTCCTGGCCCGTGACAAGTGCTTATTAGCTACTAATTATTTATTTCTTAGGAGTAGAGTTGATGAAATGAATAATTGTAAGACTTTAATACACAAAGATCACAGAAAAAGAAATTCAAAGCAAAAGGAATAGTATTTTTAAAAAAGGGTAGCTTAATTTAGATTATATTCCCAAGGTATTTTTGCCCTATAAGCCTGTGATCTGGGTAAAAATGGTAGAAATTGTCCTCAGTGCAATTACAGGGGTTCTGAGAGATTCTTTCACTCCTTACGGATCAAAAACATTGTGTTTCAATCAAAAGCATGGCTTTGGGTACCTTCCTACATAATTCTACATATTTATAAAGTATGTAAATATTTCAGCTTCAGGAATGGCACCCAATGTGCAGTTTAATTTTGCAACTTTTTACTCCAAGCTTACAAAAGTAGTTACTTTCACCTGTGGCAGTTTGGTGGAATTATAAGTGACTATCGAGGATTGGCAAGAGGCAAAACACCAAACAAAAGCAATAAACCTGGAAATACATAGGACACATGGCCTGAAACATATATAATTTTTTAAAGATTGATTGATTAATTTGAAAGAGTGTGTGCATGCACGAGCTGGGGGTTGGGAACAGGGAAAGTGAGAAAGAGAATCCTCAAGCAGAGTCCCCACGGAGCACCATGCAGAGCTCAATCCAAAGACCCCAAAATCATGATCTGGACTGAAATCAAAAGTCAGACACTTAACCAACTGAGCCACCACTGAGGCACTGCAAAACATATATAGCTTTTAATTAATAATTTAAAACAAGAACTGATTCTTCCAGAAGAAAGAACTGAAAGAAGTGATAAAAATTCAAGTCCTAATATGTAAAAAAAATGAATAAAGTATCCACATGATTTCAAACTTCCCTCACAGCCAACAGAGATTGGAGGGTAACTTCATCATCCCAGAGTAAATCTTTATTTTGGGATTTGGGGGGCACAACTGCTATTGCCATAAAACATAACTGAAAAACTCGTTGGCTCAAAATATATATATATAAATCAAAACCAAAAAACTCTCATAGGCTCCACAACCTCCTGAAAAAAGATGAAGAGCTGAAGGATATTGCAAAGAACAGTGGACTGAGAATAAAAAGATCTGCATTCAAACCTTCACTCTGTAGTACATAAGAACAGAGGGATGGAACAGAAGGGTCAATGTATTGACTATTTACTGCCTATCACTGCTCTCTATACTTATACTGCTTTCTTTCCGAGAGAAGGGTTATGCCCAAGAATTATCCTGGGAAGGCAGGCCTCCCAGGAAAGACGTTAGCTTTCTACAAAGTTGCATGAAAATTCAGCAATGGGCTATTGCTTAAGGCATTAATCCCGGCCAATGATGGCAAGTCTTGGACCCCACTCCCCCAATCATGCCAGCTTCCTCAACCTGAACACTAATGCAGAAAATCCTGCCAATAGTTTGCTAGATAATACAGCTGCAATCACAACTCTTAGACTCCAGTCCACTAATCACTTCAAGGGAGAGACAGATATCCCCAACCATAAACGCTGAGTTAGCAACATACAGCTGGGGCCACTCTTAATGGTGTTATATCCTGGCTGGCCATCAGCAACAACAAGGAAGAGCTGATGCTTTCCTAAATATTCATCCTAAAAGCCCCAAATCCCAAGAATGGGAATCTCTTTGCCAGAATCTGATTTCCATCCATGCCAGATTGCTTTGTGTTGTTCCAGCATCTTATGAACAGGGAGAAAATCACACATCTGCTACTTTATGCCATTCTAAGTTTTCTCCCAGGGCTGGTATGTGTACATTCTGGCTATTTGCCCCAGTTCCCACAATATCTCTACTTATCAAGGGAGGAATAACACTTGATTTCCATTCAAGAGCTTGCTGAAATGGAAAAGGAAGGTTAAAATATATAGTTTTACATATGAATTTATATATGGCTTACTCCATGACTTCTGATGTCTCTCCTCTCTCATTTCACTGAGTCTCTGCAGTAAATACATAAAATAAATAAATAAAATAACATTTTATTTTTGAAATATATTTAAATAAATTACATATTTTAAACATGTTTTAATATATATTTTAAATATGTGTTAGTCATGTATTTATATATACTTACATATTTTAAATATATGTATTATACTTTAAATATATATAGTATACTTCTGTATGATGTATATATGCATTATATATATATAACATATATATATTTGTGTGTTTTATAAATTTTTATATATAAACATATTTAAGTGTTTTTTAAATATATGGTTTATATACTATGTTTCTATTTCTGGGAATTTTGAAGTCTCATGGCAAAGACCTCAGCCATCTCTTCACACAAGGCAGAATGGGTACCTCAAAGCTACAAGGCTCTTAGGGCACCATGTGGACACTGATGTCGGTAGGATGCCTGGGATGCTAAGCAGGGCTGTGTGAGAATGTCTTGTAGTAGTGGCAGTAACCACGGTAGACCAGGCTGCCTCTGAGAGACTCAGAGGATCTTTGCAAATAGTCCATGAATGAGTAACTTCCACTACTCTCCTGAGTGGTCTGCTTCTTCCTCGAGATGTTCCATCCTGCCCAGATTTTTAAGTGATCCAGACCACCCCCTCCATATCTACACATATGCACACTTCCTGCAGTGGATTGTGTCAAATTACATTAGCTTTGTCATAGGTTCACTATTAGGAGAATCTGGAGTAATGCCTATCCTAACACACAAACAAGAGTTCTTCTTTAGCTTCCTAATTAACACTACATTATCCTTTCCTGTCTGTAACCCTGCCCTTAATTCCAGTCTAGCCCAAGATGCTATTGAAGGTGGCTTGGGATGCAGTCCTACATGCTCCTCTCTAATCCAGACATAGCTTGTACTAGGAGAGCTGGAATTCTGAACATAGTCTCTTTCCCATGAAGAGCTAGATTTTTTTCTTTCTCTTTCTTTCTTCTTTCTTTCTTTCTTTCTTTCTTTCTTTCTTTCTTTCTTTCTCTATTTCTCTTTCTTTCTTTCTCTATTTCTCTTTCTTTCTTTCTTCTTTCTTTCTTTCTTTTTCTTTCTTTCTTTCTTTCTTTCTTTCTTTCTTTCTTTCTTTCTTTCTTTTTCTTTCTTTCAGAACTCCTAAGAGATGTCTTTTTCTTTCTTTCTTTCTTTTTCTTTCTTTCTTTCTTTTTCTTTCTTTCGGAACTCCTAAGAGATGTCTTAGGAGTTGTTATGGGTTATTTTCCCACCAAAAAGTCCTAACTCCTAGTACCTCAAAATGTGACCTTATTTGGAAGTAGAGTCTTTACAGAGGTATCTGAAATGAAAAGCATTAGTGTTGTCCCTAACCCAATATGACTGGAGATTTTATTAAAAGAGGAAATTTGGGGCAGCCTGGTGGCCTGGGTGGCTCAGGGGTTTAGCGCCATCTTCAGCCCAGGGCATGATCCTGGAGACCAGGGATCGAGTCCCATGTTGGGCTTCCTGTAAGGAGCCTGCATCTCCCTCTGCCTGCGTCTCTGCCTGTCTCTGTCTCTGTCTCTGTCTCTGTCTCTGTCTCTGTGTGTGTGTGTGTGTTTCTCATGAATAAATAAATAAAATCTTTAAAAAAATAAAAGAGGAAATTTGGACAGAGAAGAAGACAAGTATTGGAGGAAGGAAATGTGAAGAGACTCAGGGATAAAACGGTCATCTGTGAGCCAAGAAGAGGCCCTGGAACAGGGATCCCTCCTCACAGCCCTCAAATGGATTCAATTCTGAGGGTACTTTGATCTTGGACTTGTCTCCAGAACCATGAAACAATATACTTTTGTCACTTAAGTACCAGTCTGTGGGACTTTGTTATAGCAGCCCCAGCAAACTAATACAGGAGGGATCCAGAGTTTCCAAACTTGAAATGTATGTAATTGCATTGGCTTATTCCCAAACTGGCAGTATAGCCCCAAATGATGTCCCTGACCAAGTTAAGTAGTGGATAGAGTCTAATAGTGTGCAGAATGCCTTGATGATGGTTAGGAAGCACTTGCTACATATAGTAAATATCAGCTTTACATTTAGCTAACTTGCAGGCAAATTAAAGATTATATAAGAATAATGTTAATAAGCACTACTGGTTTTTTACAGTGATTTTAAAAAAACTACAGTTTTTTATAGTGCCTTCCACACTACCCAAAGGAAGGTCCATATGGCATTGTTCTGGGTTCCCATTGTCACTTAAAGGGAAGCTTTCACAGTGTCTGAAGCCCTTAATGTCCTGCAAGTGAAGGAAAAAGATGTCCTCAAATTCCTTACAGCAGAAATCCACTTAGGTGATACCAACCTTGACTTCCAAATGAAACAGTCCATCTACAATAGGAAAAGTGATGGTATTTACATCATAAATCTCAAAAGAAACTGGGAGAAGCTTCTACTGGCAGCCATTGTTGCCATTAAAAACCTAGCTGATGTCAGTGTCAAATCATCCAGGAATAGTGGCCAGTAAGCTGTGCTGAAGTGCACCACTGCTACTGGAGCCACCTCTATTGCTGGCCACTTTACTCCCAGAACCTCCACTAGATCCAGGTAGCCTTCTGAGAGCCTAGACTTCTGGTGGTTACTGATCTTAGGGTGGACCAACAGTCTCTCATGGAGGTGCCTTATGTCAACCTGCCTACCATTTCTCTGTGTAACAGAGACACTCCGCTGCACTATGTGGACATTGTCATCCCTTGCAACAACAAGGGAGATCACTCAGTGGGTCTGATGTGGTGGATGCTGGCTCAGGAAGTTCCGCACATGCGTTGCACCATTTCCTACAAACACCCGTGGGAAGTCATGCCTGATCTCAGCTTCCACACAGAACCTGGAAATACTCAAAAGGGAGAGCAGGTTATTACTGAAAGACTGTGACCAAGGAGGAATTTCAGGGTGAATGGACTGCTCCAGTTTCCAAGTTCACTGCTACTCAACCTAAAGCCACAGACTGATATGAAAGGGTGCAGGTGCTCTGTGTGCCACTAAGCAGTTCCCTACCAAAGACTGGAGCACTTAGCCTGCCACTGAAGACTGATCTGCAGCTCCCACTGCTCAGGCCACTGAATGGGTAGAAGCAGACACTGAGTGGTCTCTTAAGCTACTGTTATAAAAACTCAAACAAAACAGAAACAAGGTTGACGGAAAATAAACAGTTTCTAAAAGTTGTAAAAAAAATAGATAACTTAAAGTTCATGGTACATGGGAATGTTTTTAGAGCAAAGTTACAAAACCAAAGAATTAATTTATGGTGTTAACCTATCAGGACACTTATCTGAGTATGAGCTGGGAAAATGTTTTCATTGTCTCTGGAAAGCTGGGGTTTCCACATATTTCCCATTGGTCATTTATCCAATGGTTTCTACATGGCTATATAGATATTTCACATATATAAAAATATCTTACATATAAATTAATTTTTACATATATATTTAAAAATTAGATCATAGTACACCATTTGCATTCTAGTTCTTTTTTCTTAACAATATTTAAGTAACATATGGACAACACATAGACATCTTTTCTTGTTAGTATGTTTCTTCCACTTATAATGGAGTTACATCCTGATGAAGCCATCATATATTGAAAATATAATTTGAAAGTGCACTTAGTGCACTTCATTTACTAAACAGCATAAGTTAGCCTAGCCTACTTTAAACATGCTCAGAACAGTTACATTAGCTTATGGTTGGGCAAAATCATCTAACACAAAGCTTATTTTATAATATAGCTTTGAACGTCTGTCTTTGAATGTGTAATTTATTGCATACTATACTGAAAGTGAAAAACAAAGTGGTTATAAATGTATTGGTTGTTTACCTTCAGAATCAAGTGGCTGACTGGGAGCTGCAGCTTACTGCTGCTGCTGCTCAGGATCATGAAAGAGTATTATACTGCATATTGTTAGCCTGGGAAAAGATCAAAATTCAAAAGATTCAGAGTTTGAATTATGGTTTCTACTGAACTTATATTGCTTTGCCCCATTTTTGTAAGGTTCAAAAATCACAAGTCAAAGACAGTTTGTACACCTAATGTATTCTTTTTAATGAGTGACTGGTAGTTTGTTGTATTAGCACATTTCACTTAAGCATTCCTCTCCTAATGGATATGTATATTGTTTCCAGTCTTTCACTAATTTAAGGATTTCTGGGGGCACCTGGTTGGCTGTCAGAAGAGCATGCGACTCTTGATATCTTGAGTTTGTGCTCCATATTGGGTATAGAGATTACTTAAATGAATAAATAAATAAGAACTTGAAGAAAAAATGCAGGCAATGCTACAGTGAACATCCTTCTACATGCATCTTTGCATATTCATGTTTCTTCATGATAAATTTCTAGAAACCACACTTCAAGTTGATCATAATGTTTAGGTGCAAAATTGTGTAAATAGAGCAATACAGTTAGTCAATTCCTAAGGTAGGCTAGGAAGGAGATTTTAGACTGAGGCGATTTTAGTTACAAGGTCCTGAGACACATGAACATTTCCTTGGTCAAGCTTTGTAGTTTTGTAATTACACTTTTGCAGGGTCAGCTCAGTGCAGCAAATCCCAGTTCAGTGGATCCTGCAAGTCCTTTCTAGTTTCTCTGTAAGTAGTTGCTTCACTTGGCTAAAGTTCACTGTAAATGGTTTGAATCAGGCCAAAGATGCCTAGAGTTTAGGTTATTCCTTCCAGCCCACAGTAGCTATTTTCTCTTTAGTTTTTTTATGACACCACCAAGTATTGAGAGGGACTACCCATTATGTGTCAAGGGAGTGAGGCAGAGAAAAAAAATAACACTTTCCTATTGAGAAATTGTCAGTTGTGGGGCACCTGGATGGGTCAGTTGGCTAAGCATCTGACTCTTGATCTCAGCTCAGGTCTTGATCTTAGAGTCATGAGTTCAAGCCCTACATTGGGCTCCATACTGGGCATAGAGCCTACTTAAAAAAAATTGTCCTTTGTCAGAAAATAAACTAATGACATCACTGAACTGGCTTCTTGACTAGGGTCATTACCAGAAAGGGAAGAGCCCCTGTGGCTTGAATTTGCTATTCTCTTTAGTTGCTTGAACTTACCTCTCTCTGTGATCACCTATGATATACCAGTCTTTCAGAACCATTTCGTAGCTTCCCTATATCCCAAGTTTTAACTCAGCCATTATTGTCCATATCTATGTTGGAGGATTGTTTCTTCTTCAATATGAATCTGGAGACTGAGAAGATCTGAAAATGAGGAGAGCCATAAAAAAGTCATCTGGAGGGTGGCCTCTTGCCTCTGGAATTTCTCTGACAACCTCTCTGAAATGTGGCTCCTTTTGATCTTTAGAATAAAACTTATATTCCTAGCCTTGTAATTAAAATCCTTTGTAGTTGACATATAGATGACCTTTTCAACCATATTTCTTTCATTCTCCTAAACAAGACCTGTACTCTGGTCATTCCTCAACTTCTCCTCTTGGTTTGGCTTATGCCATTTTCTCTGCTTGTTAATGCATTAATGTGGCTTAAATGCCATCACTTCCACCATATCTTCCTTCTTAAACTCCTGTGGCACTTTAACTATATTTCTTTTGTGACACTAATACTATTCTGTGTCTTCTGTGCATCTATCTTTTATCTTCTACTACAATGTAAACACTTTGAGAACAGATTGATATGACTATGGCTAATCTTTGTATTTTAATATCCATGACATTGCTTAATACTTAGTAGGCATTATTATGGAGGTTGATGGACAGGGCAATCCAATCTTTAGCTGAATGTCCTTGTGCCAGGAAGGCTAAAAGAGTAAACCCATTACACTTTGGGATAGCTTAAATTATTAGGCCATCTGAATCTTATCAGAAAATAGTGCTATATCCCAGCTACCTGAATATTCAAATACAATTCCGAGAGCCACCCACTTCTACTCACCTTGCACCCATTTTCTCACAGGAAGAACTTATACCATTGGATAAATGACCAATGGGAAATATGTGGAAACCCCAGCTTTCCAGAGACAATGAAAACAGTTTCCCAGCTCATACTCAGATAAGTGTCCTGATAGGTTAACACCATAAATTAATTCTTTGGTTTTGTAACTTTGCTCTAAAAACATTCCCATGTACCATGAACTTTAAGTTATCTATTTTTTTTTACAACTTTTAGAAACTGTTTATTTTCCGTCAACCTTGTTTCTGTTTTGTTTGAGTTTTTATAACAGTAGCTTAAGAGACCACTCAGTGTCTGCTATAAGCAATCCAAAGATAGGTGGGACTAGTTCCTCATCATGTAATAAATTTCTATCCTAAATCCCCAAATCACAGGACATTCTACATCATTCAGCAAAGAATATAAGGGAAAAGAGAACAAGTCATTCCTATAAACCTGCAGTTAGAACTTTTGCTGATAATTCTAAGATCATTGCCACTCCAAGACTCACTCACTCATTCACTCATCATTTTTTAGACATGAAACTGAGGCCAGAGATATAAAGATACCTGCATAAAATCTCACAACTAATGAGTAGAAGATTTGAGACTACTAATATTTAATTATATCTAGACCGAGTGTAATAATCTTTAGACTTTACAGCTTCAAGCTAAACACATATTGTCACAAGCACCAAACAATGCTTCAAACTTTCCCCATAGCCCTCACCTGATGAGTTTTTTGTAATAACTTTCACAGTTCCATTTATTTCCCTGAAACTGGGACACATTACAAGAGAAAGACTTTTAAAGTAAATGATTTCCATCTCCTTTTTCCATGTCCCTTTTTAGGCACACTGACATACACCTATTATCTACCTTGAGGCTACAATCATACTCAAGGTGTAATCTGAGTTATCCTATCACTTGCAAGAAACCAAAGAAACAATTACTGTAGAATTGAAGGTAAATTAAAAAGGGTCAACTTAAAAGCATAAAGCAACTATGTGTAATAGAAAAATCACAAAAGCAGGACATAGAAGATCTAGGTTCAAGTTCTACCTCTGCAACTAAGTTGTTTTAAGACTTTGGTGAAGCTATTTTTGAACTCTGTGTCTCAGGTTGTACATGTTTAATTTAGGAATCATTCACTTACTCATTTAACAAATATTTGAGTGTTTACATGTACAAGGCATGGTACCAGATGCAGAAGATACAATGTTGGGCCAAACCAATCCAGTAATTACTGGTTCTCATGGAAATACTGGTCTAGAAGGAGAATTAAACATTAAATAATCATACAAATAAATGAATGAGAATTGGAAGACTAATCTTGATTTTTTTGGAACATATAATAAAAGTATCTGAACTGTTCTTGAGCAAGTGATGTCTCAATTGGATTTGATTGGTAAATAGTCTTAACGTGGTGAAAGGAAGAAGGAGCAAACAGGAAGTACGTTCCAGGAAAAGAAACATACCATGTTTAAAGAGCTGGTTTGAAAAATAGAAAGGCCAATGAAAATGGCCACTGAAAAATTTTAAGCATAGGAGTGAATGTCATAGGGTAGTTGTGAGATGATATGAAAAAGAGCATAGAATATTGCTTTAATAATTAAAGTATAAGATATGCTAGGTATTAATAGGAAAATAAAAGTATATAAATCATTTGAAATAACTCTCTTCCCAATTCAAAGGCATTATTAAAATACTAGCTGATAGATTTCAAGATATACTACAAAGCTATAGTAATCAAAACAGTATGGAACTGAATTCAAGCCTGTGTTGGGCTCCATGTTGGGCTTGGAGACTACTTAAAAAAAAATACCCTAGCTTTGGGACACCTGGGTAGCTCAGTCAGTTAAACATCTGACTCTTGACTTCAACTCAGGTCTTGATCTTGGGGTCATGAGTTCAAGTCCCATGTTGGGCTCCATGCTGGGTATGGAGCCTACTGTAAAAAACAAACAAACAAACAAACAAATAGCAACAACAACAAGAAACCCAGTATAGTATTGGCACAAAAACAGACACATAGATCAATAGAACAGAATAGACAGTCCATAAATAAACCCATGATTATGTGGTCAATTAATCTTTGACAAAGGAGGAAAAAAGTATGCAATGTGAAAAATAGTCCCTTCAACAAATGCTGTGGGAAAACTGGACAGGTACATGCAAAAGAATAATATTGGACCACTTTATTACACCATACACAAAAATAAACTCAAAATTGATAAAACACCTAAATGTGAGACCTGAAACGATAAAAATCCCAGAAGAGAACACAGGCAGTAATTTCTCTGACAACACATTTTTCTAGATGTTTCCTGAAACAAGGAAAACAAAAGCAAAAATAAACTACTGGGACTTCACCAAACAAAGGAAACAACCAGCAAAACTAAAAGACAATCTACAGAATGGGACAAGATATTTGCAAATGTCATATCTGATAAGGAATTAGTATCCAAAATATATAAAGATCTTATACAACTCAACACCAAAAAAACAAATAATCTAATTAAACAGAAAACATGAACAGACATACAGATGACCAACAGACACATGAAAAGATGTTCAATATCATTCTTCATCCAAGAAACACAAATCAAAACCACAACGACATGTCACCTCACACCTGTCAGAATGGCTAAAATCAAAAACACATGAAACAAGTGTTGATGAAGATGTGGGGAAAAAGGCACTCTTGTGCACTACTGGTAAGAATGCAAGCTGATGTAGCTACCATAGAAAACATTATGGAGTTTCCTCAAAAAAATAAAAATAGAATTATCATATGATCCAGTAATCCTACTACTGAGTAGTTACCCAAAGAATATGAAAACACTAATTTGAAAAGATACATGTACCCCTATGTTTATTGCAGCATTTTTACAATAGCCAAATTATGGCAGCAATCCAAAAGTCAATTGGTAGTTGAATAGATATATACACACAATGGAATATTACTCAGTCATTAAAAAAGAATGAAATCTTGTCATTTGCAACAGCATGAATAGATCTAGAGAGTATAATGCTAAGTGAAAAGTCAGTCAGAGAAAGACAAATACCAAATGATTTCACTCATATATGGTATTTAAGAAACAAAATGAAGAAAAAAGAAACAAACAAAAAAACACACTCATAATTATAGAGAACAAACTTATGGTTATCAGAAGAGAGGATGGGTGAGGGGATGTGTGAAATAGATGAAGGGGATTAAGAGTATACTTATCATAATGAGCACTGATTAACATATAGAATTGTTAAATCACTATTTGTACATTTGAAACTAATATAACACAGTATGCTAATTATACTGGAATTGGAATTTAAAATTAAGAAATAAAACACTAGTTGGTATTGTTCAGTGACTAGGATACTCCATTAAAAAGTGCAGAAATGGAATATAACAAATGTAACAGCCACCACAGTGGCTTTCTTCAAGTTGAAAATCTTCCAGCAGCAAGAGCAAAAGATACAGATTCACCATGTTTAAAAGAAGGGGCTGCCTTTAGGAAAACAAATGACAGGATTTGTCAGAGTCACCAATGGATTCGTACCCAGTTTGATACAGTACAAGTGAAATGTCAGAACGAGCCACCCAGGTTGTGATCGAATATAGTTGCTTGGAAACAATTCAAAATGCAGACACCTGACTTCCTGAACTCCTGGGTCAAGTTCCAACCACAGATGTTATAAGCTGACTTTGTCACAACTAAAATTTCTTCCACAAAAAGATACTTTATTTTGAACTTAAACGAAACTTTTTAAAAAAAAAATTTTTAAATGAAACTTTTAAAAAAGTCTCAAAGAAGTTGGTGGGTTTTTTTCTTCCTTAAGAACAACAATGAAAAATTTACTAATAGACTTATAAATGAGGGTGATAGAATGTCAGCTTTGCTAAAAACATTAATTAAAAGAAAATTGACTATTGACATTTCTGCAATTACAAGCTAGTAGACCAAACACAAACCCAAAGGAAAAGCAGAAGTCAAGGTGATATTGTACATGAAAGTGAGTTAAAAGTTTCTGAATAAGCTAAGATATATGACGTCACAGACCTATGGACTTTTATGCTTACAGAAAATCTAAAATAGAACCAATTAAAACTTAAGTGGCAAGAAATTCATAGGAATGACATACTAGGTAGCAATCAGCATGACTTAACAAAGAACAGACCAATGTACATTGTCTTCTTTGACAAAGTGGCAGATCACATAAATAAAGGGAACAAGGATATGTAATCACTATAACTTTAGCCATTTTTTAAGTCCTACCATGATATATATAGTACTATGTAAGAACAATTCTAGAATTTATAGTAATGAGTTGGCTGGAAGGTGATACCAAAAAATAGTTAACTTTACACCAGAATAAATTATAGGTATTTAAAGACTGAACTATACAAAATATAATCATTTAAAAACTAACTGAATATTTATTAAAGCTGTAGAAAAAAGAAACCAGAAGCAATTTGAAAAAAAACAGGAAGAAAAAAAAGGAAAATGACTTACTACACCACCCTCAAATGAACTTACCTCTGAATATCAAAAACATAACCAAAATAAAGACAAACAACTGAATGGAAAAAAAACTTTGGCAAATAATATGACAGACACAAAAATTACCATTTTTGGTAGACAGCAAGGTCACTAATATACCAACAGGAAAATGAGTAAAGAATGATAAAGACAATAGAATTAAGGCCTGGTTTCTAATGAGATCTTGTTTGAGTCACTGCTTAGATCTCTATGTATATTTGTCACCTATATTTGTCACGTAACAAATTAACTCAAAACTTAGTAGCTTAAAAAACCAAATATTTTTATCTCTGTTTCAAGGAATTAGGAACTTAAAAGCAGCTTAGCTGGCTGAGGCAACAGCCATCCGAAGGCTTGACTGGGGCTGAAAGATCCACTTCCAAGATAACTTACACATACGGATATTGGCAAGCAGCCTTAGTCATACCACATTAACCTCTCCATAGGCTGTCTGAGTATCCTTACCATATGGCAACTGATTCTTCCAGAGTGAATGATTCAAGAAAGAACAAGAGGGAAGCCACATATATTTCATGACCTAGACTCAGAAGTCATACCCTGTCATTTCTACAACATCCTACTGGTCAGCTCTACCCAATGTGGGAAAGGACTATTAGGGATTGAATGTCATAAGACTATTGATTAATAATAGAAAATGTAAATCTTTCCTTCACTCACTAAATATTTATTAAGTATATACTGTCCAGAGTGCTAAGTGCTACTGTAATAAAACCAATTCAAAACAGTAAACCTCACAGTCACAAAAAACCTTAGAAATAGTTTCATTTCAAAACTGAGCATTCAAAACATTTCAAAAGTCAGCAAAAATGAGAAATGTAGTTTCCAAGAGGCCCAACTTCTGTGGGACACCGCATTCATGGGAAGCTCAGAACTCTATTCAATGGCCAGAGGACTGTTCATCAATATGAAGATACCTCTGCCCAACATCAGACTTATCCTAAGCTTGTCAACACAAATTTCCAAACAGATCCAATAACTTTCTAGCTAGGACCAACACAAGAATTATCAACCAGGGCTTTAAAAGTTTAGATTTGAAACCTGTAGAAATTTTCTAGATTATTTCAAATTCAACTCATAATCCTAGAAAGTCTAAAACTCCATCCTACATACCAAAAATGACATGTTTTGTTTTGTTTTTTCCACCAGCCCTAAAGTGGATATTTTACTTTGCTACTGTCCAATCAACAAATATTTCTTGAGTATCTGTTAGATGTCAGGCATTATACTAGTTCTGGGGAAATATACACAGTCTTCATGAAAGAAATAGGCATTGAACAAGCAAACAAATAAATAAGCTACATAATACAACTTGTTAGGCCCTAGAAATGAGGACTCTAAGTGTTCTCAATTCATGAAATCTGGATTGTTCTTCTTAAGATCTTGCAAAGCCTGATCATACTAAGGCAGATCAACAAATACAGACCACCATACCAAATGTACAAACATTTCTCATCCTCTGAGGAGCATTCCCAGGTAAAGAATGCTTTGCTTAGGGATCCCTGGGTGGCGCAGTGGTTTGGAGCCTGCCTTTGGCCCAGGGCGCGATCCTGGAGACCAGGGATCGAATCCCATGTCAGGCTCCCGGTGCATGGAGCCTGCTTCTCCCTCTGCCTGTGTCTCTGATCTCTCAATCTCTATCATGAATAAGTAAATAAAAATCTTTAAAAAAATAAAAATTAAATTAAAAAAAAAAAAGAATGCTTTGCTTAGAAATTCTTTTTGCCCCTTAAATATTCCAAGAGATCTTGCTTTCTAAGATTCCAGATCTGCTAATGTTGAAATCAATAATGATTTTTATTATATAGTATTAACATTTTAGGATATAAATTTTAATTAATATCATCTCATTAAGATGAGATGATAGCTTATTATGTTGTATTACTATGCTGTACTAATAACAGCTTATGAAATTACAAAAATGTTTGGGAAGAGCTAGACCTACCAGATGACAGAAAGGCTGCATCAGGGAGCAAAGGGGAGAGTCCCTCAAAATGGGGTAATAGAACTAAAAAGAAGGGCCCAAACTGTACAGAGCCTTAAGGCCTCTAATAAGGAGTTTGAGTTCTATGCTCATGCAGTGGGAAACCAGTGAAAGATTTTCAACAGGCAAGTGACAAGGTCAGATTTAAATTTGAAGTTCATGTCATATTGCGTTAGACCCATGTATATTGTGCAACAGCGGCTAAGAAATGAAGAGGGCAGTCAGGGCCAAGGAACCAGGCAGCCTGACTTGGCTCATAGAGGGATCAGACCCTTGGCCTTATCTTCATTAGAACAGTGCCATTTATACTTGGGCATAAAATAAATGCAGCTATTTCTACTGATGGTTTGTCCATCCTCATTTACTGAAAGTGAAAGGTCTTCTCTTCATGACTCATCCACAAGTCCTGCTGATCCTCCTAATTAAAAAGTTTTCAAACAAGTTGATATATTAGTTATTATGAGCCCAGACACACCAGGTATAAATCCTTCCTGCCACCCATACGCATGCCAGGACTTCACTGCTCCATCTTTCATCATGATAAGGGAGATTCTTCAATATAATTTTCATGACACCATCTGCCATGTTTTTCTCTCACCCTTTTTTTTTTTTTTTTTTTTTTGGTGAGGTGACTGCTCAGTAATTATGAATATCATATCTGGCATCTTTTAAAAATAAATCTTAACAGAAACTCAAGTGAAAAAAGGAGTCATAAAACTTATCAACTGCAAGTGCTATGGACCACAGACTTAGGAATGCACTGTGGGTTAGTCTTTTTTACACCAAAATCAATAATGCTGCTAAAAATGGAAGTAACTGCATTTGTGGTCATTTTAGTTTTCAGCAAATTGACTGACTCATTCTTGCAACACTTTTAAGCATTGCATCTTTTCATCAGTGTAACTGGTTACACACTGTGAACTCTTAAAGGGGAAAGGACAATTCTGAAAATTAAGCTGTCTCTCCACTCACCTTAAAACTATCTATCCAAGACCTCTGATGCTCAGTCTCCTCTGAGATAACTTCTCTAATTAATCCAAACACATGGTTTAGTCACATTGTGTGCCATTATATGTGGCCTCTGGCTCAAAGTCATTAGCAAACAGACATGTACCTTATTTGTTTTTTCTCTTTCCCACTCAATCCCATCCCAAAAAAGCCCATATGGACAAGGACTTGGGTGCAAGGAATTTATTGTGGAGATACTCCCAGGAAGCAGCAATTAGGGAATGGAGAGAGTGAGACAAAGAAGTATGAAAAAACAAGGTATTGGTAACCATAGGGCAACTGATGTTCAAAGAAGTGGGGGACTTAACTCTCAAGAGATCACGTAGACTGTACCTAAGAATTTTCTCTGAGGAACAAAGGCAGTAGCATTTATCCTATTTTTCATTGGGTGAAGTTTGCCCCTGGGTCATCAACTCCTCAGTGATTCTGTGCAGGCCAAAACAAAGGGGCTTCAGAGATTTCAGAAAAAGCCTTGAGGCAGAAGAATAGAGAGAAGTTGAAGGCCCTTAGGCTGAAATGTGGTCATCTTGAATGGGAACTGTCCAGCATAAGAACTGTTCAGCACAGCAACACCAGAATTTAGTAGTAGGTCAAGGGAATGTGGCATAGGATGCATAAAGTGTCTGCTATAGCACAGAAATGATATCACCAGTGATAATAATAGAGTATGAACAATCATTTATCTTAGTTCTTGGTGCTACAGAGAGCCTGATCATCTGAATGACTCTAAGAATTGTCCAGTAAGTATGAAATGAGCACATACTAAGCACTAGCTAAATAGTATGAAGCAATAAAGGAGTTAAAGACAAGGTGCTCAACTTTCAAAGAATTCACAGTTTGGTAGGGATTTCCAGTAACCACAAACAAATGAATATGTAACTGCTGGTTCTGACTATAAAGGCAGAAAAAATGAAATTATAATAAAGTGGTTAAGAGATTCCACTCTAGAGTCATACACACACTTAGGTTTACCTCTAGGCCAGGATCTGCTCAGTGACTACCTTGTGGACAAAGTGCTTACTCTTTGTGTGTCATAATTTCTTTATGTTAAAAAAAAAAAGTAAAGTAAAACAATAGCATCTGCTTTAAATATGTAAATGACTAATCACTGCCTGGTACATATTTGGTAACTTTTCATTATTTTTGTGTAAGTGAAGTAGAAATTTAATAGTAGTATATGATGTAGGAAAGAGAAGAATCTCATCTCCATGTCAGACCCTTTCTCATTCTTAAATATAAATTTTCTATAGCTCCTGTTCTAGTGCCATTTTACCTATTCTGGAAGCTATATTATCTGAGGAACTACTTATATTAAAACAAGGAGGCAGGCATTTAAAGGTACAGATATATAGTACAAAAATGCAGGGGCACTAGAGCAATAATAACCTAATTTCAAATCCATACATCTTGCCACTGCATGACTTGAGTAAATTTCTGAAGCACTCTGCCATTTGGCTTTCTCATGTATAAGAGGGACAATATTATTTGCCTCATAAGGCCACTGAGGAGATTAAATGGCAGTATCTCCAAAGGGTTCCCAACATATTTTAGACCCTCAAAAGTGTTATTACTACTCACTATTCATTCAATGGACACTTATGAGGCATCTACTACTTATAAGGCACTTTACTAGGCTTTGGGCAATAAAAAGACAAAAAGCACAAATAAAGTATGGTCTCAACAGACATAAGTCCTACAAGTTAATGTTGTTAATACTACTTAAACAAATCTGGCCATTAGACGGTACCCAAATTAGTAAGTTACCCTAATATCATATGCTAGTATCCTAATATTAAGAAAAGGGAGGTTCGGGAAAGAAGGGAGGAAAGAAGGGAGGCAGGAGGGAAGGAATTAGAAGCTAATTAGCTCTGAGACAGAGTTCCTGGAAATACAAGACAATGAGAGCTATCTAAATTCACATCCTCTCTATGGGCAATCATGCAACATGAACCAAACTCAGAAAAGTTTTCTTTGACACAGAGCTGAGAATATATAAAGCCAATCCTACTCACCTTGGTCTTGGGACATATAATAACACTGCTCTTTCCCAGTCTTTCTAATCAGGTGAAACCAGGATGAAATGTCCATCAATGACATCCAGCAAGGGAAATAATGTCATAAGTTTGGGTAGAGAGGGAAAAAAGAACAATGTGATCATGAGGATTGCTCTACCAGCTGAGATGCATGTAAGTCCTCACTTCTTTCCTAAGTCACTGCCTTGCAGAATAGGGGTTCTCCAAAAAGGAGGATCTAAGACAACATCCCAATTTTATTGTACCTCAAGAATGGGTCTCAGGATGAGGACAGTCTTCCCAAGTCTGCACTCTTCCTGGCTCAATAATATTCCTTCCTGACATTTGCAGAACACTTCATAGTTCACAAGCCACTTCAATGTCATTAAGTCACTCAATTCTCACAAGAACTCTGTGTTATGTAAGGCTTTTCTCTTCCATTTCATAGATGAACAAGCAGATACTTAGAAAGCTTAAGCAACATGTTTGAGGTCCTATATCAAGATGAAGAAGGGCTCAGACTGAAAGCCAAGTCTTCTGGCCCCACTTCCAGATCATTTTTCACATTTGCATGTGGCCACTGAGGGAGGGTGAGGTGGAATCAATAGAACTGGGGGGCAATGACAACAGGAAGCAATTTGTCTTCTGAGACCTTGAGAGACCTCCCTCAAATCAGAATTCCCAACTAAAGAGCCAGTGACTCCAAATCTGTGCCATTGCTCCCGGCAGTCAGATGTGAAATCCTTTATGATCATGGAGTCTACTCCATGAAGAGCACCATTAGATTCAAGACAGTAAAATTCATTTGAAACTAATTGGTGAGTAATGAAATTGCTAAGGTTTATGAGGCTTGCACTAACACTAATACAGAGGTACAGTGTCAACAATAAAACTGTAACTGACAAAATTAGCTTTCTGTGGAGAAAAGGCAGGCCTTTTCCCTTGGTCTAGGGGCAAAACCATCATTAGACAATTTCAACAATGACAAAATCACCTCTTCTTGCATGGTCTTAAATAATAAATAGGAAGAATAGCTTCATCCTTAGAAAAAACTACTTATTTGATAATGGGACAAGGTAAAAAAAGTGTAATTCTCTAGTTAAATTGCAAGCATTTACAAAAGTGGGTGTGTCTATATAATAAAATCATCAAAGGATGGCCAGAGACAAGAGAAAAATATAGAGCCCCTGTACACCCAAGCTTTCACATACAATTGTCTGCTACCACAGCAGGGTGCCAGAGAAAAATGTTATTTTAAACAGAAAAGGACCAACTTCTCTAGTGGACCTGTGAAAAGGTGTTATCCTCCTATGTACTCCCCCAGAGAGCTGAATGGATCAATCCATTGAGTGTTTAGGAAAATCCACTGCAAAACAACTATTTTAGTTATTGCTTGATTGGTATTGAGTTGTTCTTCTTAATTGTATTGACAAAAAAAAAAAAAAAAGAAAGTGTTTTTCTAGAGGTCAGTCTTAGACAGTGTCAGCAAACCCTGGCATTCCCACTGAGAAGGACCTTATCTTTACACTGGCTCTAGAGCCTTGAAGTCCAACACAGTCTATTAGACACTGGACACAAAAATTATGGCTGGTTCAACTGATATATACACACAGTAAGTGTGAACTATACCCCAGATTTTGAAGACTTAGCATGAAATTAACGTAAGACGATTGTTAATCTCATTAACAATTTCTGCATTAATTACATGTAAAAATGATAATATCTTGGATACACTGGATTAACTAAAATAGATTATTGGATATACTTTAAAAATTAATTTCACCTGTTTATACTTTTCAAAGTATTGCTACTAGAAATGTAAAATTACAAACATAGCTTGCATGTATGACTTCCATTTTATTTCTACAGGACTGTGGTGCTCTGGAGGGTAATATCCTTAGTCCCTAAAGATTCTATCAAGCCATTTAGGTAAGTTTAAAAGAAGAGGGTATAAATGTCATGTTTTAATGCCCTTGAGTTCAAGTAGTTGGAAATGGCTTATTTGCTCTCCAACGTGCTTTGAAAGTAAAAGGATGCGAACCATTGTGTTTGCTGGCCTGGCTGTTTTAGGAAGTTTGAGCTTTCACTGTTTCTAGCAGGAGCTTGTCTGTTTAATGGATCTGTATGGATTCAGTATAGCATGATGGGGCATGTGGGTGTTTAATTGTGACACTTGAGGAGAACACTTATAGCTCAGATGTTAGAATGTGGTACTGATGAGTCTAAGGTTAAGGGTTCAATTTGCATCTACCCACACTTAGCTCAGCTTTTTGTGAACCAGGGATGCACTCTCTGCCTGGGCTTGCTTTCTTGCAAATGTTCACTATTGGTGACAATAGGGGCCAGTAAATAATGGTACCATATGCTCTTAAAATCCATCATCATAACCACAACAAGCATCTCAGTTTTATCCTTTGGGAGGGAAAGCATCATGTGCCAAGTTTTTCATCCTAAAGGAAAGCATATTGTCCTCCTTTGTTTAAAAAATAGGGCTTTTAAGGGGTACCTGTGTGGTTCAGTCAATTAAGCATCCAACTCTTGGTTTGGGCTCAGATTGTGATCTCATGAATTATGGGATCGAGCCCCATATCAGCCTCTGAGCTCAGTGGGGAGTCTGCTTGAAGTCTCTCCCTCCATCCCTCCCCATTGTTTTCAAATACATAAATAAATCTTTTTTTTAAATAAAAATAGGCTTTTTAAAAAGTATATAAGTTTCAAAATAAAGCAAAGGTAAAAAAGCTTATAAAAGTTATTAGGTCCATTCCCTCATTACCTTCCACAAAATACATTTCCAATATATAAAATTTCTGAAGCTAAATCCTACATACCTAGGAGATTTAGAAGATATAGTGGAAAGTATTTACTTATGTACTATACCTTCATATAATTCTTCAAAAGTTTACTATTAAGCAACTCAGTATATTAGATTCTTTCATGACTTTTGTCCTTCAAAAGTCAGCAGTACTGTGTAATAGAAATAGAGATCCAGACCACTGGGCTGACTTTGTATTGATGGCTCTACAGCCTGGGACAATTCATTTTCCTCTCTGGTTCTGAGTGTCCCCCTCTATAAAATCAGAGCTTAGATTCACATTTAGTCTAATCTTATAATTCCAGAGCACCCTGGCTGACCATTTTGAACAGCCAAATTAGATATTAGCTTTTCAAATCAATTTTTTTTCTGTCTTCGAGTGCAATAGATGTGACACCTCATGAATTTGGCTAACCTTCAATTTCAACAGCTGTGCCAGGTAGCTTTGGAATAGGCTCCTGTCTCCAGTGGCTTTCGCACCTGTGGTCTGGCTGGCTTGAGCTTTCTGTTTTCTGCCTGCTGTAGCAGCAGGCTGGAAGTGAGAGCAGTTGTGTATGGTGTTCTCTGAGCTTCCTTCCCCCTAGTGACTGAGCCAGGAGATACCTAAGGGTCTTGTCAACAACTAAGGCTGTGTTTCTTTCACCTTGGCTTAAAATATGCCCTGGGAATTACCTTGGCTGGGTTTAGCTAAAGATGTGCCTTCTGAAGTGAAGGCTAACCTTTTATTAAACACCAAGCATCAAGAAGGCTAGAATAAGGTGGTTCTATCATAACTTGCCAACTGTAACAGATCCACAGAATTTGGACAGCAGGTGCTAAAATGATCTTATGAAATAACACTGATTGAGCACTTACTACAGTCTAGACATGTTAGTGTATGTGAATTTCTAATTTAATCTTTATAACAAGTCTATGTAATGTGGTAGAAACTATTATTGTTGTTTTGCAAATGTGGAAACTGAGGTTTAGAGACTAACTTTCATATCAAATCTCAGCTACTCAGTGACAAAGGTGGGTTTGAAAATAGCTAGATCTGTTTGATTACAAAGCTCAGACACATACCTACTTTACCATTGGGATAGTTTTTTTGGAGTTCATTTTGATGCAAAAATTCAGTCGGGGGTGCTTGACTTGATCATTTCTTCTGCCTGGGATGCCTAAACATCTTAAACAGTTGTGCATTAGTTTGAGTCCATTGAGAAGCAGGCACCAAGACAGATTAGATATCACTATTTCTAAACTTCCTTCCACTCCTGTTACTCTGTTTTCTTCCTTTTCAAAGGAAATGCTGGCAGGAAGAGGCACACACAAACCTCGGCAGGGAGCAGACAATTCACAAATTTCTACAATTCAATCTTCAGTGCTAGTGGGCATCAGAGCGTAAAGTGTCCCGGGTATTCCCCTGTACATCTCCTGAGAATGAATTGAGAGACCTGAAACATTTCTGCATTTATGCTCATCTGCCTATTTCTATCCTCTAAATTCATTAGATGTCTGGTCTTTCTTCCAGAGGTAACTCAGATCACACCATAGCACCATGAACCATAAATCATTCTGAATAGAACTCTGTTTCTGGGGCACATTAATAATGATTCAGGGGATCCACTTTTAAAAATGGCCCACCACTGTGTATTTTAGTGGCCCACCAGTATCTACAGCCTGACATAAGGGACAATTTTAACACTCATCCATGTTTTCTACATCCCCATACTTCACTCAGCTTTCCAGAACTGCCTTTAGAATTTCATCTTGCAGGACAGAGCTTAGAAACAGCAAAAGAGCTTGTGAGAAATCATATTTACCAGAAGCTCAACTAGGGGAACAGCTAAGGGAAAAACATGAAGCTTCTTAATAAGCCCCCCAACCCTCAGATCTGATTGCTTTAGATCTGCCAGGTTAACCAGATTCTTATTGGATATCCTGTCTCCTCCACTGTATTGCTCAGATTAAGGACACATCTCTGAACCTCTCCCTAAGCTAAGGCACTTGCCAAGAGCCTATGGTTCATACTGAAAAATGATGGAGGGCTGCTGAGACAATTTCCGCCAATCAGCTGCAATTTTACCAGGCCCAGAACTTACCAGACCTGGACTCTCATTTAGAGAGGCAGCTGGTATATTGGAAGAAGCATTCGCTAACAATAGCTACTAAATACTACATACCAGGCATTTTATATACATTCTCTCTGTTCTGCTGACACCTAAGGAATTGGGTATGATTATCCCCATTTTAGAGGTGAGTGACTTGAAGATTAGAGAGCATCCATGATTTACCCAAGGTCATACATTTACTGCCTGATAAAACCATGATATAGATGAACTCTTTCTGATTCCATATAATTCTTTTTTAAAAAGATTGTATTTATTTATTTGACAGAGAGAGATAGAGAAAGCACAGCAGGGGGAACGGGAGAGAGAGAAGTAGGCTCCCCGTGGAGCAGGGAGTCCAATGTGGGACTAGATCCCAGGACTCTGGGATCATAACCTGAGCTGAAGGTAGACACTTTATCAACTGAGCCACCCAGGTATCCTTGATTCCATATAATTCTGCTACATTGTTAGCACTTCCAAATAGAAGGCAGGCAACTTGGTACGAGTCCTAGAAGTATCAGCTGGGTAGTGTTTGACAAACCTCACTTAATTTTACTCTGGGTCTTAACAGGTTCAGCTGAAGAATAGAAATAATGTTCTGAGTCTCAGTTGAAGATACAGTCCCAGAAGTCAAAATAGCTGGGCTTAAAGCCCAGTTCTGTCCTTACTAGTTGGGTACCTTGAAGAATTCAATTAGCTTTATCTCTAAAAGAAAAAGAACAGTGATACCTACCTCAAAGGATACTGACAGACTTAAGCAAGATAAAATATGTAGAATGTTTGTCATTGGCATATGACAATCATTGGTAATCTTTGACAATCATATGGTAATCATTATCATAATCATCTGATTTTTTTCTTCCTATCTTATGTCACAGGATGTTTTTTAAGATTGAATGGGAAAATGTATTAAAAATGAGGTGTAAGGTGTAAAAGATAAAAAGATACACAAACATAAGGAAATAGTACTATACTTAAGGCACATGCTATAAGACTTATAAATAAGGATTCATTTGAAATTGAGAGAAAATTCTAGCTCACACTTAATCTTGAGGAGTCTGCAATCTTACCTATTCCAGGTTAAACAACATCAAAATCTTCTACTCTGCACTTATATATGAATGAAACAGAGTTACTGGATAACAATCTAAAAACTCCATGTTCTAAAATAGTTTTCACCTTTGCTTGGTCTAGAAGGTATATAGACTCCATGCATTACGGCATTTATCTGGACACAGGACAATAGCCCAAATGCCATGATAACTGGTATCAAATACCTCAGTCAAGGATTAAAGTGAGGAAATTGTCAAAAGTAGAAAAGGAAAGATACAAATATCTCTATCTGAGAAAAAAGCTTATAGTGGTCACAGAGTATAATGGTTTGATGCCTGACTGCCAAAGTTCAAATCTCAGCAAATTTGTTTATCAGTGTCTATTTCCTTGTCTGCAATGTCCAGCTATTTATAGTATCTACCTTACAGCATCACTAAGTGACATAAAGCACTTAGCATAAAGTAAGTATTAAATAAATAATGGATATTATCACATAAAATGTACTATGTATTTGCTGAGATATAATATTGTTCCTATAAATGTTTCTTCCAACCTCTGATGAAAGTTTTGGTGATGATAATGTTACAAGGGAAAAAGTCTGAACTGGGAGAAAGCTATGAAAAGAGTACAAGAAGGTATTATGCTCCATATCAGTAAGACCTTGTCTCAACATACATTTTTGAGACAAACTTAAGAGCTCTTGTTTGGTTCTCCAACCTTCTATGCATAACCAAGTCACTGAATGCAAGCCAGTCATTTTCTTCTTTTCAGTCATCTCAGGCCATGAATATAGAAAAGGGATTCTTGGCCTTAGTACCAAGACCCCATCATTGTGTGTGTGTGTGTGCATGTGTATGTGTGTGTGTATTTTAAGATTTGTTATTTATTTTAGAGAAAGAGAGAGAGAAAGCACATGTTGGAGGGGAAGGGGAAGAGGGAAAAGGAGAGAATCCTCAGACTCCCTGCTGAGTATGGAGCTCAATCCCAGGACCTTGAAATCATGATCTGAACCATAATCCAGATTCGTCTGGTTAATTGACTACACACCCAGGCACCCCACCAGAGCCCTTCTTATAATAACAACTCAGTATAACTCTAAACAGATTTTGGAGCAAAGTGCCTAGATTTAAATCTAGATTCATCAGCTTGCCATGGATTCAACACCAGGCAAGCTATTTAAACTTGATAAGCCTCTCTTTTCTCATCTGTAAAATGTAGATAATGAAATCCACTTCCCAGGGATACTAGGAGAATTCAAGGAGACAATGGATGAGTGTAGACAGGATGCTCTTCAACCCCTGTCCCCACAAGAAATGCCCATGTCCTAATCCCCAGAACATGTGAATATGCTGCTGTGTATTACATGGCAAAAAGGATGTTGCTCATGGAATTAAGGTTGTAGACCATAAAATAGGAAAACTGTCATGGATTTTCTGAGTAGGATCAATCTAATCACATGGGCCCTTAAAAGTGGAAGAGGAAGGCAGAAAAGTCAGTCAGAGATGAAGTGACAGGAAAGTTCCAAAGCATGAAAGGAACTTAATTCACCATTGCTGGCTTTGAAGATGGAGGGAAAAAGCCACAAGCTAAGATATACCCCTGGAAGCTGGGAACAGCCTTCATCTGACAGCCAGCAAGAAAATCCTTAAGTCCTGAAACAGCAAGAAACTAAATTCTGCCAAGAACCGGAATTAGCAGGAAACAGATTCTCCCCTAAAGCCTCCAGAGAGGAATGAAGCCCTCCCAACACCTTGATTTTAGCCCAATGAACCCCATATTAGACTTCTGACTGACAGATTAAGATAGAAAATTTGTGTTGTATTAAGCTGCTAAATTTGTGGTAATTTGTTATAACAGCAATGGAAAAGTGATACAGAATGTCAAGTACTTAGAATGTGCTGCACACAAAGTAAACACTAATTAAAATCCAGCAATTTGATAACGGTGATGATGTTGATGATGAAGAGGATGATAACAATGAACTTACGTTCTATCTGAAATATGAATATTGGGCAGCCCTGGTGGCGCAGCGGTTTGGCGCCGCCTGCAGCCTGGGGTGTGATCCTGGAGACCGGGGATTGAGTCCCACATCAGGCTCCCTGCATGGAGCCTGCTTCTCCCTTTGCCTGTGTCTCTGCCTCTCTCTCTCTCTCTCTGTCTATGAATAAATAAATAAAATCTTTAAAAAAATGAAATGAATATTAAGCCTGCAAATGATCACAAGATTAACTATTATGGAGGCCCTCCTATAGGTCTGATATCATATTAAATGCTTTCTATTTAGCAAATTATCTTATCTAATCTTCACAACTATCCTACAACATAGATTTGACTACTCTTTCATAAGATGAAATTGGACTTCAGAGAAGAAAAGTTTATTCATCTCATACTGCATTCTGCTCTGAGGAATTTGTATTATGCAGAAGTTATCAAGGACATAACACATTTCTAAGTGGGAAGGGAGAAAAATTCCTAATGTCTCAAAAGACAGAAATATAGCATAATGGGTTATTCCTTTAATGGACAAAGATGCTTATGCAGCCCTTCTTTTATATCAATGCCTCAAGCGATGCAGTTGGAGTTCTTTGAAGTCAAGTTAAACATGGAGAGGTGCACAGACACATTAGAACTTGTGATTGTTTAAGAGATAAAATAATTGTGCTGTTTGAATAAGACAGTCCTGACCATGTACCTGCTGAGAGCCCAAAGCATGTGAGTTTTAAATAAGGAAATGAACCCCAATACCCAGTAGCTCAGGAAATAGGAAATGGATTTCAGGTGGACTAAAACAGAGTTTAGAAATGTGATCAAACGTGCAGCCTCTTTTGATTGAAGTCTAAAGGGATGATTTGATTCTTCTTTTCCCAAGCAGAATGCAATTTTAGGTCACTCGTTATATCCCAAGAAAAACGCATAAAAGTATTCTTCAATAAGTACACCCTACAGAAGTTTCTAATGCAAACTTTAGACTACTGTTTCTCATTGTGAGTCAACCAACCACCTATATCAAAATTATTCAGACTGTCTGACAGAAATAGAGACTCCTGAGCCCCACTCCAAAGGCAGTGAATTTGTAGAGGCTCAGAAATCTGTATTTGTAACAAGTTCCTTAGGTGATTCACTTGCAGATTAGAATTTGAGAAACCTTTATGTAGAGATCTCAAGGGCATCCAGAGGTGAGTCAATCCTCATCAACAATGAGACATTCCATAGCTGGCACCAAGAGAAACACTGAGATAAATGTAATTCCTATCCTGCCTCTAGGATTTTATAGGCAATTAACTACAATATAGGACAGACAGACATAAGTAATACATGGAGGGATCAGTAGATAGTTCTGGGAACACAGAAACAGAACAGGTAATTCTGGCTAGGGCTCTCCTTCTAGGATTTCAGGAAAAGGCATCATTCAGCCAGAGTCTGAGAATGAGATTAGAAGCTTATGGGTAGAATGGGAGAAGTAAACAGTTTACAGGGAGTGAAAGGGACGAAGGTGAACAGAAGCATGAAGGCATGTCCAGGATATGGTACACAGACCAATACTATTGTGGAAGAGAGGTCCTCAAAGGCTATGAGTGGAGGAGACAGAAAATTAGTCTAGGCAATTAAACTAGTCTAGGCATCAGTGATCATAATGACATGGGGGCAAGAGGCACTTCAAATTTTTAAAGATATGGTATAAGTCGGTCTATGGTTTCAAAATGAAATGGGCTATGCATTAGTTTGTCACTGCCACATCAGATTACCACAAAATGAGTGGCTTAAAACAATAGAAGCTTATTCTTTCACAGATCTGGAGGCCAGAAATCCAAAATCAAGTGGTGGCATGGCTGTGCTCCATCCAAAGGCTATAAAAGAGAATCCTCCCTTGCCTCTTTCAGCTTGTGGTGGCTCTAGGCATTTCTTAGTTCCTGGCCATCATGCCAATCTCTGCCTCTGTCTCCACAAGGCCTTTTTATCTTTCCCCTGTGTCTTCTCCTTTCTTTTTCTTTTTTTTAATAATAAATTTATTTTTTATTGTTGTTCAATTTGCCAACATACAGAATAACACCCAGTGCTCATCCCGTCAAGTGCCCCGCTCAGTGCCCGTCACCCATTCACCCCCACCCCCCGCCCTCCTCCCCTTCCATCACCCCTAGTTCATTTCCCAGAGTTAGGAGTCTTTATGTTCTGTCTCCCTTTCTGATATTTCCTACCCATTTCTTCTCCCTTCCCTTCTATTCCCTTTCACTATTATTTATATTCCCCAAATGAATGAGAACATATAATGTTTCCTCTTTCTAAGGACATTTGTCATTGCCCTTAGGACACCAGATAATCCAAGATGATCTCATCTTGGGATACTTAATTATATGTGCAAAGACCCTTTTTCCAAATCAGGTCACATTCACCATGGATAGGAACAAACATACCTTTTCAGGCATGACCATTCAATCCACTATAGGCTACCATAAGATAGTGTAATATAGAATAGTTTTTGAAAGCAGAACTATTGTGTAGGTGGCACACTTGCTAGTGTATAAAATGGTGGTAATAAATTTTTATAGGGTTGTTATGAGGATTAGAATAATAATATCTACCTAGGATAACTAGCATAGTATCTGGTGCATGGTGGATTTTCAATTAATCATAGTTTATGTTAATAGTATAAAGGACCAATACTGTGTGAGATCTATTACAGAGGCTATAGTTTAGGGGTTAAATCCACACACAGAGTTGAGAGATGAATACCCTGAGTACAATTTTTATCTATATAATGAACTCTGTGACCTGGGTAAAGTGACTTAGCCTCTCAGAGTTTTTTAAAATCCAAAGTTTGTGAATGGAGTTTATATTACTAACTATACAAATAAGTTGTTGTAGGGGTTTAAAAAAATTAATGTATGTAAAACACTCAGCTCAATGCCTGGCACATAATAAGTCTACTACTTAATGATTACGAAGATGAGACAAAGGACCACATCTGAGAAAGTCCAGGCACTCATACACAGAGACCTAGTGTTTAGAGCATAAATAAGGCATTTTTATATGTGATATCTACTTTGGTTTCTGACAAATTGTCATCTTATTATTTTGTGGCTCTGCCCTGGGAAGACTGCCCCTCTAGATGCTCAGGGAGAGGCCTGTTCCCTGGACCACATTTCTTACCAAGTTAAATAAGTGAGGATTTTTTTGGTGACTTTTGAAGAACAAAAGGACAAAGAGGAAGTGTAGGCAGTGGAAAAGAAAACATGCATGTAGAGTCCTTTAACTCTTTCCATGGGCCTGATGGAAGGCTGCTGGCAGAAGAGCTTTCTTACCTGGTCACCTAACATTTCCTCCTTTGTTATGCTACTCCTTAATGAATCTACATGGAAAAACAGATCTGGTCAACTGACACCTGCTTGGACCAGAGAAGCTACACAGAGCCCCACTGTGAATAGAAACTAATATGATCACCTACTCTGATACTAGAAGTTCTGTCTCTACTTCAACAAAGTAGAGGGGCTTTGCTCTAAAAATTAAGATAATCAAAAGTTAATTATCAGAGTGCCCACGTGAAACAGATAGTGGGCAGCTTTTGTCCTTTCCATTTTATGCTGGGATCAGTGAACCAGAAAGAAGTGACTAAGGTGAAAGCATATGGTAAATCACAGAGAACTTGATAGAGACACTCAGAAAGTCTTGACACTGTCCTGGGCATTTGGGGGGCTTCTAAGTATGAAGATGACAAGGTTCCAAAATAAACACAGCTTAAAATATTAATGGACATATAAATCATACAGATGCATCATCTCAGAAAGGAAAATAAATAAATTAAATATGCCTAAACTATACTATAGAAATATTCTAATGATTTGGATCTAATTGAGAGGAGAGTGATCTACAGGCGTGAGTGAGACAAAATAAAAGAAATGATACAGATGGACCATATTTCTTTTCAATGAAGAAAGCCTCATAGTAAAAGTGCAGATAAAACTGGATTTTGAAACAATCTTATATCAGGTCTCTTCCTTCTCATTCAGACTCAACTCCTTCAATAATCTCTAACTGCTCTTCTTGCCCATTTCTAAATTTAACCCATTCTTCTCACTCTATCATTTTAACATTCTTCCTAGAAAACACAAGTGGGTAATACACTGGAATAAAATTGCAGACATGCCAATGTAATAAGAGATGACAGAAAGACGATAGGGAGATAGAGTACATAGACCTTTTTACCTTTAACAAAGATCATTGATTTCCTGCAGTTGATAATTTAGAAAATAGATAAGGCATATTACCTAAAGATAAAAATAGAACCACTAGAAGAACTAATTGAAAGTTTTTCTCACTATGTCCTAGGGGAAAGAGAGTTCTTTGGGATCTCTTTTTTATCAGGCACTAATCCCACTCATGTGGGTTTAACCCTCATGATTCAATCACCTCCCAAAGGTTACACCTTCAAATATCCTCACACTGGGGATTAGGTTTCAAAGTATAAATATGACACCATTTTCTTTTGTCTTTTCCGCAAAAAGAGAGGGAGGAGTAGCCAGTTATAGAAACAGACAGTAAGGCTGTCTCCCATTTTCTTCTTCCTAAGAGCATGCTTAGATAAGAAAGAAGGCCTGAATCATAGATGCTGTTTTTTTAAACCACATGAAAGATATGATCTCAGGCTCCTTATCTGGAAATGTAGGCCTTATAAAGACTGTAATAGTCCCTCAAAACAGCCTGAAATATTGAATTAAATTGCACTTACTAATTGGTAAGAGAAAATTACAGTTAAGTTTAGGTCAAAAGATATATTAGCCTTGTGATCTTAAAGAAACCACTTTATTTCTCCAAGTCAATCATCTCATCTGTAAAATGGGGATAATAAAACTTATCTTGGCTAACTTATAAACTAGTTTTGAGAAGCAATTAGGGTAAAAGACATAAATTGATCTGGAAATTATAAAGTGTAATATAAATATAAATTAATGAAACAAATGCATCTGTCATTAGATCTTCATAACAACTCCAAGATATGGGCAAAAGTTATTATACCCATTTACTGATGAGAGCTGGGGAAAGAAAAGGAAAACTATTAAGCTATTTGCTTGAAGTCTCTCAGAAAGTTGGTTACCAAGCCAAGACCAGTACTCTCTGGCTCTGTTACCCACTGGGTCTCACCTTTGCTGGTTATTCTTTCTGTTCTATTTCCCCATAGACACTCTCTGGATTCCCTTCTGTGTATCACACAAGCTCCTGTTTCCTCTGACTTCAGGTTGGACTGGCCAGTAGAAGACCAGAAGGTAGGAGGAGAGAGAGTTTGGGGGTATTTCTTCCACTGTTCTCTCCCTGTCTCTGGCAATAGTTGCATCCCTCTACAACTTCAACTCATGTTCAGAGCCTCCTTCCATGATGATAGGTCTCATGGGGCTCTAATAACATTGGGTCTGCATACTCACTCTTTGCTCTTGAGATCTAGGCAGTAAACAGCTTCTTCTTATTGTTATCCCTGGCACTTCATAACCTCATCCTGGGTGCCTCAGCCCTGCCTACACATTTCTAAATAGTACTTTCTTGAAATTCTCTGCAAAATTCTAGTTAAGCATGCGTTCTGTTTTCTTGCTGAATTCCTGACTGATAAACACTCCTTTTCACAGGCTGCCAACGAAACTTTTACCACCTTGCTTCTAATTCCTCTCTCAGCTCTTTCCCTCTCTCTCCTCAAACAGCCACAGGCCACCTTCATTCTTCACTCACCATGGGCCTGCACTGCCCTTTCCTAATTTTTCTTTATTAATTTAAAAACTGCTAAGCCCTCTCCTTAGCTCCTATTCCTCCACCTTCTCTTTCTCCACTGTCTCATACTTTGTTTCCCCACAGTAGAGAATTTGGACTGTTTGACTTATCTGCTGTATACTCTGGATTGAGAAACAGCATTAAAGTCCTCTCTGAATACCTCAGCGGAAAAATGGGCTATTCACACCACATGTTTCTTTAAACTCTAAATTTGTAAACTATCTGGAAAAAAAAAAGTAAGATAATTCTGCCTAAAAGGAATAAAAAAAAATGACCAATTCATTTTCATTTTGCCCTCAGGATTATAGAGTATTCCCAAACTGGCAGCACAATTAAGTCCATCTTCTTTCAGACTAGATCACTATTATTACTAGGCACATGGGCTGCTAATACCTCCAAGGCTCCAATAAATCAGTGGCCCAACCGTCTTTTCCACCATTGAAATTTATGGCAGAAACAGTCACAAAGTCATTTTGGCCTCTAGGGTGCTTTCTCACTAAAGATCATGAGTTTGGTGGTTAGACATAACCTATAATAATAGTTTTGTCTTTCTAGTGTGTGGCTGGAGGGAAAAAAAATAAATAAAATTCCCTTGCTTTCTTATGTTAGAATGCACAATGGAAATATCCAAGAGCTGATACATCATTCAGGATTTCTAAGCCCCTTCCTCCCCTCCTTGCTGTGAAAAATAATGATCTGTTGATCTCTAATTGTCATTCAAACTGTGGGCCCAGGAAGCCAGCATCTGTCTCTGCATTGGCCTCCTCTTCCCTAAATGTACTGGCTGTTACCAAAAGGGAAATAGCACTTTTTGTGACACTTTCCAAACTACATTACTCATGAAGAGCTGACAATAATTACCAACAAATTGAAATGGATGCCTGAAATTATGACTGTAGAGCCTACAAAATAACTGGTATTTTTACTACAGTTAAAGAGTATAAGACTTCATAAGTGATTTTATGACATTTTGGCTACTGATCACAGGTACAAATTATCCATGCCCAATTAAAGAAAGATGAAAGTTCAGCTTTCTATAATTAAACCAATAACTTGTTCAGCCTCAGGGCTGGAAATAAATGTTAAGGATTTGTGTCTCTTATAATCCTGAATGAAAAATTAAAAAGGAAAACTCTACTATCATTGACTTTTTAAAAATCAAGTCCTTATACATATTGGAAATTATTCATGATGAGACTCTGACAAAGAAAAAAAATAAGTCATTCTCATAGGGCTGCCATGTAGTAAATAAATGACTTTCTTCAATATTAAGTTTTGAATATTGTATCATTTAGATCAGGCTTGGTAAATCAATCCAGATATTTTCTTTCCTATAATGCTGCACACATTATATGAAACTTAAGGACTTGAAAAATACCTGAGAGTATATTTCAGCATGAAAGAAAAAGCCCAAGTAACCAGCTCTGCAACTACTACTTTTCCTTATCTGTAAAATGGACAGGATGATCAGTTGTATACATTAACTTGGCTAGGCTTTGTCTTCATTTAATCAAGCAAACACTAAGCTAGGTGTTGCTATGAAGGCATTTTGTAGATATAATTAAATTCCATAGTCAGCTGAGTTAAGTAAAGGAGATGAACCCAGACCATCTGAATGGACTGATTCAATAAATTGAAAGCCCCTAAGAGCAGAACTGAGGCTTCCTTAAAGCTTGCCCTACAGATTTCAGACTAGCCTAGGCAACCTCCACTTATACAAACCAATTCCATGCAATAAATCTATTTACCTACCTATCTAACCTAGTAGTTCTTTTTTTTCTGGTCGTATCTGACTGATATATAGGAATAATAGTGTGTATTCAGCAGGAGTGCTATAATAACAAAATGATATTAAATGCATAAAAATTCTTTTATCACAAAATGAATGTAAGGAAGTATATGTAGAATTACTCTCTGATATGGCTAACTCCAATACAGCTAATAACTCCATATAAATGACACTTTCCTAACAGGCCATACCATACCACTGTGTTCTCCAGTTATTGTAAATTCTCTTACATTCTAAGACTCCTTTTAACACTATCAGATCCTGCTTTACAGTTCTGAAGACTAAAACAGGCAATCATCCCAAACCCATAAGCATCCAGATGTGGTACTCTTCACATGAAACTGGTAATGAACCAGAGAAAGAGTCTGTGAGCAAGGTTATCAGAGATCAAGGTAAAGGCATAGGTGTAAGGTCAGCTGTTCCAACAGAAGCCTAGACAAGACTGAGACAAAGAGTGAGTCCAAAGTCAGAACTAAAGGATAAAAAGTTAAGTGACATCAGTAGGTGGAGGAGGGCACCAACTCTAGATAATAATTCAAGTCTTACTGCATTTGGGCTAGCTCAGCTCCCCAGTGGGTGGGTGAGGTGATGGGTTTGGAAAAGAGGACTTCTGATCTAAATGGTGTTCCAAATGATCCTTAGGATTAGGAGTTCTCATACTTGAGAATCAGGTGATCAGTAGCACCTTGTGGGAAAGATAATCATCACTTTTATTTCCTTTTCTTTCAAGTCACACATCCAAATTACATCCCCCAGTCTTCCTTGCAGTTAGATCTGGCTGTAAGACTGAGTTTTAGCCAGTGGGATGGCAGTGGAGTTTCCCACTACCAGGACTGGTTCATAAACATCTCTGATGCACAGCTCTTCCTGCTCTTTTACTCTGCTGTCTGGCTGAAATGGAGCCCATCTCCAGGACAGCCATAAAAGCCACATAGTGAAGGTGGAAAAGCCACAAGATGCATAGAGCCTGGGTCCTGGAGTCACTGCTTGAAGGAGAGGCCTCTAGAAGAGTTACCTAAGAACAGCTTCATTAGATTATTATGTTAGCAAAAAATGTATTTGAACTGTGTTAAGCAACTGAAATTTGAGGGCATATCTGCTACATCAGCCAGCTAACAAAAATTGTTGCCGAATTTGGCATACTGTTATAAAAAAATGCAAAAAGAATTTAATTTATAGCACTGGCTTACTCAGATAGCCAATAGCAAGGAAAATGAGAGTGGAATCTGGGAGATGGGAACTCATGCTACTCAGGAGAACAATCCAGCACTTCAGCCAAGATTAGAGGTTTGTCCTAAAGTCAGAATAATAATATGACCACTATTTTATTTTATTTTTTTTTTATTTTTTTTTATTTATTTTATTTTATTTTATTTTTTTTTTTTTATGATAGTCACAGAGAGAGAGAGAGAGAGAGAGAGGCAGAGACACAGGCAGAGGGAGAAGCAGGCTCCATGCACCGGGAGCCTGACGTGGGATTCGATCCCGGGTCTCCAGGATCGCGCCCTGGGCCAAAGGCAGGCGCCAAACCGCTGCGCCACCCAGGGATCCCTATGACCACTATTTTAATTTTTTCCCCAATTTCCATATCCATAATGGCGAGATTCCTTTTTCCTATTTCCCCTCTTCAATCCTTTAATCAGATTGCTTATCCTATCTGAATACACCATCCTCTCCTCTTCTCATCCAAATCCTATTCTTTCTCAACACCAGATCAAACCTCACCTCACTCTAGAAGTGAGAACACTTCTAGAATAGCTTTAACACATAGCAATCCCATCCTCCTCTAACTATAGTTATGAGCACTCATCTAGACATTTAATCACATGCCGTTCTGCAATGTCCTTTAATTTTTCCCCCCATGAATGGCTTGTAAATTTCTTTAGGGGGGAACCAAGCCACATATTAATTGATTCTCCCACCCATCAGTTGTAGAGCAATGGAAATGCATAATGGCTCTTAGTAAATGTCAAAAATGAATCATATTTCACTAGCTCTAAATTTTTCTGTAAAACCAGCAGTAAGCTGAGATGGTCAATGAAGAAAAGATACTAATACAACATAGTAGGAATGGCCAAGAGATGTCTTTGGAATACTAACACCAGTGGTATGGCTGCTGAGCACTGTGATGAGAAGGACAGTAGGCCTGTATATGGGCTCCTCAGGAAAGAGTGCTGCAATCAATTAGCAATGTCTGCATGGCACTGGGTAAGGAAGTGCATCATGAAGTTTTACTTTTTGCAACAGACTTACAGTCAATGATTATTGTGGTTAGAGCATTCAAGGCTTTTATAGCCAACTGCCTACTGACCATACCACTTGAATGCCACTCTGGCATCTCATTCTTATCTTATCTAATATAACACTCTTAATCTTATACATCCATATCTTGTCTTCTTCCAGCCTTCTTCATCTCAGTAAATGACACTACCATATGTTCAGCTGCTCAAGGCAAAAACCAGAGTCAATCTTGATTATTCATTCACTTTACATCACTATCTCCCAACATCCTACCAATTCTATCTCCAAAATATATCTTCATTTTCTCTTCCTCTCCTCCAGTCTACCACCTTAATTCACTCTATCACCATCTCTTATCTAAGACTATTGAAATAAATTCCTACCTGATCTCCCTGTTTTATTTTTTTATCATCCAATAGCCCATTCTCAACACAACAGCAGAATGATTTTTTAAATCATTAATCATATATTATCACTCCACTGCTTGAAACTTTCCAGTAGGCTTCCTTCCCTTTGTACTTAAAATCAAACTTGACCTCCTTTTAATGGTCTAAAACCTACAAATTTGCCTTACCCACCTCTTTGACCAGTATTATCCTAGGTCACTTGGCTTCTGCTACACTCAGCTTCAAGCACATCAAATTTATCCCTGCCTTACAGATTTTAAACCTGCTATTCCTTCTGTCTGGAATTCTCCTGACTCAGGTCTTTGCATTGCTGGTGCTTTCATATATTTCAAATCTTAACATAAATGCTAACTCTTTGGTGAGACCTCCCTGGCTAGTATGGAATATTCTCCAAGTTCATCATTCTTTATCATTGTACTCTATTCACTTCTGGAATTATTTGTTTTCCTGCATGTTTTTCTATCTCCCTCACTGGATCATTAGCTCCATAAAAGCAGGCATCTTGTCTAACTTCATCATTGTTATGTCCCCAGCAGTGTGACCTTGATAATCTCATTCCCCTTTATAACCTTTATTTTCTCCATTTTTACGATGAGAGTCTGGGATTAGGAACTCACTACAGACAGACTCTGACATTCTTTGCATCCATGATTCCAAGGAGGCTTTAGAGCTCAGGGCTTTCCAGACACTGACATTTCTAAATGCATTTTTCAAATGAAGTCAACCCCCTCAGGCAGCCCAGTGGGGAGGTCATAGAGAGCCAGCAAGAAGGAAGTCTGGTGAGCTGAATTACACAGTTCTTTTGCCATGCCACTCCACCCATACTGAGGAGACGCAGCTCATTAGGTACTAAATGTTTAGTGACTGTCACTATTAATTGGTGGGTATTAATACTCTAAGGAGACAGTAAATCTCACATTGGACTCAATGACATCAGCCCCTTGCAGTCAGACAAAGCATTAGGAGTTTGAAATTAAAACACTACAAAAAAGAACCCAGAGATTATTCCTTCCCTGCTTATAAGAGTAAATACTGGCTGCTATGTATTCTGAGCATTTACTAGGATCTATATTAAATATTTTACATTTCTTTATCATTCCATCTTCACAATAAGCCTATAGAATAGGTACTTATATTATCCTCAAGTTATGGATGGGAAAACTTTCATACAGAGAGAAGAAACCCCTTGCCAAATATCATGGACCTAATAAGTGATGGAGCCTAGATTTTAAATGGGATCTGTCTTATTCTGAACCCCATGATCTTAGCTACTAATATTGCCTGTTTCTTATAATTATTACCTTACCTTTTCCTGCATTAGTCATCTGGAATCAATCACATACAGGAAGTAAGATCAGTAACTAACATTCATTAAGCATATACTACATGTGCTGTCACAACAAAAGCTTATCTTATTCTCACAACTATACTAAAAGTAGGCATTAAATCTGTTCTGAAATGTGAAATGGCTCGAGCGGGGTCTTATGGATCAAAGTGGCAGAATCAGAATTCAAACCCCAGGTTGGCTTGATGCTTGCATGAGCCCAAGGCATGTCCACAAACTTATTCTGAATTCTCCATTATATACCCCTAGACTAAATAAATCCCTTTCATAAACCCTCAAAGTGCCATGAACCCTTTCTGTAGTATTTTCCATAGTTATAATAATTTTATATATAGTTGTATGACTAATTTTAACTCCCTCATGGAGCTCCTAACTCCATGAGGCAATGAATATATCTCTTTTTGCTCTACTAAATCCCCAGCACCCAACAAATATGTTTGACTAAATGAATAAACTGAGTACATATATATGTGTGTGTGTGTGTGTGTGTGTGTGTGTGTGTGTGTGTGTGTGTGTATAGTCCATTTCTGCTGGACTGTAAGCTCCCTGAGGAAGGTTACCTACCTAATTTACCTCTGGATCCCACATAATGCTCTGTATATAGTAGGAACTCAATGAACATTTGCAAAATGAATTTTACTTATCAGTCTGTACTATTTCAACTTTTACATAATCAAAAGCTCCTAAGCAGGCACTAAACAAAATCACAGAGTAGGAAGGCAATATAGTTCCTTTATAAGAGAAGTTTATAATCTAACAGGTATAGGTTTGAAAGCCAAGGAAAAATATAATGGTAGTATGAAACCCAAGCCACACAATTTTATCAGTAAGGATATGTTAAGCCATGCTGCTATGATAAATACCTGACCATCTTAATGGCTTAAAGCAAAGTTTTATTTTTCATTCTCACTATATAGATGTTTCAGGCTGGCTAGGGCATTGCTCCACACCTACCTAATTCCAGGGGTCAAGCAAACAAAACAAAACTGGTTACCATGACAGAGAGAAAGCGAGAGCACGGCCAATCACATAGCAGTTTTTAAAACTTCTACCTCAAAGTTACGCTGTATCACTTCTATTCATATTTTGCTGGCTACCTGCAAAGTGTGGGAATGTTCTCCCATTCCATAGCAGGAAGAAGAAGCAAAAACATTCAGTGAATGGCACTACTGACTGCTACAATAAGAGACTGCTTAGGAGGAAACATTACGAAATAACTTACTTAGAACCTAACATACCACCCAGGAAAAGGTATCTCAATCACTATTCTAAAAGCAATACATTGTTAATACTATGATGAAATTGATAATTTTTATATCAGCTCTTGAGCAGATGTGCCTCAGTGTCCTTATCTGTAACATGGAATAAAAATAGAATTTCAGAGCTGCTTTGTAAATGGTAATGATGTATGTGAAAGCACCTGTCAAAGGCCAGGCACAGTTGATTTAATATCACTAAACATTGGTCTTTATGGAAACACAATTTTCAAATACAAGTATTGCCTTTGAAATATAGGAAAAATTAATTCCTCCAGATAGATATAAATGACTTACTTTCCTTTAGGCTTGACAATTGCATTTGGCTGATAGTGGTAGTCTACCCACTAAAATGATTTACTGCATACAATCACCCATATATCCCTCTACAACCAGTACTCAAATAATTATAAAAGGACTAAATGTACCATATTCTATGGCAAAAGAAGGTTGGAGGGAAAAAGGTAGTGAAAGACAACTATTAAAATAACTAGAAACTACCTGTCCCAAGCAGAACCAAATCACCTCAATCTAGTGGGCTGTACAGTTGCCATGATTCCTCTGTCCTTCTGCTTCATTTCTTGTCTTCACACTCCTCCCTTGCACAGAGCTCAGGTAAGTCCAGTGTTGCACATTCCCCAGCTCTCTTCCTTATAGATAAAACTCAGGACCAGAACTAACAAGCAAGTGGTATTTCTCATGATAAGCAGCATTTCTATCCTCTTATTTTACACACTCATCCAAGTGTGTGATTGTCAGAGCTTTAAAAGGCAAATACCCCATTTTATATTACTATATTCCCATTCCTATTCACACTTCCATACAAATGTTCTCAAAATGAGGGGAAAAGCACATATCAATGTTGTATTATTTCTTAATAGATGCACTGTGTAAATAAATACTTAAGAGTGAGGAAGTTCTCTATTTTTTCTCTCTCTTTTACCCTCAGTGATACTCCTCAAGGATGAGGCCTGATTCCAAGGCACTGGGCCATGTTTGCAAGTGGAGAGGAGCTATTAAGCAATGAAATACCACCATTTATGTGCTCCCTTCAGTATTCTCTCCCTTTCATGCTAATAATAGGATATGGACCCGTTTCCAGATGGGAAGAGAACTGACATTCTTATGTCTTAGTTTTTCTTCCTTCTCTTCTATCCTTGTAGCATAAGTGATAAACTGGTCTAGAGTAAGGTCAATACTACACTTGTGAGTGACACGAAACAAGAAAGTATCAAGAAATCACCAATGGCATTTTAATTTTCAAATTATTTTTCATTTTCTGTCTCTGTGTAGCAATCTATACGATCCTCCTAGGGTTGCCACATCAAAGTACTCACAAATTAGGTGGCTTAAAATAATGGAAATTTACTGTCTCTCAGTTCTGAAGTTTAGAAGTCTGAAATCAAGGTGTCAGCAGGGTTATGTTCCCTCTGAAACCTGTAATGGAATCTTTCCTTGCCTCTTTGTAACTTGTGGTGGTTCACTAAAAAGCTTTAGAATTCTTTGATTTATAGTTGCATCACTCCAATCTCAGCCCTCATGGTCACATGGCAGTCCTCCTGTGTGTATCTTCATATAGCCACCTTCTTATAAGGACACCAGTTATATTAGATTAGGGGCCCACGCTACTCCACTATGATCTCATCTTAATGGACTTTATTTCCGAATAAGGTCACATTCTGGGGCCCTGGGGCTAGAACTTCAGCATAATCTTTGTAAGGCACAGACACAATCCGATCCATAAAACAACCTTATGGGTAAGATTTTTAGGAGATATCACTATAAAAAAGAGTTTATATGAAACTTCTTGGTTTATAGTCCAACCTCCTCATTCTGTGCATAAGAAAACTGGTTCAAAGAAATGAAATTACCTCCTCAATGTCACATGGCAGTGACAGATGTAAAGACAACAAATGGTAAGTGGCAGGGTTATCCGCTTTAGTGAGGGTCACCTCAGTGATCCCCCTTTGCTGATTCAGCAGATTTATAGCCTTCAAATATATTCTTTCCAAATGTCATGCTTGGTGGCAGAAGATGAGCACCCTAGATAGAAGAAAGCAGGTGGTCAGATGAGGGTTTCATAAATAGTTATTCTCCCCTTCCTGGAACTGATCCAAGACTAGTCTCAGGGCCAGTCCATAGCTCTGAACACATATACTTCTTCCTCCCATCATGTATTTCCTAGGGACCTTGCAGCACATGACTGCTTTCAGTGCCAGTACTTTCATAAGAAGAAAAATACCTGGGATCAGATATGCTTTCCTCTCAAATGCAGTATTACTGACCTAGGTACTAACTTGAACTGCTACTTAATAAGCCATCATTTTCTTTTCTTTTTTTTTTTAAAGATTTTATTTAATTATTCACGAGACACACACACACACAGAGAGAGAGAGAGAGAGAGAGAGGCAGAGACACAGGCAGAGGGAGAAGCAAGCTCCATGCAGGGAGCCTGATGTGGAACTCCATCCTGGGTCTCCAGGATTACACCCTGGGCTGAAGGCGGCGCTAAACTGCTGAGCCACCCAGGTTGCCCTAAGCCATCATTTTCTTTGCATCTTTTTGTCCACTCTTTTTGCACATGTAATCTGGTTTTGTCTATATCTCTAAGAATAGGCAGAACAATTGTTATTTGAAAAATGGGAAAAAATAAAGATCAATGAGGCTAGGAGGAAAGTACAAATTTGTAGCACAATTTAGTAGGTGGACTACAATCCTAGAATCTCCCAACCTACAGAGTCCCCATTGCCCTCTCCTATCCACTGTGATATGGCCTTTGAAACTGGGGAAAGGAATAGTCATAAGATCTCAGAGCTAGAAGGAAATTAATCTTATTAAATAGCAAAGAAGGGAGAGAGGAGGACAAACAATTCCCAAGATGTACGCTAAAACATCAAATAACTGGCACTGCCTCCATGTGATCTGAGTGAGTTAATAATTTCACCCTTCCCGTGTAAGAGAAATATAAAATATGCAGAAGCTCATGAAATAATATAACACCTATAAAATCCTTCAAATGAAAACTGAAGATTTACCATAATCACTGGCTCCGAAATAATTTGGAAACCCTACAATAATCTTTTCTGTGGGTTAAAAACTGCCATCTTCCACAAAAGTAGTCTCTATCAAATCCATTTCCAGATCAATAGCAATACATTTTTAAAAAAGAATGTCTGAGAAATAATAAAGACTGATAAAACTAATCACATCAGAGAAAACTCAAGCATGACCTTTTGAGCAATACTATTTGTTTAGCCGACACTTTGTATGATAAATAACTTTTAAATAAATGAATGCAGGCCAAAAGTGATAAAAAGAACAGTATATGAACATAATTTTAATACGGATCCTTAACATGGCTTTGAAAGCAATCTTACCTTCACCTGAAACAACACAGCTTCAATTTAAAGAATTTATCATATAAATGATAAAATATTTTGAAATATCAGTGCTGGGTCCAGAAATCATCAAAGGAAAATTTAGATCAGTAGAAACTGAAAAACTTGATGACTGCAGCAAAAATATCATGATAATCCACTATCTTGTCAAATTATATTTCTCTCTGGCATCAGTATCCCATTCTCTGAAATGTGTCCAAATGCTATAGCAAACAGTTAAAATATTTTATTCAAGTGTGTATTTATTTGCCTGTTTTCAAAGGCTTCTTTACTCTCCACCCTCCATTTATCTGTCACAACCTTTTAGAATCAAGAACATGCCTGTTCCCAATATTACGTAATATATATGATACACTCATAGTGTGTTAATTGTGGATAACATGCTAAAGGTCTGTCATCTCCATATTCCACCTTCGTGACCCTGATTCCCAGAGAAATCAGTCAGTAAACACCAGCAACAACAATAAAACATCTTAATAGGTACTGAGCTTCAGCTTTAAGCCACAGGTACTACATGTACTAAGGGCTCATGAGCACAATCTTTTTAATCTGCACAACAAATGTGCAATAGAGGTATTATAATGATCCCCATTTCACACAGAGGAAAACGGACACTCACAAAGGTTAGGAAACATCCCCAAGACTGCGCAGTTAATATAAACCAAGGTCTTTCCAACTCTAACACCTTATAGACAGCGCTTGACCAATACATTGCATGACTTCCCCATTCACCTCTCCTCCATGTGTGCTGATGAAACAGATATTCATCACTAGAGTGAACCCATCCATTCTTTATCCAGCATGTTAAGCACACTCACCTACTGAACTGAGTCCCTACACACAGCAAAAAGACTTAGGGAATGGCTGAAAAGTGCTATGGGACAAATGATAAAATAGCAGATATATAATGAAGTGGAAAAATGTGAAATGGAAAAAAAGCAGATTATAAACATTACAAATCTGAAAAATAATGTTACCCTCTTGTTTACTATATTCTAGGTATTTTCTGAATTACTTTTCTGTATTAATTCATTGACTCTCTTGTTTTCTATGGCTCATAGCAAATTTCCACAAACTAAGCAGCTTAAAACAACAACAACAACAAAATTTTATTGCTATAAATGGTTTTACTTACTTATTTTTATTTATTTAATTCCAGTATAGTTTACAGTGTTATATTAGCTTCAACAGAAATGTACTATCTCATAGTTCTATAGTTCAGAAATTTGAAGCAGGTCTCAATAAGGAAAATCCAGGTGCTGGCCAGGCTTCATTTCTTTCTGAAGGCTCTAAGGGAGACTCTGTTTCTTTGATCTTCCCAGCTGCAAGAGGCTGCTCACATCCCTTAGGTCTTGAACCTCTTCCACCATCTTTAAAATCAGCAATGTCCGGTCATGTCTTCCTCATACTGCCATTCCTCTGGCCAATTTTCTCTTTCACTTTTAAGGATTCTTGTGATTATATTGGGCATACCCAGATAATCTAGGATACTCTAATTTATGATCAGAGGATTAGCAAACTTAATTCCCCTGTGCCCTATAACCTAATACATCTACAGTTCTGGGGATTAAGATGTAGACATTTTTGGGAGTTATAATTTTGCCTATCATAGTTGATCTTTTCTCCCCCAAAGATTCATATCCATGACAAGCCATTACACAAGTAACTCTCACTCTATGATTTTCTGTGTTGGAATTCTATCAAAACTCAGGAGCCAAAGAAATTCCTAGAGTGCAAAAAATGGAGTTGAGAAAATAAATACAAGGCCTGGAGGCCACTTCCTATACATCCTTGCCGCCTCCTCATCACTCACTGCATGAAGCATGATTCAAGAGAGGGCAGTTGATCTATCATGAGGAACACAGATTTGATGAAAGTGATAGGGGGATCTAAGAAAAGTAAATGATATGAGTAAATAAAAAACTGAATTCACAGGTTTGCATGGAATTGAAAGAGCACAGAAAAGCAAGTTCAAATCCCATTTGCAAGATTTACAGCTATATATGCTTGGGATTGACTAATCAATTCTGTGGCCCTCAGTTTCCATATCTATAAAATAGAAATGAGAATGATGCCTGCATGCTTCACACAGCTGTTATGAGGACTTAATTACATGGTTTTTGTGAAAAGTACTTTGCAAATTATAAAAACTCATCATGGAGAAAGAAGGAGGAATTTATCAGTAAAATAGTAGCTGAAATGGCCCAACCAGGGGAAGGTAGAAGTTGCAAGTAGTTGGAAAGTAGGCTGGCATTTGAGTAGCTTCAGAGAATAGATGATTTTTAAAGAAGTCAACACTGAAGCTTAAGAATTTAATTAACTCATCTGCAATAAATGGTGGAGTTTCAACCCTTTAGCCTCAAACTCTGTGTTCTTTTTTCTGTCTACATTGTCTTATGAAACCAAAGAGTCAAGGATTTGAGAGAGTCACAGAGCAGGGATCAGGAGTCTTAATGTACAAATCAATAATTATAACTGAGTGTTTTATCTGTGTTGGACACTAAGCACTTGTGTACAATAATTTATTAAATCTCCCTAATTTTCATGTAACATAATTGTCCCCATTTCTATAAATGAAGAAACTGAGGAATCAGGAGGTTAAATGCAACATAAGATTACACTAAGAGTAAATATACAAACCAAGATTTGAATCTAGGTAGTATGGCACCAGAATCTGTGTCTATAATGACCAGGATACACTGCTATGAAGCAGGTGTGCATGTATATTCTATCAGACTATCCCACCATCTTCTTAAGCACTGCCTGCATCCCTAAACACATTATAAAGGGTCATGCACATAACAAATGCTTTTTACATATTTATTAAGTTTAGAAAAGGCCTTGGGATGCAATACTATTCAGGGTCATGATTAGGAATGAGGAAGAAGCAGCAGACATTCTGGGTGAATGGATATGGCAAACCTAGGAAAGACATGGGTCAAGAAGGCACCCATGTTAAGGGACCAGGGAATTGATTAGATCCTCCTATAATGGAGAAGAAATTCTGTTGAAAGAAGTCTGGAAAGGTAAGAGGGAAATCGGTTAAGAGAAATGTGGGGTTGGGGAAGCCAGTTGATGGACACATAGGTGATAAGTTCCTCAAGATAATACGTTAATTAGTACCTCTAATTATGTAAAAACAAACAAACAAACAAACAAAAAGCTAAAGGGAAAAGTTAACATTATTAGAAATAAAATAGGGAAAGTACAATTCCTTGAAGAGATTCTGGGAAAAGAAAAGTTTTCAAGACATATTCAAGAAAATCAAGCAAAAAAAGTCAATAACAACTCTTAATCCAATGCCCCTTTACCAGATAGGTTTAGTTAACAGCTTTTATATTGCATTTAATTTTCGATTTGTGAGATGTCAATCTGGGAGGCTTTGTTGGAGACCAACAAAGTGAGATTATTGCAGCAATTACCCCCAAATAATGGATAGGTGCATTCAACAAACCTGTAAATAAAATATGCCTTTCTTTTCATTAGAAGGAATGAACTATAGAGAAAAGAGCGATTTGGGGACAACATATTAGAAAAGCTGATCATTATAAATATATTATAAGCTTTTATATGACAGTTTTCTAGAGACCTTTATAATAATCCCACAAATACACTTACATTTTTAAAAAGATATTTGTTTATTTTAAAGAAAGAGCATGGGTGTCAGTGGGTGAAGGAGCAGAGGGAGAGAATCCTCAAGCAGACTCCCCAACTAGTCTTGATCTCAAGATCCTGAGATCATGACCTGAACCAAAACCAAGAGTCTGATACTTAACTGACTGAGCCAACTAGGTGCCCCAAATATACTTACATTAAAATAATCAAAAGGTAGCACTACTCCCTGCAGATAACCCCAGCTTCAGCATAAGACTTATAGATAGTTAGATGCCCTTGCTGTTCTAATAATACTTAATATGAGGGCTTCAGCCAGCTGAACTTTCAGGAGAGGAGTGTATTTTCTCTCTTCTGCTTCCCATTTCAAATGTTCCCTCTATGTCAGTAGGAGCAGGAAAGGAAGGCCCTTAGAAAATGCAGTTCTGGAAGTGAAAGCTTAAATCCTCCAGACCAGACATTAACTTTTAAAGAACATCTGAAATTCCAACTCTATGACACCCAGAAAGATGGTGGGATAGTTTTGTCCATGAACAAATACACAAATCTCTGAAATGTCTACAGTTGTCTCAACAAAATTAAAAACAAATATCACGTTTTGCCCAAAAGTCATTATTTCATTTTATTCAGCAAATTTGTATTCACCTCTTACCAGATCACTGAGACTTAAGATAAAGTCACAGCACTGAACAAAAATGGAAATAATTCTTGCCTTCATGGAGTTCACTACATAGAGTGAAAACAGATGTTCATGAAATAATTACAGAAGTAAATGTAAAATGTAAACTGTTATGACTTTTAAAAAATACCCCTATAAAAGTAACTTTGAGCTGGGGCCTGAAAAGTAAGGTTGGAGGTCACTAGGGCATGGCAGAGGTGGGAGTGCTAGATAAGGAGAATTTTCCTGAAAGAGGATAGAGCATCTAGAAAGGCCCTCTAGCAAGAGGGACCACAACGTAGTCAGAATACTGAAAGAAGGTAGAAGTGCACGTAGCACAAAATATCTGAGGCTGGCTGTGGCAAGAGTTGAGTCAGGAGAGACAGGCAAAATTAATCCATGCCAAGTAGAAGATCTGGGTTCTTAAAAACACAATTGGAAGGCATGGAAACAGGTTGATAGAGAAGGCGTAATACAAATTAGATTTGCATTTTGAAAGATCATCCTGGCTGATCTATGGTAAACAAATGGGTGGAGACAAGAAATAAGGACAGAACTAAAGGGGTGACAATGGAGACTATGGGGTTTCTGAATTTACATGATATGCATACAGAGTACCTGGGCAAAGCAATAAATGGCAGTCTCTTAATCTATAGAGTTGGCCTTGTAGGAAGAGGACTGCATGGTGAGGATCAGAGCATCTATGCTGGTCACAAGAACAGAATTTCTTTTTTTTTTTTTAATTTATTCATGAGAGAGAAAGACAGAGAGAGAAGCAGTGACATAGGCAGAGGGAGAGGCAGGCTCCCCATGGGGAGCCCGATGTGGGACTCCATCCCAGGATCCCAGGACCATGACCTGAGCCAAAGGCAGATGTTCAGCCACTGAGGCACCCAGGTGCCCCAAGAACAGACTTTCAAGCCAGATCCTAGCATAGAGTCCCACAAATACCCTTGTGTACCCTTACAAGTTATGCAATCTATCTGCCTCAGTGGGGGAAAGAATAATAATACAGATTTCAGAATTCCTTGTCCAAAATCATCAGAGTTAGAAGTTTTCTGAAATTCACAACTTCTTGGATGTTGGAAAGGTATGAGATTTTACTAAGTATTGTGTGATACTTGCAACAAAGTCTTGGGCAGTACCCTATAAACAAACCATTGATATGTTTTGAAGCAAAATATATTATTATTTATACTACATAGTATAAAAACAATAAGCAAATTTATGTCAGTTCAGATCAGGTTTTGCCACCAATGAGTTTGTACCTGTGTTCCAAAAAAATGTTATGGTTTTTTCTCAGATTTTCTTGAAATTTGGAATTGCAAATAAGGGACTGCTGATCTGTAGTAACTTTCTGCTAGATTCATTATAAGGAATAAATGAATTATTATTTGTAAGCATCCGGCACAGTGCTTGGCATATAGTAAATGTGAAATTTATTTATGAAATAAATAAAGCTCCAGTGTACAAAACTAGCAAGTTATATTAATTTAGGAATTCCTAATCCATAAAATATAGGGAACATTAAAGATGACCTCTAGTTTTCAAGTTCCATAAGACTCCAAAAATGTCTTGAGGAGTGTCTGTTTTGAATGCTTTATGGAAAAGACAGGGGTAGACCTCAAATCCACTCCTGACCAGATACAGATGATGCTATAGCAATTTTACACCCTGCTTTCCTGCTTCTTCTATACCAATGGGCAGTTCAGTTATGCCAGACCTCATTTTGTATTTACCTCTTCTCCAATACTATCTCATCCCCATCCTCCAAGATACCAACCTGGACAGCCACTCCACACCCCATCCTCAATGGACTATTACCACAGGTTCAGTCATGAACCTAAGCTCCATAATCACCGATATGAATCATCAAGATCCAGAAAGAAATAACTGCACAGCCAAGCACAATCCTTTTATTTTAATAAATTTATTTTTTATTGGTGTTCAATTTGTCAATGTACAGAATAACACCCAGTGCTCATCCCATCAAGTGCCCACCTCAGTGCCCGCTACCCAGTCACCCCCACCCCCACCCACCTCCCCTTCCACCACCCCTAGTTCGTTTCCCAGAGTTAGAAGTCTTTCATGTTCTGTCTCCCTCTCTGATATTTCCCACTTATTTTTTCTCCTTTCCCCTTTAATCCCTTCCACTATTTTTTATATTCCCCAAATGAATGAGACCATATAATGTTTGTCCTTCTCCGATTGACTTATTTCACTCAGCATAATACCCTACAGTTCCATCCACGTTGAAGCAAATGGGGGTATTTGTCGTTTTTAATAGCTGAGTAATATTCCATTGTATACATAAACCACATCTTCTTTATCCATTCATCTTTCTATGGACACCGAGGCTCCTTCCACAGTTTGGCTATTGTGGACATTGCTGCTAGAAACATCGGGGTGCAGGTGTCCTGGTGTTTCATTGCATCTGTATCTTTGGGGTAAATCCCCAGCAGTGCAATTGCTGGGTCGTAGGGCAAATCTATTTTTAACTCTTTGAGGAACCTCCACACAGTTTTCCAGAGTGGCTGCACCAGTTCACATTCCCACCAACAGTGTAAGAGGGTTCCCTTTTCTCCACATCCTCTCCAACATTTGTGGTTTCCTGCCTTGTTAATTTTCCCCATTCTCACTGGTGTGAGGTGGTATCTCATTGTGGTTTTGATTAGTATTTCCCTGATGGCAAGTGATGCAGAGCATTTTCTCAGGTGCTTGTTGGCCATGTCTATGTCTTCCTCTGTGAGATTTCTCTTCATGTCTTTTGCCCATTTCATGATTGGATTGTTTATTTCTTTGGTGTTGAGTTTAATAAGTTCTTTATAGATCTTGGAAACTAGCCCTATCTGATACGTCATTTGCAAATACCTTCTCCCATTCTGTAGGTTGTCTTTTAGTTTTGTTGACTGTATCCTTTGCCAAGCACAATCCTTACTTAGAAAATGGAAGCCAACAACTATCCTCACTCTGCTTCCCTCAAGTGTTTTTGGGAAAAGGTCAAAATTAGCATCAAGGAGTTTAGCCATACTATTTTAGAAGAATCAGAAACTTAACTGCTCAAACCTTGTTTCTCTTTTGTGCAGTATTAGGATAATTAGAATAGAACCTACTCTACTTTCTTCATACAGGTGCTGTGAGGGCCAAACAAGGTGATCCCTGTAAAAGCTACCTTACAGGGTTATAGCATATTGCTAATACCATCCATTGCCTTATAACTGAAATAATTTCTGCATGGGAAAGATATCCTAGTAATGGATAGTCTCCTCAGAAAACTTAAAATCTGCATTTTGAATATTTTACTAAAGAAGAACAAATATTTGCTTACCATATGCCAGGCACTATTCTAGATATTTTACATGTGTTATTTAATCAGAAGATTTGATTTCACAGACAGTATCATCACATGCCTTATTCAGTTACTAAGTGTTTCTTGGTCTTTATTTCAAAGAGAACACAGTTTGATGAAAGTCAAACTCATTTATGAGAGATTGTTAGCTTAGAAATAATAGCCCCTTAAATCAATAGAGCACTTGACATTTTATAAAGGGCTTGTTCAGTCACAGTTACACTTGATTGTCCCAACAAAATACAATTATTAGCCCCATGTGACAGAGAAGGAAACTGAGGCTCAGCTAAGAGCCTGATAAGGAAGGAACCCAGGAATCAAACCCAGGGCTAAGTGTCTCTGGGATGCATACTCTCAACCACTGATCTCTACATAATCTCTGCAGTCCTGGGAAGGACTGTGCTGCAGCACGATTTTTAATGAACAAATGCTAAATTTCTTTGCTCAGACCGTTTCTACAAACTATTTCATTTGGAAGAACAATAAAACAGCGTGGGACACAACAAAAGTGGTTTCATTAGACCAGTATAGCAAATGCAAGTGCAGAGAAAGATATACCTTAATGGTCACTTGCCACATGAAAATGAAAAAGCAAGGCTTCGGCCAAGATGGAGTTCTCCACCCTCTCTTTCAAGGTCCTCCTAATAACTCTGACTTATGGTATGTAAAGTTCTAGAGCAGAAGGAAATTCAATGTCTGTTTCCCTTGCTGCACCATTTCCTTTCCTGTGTCAGAAGGTACTGTGGAAAGCCACAATGCACACTTAATAGGTTCTTCCATATTTCAAAATGCTTTTTTCCATTGCTTTTTCGCTTTTTTTCTACAATGAAACCAAAAAGCAATTACCACTCCGTCTGCTCATCTTGATACTCATGCTTCACTGAGCTAGAAAGAAGAGGAAATGGGAATAGGAAATCTAAAACCAAAGACCTAGAGCCAGAAGAAAATGAACAAAGTTTTTAACTCAATGAGATTTGCATGGATATCTGCAGTTAAAGTTTCTATCCTACTCCATTTCTGAGAAAAACCTAATTGCATCTGATTAAGGCAAGACAGGTATGGCTGTATTTTTTTTTAATAATAATTTTAAGATTCTGGAAGTCTAATAGAAGTATACCTTGCTTATACAATGATTTACACTTTACAAAGAACTTTCACATACATTATCTCATTTATTTCCTAAAACTGCTCATTTTTAAGCAATCTTCTGAATTTAGAATTTAAAGGGATAGGAGGTGGATTATCATTTTGAGTGCCTACCAAGTGTTAAGTCATTGCACTGAATGATTTGAATTCATTATCTCCAATCCCTAAAACTACCCAGTGAGGCAGGCACACCAGTCGGGGTCCCAGCAGAGTTTAAAGTCATCTAGCAAGGAATGCTACAGTTACTTGAGGCTATTGACAGCTTTCGGGAATTCAGAGAAGATGCAAATGGCTACAGAAGCCTTGGCTCCCCTGGAAGTTAAGCAGCCAACCTTTGTAATGCAGCAGGGAAATAGCCAAGGGGATAGAAACTCTAAACTCTACCCACACCTGCTAGGACTTGGTCACACCTCCACCTTCCACTGAATGAACAAAATTGGAACCGAGGGCAAAGGATCCCACTGGGGCAATCCATTTGAGTGCCCAACATAGAGGAGGCTAGGAAAGGGTGAAAGGTAGATTTAGGTGGGGGAACAGAAGTTATCTAGTATAATCCACTCCCTTTTTGTCTGTTCATCACTTACTCTAAATTTAATGCAATTGAAAAGATGGCAAATCAGGATGGGATGATGTCAATTGAGTCATCAAAAACATGGAGCCATCAGTGCTTTTCATAAAACATATCAGAATAAAGAAAGAGGGGAAATAACTATTTAACATAAAATGTAACTGTTACAGTTCCTGCAGCTTCTGTATTTGAGCATAAAGCCTAAATTGTTAAGCACAGCAGCAAGGGTTCCTCCACCACTATTACATATGCTCCCCTTACCCACAGTCTACAACCCAATGGATGATCTTCTTCACTGATACAGTGACCCAAATCTTTATCTTTGAAGGATCTGCATTCTTGGAGATTTGTCCTTATTCCGTTGCCACAGTTAGTTGTCCACTTGAGACAGGGAAACTGAAGGACTCCATAAAAATCTGCTTTTGCACCTTTTCCTGCTTCTATTCTTGCTGGGATCTTCATGATGCCCTCCTTGTAAAGGACAAGGAATTAATGATTTCTTTAGAATAGATAACATCTAAGGAAGAACCAGGTGAGAATGATGAAAGGAAGCTATCATATGCGTGTTCCAGACCTCTGGTGTTAGCTAGAATGCCCCAAGAATAACAGGTGGGCCCTCATCTTTGCTCTAACTGGTTCCTGTATGCCTGAGGGGACATGTACAACAGACCACTGTCCTCAATAAAAAAAAAAAAAAAACCCAGGCCCCAAACAAAGATTCATGCTGCTTTCCTTTTCAAGTCTCTCAGACTTCTAATTTCTCTCCCCTACAACAAAACCCATGGTAGTATTCTCTCTATTTTTTTTTGAAGATTTTATTTATTTATTTGAGGGAGAGAAAGAAAGAGAGAGAGAGAGAGAACATACAGCAGAGGGAGAGGGAAAAGCAGGCTCCCTGTAGAGCCCAATGCAGGGCTAGATCCCAGGACTCAGGGATCATTTTCTAAGCCAAAGCAATGCTTGACTGAGCCACCCAGGCACCATGTAGTAGTCTCTTTTAAATAAAGTATTCTTTACCATCTTTAACAAGTATTATAAATATTTTTTTTCTTAGACCGTTTCCAGACCTTAGCATTCTAGCTAAAAAGGATGATACCGTATCCATTGGTTTTAAGGTCTATATATTACATCATGAAAGACAGCACTCCAAAAATTGCAGAGTATTATCTTCCTACTAGCTTCATAGCTGAGCTTCACCACATCAGTCCACTATTCCGTTAAATAGCTGCTTCTAAGTGATGTAGAATATGATAAAAAACCAATGAATTCCATAGATATGAGCTGATCATGGCACATTTTTTGTTGGAAAATATGACCCTGGGTCAGAGGTGATATGGGATACTACTGTGATGGCAGAAGAGCAGAGAGCAGGGAAAGCACCTGAAATATGTCTTTGTCCTTTGAAGACAAAATAAAGTCCCCTCCATGAAATAAGAGGTCCAACAAAATCAATCTGTCACCAATCTGTTCCCTTTTAACTATGGTCACATGTAGCTGGCAGTTTAGCATTAGCCTCTGTTGTGGGCACATTGGACACCAAGTTTTTTGAGGGGAAGTCTATGTTGTTGAGCTCATGAATGATAATCTCTCCTTGCCCTTTAGCCATTTGTACATGACCCCATTGGGCTAATACTGGGGCATTCACAGAGTGGGTATCTTGCCCATCTGGTTACCTAGAGGCTCATTCACAGGATGCTGTCTGCATTAATATGGAATACAAATGTATATCTATGTTCACTCCAGAAAAGTTTATCCACATACTTCTCTCCCAAAATTCTGATGCCAATAGGGCGCCCACCCAAACTGAACTTGGAACCAGTGGACAAGGATGGCATTTGATACAGTTCATAAGTCACCATCCCAGAATACAGAACAAGCTAGAGAAAGATAAAGACTGTATCCAGAAGGCAAAGATATCCCACTCAGTAGATGCTACTGTCCCTTTTTTCAGATTAAAAAACTGAGACACAAAAGGCTAAATACTTTGCCTGAAGTCACACAGCTAAACAAGGAAGCTGAGATTTAAAACTTCCATTTTAAAGCTTGTGATCTTCCTTAGGCCGTTACCGCCACATAGAGGAATAGAAAGCCTCTCAGATTCCTGTCGAGGAGAATTAGGTTCATTTGAGAAGCAAACCAATTACCAGCTTTAAAATTTTTTTATGTTGATAAGTAAAATCCAAAATTCCCTCCTGTGGTCATTAAAATTAAATCTTAAAGATCATGATAAGCCAGGAATTTAAAGAGCTTTATTAGCTCACTCAGTGGAATATGTACTTAGAGATGGCTTCACCTCCAATTGTCAGTCTTCACAGTTCCTATATTATGGAATATAATGGAGCAACATTAGTAATTTTAAACTTTCTAGTAGTCACATATTAGAAAGCAAAAGGAACACAGATGAATTTAATTTTATTTTTTATTTTTTTTAATTTTTATTTATTTATTTATTTATGATAGTCAGAGAGAGAGAGAGAGGCAGAGACACAGGCAGAGAGAGAAGCAGGCTCCATGCACCGGGAGCCCGATGTGGGACTCGATCCCGGGTCTCCAGGATTGCGCCCTGGGCCAAAGGCAGGCGCCAAACCGCTGCACCACCCAGGGATCCCCGAATTTAATTTTAATGATGTACTTTATTTAACCTAATATGTCCAAAATATTATCATTTCAACATGTAATCAATATAAAAATATTCATGGGATTTTTACATTCTTTATTTCAAACCAAGTCTTCAAAACCCAGTGTGCATTTCATACTTATAGCACATCTCAGTTCAGACCAGCCACATTTCAAGTATTCAATAGCTGCACATGTCTAATCCATATTGGATTACACCACTCTAAAGATAAAAAGGTGTTCAACTGGCTGGCTGTGTCTTCTCAATGTCTCTCATGTTCTTCATCTTGAAAATGAGCAGAATAGCACTCTTGGGAAGAAAGTGAATTATAATAATTACAGTAATAAAAAGAACTAAGATTTGTCATGTGACAGGCCCTCCATATTCTTAGAAAACTTATGGCATTTAATTCTTATAACAAAATGTAAGTAAAATCAAGACAAGGGATCCTGAGTGGCTCAGTCAGTTAAGCAACCAACTCTTGGTTTCAACTCATGTCACAATCTCATGGATCGTGAGATCAAGTCAGGCTCTGCACTCAGTGGGGAGTCTGCTTGAAGACTCTCTCCCTCTGCCCCTTCCCTACTTGTGTGCATGTGTACATTACCTCCCACTCTCTCTCTCGAATAAATAAAGCATTAAAAAAAAAATAAAAGACCAGAAAGATCAAGACAAAAAATGATTAAGTATCTTGCCTTAGGTCATAGCTAGGAACTAACAGTTTAAGCCCTGGCAATATGATTTCAGTATCTGAACTCTTTGAGAATAATAATAATAGCTACCAAATATTATATTTTAATACCCAATAAGTTAATAGAACAGTGACTCAGACCTCAGCAAAGCCAATCTTGCATGATATATGGAGCCATTATTATGACTTCGTCCCAAGAAGTTATGTTATGGGGAGAAAGAACATGGCAAGAAATAACTAATCATAAAAGGCAGTTTATAGAATGTAACAGGCAAATAAAGATGAGCTCTACAAAAATCCAAGGTAGTGATCCAGCATTAGTAATCAATATGGGCTATCATAACCAAGAAAGTCTTCTAAGAAGGAGCTGGGTCTTAGAATCCTATAAGGAAAATAATATATAACCAGCAAATGCAAGCAGAGTCAGACATGTGACCTGTGCAGTCATACAGAACCCTGTGATCAAAAGGGCCCTATACTTGCTTTATTTTTTTTAAGGATTTTATTTATTTATTTGGGAGAGAGAGAATGAGTGAAGGGAGGGGCAAAAAGAGAAGCAGACTCCTGCTGAGCAGGGAGCCAGACACGGGACTCATTCCCAGGACTCTGGGATCATGACCCAAGCTGAAGGCAGACGCTTACGACTAAGCCACCCAGGTGCCCACCATACTTGTTTTAATGCTGACTTGAAATCCTTAGTAATTTTATCTTTGAATTTGTGTTTTTTAAGCGTGCTGGGACAATGGAGAATGAGCAAAAGAAATGCACGTAATATGCAATATTAGTGTCCATCTCCATTTCTTCCCACTCCATGTGCATCTTGTACTTATTATACCCTATGAGTACAGAATTCTAATAGACCCACAACATGTGGGAGTTCACTAAGACTCAAAGTGAGTACAAGGTAAGTATGATATGACTACAACTGAGTAAGTGAACAACTCCAAGAGGCCACAATTTTCATTTGAGCCAGGACTTGCTTTGAACACAGAAAGAGAACAGGAGCATTCTAAGGAACATGAACAACCAATGAACCCTATCATATTCTTCCTTATTTAGTTACTTCCCTGTATTAGCCAAACAACCATGGTTAAAATGAGGACACACAAGAAAAGAGTAAGAGGGCTAACCATAGTTTCTTTTTTTTCTGTCCTTTCTTACTCATCAGTAAGCCTGAGGTAGAGAGTATTGGTAGAAAGTTTGCATACCAAGAAGTGAAACAATAATAGCTGATTTAGTTCTGTGAAGCATTTTTACTGTTCTGATAGGAATATATAGGTACAAGCTGTGAAAAACAAATTGAATAATTTTGGTAATTTTGCATGCAAGTTAAATGTCTTTATGTTTGTGTTTAAAGCTGGCATTGAACAATATAAGATGAATGGTAAAATTCATGCAACTAATTCAAATTTTTACTTCTTAAAATTTGGAATAATATTAAATAGCAAATAAAAATACCATGACAAATCAAAACATAGAGACCATGGAGAAAAGGAAAAAGCTTTATAATTTCATACATACAACGATCCTTTTTTCCTGGTTTTGAACAAAGGTGCCTACATTTTTATTTTGTACTGGTTCTTACAAATTATGTAGCCAATCCTGATGGAAAGCCTGCAGCTTCCCCCTTTCCTACCTTATGGCAGACATTACTGACTGCAGATGGCACTGTTTCCCACTGAGCCCAAATATGACATCAGAATCCTTCTCAAAGCGGGGCTCCAAAGAGTAATGTAAGCAGGCACATAAGTTAAATTTATGGACATCCTCCAGGACCAAACCAGACAGATAGAAGATGGGTGACATTCTAGGCAAACAAAACACTGAGTAGTGTGCACTAGGTCAATGAATAGGTCAAACTTACTCACCTATCTGTAAACTATCAACTCCCTGTTAACCAACCATTCCAACTCCAAGTAATAAAAATATAACAGCAGTCAGCTTGATGAATGAGGTAATTAGATTATTTCACTAGTTACAGAAATGATCCACAATCTATGAGCTTTTTAAAACTGTATTAAAACTGCAGAAACCTTTAAAAAATGTATAACACAATAAACTGATCAATACCTTTATGATGATTATGGTGATTATTACATACCAGACACTGTTTTAAGTGATTTGTGCATATCAACCCAATCCGTACAACAAACCTGTGAGTTAGTTATTATGATTATCCCATTTTTGTATGTGAGGAAACAAGTCCACAGAGGTGTTAAATAACTAGCCCATAGCCATCAGCTAATCAATAGCAGAGCCACCAGAAATTATAAAGCTTTTTCCTTTTCTCCATGGTCTCTATGGAACCCAGGCAGTATGGATCTAGAGTTTGTACTACTACAGTCACCTAAAGGTGACTGCTGGTGTCTATCACAAACATGGCAATGTTTTGCCAAAGACATTGAATTTGATGCCCTTGGTGGCATGGGTTTCTTACAGGCTCAGAGGGAATGGCATCTTCCCAAGTGACATTCTTTGTCATCTGGACTTTAGAGCAGTTCTACTTGAGCTATTTCAAAAAGTGTCTGATGAGCAATTTCACCCTTTCCAGTCCTTCCCATTCTAACCATAGCAGTTCAATCTCAGCCCAAGAAACAAACATCCAGGACACCAGCTCAGCCAGCCAAAATATTCTATATTCCTTCTTGGGTAAATATTATTATCTACTGCCTTCTTTCGGTCCTTAAAATTACTTACGGGTATCTTAGAACCAAGAGTCCTTAGAGATTATCTAATTCAAGGATAATTTAAGAAGTTTATCTTACATGCCCACTCTGATCTGATCAAATGATGGTTGATGCATGGAACAATCAGCTGAGAAGCATTTTAAGGCCACTAGGACAGAGTATGTATCTGATTAGTAGTAGGTAAATAATGCCATGGATACAGTATTTCTTTCTTTTCTCAAGTTTTTGTTTAAATTCCAGTTAGTTAACATACAAAGGTAATATTTTGTTCAGGTGTAGAATTTAGTAATTCACACTTACATTCAACACCCAGTGCTTATCATATAAACACCCTCCTTAACACTCATCACCCATTTAACCCATCCCACCACCCACCTCCCCTCTAATAACCCTCAGTTTGTTCTCTATAGTTGAGGGTCTGTTTTCTGGTTTGTCTCTCCCTTCCCCCCTGCCCCCGGCCCATGTTCATCTATTTTGTTTCTTAAATTTCACATATGAATGAAGTCATTCTTTTTTGATGCCTAATGTTCCACTGTGTGTGTGTGATGTGAGTGTATGTATCTCACATCTTCCTTATTCATTTATCCATTGGTGGGCATTTAGGCTCTTTCTATAATTTGGTTATTGTTAATAATGCTGCTATAAATGTCAGGGTACATGTACCCTTTTGAATCAGTATTTTTGTATCCTTTGGGTAAAGACCTATTAGTACAATTGCTGGATTAAAAGGTAGTTCTATTTTTAACTTTTTGAGGAACTTCCATACTATTTTACAGAGTGGCTGCACCAGTTTGCATCTCTACACATAGTGCAAGAGGGTTCCCCGTTCTCCACATCCTCATCAACACCTGTTATTTCCTGTGTTGTTAATTTTATCCATTCTGACAGGTGTGAGGTGGTATCTCATCATAGTTTTGATTTCTATTTCCCTGATGATGAGTGATGTTGAGCATCTTTTCATGTGTCTTTTAGTCATCTGCATGTCTTCTTTGGAAAAATGTCTACTCATGTCTTCTGCCCATTTTTTAACTGGATTATTTGTTTTTTGGGTGTTGAGTTTTATAAGTTTATATATTTTAGATACTAACCCTTTATAAGATATGTCATTTGCAAATATCTTCCATAGGCTGCATTTTAGTTTTGTTGATTGTTTCCTTCTCTGTGCAGAAAGTCTTTATCTTGATGAAGTCCCAATAGTTTATGCATACAACATTTCTGATCTCATTTCATCTCTTTAAACATACAGGTGGAGAAACTGAAGCTTGGAAACTTGCAGACAATCCCTAAATCACATTTGCTGTCTCCTTCAAAATTGAACACCCTGTTGCAGCCCTTCCTCTGCTTATGATCTGCATGCAAACCTGAATGTGTCACTGCTCTCTAGATTTCAGCTTCCTCATTCATAAAATAAAGGAATTAAAATCCAACTGATCTCCACAGAGCAGTCATTCCTAGAGAGTTCTGTGTTTCCAGAGGATGAGGACCACTTTTACTCACACTTCAATGGATGTCACACACAGCAATTCTTTCCTCCCAGTTTTGGTTGGTTTTTTTTTTTTTTTAGATTTTTATTTATTTATTTGAGAGAGAGCATGAGCAGCAGAGAGGGGCAGGAGAGGGAGAAGCAGTCTCCCCACTGAGCAGGGAACCAGATGCCAGGCTCTATCCTAGGACCCTGGGATCATGACCTGAGCCAAAGCCAGATGCTTAACCAACTGAACCACCCTCTTTACTTAGCGTCCCTCTTTACTTCCAGTTTTGACAGCTTTAGTGTAAACTAACCACTTGGGTGTTCCTTTCACAGAATGCATGTTCTATTTGCTTTATTCTCAAAATTCATATTTTTAGTAATGAATTCCACAGCTAGACACCAAAAAATCACAAAATTTTTTTTTCAGCAGACTTCAAAGCGTCTATTAGGCTATGACCTTCAATGGTCACAGTACAGCTTTTCATTTCCTCTTCTGTCTTGGCCAAGGTAGTGTTGAGGGGCATTTCTCAGCTTATCTCTCTCCAGCAACTTCCCTAAATTCAGACTTTCTGGAACTATGATTATACTTTTAAAAAAATTTTTATTAAAATTTTTTATTGAGGTAAAATTGACAAATAACTAGACTTATGATAATACTTTCACCAACTTTTTAAAAAATTGATTCCAGCATAAATGGAAGCCCTGCTTCAAAATCCCCAGGCAGAATCTAAAACAGTGGACAAAATCCAGATTTTCATTAATATTCTGATAGGCGTCAAAGTCTAATTAAGCACCCAAACAATTATATGAAAAGGAAAAAATACAGATTTAACGTCAAGCACACACATATATAATATACATTATGTTTATAATAGAAATAAACATGTCATAAAACACACGTTTGTACCTGATGAACTGAGAAATAACTATAAAATGCCTATTTTAAAGTTACCAATGCTACTTAATAACCAACTCAATTGCTCCTAATTTAATTGTGCAATATTATCTTTATGAACTCTTAATAAATAAAGGTTCAAAGGAAAGAAAAAAAGAGATTACATTATGCTTGGGTAAAATAGAGGGAGAATGGGTATGATTTCACTACAGAAAAATGAAAGATGGTAAAGAAGGACTTTTTAGACAAGTGAAACAGGCTAAGTCAGTCTATTTTAGATGATAAAATCTATGTCTATTTAAACTCTTTTTCTTTGTAATAAGTGCCCAGCAGATAAATGACCAGCCTGGCTCACTGCCTGGTAGGGGTCCATATATTTCAAAGTTCCTCTTGGAGGCCGAGTGCTAAGAAATTTATTTAGAAAATACCTAGAAGTTTCCTGGGTCTAGGCCTTTCTGCTGGATCAAAGTGCACCCTGTGGACAAATGTACCCAGAATGAAAAGGCTAAAATCCTGGGCTATCTGCTAGGACTTGGCTTTGTTCTAACACCTCACTTTTGATTAAGAGATCGCACACTGCCTTATTATTAAAATTGTAATTCAAACTTTCTTGGCAGCTACACAATTGGAACCTAACAGACAGGCCGCCTACCCTTTAAACATGACATTTGAGCTAATACGCTGTCCTTTTGCCAAGACACACATTACTAAAAATCACTGGAATCTAAAGGCACCAAAAGTTCAGCAATCAAACCCCAAATGCTGATTGCCACTGCTCAGTGCTCATGGTAAGAAGTTTCATTTAGGCTTATGAGGATGCATTAGCAAACCAGAGCTCATCACCAGGGCACCTGGAGGCTGTACCCCGAAATGACTGCGAAACACCCCCCACCCAAAAAAAAAGACAAAGAAAAATCTACATGCTTTGTGATTTCATCTAATTTCCCCCATTTTCTGCTATCACTATATTCTATTTGCAATCTGTTCCAAGGAGAGCACACACCATCCAAAATTAGGGTCTTAAAGTAGAACTTACATTCTGACTTCTATATTTTACAAAGTATTCTTTGCAAGCCCACTAAATAAACAAGGCTTTGTTAGTTATTATACAAAGATATAAGAGACAGCATCTTTATCTTTCTATTAAAAGAGAGTATATAATATAGGAGAGATAAGACCTATAAACCAGAAACAACTGTGACATCATCTTTGGCATACAGGCATTCCAAAAAGAAAGAGGTTAGAGATAGACTTTGTGGTATGTCTACCATGATGTTATTTGAGTGGTGGGATTTGGGTTGATTTTTGCCTTCTTAGTACTTTATATTTTGTTTCAATTTTTATAGTAATTATGAATAGTTTTTACAAAAACAATATTGGTATTTCAAAAAGAGCAGGGCTTCGTGGAGGAAATGGAACTTTTTAAATGGCTATAATCTGGGAGAATAATAGTCAATTTGTTAGGTAACTGGCCCCCATTCTACCTTCTTTGGAAATTAGGAATCAAAGGAAGAGAGGCACCTCTTCCATGAGCCTCAGCAAATTCACAACTTCCTACTACTTGCTCCTAATTACTGTGCCAGTGAAATTCAGGAAAATGTAAGTGGCATAAATGGCAAGACTCTTTTCAAGCCAGCAGGTCCAACAGAATCATTATGGAGGAGGCTACAAAGAAGCAGGTATTTTCATGAAACATAATTTGCCAAAGAGAAAACCTCAGCTAACAAGGACCAACTGATAGTTCTGATCTGCCTGGGAGCAATCATCCAGTCAGTGGTCATAGCACCAATGGAATGATATCTTCTCGAGGAAATAACTCACCTCTGCTGCATAGAATCTGCATAATAAACTCTTCCAGATACAGGAATCTGTAACAGAATATACTTAAATTGCTTGACTGGTAAGGACTAAAGCTATTTCAGAAACAAGGCAAGGTGATAAAGTAGACATAGTATAGGACTAAGAAACAGAAGATGTAAGTTTCTTTTCAACTATGCACTTAATACAATGTATGCTCATTGATCCATAGAGCCTCTCTTGAGTTCAATTAGCAACACTAGTCTGTAAATTAGGAATATGATCATCCTGCCCTTACTTCTTTATAAAGTTATTTTAGAGATTGTTATGTAATTTTTGTTAATGTTTTTGGTACCTTGTAAAAATGAGGAATCTCACTTATGATCACTAAGAGTTTAGAAAAACGTACTGTGTGGTTATTTTGTTTAAAGATGAAAAGAGGAATTTTTCCTCCAGAAATGCCAATCCCACAACTTTCCTGGTTTTAAACATGACAGGTAAGGTGTCAAACAGACCATCTTGAATTTTCAAGTGACTGTAAGTCAATGAAATTTAAGTTTTACAATATGTGTCTTGATCCATTCATTCAAGAAGTGGACATTGCCCATCTTCTATCTTAATATAGAAAATCCATCTTTTTTTTTTTTGCAAACTTAGACACAGCTTAGGGGTAAGCCACTCAGGGAATAAAGGCATCACCATCATCAAATAGAGGAAACTGAAACATGGTCTTTGAGGCACTAAATTATTATAGATCTAATGAGATGAAGAACATGAGATGCTTATGAAAACTCAAGTAGAGAAAAAAATATATGTGGCTGGGAACAGTTACTTTATAAACTGCTTTGAGTGCTCTGTGAGTCTCTACAAAAGCACACTCAAAATGATTGCTTTCTAAGGAGAGTGGATATGAAAAGCTCAGGGCTTTGGGTTCGCCAAGTGGAAAAAATATAAATTTGGGAGTCAGGTTAGACAATAGAGATGAAGTTGAATGCTGCTACCGTACTCATCTTTCTCCACCCATACACTGCTCAAACTCACTTCTAAATGAACAAACTTCATTCCTTAGTCTTTCAATCATTTCCATGTTGCTTATACTTTATCAAAATCACCCTCGACAAGGCTGACATCATACGGCAACATATGGAAAAAACAATAATGCTAAGGATACTTGGTGTTCTTTGTTCTCCCTTATGTTTTAATTTTTTTAACTAAAGAATATAAATATGAGACATGCAGCTGTTTTGATATAAAGCCCAAAAAGGTATAGATACATCATTTTTCTGTTACATTGTACATCTTTTTACAAAAATAGATAATGCCCCAATGATTTAATATTAAAATCAATAATTCCTTTCCTTCTCCTTCTTCTGGAAAACTAACAAACACACAGACCACCCAAACAGAAAAAAGTGTAAAAATTGAAATCTGCAAATGTCTGAAGTAAAGCTAGACCTGGGAAGCAATGAATATATCCCTTGGTGCAAGTTAATGCCAATTACTTCCAAAGAGATCCACAATACAATGAGTCTGAGATTTTAAACACTGAGAACACAGGAAAAAAGGCCATTAAACAACCTAGCTGATGAGGCAAATACTCATTACCCAAACTATAATATTTAAAACACTAAGACAACAGTCCCATAGTATTTATACAATCCAGAATCAGAAGAAAATGGAATTATCATCATTAAGTTAAATGGAATTATCATCATTAAGTTCTAGTAAACTCAAACCCAAAACAAGAAACACAAGAATCCCAAAACCACATTTACTATTTTAGCTTCTTCTCCACTTTATTTGGGAACTTTGTACCCTTGGAAAGTCACTTCATCTCTCTGGGACTCATTTTCCTCTATAAAATTAAGAAGTTAGGTTAGATGATATTTACAATGCCGAACGGCTGCATAATATAACACAAGGGAGTTAGAAAGCTTGCTATCCAATGCCTGATCTGTCGTTAAACGTTAGCCAAGTCCTTTAACCTTTCCTGAGCCCCCAAATTCCTCATCTATTAAATGGAGACAAAATCACCTGCTTGACTACCTATGCAGCTGAAGATAATTGGATTGAAAGTGGTTAGAGAACTGCAAATGTCATACAATTATAATGAAGTAGAAGGATTATGATCATTTTAACTTCCAAAACATCTAATAGAAAAGGTTTTTTTTCTTAGTTTCAAAAGGAAAAACAAAATGTGATGATTCTATTGCTCGGAGCAACTTTAGCACCAATGGCTGATGAAGCTATTAAAGATCCAATATAAGATAGTGAGAATCAGAAGACAGGTCCCAATACAGATGCTATGTGACCCTGAACATGGCATTTAATCTGACTGGTTTCCCTTAGCTTCTGGATCTCACAGACACAGAACTGGAGCAAATTATAATACCTAACATTTACTAAATGCTTATTACCTGTTATGTACTGCTCCTCCCATACCCTCTGTCAGTTATACCTCAAAACAGTCGCATGAGATATGTAGTATGATCATTTTCATTTTACAGATAAAGTAACGGCACTGGTGGGTATGAAAGCTTCAGGTCACCTATTGCTTGGATAACACATGATCAGTCTGATTTCAGTGTCCACACTCTTGACCTATAACCAACAGTCTCCAGCGTTTTGGTTTGAGGACTCTTAAAAGTTACAGAAGACCCCAAAGAGCTTTTGTTCAGAATTACATCTATTGATACTTACTGTATTAGAAATTAAGAAAATTTTTAAACTTTGTGATTTCATTTAAAAATAAGAAGCCTGGGGCAGCCTGGGTGGCTCGGCGGTTTAGCGCTGCCTTCAGCCCAGGGCCTGATCCTGGAGACCCCGGATCGAGTCCCACGTCAGGCTCCCTGCATGGAGACTGCTTCTCCCTCTGCCTGTGTCTCTGTCTCTCTCTCTCTCTCATGAATAAATAAATCTTTTTTAAAAATTTAAAATAAAAATAAGAAGCCTGAACCCATTAGATATATGTAAGTATGTAAATAAAATATAAATATTTTGTGAAAAATTTTATTTTTCCAAAAACTAAAATAATGAGAAGAGTGGCAATGTTTTAAAGTTTGCAAGTCTCTTTAATGTCTGGCTTCAGAGAAGACAGTAAGAGAAATGGCCATTACCTCCCAACCCCATCCCCCAATGGCAATTAAACAAAACATTATAAATGGAAAAGAAACTAGAAAAAGATCATCACAATTATACCAGCACCATTTTAACATTTATCTAATAAGCATCTTAAATTTCTAAATTAGAAGGTCACCGTATTTAGTGAATGAAATGGAATAATAATCATAATGAGATTCTAAATTGCATTTTATACTTCAGTGATAATCCCAGACAAATCAGCCGTTACTAGCAATTACTGATGATTTATTTTTGTTAACAGCCTGAAAAAGTTTTTGAAGGAAAATTAATGATAGATTGATTAGGAAAAAATGCACATGCCTATTTGATTCTAAGAAGGTCTAATACAAACCCTCCTAAACAGAGGCATAATCTAAGGGAGGAAAATGATGACAGGTGTAGAACCGATAAAGCAGGGAAACATAGGAACTTACGAGAAGATGAAGTTCCAGGTAACATCTGAACTAGTATTAGGTGACCATTCTGTCTGAACACCTGTGATTTACTTCCACCATTTCCTTCCTCAATCCCTGGTCAGGCCATTCCTTCCTTCACTCTTCTTCCTTCCACTCCTCATCTTTGGGTAGGGCCAGTCTGCTTTTAATGATGCCATAAAATTGACATTTGATCTTAGGGAACAGGCAAAAATAATATTCTGAATTCCTTTCCCTGTTTGGTCCACCTGGTAAACAACCTTGATTTACTCAAACACTGAAATAATTTTTATTCACTCAACAAATGCTTTACAAACAATAATTATGTGCCATTGTTTCCTTCAAGTCTTAATGTAAATATCACCTTCTCTGTGAGGCTGTCAGCAGCCATTCATCTAAAATTGTAAGCATGACCACCATTACTACCATTAGGCTGTTATATCCCTCCCCTCTCTTTTTCCTTTATTTTTTCTATAATTCTTATCCCTAGCACATTGAAAATTTCATTCATTTATCTTATTTACCTTTCCAACAAAAATGTAGATTCCATAAAGACAAGTATTGTTGTGTATGCTTCCCTACAGTTAATTCCCCAGCACCTAGAATGGGGGCTGATACATAGAACTTTATTTCTGTCTTTATGCACATAGCTCCTTCCTTACTGAAGACAAGCCCAAGTCTCCAAATTGCCTGTCCTAGTCAGATTCCTTACCTACCTTAACAGTCACAAACACTTAATGCTAAACAGATAGATATGAGGAAAGAAAACCACAAAATACATTTGTTGAGTGAGTAAATGAACAAATGGATGTAGCATTTTGTCTCTGTGAAGAGAAAAAGAAATAATTAAGTCATAGACTATGCTTTCATGGAGCTCATGGTGCACCAATGACTCTAAACCAGGAACATGTGACAGATGACATTCACATCTGTCAGTTCCACAGCCATGCTGAACAAGAGATTGTGCAATTCTCCCTTCTGGTTCCTGAAATTCCATCCTTTTGCTCTTGTTCAAGAAAGCATTAGGATCAAGGATTTCAAGAGACTGAAAATGGTATTCCCACAGAAGTAATCTTAAATCTATTTTTAAGGTAATTTTTCCTAAAATGTAATACTTTCACTGTGATTAGTAATCAATTACTTAAACCATAAATCATGACCACTGGCAACATTTCAGAATGTCTAATTCATTTTGCAAAACTGCTTGACTAGAAGACAGGATAAAGAATGTCACTTGACAAATAAGGAAAGCTACTTGGTCTATTAAAATAATATGCAATAACCACCTGGAAAACACTTGATTGGTATAGAAAAATACAGGACATTGTTCTTGAGTCTGCTTTATTCTCAAAAATGTGAACTTTTATTCTTGGTAGATCCCCAATGCCTCTGTAATCCAGAACCCTTATATACCTGAACTCTAGGGTTTTACAAATCAATCAATCAAACATTGGATAAAAAACTGAAACACAGAACAAAGGAAGAATAATGAATGAGTCATTAACAAAATGCCAGAGATTCTAAAGGCCCCCAAACCTATGTAACTCATAACTCATTCTTCAGAATACAGCCACCACCTCCTACCAAGTCTCTCTGACTTTCCCAACCCAAATCTCATTTTTCCTACTCCTTGATCACATATTTTGTTACTTCCTTCCTTAATATACTCACCACCACATTTCACTTTGTGGTAGTCTTTCAATATCAGCTCTAGAGCCCTTTAATTCCATGACCACCACAGCAATCTTGGGTTAGTTCCTTTGTTACATGTATACATAGAACCATGTTCTTTTCTTTCAGAGCACTTATCTCAGCTATAGTTATACATTTGTCCATTTGGGAATTTGACTTGAACTGTCTCCCTCACAAAACTATAAGCTCCATGGGGCCTAGTGACCATGTATAACTTTGTTCACTGTGCCTTCTAATCATGAGCACAGTACTGGCCATACATACTACATTAATATCTAATTAATTAATATGTAACTCATGTATAAGTAGCATCTTCCCTAAAAACTATTAGCTTCTTTTACCTTTTATAACATGTGGTTTAATGCCTTGAACATGATAATGACTCAGTAAATATTAGATTGGATATATTTGCCTAAAAGTTGTGTATCTGTGCATGAAAGTAAATGTACATCTGTGTGGCAGGGAAAAGACAGGAGTTACATAGGAAACTGAATGCACCTTTAAAAATTCATCACAGCTTTCTGTCTTTGGCCTCCATCATCCTTCAGAAGATTTTTCTTTTTTATGTTCAAACTGAACACTAATTTAAGTCATTACAAGACATTACGCTGTTGACAAAAGAACCTGTTGCAGCTTTTAAAACAACCTCAAATAGGATAATAGCCCTCTGTAATTGGAACAAAAATTCATTTTTATTGAAATTAAACAGCATGCACTAGAAGCTAAAAGAAGTAATTCTGCCAGACTTGGCAGCTTGGTTGGACCAGTTTGTGCACCACATTCACTGGTAATAATGGTTATGTACAAGGCCCCTTGGGACCATCATTTATTCACAAGGACAAAACTTCACAGTCTACTTCAGAACATATTCATTATTCTGGATGCTCCAATTTCATTTCAACTGTTATTTTTTGAGCATGTAATTTTTTTGAAAGAAGAAAACATCTTCAGGAAACCATTAAGTAATTCTTGAGCCTCTCAAAGGATAGACAAAATATATTTAGACACTTAGCCATGCAGTTTTCACCTCTTACCCCAAAAGGCCAAGTCAGCAGAGTAAAAGAAGAGATTAGGAATTCTTTGCCTGGCATCCTGGCTAGTGGCATCCACTTGGCCTGATGTATTGTACAGACCAACTATCAACAATCAATTCTTTAATCCTCTCTTGGGGCTGCTTGGCTGCTGGTCCTGCTTCATAGCTCACTGTCATAGTATCCTTTAAAACCCTGTGGCATCTAAAAAGCAATTCCACACAGAGCCAGGGTTCCATTCTGGAACACTTTTAAGTGTGAAGTATTTGCATTTGACCCTTCACATGTTCACTCACAGATGTCTATTTTCCATTATAGAAATAGCACAGGACCTGAAATAGCCACCACCTAAGTTCTCTGTCCAGGGTTTGCTGTACAGGCTGGGGAGTTTTGAATAACAACATAGGATGTCCCTCAGTTTCCTTCTCTGTTTTCAGAGGGAGGTGAATTACATGACTTCAAAGGATTCTTTCAAGTACGGAGTCTATGCAATTGGTGAGATCACTGTTTTGATGTGCCAGGCCTATTTTTTTGTTTTCTCCTTGTTAAAAATAGTTAACCCTTTCCTTAGTGAAGAGAATTTGACAATGATCAGTCTTTTTTTTTTTTTTGACAATGATTAGTCTTAAAATTGGTTAACTTTGTCAGATTCCTAGCCCACTTCCAATCATGTAGAGATTCATATACAGAAAACCAACAAAAGCAACCAACTATATATGGTATTAAACCAAAAATACTTATCAAAGTTCTATTAAGTATCCAAAACTGTAGGAACACCTGGGTGGTTCAGTGGGTTAAGCATCTACCTTCAGCTCAGGTCATGATCTTGGTCCTGGGATCAAGCCCCACGTTGTCGGGCTCCCTGTACATCAGGGAGTCTGCTTCTCCCTCTCCCTCTGGACCTCCCCCACACACCCATGTTATCTCTCACTAGCTGTTCTCTCTCTCTCTCCAATAAATAATAAAAAATCTTTTTTAAAAAGTATCCAAAACTGCAATAAGTATGTACTATTGGGGAAGGGCTGGAGTGTCATTTAAATGGCGAACACAATGAAAGTCCAAAGAAAATTAAGAAATTGATTTGAAAAATGATACATGTCAAGTCATTTATGTTAAAATACTGAACTCTGTGAAACATACGGCCAAGTGAGTGAATACTAGAAGGTAAGGCTGATACAGTCATGGAACAAATGAATAGGAAATAAATTTTGGCCTGTGTCATAAAACATTAAAAAAAAAGATTTAATAGAAAAAAAATGGAGAAGTTCTTCCACAAACATGCCAATGCTTAGAGATATAAATGAATAAATATGTACAGTGCTTAAAAGTATGAGTTTTGCAGTTCAGTAGCCTGATTTCTGATCCTGATGCTGTAATATAGCTGTCTGTTGTTGGGTAAGTTACTTAACCTACTTGAGCCTCTACTTTTCCTTATATGTAAGATGGCAATACTAAGAATGCCTATCTCAGATGGTGTTTTGATTAAATTCAACAAGGCAATGCCTAGCACACAGTAAGTACTCAATAAACATTAGTTATTTTAATACAACCACCAATTAATATTTTCTGGGAACTTTTTACTCATTCTTAGGCCCAAGAGATACAAATAAAGTAAAACTATATCCCTGGCCTCAAGAAACTTAGCCTGAAGTAGAAATAGACTAGTCAATAATTCACTGTGATACATATTGTACTGGAGCTATACAAATAGAAGCACAGAGAATGAGTACCCAATAATGGCTGGGGAGTAGAGAAGGATGAAAAAAAAGATTACAGGGAAGGTAATGATTATGGTAAGTCTAAAAGAATGAGTAGGAATAGATAAGTCACAAAAGAAAAGTTTTTCTAAACAATAAATAAACATTACACGCAAAAGTATAGATGTTCAAATAATCTGAGAATTGAAAATAGTTTGATGATGGATGGACATGGTAGAGAGGAGAAAACAGCAAGGGACAATGCTGGAAAGCTGATAAAGAACCAGATTTTAACCCATTTTTTTAGGCAAAGGAACCAATTAAGGAATAAAAAGTCTAAAAAGTAAGGTTGAATTGGTAAATTATACCCAATTATTGGAGGGCTTGGGATGCCAGTTTGAGTTTGTATTTTAGCCTATCAGTTGCTGGAAATAACAAAATTCTATTTTAGGTGGGGTAGCCCAATATACAGCCAAAATATGAAAAAAGGGTTACCTAAACAGATCCCAACATAGAAAATAAATAAAAGAGAAAGTCAAAATTGCCTGAAGAAAGTAAGCTTATGGAAAATATGTGATGGTGAAATGGATGAAGTTTAGACCATTTATTTTAAGAGGAGAAAAAAGATAACAGTTGATAAGGCTATCAGACTTTTGGTGTTGGGATCATTTATCCATCCATGGATTCACTCACTCATTTAAAACTATTTATCAGTACTTATTATGACAGAGTAATATGTATAGGTACTGGACATAGAAAGATGTTGTAAATATAAATCATGTTCTCATGTGCTTACAGCCTAATGGGGTATACACCTAAAGAATTATTAAGACAAGGTATAAAATGATAAATTTAATGAAAGAGATTTCAGTGCAGCGAATTACTTCTAACTAAGGAAACCCAAAAAGTCATTATGGAGAAGTTAGAATGTGAGCCAGGCTTTGAAGGTAAGGTAAGTTCATCAAACATGGGGTGACCATACATCCCGATTTACCCAATAGACCCAATTATGCCTTTTACGAAGAAGTATTATTAGTAGCACTCCCTTCTTTCTCTCAAGCATCTCAGTTTAGATGATAAAGTATGTGATAACCCTAGTCATGGTAAATGAGTACTCATAATCAATGTGAATAAGAAGCTTGAACAGTGAAGTCAAAAGGCAGTTAATAATATAACATCTATAGCTAAGGAGATAATAACAGCATTCTTCTTGGTCCTAAAGTCATCTACTCACTTCTAGGCTCCAACTCTCCTCTTAGTTAATGGAGAACTATGTTCAAAGGAGAGGAACTAAGATGTAACCATATCAACAATGATTTTCACCACTGAACTCTACTTTGCGGGAGCATTTCATGGAACCAGTGTTCTACAGAACACATTACAAGAAACACAGGACCTTATGACAAATTGGCAATGACATTATAAGGAGAAAAGCAAATATTGAATGAGATATTGATCATAAGTAAGGTATTTCTAAATATGAGAGCCTAGGATAATTCTGTGTCACTGACAATGTAATCTGAAAATTCTTATACAGCACAAATCTATAAAAAATACAAGTCTCTAACAATTTCTTGGCTTCTTCAAAGACATAATTATTGAATTTAATAAAACATAATTGCATATAGGCTATAGTATATTTATTGGTCCTAAACTAGGTTTCAAGCTTTAGAATGGTTTTTAAAATTCTGACCATGGGACACGATAAGTAACAGAACAAATGGTGTTCTGCTTTCTTGTTCAAAAGGATTATTGTGCAAGCCATCCCTATGAATGTAAATGCCAGAAACCTCCTTGGCTGCAGAAAATCTAGTGCCTTTCAAAGTTTTATTTTGAAAGCTCTGAAGAATGAGATTGATGATAGAATCCCTAATGTCTCTTTTCTTTGTAATCCACACCACACAAGATTTAAGAGCTAAGCCAGAAAACATCAAACAACATGTTCAGAATTGTTCAAGGAGAAACATTGATGTTTTTGCCACCAACGAGAACACTAAAATATAAAAGGTAAAGCTATAAAATACAAAAAAGTAAAAATAAAAGTTATAAAAGGTAAAAAGAGATATATCCAGCAGCATGTCTGCTACAAGATGCTGTTACATCAACTACCATAAGCAGATCAATATAAAATTCATATTCCTGACTGCCTGAAAGGAGAAAGACCCTCACAAATCCACAGTGCATGAAAGAAAAATAGTGTTAGCAAATGATGAATATAAAGCTGGGTCTCAGTGACCTCCAAGCCTATAAAAATCAAAAACATTTTTATATAACTTTATTATTTCTTATTTAGAGCTAGTGGTAGATAACTCTGGTATTCATTGAATAAGGGAATAGCAAGATATTGTTTTATCATTTTAAGGGCCTACTTGGCCATATCTTGTTGTAATGAATTTTCTCTTCAGTCTCTAAAAATGGAAACTACACCACCACCAGAAAATACAACTAACTGAAAAGAAAAGAAAATACAGCTAACTATACTATGGATTATAATGGTCACAATGCAAAGAGAAATACCTAGTTATAGCCCACCAATTTAGGAAGTCATATGAACATGATGTCTAAATTTGTAACATTTTTATAACCTTCTACCCTGGTTAAAGGGTACATTTGAGCTTCTTAACAAGATTGGAAGATTGAAAAGGCAGGTGATGCAATCCAAATCAGAGGAGGAAATCAAGCATCAGCACTGTCATCATGCCGGAGAACATACAGTGAGCGTGGAGTTGGGATTGCAACCCAAGGACCCTAACTCCTAATCTGAGAGTCTTTCTCTAAAGCTACAGCTAAGCAGCACACCTTCCCCTCCATACCAAACTTGACACACGCCTCTTTCACATTAAGTTTTCATATTAACTTAAAGAGTTACATTCACTGAGTCAAAAAATGGGCAAAACATCGGGATGGGCAATTTTTGTAGGTCCCTACCAAGGTAACAAACACCATCCTAAAGGCTCAGTCTTCACACAATCATTGCACAGAGCAGCTTGTCCACACACACTTAAAATCAATACTTCAGCAAGCACTTAATGCAAAGAAATCTAACTCCCTTTATAGATTACCGTGATAGCCATCATCTTCATGAGGGCACATGACTGAATTGAGGAGGAGGGATGAATCTTACAAAAATAAGGCCACAAGGACAACCCCAGTGGCATCTAGCCTGAAAGAATGAGTCACAAATAGAAATGTCAATAGAGATCTCACAGATCTAGTGAGAGAAGCGGGCTTGGTGGGAGCTGTGGTGAGCTAGAAGTATACATTTGATGGGAGAGGCATTATTTAGCTCTAGTTGAGTACTGCCATGCAAGAGATCATGCTTGGTGTTGCTAAATCCCCCCTCTTCTAACTTTTTTAAAAAAGAAAAATTGGATTATTATGAGAAATATGATTTATAAATGCTAGAACTAATCAACAAAATGAATAATATGGATCAAACTGAACACGTCTATTGATTAAATCTGACCTGTGTGTCAGATTGAGCCTCTAAAGTAACAATTTTCAGACCTCAAATTTCTGTTTAAAATTTCTAGTTAAATCAACAAGAAGTCTTTTATCCCTTCCCAGTTGAACACAAATTGTATTTAATTGTTCAAAAATGACAATACAGGGCCCTTAAAAATAGACTAGTTTTCACATTCTCACTGGCTTGGGGCATACGGAGAGGTGGCCTGAATCTAACCCACTAACAGTTTATTATTTCCTTAAAATCTCTGTATCTTAAAAATGCATGTGATTTTGCCTTCTAATTCACAATACCTCTATGTTTTTCCTTTTATTTTATGTATTTATTTTTTTCATGTTTATCAGAAAGATGATTTTCATCTCAAATCTTCTAGTAAAATTGAACCTCCAGGAAAACATTTATCCTCTGGCTTCCAAAATCTTCAAGTAGCATAGCCCTAGATTAACCAGAGTTGTCTCAGGAGGATCACCCTTTCCTACCTCCAGCTGTCCTTGCACCTAAAGCCTTAGCTCTAGCTATCCATCAGACTGACAACAGCCAAGGGCCAGCGCTGGTGTGGCATACATAAAGAGAGACACACTCCCAGGAATTCTCAGGGCTCACTCAAAATACAGCCTGCTGGTCTTGCTTAATCTGATTGTCACCCCCAACTGCTGTCAAAAACAATGGACATGATTTCTCAGGCCTTCTCTGGCCTTTTGCCTTTCAAAACAGTGCCTCTGCCAAAGCACCTAAAAGAATAATTTATCTGACCCTTGGGGTTGAGACTACAAAACTTCCTTTCTCCAGAGTTGTTTTACACCACTTTCATCTTTAATACTACAGTTCACACAGACATGAACTTCAGAATAGCTGAGTGGGAGAGAGTCAAGTGGAAACTGAGGATCCTATATCACTTATTGCAAATGATGAGTTTTTTCATTTCCTCAGACCATTCTTGGAGATATCTCTTCTGAGGAGCAACAAAATTACAAAATGTACTATTTAATACCTAGAAGCACCATTGCTTCTAAGTAGTTGACACTTCTAATAAGTTAGATTAAGAACCAACATACATACACATTTCAAAGGTATAGATATACATGGACACACATCATTATATATTAATATGTGGCAGGGCCTGAAAAATTATTTGTTTGCTCCAGCTAAGAGTTGTTTTTTAATTCTTTATTTCATTTTAAGTGGACTCCCAAATGTATTGTCTTTGTATTCTTCAAGATACCAGAAATACCTTTTGTGAGGGAATGATTAATGGCTGTGAGAGGCAAAAGAAGCTGTTTCCTCTGAAAGCTTTCTGGGACTCTAAATGCACACTATTTTTTTCCTGTACTAAATATCTCCATATTTTTATGCATAGTATCTTTTTCTCTGGCAATCATATGATCATGTTAGCTAAATGTTGGTACAGGATTTTACTTGGAAGCATTCAGAATATTTTTTTCCATCCACTAAGAAAGACTCTGAAGATAATTTATCCTTTATGGTTTCAAAACAAAAGGAAAAAAATTATAAAGATTAAAACTGCCAGAGAACCATAACCTCCATTCACAGACCTCAGAGGAAGCCACAAAGGAATATCTGACAATTGCAATTTGTCTTAAATATGCCAATGCACTGCTCATGTTCAAGACTCATTAAGCAGATCTGTAGCATTCACTTCACATCTGATGTACTAGATCCCGAGAAAATGGATTTTTTTAACCTATCAGTGACACTGAAGCAGACTGGCTACTGCAGCCCTTAACAAAAATAATATCAAGCCTAGCCTCCCTAAGTCCTGAAATGGCATAAGATCAGAAGTGCCCAGTTAATAGTGACTTCAGGAAAATCAATGCTGCTTTCAAATCAAGAGCTAGATGAAAACACATAGTTGTGGAGTATAAACTATCCCCTTACTCTGTATGATTGCCCACTCCCTTCCTCAGTAAGATATGTTAAGAATGTGGTTGATAAACTGGGCTTTGGATCCGAACGACTAAACTCAATTTTAGTAGGAACATAACCTTGGAGAAGTTATTTTACATCTCTGGGCTTAAATCTTTTCATCTTTAAAATGGAATAATAGGATTATATGCTTTATATCATTGTTGTGAAGAATGATGTGTATAAAGCTTTCACTTAGCATCTGACACAAGGTAAGTGACCTATTGAAGTTTTTGTTATTGTTGTTAGCTATTGAGGGTCTACTGAGGTTAGAATACTCTTCCAGTGATGGTACAGCATAAAAATAAGAATGAAGATGACTTCTCTCTGACCTCATGCTGATTCAGAGCTCTGAGAAACAACTTAGCGTTGTCCCACAGCCTTCTCTCAGAAATCCAACATGGATTATCCAGATCCTATGCTTTCCTGACTTGAAGTAATGGTATAGTCAGCTGGTTAAAGATGATATACTGCCCTAGAAGCCAATAAAATGGCATTAAATTCCTTTACTGGCTCTGTACAATGTTGGTTGGGTCCCATGCAATCTCTGTGCCTCTGTTTGCATGGGTGAAAAGTGGAAAAAATAATATTTCACACAATTTCATGAGCAATTTCCTCCTTTTACCTCTGTCCTCTTTTTTTCACAGCCAAATTTCTTAAAAGGGGAGCTCATGCTTTTCACTTCCCTCTCATTCCTCAACAAACTTCGACCTAAAGTTGCATTGTTTCAATAATTAATTAAATGCTATCATATGTGTAAAGCACCCAACGTGGGCAATACATATGAGATACTACAGAAATGTCAACTATTCATATCATTAGTAAACACTATCTAATAAACTGCTTGATAAAAGACCAGCAACAGCACAGAATATCTTCTCTTTCTTCATGGTTGCATACATATTTTATGCTATATATTACATGCTATAATTGGAGAAGTCTCAGGATGTTTATCTGGCAAGACTCAATTATCTGTTGTTTCTTCCTCTGTTCTCTGTTTTTATTAGATAGTAGAGATCTGGTTAATTATTTTCTAGCTATAATTATCATATCATTAATTTGCAGCACATAACCATGTGACACACACACACACACACACACCCGTCATTTTAGCTACGTAGACTCTAATAATAGGTAATTTTCAGAGAGGCAGAGAATGTGAATTTTACTTAAAATGGAAACTTCCATATAACAACTTATGGGCTATGCTTCTTAATGTCATTAAATTCATACAAAGACTTCCACTGGTGCCAACATATCACTCCAAAATTGGTTCTGAAAAATCAGGAGTTTGTCAGAGTAAGCATTGTTACAAACAGCTTAATATCAGAAGATGTTTATCTTGAAACCTTTGATAAACAGGTTAATGCCAAAGAGGGCTTCAAGAAACCCTCAATGGGAATATAAGCTCCATTAAGCTAACCTTATGGTAGCAAATATCCCGGAAACTCCAGAACAGTATGGCAGAGTCTATCCTCCTCCTGCCTTTACTATGGCACACTGCCCAGTTAGTCAGCAATGAGGGTATCCTCTCATATTAATTTCTGGCCATTCACCAGCTCTTTTCTTGTTGAGGTCTTGCCTATTCCTCGAAGGTTATCTTTCTACAGTGCAAATATCCAGAGACTTCAAGTGTGATTTTCTAATAGTACTTACTGTTTTCTACATTGACTAGCATTATAAATGGAATAATTATAACTATAGTTAATTTATTCATAAGCCCTATCTCCCCAACTATACCTTAAACTCTACAAAGGCAGAATTCCTCTCTTTTCTATCCATGTGCACCCTTCCATCAGTAGCACAGTACCTAGTATCTCCTCAATAAAGTATTGCAGCTTAAATAATGGGGTGAAAAAAGGAGTGGGGAAGAAGAAAAGGAAGGAAGAAAGGAAGGAAGGACAAAAAGAAGGAAGGAAAGAAGGAGGGCAAGGAGAGAGGGAGGCAATAAGAGACAGGAAACAATGAAAATACGTACTAAGAATTAAAAACAAAAAGATTATGTCTGTCCTTAAGAAGCTTCTGATCTAGCTGGGTAAACAGAGATACATATTTTTATATAACAGGAGGCTGAAATAAGGTGGTTATATAACCACACAATCTAGTATTTGGCTTCTAAAATGTGATAGAGACTCAAAGAAGTTCTGCTGGGCTGCAGAATTGGAGAAGGCTTTTTAGAAAGGTGCTTTAGAAAAAATTATTTACTTAAGAGAGGGAGCATAAGTGAGAGAGAGAGAAAGGAGAGACCATGCGCATGCACATGGGCATGAGGTGGGGGGAGGGGCGGGAGGAGAGGGAAAAGCAGACTCTCCTCTGAATGAGAAGCACCCAATGCAGGGCTCAAGGTTTGATCCCAGGACCCCAGGGTCATGACCTGAGCTGAAAGCAGACACTTAACTGATTGAGCCACCTAGGTGCCCCAAAAAGGTGGTAGATTTTTGGGGTGTTTTTTTTTTTGGCTAGAACTTGAAGAAAGTAGAGAATTAGAAAAACAAAAAAGAAAGAAGATGGCCAGTCCTAGAATGCTCCTTAATATTCTATCTCACATCTTGTATTTTTCACTAGTAATTAATGAATTCTCATTTGATTTATTTTTTAATTTTTTTTATTTATTTATGATAGTCACACAGAGAGAGAGAGAGAGAGAGAGGCAGAGACATAGGCAGAGGGAGAAGCAGGCTCCATGCACCGGGAGCCACCCAGGGATCCCTGAATTCTCATTTGAATAGTACAGTGATTACAGCACAGTGATTACAGGTTGACTTTTTAAGGCTTGGAGAATAATTTTCATCACAACAGAGAATAAACACTATCATTTAATGAATATACTTAACTATTCACCAGGCCCTGTTCTAGGAGCTGAACATAAATTATTTACTCTAATTCTTATTAAAACCACTACAATCATGTATACTCTATGGATAAGAAAATTGAAACAGAGAAGCCAAGCATCTTGCTCAGGATCACACAGAAGGCAACTAATGTAAGAATCTGGAAAAGCCCAATCTGAACCTTCTATTCCCTTTTCATTTTTCATTTTAGTGATAACAGTATGTGACAGTAAAATTTACTTTGATTAAAGTAAGTTTTTGTTTATACATCCTACACCTATGTTTTCAGAAGTCCGAACATTAGAAGATGAGATAGCAAGCAGCATTTCCATGTAGACATCCACATCCACATCCCACTGATCTCCACCCTGCTCTGTGCCCCAGCTGCTGACCTGTAGGACCTGCAACAATGTTCTTGCTCTTTGGCCTTCCACTGAGGTTATCTAGAGGAACACATCCAGCACCAGAGGAGAGAAGTCAGGACACGTATTCCCCAGTCACTGCTGTACTCCTTGAGGTGGTTGTAGCATCAACTAAACATAGAAGATTCTTGGTTATTCTCAATCTTTCACTCTTTCTCTCTCTCTCTTGCTCCCTCCACCCCTCCCTCTCTTTTCTCCTCTCTCTCCTTCACTCCCCTGTCTCTTTCTCTTTCACCCTCATCATAATAGTTTTTCCCCTTAACCTTTCAGGTCTAAGGGTGATACAATGTATTATTGTTTTGTTACTAATCTAAAATAACCCTTGTTGCATGATGCTCACACATTTATAAAGTTTCCCTTTATTAAACTTCTCTCATCACACAACTTCAGTGTGCCATAAGTTTTCTGCAGGGAGCCTTACATAGGTGGTAAGTTTGTGAATCAGAATAGTGATAGTAAAGATGTAAGAAAAGGTCTAGATCTGAGGTTTCCTAAAAGAAACTCAATGAAAGACTGATGTAGATAATAAAACAGGAGAATATAAAAAAAAATTCTTAGGTTTTTGAGCCCAAGTAATCTGGAAAATGACAATACTGATAGAAATACAGACACCAGTAAAGGAAATTAGGACTTTTCATGTTATTGTGGTTATCTAGTTGTCTCTTCATTTGAATGTCTGTTTGGGAGACTACGAGTCCTTTTTTGTTAAAAAGAATAAAACAACACAGATAAAATTGAAGTACCCTATATTCCATGCTCCAGTTTTGTTCTACTAGTTCCCTTGCCCAGAGAAATTTCTATCATGAATTTAGTATATATTCTTACAAAAAATTTTAGACTTTATATACATATATTTGTATTCTACTTAATGAATATTATTATTCATAATGATCCAAATGTAAATATTTATGTGTTATATTTACTATTTCCATAATTTGGTAACTTAAGATTGTCACTCAAAATTATGCTTTGGAACTCTATCCATGTCAACATATGTTGATCATTCATCTAATAGTTATACAATAATCCATCATATGAATATGTCACATTTTCTTTGTTTCTCTAAGTTAGTCTCTATTTAGTATTTTTCACTAAAACAAACAATACTACAGTGAATCTCCCAGTATAAATCTCCTTAGGAAAATTTCTCTAGGACTCTTGTGTCATTGCTGGACCAAAAGAAAAAAAGAAAATTTTCACTTTGACTTTAAGGTACTATGCTGTCAAAGTGAAATTTTAACAGCAGCCATAAAGAAAATAGCAAAGAAGAAACGAAGAGAAAGGTATTCCTGTTTGCAGCAGCTATATTTCTATTTTTTTCCCAACTAGGATGTAAAAATGGCAGTACTTGCCAGGCCCTAACCAGACATCTTGCAATCATTATCTCATTTAATCTTCACACTTATCCTTCAAGTGATAACTGAAATTCACAAATGCCTCATTTTAGGTAATACTTCCAATCTCTGCTACAATGACATTTTTAAAGACTTCTTTAAAGAGTATTTTTAGATTCACAGCAAAACTGAGAGGAAGATACAGATTTCCCACATACCCTCTGCCTCCACAGTTGCAAAGTTCCTTTGCTATCAACATGCCCACCAGAGTGGTACATTTGGTACAAGTGGTAAACCTACATTGACACATCATAATCACCCAAAAGTCCTTAATTTACATTATGGTTCACTGCTGGTATTATACATTTTATGGGTTTAGACAAATATACATGCCTCCATCATACTACATAGAGTATTTTCACTGCCCCAAAGCTGCCCTACATTTTTGTATCAGAACAATTTAACAAATAGGAAATTCCAACTGTTTTAAGTGTATCATTTTTTAAAATCATTTTTCCAGTGCAAAGAGTAATGTCACTAACAAATAACAAGTAACTTGCAGGAGGTGGGAAAAGTAGAAACTAGATAATCTACAAGCTAGTCAGCCCCAGGAGAAACTAGGAATTGACTCTACTTGAACTTACAAAATTAATTTGTCCTCCCAATGATGGTTCCCTGATTTGAGGCAAAAAGATCCATTCTTCAATTAACTGTGGATGTTAAACTTGCCTCAGAAGACCTCAATAACTCCAAAAGGTGAAATAAATTACAATCCACCCTAGGTAAACATGAGCTGTATTTATTAGAATCTTAACAATAAAGTTATACTAACAGGCAAATAAATTATATTTTTCCATGATGATTTTAGAAGAAAGCAAAATATGGTAAAGAAAAAATTTCAATTTCCCTCCAACCCATTCGGAAAAGGACAAAATCATCCAGAGAGCTTTGTGGGTTTCCTGTCGCTTTCCGTTCTGTTACCTTTTCAAATTTATCCTTCTGGCAGCTCTTCAAATCAATACCCCAAAGCATTAAAAAAAAAAAAAAAAAAAAAAGCTACAGGGACAAGCTGCAGAAGCTAGTGCCTTTAGTATCACTGAAATCCAATTTGAGGTTACCTTCATTCTATAGACATGAAATATGCTTTCTAGGAACTATGATTTGCCAGAATTTCTGCCCCTCTCTGTATAAGGCCACCCAGTTTCTAATGAGGCCAACAATCAAGTATTGTTAATGCCCCAAATGATTAAATGAAGAATACAGTTTTCCTTAGGAGAGCTATGTACAGAATTAGCCTTAAGAATAATAATAATAAGTAATAATAAGGCACTATCATTTTATGGTGGTGTACTATTTCATTTACTCCTCACAACAGCCCAGAGAGGTAGTGATCACTGAGGATACCAGAACTTACATAAAGCAGGCAAATGACAATGTTGGGATGGATATGCAAGTCTTCTGATTCTGATCCTTTCCCTACAATACCATCCTACCTAGTTCTTAGTGTTGAATGGCTATATGTCAATAAAGACCTATGTTGTTTATACCATCTGTCTCCTAAACATGTCAGAAATGCCTTACCTTCTATGATTAGGTCTTCAGCCTTCTGTTAGAAGGGATTATTCTCTATTAAAGTGCAATTGTAGCGAACTATAATTTTTTTTTCAAATCCTTGACCCAGTAATTCAATTCTTGAGAATGATTTAACTGAAGCAAACTGCTAAATACATGAGCCACGTGGTACAGAATGTTCTGTGATAACAAAAAGAAAGAGAAAACAAATTCTGGAAATAATCCAAATGCCCAGCAAGAGGGGAGTAAACTTTAGTATATCAAAGTCTAGAACAGTGGTTTTCAAACCATAGATTGCAATCCACAGGGAGTGATGAAAATATTGTAGTTGATCAAAACCAGCATTTTTTAATGAAAAAGGTAAAAAAAAAACAGAATGAAATGGAATAAAAAGGAATGGAAAATATCAGAGTGCATCACCTTTTGCGAGGGTTAAGAATGTCACATGAAACCTTATTTCTATGTAAATATGTATGTGTATATGTATGTTTGTGCACCTATGTATATTTACCAAGTACAATGTAAAATTTATTTCTTAGTGTGGAGCATAGAAAATTTTGAAGTGTACTGGCCTAGGTTATTATCCATTAATTAAAATTTACTTGCAAGAAATCCTGGAGAATGTTTACAATAACATTAAGGAGAACATAGGTCACAAAGTAGTACATATATTATGGTGGCAATTATAGAAAATCTGAATATATATAGATAAATCACAGAAGAAATGAGCAAAAAAGAAAACAGAAGTCCTAGGGATATTTCTGTGATTATTATCTCTCATTTTATCTTTCATTTATAATTTGAGACAACAGACCTATTCTATAATTAATTCTAGTTCAAATTTGCCTTGGACTCTGTCAGTAATTCTAATAAATAAATCAAAATGCACACCAAGCAAGCAAGGAACCAACCTTGTAAGGAAACTTACAAATGAAACTAGAAGACCAGCAACAAAAAAAAATGTGACTAGTAGATAGAACAAAACATTTTTCAGACCAAGAACTTGTTTCTGTTCATATATACATCTATGTTCACATGTAAACGGTGAGAGGGATAACATATTAAGCTATCTGTTCATTTACATCTTAGCATTAGTGTGTACCTGGTCCCTTCCAATAAAAGAATTAGTCTGTATCAAGAATAGATGAAACTGCTAAGGGTTACTAAAAAAGTGAAAACAAATTGTCAGAGGCATGAGAAGGTGCTGAGTTGTTTATCTTTAGCATCTTCTAGTACCTCTTTTCAGTTTACATTTTTTCTTCCTTGATTTTGCTTAACATTGGCTGTCCTTTGTAGAGAAATACCTTAAGTGATCAACATAAAGATCAATGGAAACTATCCAGTTAAGCTACTTCATAAAGCCACCTCAGTGAGTCTAGAATCACTTTGGATAAAGAGGCTAAACTCAGGGGCTGAATAGGGAAAGAAAAGGCAAAGGAGAAAGAAATAGGGGATGACAGGGCTGTAACCAGCATGAGTACAAACAGTTAAGAGAAAGTAGAACAATGAACTCCAAATTTCTTATTATCCCCTCTGCTACCATTCAACATAGTGAGAATAATCTATGCTTTAACATATTAAAAGGTGCAGATGTTTACCAAAATACCCAAGTAATTTTCATGGCCATTAAGGTGACTGCTACACCATAGGATCTGGATTGATCTTCCTTGCCAATCAATCAAATATTAATTTACCACCGATCTGTATAAAAGGTTATAATTTCTCACGCCTGGAGCAGCAGGAGGGTCTTCTGACCCCACACCTAGTTACTTCCTTCTGGTTTTCATCACTGATTGAGAAGATGTGATTGGTAAAAAGAGAGGATTTTTTTAAAGAGAGGATTTCCTAAATATTAATGCTAAACTAGGCGACTGCTACTAAGAGAAAGATGCTAAAGCAAATACAGCTAAATGGTCATTTGATTTTTTAATGTAGAAAATTTTCCAAGCATAAAACTGTGTAAGAAGTCAGAAAGGGAAAGACTGATAATGTTTTCATAGGAATTAAAAATGTCTATATAGCAAGTCACATTAGAAATAAGACTAAAAGGGGACACCCAGATGGCTCAGCAGTTAAGCACCTGCCTTCCACCCAGGGCGTGATCCTGGAGTCCCAGGATGGAGGCCCACATTGGGTAGTGATGCCTGGGTGGCTCAGCGGTTGGGTGTTTGCCTTTGGCTCAGGGCGTGATCCCGGATTCCCGGGATCCAGTCCCCACATCAGGCTCCTTACATGGAGCCTGCTTCTCCTCCCTCTGCCTGTGACTCTGCCTCTCTTTCTGTGTCTCTTATAAATGAATAAATTTTTAAAATCTTAAAAAAAAAAAGAAATAAGACTAAAAGGAAATAACTATGAAGAAGGTTTCCCATAGTTAAAAATTTTAAAGTTCAAATAAATCAAAATGATATATCAATAAAACTGTGCAGAGGACACTGACAAGAGAAAATACAATTGCCTTCTAAATTAAGAAGAGATGGGTATTAAGGTAAATAAAATGTATTCTGCTCATAAAATAAACAAAATTTAAAATTTGGTAACGGTTAGTATTAGCAGGAATCAAGCGAGTTAGTTACTTGAATTCACTGACAGTGTAGTTTGGTATATCCTTTCTAAACAGTAATTTTGCAGCAATCATGAAGAGTCTTAAAAATGTTATTACTTCTCATTCTAGAGATTCCACTTTAAGAAACATATCTTAATGAAGCATTTGGGGAACTATGTGCAAAGAATAATATGCAAGGATTTCAATAGTAAAATTTTAAATTATAGCAAAAATTGGAAATAACTCAAATATCCAACAAAAGGGGTGAAGTAAATGTTACATCCATTTAAATAAAAGTTACACAAAAATTAATGCTTTTGAAGAATTATAATGGCAATGGAAAACACAACATAACAGAGTAGTATAGTTATATAATCAAAAAATTTTACAGATGATATAAACTAGATTAAACGTATTCACATAATAACCAAAATATTAACATATTAATATTGGTAAAGAGTACATTTATCATGATGAGCACCAAATAATGTACAGAATTGTTCAATCATTATATTGTACACTTGAAACTATTATAACACTATGTTAACTATACTGAAATTAAAATTTTAAATTTAATTTTAAAATAATATTAAAATAAAAGAAGTACTACTCTTAAAAAAAATTAAAATAAACCCCCCCAGTTTCTCTTCATGTTGGAAAATTAAGACCTACCACTGCTCCCAGATCAGGGTTAGGAAAAAAAATTGAAGGAGGGTGGGAGCAAAACACTGAAAGTTATCCTGCAGATCCAAATGCTTCCCCAAAAGGTGAAGGAATGGACAAAGTATATTTGCCGTCTCTAAATTTTTCTAGACATTTACAAAATGTCCTTATAGCAGAGTGCAAACAGATTAAAAGTTATTCCTTCACTGAAAGCTAATATCAAAAGACGTTGAACAAACTTTTCCTAGATTCAACTTAATCTGTTGATTTTTAGGGGAAATTTTATTAGCTAATTTCTTAGGTGGAGCTGGGAGACATTCTGCACTTGAATTGAGGGACCAAAAGCCTAAAATCAAGATCAAGCTTTTCTATTACACCACTGAGCTTTTTGATCTAGGACGATTAACTACCAATGAATAAAGAGAAAATTACTCACGTTGGAGAAGGACATCAAGTCGTTTGGGGGAGCTAGGTGCCATGCAGAGCTCTCAATGGTAGAATCAAGGCTTTTATGTTCTCTATCTATCAAATGCCTGTGTAATCTACAGTTAAAAACTTCTAGGACAAAAGAAAGGGGAAATGAGTCTAGACTCCCATGTAATGAAAGTATCTCTAAATTATAAGTGTAATTTCCCCAATTAAGGAAGGATGCTAGAAAAGCCCAGTTTTATCAAGTGTTAAGTATACATACTCACATGATTTCAAAGTCCTTAATGTACTGTCCTCATTTACCAGGCAAGTGAATGGCACTAGTAAATGTCAACTATTGTTCTATTGTTCAGATCACATAATGTCCTTCTTTTCATAGATACCTTAAGTGGCCGACATAAAGATTAATGATACCTATAACAAGTTAAAACCACTTCCTGAAGGGAGCTCAGCTGGTCTGGAGCTACTTTGGGGAAGAAAAGGCTAAGCTGGGAAGGTTTAACTTCCTAGTTAAAATTGTAAGACATAGCAATATTTGGGAAAGCAGTTTAGTAATAAGATTTTGGTCTAAGATATACTACAGCTTTTAAGAATTTCAAAAGATGAAAACATCATTGAACTATTTGTCCATGTGGATTAGACACACACACACACACACCGGGAATGAAAGATAGAGTTCAGTTCACAAACAAGAACAACTGCCTCTTTAAAATTCTTTCCACTTACTTAAAATATGTAGCCTTTTTTTTGTGTGCGGAGAAATAATCTTGTCCTTGGACTAGGTCAACAGGTTATTTCCTCCCTGATTTTTATTTTAGCTAACTACATTCTTTCCATGCTTGAGTCTACTTTTGAATGAAATGATTTTAGTCTAAATGCTTAAGTGCTGATTTTCTAGACATGAAACTATACCTAAGGAATACATCATTAAAGACATCTGTCTAATAAACAAATAATTACTAACTCTGGGCAATCTACTATTTGAGTGGGAGGTCTTCTCGTGGGGATCTCTACCAAGGGAAATAGTTCTGATATTTAACAATAGTATTCTGAGAACAGCAATAACAAATCCAGGCACTTGGCTAAAAACAAGCAAATGAAAGTTATTGTTATTTTTCATGAACCTCTAATCTGTAGAAGTTGGTCCCTCTCAAAGTATCTCTAAAGTCACTATATCATTATGTCATTTGATTTCCACAATGTCTACGAGGTGGATCAGTTCAGGATTAACATCATCTCCAGTTTGTAAATGGAGATCAGGAAACACAAAAAAGCTAACTGGCCTGTATTAAGTAACACAGAAAGTTAATGTAAAACAGGAATCAACCCAAATCTCCTGGTTGCTAATTTAATTTGTTACATCACTAAGTGATTTGCTACATCACTTCACTTCCCCATCATCAGGGCCCATATTTTCTATATCTAAATGTCTTCAAGAAACACAAGAACACTGATTATTATTCCCCTAGATTTGCCTTTCTCCTTTGCTCAGAATAAGCAATTTCCAACCTCTAGCATATGTGGTAGTTTTCCAGCAAAGTTTTCCCATAGATGACCTAAAATTTTCAAAAGAGATATCTATTGCTACATGGAGGTGTGAGGAAGCTTCTGGTTTTGTTTTCCCATATCCCAGCTTGATCTATTAAATTTTGAACTCTGTGATTCCCTGAAGGTGTTTAAGATTCAGTGCTCAAATCCCAAATTTCTCAAGGGTCAGCAAGTCAAATTCATTTACACTTTGTCCCTGAGTTTCTTTCCTTTTTATTCCCTTTTTTATATGAAAAGCAATAAAGGAGTGACCCTTGCTTTTCACTCAGAGCCTCTTTGGTCTGTACTTTAATCACTTCTTATCTGGTGTCTTCACTTAGGTTATCATGCTGAAAATAAGTGCTACACAACTATTTACTTCTTGCTGGACAATTCCAGCAATTTCTACCAAGTCAGCTTGATGCCTACTAAGATTGGCAGTTATAAAATCCTGAGCCCAAATCTGCCACTACTTGGAAAGCAAATAAAGTCAGGGATGTGGGATTGCAAAAAAGACAAAGGAAAACTATTTGGGAAAACTATTTTGTATAAAACAAAGCTTGTGAACAACTAATGAATGTTGAGTGAACAAAACAAAGCTTTAGTTATAATCATATAATGGAAAATTCTTCAGTCATTAAAAGCAATGGTACAGATCTATATTTCCTGACATGAGATGCTCATGACATTTTATTGAACTGTATACAGTATAGTTCCATTCTTACCAGTATAGTTCCAAATAAAGGAAGTCTAAAATTGTTATTCTCTCTAAGCAGAGGGCTTACGGGCTATTTTCATTTTTTTAAAATTTATTTATACTTCCTAGTTCTTTTACAATGAATTTATTTTTCTTTCCTTATAATAGTGGAAAAGTCAAAGCCTATCTGTAAATTAACTAAAGGAAAGGTTAACAAAGCCATGGTCCTTCCTTTCCAATCCTTCAAACATGGGAAGAGTTACAGAGTAAAATTAACGTAAAAGAAAACATCACATGGGACCAAATAATAAATTATTCCTGGGGAGGAATTAAAAGTATGATACATGCTAATTAATACTCAAGGAAATTATAAATAAGTGAGCAGGGAGTTAATAGGCGCTTCTTCCCCATCTCCTCTGCAACTTATTTTCTTGGTTCTCTCCTTTTTAGCTTTAGTAAAAAATAGGTGGTTTAGTAGAGAGGTTTGGACTTGGAGCCAAAAGGCCTTGATTATCCTTTAGACTCTCTTAATTGGATAAGATTCACTACCTCAACAGGCTTCAGTTTCTTTATCAAGAATGTAGATAGTAATAACACCTAACTCATTATATTATTAACCTTGATGAAAACAGAAATGAATTTTGAAAATATTATTTGTACTCATTATATCCATTTTTTCACTCCTAATTTATTCTTTAATGCCCCCATAGTGACTATACTTAGTCAATACTGATCTTCTAAATGTCTAATCTAATGGGCTATCTTCAATACTATAATACTGGAGAACAGTGCAAGATTTGCATTTGACCACTTTCCCATCCTTTTTTAATTTCTAGGATGGCACTCTACCCTAGCCCTCCTACTCTTACCATTGTTGATTTTTCGTTACATTACATCAAACTTTGATGCCCCTGATTCCATCTTGTAGTTATCCTCCTCTTAATCCATGTACTCTTATTGGATAACTTTACTGCCAAGTTTAAATTGCCAATCTAGAAGCCAGTGACTGCCAAATCTCTAACCCAGCTATCTATATCTTTACCTGATGTCCTAAAAATACCTCAAACTTATAATGTACAAAGCTGACCTCATCATTTTCCCTCAACTCCAAAACACAAAGCCACTCAGTCTGTTACATTTTTCATACAACATAACAATCTGACCCAATTAAAAACCATGCAATCATTCTCAAAAAATCCATCAACCTTCAGATGAGAAAGAGCTTTCACATTAAGCCTCCTCATCCATACCACTGCCTTAATTTAGCCCTAATGTTTCTTTTCAGATGCCGTTCTCTTCCCATGACAATCCATCCACTCTCTGCATTACTGCCAGTTATTTTCCTTAAAACTAAGTCTGTTCACATCCTGCTCCTAACTAAAACATTTCACTGGCTCATTATCAGTACAGTTGTCTTTTCCTGGCCTTAGAGTCCTTTTCACAGCCTGATTACAACCCACACTCCAGTCAATATTACCTTAACTCACATACACAACCTTTGTGGACCAGGACTCCTCATTGGTCTCTAAATGCCTCAGGCTCTTTCATCACTTCATTCTCTTCATACTGCCTATAATTCCTTCCTCAACTTCTTCAACTGGAAAACTCATACCAATTGTTTAAGACTTTGCTGTAATGTGACTTTTTTCTGTGAAGCCATGCAAATTAAGTTCTTCTTCCTCACTGCTCCCATAACCCTCTGTTCTTACCTTCTTCGGCATTGCAAGTTAGGCTCTGAATTGGTAAGTAGAGGACACACACACACAAACACACAGACACACACAGCTATTCTAAATAGGTTTATTTAGCTAAATACAGAACTTAACAGAAGTGGCTCCACAGAGAAGGAGCACATGCCACTTATCCTTGAGCAGCTTATTCCTTGTTCATCATAAGCTGTCCAGCTGCCGCTGACCTCTCTCTTTAAGTAGAGTATACCCATATTTGAAAAAGAAGCTGAAATCTTGCTATACCACTACCCTTTGATACTTGGGCTTACTTTTCCATTCCAGTAGAATTTATACCAACAAGCTATGATCTTCCATTTTAGGAAATGTTAGCAAACAACAAGTCATTTTGGTTATTAAACCAAACTCAGGACCAGCATATGCATATCCTCACAGGAGAAAACTAAGACAGGGCACAATGTCCATGAATAATGTCTTTGCCTATACTTTTACAGACACAGAAAGTCTCTCTTCCTACACCAGTAACATAAAAGTTGCCAGCTTCGTATTATAATTTATATATTTACATTTCTATCTCTATCACTGGGCTGTGAAATTTCTGAAATCAAAGGTCATATATTATTCACATTTGGACACTCAGTGACAAGTCCAGCATTGGGCACCTAATACAACATTCAATATATTTTGTTGACTAAGCCAACCTAATACTCCCTTCAAAATCAGGCTCTCTGTAACTTCTGTCAGGTCTCACAATCTGTGATTTTAGGCTTCTATAATTTGGCAAAGGAGGTAGAAAAAGGTATTTCAAAGAAGTAATCTTGAGAAGCTAAAATTATAGGATACTCATGATATCTTTGCACAAATCTGACCTGGAATACCAGCTTTGGTGTCTACCCTGTGGGGAAAATAATCATAATACTGCCTGGACACCTGGAGTCACAATTATACCTGTGGGAAATTCAAGACCAAATGGCAAGCCAAAAGAAAGAAAGGGCCACTTTCCCGCTGCAGATGTCAGATGAAGATGTCTGGAGAAGGGTATTTCCAAAATGCTACGAGGAGGATGTTTGGGCCAGGTGAATAATTAGGCTGACCAGGCTGCCGGTTCTACACTCTACCCCTCCCTTCACAACATCCAAAATTTGTAGTGTCAGAAAAACTTCAGAGCTCTTTGTCAGACACATCTGATTCCCTGATTTCCAATTTGGATACTACCATTTACTAATCGTATAACCATGGGCAAACTGCCAAAACTCCATGAACTTCTGATTCCTCATTGGTAAAAAGGATTATTGTGAAGACATGAGGTAAAGTATATAACTGATCCCAATTCTCAGTTTATATTGAGCGACCTATCACTAGTAGCAAATAGGAAATAACTGAACTAGCAAGACTTACTGTTTGGGATGGGAAACACTGGATCAGACTTCAGACCAGGGTAATAAATTTAGCAACAACACTGACCCTGGGCTAGTCACATAACCATTCAAGTATATAGCTTCTTTAACTGTATTTTTAGGGAACTAGACTTGACTATTGAGATTTTTTTTCTAGTCATCACTAAGGTTCAAGATTCCATATACCTAGTTTTATGTTAAGGCTCCCATTTCACAAATAATGTTATTTTTAAACAATGAAACAACTGAGGCCAGAATGATTAAATGATCTCTCCAAGGTCAAATGGCTAATAAATTATAAATTACTGCGTACAAGATTTCATGCATAATTCTTAGATCTCAATCTTCTCATAAGAAGCATTGTGGCTGTATGGGTAGGGGGAAGTAGGTTTTTCTGCAAGGATAACCACCTTCTAAAAATGACAGTTGTTTTTAATTAATAGAGTTGGGGACGTCACCTTAAGGTAGACCCTTCTTTCTGCCAAGAATCACCCATGAGGCCACCTATAGCCTACAGACATAATTTTAAATGTAAATACCACGGTCCTCAAAAAGTTAAATAGAGAGCTACTCTATGACCCAGCAATTCCATTTGTAGGTATATACACAAAAGAAATGAAAGCAGGGACTCAAAAAGATGCTTATACATATATGTTCATAGCATCACTAGTCAAAATAGCCAAATAGTAGAAATAACTCAAAGCTTTACAAAAAAGATAAATGAATAAATGTGGTATATCCATACAATAGAGTATTATTTTGCCACAAAAAGGAAGTACTGGTACAGGCTAAAATATAGATGAGCCTCAAAAATACTATGCTAAGTAAAATAAGCCAGGCACAAAAGGTCACATACTATATGATTTCATTTATATGAAATATTGAGAATAAGCAAATCTATATAAACAGAAAGCAGATTGGTGGTTGCCAGGGGCCTGGGGCAGCATTATGTAGGGAATGGAAAGTGCTCAATGAATACACAGTTTTATTTGGGGATGCTGAAAATGTTTTAGCAATAAATAGAGGTGGTGTTTTACAAAGCTGTGAATGTATTAAATGCCATCTGATTTGATGATTTTTGAATGGTTTTATGTTATATGAATTACACCTTATTACTAAAAAATAGTACAGGCCCCCTGAGATTAGGAGAATGGACAGGAGGATCAAAGAAACCTGCTATTAGGAATCTAACATCCTTATAAAGACCTCAACCCAACCTTCAACTCCAAAGTTTAATGTTACTGCTAAAAGCCACTGATGTGGCTCTGATTGTGGTTAACTATCAGGAAAGAACCCCAAGGGTTAAAGGAAAAATTGTCTTTAACAGAGAGTAGGACCTCAGGGCTATTGCCCTGGCTCCACAGAAGGATCTCAGTTACTATTGGTGGCGATAGGGCTTCAATGTGGCTGATACCCAATGTCTCTGCATCCACCACCCGGGCACCAGGGGGAAGGTGGATGTGTACCCACTCAACCACAATTTCATTCATTCTATAATTATGTACTAAACAGCTCATCAGTACCAGGTATCATTCTATAATTTGAGTATGACAGAAAAATGATCCTTATTTTCACAGAACTTAAATAATACAGAATGAGATACATGAAAGACAAGAATAGAAATTCAGACAAGATCACAACTAGAAGAAAAGAAGGCAAAGTAATACAGAGGTGAGTACATTGGAGGAGAGGTGCAGCAGAAGAAAAAGTAGGCAAGAAAACATTTTTGAAGAGGCGATATCCGGGATGAGAGATACCTAGATCTTCAGACTGAGGGCTGGGTAGGGGAGATAACTAGATCTTCAGAGTGAGGGCTGGGTAGGGGAGTTCATATCACAGCACAGCAGAAATTAGCTTCACCAATATGGATACTTTAGCTCACAAACTAACTCCTTACAAAGCTAACTTCTATATCTGCATACAGTGGACACTTGACAAATATTGTTAAAGACCACAATGAGGGGGCACCTGGATGGGTCAGTGGCTGAGCCTCTGTCTTTGGCTAGGTTATGATCCCAGGGTCCTGGGAGCAAGTCTTGCATTGGGCTCCCCACAGGGAGCCTACTTCTCCCTCCACCTATGTCTCTGCCTCTCTCTGTGTGTCTTTCATGAATGAATAAATAAAATCTTTAAAAAAAAATCACAATGAGAGGGAAAAGTTAAATGGCAATCAAAAGTCTTACTACAGGGGTATAGGAGAGTGGGGGGGGGGGTGTTTTGTTTTCAATTTTGTCTATAGGAAGCAAATCGTCTTCTACTACTCAGATAAAATTTCTGACAAGACTCAGAATTAAACAAATGTATTATACTTGTTGTATTGACCAAATAGTTGGGAGCAAAAATTCAGTCATTTTTAAACTTCTATGGTAAACAGAAGCACAATAGGGAGGAAAAAAAAAAAAAACCTGAACCAGGAATTATGAGACCTTTGATCTGCTCCCAAATTTGTCCTAACATTCTATACAAACACAGGAAAGTCACTTTAATGTCCTCTATATTTGTACTTCAATGTCCTCCATATTTGCACTTCAGTGTCCTCTATATAGGGGGAAGTTTGGACTATATAATCTCTGAGGTCTTTTTCTGGTATGTGGTATATATAGGGGCAGAGAAGAGTAGGAATCAAAGGCAAAGATACAGTGCAGATGTGGGTCAGATATGGGGATTCATCCATGGGGGTGACTTTCTCCATTCTTATATCTACCCTGGTGCTTTTCAGATTTACCTCCTTTTCTGATATCTTTCCCTCTCTCCCTTTACTTACCAGAATATTTTTGACTCCTATGTGATAAATAAAATAGGATTTGATAAATAAAATAGGATATAGGGGGGAAAACGACATCAATTTCTTTTTTTTCTCTCTCTGGAAAATAAATCCCACTTATGAGCAAATTAGCTTTAAACATTACCTCCCTGAATTTGGGAAGATAGAATAAATGGACTTTTTTTTTAATGGCACCACAACAATCCAATTCTACTCTTTAAAAATGACACAAGCATGCATTTGTCCATTCAATTTGATAATAGAAGGAAGAATTTTCCTATATATTAAGGAGTAGGAGAATATAATAAGTCTAGCTTGGTACAAATAATGTTTGAAACAGTGTTGTTCTCCTTCCTATAAATACAGATTATAAATCTTATTAATCAGACTTCATTTCCTCCTTTTGTGAATGTAAGATTTTAATTGTTCTAATCTGTTCCCTGTTGATTTCTTGCTACAATTTTACACAGCAGCAGGTCACCTCTTCCCTTTCTAGAAATACATTAGCACAGTGCCATAGTCCTAAATAATATATTTTTTAATTGAGTGAGAAAAAAATAGGAAATCAACTCTGAAGTTCAGGGACCTAAAAATAGTCTTCCCTGAAAGGATACACATTTACTCCTTGGAAGCTAATGCTAATTAGCTTTGCCTTCACAACTAAGAAACAAAATCTCAAGATTCCATTTTTTTTTTCAAGATTCCATTTTTAAGAATCCTTAATCTACAATCAATGTATTAATTTAAGACAACAATTTATACCTAAAATCAAAAAAATTAAAAGAAAAATTTTTACTTCTTGGCCACTGAAAGTCAATAACTAATATATGCTTATATAACTATAAAGGATAATTTTCTATAATGTGGTACATATGAAAAAATGCATTGCCTGATATTCAAAGAATCTTAACTTGAGTTCCTATTCAGCTGATAACTACGTGATTCTGAATATATTATTTAGTTCCTTTGGGTCTCATTTTTCTCATCTGTAAATAGTTGTAAAATAGTTGAGGATCCTCTCAGTAAAACCATTTTATGATCCTATAAATCTTTAAATACCTTTTAATAAAAAATATATACTTTGCATGTGTTTTATTTAAAATGTGGAGGTAATATAAAGCTGTGCTGTACAACACATTAGCCACACCAGTCAGATAATGGCTATCTTAAATTTAAATAATTAAAAATAAAATAAAACAAATTCAGTGCCTCAGGTACAGGAGCCACATTTCAAATACTCAAAAACCTGTAAGTGTCCAGGTGTTATTATAAAAGACAGCAAAAATTTAAAAATATTTTCATCATCACAGTAAGTCCTATTGGACAGCTAGTAGGAAGAGACAGAAAAAGCACTGGGTTGTATTATCTTTTTGGAACCCTAAAAGAAATGTTTCCTTAGTTATTATAAACTTGTGTTTATTAAGACCTTTGGCTGCAAGAAGCAGAAGCTCACTTGAGCTAACTCTAGCAACAGATATTTAAGAATAAATGTATATGCTCACCTAAACAAAGATACAAATATAGCCACTTCCCTTAATCAGGAAGGATTCTAAATGACAAGTAGAAAATTGTTAGATTTCAAAGAAGCCAAAAGTATTTGTGGCTGATAAAATTGATTATATAAGGAAAGTAGGAAAAAGCAAAAAGTTAAGTTGAAAGGTATGTTTGAACTCATAATCATAAAAATAAATATTTTTCTCAGACCTGTCAGTATTGAGAGTGACTCAATGAAAGTAGAAGCGCTTTTACCCTCTTTGGTCTCATGTGTACTCAGACTTCTATCTCTAGTACTCTTCTCTACTATATTACCAAGGCCTACCAAAGTAATTGATTTCTATGGCTTAGGAAGAGCAAACTTACAATGGGTTTAGAAATCCATTGTTTCCAAAAAGTAAGGATTGCTTCCAAGAATTCCAGAGGACAAAAGAGCCAATTTAGAGGGCTTTCACTAATCAAGTTGTATCTCTTTGAGCAAGTAATAATAAATTGAAACAAGCTGAATGTATGAAAGGCCATAAGCCCATAATGATATGCAGAAGAGAAAAATTAATGTAAAGAGTACCTAAATTTGGTGATACAAATCTAGAGTGAATAAAATAGATAGCTGAACATCCACTAATTTTAACAAGTAGGAAAGAAATAATACATAGAGATGTTTTTCTTCTGGTAAGCATATGTGTCTACAAATCATATAGGTACCAGCTTCATTTCATGTCAGCAGGAAAGAGCAAACTAACAAATATGAGCCAAAGAGCATTAGAAAAAGTAATATCTATGCACAAATGGGAAGAACAAATCCACATGGTTCACTATGATGACCAAGTAGAATAAAAGTCCTGAAGTTGATTAGCTCTGACAACAGTATACGTTCCAAGATGATCAATTAGCCCAGTGTTCTAAAGAAACAACAAAAAAAAAATGACACATAATCACAACTTTACCTCCCAGGGAATGAAACCTGTAATTATACTAAGTATACTAATTATAATAAATTATAACAAGAAATACATATTTTATATCAAATAATCATGTCAATATGGCAAGTTATAAACTTCATGCTAGGGAACCCTGGGTGGCGCAGCGGTTTAGCGCCTGCCTTTGGCCCAGGGCACAATCCTGGAGACCCGGGATCGAATCCCACATCGGGCTCCCGGTGCATGGAGCCTGATTCTCCCTCTGCCTATGTCTCTGCCTCTCTCTCTCTCTCTGTGTGACTATCATAAATAAATAAAAATTAAAAAAAAATTAAAAAAAAAATAAAATAATAAACTTCATGCTATATAAAAAAAAGAACAGGTCAAAAAGGAATCAAAGTTTTATTTCTTCCTTGCTGATTTGGATGCTTTTACTTCCTTTTGTGGTCTGATGGGCTGTGGCTAGAATTTCCAGTACTATGTTTAATAATAATAATGGTAAGAGTGGAAATTCCTGTCTTGTTCCTGATGGCAGATGAAAAGCTCTCAGCCTTTCCCCATTGGGAATGATATTAGCTGTGTATATTTTTCATATATGGCCTTTATTATGTTGAGTTATGTTCCCTCTAAACCTACTTTGTTGAGAGTTTTTATCATGAATAGATGTTGCACTTTGTCAAATGCTTTTTCTGTACCTACTAAAACAAGCATAGGGTTCTTACCCTTTTTTTTTTCTTTATTCATGAGAGACACAGAGAGAGAGGCAGAGACATAGGCAGAAGAAGAAGCCTGCTTCTTCTGCCAGAGGGAGCCTGATGCAGGACTCAATCCCAGGACCCCGTGATCATGCCCTGAGCTGAAGTCAGATGCTCAACCAATGAGCCACCCAGGCATCCCATTTCTTATCCTTTCTTTTATCAGTGTGGTATATCAGGTTGATTATTTGTGAATACTGAACCATCTGCAACTCAGGAATAAATCCCACTTGATTAGGGTGAATGATTTTAATGATTTGTTGGATTCTGTTTACTAGCATTTTATTGAGAATTTTTGCATCCATGTGCATCAGGGATATTGGCTGGTGGTTCTCTTTTTTGGTGGAGTCTTTCTATGGTTTTGTATGATTCATAAAAGGAGTTTAGAAGTTTTACTTCCTTTTCTATTTCTATAGTTTGAAAAGAGTACATATTAACATGTCTTTAAATTAGAATTTGCCTGCCTGTGACACTATCTCACCCTGGACTTTTGTTTGTTGGAAGTATTTTTATTAGTGATTCAATTTCTTTGCTGGTTATCGGTCTGTTCAAGTTGTCTACTTCTTCCTGCTTCAGTTTTGGTAGTTTATATGCTGGGAATTCTTCCCTTTCTTCCAGGTTGTCCAATTTGTTGGCATATAGTTTTTGGTAATATTCTCTTATAACTGTTTGTATTTCTGTGGTGTAAGGCATCCATATTGACAAGGAAGAAGTAAAACTTTCACTATTTGCAGATGACATGATAGTCTATACAGAAAACCTGAAGGATTCCACCAAAAAAGAACTGCTAGAATTGATATAAGAATTCAGTAGAGTTGCAGGATACGAAATAAACCTAGAAAGAAATCTATTGCATTTATATACACCAATAATGAAGCAACAGAAAGAGAAATTAAGGAATCAATCTTATTTACAATTTCACCAAAAACAGTAAGATATCCAGTAATAAACCTAACCAACGAGATTAAAGATCAGTATTCTGATAATTATAAAACACTGGTGAAAGAAAAAGAAACTAAAGGTGACACAAAGAAATGAAAAGACATTCCACACTCATGAGGTAGAAGAACAAATATTGTTAAAATGTCTATATTACCCAAAGCAATCTACACATTTAATACAATTCTTATCAAAATAACAACAGCATTTTTCATAGAACTAGAACAAACAATCCTAAAATTTGTTTGGAACCACCAAAGACCCTGAATAGCCAGAACAACCTTGAAAAAGAAAAGCAAAGCTGGAAGTATCACAATTCAGACTTCAAGTTATATTACAAAGCTATAGTGATCAAAACAGTGTGGTACTTGCACAAAAACAAACACACAGATCAATAGAACCGAATAAAAAAACCCATAAATAAACCCACAACTATATGGTCAATTAACCTTTGACAAAGAAGGAAAGAACATCCAATAGGGGGAAAAGAAAAATAGTCTCCTCAAGAAATGGTGTTGGGAAAACTAGAAAGCAACATGGAAAAGAATGAAACTGGATCACTTTCTAAAACTAACTACAAAAGTAAATTCAAATTGGCTTAAAGACCTAAATGTGAGACTTGAAATCATAAAAATCCTACCAGTAGTAACCTCTTAACACTGGCTGTAGCAACTTCTTTTGAGATATGTCTTCTGAGGCAAAGGAGACAAAAGCAAAAATAAAACTATTGGGACTTCATCAAAATTAAATGCTTCTGCAGAGCAAAAGAAAAAGTTAACAAAACTGAAGGGTAACCATGGAATAGGAGAAAATATTTGCAAATGACTTCTGATAAAGGATTGGTACCCAAAATATATAAAGAACTTATAAAACTCAACAACCCAAAAAATGAATAATCCAATTTAAAAACAGAAGACATGAGTAAACATTTTTCCAAAGAAGACATACAGATGGCAAACAGACACATGAAAAAATGGTCAGCATCACTTATCATCAGGGAAATACAAATCAAAACTACAATGAGATATCACCAATACCTGCCAGAACAGCTAAAATTAACAACACAGGAAACAACAGGTGTTGGCAAGGATGCAGAGAAAGGGGAACCCTCTTGCACTATTGGTGGGAATGCAAATTAGTGCAGCCACTGTGGAAACTGTATAGTTTCCTCAAAAAGTTAAAAATAGAACTACCCTTTAATCCAGCAATTGCTCTACTAGGTATTCACCTAAAAAATACAAAAATACTAATTCAAAGGGATAAATGCATACTAACATTTATAGCAGCATTATCAACAATAGCCAAATTATGGAAACAGCCCATGTCCATTGACTGATGAATAGATAAAGAAGATGTGTTCCATACAATGGAAAATTACTCAGCTATAAAAAATAATGAAATCTTGCTTATGCAATGACATGGATGCAGCTAAAGAGTATTAAATGAAATAAGTCATCAGAGAAGACAAATACCATATGATTTCACTCATCTTTGGAATATAAGAAACAGAACAAATGAGAAAAAGCGGGGAGAGAGAGAGGTAAACCAAGAAACAATCTCTTAACTATAGAGAACAAACTGATGGTTACCAGAAGGGAGGAGTGTGCGAGGATGGGCTAAATAGGTGATGGGGGTTAAAGAGTACACTTGTTGCAATGAGCACCAGGTGTTGTATGGAAGTGTTGAATCACTATATTGTACACCAAAACTAATATTACACTGTATGTAACTTAAATTTAAATTAAAAAAAGAAAGAATTGAAAAAATGAAGCAAGTCTCAAAAAATCAAAATCTGCAGGAAAAGCAAAGATAAGATCCAATTCATTTAAAACACAAACCTGTGCCTCAGCTTATCTGAGATAACATGTTTTAATGTTTATACTGGTAAGATTACAAAAAACAACTTGAAGAAGATATAAAAATTTATCTTGATTGAACATTTGAAACCCTAAAAAATTGTAATTGTCAGAAACAGTAAAAAGAGAAACCAAAAAATAAAAACAAAATTAATTAGAAGTTATTAGTATTTTTTCTAATTGTTCTTGATAAAGAGGCATTAAGAAGATCTGTAATCATTATATCATGTATGTTTCTAACTGCTGTTTCAGGAATTTGAAGTAAAGAATCAACTACAGTAAATTTATAACTGCAGTTTAAGTTGTTTGAAGGGCTTTAATCAAAATGTGTAATCAGTATCTAAATTCATTCAACAAAAATAGTTTCTTATATAACTAAGAGAATAACTAAGCATTAAACAAAATATAAAGAATAATGGTAGTTCCTTCCCGTGCTCAAATATCCCTTGTATTCTTCTATCTCCTCTAATCTCTACACGTTTGTATCTGTTTCATTCCTTCAAACTGGCTTTCTCTGCCTTTCAGTAAATAAGGTAGAGAAAAGATGGCTCTCCACTTGATCTTAGCCAAAAGGCCGAGAAGCAATAAAAGATGGCTCTCCAGAACCCATGCTCCTATGCTAGAGTTCCAGAACATAGAGAAACTCATTCTCTCTCTCTCTTTTTAAGATTTTATTATTTATTAAACAGAGAAATAGAACCAAAGAGCACAAGTGAGGGAATGGCAGAGGTTCTTTCCTAGAAACCTGGGATCATGATCTGAGCTGAAGGCAGATGGGTAACTGACTGAGCCACCGAGGTGCCCTAGAGAAACTTATTTTCTCACTAATTAGTGTCTGAAAAAAAGAATAAAATAAATAAATAAAAACTTAAAAAAAAAGAAAAAGAAAACAGAAAATTTTTGAGAACTGTCAACCCTCTTGAGCCATCTTTTACCTCAAAATCCTTTGAGGACTTCTGATATCTGACTTCTTTAATTCTAGAGATCATATCTGACTCTGACCAAACTTCTCATCCCTATTGCAAACTCTAAGAAGTGTTAATAAATTTCCAACGGCCTTGCTATGTGCCTAAAAGGGCAACTTAGTTTAAATAAGAACAGAAAAATCAGCAAATGTCTCAATAATTGAACCTCCAAAAGCTAGATTATGAAGACAGAAATCCCAAATGCCTTTGTCTAACCAATTCACATAATTAAATTGATAGTTTAATAAAATCTACCAGAAGAAAACAATGATTAAATATAAATAAAAAGCATAAATGACAGATTCTGACTTCATTGATGCCATTTTTCCCATTTTCACAAAAATAATAGCAGTTATAAACCATTATGGAGTTTCACTTCTATGCTTTCAGACTACATGACAGTTTTATATCCAAATTTACTTCCTTTGCAAATTTTTTAAAATAATTAAGCTTCCTAAAGGTAACCGAGGTAAAAGAGAGCAGAAAACTATTTTTTTCTTATTGTTTATTCCTTAATTGCATGTAATGAGGCAAAACCAAAACAGTGCACCTTGAAATGTGTTTTTTAATGAGGCCTTTCCATGGCTATAGTACTAAAGCTTTTGTTGTTATTACTTGGTATTGCTTTGTGGCTAATACTTGACAACCACAGAAACTTCCTTAATCAAAATAGACCTGATGGTCATTAATAGTATCTTTTGCAAATTAAAACTTGAGTTAGGACAGCCAGGCTTCTAGATAATGTATTAGAAAATGTTCATTTTAGAGGTGCTTGGGTAGCTCAGTCAGTTAAGCACCCAACTCTTGATTTCAGCTCAGGTCATGATCTCAGGATTGTGAGGTGGAGCCCCGTGTCAGGCTCCCTGCTGGACATGGAACCTGGTGAAGATTCTCTCTCTCCCTCTCCCTCTACCCCTTCCCCCCCAAAAAAGAAAATGTTCATTCTATACAGTAATCATCTCACTAAATCATATAAGTTAATAGGCACTTGAAAAATGTCAGTCTGAAAACAAGCTACTAATTTAATATTTAACATATATTTTGCATTTTCAAAAAGGTATGTAGTAACTGATTTTTATTATGTAATAAAATCTTCATTTAATTCTTTTTTGAAGGCCTTTGTTAGCATTATACCACATAACATTCATTCAGTTGGTATCTGGTTTTTTGTTGACACATTTGCCATAGTTAGAGATGGCATGTGAAAGTAACAAAAAAAGGGTCAATTACAGTATAGTGCTAAAACTGACTTATGTAGGCTTGTGAGTGCCAATTGCTACATTGTTAGGAATTCTGTAAGCTACTTGTTAAATAACAACCATTAGTAAGAGTTAAAGTATGTAAATATTCAACAAAGTAAGAATAGAAGAGAACTTCCTAACTTAAAAAGGGCATCTGTAAAAATTCTACAACTAGCATCATACCTAATAATGAAAGACTGAAGCTTTTCCCTCAAGATCAAAAACAACACAAGGATGTTTGCTCCAGCCACCTCTATTCTATTGTACAATTGCTTTGGTTCTAATCAGAAGGTATAATTACACTGTACAAAGATGGCTGCCTAGATAATTCTAACTAGGGCAATTGGGCAAGAAAAAGAAATAAAAGGACACAAGTTGATAAGGAAGCAAAACTACCTCCATTTGCAGATGACAAGATATGGTATTCCTGTCCTAGGAATAGGAAAACACATGCATGTGCACACATACATACAACACACACACATACAAGGAAAACACATGCATGTGCACACATACATACAACACACACACATACCAAGGAAAACACATGCATGTGCACACATACATACAACACACACACACTATTTAGAACTAATAAACAAGTTATGCAAAATTGCAGGATACAAGTTATATGTGAAACTCAATTGGATTTGGACACACTAAGCAATGAATAATTCTAAAATTAAGAAAAATTCACATATATAACAGCATCAAAAACAATAAAATACTTAAAAGAAAAAAAAAAGGCAAACTGCCACATGCAGTGCCTCATTTGAATGTGACTAGAGTCTCTGAAGTTTGACTACCCTACATTCTCTTACAAATAGATCTTGAGAGCTTGTTTGGAGGTTCTAGCAGGGGAGCACAGCTATTCCTGTACCCTTAACTGAAGAATGGCCCTCCTCTATTAGGGAAGGTCTTCCTCTTTGACAGAGCCAGCACTCAGCTTCCAGAGGTTTGTACATGGAGCAATGAGGGAGGATGGGACACTCACCTAGCCAGCCAGAACAGCCAAATCAACCCTGGCAATCATTGGGGTTGCAGCCAGGTCATCCTCACATTCAAAAAAAAATGAAATGCTTATGAATACATATAACAAAAGAAGTGTAAGGGCAAATATATCCACCAAAACATGGTAGAGAGAATGAAAGACCTAAGTGAATGTAAGGATATTCTGTGTTCATAGTTTGGAAGACTTAATATTATTAAGATAACACTACCCAAACTGATCTACAATTTTAACATCATCCCTAATCAAAACCTATACAGTAAAAAATCAACTTTATCCAAAAAGAAGTCATCTGTTCTGGTCTTTACCCTCAACTAGTAGAAGATAATGTCTAGGCCCTTGCAATGCCCTGCCTGATAGGAGTATTTCTGTTCCCTAGGGCTTTAACCATTGGCTTTAACACTGTGGTTTAGGATAGGAGCTTTGGGGCTTTGGGATATACCATTTCAGTTCCAATCTCCATAGGAAATGAAGATTAAAGGTGTATCCTAAATCTCCAGGAGAGATGAAGATGAAAGTTCAGCTATGTGGGCAGTATGTGATAGAGCCCCAACAAAATCTCTGGACACCAAAGCCTCAGATTGGGAATTTTGAGGGTTTCACATATCATAGCTGGGAGGAGATAATGCTATCCAGGACTCCACAAGGAAAAGGCAACCAGAAGCCTCATGTTTGGATCCCTCTCAGACTTCACTTTATGTACCTCTTCCTTTGGGTGCTTCTAATTTGCATCCTGCCCTACAATCTAAGTGTAATCATTAACTATAGCACTTTCCTGTATTCTGTGAGTTGTTCTAATGAATTATCAAACCTGAGGGTGGTTGTAAGAACCCTCAAATATGTAGCCAGCTGGTTTAATGTTCCTGAGGCTGTTTATATGTATTTTATACGTATACTGGATTTATTATATTTTGATGTGATAATGAGCAAGTCTTCCCATGTTCAAAGATTCACACTGAAATTGACGATAGTGAGAGTATGTATACCACAGAAATCAGCAAACGCTAAAAATCTGGGCTTAATTTATTGTTTTCTTGATAGTGAAACAACTAATAGCACAGATTAAGTATAAAAGTCTATTATGTCTACGGTCATTACATTGTGAATAGAAGAAGTTTAGGAAATATCCTGCCACACTTGACGGGATGAGCATTGGGTGTTATTCTGTATGTTGGTAAATTGAACACCAATAAAAATTAATTTATTAAAAAAAAAGGAAATATCCTGCCAATATTTGAAAATTAGCCAATTAAGCAAAGAAATCACTGACATCATTGACAAAAGAGTAAATTCCAGCACATGTTCTCACTGTTTGATTTTCTTTTTTTTTTTTTTTACTGTTTGATTTTCTTATCACTCATTATTGTAAATGAAAATATTAACCAACATTCATGTCAGAACAACACTCATCCATCAAATGCAACCACAGCGTGGCTACAGATACAAGAATTTGGAAGAAAATCAATGACAACATTCTCCAAGAATCAATTAACTGTATGGAATTTATAATAAAGAGTATTATATATCTTATTATTAAATATAAATTGGATGCTACATATCTTTATGCCAATAAAATATATAATAAGCTTGTGTACATATGTATATGTACTTTTTTTGGAGACCAAATCATTATTCATTTATCAGCACACAACTGGTTTTAGTGTTATTTTACTCAAGGAAACAGGTCCAGCATTTGACAAACAATTGCACAGTTAGTCTAACTGTACAATTGGCTTTAATAATTTCTAGACATTGAAACTATGTTGACAAGTAAAATATTCCCTCCTTAAACCTCCAAGGTCTCCATCTTTTCCCAAAAAAATATATGGGATGTTCTGTGATGACTCCAGCCTATCATATACAGACAGACTATAGGGTTTATTTGGGCTTTTTAAAGATGTACACTTGGCATGTGACACTCCAAAAGACCACACATCCACTGCACAAACCCAAGATAAGTGAATCATAAATATCCTAGGGCATTTCTGAAATCTCTTAACACACTTTTCTCAGCACTCACTATAACACTATTCCTCCCAACTCAAAACTCTTGGCTCTATGGCCTAATTCTAATGTTGACCTTATGCCTTGAAATGGAATTTATCTTGATTTCCATGGCAGTTGACTCAATTCTCCATAGTCTATCTGAGCATGGCTTTCCCGTTCTAGAATTAATACCTGACTGCTTCTCCAAAATTCTAGACACTGACTTGAATGTAGTAAAATGGGCTCCTATTTTCACATCTGGTGCATTTGCAGCTTTCCCTGGGGTTTCTCTCTTTTCTCCCAGCCACAATTTCTTTGATCATTTTTAAAAGGATTCAGAAAACTGCCTCTCACTCTGTTCTTATGTAACTCCCTGCTATCCCAACCTAGAATGCCATCATTTGTCTATTTTGGTTTTCAAAGCAAAGTTTAGCATTTTGTTAAGTATGAAAAATCAGTGCACTCTGAAATTATCCATTCTTTGCTTTCTCTCCTACTTAAATAAAGAGGAAACATATTTCTTTCTCTTGAAGTTTATAAACTATTTCTTATTTTTCTATTCCTATACTCCTAGGTGTCTTTTTATGCCATTCCTTGACTATATCTAACTCTTGCACTTCTTTGAAACAATGTGACACTATTTTATGTAGTACATTTCTCCCAAGGATTTCAGATTATATTTTCATTAATACAATATTTACTTTTGCTGTTTCTTCAGCAGAGAATAGTACAACTTGTCCCTAAAGAAGAGGAATACACTTAAAAAAAGAAAAACCAATAAGGAAAAAGTACATTTTTGTTTTGTTGAAATCATAAAACTTTCAAGGAACAGAGATTATTAGTAATTCTGTAAAAAATTAAAGAGGACTAGAAATAGGGAAGAGGAAAAAATAAAGTCCCCAGAAAAGAGAAAAAGCTTGCATTTCTTGTTTTTTTACCCAACAAGCAAATAAAAGACTGTTTTAATACATTCACTTGATGACCTTTAAAAGCATCCATCTTCATGTATGGCATTAGAAGCACATAATGAGATTACTAGTTAGAGATTGTTATGAGAATAGGTCAAGTTAGTCACAAGCATATTTTCATTTTGGTTCACTATATTATTTGCCACAGCACTTTACAAGGCAATGTGTACTGATTTCAAGGAAATGCAACAGTGAGAATACTCCCTTGACCTTTCATCTCATTTTCTGCCTCATCTGGAGCATGATCTATATTAGAGTTAGGCATTTGAGTAAACCAAAGGTCTTTTGGAATGGCCAAGAGAGAGGAAACTGAAACCCATCACAATTTCCAGAATTTTCAGAAGATCTTTAAGACAGTCTTCTAGTACAGGAAGAGTAGGATATGCCTCAAAATCAACCTATTCATCCAGGGTCATTTAAATGCTACATCATTAGTGTCACTTAAATGACACTAATGATGGCTGCTAAAGTGATCTTTCCTTCATTAGAACACATCTATAGCATTCTTCTGGCACTTTAAACCATAGGCATTGAAGGCTTAAACTATTTGGGTGAGTGGAAGGTCCCAAGCCAATTGATTCTACTCAGCCAACCTGGACTAGTCCATAGGAAACTACTGGAACTGTGCTGCCCCAGCACAAAATAAAGGTTTGGGACCTCTAGCATTCATCCAAACAATTAGGATATCTGGTAGTCGTAAGTACCCATAAATTTTTAAAAACTTCTAAGGAAGACCTGGGAATGAAAAGTGGTAGAGTAGAGGCTACCATTTCTTCTCATGATTCTTGCCTCCTATTCAATATTTGTGACTGTGACTTGAATTACTTTGACATACATTAAAAAAAAAAAAAAAACAAAAATCTCTCCAGGGTATTCTAAAGGAGAAACAGATTTGGAAACTATTTTGAAGGATGTGATTGTTTCCTCCCAATCCTGGGATGCTGCTAGTATGTTTTTATTTTTATTTTGATGAGAAACATGGTTTTTGTACTGTTGTAGAAAATACCCAATTGTCCCTTAGGTTTTCCATTTCACAAAGCTGAATCCATATACCCCTGGCAGTTCCACATGTGTCCTACAATTCCTCTGAGAAGTCGAGGGTAGGGAGGGACATGTGCTGCACTGATGTTTACCACATATGGCTGTTGGTCACAAGTCTTCATCTACTGAAGTTTTACTAAAAGTAGAAATAGTGGGGATCCCTGGGTGGCGCAGCGGTTTGGCGCCTGCCTTTGGCCCAGGGCGCGATCCTGGAGACCCGGGATCAAATCCCACATCAGGCTCCCGGTGCATGGAGCCTGCTTCTCCCTCCGCCTGTGTCTCTGCCTCTCTCTCTCTCTCTCTGTGACTATCATAAATTTAAAAAAAAAAAAAAAGTAGAAATAGTGTCTTTTCTTTTATCTCTATCTCCAGTCTAAATAAGGGATGCCATGTAATTTCTAATCCTCAATTCCTGGATGAATTAATGAATAATATAAGATATAAAATAGCAGTGATTGCTCATTGTATCTCTTTACCTACTCCACAGAACCTAATATAATTAATTTATTGCTTGTTTAAGAACTATAAAATACAGGTAAAGGGTAATCATTATTTTATGTGTTTGAAAAAGAAGTGCTTTGAAAATGAGAGGACCTAATCAGATCAGAGGTTTTTAAAATTTGTTTTAATTACAGACTCCTTCAGAATCTGACGAATGCTATAAGGCTCCCCACCTTCACAGACTCCAAAACCTCCAATGTATACATATATTTTGAGGGGGTTTGTAAATTAAGTCGCCTCAAAACCACCATGGACTCCAGGCTAAAAACCACTAGATCAGCTCATCTCATAGAACTTCTACCTCTATCAAGATAAATAATCCTGAAGAAGGGCCAAGCCTACCAATATCAAGTCCTAAAAGAAACCCAGAGACTCAACCAATAGAAACGTGAAAGGCAGTCGCTTCTAAGACAAAAACTTGCCCTGGCAAAGTGTGGGACTCTCTGGAGGTAAGTGTCTCTCTGCAAAGAGGTTTATTTATGTCCCCAGACCTAGATCAGCTGTTTGTGCAAGGCTGGTAGAGGGGAAGCATGTTTGCCTCAGGAGTTTATTGCAGGCAAATTATCTCTGGAAAATACTGCTAGGGAAAGTGCTGACCAAACAACATCTATATTTACACAGTTAGATATTCATTAAAGCAGAAAATGCCCACTAAATTTAGAGAACTGCTAAGTGCCAGATTCAAGAACAGACCAGTGCAGAAAAGTTGCCTCAAATTTGTACCGAGAGTGTGCCAGGGATAAGTTGGGTTCCATGGCAATAACTTTTCCCAGGTGACCCTGACTATAAGAATGTCAAGTGTACCTCACAGGAAGCAAATTTTGTTTTTTCCTAAGGGAACATGATGAGGTCAGATGGTGGGATTTGATCCAGAACAGTAGCAATTATGTCTAAATTATGTCTAAACGAGTTCACTCTTAATATTCCAATGCACCCAATGAGAATATTACAGTCTGTATTATTTTGACATAAAATGTGACCAAATGGCATTCACAAGCCCCCTCTGTGAAATAGGAAATAGTTTTCTGTGCACGAATTGTAGGGGAACTTAGATTGAAGAGTATGCTGAGAAAAGGGGATAGAATAATCTCCATTCTTATATAAGAGACAAGGCCCAGGGAGGTAGGTAACTTTCCCAATATCATAAAATTAAGTGAGAAGTTCCTAATTCCAAATCCATGAAATTCTTGCTATTCACATTATGATTGACAGTGCAGGAGCAGCAGCATTTGGGAGCTTGTTGGAAATGCAGAATTTTAAGCCCCAAGCCAGACTTGCTGAAGCTTAATCAACACCCTAATAAGAGCCACAAAGGTGTGTATACACGTATATAATGTATATGCTTAAGAAGCATTGCACCAGACAATGTGACCTTCTCAATATGGTCATGTTCTTATCATAATAACAGTTTGGGAGACAGGATCAAGGAAAGAATATTTAGTTGAGAGATGAGAGGAGAGGTGATAAAAATGTATGATTTGAAAAGATCTACTTTCAGAAGGGTGAAGGAAGATGCGAGACATAGTGAAGAATGGGAGCCTCAGGCCCTGAGGGTACCACTATCTTTGAAGCAAATAAAAGAAGATTCTGGAGCTGAGAGAGGAAAAGCAAAAATGGAAGAAAGACCAGAGATAAGTTTCCTTTTTCCCTCAGTTCCCTCTATAGGTCTTATCACTAGGAATACAAATGCATTTCAGCACTAGCCTTTAAAAAATCTAGTAAGTAAATGCCTACTTATTCATCATCCAAGTCAAGCACAAATGACCAGCTTTCTTCTGGGACTTGTAGCTGATATTCAGAATGATGACCCTATGACATGTAATATCTACAGAGACTAATTCATTTGTCCATTGTGTTTAGTATGATTTTAGTTATAAGTTTTACTTCATTCTAATTCTAGAGGAAATGATGGCTCATTTGTGATGGTTTCTTTTATTTTTAGCCAATTAAAATCTCTATTCCTGAAAGCTGAAAAAAATACCCAGAATTATTCTCAAGGTATGAGGGATCTTAGAGTCATACATGTGATACCTCAATCCTCCAGTTATCTTTGTTCATTGCTAGTCCCTGAACTAAGAAAAGTGCTTGACTTTGAATAAGTACTAACTAAATATTTACTGAGTGAATGAATAAATCCCTTACAAACTGTCTGCCTTCTAGCTTCTCTTGAATTGGAAACGCAGAGACCTGTTTCTTAGTAGAGAATATCTGCTTGTTAGAAATTCTTTCGTTATACTCTGCCAAATTTTGCCTCCTTGCAATTTGTACCCAATCACTCAAGTTCAGAACAGAACAAATCTGCTTCCTCTTCTATATGAACAACCTTCAGCTATAAGCAATTACAGTGTCTTTCTAATCCACATACATATTACTACTGGATTACACTCAACTCTGTACATAATAATGCAAGGTTAATTCATGAAAGATATCAAGTTCATGATCACAAGCTTTCTATGCCTCCTTTAGGACTATCTAAAAAATGGATAGAATACATATTTAAAACCCAATTCAGGAGTTTTGAAGGCTTTGGGTTTCATGATGAATCATTTCTAGTGGTTCTGTACACAAGACAATGAGGACAGAGGACAAGCATGAATTATCAATGGAAAAATATTTTAAGATACCATTCTTAAAAGGCCCATTTACCTCTCAGTTTTCCCACTCCTACTCCTTCAGGCACAGTTACAAAGAACCTCACTGATTCCAATTCCCTGAGTTCAATTTTCAAAGAGGCATATTATGATTGATTTCACCATGGGCTAACAGAGAAGGAAAATCCACTGGGTTTTCCTATGGTGTCAGCTTGGTCTCACTATGAAGCTCCATTTATTCCAGCAGACAGGTACTTGACCTTCGCAGGTCCTTAGAATGCTTAGCATTCTGCCTAACACCTCCAGCAAAGGCATTTCACCTGAGGACCTCAGCACTGTGAGAGAAAGCAGATTCACAAGTGTGCTCCAGGGGGATTTCAAAACAAACCCGCAGAAAAGGGGGAGGTTGAAAGAGGGGAAAGAAATAAGCCAGGGAGGAGGGCAGTGGTGAGAACATGCAGAAATAAAGAGATAATGGGATGGTGGAGGAAAGAGCAAAAGGAGGGAGTTCTCAGAGACTAAAAAGAGGTGAAGGAAAAACAGTGAGATGGGAAGTTACATCTCTACGGAAAGATGGAAAGTGATGGTGCCTCCAATGGAGACTGGAGAGGGAAAAGGCAAATGGAGAAGTCAGTACCATATTCCAATCTTCTATGTGTAATCAACACCATTAGCATATGAGAAACCAGAAAAGCAAAGTTGGTAGTTATGGATAGCACCAACTCTTGGAAGATCAGAAATCAAGACCCACATCAATCATCTATCTATTCTTTCATATTATAGGTGAGTAATCTGAGACCTAGAGAATGGCAGTTTCTTAATTCAGCTAGGAGTTGATTGGTACCAGAATTAAGATAATAAATGTCTTACCTAAAAAGTTGTTAACAGAATTTACAGTCTTTTTCTAACCTTTTTGAAAATAACAAAAGCAATGTGCCAAGCCTGCATAAATAAAATATTTTAGGAGGGCAGCCCCAGGTGGCTCCGTGATTTAGCACCACCTTCGGTCCAGGTCCTGATCCTCAAGTCCCGGGATCAAGTCCCGCATCGGGCTCCCTGCATGGAGCCTGCTTCTCCCTCTGCCTGTGTCTCTGCCTCTCTCTCTCTCTCTCTCTCTCGCTCTCTCTTTGTGTGTGTGTGTCTCTCATGAATAAATAAATAAAATCTTTAAAAATATATATATATTTTAGGAAATAAACGATGGCCACATATAATGACTAACTTATTGCTGTGTGGAAGCAGATGCTTCCTATAACAGTTGTGCTATAGGATAGAGATGAAAAGAACTAGCACCACTATCTCCTTTTACTATGTGCCAAAGCCAGCAGAATGATCACATCAAATAAGGACCCAAATCAGAGGGGGAAATAGTCCTATAATAAGCAATAATTTCCCCTTCCCTGATCTTAAGTTAGCCAGCTACCCATTAGGACTTCTAAATATGATGTCTCAGCAGAAATCAGTTAATGACACTTTTTTTCCACCTCAAGATAAGCAGCTCTGCACTATGCTCGGAAATCTCACTCAGCTCTATTCAGGGAAATTGAGGTCAGATGAAATATAAGCCTCCCTTGGCCCATTAAAAAAACAACGCATTTTTAAGCTAAGTTTAATCACAAGGTTTAATATCAGCATTTCCACACACAGGTATAGCTCCTACCCACTCCTCTGAACAAACATTTCTTTTAATCTGATCTGAAATCTTCAAATGCAGAATTAAATTCCACCCAAGCTAATCAGGCAGAGAAAGGCTGTTGAGACAAGAGATGAGATAAATATCTTTCTCTTAAGCCATAATCATTTGCAGAATTTCTCACCCAAGAGATGGGGTTCATTTTTATTGACAGTTTTGATGTAGTGATAAGCAGTGTTTCATGGGTTATTTTATAGAAGTTCTTTGTTTCAGTTTAGTGAGTGGAAAAAGAAGCACTAATACTATTCTGGGTCAGAATGGTTAGGCAGGTGAGCTATTTCCCAGAATCGTAGAAAATGTCTGTCTTACAGGAAGCCATTTTATGTATAAGTCCATAAGTATATGCATGTTTCCTTATCCAAAGAACAAAAAAAAAAAAAAAAAAGGTTAGAGCAGGAGTGAGCAAACTTTCCTGTAAAGGGCAAGATAGTAAATATTTTAGCCTTTATGGGCCACACACTTGTTATTTTGACTACTTAATTCTTCCATTGTAGCTTGAAAGCACCCACAATGTATATAAAATGGGTATGGCTGTGTTCTAATAAACCTTTACAAAAACAAGTGATAGCTGAATTTAGTCTGTGGCCTGGGTGATAGTTTGCCAACTCTGGGCTAAAGGGTTAACAACTTCTTAAACTAGATCTCTAGAAATCCATTAAGTAGAAAATACAAAATCTCATGTTTAGAAAGACTCTTATGCAAGAATCAGATCAACTGTCCATTTAGTTACCCAAATTGAACTCTACATGCTTTAAGTTCAAAACGAGAGAAGAGAAAAAAAATTAATTTAAAATAGTGTAGAACATTAACTTACCATTGCACTCAGTCAAATCAATGCCAGCTATGAGAGAAAGACCTAAGGTAAGAGGCAAGAAATCTCATGTTTCTTTAGTCACTAACCTTTCCTAATTCTTGCCCCTCTGGAATGCCTCAGGAACTCTGGAACATTCTAGAACTCTCATCCCATGAGTGCTTTGCCCTACAGAGTGATGTTCTAGTTGTAGTGTTTGAAGACTCTATATCACTTTCTTACTATGGCACTCATAAGTTACTTAATTCAGTGCCCAATTAAAGACACAGCAATCATCTCCAAGGCGAGAAGACAAAGGAGAAGCATTTAACCTAGTGACAGAGCTTGCACTCTCCATAATGCTAACTGTATGACAGATTTTCAAGGGTAGTTGTAACTGCTGACCTTAAAATCTTACCTCAGGACAGGACAGAATGCCAGTACACTAGACCAGCCCTATTCAATGCTTGAGGCCTCTCTGTTACATCCCCACACAGTTCACTGAGACAGTCAGTGATGAAATAAGTACCATAATAGGAAACTCATGACTTTTGGAAATGATGTATTTCCTCTTTGAACCACTGTATTAGGAATTTCTTCTTCAGATTAAGCTAAAATATCTGTCTTCCCAAAGCTTTGTGTATACTATGGATAATCCCAAAATAGAAAGTAACCACCTGCCACATACTACCATTGAAATCCACAGCCATATACTATCATTTTCAAAATTTATTAATGTTGAAATTTTGTGTAAGGAATTTTAGAAGTTTCCCACATATGGGGTTCCTCCCTTGCCTGAAATTTCGGTCCTACTTAGTGCCAAAGAGTAAAACAGAGTGGGTAGTAGATAGACGCCAATAAAGTGCTTGCTTCAATAGATGCTGTGTCTGAACCATTTATTTATCTTCTCAGCCTATGGGAAGCTCATCACTTCAATAGGCTCATATTTATAACAGTGGATTTCATTTGGATGTCTTAGACATTTAACATTTAGCCTCTGGAGATTTGGTTTGCTGATTTACAATTTTAAAAACAAAAGACTCCTGTGCATCCCACTGCTAAACAAGTGTCTACAGAAATGCTCTTATAATTATCTTAACTTTATTTTTAATAAGAAAAAGAAGAAACAGTGATACCTAAATCCTCTATGCCCTATTAAAAGATGCACTGCAACTAGAATTGGACAACTCCAGGCATAAATGACCTTCCCATGTAAGCATGGTAACTATTTCTATTATATATCATCCATGCTTGAAAGTTTTCCTCTACTTGGTAGGTGGTTTCTGAAACCCTGCTAATGGGAAATAATGTCTTTTGTTCCCTAATTCAAGGATTAGCATGATTAAAATACAAGCATTCATGATCTAAGTTTATATATATTTATATATAAATAGCTGATATAATTCCTGAGACTAGCCTACAGGCCGTAAAAGTGAGCAAAGATTAGGATAATACTGAAGCACTAAATCGGGGCAGAGGGCAGTATGAAGAAAACAGAACTGGAAAAATATGAATGCTTAAAATAAACTTAGACTCATTAACAAATTTGCCTGGGGCAAAGCAATGAGACATAGAAAAGGAAGATAAAGATAGATCCAAGAAGGCATTTGGCCATTTGTTGGATTGGTCTAAAAGGGTAGTCCAGCTTCTAAAACAGAAGTGACAGTATATGAATCCCCTTAATAACCCACATATAGATCAATTTCAATACAAACCACCTTTACATCCTTAAATCAAACTGCCTACACCTTGAGGGACAAATGCTTCATTGTGGCCTATGGCCATCCTGAGGGCAGTAAGAATGATCAGAGATTCTATCTGCTGTCCATACCCCACCCCCTCAAACAAAACCCTGGAAACTCAACTCCAAAAGTACTGTTGAGTAACATAACTGCTACTAATGGATTTGTGGATAGACAGAAGAAATAACTGTAGAATTCTCTCCATAACCCTAGTCTCTCTCTCGGACAATTGCCCGTTTCTCCAACTTATTTTTTCCCCAGAGATATTAAAACCTTGTTAGCTTGCAACGCCCACCTAGTACAATAAAAGCTAGTTGTATTGTATAAGCTAAGCAAAAACTGGTTCTTAACTAAATCTTGGTCTTCTGAGTATTCCAAGCAAGCTGTTAAGCCTCTGCTAGGTTATATTTATAATCATAGTTGATCCTCACAATCCTGGTGGGAGGCTTCGAGGTCATAGTTTCTTCCTCATTTTACTACCAAGGAAAGTGGAGCTTAGGTTAGACTTGCTTAAAGCCTTAGATCCAATTGTGCAATTTGGATATTAGATAAAATTCCTCCCTTTAACTTCAAAAAATCAAGTAGTACATTAGATGCTAGTGATAGTTAAGCACTATGACAAGTGCTATGGCAAAAGTAAACATAGCATGGCACCGAACCTTATCTGAGGAGTTAAAAAAGGTTTCTCAAAGGAAGAAGTGACTCCTGAGCTAGGATGCTACTGAAGGTATAGAGGTATCAAGGTGAAGAAGTGGGGCAAGGATATTCTAGAGAGAAGTGACATCATGTGAAGACTGATGGCAGACTCTGGGCCTGAATTTAAATGTTTCTATTCTCCTTCACAAGTCATCACAAAAAATGATCCTAATCCCTGTGATACTCACCTCACCAAGAACCCACTAGGAAGCTCTCCACTCATCAGTGGAATTTCTCATGACATCCATTCATTTCTTCTTTCATTCATTTAACACTTAATGAATTACCACTCTAATATAAATAATAAAATAGAAATAATAAAATAGATAAGATGTATTGAGTATCTACTATGTGCCAGTCATTTTATACACATTATTTCATTTTATCTTGTTATATACCTGCAAGGTAGGGACTATCTCCTTTTTTTAAATCTCCATTTTATAATGAATAAATGAGGTTCATTGCCATTAAGTTAATTGTTGAAGGTCACACAACTACAAAGTAACTGAATCAGAATTCAACCTTTCAGTCTATCTGTCCCCCAAACCTGGGCTCTTTCCAGGGTTTCACAACTGCCTCATTCCTCTACTCAAAAAAATATTTACTCATTACCTACTATGTGCTCTCTGCTATCGAAAACAGGTCTACAGACTCAGAATTTTAAAATAGGGAATTTCTAAGAACTTCATTGTAGAAAGCAAAGACAAGGTTACTCACCTACCAATAGCTGAACAACCACCATATTCCTATTCCAGAACACATCAAAATTACTACTTTCTTTTATACATGAGTACAACTTAAGTAAGACCCTCTCTGAAAATTACCTTGTGGTCAGCAGGGAAGGAAAATCATTGTGAACCCAGGTAGGTGAAAGACCTATGACCCTCAGCAGAGAAGGGGAAATGGACCTTTCAGTTTTATATAGGCAAACTTCAAAAGGCTATTTGAAAAGAACACAGATGACATTCATTCAAAGGGGTGACAGAGTTTGTCTAGGAAAACATTAGACCCCTTTCACCTTGTTGAGACCTCAACTTACTTTCTGTAACTCCTGACTGAAGCATGCTTTTGTGATGGAAACCTGGCTTTTTCCTTACTTCTCTAGAAGCTGACATCTATGCTGAGTAACACACTATGTCAAGGCTCACAGATAGAGAGAGAAAGTCCTTCCATGTGACCTTTCCATGCTAGACATTGACTTAGGAGCTTTTGAAGCAAAGGGGAAGGGAAGAAGAGACCATTCCTTCCCTCCTGGCAGCAATTAATCACACAAAGGCCATGTTCATGGTGAAGAAATAGCACTCATACAAACTGTGACTTCCAAGATTTAGTGGTGGTGAGAGCAGTTTTCTCTTCAGAACAATCCAATGTCAGGATTTGGGGGATGGCTTCAAACCTGGTCCTCAGACTTCACAAAAAATCGGTGTTCCCTAACATTCATTTAACAAATTCTTTTATGCTAATCCAGCTAAAGTCAGCCTCTGTCTCTTGCAGATAAGAAGTCTGATACAGCGGACATTTGCAGATTTGGTCTGCTCAGCATCCTAATTTTGCCTTTTCTTTTAATAATGACACAATAAAAAAATCAGTTTGTCCATCACAGAGGCTCCCCCATCCTTCCCTGCCACAAATACTCTTTACCATTGAATACCACGCTAATCAATGTATCCTGTTCCCCTGAATACAGTAACTCATCCAGGTAAGGCACGTAATGTAATCTGGGTCCAACAGTTTGACCTGGTGTTTTGGTTTTTATCTGAAACTAAGAAAGAATACTTGTACACCAGAGAGTAAGAGTAACTCAGTTTGTGAAATGTAAAATGGTAAGTGCCATTGCCTTCTTACCAGCCTAAAGTAACCTGGTTCAGTACAGCTCATACAAGGGCTCCGACAGAATGAAAGAAAAAAGTCATAGGTAGTTTAAGTTCCCTATCATCTAACAAATAAAGAACTTTAGGCCCAGAGAGGGGAAGAGAGTTGCACAAGGCTATACAGCTCTTAGAAATCAGAATGCAAATTTTCTCCACCACTTATCAACATTTGCACACCCTCTCTCTATTCCCTACCATACTTTAACCTCATAGGACTAATTAGTACCTCGACTATAAGTATTTACTGGAGGAGGCTAGATAAGGGCAGGTTTAAGTCTCCACTGCATCTTCAGTGCATAGAACAGCATGGAGCATAGAGCAGATGCCGAATACATATTCTTAAATAAATTATTTTTTTTCTTAAATAAATTAATAAGTAAGTTTTTCCTAGTTCCCAATTAGCTAAGTGCAAATGTGAGTGATTGACACTACTGATTACTAAATGCATGTATTTCCACATGCAAATACATGCTACCACTAAAACATGTTCAGGACCTTTTATATTTTTCAGTGTTGATCCAGAAAGAAGGCTTGGAACAGTAAACCTGCATCTTTGGGTACCTAAAGCATCCTCCAGTGTCTGAAGACCAAATTTTTACATCTCATCCTACTGGCTATGAAATTAATCAATAATTCCCTCACTCTCAGGTGTTCCCACCCATTTACTTGTCAGTGTTTGGTCTTACCACAGAGATAATTTATATTTATAGAAATAATAGGTCTTTTAGCATCAAAGACATCTCCAACTCAATATTCTCACTTCTCTAGCTCACCACTAGGCCAACTCCTTGGGTATGGTCATCATGTTGTTGGAGTTAGTAGCACTTCATTGAGGGAGCCTTTCTGTACCTTTCCCCCAACTCCATTTAGTAAAGACAGCTGACACGGCAGTCAGTGGAGGCTGTTTTCCAAGTAGGCTATTAATTATCTGTGAGATTATGATGGAGTATTTATCAACACCCAGTCATCGTCCTCTGTACCTTTCATACAGGAAGAAGTAATTTGCTCTGTCCCCAAAATATTTTCAAATCAATATTTCTGTTTTATGTGATAATATTTTACCTTCATGGTCACTTTCTCAGAATCACTTGTACCATTGGCAAAGTATGAACCAAAGGGCATGAGTTGACTTCTGGAACACGCTGGTATAATTGGCCCATGAATGGTCTCTGCCTATTGATCTCCCCTCTAATCACCAGGATGATTTATGTTCTGTTACCCTTATCATTCTGCTTATCTCCATACATTTCTCTATTTGTACCCTTTTCCAGAATGAAGCCATCAAGATTTTAAGTCCGTTCTGCACAAGTGAGACAGAGAGGCATCTATTAGTACAGACCTACACTCTGGAATTGACCACTTCCACCTTGTCTCCAAGCTAAAAACTATTTATCTTTCTGGACACTGAGCTCCTAAGAATAATATTTCTATGCTTAAGTCATGCATTGCATATTGCATTCTGCATTTGCAGCATCTGGGTCTGGTAGCCCTGCCCAATACCTGGGATAGGGAAGCTGAAGAGATTACAAGAAAGCATTGATTTCATTTTAACCTAGTGCCCTCATTGCTAGACAACCCAGGGAGATTCAATTCAAGGAATATCTACACTGTGCCAAGGCATCATCACACTAGGCATCCTTTACAATTACCAAAGGCCAAAAACACAGTCTTTGCCTTCATGGAAATTATTATGGTCTAGATGTTTATATAAGTAACCAAGGCAGAATGTTGCAAATTACAATGAAAACTAAATAGAGATTTTGAGAGTTAGGGGAGGAAAACTGAAAAACAGAATGTTTCAAAAAGCCACAAACTCATCATTTTTTAAAAGATTTTATTTTTTTATTCATGAGAGACACACAGAGAGAGACAGAGACATAGGCAGAGGGAGAAGAGGCTCCCTGTGGTAAGCTCGATATGGGACTTGATCCCAGGATCATGCCGTGAGCCAAAGGCAGATACTCAACCACTGAGCCACCCAGGCATCCCACCACAAACTCATCTTTTTGGAGCCCACTGCTGGCACTCTAAAAATGTAGTTATTAGTTAGTCCAAATGGGCCAACCAAAGGAGGAAGAATGCCCAGATGGATCAAAAACAAAGTCACCAGATATTGAACTAAGCAGCAGCCTAGAAAAATTCACAGTGTGCCTCTTATCTTCTTTGTCATAGATTAATTGATCATATAAGTGTGGGTTTATTTCTGGGCTCTTTAATCTATCCTATTGATCCATGTGTCTATTTTAATGCCAGTGCTATACTGTTTTGATGACTATCATTTTGTACTAATGTTTGAAATCCAGGAGCATGATACTTCCAGGGTTGTTCTTCTCTCTCAAGATTGCTTTGTCTGTTTGGTGTCTTTTGTGGTTCTATACAAATTTTAGGATCCATTGTTCTAGTTCTGTGAAAAATGCCTTTGGTATTTTTTTGGGAATTGCACTGAATACATAGATTGCTTTAGGTAGTAACAAATCCCACTTGATCATTGTATATGGTCTTTTTAATGTAATGTTGAATTCAGTTTGCTAATATTTATTGAGGATTTTTCCATCTCTGTTCATCAAGGATATTAGCCCATAATTTTCTTTTCTTCTCATTTCCTTTCTTTTTTCCTTCATTTCATTTTTTCTTTCTGATATTGAGAATCTGCATAAAAAGGAATACTAAAAGAAGTCCAAAAGAAGATTGACATTGCTTTTGGGTATAATGAAAAGAAGGAGAATTGGTGGTTTGAGTATTTTTGTTTGTCTTCTGTTTGGTGAGCTAAGTGCAATGACCCAAAAATCCTGGCAATCCTACTGGAAGAAAAATGGTGGCAAACAGACAAGAAGACCTTCCCTCTTACCCCCCCTCCCACCACCAAGCACCAGCTCTGTTCAGCAGCAAGGTTGATCTAATCATTAAATTGCTATAGAGTAGATGCTCAATAAAAGTTTTATGCAAATGAGTTACAGAAAGAGATAAAAATAGCACAGTGGTTAAAAACATGGGCTTTCTCTCCACTTACAATATGTACACTTCTGTGTGGATATTACACTTCCAAAGAAAAAGTTTAGTTTAGGGATCCCTGGGTGGCGCAGCGGTTTGGTGCCTGCCTTTGGCCCAGGGCGCGATCCTGGAGACCCGGGTTCGAGTCCCACATCAGGCTCCCGGTGCATGGAGCCTGCTTCTCCCTCCGCCTGTGTCTCTGCCTCTCTCTCTCTCTCTCTCTGTGACTATCATAAATAAATAAAAAAAAAATTAAAAAAAAAAAAACTTAAAAAAAAAAAAAAAAGAAAAAGTTTAGTTTAATTTTGTTTTTAATGAGCTCTCAAACTAGTCTTAATGGATTAAAATCTCTGCTTTGACAGTTTCTGGTCATGACATTGAGCAAGTCACTTCATATTTCATCTCTCTAAGCTTCATCTCTAAGAAGGAGGTATTATAGTACCCAGTGTCATGGTAAGGATTCGCTGAGATGCATGCCAAGTACTTAGCATAGTGCAGAACACACAGGAAGAACTTAACAAATGCAGCCATTACAGTTAATAAGGATGAATGAATGTTAATCTCCATCTCAACTCTGGACACTTCTGGGACTTACTGAGTACATGCTGCATGTCAGGAAATATGCTAGATGTTGTTCTAGGAACTTGTTGGTCAAATTCCTGTTCATACCTTCAAGCCTTCCTCATATTTGCTAAATTGGTATCAATTTTTTTCTCTTTTGTACTATTGTCTCTTTTACTAAAATAAGGCAAAGCAATCTCTGCACCTTTCCCAAAGATAAATATTACATTTTGTAACAAGTGGAACAGATAAAGCCTGCAAATTCTTGTGCAAAGATTCTTTCTAGAACAGTTGCTATTAAACCTCAGTTCCCACCTTTATCACTGTTAGGGGTTGAATTGTGTCCCCCTAAAAGATCCTGAAGTTCTAACCTCTCAGTACCCGTGAAGGGACTTTATTTGGAAATAGAAGTTTGTATATGATCAAGTTATAATGATGTTATTGGGGTGGGTCTTAATCCAGTATCTTTATAAAAAGGGGAAATTTTGACACAAAGACAGACATGCTCAGGAGAAAGACAATGTGAAGACACACATTGGCCCCTTCTTCATAGGGAGAAGATTAGAGTGATTAGAGTGATGCATCTGTAATACAAGGAACACCAAGGTCTACTGACAAACACCAGAAGCTTAGAAGAAGGAAAAAGGACTATCCCCTAAAGCCATCAAAGAAAACATGGACCTGCAGACATTTTGGACTTCTAGCCTCCAGAACTGTGAGACAAATTTTTGTTGTTTTAAGCCATCCAGTTTTAGGCACTTTGTTAAAGCAGCCCTAGCAAACCAAAACAATCACTATTACCAAAACCTTTTGGGGGGGCTGGTGATTTACAGAAAATTAAAAGCTCCAAAGCATATAGCCAGCATGTAGGGCTCATGCAAGTGGCATGCTCAAGAGTGAGGCTAAATGACAAATTTCTTGTTTTTAACATCAAGAGTAGATACATAATAGCATTAAATGCTAGCTAGAGTAAAGTGAAATGTCTGACCTCAGCACTGAGAAAGCCCTGTGGGAAAAAATACTTAACATAGTTTCATATGTTAAGTAATCCTTAGAGAGTCTTTCTTGAAGGGCTTTAAAATAAAGAGGTCTAAAATGAAAGAGAATACTGATTTTCAAGAAGAATGGGACAAATGCTGAGGTGTCAGATGTGGGATAAGTGAAAACAGACTACACAGTTAGCAAACTATGGCCTCCAGACAAAATCTGTCCATCACCCATTTTTGTAAATAAAGTTGTATTGGAACACAGCTATGCTCACTTACTACATATTGTGTATGGCTGCTTTCATGCTACAACAGCAGAATTGAATGGTTACAACAGAGATCACATGGCCTGTAAGGCCTAATATATTTACTACCTAGCTATTCAAAGAAAAAGTTTGCTGAACTCTGGAGTGTTCTATATTAAAGGTTCTCAAACTTCAGCAGGTATCAGAATCACCCAAAGGCCTTGTTAAAACTCAGATTGCTGAGTCCCCTAGATTTTCTGACTCAAAATATCTGGACTAGGGCCTGATCATCTGCATTTCTAACAAGTTTCAATGACCACACTTTGAGAACCATGCTTTAAGTTTATACTGAACCGATGAACCTAGTAAGAGTGATTTAAGGAGAGGGGAGAGGAAGAGTAGTTGATTAAAAAACTGTTTGAGTTGAAAAAGAAGAACACATTTGGGCAACTTATACTACCTGATTTCAAATTTAATATAAAGTAAATAATCGAGACAGTGTGGTACTGTCATAATGATAAACTACCAGATTAAGAGAACAGCATAGTCTAGAAGTAAGCCATCACATATACAGTTAACTGATTTTTGACAAAGATAAAAAGGTAACACAATGAAGAAAATATTGTCTTCTCAACAAATGGTGTTGGAACATTTTGATGTCCATAAGCAAAAAATAAATAAATAAACTTCAGTTCACTCTTCACACCTACATAAAAAAGGAGAACAGGTTTTTCTTCATGACTTGTAGGAAAGATAAACTCGGAAGCAGATTAGGTCAGACACTGGTGCATGAACTACACCTCAATGTTTATACAAGAAAGAACATTAAAAGAGAAATTTGACAGATGTGATAATACAGTGCTCTATGCCATCCATTCAAACTCTGTATTAGTATCAGGAAAAAAATTGCTGAGGCTCTATCATGAAGAGTACTCAGCCTAAAGGTGAGAAAACAAATTTTAACTTTCAGTTAACACTTTAGCAAAAGAAACTATTCAAACATCCTTAAAGAGAGAAGATACTGGGATCCCTGGATGGCTCATCCATTTAGCGCCTGCCTTCGGCCCAGGGCGTGGTCCTGGAGTCCCGGGATCGAGTCCCACATCGGGCTGCCAGCATGGAGCCTGCTTCTCCCTCTGCCTGTCTCTCTCTCTTTCTCTCTCTCATGAATAAATAAATAAAATCTTTAAAAAGAGAGAGAAGATACTCTATTTTCAAGTATTGCTGAATGAATACCTTACTCCATGTGACTCAGCCACCCCATCACCACCCCACCACCATGTAGAATTTTGCCAACTACTAAGGATTTTGCCACCATCAGCCACAAAGTGTATTTGCCAATGCTCTGAAATCTATTCCAGGATTCTCTAATATACAGAGAAATCCCCCTCATCATGCATTTGTCAAAATGTTGGCAGCACACAGGACTCTATGAACTATGTACCCAGAACAGGAGAAAAAGCTAAAAGTAAAGAGTTAATTAATTGGCTTTGAGGTGTTGGTTAAAACATAGTTGGACTTGAGTTTGACAACTATATATATGAGGGACAAACAAATCCAAAAGTCACCTGAATAATCCAGGCCACATGATTTCATCTAAATTAGACCAGACAATTATGGTGAAAATAAGTTAACTAACTCTTTATTTGCCTGGTCTAAGGGAAATATGAGTAGAGAGAGATGGTAAAATAGATAACCCCGGAGCAAGGAAACACAGAGAGGGAGAACCCAGGTCTGCTTGCCAAAGAAGACTCCACACTTGAACTGAGTCTTAAAGAATGACTGGTATTCCCATTAGAGGTACTTGTGAGGTAGAGAGGAGATGGAGCTGTGGAATGGGCAGGGTATGTTAGACAAGAACGTGTTCAGAGGTGAGACAAAATACAGGGTAATTTCAAGAGGAAGCAACTTCTGTGTATTGGAAACATGAGGTACCAGAGGGTGTGGTGGGAAACAGGACTATGATGAGACCATGATCTCCTTTTGATCCAGACTGAGGCAAGCACACTTCACCCATGTAGGCACCTTTACCTAGAGGAGTGATGTTATCAAACGTGTGTTTTAAAAAGATCATGTCAAAGGCACTATGAGAGGTTTGATGTGGCAAAAATGGAGGCAGGGAAACAAGTTAAAAGGTTTCTGTAAGAAATGAGACTTCAGATAGGACAGTGGCAATGCAAGAAAGGGGGAAAGAATAAAAAGTACTTAAATCTGGGGGCACCCAGGTGACTCAGTCAGTTAAGTGTCTGACTCTTGACTTCAGCTCAGGTCACGATCAGGGTCATGAGATCAAGCCCCATGTTGGGCTCCATGCTGGGTGTGGAGTCTGCTTGAGATTCTCTCTCTTCCTCTGACCATCCTCCTCTCCCCACATGCAGGCACACTCCTGTCTCTCCTTCTCTCTCTCTCTCTCAAAAAAAACTTTTAAGTACTTAAATATAAATATTAATTTGATTTGAATTATTTGAAGAACTTCAGTCCACAATGTTAAGTGATTGATTAGATTTAAGGAACAAGGGAACAAAGAGGTTTTTAAGATGATCCCCAAATTTCTGGTGTGGGAAAATTAAGTGAATGGTAGTGTCAGGGTCAATAATAAAAACACAAAGGGGAGAAGTGGGCTTTAGAAAAAAGATGATAGGCTGACTTTGGCCATGTGTAGTTTATGATGTCTGTACTATTTACATGTGTGTTTTCTCGGTATACATTCAAAAATAGGGCCAATAATAAGAGTAAACTTTATTAAATCCCAGGCATTCTTCCAAGTACTTTCCTTACACAATTCATTTACTCTTATAACAACTCTATAAAAGACACTATTATTACCTCTATTTTGCAGATGAGAAAGTGAGTTTCAGAGAGGTTAAGTGACATGCCTGAGGTCACAGAGCAAAAGTGGGTTTCAGAGCCCACTTTCTTAATCTCTAAGATATCTAGCCAAACTCCTTCACTCTTCTAGTGAGTAATTGTGATTAATCCAAAGTCAGATAACTATCTAGTATTAGCTAGAATTAATTTTGGTAGTCTGGAAATTAAATGTGGGTCCCCTATGTAATTAGTAAGAATTCTACTTTTAAAATACACTTCCCTTTGAGTATTCAGTGAAAAACAAACTCATAATTCCTAACAAAAATTAAAATAATACATTTGATTAGCTTTAGAGGTTAGGGAATCAAGTAAAAAGAGTGAAAATGTATTTTATGTAACTACTATACATATCCATATGAGAAGATGTCATTAGTCTTTCTTTTTACACAGAGAAGGAAAGAAAAGACTAGTGTGCCACCAAGAGTGTGTCACATTGTGCTACCATATGTGGACCTCTGACTTTTTTTTTTTTTCCTACTTCCCAAAGTTTTATTTTGGTTTGAGGTTAAACTTCCCTAGGCTCTGCATCTCAAGTGTGCCAGTGGCAAACTACCTCATTCAAGGCACATGGCCGTTGAATATCCAGGAGAACGCAGGAGAGCCACATGTTCCCTGGGCATGCTTACGGAACAGTTTTGGGCCAAGAGGAAAAAAAGGAGCGCTTGCGGAAGGGAAAGATGCTCCATGCACCCTCAGACATGCACTCAGGATGCTGAGAGCTCGATGATCCTCTTCCATACCAACATGTAGGCCAAAATAGAATGCCTTTCATCCTCCATCACACTCTTAAAAACACCATCGGTAAAAACACAAAGAAGGTATCACACATTAACTGACCTTAAATCAATGTCAAAGAAACAAGAAGTTGATGCATAAAGAAATACAATTCACAAAAGAAAATGTGCAACGTTTTATAAGCTGTATACATTTCAACAAAAAAAGTTGGGGGCACAGATTTAGATATTTCGAGTTTTGAAAATATTTATTACAAGAAGATTCCCTTTCTCATATTAAAAGGAAAGCATATTACTGGAAATATTCAGAGGATGGAAACTAGGTTAATCCAATTCCCAAGTCCTCATCAAATAAAGTTATCAATAAAGGAAAAGATAGTTTGGAACTTAAAATTAGGGAGGCCTATGCACAATTTAGATGGGGAAAGAGAAAAACAGAACAAAGTGAGAATGATCGTTTACACCTTACAGTCTTTAATTAAGCCCATAAAACTGTACTATTTAATATATTTCTCCATGAACTTTTTGTGAAATTCAGATCGCAGTGTATCATTTACAAATCTTTTGTCTTTCTTCTGATCATCTACACCTTTTGCACAGTTCTTGAAAACAACATCATCACCCCACCTTCTTTTAACTTTGAGTTGGCCTGAAGCTGGGATGGACCAGTGAGATTAAGGAGAGGGTTTCCACTCAAAATGTTTTCCATACGTATTCTTTCTTCTTCAGTTTTCTGTTCTTGTTCCTTCCTGGCCTGCTCTTCAGCTCTTTCTTTTTTAATTTTTTCTAGTTCTGCAAGAAGAGCTGCAGTGTCATCATCATCACTCTCCTCTTCAAAATCTTCATCCTTGTCTTCCTCATCTGTTAGAGGATCATCTGCATCAAGGTTGGCAGCAGGAATCTGGTCTAACCGAGGCTTCTTTGACACCGACGAGGAGGTTGTATGTTCTCTTGTTGGATAGTCTCTGTTTTTTTCTCTTGCAGCAGCTCTCTCCCACTCTTCCAGCTCTCTCCTGAAGTCACGGTTGCGAACCTCTTCAGGGGCATCCTGAGTAGTTTGTCTATATTTTATCTTTGTATGAGAAGGTAGGTCTCTACTTGAATACTGCTTTGAGAGTTGGCTCAAATCACCTTCTCCTTTTCCTCTTCCACCTCTTGCAGGTTCAAAAGTTGGCCTAGCTCCTGTTGTCATCTTTTATGCTGCTACCCTCCGGCAGCACACGTCAACCAAGGTCTAGTGCGACAGCCTCCGCAAATCACACAGACACCATGACGACTCTCACCTCCCCACCTCTGACTTATTTTGGTAAAAGGACCAGTTTTTAGTTCATTCAGTTTTTTCCTTAGCTTTATTGTCCATTACAGCTTTTGCTCAAGGGAAACCCCATCTACCCAGCTACATCCCCTTCCTCCTTCCAGGTTACTATGATGCCAGGATGGACCCACTGCCACCAAGGCTCCCAGCCTAAGTCAACAGTTACCTGGGGAAGATGGTTTTTTAAAAGATAGCCTGAATGTCATTTTCAAACTGAAGAATCAATAGAAATTACACCTAGTTGAGGATTTTACTCTGTATAAAAAGTTTGGACAGAGAGGAATGGGTGAAAGAAGACCTGAGCCCTAGTCTTAGTTCTGCCCTTAACTAGGGGTATGACTTGGACTAATCACACAACCTCTCTGCATCTGCTTTATTTGCAAATTGAAGGCCTTGGATCAAATGATCTCCAAGTTCCCTTTCAGTTTTATAACTCCATGATTTTGCAAGATTCCAAGTAACTTCCTTATGTCCAGGCAAAGGGAGCCCCTGTCATGGCACCCATACTTTAGAGAGTCCCTAAGACTAAGTGGATGAGCCTAGCCGTGTACCAAGCAACTAGGACATCAGAATTCTCTGTGCAGTTGGCACTGAGCCAGCTTCCAGGGGCTGCTGTTGCAGAAGCTGAGACCTGAGCTTGTCAATGCAAGCTGAAGTATCCACTTGCTTGGATGGATATAGGGCAGGTGAGAGGGGGTACAAGCTGCTAACTGGCTATCTCTCCTACCACAAGCTGGCACCAAATTCTGAGGAGTCCACAACCTGGCCTTCCAAGTCATTATAATATTAATCGGTTAATGTAGGAGGATGAAACTTAATAGTTTATTAGCCTGATTACAACTTTTAAATATTTAGATATATGCTGGGTGCAATATAATTTGTACTGTTGCCCTGGGCGCTGAAAATATTAAAGATTGCCCTAGAGATTCACCTTCAGGAGTCTAACTCTTCAAGCTCTATAAGTTTCAGTTAAAACAGGTATAAATAATGACACAAGATATGGCTGAGAATGGTTTGGATGGGACATATGTACATTAATTTGCAGTTTAAAATGAATTGCCATTTTCCTTCTCTCAAAAATAAAAGATTAGGCCTACTCTTAAATGCTTTAAGGTCCCTCAATTATTGTATTGGCACTTATAGGCCACCATAAATCAATTATTTGTACATCATAAATCTAACTTTAAAACAATAACCATTAATAACCATTAATTAATATTGAAAATCTGGTTATATAATTTTCCCCTTTTTCCTCCTTTGCCACAGACAAAGAGAAAACAGAGTTTAGAGGGTGAAATCTGGGACTTCAGACATATGCTTCCATTAAACCACAGGGAATCTTAAGGGTCTCCAAGAGCTAAAATAAATTCGGTGGGCTTTATTGTGCCACGTATCCAACCTAACTCCACCAAATGCTCAAGTTCATGTTCTCTTTCCAGCTTGCTTGCTCTCGCTCTCATTCTCACACTCTTTCTTGCTTTTACACTCTTTTCTACAGAGTTCCTCTTTGAAACTCCTTAATGCTAATTGGCCTCTACACTGATGCTGGCCCTCTACACACTAGCTACTCAAGAATCTTTCCTTTAGTAACTCTCAGCCTTGCTCTCCCCAACCATGTCCACCACCCCGTCACCAGTATTTCTTTTTGATTTTTCCTGGCCTATCTCCCAGTTCCCTGATCCCTGAATTGCATTCCCCAGAAATGCTAATTCTATAAACCAGTGGGGGGTCACATCCAAGAGTATTCAAGCGCTAAAAAGCACCTGATGTGATTTACACAGGGCACATGAGAAATGCAACTTATTACAAAGGAATTTTTGTAGTTCAAATTTCAAGCACAGGAGAAAACAATGAGAAGATTGTGTGCGGCCTTCAGGTATCATTTCAGACACTCTGAATTACACAAAAAGAGAGTAATCTTAGTCAACATCAGTTCCATGCTTTATACTTATCAAAATAGGCTCAGATTCTTAATCTAAGACACTACTCACAACAACCCTACAGGTAGATTATATTTTTTTTCCATTTTACACGAGAAAAAACTGAGGCTTAAAGAAGATGACTCAGCAACGGAGACACTCAACCCAGGTTGTAAGCCTCCAAGCACTCCTTCAGTTATCCTTAGGGTAACCCAACCAAGGGGCTTATGTTGGACTAAGGGCTGCACTGGACAAGGGGGCATTTGCTTGAAGTCTTAGTGTGTGACCTTACACTTTTTGCCATTGATCAACTGGGAAAAAGTCAGTTTACTGGCCTGGGAATTTATCTAAACCACTTTGGAGAACTGTTCCATTCTGAGTACTAGAAGGAATTGTACTTATATCTAAGGAACAGATTAGAAACTGAAAGCATGATGTCAGAGGCAAAGACCATTAAATTTACTACATCCTCAATGTATGAAATTAAGGATGCTTAGTAACATATAGTGGTGAAATCACCACATCCAGATTTTAAAAATAATAATATAGTTAAAACAAAAGCAAGTTCATTAAAAACTAATCATGTCCTTCTCCTTTATGTATTAAGATGAAAGCTGTGAGTGATGCTTTTAATTATAGTCCTGATGTTTTAGTTGCTGAGCAGTTTATTTAAAGTGACAGTATCACTTTCTTATTACATAATTACTACTACTGAATTTGCAATATAAACAAATACGAGACAATAATTCAAGGACAGCAGGAAAATTGATAGTACTCATCAGCTAATAATCTTAATGGGTTTATTGCAGATTGCTGATTCAGGCCTAATTTAGTTTGAGAGTTAACTAGAGGGAAAAGAGTCACAGGCTCACTTCTTTGGCAGGAACTGCACCTAAAGTCCTCGTGGTATTAAAGACAAAAAAAGATTCAAGGGAAAATCAGTGTCCACACTGAAAATCAGTATCAATACAATTTTCCTATTCCCTTTAAGCTTGACTATATAACTCTGAATATCCAAAACCAATGCAAGGATGTGAAAAGCAAATAGGATTCTCATTAATTAATTCAAGTAGTATGGACTTAGTCCACAATGTTATGAGCTTTGTTATAAGTAGTAAATACCCCATCAAAAAAGGCATTAAAGAAAAAAGGCAAGAAGGCAGATTCTTACACTGAGGGAAAGACTTGGTCCCTACATAGTTTTGAAGGTCACTTCAACTTTAATGTTCTGTGATCTCAGACTCAGATCTTAATCTATTAAATCCAATTCCACCTCTGTAGGTATTAACGAAAAAAGTAGTCTTACCTGGCTTGAAACATGCTAGACATTTTCCTATATGCTTTAAAAAAAATATTAGAAATGCTCTATAAACTCTCTTAGAATAAGGTATGGTCATCTTGTATCACATACAAGGAAATTTTGTTGATAAAATTTTGGTAAGAGATGGTTAGAGCTAAGAAGCTGTCAGTCTCATGAAGCAAGGAGCTAGGAGTTTTACATATCATGTTCCTTTTATGAGGGTCCCCAGAGAAATCATATTGTATGCAAACTTCAGAAGGCATAGTCCTTGCTTACTGAACAACCCACAACTGAAGCTTCAAAGAGATCATCTGAACCTCATATATAACCCCATCCTAATATAAAGACAGACTTTTATATGTTCACAATGTTCACATGTACATTCAAAATAACCAATAATGAGTGAATAATGATTTTCAGCTGCAGGAGGTGATGACAGGCTTATTTTATTTTTCATTGTTTCTTTGAACCTAACAACAACTAAAGATGCTGGCGAATTACTTAATGCAAGATACATTATCCTACTCCAGCCCAGTTACTGCCATAAAAGCTCCCATATCTTCTGTGCTCAAGATATCTACTGAGAGTCCTCAATGTTCTAAGCCTTAGGCCAGCAGACAGAAATGTTTCATTTCTCTGAACTGGGAGAGTGCACACTGAGGTTCACTCTAAAGTTAATAATAATGAGCACTGCAGCAGTTAAAAGTTAATATTTGGAAAGAACAACAATAATAATGAGATGCCACAGTGAATAACTGCAATAATAATTATAAGGATTATAAATTGATAAATTGTAATAAATGGTTCAATAGTAAGTTAGAGCATAACTTTATGTTAAGAGTATTAAAGAAAGAGATGTAAAAGTGTTTATACATCTATCAGTAACTATAGATATGTGTGAAGTGCCAGAATTATCAACTATACCGATTTAAATAGGATTTTCTCGTTTATTTAGGAATGTGTCTCCAAGGAGAAAAAGGTTTACGGTGGGTGGGACCAAATCAAATTTAAATCTAAATCAAATTTACCCTCAAGGGACCCACACTGACACACCAGAAGAAAATGTTTTGTCCTGGATATCTCAAATCCACCCTGACGATAGATCCTTTATCCTTGGGACACCTTTATGGCCCACTGGTTGAGCATCTGTCTTCAGTTCAGGGTGTGATCCAGGGGTCCCAGGATCAAGTCCCACATCAGGCTCCCCACAGGGAACCTGCTTCTTCTTTTGCCTGTGTCTCTGCCTCTTTCTGTGTGCCTCTCATGAATAAATAAATTCTTAAAAAAAAAAAAAAAGGGGATCCCTGGGTGGCGCAGCGGTTTGGCGCCTGCCTTTGGACCAGGGCGCGATCCTGGAGACCCGGGATCGAATCCCACATCGGGCTCCCGGTGCATGGAGCCCGCTTCTCCCTCTGCCTGTGTCTCTGCCTCTCTCTCTCTCTCTCTCTGTGACTATCATAAATAAATAAAAATTAAAAAAAAAAATCCTTTATCCTTTGTCTTTCCTTATGAATAGTACCTATAATATGACCAATTGTGTGTTCAATTATCATATGTGATGGAGCAAGTTTAAAGACACCCAAGAAATTATAAATTCTATGTTTACAGAACCCTGGGGTAGTTTATATTCTTGGCACCAAGACATTAGGATGTTCTGCATTGACTTGGAGGCTAATGCTAATGGGCAAATGCAATGCCAAAAGATACCAAGATCCCACAAGAAGATGATCAGAACTTGAAAGCCAGTATCTCCAAATTAGGGATCAATTTTGTGTTTAGAGTTTCAATCTTCCCATTCTTTCAAGAAGATTTGACTCAAATGGGTTGTTATAGTAATGGGGGAGAGCTGAACTGGAAGAGTGAATTACTTCACTCAATGAGTATCCAGCCAAGAGTCAGAGGGAAGTGAAATGCATAAATCTAATATTTTCAACCAATCCCAGTTCCATTGTTCCAAAAAAGTAAGAATGCCCCTATGATTAAGGCCAATTTTATTGAGTGTTCAAAAGTAATTTTTACTATGCCGAAATTTTGTCTTACACTCTGACTACAGAAGGCAAACTCTGTGTAAGATACTTTATTCATGGGATCCCTGGGTGGCACAGTGGTTTAGTGCCTGCCTTTGGCCCAGGGTGTGATCCTGGAGGCCCGGGATCGAATCCCACGTTGGGCTCCCGGTGCATGGAGCCTGCTTCTCCCTCTGCCTATGTCTCTGCCTCTCTCTCTCTCTCTCTGTGTGACTATCATAAATAAATAAAAATTTTAAAAAAAGAAAAAAGAAAAAAAAAGATACTTTATTCACTATTTAAACATTAACCAAAATTTCCTCCTTGAAGAAAATGTGAGAAGGTAAATTGTCTGTCCCCATGATGCCATGAGGTTAAGCAGTTTCTGAAGATGTAGTGAGCCAGGCCCTTCCTACTTTTCTTTATTACATCAGTCTAAGTTTACCTAATACTAGTAGAAGTTTATTTAGATTTACTACAAAATTAAACATTACTTAAAGTCACCCTGCAGGCAAAAGATACAAACTAATATGTTAATAGCACCTTCCAGGGGACCTGACATGTTGTGACTATACAATAGGATGAGACACCATGTATCTTCTGAACTGCCAGAAGAATTTTAAGTTATGATGCAACACAAACTATGTATCTTTAATGTCAGGAAGTACCTGAGTAAACTTTTGTTCATTCTAAGTCTTGTGCTGTACTGAAACATTGATTTTCCTATTCAGACATTGGAGTTCTTATTCAAATATTTGATTGTTTTTTTGTTGTTTTTTTTTTTTTTTTTTCATTTGGAAGACTGTTTAAAAACTGTGAGCTTCTTAAGGCCAGGGACTGTCTTGTTTACTGATATTTATTTCCCAGTTCCTGGTACATTATAAATGTTCCGTAAGTATGTAATGAATGAATGAACAGAATTATGGACTAAAAATTGAAAAAGAATTTTGTTGGGGGTAATTCTTAATTAATGAAAATCAAAGTTGCTTCCATTGCAGCAGATGGAAGTAATCACATATGTATACTCACCAATCATTGATAATATAGTACATGTGTACAAAAGTGATGATGTGACAACAAAAATCAAAACAATGATTAATAAATTCTTCTAGTTTTGAATTTAGTGTCCTCTGACACTAAAGGTAGTTTGTCTTAAACTTCCTCTGGACTCCATATTACCAAAATAATTTTTTAATTTAACTTTGTTTCCTGAACATGCACCTGAACCTTAACGTGTACCGCCTTGTGACATTCTAATGTAGTTGTCTTGTATTGTCATTGATCTTGACCACTGATAATAAAAATGTTTTACACACATGTTTTATCCCTCCAAGAAACCTTACTTAGGACAGAATTCTGGGCAGTAGGTCTTTAACAAAACATTTGTTTAATGAAAATACAATGGGCATGGCCTGGGACTATGTGCATAATGGGTAAGAGAGCAGGCTGAGAGATAAACTTTTCAGAATCAGATCCCGGCTCATCTCTTAGCACCAAAATTGGTAATTTGCTTAACCTCTCTGAGATTCATTTTCCTCATGTATAAAAGGTAATACACAAAAAGTATGTGTGAGGATTAAGTGGGATCATCCATGTAGAGCACTTCAAATAAAGCACATGATGGGACCCTATTATGCTAGGGGCTGCTGTAAGTGTTTTGCTTATATTAATTTGAACAAACACAACAATTAATGTTACACATAATAAATGACAGCTATTATTAGCTATTTTTATTAGGTTGGGTGTATAAAATTACCAATATTTCATCATGACCTGCAAAAGCAACAATTCAGTGGTGTGATCTGCTATTCTATGAACTTAATACACATAAACAATTTGGTCAAATCAGTCTGTTAAATCAGAAAATAGGAGAAGTGGGTAAACTATTTATACAATCAAATCTAAAAATATTACTCCATTAGTAATAATCTCTGCGTGTTATAAACTGGGCTTTATAGTATAGTTGCATCCCTGGTTTCAGGACACAAGCAGGAAAGGCAATTTGGAAGAGCTGAAATTAGGAAAGGAAGAAACCTGAATACTCCACCCCAGCACATTTTTTCTACACTTTTCTGATTCTCCACCCACATCTAACTGCCCACTGTTCCCGCTCAAGGCTAACTTTGTCTATTTGGGCAGAGTCGGTGGATGTCTATGGGAAGTGATTTCAGGGAAATTTTGAAAAGATAAGTATCTTAAAATGCCCAAATCCAAAGCAGAATTTATCATCATCTTGGGGTCAGAAATGATAGTCCCAGAGAATTCCTAACAAATTTGCAAACATATTACCTGAATGAGCTCATGCTTAGCTCATTTAGTACCCACTATTTAGTGGGTACTAGGGTCTCGGCTTAATTAACAGACTGCTGATGGAATAGGTGAGAGAATACATGAGTTGTGATGAGGCAAGTGATGGAAAAGGTTAAAATACACACAGTGGAGCAAGAGAGCAGGAGGCTTGGATTAAAGACTCAGGATGTCTAAGAACTAAAGTGGGGAAGAAAACTAAAAATAAATGATCCTAACATACCTGGTTTAACAGTATCTCCCCACGCTCTCCCTAATCCTCTATACTACGGATCAGTGATAACACTTTCCACACTTCCTGCCCTCCCACTGTGCTCCTATTCTTTGGCTGGTCTAAAATCAGGCTTTCCTCAAACTGAGATTATCTCAAACTGCCTTTTTCTGCCTAATATAAAGTGACTGCTTTCATCTGAGCATCTGCAAAATCAATTTTCCTCACCCTTCACTTTGGAATGCATGTTTAAATATAGCTCCAGTAGCTGTTGTGCTTAACAACATCAGTGAATTGCACTCCAATTTAACTTTTTCAAATAACCATTGATATCTGTAAGGATTCTTAGTCCCACCTTAAATAGAGTCCCTGAGTTGAATAGTCACTTAAAAAAAAAAAAAAATAAGAAACAAGTATTCTTTGAACTTTAAACAGTTTTAAATGAACTGAATCCTTATTGGGAGTTGTGTTTTGTTTTGTTTTTTTTTTTTTTTAATGAACTGAACACAAGCATTAACACAGAAACAGTTGGTTGCTAATCATTAGCTGGAGAAAACTATATTACATGGCTAATGGAAACAGTAGGGAGACACGGGAGAAATAAGAACTGTGTGTTGGCAACAGCATTGCGTCTGTAGGTAGCTCCAAGTTACCAAGTAGGCCTGTGTTACTATAAACAATACAGAAGCAAAAGAGTTATTATAACATCTTTTCAGCCTTTTGAGAATTTACCGTATGAGACATTTCAAGCCTGTGGAGGCCAGTAAGGAGTAGCTTTGGCATTACTGAGGAATTCACTGATATAAACCTTGTTGGCATGTTTAGCAGATCAGTGACCAATGATAGCAATAGCGAATACATACATTTGTATGATTATCTATCAACCTCCTTTAATCTTGACAACAAACCTAAGAAATGGGCATTATAAATGAGGTTCAAAGAGATTGGTAAGGGACCTGCCCAAGGTTGCACAGGTAATAAATGATAGAGGTCAAATTTTATTTAATATTACTCAATGAACTTTTATTGACTTCCCTCTCTGTGCAACTCTGTGCTAAGCACTGAGGACACCAGAAAATAAGTCACAGTACCTGCTTTCAGGGAATGAAGAACCTGCTGCAGACAACAGGTGGTTATTCATTCACTCAGCAACTTCCAATTGTTGAGGGTCTTCTGTGTGTCCAGTATGATTGGAGTACTGAGAAATGAGCAACGCACAAAAGAGACAAGGTTCCTGCTACCCTGGAGGGTGCATTTTACTAAAGCCAGAAAAGTGAGTTAAAATAAACAACACAAAGGCTACATATTCTATGACTCCAACTATGGGATATTCTGGAAAAGACAAAACTATAGAGAAATTTTTTAAAAATCACTTGTTGCCAGGAGTTTGGAGGAAAATAAGGAAGGGAGGGATGAAAAGAGAATTTTTAGGTCAGGGAAAATATTCTGTATAATACTGTATTGGTGGATATATGACATTATATATATATCAAAACCTATATTGCTGTACAAGACAAACAGTAATCCCTAATGTAAACTAAGAAATTTAGTTAATGTATCAATATTGGTTGAACTGTAACAAATGTATTATGCTAATGCAAAACACTAACAGTAGGAGAAACTGGGTGATAGGAGGGAAAAGGGGTATATGGACCTCTCTGTATTATCTCAATTTCATATAAACCTGAAACTACTCTAAAAAAATAAAGCCTATTATTTAAATTAATTAACTAAACAAGGCAATTTATTGAGTGCAACCAAACTCAATAAAATGAAGTGATATCACAGAGCCAAGAGGGTGCTATAATGGATCAAAGAAGGCCTCTCTGAGGAGATGACATTTTAACAGAGGCTTAAAGTGAAAAAAAACTAAAGATCATGGTAGCAATTGGTTGGGAGAACCCAGGGAACTTACTTCTCATCCTGAGGCTGCACTTGTATAGCAAGCCATCTCTTTTCACTTAGATTTTACATTTATTCAGAGTGGCTTTGGGAGAAGCTACTGGAGAATACAGGGGAATTCAGAAGAAACTAAATCTTCTTTCCTCCCACCACATTCACATAGCAAGCCACATTCTGGAGCAGCCTTGAAAAAGAAATAAACTGTGTGTGTTTGAGAAACAAATAGAAATCTATGGAATTGAGGGAATCTGGTACAAAATGACGGAGGAACCAGCTATATCATGTAGGTCCTTGACTGGCACAATAAGAAGTTTGGATTTTATTTCACTGAAAGGAAAAGTTAATGGAAGATTTTCAGCTAGAAGTGACAGTATCTGTTTGACTTTTTTTTTTTTTTTTTTGGCTGGGTACAGTATACTTTATTGATGGTACATGATAAGGTAAGGTTCCTCAAACCCCTCCCCTTCTTCAGGGGGACTAGGTGGAAATTGTGGAGTATGTTGGAGGATGAGTTACAGCAAGGACTCCCCAGCAGGTGAGGGCCTCTCTCTTTCTCTTGATCTAGCTGGGGCTGGTGGTCGAGGGTATCTCACTCCTTGGAGTCCATGTGGATCATAAGGTCCACCACCTGGTTGCTATAGTCAAATTCATTGTCACATCAGGAAATGGGCTTGACAAAGTGGTCATTGACAGCAATGCCAGCCCCATCATCAAAGGTTTCTACCTTTGAGTGTCACTGTTAAAGTTACAGGAGACAACCTGGTCCTTAGTGTAGTCCAGGATGCCCTTGACAGGGCCCACTGATGCCTACTTCACCATCTTCTTGATGTCATCATATTTGGCAGCTTTCTCCAGGCGGCAGGTCGGATTCACAACTGACACATCAGTGGTGGGGACATGGAAGGCCATGCCAGTAAGCTTCCTATTCAGCCCAGGGAAGATCTTGCTTACAGCCTTGGACGCTCACAGTAGAAGCAAGGATAATGTTCTGAGCAGCCCCTCAGCCATCATATCATAGCTTTCCAGAGGAGCTGCTCGTGGTGTTCTGAGAGGCCGTGATGGCAGACACTGTGGTCCTGAGTCCCTCCATGATGCCAAAGCTGTCATGGATGACCTAGGCCATAGGGGTCAAGCAGTTGGTAGTGCAGGAGGCACTGCTGACAATCTTAAAGGAATTGTCATACTTATGGTTCACATCCATCACAAACATGGGGGCATCAGGAGAAGGGGCAGAGATGATGACCCTCTTTGCCCCATCCTTCAAGTGAGCCCCAGCCTTCTTCATTGTGGTAAAGATCCCAGTGTACTTCACAACATACTCAGCACCAGCATCATTCCATTTGATGTTGGCAGGATCTTGCCCCTGAAAGATGGAGATGGGATTTCCAATGATGGTAAGTTTCCCATTCTCAGCCTTGACTATGCCATGGAATTTGCTGTGGGTGGAATCACACGAAAACATGTAGACCATGTAGTTGAGGTCAATGAAAACAGTCGTTGATGGCCACAATATCCACTTGCCAGAGTTAAAAGCAGCCCTGAGGACCAGGTGCCCCAATACAGTCAAATCCATTTACTCTCACCTCCACCATCACATCTTGGGTAAGCGGTTGGCCCTGCACCAGAAGATGTGGCTGTCTGTCAAATGGGGAAGAGCAGAGAGCCTGTTTTACGTTATGAAAGAACTGTGGCCACTGAATGGAAAATGGATTGAAAGAAAGCCAGAGTAAAAGCAGACACACCAGTTTAGAGGTGAGAGAGAAAAGTTTTGGGATATATTTAGGCTACAAAACTAAAGGACTTGCTGTTAATTAGATGAACAAGATGAGAACAAGAGGGAAATCAAGGTGATGCCTAGATTTTTGGATGGAGCAGTTGAGTCATTGATGCTGCTATCAGGGCTGGGAAGACCAAGAGATAAAAAGTTTTAGTGGCAACAAGGGTAAAATCAAGAATTCTGTTAAGGTTTGAGATGTGAAAAAAGAATAAAAAATATACTTGTGCTAAGTACCACTAAGATCAAGGTATATTCTAAAAAATGTGAAAACACAGAGTAAGGAGAGACTAAATCTGTGAGAGGAGAGAAGGGCAGCGAAAGTTTCAGAGAGGATGTGAAGTTTAGCTTGTGTAACTAAAAACAATGAAGAAATGGCCAATAGGTGAGAATGACATTTGAGGCAGAAGGAACAGCACATGTGCAAAGGCAGAAGGTACAAAAGTACGGTTTGTAGCAAGCTTCATCCACTGCTCCAAAGCTATCTTTGAGGTCAGCCTGAGGTTTCTAAGGCACAGTAAGGTAGTGAGAAAAATGTGCAGTAGTAAATACATGACCATGTTAGAGGAGGAGACTGAGATTGAGAAGACAAGGAGAATATTCAATATATAATTAGAAACCCTGAGTTCCAGACCCAACTCTGCCACTAATCCCTATTCATAGGGATTTCAGACTTAGCATGGTATGATACTAAGAACATGAGTTTAAAGCCACCCTTAGAGGACTCCCATCCCTTCTGTACTATCATCTGAGTGACCACAGGCAAGTCTATGAGCCTCTATTTCTTTATCTGTAAAATGGAGATAAAAATAAAGCCTATATCATGGAATTGTTGTAGGAATTAAGTCAGTCAGTGCATAAAAGGTATTGAAGACAGTATCTGACATATAAGATACACATGATTAGTACAGGTCACTGTCAACACATCAAAGTACAATTGAATGAAACTGATTATTTTCTTTAAAAATATGCAGTCCAGATGTGAAACTATCTAACAGTCTATCACAGCACTGTCCAATTAAACTTCAGCAGTGATCATAATGTTCTATATCTAATGTTGTCCAATACAAAAATAACTAGACTCATGTGGCTGTTTATCACTTAAAATATGGGCATTTTGACTGAGAAACTGAATTTTTATTTTATTTAACTTTTAACTTATTTAAATAGCCACATGAAACTAGTGGCTGCCATGTTTTGTACAACAGAGAAGACAAGGATATATTGGACTGGCCACATGCCCTTCAGGTACTCTTTCATGAACAATGCTCCTCACAGTCAAACTTTGGGCAAGGACTGGGAAGGTGAGAGTTCAAGTCCGTTTAATTCTAAGTTACAAGTTAAAGGAAGAATCATGTGTTCAATGTGCATCAAAGAAAAAAGTAGGTTTAACATTTTGTTATTAAATCAAGAAGCCTATCAACAATAACGAAACTATGGAAAGAGCCCAGATGTCCATTAACTGATGAATGGATAAAGAGGATGTGCTATCTATACACAATAGAATATTACCCAGCCATCAAAAAGAATGAAATCTTGCCATTTGCAATAACGTGGATGGAGTGAGAGTTATGATGCTAAGTGAAATAAGTTAGAGAAAGACAAGCACTATATGATCACTTATATGTAGAATTTAAGAAATAAAACAGATGAACATATGGTGGGGTAGAAGAGAGAAACAAACCATAAGAGACTCTTAGAGAACAAATTGAGGGTCGATGGAGGAGGGTGGGTGGGGGCTGCACTAGATGGATGATTGGTATTAAGGAGGACAGTTGTTTATGATGAGTACTGGGTGCTATATGTGATGAATCACTGAATTCTACTTTTTTAAAAAAAGATTTTATTTGTTTATTTATTTATTTATTTATTTATTTATTTAATAGGGAGAGAGAGCGCGCAAGCAGGGGAGTGGCAGGCAGAGGGAGAGGGAAAAGCAGACTCTGGGCTGAGCAAGGAGCCTGATGCCGGGCTCTATCCCAGGATCCTGGGATCATGACCTGAGCCAAAGGCAAATGAGCCAACCAGGTGCCCCTGAATTCTACTTCTAAAACCAATATCACACTGTGTTAACTAACTAGAATTTAAATAAAAATTTGAAGAAAAATAATCTAATCAAATCAAGCTAAAGTCAAGAAGCTACCCATCAAGCCAGAGAAAAGCCCACTGACTGCCACATGGAGATGGGCCAAGGTAATATTTTCAAGAATAAGATTTTCCTCATATAACAATCCAGAGTTCACTACAATTTATAATAAGAAGAGTCCTCAAAGGTCTACTTACTTTATCAGGTTCTATTGAGAATTAAAAGAGAAAAGATATATAGCAGCTTGGCACATTGCCTTGCACAGCAACTGTTTAATCAATTTTAGCTTTTTTATCATCATCATCAGAATTGTTCTATGTCACAAAATATGTCTGTAATAACTGCAACTTGAAAATTATATAAGAAGTATTAATAATCTCGGCATAGGGCCCTTATAATATTGAATTGCAAAAAGTGTTAATTACTGATGAGCCCTTCAACATAAGCTAGTAATAAGCAAACAAGTTATAACCAGGCTTTTCGATTTTGACAAATTAAATGCTGCAGAACCTCTGCCAAAACTGATGGCTTGGATTTTGAAGTAACTAATTTAAAGTAAAGTAATTGTATCTAAAGACCAATGCCTATAGATGATACTATAAATCTGAGGAGCATCATCAGCATTTAGGCAAAGGCTTATCTGTCTGTTCTCTATAGCAGGGAAGCATGGATTTAACTCATCCAGGAATAATATCAAGTCATTAAGATACACATTAAGGAGGAAAATCTAAAACATATTATAATTGTCTCCCTTGAAATTATCTAATCTGTCAAGAAACTGTCTCTAATGATCTGGAATCTGGAAAGTGGTGTTGCAAGTCTCATATAAGTATCAGTAGCCAGGAACCAATTCTTGTACATAAGCCAAAGGCTGATGGAAGGCCAATAAATTCAGCATTTTCACAGTTCCTGAGAAACTTATTCACAAACTGATGAAGAGCTTATAATGTTGGTCAATAAGGCAAGAGCTATGCCTAAAACCCAATACTCCTCAAAAAAGATATTGTCCTGAGAAATCTAGAATTGCAATTTACCAAAAAGGAAACAGGCTTACCTTTAAATGGAATAATTTAGAGGGAAAAGAATGCATTTTTTATATCACCCTATATATAATTCTAGGCATTTGTTTACTCATAGGTAACAGAAATAACAAATAGACAATGATCTAAGGCCATCATGGAGAGCAGTGCTGAATATTCAAAGGCCAAATGGCCTTTACCTGGTGCTTTATTTAATGAGAAATTATTATTGAGAACCAGACTTAGGTCTTCAATTTCAAGGCAGTTGATGCTGGCAATTTTGCCCAGCATCACTCTTCTATGAACACTAAAAAATAAACTAAAAATCGTATGATTTTCATCTCTGGTGACTTAGCTACTAAAAGGAAATACTGGCAGCTTTAAAGTATGCTTACACTAGTTCTGGAATTATAGTAAGATTAAAGGGAAATAGTACAATAGCAGAGGATGGCTGAAATTGGTCCCTTTGCATACCACAAACTATACATAATAATTTAAGTAAATTGGTTATGCAACAGTAAAAGACACTACAAGATCAAACGGGTATCAGTTAGGAATATTTTAGGCTACAAGAAGAAAACATGACTATGTTTTCTTAAAAACATTATAGACACTTCTTAATGACCTGAGCCAAAGGCAGATGCCTAACCAACTGAGCCACTGAATTCAGGTGCCCCTGAATTCTACTTCTAAAACCAATATCACACTGTGTGTTAACTAACTAGAATTTAAATAAATTAAATTCTTACAATGAACAGAGTAATCTTTAAATTAAATTATGGCATCAAAAAGACTATGAATAACAACCAGTTTAAGTCTATGGTTTCTTTTTGTTTATATAGGCTTTTTGTGTGGAAAGAGAGAGATGAGGGCACTGGTCAAATGGAAAACATATTCAATAACTGCAGCAGTTAAGATGGTGGCTTAAATATTAGGAACTGATTTTTCCTCTTAAGTCAAGAGGCATGCAGTTGTTGGTTCTGATGTAGTTAGCTCCAGAGCCTCTGAATTCTCTTGATATTTCCCTTATGCACCCAGGTTGCCTGCCTGTTCAGGTCACATTCCAGCCTAAAGAAAATAAAAGGAAGAGGTGGCACCTATTGAAGAGTCCAACTCTAGACTAAAATCCTATATGTGATCACTCAGGCCTGACTACAGGCATTATAAGACTTTGCTTGATGGGCGTCACAGCTTGAAGCTGCCTTCCCCTTCCCAGACATGGTACACAGCCAATGCACTGTGATTCTCTGAAGAGAGTTACAGCCGAGGACTCAGCCCAATCTCCACCCCACCCCACCTGGGCTACCATACTGATACATACTGCATACATATATCAGCAGCCTTTGATAAGGCACTTCTGAGGCAAGACTTCATTACCCGGGGGCCTTACTAAAACATTTTCTCCACTCTGGCTCAGTACTTCTCTGCTCTTTATCTTTTCCGCTCTCTCTCTTTACCAGACCCCTCAGATCCATTAAAAAGTCAAGAACCTTTTATTTCAGGCTTCACAGCAATAAAACATTTCCCTCATTTGTGCTACAACCACATGACCCTTGCCTGGTGCTGCTCCATGAGGGAAAAAAAAAAAATTGAAACACTAGGGAACTGGTGACACTTTTTCCCTCTTGGTTGCAGTGTCACAATAAACAAATAAAAAAGGTTTGATTGTAACTTTCAGTTTGACTCACATTCCTGACTGACCAACCTTAACACCAAGCAGCTCAACATCTACATCAGGGAAACAAACCTGCCCAGAGACCATACAGCAGATTTCAAGCTCTTATTGACCTTCACGGAGATACACATGGCTGTTCTTAGGTGAACAATGTATACAAAGAGAAAGGGGTTGCTCACCCAACCATCAGTGCCTGTTACAATTTAGAAATTAGCTCTGTGAGGAAAATACAGATTAAGAAGCTCAGAAAAGAGATGTGTGCTCTGAGCAATAAGGAGATGGTTTCATAAAAGATTAAACTGTGCTCTGAAAGATAGAGAAGATTTGTAGATGAGAAGGCATGACAGATGGAATAAATCTAATAAGGAAAGGTTTTAAGGCAGGAAAGCATGCCTGGGACAGAGAAAGGAACATCCTATTCTTCTGAAAAAGAATGAATGGAGAAAGAATTTCTTGATTCAGGAGATAGAACATACTTACTTCCCAAAATGATGAGGAGCATGCCACTCTAATGGGAGAAGCTTTAACGTCTAGTGCTGGCAAGTAAACTACGAAATGTCTATTAAAAATATGCTATTGTCTATCCAAACATGTCAATAAGTATTGGTGACAAACAAATCACCTTAATACACACAGATTATACTCTCCAGAGAAAGTAAGTAAAAAGTGCCTTGTGCAACGAAAGGAAGAAAGCACAATTCTGCAACCATCTCTGCTTTTAACTCCCACTGAGATCCACAGGGTATCCATTCATGGATATGAAGCATATGGCCCTGAAAATATAAGCCCCTGATCTTACAATGAACAGAGTAATCTTTAAATTAAAACATGGCATCAAAAAGCCTCTGAATAACAACCAGTTTAAGTCCACGGTTTCTTTCCATTTATATAGGCTTTTTGTGTGGAAAGAGAGATGAGGGCACTGGTCAAATGGAAAACATATTCAATAATTGCAGCAGATAATATCAAAGCAATATTTTCTCTATATTCCCTAAGAGGCATATTTCTCCTGTTCCTTGTTAATTGGCAGTGACGGTCTAAACAAACAGTGGAAATAAAACCAGCAAGTTGGGTTCTTTCCTGTCTCTTGTTATACCTCCTATGGAGTAACAGACAGTTGGACACTGAAAAGCTCCAGGACCAAGATCTTTCCTGTTATGTCCAAGTGAGCAACACCAGAAAGAAATCTGTAGTGAAAGCTCTCCTTCAAAATAGTTCCCAATAGTCCCATTTTGAAAGTAGATACTTTTTCTTCCCTGACCCCAATTGGTAATTATATTGCTGCTTATTAATCTACCTGACTGTTCCTGAATATTAAAATGTGAGATTGTATGATCATGCAACTATGCTGGACATGGAAGGAGATAACAAACTGTAAAGTCTTCTAAAACTGTAACCTTCTACAAGTCAAGAGGACAATACCTCAAAAAAAAAGGAGACATTTTAATTAATACACTTCCCTGTGGCTTTGCCTTTCTTCTTGTGTGCTCAGCTGGAGTAATCAGAGGAAAACCTGAAGGGAGCTTCCCCAGAAGCCTCACTCAGCCCCTTCCAGCTGAGTCTCACTCTATGTTGGCAACTGTCTCCACTGAGGAAGAGACTTGGCATGATTTGTAATGTACATCTGCTCTGAGGAATAATCCCTCCTGAGAACCACCAGGAAGTAGCCTATTCAAAAAGCCAAAAATTGAAACCCTACTCACTTTAAAAGGAAGAAACGAGCAACAATCACTTAAGATTCTTCCTAAACTACTTGCATATGCTACTTGCAACTTCCTCTTTAGAGATTTCCCCTTCTTTAGCAGTTTTTTAAAGTATAATTTACAATACTATAAAATTCACCCATTTGGAACACGCAGATCAGATTAATAAATTCATACACTTCTGTAACTATCATCAGACTCAAGGCTGAGAACACTTTCAGCACCTCCAAAAATTCCCTTGTAACCATTTGCCATAAATAATTCTTACAATGAACAGAGTAATATTTAAATTAAAACATGGCATCAAAAAGGCTCTGAGTAAGAAGCCTTTATTATTATTTATTATTATTATTATTTAATGAATAAAATAATTCATTACTCTGTTCATACTCTCAGCTCTAGGCAACCTGCTTTCTATTTCTATAGTTTTGCCTATTCTCTAAATTTCATATGAATGCAACCATACAACATATATTTTTTGGTTTGTGTGACTTCTTTCACTTACCATGTTTTCGAAGTTAATTCATGTTGTATAAGTAGTTCACTTCTTTTTATTGCTGAGTAGTATTCCATTGTATTAGGTATTTTGTTTATCTAATCCACAGCTGATGGACATTTGTTTCCAAATACTTAGAGATATTAGAGTAATATGAACATTCAGATAGAAGTCTTTGTGTGGACTTATGATTTCAATTCTCTTGGGCAGAGACTGTATCTAGAAAATAAATTGCTGGGTCACATGGTTCATATCTGTTCACCTTTTCAAGAAATGGCCAGGCAGTTTTTTAAAGTAGTTGTATCATTTTCCATTTTTATCAGTAAGGTATGAGAGTTCCAGTTTCTTTGTAACCTCAGTAACGCTTAGTATTCTCAGTCTTTTTTGATTGCATATGTTCTAATAAGTGTGTAGTGGTTTCTCATTTGGGCTTTAATTTGCATTTCCCTAATGACTAAAAATGTTGGACATCTTTTCATGTGTTTATTTATTATTCATAGATCTTTTTTGGTGATCTATTCAAAATCTTACCCATTTTTTAAATTGAGTTGTATGCCTTCAGAAATAAGAGACTTTTTTCATTTTCTGGAAGTCTTTTACCAGATATATAATCTGCAAATATTTACTCCCATTTTTTGGTCTTTTTCTCTTTATTTTATTAATGCCGTCATTTGTAGAATTTTATCTTTTATGTTTGTATTTTTTGTTTTCTAAGAAATCCAAGATCACAATTATTTTCTTCCCTGTTTAATTCTAGAAGTATGATACTTTCAGCTCTGATATTTAGATCTATGATCCATTTTGAGAACTATGTGTATGGTGTAAGTAAGAGCTGACACTTGTTTGTTAATTTGCATATAGATACCTAGTTGTTCCAGCACTATTTGTTGGAAAAAACTCATTTATTCCACTAAATTATTTTTTTAAGATTGTATTTATTTATTCATAAGAGACACAGAGAAGCAGAGACATAGGCAGAAGTAGGCTCCCCTCGGGGCCTCAGGACTCTCCTCAGGACCCAAGGATCATGACCTAAGCCAAAGGCAGACATTCAGCCACTGAGCCATTCAGGTGCCCTTCCACTAGTTACCTTGCAAGTTTGTCAAAAATGAAGTGACTATAAATAGAAATCTATTTCTGGATATTTTGTTCTATTCACTGATCTGTAGTTTATAATACCAATATCACAATGTCTGGATTACTGTAGCTTTATAGTAAGCTTTGAAAATTAGATACCATATGTCTTCAACATTGTCCTTCTCTTCAAAATTGTTTTACTTTGCATTTCCATTTAAATTTTAGGATCCATGTGCAAATTTCTATAAAAATACTGCCAGGAATTTCATAGGGATTCTGATGAATCTATAGATCAATTTGAGAAGAATTGCCAATTTAACTAAACTAAGTCTTCTAATCCATGAACATAGTATATCTCTCCACTTACTTAGGTCTTCATTAATTTCTCTCAGTAATGTTTTGTAGTCTTCAGCAGAATTTTTAACGTTTTTCTTGAATCTATGCATAATTATTTCTTTTTGTTCCATAATTAACAATATTATGCTTTTAATTTTTGATTACTAATTGCTAATAGATAAAAATAATTGATTTTTGTATAGTGATCTTATACTTTGTTACATTGTCAAGTTTGACTATTAATTCTAACAGCTTCTTGACAGAGTCTTTAAGATGTCCTTCATACAAGTCATATTGTCTGTGAATAAATATAATCCTACTTTTTACCTTCTAATGTATGTCTTTAATTTCTAATTCTCAGTTTATCGCATTGAGTAGAATCTCCAGTGCAATGTTGAATAAAATTGCTAAGAATAGACATTCCTGTCTCCTTTCAAACCTTAAGGACAGAAAGCATTCAAGCTTTTAATATTAAGCATAATGTTAGCTATAGCCCTTTATCAGGATGAGTAAATTCTCATCTATTTTTAATTCGTTGAGAACTTTCACAATAAATGTATGTTGCATATTTTCAATTTTTTACATATTTTTATTTTATTTTATTTATTTATTCATGAGAGACACAAAGAGAGAGAGAGGCAGAGACACAGGCAGAGGGAGAAGCAGGCTCCATCTGATATGGGACTCGATCCTGGGACTCCAGGATCACGCGCTGGGCCAAAGACAGGTGCTAAATCGCTGGGCCACCCAGGGATCCCTATCCTTTATTCTATTAATAGAGTGTATTGCACAAATTGATTTTTTTCTAATTTTTATTTATTTATGATAGTCACAGAGAGAGAGAGAGAGAGAGAGAGAGAGAGAGGCAGAGACACAGGCAGAGGGAGAAGCAGGCTCCATGCACCGGGAGCCCGATGTGGGATTCGATCACAGGTCTCCAGGATCACGCCCTGGGCCAAACCACTGCACCACCCAGGGATCCCCACAAATTGATTTTTGATTATAAGTCAACCTTATAATGCAAAGAACTTAGAAATCACCAGTCTATTCTAATGACAAGCACTAAAATGCTGAAGAAAAAAAAAACCCTGAAAGGTAAAAACTCAGATTCATCAGAGAAGTGAAGCCACAGGACAAACTGCCACCCCAAAAGTTGGAGAGACAGTGAGGGGGAAACAAAGAATCATGGCTTACTAAAGCAGGGATCCCTGGGTGGCGCAGCAGTTTAGTGCCTGTGTCTCTGCCTCTCTCTCTCTCTCTCTCTCTCTCTGTGACTATCATTAAAAAAAAAAATACTATACATGGCTTACTAAAGCAGAAATACAAGAAAATTCTGCAGGGACCAGTGATGATATAGGAAAACCTGTACAATAGCTGATAACTGTTGTAAATTCAATATAAACAAATCTGAGAGATTAAAAACTCCAGAGGGACCCAGTCATCATGGGCCCCACATATTATGAATTTTCCCTCCAGAAGTCCCAGGTTCTCACTATGAATATTGGAGAAAAATCACCTGTGCTTCTGGCAGGGGGAGAGGAAAAGGAACCATTTTGAAATACAAGTCATTCTGTTCTTATTAACAAAACTTGCCCTCAGGAGAAACAATTTTACCAGAATCTAACCTGCTGAGGATGAACCAGAGTCTCACCTACCTAGGGAAGGATAGTACCAAACTCTAGTTCCTTCTAGCCATCCTGTCCCACCCAAGGAGTGTGGGGGGAGGGGGAGACTAAGAAGCTCTGGAGAAGTTCACACTCACAACATACTGAGACCTAATCTGTGGATGGTGAACAATTTCCCTGTCCCCACATCTGATCACTATATTATTAAAACCTTTCTTACCACAGTTCCTTTTAGCCAATAGATCATGTCCACTATCACAAAAATTTAAATTAAAGGCATGTTAAAAGGCAAAAAGCATAGTTCGAATATATTGAAAAAGCACCAAACCAGAGGTCAGATATAGCAAGAACATTGGGATTATCAGACCAAGATTTTTTTAAACTATGATTAACATACTAAAGGCTTTAGTGGAAAAAGGAGGCAATATGCAAGAATAGTTGGATAATGAAAGCAAAGAGATGGAAATTCTAAGAAAGAAGAAAAAAAGGAATGCTAAAGATCAAAGAACACTGTAACAGAAATAAATGCTTGACACAGCTGAAAAATCTCTCAGCTTAAAAATAGGACAAAAGAAACCTCCAAAACTGAGCAGCAAAGAGAAAAAAAGACTGGAACAAAACAGAATATCCAAGAACTATAGGGCAACTATAAGAAGTATAACATTCACATAAGGAAATAACTGAAGGAGAAGAAAATATTAAATCAACCTTGCATTCCCTATTATAAACATGATTTAGTCAAGGTGATAATCCTTTTTATATGTTGCTAGACTCAGTTACTAATATTTTGTTAAGGAGCATTGTTTCCATGTTCAAAAAAGATATTGGTCCATAGTTTTCTTTTTCTGTGATGTCTTTGGTCTGGCTTTGGTATCAGGGTAACAGTGGCTTTGTGAATTGAGTTGGGAAGAAGTTTTGTTGGATCTATTTTCTGAAAGAGTTTGTATAAAATTAGTATTATATTTTCCTTAAATATTTTATAGAATCCCCCAATTAAACCACCTAGACCTGGGCTCTTCTTTGTAGGATATTATTCTTTCAGTTATTCAATTTAGTAAATCTTTATTGGATACCTATGATATGTGCAGTTTTGTAGCTCTCTTTGAGGAAGTACAATTTCCTATTTTTATGGAGTTTACAATCTAATATAAAGAAAAAATTCCACATCACAAGTCAATCATGCCTTAATACATAGCACTATTTGCTATAGATACCATGGTAAAAAAAGCATTATACTAAGGCTTGCATTCAAATTCAGCCTCTGTTACTACCAAGTAGTTTGGCCTTAATCACTCAAACATTCTAAGCCACAGTTTCTTCACTGTAAATGCAGAATTACACTAGAAGATCTATAAGATCTGTATTTAAATAATTTGGTCTATGGTGAAAGCACAAAAATGAATTTTACCTCAAATGGTAATGTGAGAAAAACTTTTATTATAACTCATACTAGAGACAAAATGGTATTCCTAATTTATAATGAGATCCTAGGAATAAAAAAGAAATTCACAGTGCAATAGAAAAATAAAAAAATAGATGTCAAAAAAGAAATGCAAATGGTCCTTAAACAATGAAAAGTTGTTCAACATATCACACCAACTGTACACTAAGAACAACCAACTAGAAAATGTGGACTGAAAAATATAAACATTTAAATAGCAATAAGACATCAAATATCTTTTAATTAATCTAATAAATTTTGTGTAAGAGTTCTCCATTGAAAACTATAAGACATTGCTCAGGGAAATTAAGGAAGGCTTAAATAATACTTATGGATTAAAAAAAGGGGAGGTCAATTTCCCCCAAAATTTAACTGTAAGTTCAATGGAATCCCAATTTTCAGCTGGGATTTTCCACACTTATTCTAAAATTTTATGGAAATGCAAAGGAACTAGAAGAGCAAATATAGTATCAAGGAAGAATAAAACTGGTGGATTTATATAACCACATATCACTACTTAGGAAAAAACTGCAATAATTAAGGCAATGTGCTCTGTGTACTGATGGAACAGAATAAAGAACCCAGAAATAGACGCAGACATACATGGTCACCAGTTTACAGAAAACACACCACTGAGTTCAGAAAGGAAAAGATGATCCCTCTTTTACTCTGTAAATGGTGCTGGATCATTGGATATGTAATAGAAAAAAGATGTATCTTAAAGTATACAATGCACAAAAATTAATTTGAAAAGTGTTATAGACCTAAATGTGAAAGATAAAACAATACAGTTTCTGAAAGAAAACATTTAAGAGAACATCTTCATGACCTTGGGATAAGTAAAGACTTCTTAACAGGATATGGAAAACACCAACCTTTAAAAAAGGATTGATAAGTTCATGTTAATTAAAACCCTTAGTACTCCAAAAGATAGCATTAAGAGAGTGAAGGCAGAATAGAAACCCAAATAAAATGAACAAAAGGTTTGAAACACACTCATAAAAAAAGAATATCCAGGCACTTGGGTGGCTCAGTTGGTTAAGCCTTTGGCTCTTGGTTTTGGCTCAGGTCATGATCTCAGAGTCATGAGACTGAGCCCCACATCAGGCTCCATGCGCAATGTGGAGTCTGTTGGAGACTCTCCGTCTCTCATTCTCCCTCTGCCCCTCCCACTCTTGCCACATGGCTCCTCTCTCTTTCTCTTTCTCTCTCTCTCAATAAATGGATAAATAAGAATGTCCAAAAGATCAGTAACATATGATAGGTACTCAACATCATTAGTCATCAGAAAAATATAAATTAAAACTACAATTATATATCACTACACCTTTACAAGATTGGCTAAAAATTATAAAGACTGATAACACACCAACTCTTAGCAAGGCTATGGAGCAACTCAAACTCTCATAAATTGCTGTTGGCAGTGTAAATTGATACAATCACTTTGGAAAACTAGTGTATCTACTAAAGCTAAATACACCAGCAACTTTAATCTTGGGTTTATCCCCAAAGAAAACATATACATTATATCTTCTGAAACACATACTAAAATTTTTTAGTACGGCTTTATTCATAATAGCCTAAATCTAGAGACATCTAAAATGTCCATCTCCTGGAAAATTAGTATAAATTGTTGTATATTTAGTACAAAGAAATATAAAGCAATAAAAAATGAACTAATGTTTACATGCAAGAATATAGACAAATATCTCAGACATGAAGTTTAGGAAAGAAGTCAGACATAATAAAACATACACTATATCACTTACAAAAAAATAACTACTAATCTGTATGATGGAATTCTGCATGATGGTTAGTATTGAGCAAAAGGGGCATGAGGGTACTGGAAATGTTTTATATCTTATCTCAGTGATAGTTGTATGGGTTTCCACATATTCAAAAATTCATCAAGATGTAAATTCAATATTTCTATACTTTATACATTTTTCTTTCTTTCTTCTTTCTTTCTTTCTTACTTTCTTTTTTTTAAAGATTTATTTATTTATTCACGAGAGACACACAGAGAGAGAGGCAGAGACACAGGCAGAGGCTCCATGCAGGGAGCCCGATGCGGGACTCGATCCCTGGACTGGGGATCACACCCTGAGCCAAAGGCAGGCGCTCAACCACTGAGCCACCCAGGCATCCCTATGTATTTTACTTTAAAAAATGCTAAGGATGTTCAAAATCACTTAAGATAAATGTAAATTAAAACTACCTTGAGGTACCATTTATTGCCTATAAATAGCAAAAAGAAGAAAATGCAAAACTTATTTGATGTGCTCTCTTAGCAAAACTGTGGGGAAACACAAACTAACATTGTTAATGGGAATGCAAAATGCTGCAATCTATATGAAGCACTGACTGCATCTACCCTTTGACAATCTCATTCTGGAACCTGTACCCATATTAAGTGACATATGTATAAGGTTAATCTTCATGACCTTGTCTGAAACAGGAAAAATTTTTAAATGGCCCAAGAGTTCAGCAAGAGGGGATTGTTGAAAAAGTATCTTATATCCATGCAATGGAATAGTATATAACTGTCAAAAAAAACTGACAGTTTTTTGACAAAACTGTCAAAAAAAAAAAAAAAACATGTCCTATGTAATACCATGTGCTGTGTAAAATATAGTAAAAAAGTTTTTTTTAAGATTTTATTTATTTATTCATAGACACAGAGAGAGAGAGGCAGAGACACAGACAGAGGGAGAAGCAGGCTACACGCAGGGAGCCCGATGTGGGACTCAATCCCGGGTCTCCAGGATCACACCCCAGGCTGCAGGTGGCGCCAAACTGCTGCGCCACCTGGGCTGCTCTAAAAAAGTATTTTTTTAATTTTAAAAAAAGAAACTGTAAGAAATATGTAATTACTTTTTTAAAAAAGAGGGAGATGCCTGTGTGCCAAATTCAGATATCTCCAAGATACATTACTAAATGGAAAATATGGTATAGAACAATGAATACAGAATACAATGTGTTGAATAAAAAGGGAAGAAAATGAAAATATATATTTACATTATCATTATGTGCATAATAAAACAATAAAAGTACAAACAAGAAACTAATAAAAATTGTTAACCACAGGATGGTGGGGAGAGTAACAGAGCAAACAAAATATAGATACTGTTTGGAAATAATTTTGACTTTCGAACCATGTAAATTTAACTACTTTTTTTTTAAAGATTTTATTTATTTATTCATAAGAGACACAGAGAGAGAGAGGCAGAGATACAGGCAGAGGGAGAAGCAGGCTCCATGCAGGGAGCCCGATGTGGGACTCAATCCCAGGACACCGGGATCACTCCCTGAGCCAAAGGCAGACGCCCAACTGCTGAACCACCCAGGCGTCCCTCTTAACTACTTTTTAAAAAGAACTTGAACTATTTAAAAAGAACGTGAAAAAAAAATGAGGTACATTTAAATGTGGCTACTGAAATTCAGCAGGGAATAAAAAAAGAAGGTTGGTATTAGCTGAGAAATGATTTATAGGAGAAACAGAACTTTATACGGTTTTTTGAAAGATGGGTATGGCCTGACTTAACACCTACTTTCACATTTCCAAAGTGGATGAGAACTTCACTTTGAAATCTTGTCACCTTAGTCAAAACGTTCTGTTGAATATTGTGTCGCTTGCTGCATTCAGCGTAGTGGTCACTTCTGGGAAATGAAGGAGGGAAACCAGGATGGGGTGGGGAGAATTTCACAAGAGACTGAACTAAAAATGACAGCATGGAAAGATCTGACAAACCTGGGTGGTGAGGGGAAGAAAAAGTTCAATTGCATTATTTATATTGAAGACACCAGGGGCCTCTGAAAAAAAGCAATAGATCTATTTAAGACAAAACATTTCAATGTTTATTCTGGACAAGCAGGGAATAATAAATATGTCTGAAGCCAAAACAAAACAACAACAACAATAAAAAGCACAGAAGAGTTTGGCTCATCAAGAAGTCACAAAAAAGGCAGCTAAGGATGCTAAGGGGTGAGTGTTCAAAACAGAGCAAAACTCAGCCTGCACGAGTACCCTGCTGCTAAGAGTGCAGCCTAGACCAGAACATCAAATGTCAGACTTCATGTGAGGGCATCAATTTATAAACAACCAGAAGCCTATTTTTCTTGTAAATTCCTATAGGCAATGAACATGGTTTCCAAATTGAAAACTAGACCAAGTAACCATGAAACCTTCAGAGACAACATTTTGTACATATTTCATGATTTCTTTTTAGGGAAATGCACAAGGTCTAATTACACAAGCTGTTTATTCTCCTCATTAGCCTTTTGGGTTTCAGCATGTGTGGATTTTCTTAAGCTTTTCTCACTATTAAATCAGCCAAATTCATACTCAGAGGAAGTCAGATTCCAGCATGCAGCTCTACAGATCTCCAAGCTACTCAAAACCATGGGGTAATCAAAAACATTCTGTCTGCTGCTATATGATTTTTTTATTTCCTCCTGCAAATGGCTGTAGCAGAATTCATGTCAACACACATACCCCTACATGTTTAGCCTGTTTAACTGCAATTAGTTTCCTGAGTAAGATTCTTTTTGTCATTTGGTAAAGGTGAAGAGAACAGAGGGTGAAGAGAATAGATTGTTAATATAAATAAATACATAATATTTTATATGATTCAAGTTATTTGCCTCATGGTATTCCAAATTCCAGAGCACTTGCACATATTTGATCCTTATAACTCGTTAAGGAAGCAGGGCATTTTGCATTCCCATTTTACAGATGAGGAAAGCTAAGGTACATGGAAATCAAGTGGCTAGACAAAAAGTTATACAGCTCATAAGTGGCTGGAACCCACACTCATATCTTCTGGCCCTATTCCAGAGTTCTTTCCACTTTGCCCAACGTATAGCAGGCTCAAGCCAAAAAAGTGAATGATAGAAAAATAAATTATAAATTCTTTCCACCCATAAGATGCAAATTCCACACAGTCATGGTTCTCAGTATATCCAGTTCCTAGATGTTTTGGAGATCAATCTTTACCCAAATCTCTCTTTTCCCTCTTTGGCCTGTCATAAATCTAAATTTTCAACATTAAAGGTCATTCCTCCAGCTAAAAAGCTGGACTTCATCACATTAGCCAATTTTTTTCAGTAATTTTCCTGAGGTATATGCATCAGAAATAAACTGGGAATATGTTAAAAATATAGGGGCACCTCGGTGGCTCAGTGGTTGAGCGTCTGCCTTTGGCTCAGGTCGTGATCCCGGGGTCCTAGGAGGCGGAGCATGCTTCTCCCTCTACCTATGTCTCTGCCTGTCTCTCTGTGTCTCTCATAAATAAATAAATAAATAAACTTAAAAAATTAAATAAATAAATTCTTGTGCATCATCCTAGATCCATGGAATGGTATTCTATTGGGGTTTGGGGGGGGGGGGGTTGTTCAGGAGTGAGCATTTTTAACAAGCTCTTCCCATGTACTGTTAATAGTTTTAAAGTTAAGAACCACTGCTCTCAGCAATGAAAAGCCCAAGATGTTTTGAGCCAAAGACTAGAATTATCAAAAGATTATTTTTAAAAAACATAACTAGGGATGCCCAGGTGGCTCAGCGGTTGAGCGTCTGCCTTTGGCTCAGGGGTGATCCAGGGGTCCTGGGATCGTATCCCACATCAGGCTCCCTGCATGGAGCCCTGCTTCTCCCTCTGCCTGTGTCTCTGCCTCTCTCTCTGTGTCTCTCATGAATAAATAAATAAAATCTTTAAAAAAATAAAAATAAATAAACAAACAAACAAACATAACTGGAAGCAATTTTTAACATGTGCTGGAAGAAACAGACTGGAGAGCTGGTCTGACATTATAGCAGTAGCCCAACCTGAGAAGCAGGATGGGTAAGAGGGATAAATATGGGAATAGAAAGAAAAACTGTAAAGGGTATTATGCAAGTCACTATAATTTCCTCCCTTTGTCTTCTACAAAAAGTCTATACTTACTGCATATTATTTCTTTCATTTTACCGAGGCTCCATTACCCATTACTAAGAGGCCAAGTTGATTCTGTGAGCATATTTCATGGGTGCTATAGTTCAGCTCCTCTCCCTGCATGTGTGCTATGCTTCATAGAAGGGGATTTAGCTACCATTCATGCAAGATGGTTTAATTAGTCTCCTGTGACTAAAATTGAGCTCCTTTGCTAAACTCATTTAGATTAGAAGAAAAGGTAGTGAGTTGCCAATAGTGATGTCCAAAGTATTTCAAATTCATTTTTAAAAACTATAACTTTCCAGACTTTTCACGTGTGTTAGAGAAGTTGATGAGAGCATCACTTTTCAAATCATTCTGTGTGACTCACATTTTGTTCCCAGAATGCGTGGCCTAGGATAGCTCTCATTTTCCTTTGTTTCCCTTTGTTCTCACTTCCCCTCTTCTGTCTTCTCTGCTTCCTTTCTCTTCCTTTGCATATATAAAACACATTCAAATAGTGTCAAGTGTTTTTCTCGGATTATTTAAATTTTTATATTTCTCGGAAAGTCAGAAATTACTCAGATATCCTGAGTTCTAGTTCATTTTACCACTGACTTGCTATCGGAGGTTGAGTAATTCAACCCTCCCTTCTGGAGCTGTTTCCTTATCTCATTTTACAGATAAGATACTAGTGGGTATTCAAGGTTCCTCCAATACAAATGTTCTACAATTCCAAGTTGACTTCTCTGGATCTCTTCCAACAACGTGTAAGTTTAAAATCTCTAGATCCAAATTACTCTCTGGTTCATTTGAGTTCAGAGCATTTAAAATGTCTGTAAGAGTGTGCACTAGAGTCTTGTGCTACAGCAGCAGAGCTATAATAAAGTTGGTTTAGCTGCTTAACTGTCTGCCTACACATATTTCTCACGGTAACTTCTTTAATCAGGTCTAGTGAAACTAGGTAAGAGAAAGGAATCTTAATGAAATAAACAGTCATCCTAGCATCTGGTCACATCAGAGAAGCATCACATGCCTTTTATTCAGCACAAGGCCTCTCTATGGGTAATTTTCCATCATCTTTCCCCCTCCCACCAGCATACTCACCAAGAAACGTGTGCTGATGCAAGGACACATATGGCACCGCATTAGCAGTACTAAGATGAACATGTGTCCTGCTATCCCTGAGCTAGCCAGCATGATAGGGACAGTGAAAGCAGGAAGTAGTTTAAGTTGTCATGAATCTTAGGATTCAAAATGCACCTTCTCATCAAGTTAAAGGCAGCATAAAGTTTGTGTTTGGCTTAGCATTTTTTTGTTTGATTGATTTTTTTCTCTGGCTTTTTTTTTTTTTTTTTAAAGCACTCTTGCTAACCATACATAAGTAAAAAGCTATAACCTAACGTCTATACTTCTGAATGTCCGGTTCCATTTCCCACTGATTAGACAGCACTCTTATTATATCCTAATTTAAGATCCACCACAATATGAACATACCATTCACTCATCTTTCACTTGACAAATATTTATTAAATGCTTATTATGTACCAGGCACTATACAAGGAGCTGGGAATACTCTGGTGAATGGGACAGACATAATCTGCCTTCGTGATGGTTAAATTCATGATGCGGGTGGATGAAAAATATTAATCAAACATCTACAGGAATAAAATGTAATATGTATTATACAGATGTATTTTACATATACACATACACATATTTAGAAAAAAGTCAGGAAGTATATACATTCATCTGTTAAAGGTAGTAACTGCCAACAGGGAAGATTATATATATATTTTTTCTTGTCTTTCTTATGATGTCTTAAATATCCTCTGATTTTTTAAAGATTTATTTATTTATTTGAGAAAAAAAGAGAGAGCAGGGAGAGGGAGAGAAGCAGACTCTCCACTGAGTGTGGAGCCTGACTCAGGGTTTGATCCCACAAACCTGAGATTATGACCTGAAATCAAGAGTCAGATGCCTAGCTGCCTGGGAGCAGGCACTCCTCCTCTGATTCTTTTTTTTTTTTTTTTTTTTTTGGCAAGCATTACACTTTTGAGGGAAAAAAAAAAGCCAGTGTAAATATTTCATGCTTTCGAAGATTTATCAACATAGAGAAATGTCATAGATTGCTAAAAATTAAAGTTGCAAAACAGTATATATAATAAGATTTCATTTTGATTATATAATGCCATAATAAAAACAAACTAGAAAGATATATATCAAAATACTAAAAGCAATTACCTCTGGTGCGATAAGAGATCTTTTGTTTATTAAGCTTTTTAAAAATTACCCAAACTTTCTACATTGTGCATGTATTAACTTTTTATTTATTTTATCCTTGGAATCTTACCTCCTCTGGGGAGCATTCTCTGACCATAAGCACCCTTTGTTAAAAAAATTTTTTTAAGATTTTATTTATTTGAAAGAGTTAGAGAGAGAGAGTACATAAGCAGGGGGGAGGGGCAGAGGGAGAGGGAGAAGCAGAAAGCCTGATGTGGGACTTGATCCCAGGACCCTGGGATCATGACCTGAGCTGAAGGCAAATGCTTAACTGACTGAGCCATCCAGGCACCCCAATAAGCACCCTTAACCCACATGCTCTTCCTCAGCTAAATGCCTACAAAACTTGATGAATCTGTTGCCATTTTAATACAGTGAAAACTGTTAATTATTTTTCTTGTAAGAGAAGTATCAAGTGTCTGATTTCTTTCACCCACACTAGTACTTGATCACGGTCAGTAAATACTAGGAGGTTAACTGATTACTCTCATATCCTACTAGGACACATTGCCACCAGTGTTTAGGGTTGGGTTTTGAGTTATGCAGGCAGTAGCATTCCCCAAGAGTTCTCGTACTTTATTCCAAGCTTTGCTGCAGAATGCCTGTCACCTTCATCTTCTCACACAGAGGGCACCTCCAAGGGGTAGAAACTCATTTCTAAACTGTGAGCTTTTCTGTCTCAGCCCATCAAGGTTCACTGTAAAAAGGAGAACCAGCAGACAGAACAGAAGGAAAGGGTTCATTATTATAAAACATAATTTATTACCCACAGGATTCCTGAGTCACTGCCTCTGGGCAGGGGAATAGATTCAGAGAATCTTGAACCTTGAAGGGAGGCAAGTGTGAAGCTCATGCTTACCAATGAAGAAACAGGGTACAAAGATACTAAGTGATGTACTCGGGGTCCCACAACAAATTGGTGGCAGAGTCGCATCTCCCACTGCAGCAGGCTGAGAGATAAACTAAAATACAAAAACAAAACAAAACAAAACAAAACCAACCCACAACAAACTGTACGGAATGAAAGAACAATAATGGAAATGGAAAACTGTTAACATTTGCCTCTGACTCTTACAGTTTAATCTTTTACAAGGAAACAACAATATTTCTAAAGTGATTATTAGTGTTCAAATCTAATAAAGATATACCTTCTTAAAATAAAAATACCTGACAAGCTGATTTTTACTAATAACATTGGCTCTCTAGACAGATTTCTGGGACTGTTTGTTGGTCTTCTTATCAAATTCACACAGCATCCTCCAGCAACAGAGTTGTGGTTAAGGGAATGGACTTTAGGATCAAACAGGTTCAAGTTTGTATATAAACTTTGCTTCTTACTTTAGCTGTATGACTCGGTCAAGTTAATTAACCTCTTTGTGCCTCTGTTTCCTTAGCAGGAAAATGGAGATAATAATATTACAGAGCTCACTGGGTAAGAATTTAAAAAGATGACGCATGAAAGTGCTCAAAACAGTGCCTGGAGCAGAGCAGCTGCTCATTTTGCCTACTTGTTTTTCATCATCACATTCCTTGAGGCTACTGTTCTTACTATCACCACTCCCAGTCTGGTTTTGTGACACAAGATTGAAACCACTTCTCACTCAGCTGCTTTATTCAGATTGCTCTTGTTCCCTAGAATGGCCTCCTCTCTCCTTTCTATCCATCAAAAGTCCGCATTTTCTTCCAAGCTCAACTCAAGATTCACCCCTCCAAAATTATCCCCAAATCACTGTCACAAAAAATTCCCTTCTTCGAATGGTGACTACTTATTGGGAGGGTGGCCATATATTTAAATATAATGAGCAAACACAGTAAGAGAATGTGGGGCAGAGGAAAGACCCTGAGCTTCCGAGTTAGAAGACTAAAATCGCTAATCTGCCAACTACCAGCTGTGTGACCCGGAACAAATCACCTTAAATTCTTTGACCCTTCATTTCTTCAATCTCTTAAATAAGTTTCATAATCCTTCCAGCCATTTCTTCTGTCAGGAACAGCCTGATATAGAAAAGCATTAAGGATAAGAGCAGGCAAAAAAGAACAGGAAGAAAAATAGAAGAATCAAGGGTGGTGGTGGGGGAAACCACAGGCAAGGAGGGTGTGAGGGTTGATGATGATGGACAGAGCTTAGCTGAGGGGAACAGTGTTGGGAGAATGCCCATCCTTAGGAGAAAAAGCAGCTATGATTCCTACAGGTAGAGTCAGAGGGGCCTCATATTTCCAGATTGGTGAAGATAATCATTTCTATCAGAAAGCAAAGCAGGTGACCTTGGTATCAGTTTAGGAAAAGACCTCGAAAGGGAAGGAAGAGGTAAGAACTTAGCTTGACAAGTATCAATCAACAGCCTCGTTGGGATGCTTAGATACAAGCTATGTAACTAGTGTTTGTTTTATATTGAATTCAGCATATAATGTTTGAGGCATATAATGATACTGCACTAATTTTTAGCTCCCTAACCCACTTTCCCGTCTTATTTTTTACAAAAATCCATGCCGTGTGTAACCCCAACCCTGAGCTCACTAAGGTAGACACATGACCCAGATCTGGTCAATCAGAATACTTCATTTCTAAAAATGCTACTTAGAGTCGCTTGGGTGGCTCAGCGGTTGAGCATCTGCCTTTGACTCAGGGTGTGATCCCGGAGTCCCAGGATTGAGTCCCATATCAGGCTTCCTGCATGGAGCCTACTTCTTCCTCTGCTTCTTTCTCTACCTGTGTGTGTGTGTGTGTGTGTGTGTGTGTGTGTCTCATGACTAAATGAATAAAATCTTTTTTAAAAAAAATAGATAAAAAATAAAAATAAAAATGCTACTTAAAATGCTTCAACCAGGACAGCATGGGCATCAACAGTCAGGATAGGTTCCTGCCATGTATAACCATTATGACTATACCTGTACACACTGGCTGAATGTTGGCCCTGCCTACTTCCCTGGGCACATGATGAATCCAGCAATGGATCCATGACAAAGTAGGGCCAAATGGATCCTTTTCTGATGATGACAAAAGGACCTTGGGAAAAAGAAGCAAAGCCCTTTACATTGTTGTAGCTAAGACATAAAGTCTGAGATAAGACAATAAAATTAAAGCCATCAGAGACAGGCAGAAATGAGAGATAATCAGAAAGAAAACCCTGGTGAAATTGTGTCCTGATTCTCAAGTCCCTGGGTCCTATGGTTCTTTCTTTAATTCTGTGGTCTGCACCATCATCCTTTCCAGTTATGTGAGCCAATAAAGTTGATTTGTCCCTAAGTTTGTTCAAATTGGATTTGTCACAATCAAGGGTTCTAACTAAAACCTTTCTGCTCCCGGTGACCAACCTTACCTTGTACAAGAAATGACCATCTACCAAACTAATTACAGAAGAAAGACAAGGAACCATTAGAAGAAAAGGTCCTGAATCTGGATATTTGCTCTCAGGTGAAAAAAAAATCTCCACCTATGGCATATTTGGCCACTGGTGATACTTTGATAGTTAACCATAGATAAGTGTCTACTGTTAATTATGCCCCAGAGGCCTCAGAGTGCCCCTCTGTGTACCTCAGTCTACATGTATAGGCCCAGCTCACATGCATGCAGGCACACAGCACTAAATAGTCCAAATCCCTGGGGACCAGAGCTCAAATGACCAAAACTGATGATGGGCTTGTCAGATCCAAATCTAGGCGACCTTGAGCAGTAACTAGGGAAAGGTTAGCTGAAGTCAGAAAAGCCTCCGTAAATTTTAAGAAAAATCCCTGAAATGCAAATATTCAAAAATGCAGAGCACAGGAAAAGGCTATACAATAAACACCTTCAGTTAATTCCACCTATAAAAGTTCATTATAATGGTCAGATGACCTCAGTTAGAGATCACTAAGTTTCCAAGTGCTGTGGCTTACTGTAATGCTATGCATCAAGGACAGTAAGATAGGAACATATAGGAGAAATGACTCATCAGAAAGCAGGAGAGTGGGAGCAGACACAGAATAGGAGGTTGGACATTACATCCACTATTTCCAAGTCATACAGATGTCTGATCAACCTTGACCAATGGTCCCTTGACTGGGGATATTTTTGACCTGCTTCAAATACACAAGGTCCATTAATTCTCCATTTATAAGCAATAGTAGTAAGCATTCAATAAAGGCTAGCTATGTGCTAGGCACTGTGCTAAAGCACTTTGTTAGCATCAAGTGGACAAGTGGAAAAAGCTTGGCATCACTTAGCAAGGGCTGAAAAAATGTCAGTTACTATAATTATCATCATTTTTAATCTTCACAGTACTTCCATGAGTTAGTACTTATTTGCTATGGTTAGTTTATAAGTCAGGAATCTGAGACTTAGGGACATTGAGTGAGCTGTACAAACTTACTCTGTTAACAGAGGAGCCAGGATTCTAAACCAGAAAACCTGGTTCAAGACTTCTTAAACTTTATACTCTACTGGTATCCTTTAGCTCAAAAAGGAGTTTTCAAAATCCAGGCAGCAGCCCCTATCAATAATGCTTATATAACACAACTGTGTAAGCATAATCTACTCCTTTCTCTCCTCCATTCCAGTGGCTCCAAACATTTCTATGCATCAAAATCACTCAGAGAGCTTGCTAAAACCCAGGTTTCTAGGCCCCATCGCCAGAGTTCCTAAATCAGGGTCTTTGTGGAATAGGGCCTGAGAACTCGCATTTCTTTTTTTTTTTTTTTTTTTAATTTTTATTTATTTATGATAGTCACAGAGAGAGAGAGAGAGAGAGAGGCAGAGACACAGGCAGAGGGAGAAGCAGGCTCCATGCACCGGGAGCCCGACGTGGGATTCGATCCCGGGTCTCCAGGATCGCGCCCTGGGCCAAAGGCAGGCGCCAAACCGCTGCGCCACCCAGGGATCCCAGAACTCGCATTTCTAGCAAGTCCCCTGGTGATGCTGCTGCTGCCCTAGGCAATATACTTTAGCAATCACTGCCCTATTCTTGCCCTCAACTCTTGTCTCTACCAATCACTGAAATGACTAAATTCCCCAAGAAATACTCCAGAGCTACTTTAGGTGTAAAGCTATGATCACAGTTGGGGATCCCTGGGTGGCTCAGCGGTTTAGCACCTGCCTTCGGCCCAGGGCGTGGTCCTGGAGTCCCGGGATTGAGTCCCATATTGGGCTCCTTGCATGGAGCCTGCTTCTCCCTCTGCCTGTGTCTCCGCCTCTCTCTCTCTCTCTCTCTCTCTCTCTCTCTCTTTCTCTCTCTCTCATGAATAAATGAATAAAATCTTTAAAAAAAAAAAGGTATGATCACAGCACTTCTATATCCTTTCTTCTCCCATGCTTTGATTTCCTTGACAATTTAATTCATTTATTCCACACATAATTACCAAGCTCCTATATGCCAACCACAGGTACTAGAATACCACTACTAACACTGTATAATTGACTACCAATCTAGAGAAGGACACAGAAGATATTAACCAAATGAACACACAAAATACACTAAATTTCAAATTGGACAAGTGCTAGGAAGAAAAACAACTGTAGGGGCACCTGGGTGGCTCAGGTGGTTAAGTCTCTAACCTTTGGTTTCAGCTTAGTCATGATCCCATGGGTGGTGAGATCAAGCTCCTGGTCAGGCTCTGTGCTCAGCAGGAAGTCTGCTTAAGGATTCCCTCCCTCTGCTTTTCCTCTCCAGCTCTCTCTCTCTCTCCCCTCTCTCTGTAAAATAAATAAGTCTTAAAAAAAAAAAGTGTATTCTACAAGGGAAAACCATGAGGGAGACTACAGTGGAGCTTTGTTGGTTTTTGTTCATTCAGTATACATTCTTCCCTGTCTCCCTTCCATGCTCCTCACCCCTCTCTACTCAAAGCACACACATATATGTACCCCATACAACATTAGGAGAATATCTCAAAAAAAAGGCTCCATGTCCACCCCAACCCAGGCCTAGCCAGGCTCAGAAAAGAGGCATATAAAGTGGTCTTTAGACATGCCTCCTCCCTCCCCTACCACATAATAGAATAAGCCTCTAGACAGAAAATGAATCGCCAAGCTAAGAGATGGGAAAGACAGAAGACAGCCAGAACCCAGAAGGTATTGTTCTTGAGTCCCCAGATCCACTCATGCCTGAAGCTAGCTCCATCCTTGGGCTCCCTGTTTCAGAGACCAATGAATGCCTCTTTCTACCAAATTTTTATCATCTTATTAGACATAAGTGTTACGGATATAGAAACCTTCATTGTATCTGAGAGCAATGTTTCTTTGAGGAAGTAATATTTGAGTTGAGACCTAAAGAATGAGAAAGAGAAGTAACCAAGGGAAGAGTTGGAGTTTAAGGTTCCAGGCAGAGATAACAAATATGCAAAGGCCCTGCAATGGGAAAGAGCTTTCAGAAGGAATTAAAAGTGGGAGTGGCATGGGGGGTGAGTGCAGTGGGAGAGGAGATAAGAGAGGTACATGGGGTCAGATCCTACAGGCCGTGCAGAAGACTTTGTAACTCATTTTTAAAATATTATCCATGACTAAAAATCTATGTTTAATAGCATGATTTAAACTAAAATTACTTCGACTTATTAGTTGAAGTTGACTTATTAGATTTTCCTAGACATCTGCTCTAACTCAAATCACAACTATCCCCACACCAAGCCACTCTATCACCTGACTCTTTCAACATGCATATTTCCTACCACATTCAGCTGGCTGAGTCCAAATATCCCTCATCCAATACTAGAACAAAGCACACATCCTTTGGTAGCAGATGGCAGGGGACAGAATACTCAGGATAACACTGCTGTTCCAATAACTAAGTTCATGGAAAGTGGCCCCCATGGGCCCAATTAGAGCCAATACCCAACTTCAACTAATAGCAGAGCCACGGTTCTCACCTTTATGCAGCTATGCTTCACTGCTTCTCTTGATCAGATGTAAGAGGAATTTAAGGATGGTGGAAAATGTGGTTACAGAGAAGTTCAAACACCTGCTCCTTCTGAGTAAAGAACATTCAGTATTCTTTCCTCCAGCTTTCTAAGGTTCAAAATCCTAAAAAAAAAAAAGAAAGAAAGAAAGAAAGAAAAGAGAAGAGAAGAAAAGAAAGAAAAGAAAAGAAAAGAAAAGAAAAGAAAAGAAAAGAAAAGAAAAAGGAAAAAAAATACACTGTAAATTCTTAGAACCCTGGCATATCAACTCTTTTTTTTTTTTCAATTCTTTTAAATTGATCTCTTTAGTTAATAACAGAAGTACTTATGGCAGCTGCACTAGATACTTCTTAGATCCACTACCAGATGTCAGGCACTGAGAGAAGCCTCTACATGCTTTGTCTCATAAACCCATAAGGTGATTGTTGTATTTTTTCCCAAATTACAAAAGAGAAATTTAGCGCCCCCCCCCCCCGCACCGAGGGGGAATTATTATGACTAAGGATGCCTAGTAAGTAAAGATAAGAAATAAGAATCAAATTTGGATGCAAAGAGTATGCTCATAACCACTCTGTTTTGTAAAGTTCACCATCAAGAAAGAGTACTGACTGGTTTATAAAGCAATCAAGATCAAGACAACAACTAGTACTAGGAACATAAACTCTAAATAAATTTAAAAAAAAAAACAGTAAAGGATATACAGAGAAATAATAAAATGCTAGACAAATAAACACACACTGCATGGTCAGTTTCTCCCCGGCTGGCCTAAATTTAGGGCTCAGGCCAAGGCCTATTCCTGCATTCTTCCCTAGTTGTCACATGCATATGTTGCCCACCCCACCAATAACCCAACATCTGGCCACAGACATTTTATTCCTGTGAAATCCTCTGATGAGCCTTTGATGACAAGCCACCTTTCAGCTAAATATCTATGGCCTTAAAAGCCAAGATGAGAAACCACTGGAGCTTGTCTTACTCAAGTTATTTCTCCTAAGAGTTTCAGCTCCACTCTTCTAACTGGGTAATCTGGGGCAAATTATTTAACCTCTCTGAGCCTTAGCTTTTCATCTGTGAAATTACCTTCCTTACAGAATTGCTGTGAAGATTTACGTGAAATAATTCAGTCAGCATTTGGCATTTGGCATTGTGCCTAGCACATACTAACTATTTAATAAATTCCAGCTATTATTATCCATGATATTATGTATGATATGCTCTAAGGAAATGTAACATATGAAAATCAGAACTGGTTTAAAATTAAAGTGTTTTTGGGCTTTGTCTGTTTGTTCATTTGTTTTTTGAGAGAGAGAAAGTACCAGGTAGAGGGGAGGGGCAGAGGGAGACAGAGAATCATAAGCAGACTTCACATCAGTGCAGAGCCCAACATGGAACTCCATCTCACCACCCTGAGAGACCTGAGCTGAAATCAACAGTCAGAGGCTCAGCCCACTGAACTACCCAGGTGCACCAGTTAGTTAAAGATGATTAACAATATTAAAAGAATCTTCATTTTATAAAGATTTCTCATGGGATTTTTCTTTCTTTCTTTCTTTCTTTTTTAGATCAAAACTTCCCTAGAGCATTACCAATGAGAGTTGGTCTGGGTGTTTCTATTCACAACACTTCTGACACCAAATGGGTGGGTTTTTTTCCCTCACCCCCAACCAATTCTCCAATTCTCGAAATATCAACTGGGTGGCCTACAATCCATTTTAATCCTGACACTAACAGAGTTGGCGTCAGATGCCATAAGTGTAAGAGCTCAGTCCCATAAGACTGACCTCATTTCAGATGCCAGTTCCAAATACTTGGTGCCTGTGTCACCCACACTTCTGTATGACATGGCTACAAAGTCTAGGGTTCCCAAGACACTCCCTTTCAGGTTTGATAATTTGCTAGGATAATTCAAAGAACTCAGGGAAAGACTCAATTTACATTTACTGGTTTATCATAAAGGATACTGCCCAGGAACAGCCAGATGAAGGAGATGCACGGGGGAAGGTGGGGAGGAGGTTCACATCTCCCATCCCCTTCTGAGTATGCTATCCTCCCAACTCTGCAATGTGTTCACCACCCCCCCAGAAGCTCTCCAAACTCTATCATTTAGGACTTTTTATGGAAGTTTCACCACGTAGGCATGATTGATTAAATCATTTGCCATTGGTGATAAGCACCAATGAATGCTGAAGGTCAGGGATTGGACTGAAAGTTCCAATCTTCTAATCATGCCTTTGTCTTTCTAGTGACCAGTGTTCATTCTAAAGCTATCTGGGGGTCCTCAGCCACCAGTCATCGCATTAGGATGAGATGATCACTCTGACCACTCTAAGGATTACAGGGTTTTAGGAGCTATATACTTCTTATTGTGTCCACATTTGGGTACCCAAAAGCTTACTTACTGCAGCATTTGAATTACAGAACTAAATAACCCTGCGTCCACAAAAGATTTCTAGCAAGGAAAAGAATATCATCCAAATGATATTCTCATTTCTAGAGGATTCAAACCAGCTAGCGGATATTCCCAAATAATTTTTTGTGCAAGAGAACAGAAAACAAAACCTGCTACCCTGGAATCAGCTAGAGAGCTGGCCCGTTAATAGCTGGGTGCCACACAGTTTTGAGAGGTGAGAATGAGTTTATTACAAGAAATTGAGGAAGAAGAGTGTGGTGTAACCAACCATATAATCTTAGCTAAATCACATAATCTTTATGAACTTCAGTTTCCTCACTAATTAAATGAAATAATTATAAATAGTTGATTTTTCAGGCCCCTTTTTGCTTTCAAATGTAATCACTCATTGCCTGGGGAAAATAATACAGAGAACTTGTCTCAAATAATACAACTCTTTAAGTGGAAAGCATGCTGTTTTATTTCAACCTCTCACCCTGTCCCTTGTTGTTACCCAAACTAGGTAACAATTTTATCTCCAAGAAATAAAACGAACTGATGATTTCAAGGATCAGGTCACAGAGGTGTTTGCCAACCTGACAGCCCCACTGATATGCCCTTTACTGCTTATACATGCAAAGAAGAGACATCTTTCTTCTTTCCAGTTTTATCGATAAGTTCTGGGAAAAAGAAATCTTAATAAGCAGTTAGATGCAGGTGTAACAGCCTTCCTTTAAAAAACCACTATACTTTAATAATAGATAGCTCTTTATGTGAGAAAATCATGGCATTTATCTGAGGAGTAGGTCAACAGTGCATGTTATCATCCTGGCAAGAGAGGATTCTGACAATAGGAGGTAAATATGTATACCACATGGTAATCTGGGATATAAAAATATACTACCTTTACACCATGATTTCAATACTATATTGACTCTCAAGAGTGACCTCATGCTAGAGGAATTCATCCCATGTTTTATTAAGCCTAGGGAAAACATGTATTTCTTAATCTATCAAGTGGCAAAGACTGCAGGTGAAAATTAAACGGGAAGATCAGAACAAGTAGCTACAACTAGTGAGTGTCCAATGCAAATTAACCCTAGTGCCTCATTGATAAATGTAAAAGGAGTTCATTTTAGGCCACTAGACTTGGACACAGGCATCAGAGGTCTTGATCAGAAGCAACACAATTGAGGCTGACTAACAATCAAAAGCAAATATATTGGATAGAATAGCCTAGAACCAACAGGAGCCTGGAGGAGCACGCTTACACCATGCAGCAACCAAGCAAACCCCAGAAAACCAAGAAGCAAGGAGCATAGCAAGAACACTTGCGGGTGGAGCAGGAAACTACTGCAGCTGCTCCCCAGGATTAATAACTTCCAACTGTAGTTTGTGTCCTTAAATCACTCACTCAGGAGAGAAAAAGAATCTGATTGCCACAGCTAGGTCACATATCAGCCCCCTGGGAACACAGAGCAGAAGGCTCTGTCTGATTCCATGGAGGGAGATAGGCACCTGGAAATTTACTGCCCCAGCAACATTAAATGAAATGATGGAGGTCAGTTCTCCCAAAGGAAATCAAGGTACTATATAGGAGGAAGAATTTATGCTTGCTTGCAGCCAAAAGGAAAAAGAAGGAAAAATAAAGCTATAAACAACAACCTGTATGCATATTTGTTATTTGATCACTCAATAAAACTTTCAAGATCATATGATATTATAAAGACAATCCCAGTGCACAGAAGATCTCACTAGCCAAAGAGTATAATCTCTAATATACTCTCACTACCTTAGATATCCCAAACTGTTGTGCATTAAGAAAGAAAAAAGGATTCTGGTGTGGTGGCTATGCCCGTACTCAAAACAAGAATGTTCAAGCATTTGATGGATAGACCAGTCCCCACAAGGTCAGTGGGTTATTTTCCTTCCTTTCCTCCCTTATCTAAAAAAGTGTAAAAAATTCAGGAGATTGCACAGGTTTTACCAGGAGTCCCTACTCTCAAATTTAGTAATTTCATATATGCAGCTGCAGTTAACAAAAGCCTGTGGATTTAAGTAAGGCAAATATCTGTACCCTCTGCTAAGCTAGGCTTTCAATAGTGAATCCTGAACAAATGATCTGGACTTACAAAGACATCCTCAGATCCAGGCACAAATGGGGTGTTTGGCAGCAGCATACCCTTTGTAGATCAATGGGTAAACACTACACTTTCTTTGGGAGCTTGGCCAGTGTTTATACTGAGATCTGCAGATGGTATCATGAGGGATGTCATTATGGCCTATCATGTCAATGTGAGTTGATGTGCTTCAAAAACCATCTACATCAAATCTTCCTACTCTGCTGAACAATGAGGTGTGAGTTATAGCAATAAAACTCCTTGTAGGGGTTTTTTACCTACAGTGGGCAATTTTCTCATTTTTTATAACCCATTTTCATTTTTTAACTTAATTATCACAATCTGTTCTTCCTATTCCATGAGGAAGCAGTCAACCTAGATCATTTCAGTCAGTGATTACTAAACTGTAGAAAGTACCACTTTAATTTGGTAGTTGTTTTTTAGCATCCACAAAAGACTACCCTGCTCTACTAACAGAACACATTACCACTTTGAATTGTTATGCAATTCAATAAGGGCTTAAACTATCACACTGCAGTTTCAAAATGATTGAGTCATGAAAAATTGTTTAGGTACAGACATGAAATGCTGTTATAGAAGTTACTCAAGGCAGTCCCTGAACCTGGGTGACTTGGGTGAGAATATGAGTCATAAACTGAAGTCAATATTAAATGAGCCCCAGAAATAAGGGTAAATGAGAAAAACAAGGTATTACTATTCCTTTCCTCAAAATAAAAGTATCAGTGTTTCCACTGATATATCAATAAATATTTCAATGTGCCCACAAGTGCCTCAACAATTACCAGAGTCCCCCAAGAACTAACCAGATCACCCCTGCCTAATGAGTCATTAAGACCTTATTCATCAGTGTCCCATATATACTGAGCTGATTACATGCTAACCTTAAAAAGTTACTGCCATTTTTCTCAAGTGTCTAAACTGGGAACTTGGATAATTTTCTATAAGAAACACAATGCTGTTTTATGGGTGTTTAATGTATGCACAGTGCCTAAGAATAAAGATATATGGCATCTGGCCCTGACTACTTCTAGAACAAGTCACTTAGCCTCTGTGATTCTGTGTTTTCTTACTTTTAAAATCAACGAATTAAGAAGAGGTAGTTCAAGATGGCAGCATAGAGGAGGATCCTGGACTCAGCTACTCCCATAGACATAACAAATCCATAGCTACATATGAAACAATTCCCTCTATAAAACAAAACAAAACAAAACAACTAGCTGAACAGATCCTTCAATACAAAGACTTAAGACAGGAAGAAGAAACAGAGATACAGTCTTACAAAAACCATACTCCTGACACAGCAACCCACAGCAGGAGGAATTAGGAGGGATCGCAGAAATATAAAGCTTCTCCCCGAGGTGTGAGGGGTTTTTAGCCACCATCAGGTACCCCAACCATTGGGACCTGTATTAGAGAGAGGAGCACCCAAAACATTTGACTTGGAAAATCATCAGCTTAAATCTAGGAGAAATATACAGTTGTGGAGAAGGGATATTCCACTCTTACAGAGCTCAAGAGCAAACTTGTTCACTCCAGGACCCAGTACAAAAGCAGCAGATTTAAAAGTGCTCATACCATATGTCAAGGAGATTCATTTGCTAATCTTAAGGTATCTGCCAAAAAGGCAGAAACCTTTTGGGACCTTCTCTGAAGACAGAGGAGCAGACAAGGACTATTTTTGGCATTCTGCCTCTATCTTGCTCGTGCTGTCAAGGTACCATCTTCACACTCTCCCTCTAACTTTCTGGCACTGGCATAGGCAGGTATCATTTTCACTCTAGCTCACTAGGACTGGCAAGTGAGTACCCTGACCCCCTGTACTATTCCTACAACTGCTGCCAGACCTAGCACATAAGTGCAACCCACACAGGGGACACCTATTGAATGCTTGGTTCTAGTGGCCAGGGAGAATTTTATTTCTGGGCCCTACAGGCCTGAAAAAATGAGAGAGAAAGTTCAGGAGACAATCAAGAGCTAGGACAAAGTTAAAAGAAAGGTTCATCCCCTATACAAGGTCCTTCCTTCAAGACTGGAAGTGATAGCTGTTTAACCAAATATATAGAAACAAACACCGAGAGTCAAGCAAAAACAGAGGAACAGAGGAATACAATAAATTAACTGAAAAACTGGAACAATAACAAGTGGAATAACATTCATGTTATAGGGGTCCCGGAAAGAAAAAAGACACAAAGGAGCAGAAAACATATTTGAAGAAATAATGGTGGAAAGTTTCCTTGACCTGGGGAAAGAATCAATCTCAAGATCAGGAAAACCCAGATAATTCTAAACAACATGTACACAAAGAGACCCACACCAAGACGTGTTATAATTAAAATGTCAAAAGCTAAAGATAAACAGAGAATCTTAAAAGCAGCAAGAGAAAACAACTTTTCACACACAAAGAAACCTCCATAAGGCTATGAGTCGATTTTTCAGCAGAAACTTTGTAAGCCAGAAGAGAGTGGCATGATATATTCAAAGTGCTGAAAGGAAAAAATTCCCAATCAGTTATACTCTACCTAGAGGCACTTGGTAGCTCAATAGGTTAAGCTTCTTGGTTTCAGCTCAGGTCATGATCTCACAGTTGTGAGACTGAGACTGTTGATCTCTGTGCTCAGTACAGAGCCTGGTTCAGATTCTTTCTCCAAAATGGCAATAGGTACATACTTATTAATAATTACTTTAATTGTAAATAGGCTAACTTCTCCAATCAAAAGACATAGATTGGCTGGGGTAGCCATACTTACATCAGACAAAATTGACTTTAAAACAAAAAGGGTAATAAAAGGCAAAATTGGGCACTACATAATAATAAATGGGTCAACCCAACAAAAAGATAAAACATTTGTAAATATTTATGCACCAAATATAGGAGCACCTAAATATATAAAGCAAATCTTTAAAGGGAGAAACTGGCAAAAATACAATAGTAGTCAGGGACATTAATACCTCACTTACATCAATGCGTAGAACATCCAGACAGAAAATCAACAAGAAAATATTGTTCTTGAACATAACATCAGATCAAATGAACGTAATAGGTATATAGAGAACATTTCATGTAAAAGCAGCAGAATAGCCATTCTCTAGTGCACATGGAACATTCTCCAGAATAGATCATATGTTATACCACAAAACAAATCTTAATAAATTCAAGAAGACTGAAATCATATCAAGTATTCTTTTTAACTACAATAGTATGAAACTAGAAATCAATTAAAAGAAGAAAACTGGAAAAATTACCAATTTGTAGAAATAAAACAACATGCTACAGAATGGCAATGAGTCAATGAAGAAAACAAAGGAGAAATCAAAAAATACCTTAAGACAAGTAACAATGGAAATATATCAAAATCTATGGAATACAGCAGCAGTTCTACACAGAAATATTTTCGTAATATGGATCTACCTCAACAAACAAGAAAATTTTTCAAAAAACAACCTACTTTACACCTAAAGAAACTAGAAAAAGAACAAATATATCCCAAAACTAGTAAAAGGAAGGATATAATAAATATGAGAGCACATATGAATAAACAAAACAAAGACTAAAAATAACAAAAAATATCAAATTTCAAATTTTATGAAATTAAGAGTTTTTTTTTTTTTTTTTGAAAAGATAATGACATTTGACAACACTTTAGCTGGACCAAATAAGAAAAAAAAAAAGGAAAGAACCCTAATAAATAAAATCAGAAATGAAAGAGAACTAAGGGCAGCCCCTTTTCAATAGGCAGCGGTTTAGTGTGCCTGCAGCTAGGATGTGATCCTGGACACTCAGGACTGAGTCCCCCGTCAGGCTTCCTGTATGGAGCCTGCTTCTCCCTCTGCCTGTGTCTCTGCCTCTTTCTCTCTCTCTCTCTCTCTGTGTCTCTATGAATAAATAAACAAAATCGTTAAAAAGAGAGAGAGAGAGAGAGAACTAAAACTGAAACCAAAGAAATACAAAGGATCATAAGAGACTACTATGAACAATGACACAACAATAAATAGGACAACTCAGGAGAAGTAGATAAATTATTAGAAAAATATAATCCTCCAAGAATGAATTGGGAAGAAACAGAAAATCTGATCAGATCAATTACTAGTAAGGCAATCAAGTCAATAATAAAAAAACTAACAAACAAAAGCCCAGAACCAGATGGCTTCAATGATGAATTTTACCAGACATTCAAAGAATATTTAATATCTATCCTTCTCAAAGTCCTATAAAAAACAGAAGAGGAGAGAATGCTTCTGAACTCCTTTTATGAGGCCAACATTACTCTACTACCAAAACCAGACAAGGACACAACAAAAAAAGAAAATTACAGACCAATATCCCTGATGAACATGGATGCAAAAATCATCAACAAATTATTAACAAACTGAATTCAACAAATGAGACTACATCAAACTAAAAAGCTTCTGTGCAATGAGGGAAACTAAACTATCAACAAAATAAAAAGGCATCCTAGTAAATGGGAGATTATTTGCAAATCACAGATACAATAAGGGATTAATATCTAAATATATAAATAGCTTACACAATTTAAGATAAAAAAACAAATAATCTGACTTTTATTTATTTTTTTAATGTTTTTATAATCTGACTTTAAATGGCCAGATCTGAATGGATATTTTCCAAAGAAGACATACAGATGACCAATAGAAACATGAAAAGATGCTCAACATCACTAATCAAAGGAGAAATGAAAAATCATGATCAAAATCACAACAAGATATCTCAGAACTGTCAGAAAAACTATTATTAAAAAGACAGGATTATTTATATTCCCCAAATGAATGAGAACATACACTGTTTGTCCTTCTCCAATTGACTTACTTCACTCAGCATAATACCCTCCAGTTCCATCCACGTCGAAGCAAATGGTGGATATTTGTCGTTTCTAATAGCTGAGTAATATTCCATTGTATACATAAACCACATCTTCTTTATCCATTCATCTTTCGATGGACACCGAGGCTCCTTCCACAGTTTGGCTATTGTGGACATTGCTGCTAGAAACATAGGGGTGCAGGCGTTTCATTGCATCTGCATCTTTGGGGTAAATCCACAACAGTGCAATTGCTGGGTCGTAGGGCAGGTCTACTTTTAACTCTTTGAGGAACCTCCACACAGTTTTCCAGAGGGGCTGCACCAGTTCACATTCCCACCAACAGTGTAAGAGGGTTCCCCTTTCTCCACATCCTCTCCAACATTTGTGGTTACCTGCCTTGTTAATTTTCCCCATTCTCACTGGTGTGAGGTGATATCTCATTGTGGTTTTGATTTGTATTTCCCTGATGGCAAGTGATGCAGAGCATTTTCTCACGTGCTTGTTGGCCATGTCTACGCCTTCCTCTGTGAGATTTCTCTTCATGTCTTTTGTCCATTTCATGATTGGATTGTTTGTTTCTTTGGTGTTGAGTTTAAGAAGTTCTTTATAGATCTTGGAAACTAGCCCTTTATCTGATACGTCATTTGCAAATATCTTCTCCCATTCTGTAGGTTGTCTTTTAGTTTTGTTGACTGTATCCTTTGCGGTGCAAAAGCTTCTTATCTTGATGAAGTCCCAATAGTTCATTTTTGCTTTTGTTTCTTTTGCCTTCGTGGATGTATCTTGCAAGAAGTTACTGTGGCCAAGTTCAAAAAGGGTGTTGCCTGTGTTCTCCTCTAGGATTTTGATGGATTCTTGTCTCACATTTAGATCTTTCAACCATTTTGAGTTTATCTTTGTGTATGGTGCAAGAGAGTGGTCTAGTTTCATTCTTCTGCATGCGGATGTCCAATTTTCCCAGCACCATTTATTGAAGAGACTGTCTTTCTTCCAATGGATAGTCTTTCCTCCTTTATCGAATATTAGTTGACCATAAAGTTCAGGGTCCACTTCTGGGTTCTCTATTCTGTTCCATTGATCTATGTGTCTGTTTTTGTGCCAGTACCACACTGTCTTGATGACCACAGCTTTGTAGTACAACCTGAAATCTGGCATTGTGATGCCCCCAGCTATGGTTTTCTTTTTTTAAAATTCCCCTGGCTATTCGGGGTCTTTTCTGATTCCACACAAATCTTAAAATAATTTGTTCTAACTCTCTGAATAAAGTCCATGGTATTTTGATAGGAATTGCATTAAATGTGTAAATTGCCCTGGGTAACATTGACATTTTCACAATATTAATTCTGCCAATCCATGAGCATGGAATATTTTTCCATCTCTTTGTGTCTTCTTCAATTTCTCTCAGAAGTGTTCTATAGTTTTTAGAGTATAGATCCTTTACCTCTTTGGTTAGGTTTATTCCTAGGTATCTTATGCTTTTGGGTGCAATTGTAAATGGGATGGATCCTTAATTTCTCTTTCTTCAGTCTCATTGTTAGTGTATAGAAATGCCACTGATTTCTGGGCACTGATTTTGTATCCTGCCACACTACCAAATTGCTGTATGACTTCTAGCAATCTTGGGGTGGAGGCTTTTGGGTTTTCTATGTAGAGTATCATGTCATCGGCGAAGAGGGAGAGTTTGACTTCTTCTTTGCCAATTTGAATGCCTTTAATGTCTTTTTGTTGTCTGATTGCTGAGGCTAGGACTTCCAGTACTATGTTGAATAGCAGTGGTGACAGTGGACATCCCTGTCTTGTTCCTGATCTTAGGGGAAAGGCTCCCAGTGCTTCCCCATTGAGAATGATATTTGCTGTGGGCTTTTCGTAGATGGCTTTTAAGATGTTGAGGAATGTTCCCTCTATCCCTACACTCTGAAGAGTTTTGATCAGGAATGGATGCTGTATTTTGTCAAATGCTTTCTCTGCATCTAATGAGAGGATCATACGGTTCTTGGTTTTTCTCTTGCTGATATGATGAATCACATTGATTGTTTTACGAGTGTTGAACCAGCCTTGTGTCCCAGGGATAAATCCTACTTGATCATGGTGAATAATTTTCTTAATGTACTGTTGGGTCCTATTGGAAGGGGAGGAGGGTGGGGGGTGGGGGTGAATCGGTGACGGGCACTGAGGGGGGCACTTGACGGGATGAGCACTGGGTGTTATTCTGTATGTTGGTAAATTGAACACCAATAAAAAATAAATTTATTATAAAAAAAAAGACAGGAAAGAACAAGTGTTCGCAAGGATGTGGAGAAAAGGGAACCCTTCTGCACTATTGGTGGGAATGTAAACTGGTGCAGCCACTATGGAAAAACAGTAATGGAACTTCCTCAAAAAGTTAAAAATACCAATACCATACAATTCAGCAATTATACTTCTGGGTATTTATCCTAAGAAAATGAAAATACTAATTTAAAAAGATACATATATCTTTGTGTTCTGTGCAGCATTACTTACAATAGCCAAGATATAGAAACACACACACACATACACACACACACACACACACACACACACACATATATATATACACACACACATACATATACGCAATGGAATACTATTCAATCATTAAAAAAGAATGAAATTTTGCCATTTGTGACAACATGAATAGACTTTGAGGGTATTATGCTAAATTAATCAGAGATAAACAAATACTGTATAATTTCACTTATATGTAGAATCTAAAAAACAAATCAAATGAATAAACAAAACTCATACACAAAGAAAACAGGTGGTTGCCAAAGGGTAGGTGATTTGGGGCGATGGGCAAAATGGGTGAAGGAGACCAAGAGGTACAAGATTCCAGTTATAAAATAATAAGTCATGGGAATGTGTACAGTATGATAGTTACAGTTCATAATATTGCTTTGCATATTTGAAATTTGCTAAGAAAGTAGATCTTTAAAGTTCTTATCACCAGAAAAAAAATTTTTTTGTAACTTCTCTGAGGACAAATAATAACTAGACTTGTTCAGATGAGCACTTCACAATGTATACAAATATTGAATCATTATTTTGTATATCTGAAACTAATATGTTAATTTTATTTGTTTTAAAAAGGAAAACAAAATATTTCAATCCTATTTCCACTACTCATTTTTCCTTTTTTTTTTTAAGATTTTATTTATTCATTCATGAGAGACACACAGAGAGAGATAGGCAGAGTCACAGGCAGAGGGAGAAGCAGGCCCCATGCAGGGAGCCCGATATGGGACTCGATCCCAGGTCTCCGGGATCCCGCCCTGGGCTGAAGGCAGTGCTAAACCGCTGAGCCACTAGGGCTGCCCCACTACTCATTTTTCTTAAGAGAAAATATGTCAATCCTGGTTGCACTACTAGTTTTTTTCAACATGTTATGGATTTCTTTACTTCTTCCTGAAAGTGGCCCAATTGCTAGAATGGCTCCTGGAATAAGGTAGGCACCAATAAGTAGTTATTGAATGAATGCAAAAAAAAAAAAATCATGAGTCAGACTGAAAATAATTTTTATGATTAAATATTTCTATTTTATGAATTAACATTCAGGGAAAAGAACCAATTTATCAAAGATCAAAGGGAATATAAATTATTCCATGTCTTTCTCACTTCAAGTAGAAGCAGTGATTGGAAACTTTACCTTCTGTTGTTAAGCGTTTCCTTTCATGTTCTTGCTTTTATTTTTTTGCCTTTCATAGGCTTTTTTTTAATATCAAAGTTCTATGTAGATGCTAGATAGAATCTTCCCATTTCTCATGTTCACCCACATATTCATTCAATAAACATTCATATAAATGTTTGTGTATATTCATATATGTATAGAACTCAGCCTGCTGGCATCAAATATGCAAACAAGAATTACTATACATCATGATAATATACCTGATGCTTCCAGAAACATTTCCCTGGGAGTAACCTAGGAATGATACCTATCCCAGATGTCAGCAATAAAAGAAGTATTCAAGGAGAAAAAGATATGTACGGCAAGTCAAGACACAAAAGGTACACAATTAAAGAAAGGTAGGAGGAACAGTATAGGCATAAGAAATAAAGTGTGTGACACTCCAGAAACACAAGAGAGCATGGCACAGTCAAGGAAAAGAAAGAAATTCTTCTGGGGCACTTGGGTGGCTCAGTTGGCTAAGTGCTTACCTTCATCTAAGGTCATGATCTCAGGGTCCTGGAATTGAGCTCTTATGTCCCTGCTCAGCAGGAAGTTTGCTTTTTCCTCTTTCTCTGCCCCTTCTCACCACTCATGCTTCCTCCCTCTTTCAAATAAATTAATAAAAATATTTTTAAAAAATAAATAAAATTTAAAAAGGAGAGAAAGTCTTCTAGCAAGAGGAGACTAATGAGATCTGTAGGCATATGTCATCAAGGGCATGTGTGTGTGTGTGTGTGTGTCTAGATAGGTAGATGGATAGGTAGATGGGCAGACAGATAGTATATAGATATAGATGATAAAGATATTAGGCATCTCCATAATTTTACAAGTCAACTTGACTGGGCTAAGGAATGTCCAGTTAGCTGGTAAAAACATTATTTCTAAGGGTGTCTCTAAGGGTAGTTATGAAAGAAATCAGCATTTGAATCATTAAACCGAGTAAGGCAGATGGCCCTTACCAATGCAGGTGGGCATAATTCAAACTATTGAGGGTCTGAATAGAACAAAAACATGGAAAAAGGACAAATTCATTTTTTCTCCTTGAGCTGAGACATTGATCTTCTTCTGCACTGATTCATCAGTGCTCCTGGTTCTTGCTTGGGCTTTTGGATTCAGAGACTTAGACTAGCAGTCTTCTGATTCTCGTTGCCCTTACACATAGCCTGAGTTACACCATTTCTTAGTTCTCCACCTTACAGACAGCAGATCTGGGCCTCTAAAACCATATCAGCCAATTACCTATGAACTTGATGGTTTAACTTCTAAGCTATTATCCTAAGAAGACAGTCATGGGTTTGGAAAGAGATGTTCACTCAACACTATTTATGATAGTGAGATATCAGAAACAATTTAAATATCAAAACCTGCAAGGATGGTTAGATAATTATACTCAAATAATAGTGTCATAAGGCTATTTAAAATAGTATTTTTAAATAATTTTTACTTTCCTGAGAGGGATTATGCCAAATGTTATCATTAGAATATGGGATATGAGCAGCCCGGGTGGCTCAGAGGTTTAGAACTGCCTTCAGCCCAGGTTGTGATCCTGGAGACCTGGGATCGAGTCCCACATCAAGCTCCCTGCATGGAGCCTGCTTCTCCCTCAGCCTGTGTCTGTTCCTCTCTCTCTCTCATTCTGTGCCTCTCATGAATAATAATAATAAAAAAAAGAATATGGGGTAGGGATTATTTTATTTATTCTTTATACTTTTTTATAAGATATGTGTTAGGTTTATAATCAGAAAAGAATTAAGATGTTCATAAAAGCCCTCAAAATAAGATTTACAGTGACAAATGCCATATTTTTCAGAATACTGAACCAAAATAAAGATACGATATCATCCCATTGTTATCATGCAATAGATTTAACCATCAAAAATACACATAAAACTCCAAAGCAAAAATTAGTGGAATGTAGTAAATGAATTTGGTTTATTAGGGAGAGAATTTTGATAATTAGGAGGAGGTATTGGGGGTAAAGAAGGATAAATGACAGAATTATAGTCAGGAACCAGAAAGGGCTCTTCAAGTATATCTGTGTACATTGTAACTCAACAGAGAGCAAAAGATCTTCAACTTCTGAAACCTATGATATAAACTACATCCAGCCTATCCTGATATCTGTCATTTACCTTTATTGTGGGGTAAGGAGCTACCAAATGAAATTCACTGATCCCTTGTTTCCAAATAATATGTCCACTTAGAGAGGAAAAAGCTTGGCACTGGTAGGCTAGGTAATGGATTGATGTCTAAGGCCTAATTTTAAGTCCCAGCTCAACTGTTTATTTAGGGCATGATTTGGGTAAGTTACAAAACCAATAGGGGATAGTTACCACATTTGTTAATGGTACCAACTCTGTCTCCACAGTAGAGCTGTCACAATGACCAAATGAGATCATATAAATTAGAGATAAGAAGTACTACACAATCAGAATATGTTTTATAATAAAATAATTCTTACTTTATTAATAATTATTTGCCCTCCAATAGCAATTCAAAGATAAAAAATTAAATCCTTGGTTGAAAGAGCAATTGACAGATGGATCTTGTTGCTATTCTATGTGCAGTGCAAATGAATCTGGACCCAAAAAGCAGATGACCTTCTCAGGTAGACAACATTCTTTGGCTAAAGTTCCTGTGTAGCTGTCCTTCCAAGGTAGACTATGAAACAAGTTTTAAAATGTACCACCAGCCACTCATATTGTTTTACTTGATCTGTTCATTCATTTATTCACTGAGAACAGATTATGTGCCAGGCACTGGAAACAAACAATAAGAACAGAAATCAGACAAAGCCTTGCCTACTTGGAGCTCATATATTAATCAAAGAATCACACAATGTATCATGAAAACTGTGATGACAATAAAAAGAAAGGATATTTAGGGACACCTGGGTGGCTCAGAGGTTGAGCCTCTGCCTTCAACTCAAGGTGTGATCCTGGGGTTCTGGGATCAAGTCCCACATAAGGTTCCCCACAGGGAGCCTGCTTCTCCCTCTGTCTGTGTCTCTGTGTCTCTCATGAATAAATAAATACAATCGAAAGAAAAGAAAAGAATTTAGTTAGAGGGGCTGATGTGGATTGAGAAGTCCAGAAACACCATTCCTGAGCTGAGATGTGAGATGACTCCAAAGGGAGAGAAGAGTCAAAGAATCAAGTAGAGGAATTAACATTAGTAAGGCTCCTGTGACCCTAGACAATAACATCCAAGACAGTGAAAATAGGACAGTATGCCCAGAACACAGAGGATGAAAATTAATGAGGTATGAGTGTAAACAGGTAGGTGTGTTAAGGATTTCTGCTTTTATTCTAAGAGCAATGAGAGCCACTGAAAGCTACTGAGCAGAGAAGTGACAAAATCCATTTTGTGTTTTGAAAGACTGCTTTGGCCATAATATATCAGGATATCAGGTCACTGTGTATGAGATTTATATACAAGTTTTTTTACACAGAGAGTTACATTCAGGGTCCTACAGTTGAAAATTTTTTATTAAAGTCCTAACTTCAAAAGACCTCTGTATTTCTTTGACTCTATTTCTACAAGACAATATTAATAACCACACACAAGAGATTCTTGATGATTCCTAGCTTGATCAATACTGCCTAGGAGGAATTAATAAAATGTAATGAGTTCTTAGCCTTATGTTTCTCACCTTTTTCCAACATGGCATACCAACAGGTTTTGGTTTAAAAAAAAAAAAAGAAAGAAACTGATTAAAAGAGGCAAGGGCCAAAGTCTGAAAACACTGGGATATTCTAGCAAGCACTATGAGGTTTTTAAAAAAGATTTCTATTTTATTTATTATTTTAGAGAGAAAAAGAGAGAGACAACAAGCAGGCGAGGGGCTGAGAGAGAGAATCTACAGCAGACACCCTGGCAGAGCTTGGAGCCCCATGCAAGGCCCAATCTCACAACCCTGAGATCACAACCTCAGCCAAAACCAAGAGTTAGATGTTCAACCAACTGAGCAACCCAGGTGCCCCCACAAGCACTGTGAGTTTAAACATCAACATCTAGAATGGAGTATTTATCCACAGTATTAAGATGTACTAATGTGCCAATCAGCAGTGAGGCATCAAAAGAAACTGAATTCCAATAATAGCACAAGTACTAATACACTGAAGTCAGTAGATGATCAACCTGTTTGTGGACACCCCTATAATAACTTCACTGTTATTCATGTCCCTTATGAAATGTTTTCTTGAATTAAAGAGAAAGGAGCTACCACAGCCTGGGACATTACATACAACCCCTCATTTGTGCTAAAAATTCACTGTCCTCTCATCACTAACTGAATAAGATCATTTCCTAACTGGAAATTGAAGCTATTTTAAAAATTGTTGTACCACATGCTATCAACAACTTAATTTAATTTTAATTTTAATTTTCTCTCATACAGGCATAAATATTTAATAATAAAGCAAGCACAGATTAAGAAAGCATAAATGGTACATGCACATTTACGTAGGGCAAACATGAAAAGGATGCCAAGAACATTACTACTAATAATGGCACAACAATTACAATTTCTAGGTCAAAAACTATGTGATAGTACAAGTGAACTTTGTAGTAATGCTAGTCACACAGATAACATAGTTAAAATCTGGAAATTATAAGTCTTATAATCATCACAATAAAATAAAAACATTTTATGTTTATTCTTTGATGATATACACTTGCTTGTTTCATTACCTAGTAGAGCATAACTCCTCTTCTAAAAGTGAAGATAAAAATCAGATTAGTCAGGATCCCTGGGTGGCACAGCGGTTTGGCGCCTGCCTTTGGCCCAGGGCGCGATCCTGGAGACCCGGGATCGAATCCCACGTCAGGCTCCCGGTGCATGGAGCCTGCTTCTCCCTCTGCCTGTGTCTCTGCCTCTCTCTCTCTCTCTCTGTGACTATCATAAATAAATAAAAATTTTAAAAAAATCAGATTAGTCATGTTAACTGATTTTCCTACATAAATTATAATTTTGAGATTATAAAATGGTAAACTGTATTACTGACATATCAGAAAAAATATCTTAATGAATCCTGTGTGATATGAATACAAATTGGTGGTAGTATCTGCTTATGTACTTTGGATTTTATCCAATTCCGGGTATACTTGTGGAATGGTGATATGCATGGGAATAACACTCATCCTGTGCATCACATCAGGAGATGTCTGATGTCTGGGGGATCTTGGCAAGAGAAAGTGAAGTAGGCAGCCCAAAAGAGAAAGACAAGAGATTAGCACATGTGGGAAGGAGAAGGTAGACATCAAAGAGTCTCACAGGGTATGGCTTCTAGCACAGGGTGGATAGTAGAAGCATAGAGTGAGGGTGCAGGGAACAAGGAGCAAGAACTTCAATTAGAACACAGGGAGCATGGAAGCAGTGACTCAGACACTGAGACTAACAAGAAGCAGAATTCAGGCTCAAAGAAACTAATAATAGGAGCCAGAGACCAAAGCTTGAGAGTGCAGGGAGCAGGACTTCAGCAGGAGCTGGAAGGCAGAGATTGAAAAAACTGACAGGAGGAGCAGAAAAGTGATGACCCTGACTGCAATCTTGATTGACTCAGGGCAGGTGGACAAGGGTGTATCCTGGTAGCCAAGGAGGAGCATATACTTCTTGCAACTGGAGAGTTTATTCTTCCAAGGAAATCTGACCTAGAGACTCAAGAAAAGTCAGGGGAAACCTACAAAAAGCATCAACTGGGAAAAGATCCATTGTGTGAGATGCTTCAGATGGAGGGATGAGGAATCAGCCCTGGGTTCAAATCCTGTCTTTCTTAATAACAGCTAAATTTTAGGTCAATTCTTCCAATTTCTATGTGCTTCAGCTTCCTTTCATTTAAACAAGATAAATAGGTATAATAATTCCTACTTTTCAAAACTGTTAAAGAGATTAAATGAGAGCGTACACATGAAAGAACATGGATCCTGGCAAAATAAATACTCATTTCTGTACCTTCTCCCTTACCTCTACCAATATCTATTACCTTTCATCAATAGGGCAGTATTGCTGATTTCTGTTCCATGTGAATATTACAAGGCCTTTTCTACATGTATTTGTTTACTCCTTGCCCCCTTGACATTATGTGATGTTTCCTTCCTTTCTACATCTGTTATCATGACTGAACAATATTCTTAGTCTTAGAAATGAATCCCTTTTACTTGAAATAATCTGGTTACTAGCTGAACAGTGTGTTATATAGGGAATAATGGAAAAGATTAACTGGTCTGCAATTGTTTTCGCCAAAGGGGCTTCAATGTTCAAAGTAGCTAATTGGCTCTTGGAGTCTTTTCTACCAAAATCATACCTTTTATCTGAATGACAGGCAAAAGAAATAACTGGATTATAACAATGCAAAATCCTTGATGCTTCTAAACAAACTTAATTACGCTGCTCCATTTTTGTATAAAGAGCTTCAAATGCAGATAAGCATAACTCACTGAAAATTTCAGGTTAATGACAGCACTGACTAAACTGGTCCTGTTGGGAGCAGAAGGTTTCAGAGAAACAGAAGATGAAGGACTAAAAACAAAAACAAAAACAAAAACAACAAAAAAGGAAAGGTTAACTATAAAGTTGTTCAGGTAGCTAGTCACCTATATGTTTTAATAGTAAACACCACCCTTTCTCTTTATACTATCATGCTGAAACATCAAATCCTAAAATCAGCTCTGTAAGCTTCCTGACCTCAATTTTTGCCATAAGCCTGACAAGGTAACTAGCAATCATAGCAGGTATAAAACTACAAGGCATAAGATAACATAAGCCTGATACTTGCATTGAAATCATTGATTAATTTAGCCATTCATTCAATTTAACAAATAGTTCTTGTCTACCACATACACAATATTGTGGCATATAACAAATTGTAATTTTGTCCCTCAAATTAAAAGATAAAACATAAAAACAAAATGTTGTTGCAAACTGAAGAAGGAAAAATGGAAAGCACAGCATTCCAGAAAATAAAAAAATTTTAAATTCTTTTAACTACTCCAAGTGACAGTGTGCTCTCATTCAATTTCAAATCACTAACCCCCATAAAAGTTAAATAATTCTGATAACTAATTTACTAAAAGCATGATCCTGTTCTTAGCAGAGTTGTTTCTATCTTTCTGAGGTAATTATTAGGATCTCTTCTATTCTGCCTCAGAATGGGAACCAGTTCCTGATTTGCATTATTTCTGTTGAATACAACTACCTTTCTTTGATAGAGAACACTTAAAATACTTCCTCCAGGGGCACCTGGGTGGCTCAGTCAGTTGAGCATCCAGCTCTTGATTTCAGCTCACGTCATGATCTCAGGATTGTGGGATTGTAATTAAGTTGTTGATACCAGCATTGTGAGTAGGGGCTCCCTGCTCAGCTCAATGAAGAGTCTGCTTAAGACTCTTTCTCCTTCTCCCCTTAGCTGGCTCTCTCTCTCAAATAAAGAAATAATAATTATGCTTCCTTCAAACCCCACAACTTTTTGTTGCTTTGTCCACTGATGCAATTATACTTCCCTATCTTTGGCCACAATTTGTATTGCGCTATTCCCAATACAATTGTGGCCTTGGTATATGACCTTCTGATAGAGGGGTTCATTAGAAACTCCTGCAGTCACTCATCACTCCTTTCTAGTTGCCATTGTCATCTAAGCTTTATATTTTTCTATCTCCTATCATCTTTTAATTGAAGATACTTTACAAGTCACCAAGAGAAGTAGTTAAGTTGTCAGCTTTAGACAAGCATCCTCCAAATCTCAACATTTCATGATTTCCTATGATATAAGTATAAGGACAAATACAACAGTAATCAGAGGAATACAGCACTAATTCTGTAGGTCACAGATCAACTTTTTTTTTTTAAACACACAATTCATTTTTTGGTTAAGTTCAACCAATTTTTTTCAAGATTAATTAGCCCCTACCAGCTAATAAGCTTTAAGCATATATCATGTGCATTTGCTTTCAAGCCATATCTATGAAATGATTTTGTATCTTTACTTCCATCCTGCTACTTAAATTGATTCTATGCAAATAGTAAAACAATACAAAAATACATGGCAAAAGAGGCATTATTCTGCACTACCCCCTTGCCCAGATGGTGAAAACAGTGAGTCAGCAGCAGTAGTGGGACCAGAATCAAGCCAACTAATTAATTCACTGTGCAACATTCATTGCATGAAAGATACAATACTTAGGAACATGTGTTCTACAATTCCACATTTTGCCTAGTCTACTCTGAGCTAATATGTCCTTGCTATTCCCAAGAATGGCAAAATCCATTAAATCAACTCTTCAACTCTATGTTAGACTAAAATCAACAGGCCCCAAAACACCAATAAAGATTTCAACATAAAGCTATACTAAAAGTGATGTTAGGATGCAAAATTAGAATTCAGGATTTTGTAAAGTGGCAATGTTCACTACATACTACATTAATCATCCAGGAAATCTGATTATAATCTACTACATTAAATAGGCAGAGGAGGATTAGATGAGTGAGAAGCCCATCTAGAGATCTGCAATACTAGCAGGGGCAGGGAAATGGTTTAGATTTATTGTAGCCTAAGCAAGACATGAGTTGGAAAGAGCAGTCGACCATCAGACTAAAATTAGAAGAGCAAGTTTCAACATGGAAGGAGCACATCAAGAACCGAAGAGCAATGGCCCAATAGGCTTTGAAAAACATCAAGCTGAATTTAATGACCCAGACAAGTTGCCACAAGACCTATTGATCCAGAAACCAAGTCTCTGATGAAGTATAAAGAGTACTTGGAACCAGAATGCCTCAATTTCAGTCTGGAATTGAAAATTCATGACACAGGTGACCTTAGGATAGCCTCTTGATCCCTCTGAGTCTTAATCCCCTTACACAAAAAGGAAATTTTTAAAAGGTACCTTTGCAAAGTTGTGGAAGATATTAGGTATTCATCAGAAAATGGTTTGTAAGATGTAAACCGACACAAATGTAAAAGTCGTGATGGTGGCATTATTATGGAGCTTGATTGTAGCAGTATTGACTTGATGGAATAACATTTCAAATACTGTCTGATACATTTTCGTCCTGCCTAAGTCTTATTGACCTTGTGACCCTCTAGTCACTGAGGCTAAAGCATCTGCTACTGGAAGGCAGAAAATAAGGAAGTCATTGCTCAACCTTTACTTTTTTCAGTCATAAAAACTGTGATAGTCATGAATGCAATTGGTCTTAATTGTAAAAGCCATAGAATAAAGAAGGAGAAACGAGGTTTTCTAAGTCACAGAAGCTTCTCTTTAATATTAAAAACCAGTGATTAACTAATTCAAGGCATCTGTTTTTTTCCTATAAGCAAAAGAATAAGAAATATATAGGACATAATGCAAGACCAATTTCCCATTACAAAGGAAAGCCTTCAAAACCATTCCTAGGCTGGATTAAGAAGGTGAGAGAAACAAAAGAGAATTCTATTTAAGTGAGGGCTTCTTTCAGGTCTTCCCATACGTCCCCCACAGGCGTGGGGTTTCATTTCTGGATTGAAAGAATGGGTAGTAGAAGCATCCTTCCCCTCAGCTATACCTTGAGGATGTAAGAATAGAAGGGACTTTTTTCCTGCTTCCATCTAGACTCCCAGGAGAATGCAATCTTTCAGAATATAGTCCACCAATACTAAGGCATTGTAGAGAAAGACGGTTACAGACAGCGGGGGAGAAGGCAGAGGCAGAGAAAAGATCTGTGAGAGAAACATGTTCTTAGAGCCTATATGTATAATAGAGGAAAAACAGATATACCCAATTGCCCCACTGGGGCCTGCAGACTTGGGAAGGAAATATGGGGATCTGAAGAGACTTGACATTGGGTTGAGACATTGGGTTGAGACATTTGCATTAGCTTTTGTCCCCTTCTCCTACTTTTCTACTTTTTTTTTTTTTTTTTTGTAATGCAAAACCAATTTATTTCCATGTACAACAATGAAGATTGGGATACTATTAAAAGTAAAGCAGTCTTCTGTCAAATAGAGATCCAGATTTTTAAGTAGCTGCTTTTGGGAACTACTACGATGGAAGACTTGCTGTGTTGCCTTCAGATGTTAAGCCTGTCTGTCTGATGCTTCACCAAACTGTTCCGAGATGCCTTCCTTCGAAGTCAGCCTTTCTAATTCCTTCTGATAGCTATGCTGGTATTCCAGAGGAATCTGCTCATGTGCCTAGAACCACCTAGCTCACACGACAGAGGGGGTCTACTGCCCCTAACTTAGGAAGTGTCTTGGAGTGGCATACAAAATTAGCAATAAAAAGCTGTGTTCTCTAGCAGAGTTGAGTGCCATTTATCTTTGACATTTAGCAAGGGAATTTTAGTTGGCTATGAACTATGCATTCTACTAAGCCCACAAAACGAATATAATATATACAGTTGTAGTTTCTATCCTAATTTCTTTGTCCTTACAACAATGACCTAATTATATAGAGAAATGTGTAATTTGGGCTATTTTACCTGAAAAAAAATATTCAGTTTATGAGGAAGATCCTAATCTCCTACAAAAAATACAGTATCTACAAAAATGAAGATAGAATTAAATGTCTGAACTATGTTCTGTTCTTTTCTTCTCCTTTGACTACATTAAGTGTCATCTCTGGGACAACCAAATCCCCTGAAAAGTCTATCAAAAAGTAGAAAATAATAGTTATACAAGAGGTTTTGAATTCTCTTTCAAATGTGCATGCACATGGCATGTGCGCACACTCACACACACAAACACACAGACACACACACCATGAGCTATTTAAAAACATTTGTACAACCTGCCCACATTATCTTTATCCTAAAATAAAAAATAATAATAAGGTAACCTCTTAATAGATTCACCCTTATGGAACTGCTGAACTTTCAAATATTGAAAAATGAAACCCTGAGTGGCAAGAGTAGGGAATGAACACAGCCAAGCTCGTTATGAGCCTACCTTTTTGGCTTTTTTTACAGGTACAATGAACTCAAAGGTCTCAGGGAGAGAATGAAAACTAGGAAAATTGAAAGTTACAACTTCAAGCAGTTTCCATCAAACCACTTTCTTCCCAATTTGTTATATGCACCCAGCCAACCTCTTCAATGAAGGAGAAAATCTGTTTTTTCATCGGATACAGTGGGAAATCATAGCAAAGTGAGGAAGCATACTTCCAAGAGGAAAAACTACAAATTGCCTGACTTGGTGAATATTCAGGCAGTCAACAAACAATCTGAAATTGTACTTCTGTATCTTTATGTTTTAACACAAAAATGCACCCTAAAATAAAAGTGTTCATGGTGTAATCTTATCTAAAATATCAACTTCTCTACTAATTCATTGCACTTCTGAAACCAGAATTGGGAAACATTTGATTTTGGATTATCTGACTTTCAATGTAATTCAGTATCAATAAGAGTTTATTTGTGCTTTTCTACAAAGGTTTCCCAATTTTTTTTATTTTTTTTATTTTATTTATTTATGATAGGCACACAGTGAGAGAGAGAGAGAGGCAGAGGGAGAAGCAGGCTCCATGCACCGGGAGCCCGACGCGGGATTCGATCCCAGGTCTCCACAATCGCGCCCTGGGCCAAAGGCAGGTGCCAAACCACTGCGCCACCCAGGGATCCCAGGTTTCCCAATTTTGTAAAAATCCAGCTAACTTTTATATGTCCAATGAGTTGTTGTGTAAAAAAAAAAAAAAAAAAAAGGAAAAAAGGCACTATTAAAAAGCTTTTAAGACATAGCTCAATTTATGTAACTAATTTTTTATTCATTTTTCCATCTTTTGCATTCCTTTCAAAATGAAATCATAAGCTGAGTATGAATCTTGTCTATCTCTAGCAAACTTTCTTTCTCTTGTTCCTATATTTTCATGGCTACTGCAATATTTTTTTTAAGATTTTCATTTATTTATTTAACAGACAGAGAAAGAGCACCAGCAGGGGGAGAGCAGGCAGAGGGAGAGGGAGAACTAGGCTCCCCGCTGAGCCATGAGCCTGATGCAGAACTCAATCCCAGGACCCTGGGATCATGACCTGAGCCTAAGGCAGACGCTTAACCAACTGAGCCACCAGGTACCCTTGGCTACTGCGATCTTAATTTAGACTAATATTACCCTACTTGACCTATATTGTACATAAAGCAAAAAGACAGCTTTCTCGGAGTCTGCAATTGTTTAAAATGGTATGATCATTCAAACATAAGGTGAAAATCCCAGATGTGAGTTATTTACATATTTCTACCTTTTCAACAAAGTAACATATGGATTAGATGTGGGATATATTACTTTTTTGGATATATAAATATGTATTAGTTTTTGTTTATTTTGTTTTTTTGTTATCAACAAATCTCAACACCTTGCCTTTTAGATATAAATGGCTCTGAATAATATAGGCAAGGAATTATAAGTCTCAAAATACCAAGCAATGAATAATTTTCCATTCAATTCTTTTGATTGGAGCTCAATAGTGGTAGCACAAAGCCTAGTGGTAAAAGGATGTTCTTAAAATAAATACTTTCCATTCATTTTTTTCAGATTATAAAAATATCACTTGCACTTAGGATAGCTAGAAACACATTTTCAAAAAGAAGTTTATCACAATAACCCATAAATTACTACCTAGGAACAAAGAACTACCACTTATTTTTTATTTTTATTTTTACAAACAGAAGGAAGTCAAAAATATTGAAAACTTCAATTAGCTGTCATGATCAAGGGAAAGGGTATAGTTGTGGTGAGTTAGAAAGTTTTCTCAAATGCCATAATATATGTATTGTTTTTGAAACCATAAAGAAATAAAATATACTAATCTGTCCAGCTCAATAATTAATGAATAAAGCATAATTAATGACTCAAGAACTCTCAGTACTCATCGGTCATGAGGATAAAGATCAATTTTATAGTAGGGGTGAAGTTATAGAAGGGATAGAACAGCATTTGAAAATTCAAATGTCTATACAAGGACCAAGCAGATAATATAAATAAGCAAGTACAAAAATCCTGTCTATAGAAGGCAACCAATTGACACTTACTATTCAATTCTGGCTAATTGCTGCCATGCCAAAAAAAGAAAAAAGGAAAAAATAAACTCTAGTGTTATCAAATTCTCCCACATTTGTTATTTTTGTTGTTCCTTCAAGAGAAACCAGATATTCGTATGTTTATATGACATCTTCCAATTTAAAATTTTTCAATTAAACATTTTTAAAACATGTCAGCCATTCTGCATGCCTATAAGCCAAACTTGGCCTGTCAATTATTAGTTTGTAGCCCTTCTTATCAAAGACTAAGTAGAATCTAGGTCAAATCTAGACCATATTATTGATTTCTGGGACATTGCTGGAAAGAAAGTAAACTTCCAAAACAAAATTCAATATTGAAAAGAACTCTAGGCTTCACTAACTAGTAGGCAGATGAATAACCTACTGCCCCTCAAAGACATCCACACCCTAATCCCCAGAACTGGTGAATATGCTTTGTTCTTTGGGTTTTTTAAAAGATATGTTATTTATTTAAGAGAGAGAGAGAGAGAAAGTGAGAGAGGGAGCACAAGCAGGGGATAGAGAGAGAGGGGGAGAAGCAGGCTCCCCACTGAGCAGGAAGCCTGATGCAGGGCTGATCCCAGGACCCTGAGATTATGACCTGAGCCAAATGCAGGTGCTTAACTGACTGAGCCGCCCAGGTACCCTCCGAATCTGTGAATATGTTACCTTACATGACAAAATAGACTTTGCAGTTGTGCTTATGGTTAGGGACCCTGAGATGAAAGATTATCCTGGATCATCCTGGTGGGATCAATCTAATCACACCTGTCCTTAAAAATAGAAGAGGAAGGCAGAGGAGTAGGTCAAAGAGATATGCTATGAGGACTTGACCTGCCATTGCTGGCTCTGAAGACGGAAGAAAGGAGCTATAAACCAGGAAACAAAGTGGCCTCTAGAAAGGCAAGGTAACAGATTGTCCCCTGGAGCCTACAGGAAACAAAAAAGCAAAACAAACAAAAAAACACGGCCCTGCTGACAGCTTGATTTTAGCCGAGTTAGGCTCATATTGGGCTTCTGACTTACAAAACATAAGATAACACATTCATATTGTTTAGGCAACTAGGTTTATGATCATTTGTTAATAGCAGCAATAGGCAACTAATACAGTGATCCTAGCTTGATGTTTTTATAGATTAGAAAACTAAGGTCCAGAGTATAAAGACAAACCTTGTAGAAATATGCATTTCAAGATTCCCAGGCCAGTGATCTTCCCAGTGTACCTGCCCAGGTTGATTGCTTTTGTGTTTGTCTTTATGTGATTTTTCCCATAAAGGAAAAGTGGTTAACTTGAAAAAGGGGAGAAGGAAGGGGGAGAGAGAAGGACAGAGAGCGAAAGAGAGAGGAGAGGGGGGAGGGACCTGGAGAGAGAAATACTCTGTTTAACTAAGACTTATTAGAGTAATAACATTTGGTTTGGGACTCACAGCTAGATAAGAGGACAAATAAGTGGAAGGAAGAGATGTATTAAGATTAAAAATGCAAAGCTGCTTCAATATATAATCAGTCTACCTTTTTATTGTCACTTAAATGTCTGCCTCTAATCCTTAGCTGTCTAACCAGTTTGGAATTTGCAGAAATTTAAACAGCCTGGGCATGGGTTGCAAGTCCTGCTGTCTGTGAAGGATTTGTAAGGATCTGTTAGCCCAAGATTATGCACATTTTCTGTTGGCTTGGGTGTCAACCATCTGCAATATAACGGGAGCTGTGATATGCCTGCCGAGATCATGATTGCAATCACAGCTCAACGGCAAGAGCAATGCCAGAGTCAGCAGCGTGAAGGACATCAGAGCTCAAGCCTACTTGGAAAATCTGTCCACTTTCACTTCTGTTCCCCCTTCCAGTGTGTAGTAGAAGAACAGCCTTGGTACCACATACAGACTTCTCCCAAAGGTCCTACAATTAGTGTCTGTGCTGCTGGCACCTGAGCACTCATATAGAGAGACAGCTGGTAGGGACAGGAAATGCTTCTGTCCTCTAGTTCTAAAAGTACACAGTAAGTCTACAAATAAGGCTGTCCTTGTTTATTTTAGACAGATTCCACTAGGAAAAATATTCTGGGATAAGAACAAAAGGAAGAAAACCATATGACATGATCTGCCACTCTTTGTCTCAAAATGGCCAAAACTGACCACATCTCCAATCCTGTCTGTACACTCAGAGCTGCTATAAGCAAAAGTATGTCTATGCCATGTCTCATCCCAGGCATACAGTTGAAAGGCAGAGTGACTGCCCCTCTTTTCCTAAAAACTGACCTTGAGGGTACCCAGAAATGTCCTTTCCTTGGCCAGGTAGGGGAAAGCAAACTGCTCAGCAGAACCCCCAGTGCATGATGGAGAAAGCTGAGCCCAATCCTAGCCAATCCTTCAAAGCTCATTAAAAATTCCATGTCCAACATTAAGACTTCCCAAACCATTTCAGTTCCCTCTTTTTTCAGTTCCCATTAATAGGCTTCTTCTTTGAGTTCAAACCCTAACACCCAGAGTATTTCCCTATGTGCACTTATCGTAACAGTTCAAAGTAGTCAAAGTAAATATATGTACATATTTGCAGGGAGGGGCAGACATAAGCAAAATATATATGCTTTGGGGCAGATGTTAACTAAAAAAAAAAAAAAAAAAAAGAGTATAATGCCAGTTTCTAGCATGGCTGGTACTTAAGCAAGGTATTGGTAATCTCCCTCTCTCCGGCTCTTGGTTTGTTTGTATTTATTTATTTATTTATTTATTTATTTATTTATTTATTTATTCATGATAGACATAGAGAGAGAGAGGCAGAGACACAGGCAGAGGGAGAAGCAGGTTCCATGCAGGGAGCCCGACATGGGACTCGATCCCAGGACTCCAGGATCGCGCCCTGGGCCAAAGGCAGGCGCCAAACCACTGAGCCAGGAATCCCTGGCTCTTGGTTCTGCTTTTCTGCCAGTTGGCTTCATTCTTACCTAAGTGATAGCAAGATGGCTACCAATAGCTTTGGACATATATTCTATTTTTTCATCAACCCCAGTAGAAAAGCATGCTTCTTTTCTAAAAGTTCCAGCAAAAGTCACAGAATTGAGGCGGTGGTTCTGAATGCCCTGGCTTAAACACATGCCCATCTCTAAACCATTCATCAGGTAAGACAATGCAACTGTTAATTTGGCTATGCCAGGATCCCTCTAAGATGTAACAATAGGTCAGTTCAATACTGACCACATGGCCCAAGAGTAGTTTGTTTCTCCAGAGAAAATGAGAGTGCTACATAAGGAATAAAAATAATGAATGCCAGGCTGGCAAAAACCACAAAAGTCCAAATTTTCCCTAATCCCTAGCAAGAGTGACAGCAGTAATTCTACAAAAGAAGGGAACTCATGGATATGTTTTTCTCTGTTTCCAAACTTTCTGTAATGTTATTATATTGTCTTTATTTTTTAAACAAAGGTGGAAGACAAGTAATAAAAGGAAAGAAAAGCAATGTGAAGTTTTAAATAAATGTAGATACGATAATGAAAGGGTCAAGGATTTTCTTCAGAATAGGAGAATCTCCCATTTGTAAAAGATATCACCCTTTTCAAACTCTCTCCTTGTATATTAGTTCATGTGATCAGGTTTAAAAGTCACTCCTTCCAAGGACGCCTGGGTGGCTCAGTCGGTTAAGCATCTCTTGATTTCGGCTCGGGTCATGATCTCAGGGTCATGAGATCAATCCCTTGTGTTGAGCCCCATGTCAATCACTATATCAAGCCTCACATCAGGCCCCATGTCTGACCATGTGGGGCCCAGAGTTGGGCCTGTGTCAGGCTACATGCCTGGTTCCACAATGGGTGTGGAGCCTGCTTAGGATTCTCTCTTCCCCCCACCCCCAACACCATCTGCTCTATCTTTGTCTCTTTCTGTCTCTGTCTCTCTCAAAATAAATATATAATAAATTCACTCCTTCCAAAGATGATTAAATAAAAGAAATGGCATCATGACCTTGTCTTCCAAATGATTTCTACTTCATAAAATGTATTGCTCTCACACCAAGAGCATGACTCCAAAATAATTCAAGGAAAAGGTGTAGGATTTTTTTAAAAGCAAAGAAAAAAAATATTTCAACTGGCTCCAAACCCTATGGGAAGAGATCTAGAGCTATACAATTCCCTAGCCTCACAGATTCAAGCCCGTCCTGGATCCTGCTCCAACATATCTCTCTAGTTTAGTCTCCTAGTACACCCAACCATGTACCCAACACTCATCAATAATGGTTTGTTTGTACTCCAGCAATCATCAAGCATTCTTAAGACTCCTGCTTTTTTCCACTAGTTCACTGATTGGGAAATGCCCTCAGCCTCCTCCTTGCCTATAAAGCCTTCCCAGCTTTAAAGCCCTATATAAATACCACATTTTCTAGGAAGCATTCCCTTATCCCCTTAAAGTATTTTGAGTTCTCAAAGGACCCTATGAATATTCCTCTCTGATCTGTCTGCCTTATATTATAGTTATCGCTCTAAGTGGGCAAGGCTGTATAATTTTCTACATATTTATAACCTTTACCACACTGAAGATTGCAAATAAACTGCCTATTTTATTTTATTTTATTTTATTTTATTTTATTTTATTTATTATATCATTGAGTAATAGAAGACCCAAAGAAAAGAAGAGTATTAGTATTAGGCACATAACATTTTCCAGAGAAGCCTAACATTTAATTCCCTTCGCCTAGTGGCAAAATACAAGAAGAAAAGAGTTATGAACTCTACTAAATAGGAAAAAAAGATCTAAGAATGAAAGGGAGCTCTCCCTCACTATGATCAGACCTCAGCAATCATCTGAAAGAAGGAGGCGAGTTAAAAATAAAGCTCTCACCCAAAAGGCAGCCAGCATACAACCCAGTTACTTACGCTGAGCCAGCATCTTTCCAGCGCCACTTCCCAGGTGGTTAAATACAGCCATGCAGTCCTCTGGGCCAGAGCCTGAGCTAATTAGGGAGTCTCTGGAAAGGAACACAGAGACTTTTAATAAAAGAACCACCACAAGCCACTTCATTGGTATTATGCCTCTTCAAAATGCCAATCCTTTTCTCACCATCAAGCATCACCACACTAATAAACAGAAGAAAGAGGAGTTTGGGGTGACAATAATTCTGTGAGCCATAAATGCTTCTGTGATCTGCAGCACCAGAATTCTTTTCCTTTTTTCTTTAAAGATTTTACTTATTTATTCATGAGAGACACAGAGAGAGAGGCAGAGAGACACAGGCGGAAAGAGAAACAGACTCTTCGCAGGGAGCCCAATGCGGGACTCGCTCCTGGGACCCAGGATCACGCCCTGAGCCGAAAGCAGACGCTTAACCCCTGAGCCACCCAGTTGTCCCAGAATCCTTTCTTTAAAGAAAAAACAGAAGGGAAAGGTACACGTATTATTCTTCCATAGGTATGACTTGTAAACATCTAACTCAGTTGCTCTTTGACTCATTCCATTGTTTTGTTTTGTTTTTTTTCCTGAGAGAAATAGCATCTCACTTAGGTTTTCCATGAAGTATTCACCTGAATGATAAAACAGATACCATTACAAAGTACATCACTGGAAAGGAAGCTCCTTATAAACAGTAGAGAGATGTTAGGAAAAGACAGCCTTGACTTTCTCAGATTATAAAAGTGATACTTAACCACCAATATTAGATGTCATTACAGCAGTAATGTCTAACACATCTGAACCAACTCTCATCAGTTAATAGGACAAAACTGTCCTCTGCATATTGGTGAGAGCAGGGACAGTCATGGTTGTGTTAACATTTTTGTTATTTTTGAATTATTGCTTGTGTTTTCAGAGAATCTCAAGGTTGATTACCTTAAAGATAATCCTGTCAAACCTTGAATCCAAAGACCATTAAACTTGAACACATAATTATTCCTTTAAAATTCCTGTAGTCATTTTTATAACTGACTACAACTGTAGCTTATCAACATTTTTGGCAATAGTGATTATGATTCCTCATATATAAATAACACTTTGTAGCTTACAAAACATTTTTTCACAAATGAGATACTATCTAAATTCTCACAGTGGTATCTCTGTTAATTGCCCTAAGCTTATTTAACCACTCCCCAAATTGTAGTATTTCATAAAAAAACAAATATTCCAAATTTTCCCAATTTATTTTTACATAGTAAAATATGAATTTTTTAAATAGTTTATTTATTTATTCATGAGAGACACAGAGAGAGACAGAGACTTAGGCAGAGGGAGAAGCAGGAACCCTACAGGGAGCCTGATGCAGGACTTGATCCCAGGACCACGGGATCATCTGAGCCGAAGGCAGAAGCTCAACCACTGAGCTACCCAAGTGCCCCAAAATATGATTTTTTTAAAGAAGGAAAGAATTATAAAAAGATCACATTTCAGAAATGTGAGTGCTTTTAGTTCATTTTTAGCAACACATATGAAAGCATATGAAAGTATATAATACAATGCATTAGAACTATGGCATTCCAAAATTTCAAAACCTCAGCAGAAATATAACTTTAATTTAGTTTACTCATAAATTATAATTAAGGATTTTTAGTAGATACTTGCAAATAAATACAAGGCAACTTTAACAAAAGCACCGTACTGGAAATTATTTGGTATATGCAGAAGATACAGCAGCACTAACAGGAAAGAACATTAATAAAGGCCAGAAGTAAGGGAAAGAAAGAATGATTGGGTAAAGTAGTCATCCTGAAAATCAAAAATTCAAGTTTCCCAAAGCCCAACAGTCATGCCCAAACACAAAACAGGTAAATTCCTTATGTGGAATAATTTTGGAAGCCATGAAGAAGCTAACAAACACTTCATCAGATCCTTTCATTTGGATAACTAATGCTTGAAATTCCACCAGAAATGCATTACTTTTGTTTAAGGATTTGGCCCTGTTATATTTCCATTCCTTTTAGGATGTAGTGGGAAATGTAGGGTATATAATACAAGCTGCCCTTGGTTATCCATACTCTGTGTAAGTGCCAATCTAAAACAGGGAGAATTTTGAATGTGAGGAATTGATGAAGATGGATCATGATCCCACACTAAGAGTTATGTGCTAAGCATTTTATAGCTACCATCTCATTTAATTCTCACATCAATGCTCTGAGTTAGGTATTCTTTTTTTTTTAATTTTTATTTATTTATGATAGTCATACAGAGAGAGAGAAACAGGCAGAGACACAGCCAGAGGGAGAAGCAGGCTCCATGCACCGGGAGCCCGATGTGGGATTCGATCCCGGGTCTCCAGGATCGCGCCCTGGGCCAAAGGCAGGCGCCAAACCGCTGCGCTACCCAGGGATCCCGAGTTAGGTATTCTTAACCACATTTTATATACAAGGAAACCAAGTCTCAGAAAAGTTAGATGAATTTACTGAAGGCTCCAGAGGAACAAATAAGAACCTAGGGTCAGAGTTGGACCATTAGGAAAGATAAACTGACACTACACTGATACTAAGCCAATGGCTTTCGGTTCCTTAAAAAGAAACCTCAGTACTGAAAGAATTAACACTGAAGCATGATTGACTCTTTAAGTGATAAAGTGGCCCCAGGTCTGAATCTAGAAGAAAATAAGCAGGAAGACCAGCAAAGAAAATGTCTCTCTCTTCTCTTCGCTTTTCTCCCCCATGCCCCACCTTTCTCCCTTCCTCCTTCCCCCACACCTTTCTCTCTCTCACATACACCACTTAAATTCAAAGCACACTGATAAAGAGATAGAAAATTTAAACTGCCCAATAAGCAATGCATTTATAATTACACTTCCTAATTCTTTAGGATTCCGACACAACAAGGGTACATATTTACAGAGACAAAGGGAATTGAGTGTAAGAGGAATTTTAATTCATGGCAAGAAGAAGGTCATCAAAAAATAAATGGCACTGAACTTTGCCTCAGTTTGAACAAAGGACAACCAGCATGTGGGAAGCTCCATAAATATAACTGGTATTAAAACGTAATCAGGTCTGATAGCAGGATATTTCCTGGTTTTGCCAAGCAAAGATGTTAGATAATTTAATATTGATATTAACAAAGATGAAGGGAGTGGTTATTGGAATTTCATTTTGTTAAGAATTTCCCTAGAGGGTTTTATATTCTTAAACAATAGCATTTTATCCAGAAGAGCTTTAGATACCACAAAATAAAGCCAGATCATGCAAGATGGAAATTGGTCAACTACATCTGACTCCACTAATTATGCAAATTTTTAAGACAGTAAATAGAAAATAATGTTAAATATGAATAGTCACATGCATCAAAAACAGTAGTATTAAAAATGACTGGAAATGCAAAGGAAGAAAACAAATCCTGGAATATGCCAACTCAGTCACTGAAAATATCATTGTTAGACTGATTTTCCAATGCTAATACCTGTTTCCAATCAGGTAAATGATTGGTAGATCATCAGATCCTTTTGTGAGGATTTATTGTGTTTTTCTTAATAAATAAAAGTTTTTAACTCCCTGGAAAACTGAAAATAACCAAAGTCCTATAATAGAAAAAAGGAAAGCAAGGTTTAATTAAAAGAAAGAAAGAGAGAGAGAGAGAGAGAGAGAAGAAAGAAAGAAAGAAAGAGAAAGAAAGAAAGAAAGAAAGAAAGAAAGAAAGAAAGAAAGAAAGAAAAAGAAAGAAAGAAAGAAATTTGACCAAATTTTAGGACTTATTCTCCTGGTATTTTTTTTTTTTAAGATTTTATTTATTTATTCATGAGAGACACACAAGAGACACACATGAGAATGAGGCAGAGACACAGGCAGAGGGAGAAGCAGGCTCCCTGCAGGGAGCCCAACACAGGACCCAATCCCAGGTCCTCAGATTCACACCCTGGACTGAAGGCAGCACTAAACCGCTGAGCCACCGAGGCTGCCCTCTCCTTGGTATCTTAAACCAAGCACTCCAACTCTTATACATCATGTATTTCCACCTATAAGGAGCACAAACTAGATAAACTCAGGAGTCTAACATTCTCTGATTTTGTAAGTCCTCCTTGACTAAATTTTTGAAAACCCACTTTGTTCAAATGCTTCTATACTATCAATGGAAATACTAATTAATTAAAAATTAAAAGCAGAGCCTGTGCTGAAAAGTGTCCTTAAAAAAGGAGTTCTTGGAACTCTGCTGTTTTTAGAGTTTACTAAATGAAGTTCATTCCTGCATATTCTACAGATCTCTGGGTGATATAGGAAGAGCTAATAAAAGTAATTATTCTAGAAAACAAAGTGCTGGAAATTTCAGAAATAATTAAATTCTCCTTTATTCTTACCACGGGGCTGCGAGTTTAACTATCATCTCACTGCCCTCTCTTGGTAGATTAAAATAACAGAAGCTGATTTCTTTGCAGGGATTGAAATTTGGTTTCAAGCTTCAAGAAAGTAGGCTAATTCTTGCCAGTCGGAGGATCTACTTAATAAGACTAGTGTCAATGTAATCTGTAATATATAAAAGGTAGCAATTTGTTACTTTCAAAACTAGTTTCTTCCAGTAGCCAATTTAAAGAGTAACATGCAGAAAGTTTATTAGGGAGTGCCCTGGGGATCTGCCTTCTTCTGGAGAAAGGGAAGAAAGAAGTCAGCAGCTGGGCTGCAGTTCCTTAAAGGGCTTTAGCGGACCTCAAAGCTCTGAAGCTAGATAGCCCTTTGGAGCAGTCCTGAGTTGGGGCAAGACCTAAGCATTTCATAAGCCTCATTTCAACCAGTTATTGGATACTGACTGTCCTGAGAAGGGGCTCTCACCATGGGAGAGGTGACTCTTCAGTTAGGGGCAATTTCTGGAGAGAGCTAACACTTAGTGCTTCTGGAAGCTGGAGCAACAGAAGACCTTCAGTCCTGCAGAAGCATTGGAGGTGTCACATCACAGTATCTAACACTATATACTCTCATTAATAACTTTCTGTTTCTTAATAAACACCAAATAACTAATCATACCATAAATAAATACAGGAAATGGTACAGATACTTTGGAAAGCAGTTTGGTACTTCCTTTTAAAAGCAAATATAATTTACTAAGGTATCCGGTATTCCACTTCTCGGTGGAAGAGAAATGAAAATATATGTCCACACAAAGACCTATGCAGAAAAAGTTCATGAGAGCATTATCTCTAATAGACAGAAAATGAAAACAACAATTCACGGTTAAGTGGGTAAATATAATGTGTTATATCCAAAAACCAGATTCATACCCAGCAATAAGAATGAACAAAATACTGATACATACAATGTGGATGAACCTCAAAAAGATTATAGTAAGCGAAAGAAGACAAAAGCCAAAGATTACATATTTCTGATTCCCTTTATACAAAATGTCTAGAAAAGGCAAATCTATAGAGAGAAAGTAGAATGAGGTGGGAACAGGAAGTGACTAATCATGGGCACGAGCAATATTTTGGAAGCAATGGAAATGGTCTAAAATTGGATTGTGGTGATGATAACACTGTGTAAGTTTACTAAAAAATCCTTAAACTATATACATGAAGTGAGTAAATTTTATAGTAAATATACTGAAGGAAAGGGAGGGAAGAATGGCAGACAGAAAGAGAGGCATCATGCATCACACACTAGATGGCATGACTGGATAAGAGGCCTTCTTCTCCAAACATAAGACCATTGGGTTAAAAGAACAGCCTACTCTGCATCTGTCAGAATATGTCAGATCAGCAAGTCCTTGAACCCTAATGTTAATAAATGAATTCATTCTGAGTAAGGGTCAGCATAGACCAGGACTCATAAACAGTCTGACAGACACCTCCCTAAGGCAGCTGGTAGGATACCAGCCTATAGATCATGCTAAAAGCAAACAAACAAAGTAACAAACAACTCTAAAGTTCATACTTCAATGTACCTCTAAAATTTCCAACCTCACCCAGACTGACAAATAGGATGGCTTTTCACCACTGATATATAAGTGTGTGTGTATTTATGTGTATGTGTGTATCTATATAATTAATAATATATTTAAGTATAATTAAAATTATTTATTAATAGTAATTATTACTTAATAATTATTAACCTAAAATATTGTTTAATAATAAATACTTACACATAGGTATGTATACTTATAATATATTTATAATATATACTATACTAATTTATAAAATATACATATAAATATATATTTATAGGTATACATATATACTTAATAATGCCATGTTTGACTTATTTCTTCCTTCATGATTGCCCTTGATGTTCACTGTAATTTTATTTCAACAAGATACAGAATTTATATGGGGCTAAAACAGGAGTGAGAATGGTGAGAGAGAAGAAAAAGGAATCTAACCTCAAGTAAGAACTTACTACATTCAACACTGCCCATGGTATTCTTCATATACGATTAAGTTTAACTACAATTTTGTGAGGGGAGTAATTATTTTTATTTAATGAAAGAGAAAGTTGAGGCTCAGAGGATTAAGCAATTCACCTGAGGTCACCCAGCATGGCAATAAAACAACTGTGAATAAGAATATATAAACCAGACAACACACAAATATCAGACTTCTTTGTGATTGTCTTTTTGGAGGTATTTATACAGCAAGATGCTGCCCCTATGAAAAGGGATGGGGGCTCCCTTGGGAAAAAAATACTGAGTACCCTATAGCAAATATCCTGGGAAGAAGTTTTTCCTATACTTGGAATTAATCTCTGAAAAAAAAAATTTTTTTAAAGCTTCTGCATAGTCAATTTGCCTAAGACACCAAAGTTCACAAAGATATGGAATGATCATAGGATATGAGCTGCTTCTGGACACTGGGAGACTGAATTGGACAGAAGTTAAACAGGAAGCTAATCTGGAGCTGCAGGTGGGTTCTCTAGAAGTGGATGCCAAGATGGTGTTTAGGATGCAAGATGTTTATTAGGGAACACCACCAGTGAAAGGAAGAATGAAGAGGCAGGACTGGGTAGAGGAAGAAGTTCGAATGCAGGCCTGATAAACCCCTAACCAACCTGGTGGGAATCTCTGGAGCAGGTATTGCCCATCACATTTGTCCTGTGCAGCATCTGGGTGTACCGCATCTAGGAAGACACCCTAAGGTTGGTTTGGCTTTATGAGTGGTTGAAAATTATTCTCTATGCTGCACATCCATTTCATTAGAGTCTAGTCTCAATTTGTGATGAGAGCAATTAGAAAAAGAACCTGTGACCAGGCTAGAATAATAGACGTACTATATAGAAATATAGCCAAGAGAATGACTTAGCTGCAAGTACAGACTGTTTCAGTGTGTTGAAATAATGGTATGTATTGTCTCCTATACAAGGAATTTCAGAAGTAGAGCAATCCCAAAGCTTGTGCGCTCAGGGCTCCAGCTCCACACCCCTATAATTATCTTGCTTCTCCTCTCCTCTATGTTGGCTTTATCTGTAGGCCAGTGCTAAAATAAAAGCTCCAAAAACATAAAAGAAGACAATGTCAAGAAGCAGAAGGATGGTCTCTTCTGATATAGCCTTCATAAAAGCAAAACAAAAACTTTTCCCAGTATCTGCTACTTCCACCCCAGCAGTCCTCTCCTATCTTATTAGCCAGAACAAATCACATGTCATCTATAAACCAATCACTGACAAGTGATTCATTTAAATCACCATGACTAGTTCACTCAATTCAGGATCTACCTGCTATACCACAAATGAGGTCCACTTCTCCTAAAGCATATAGCTCTAAGAGGAGGGGAAGATACTTGGACAAAATCAGAATTCTCTTAGGAGAAGGGAAAAGCAAAATATTGGTTGGGCATACAACCAACACTGTTCCCTACATCAGAGCTCTACTGCTGAAATCAGCAAATATCACCCAGCCAAGCAACTATGCTGCAAGGGTCAGAAGTTGCAGAAGCAGCAGCTTTAGAACAAGAACAGAAAAAAATCATATTGGCTTGTTTCTGCTTGCCTTACAGCATCCTAAAAGAATATGTATCCTAAAAACATCTCCCAGGAGGCTCATTTCCTAATCAATTTCATTTTACTGTGGTTCCAGTTACCTTATACATGACAATTAAAATATATTAACTCTGACCTGTCTGGCTCTCAAGTTCGTGTGTTCAAGCACAGGGTGCAAATTTTTCTCAGATCCTAACTCCCTTGAGGGAATTTAGTGACCAGACCCAACATTGTGCTCTGACAAGAAATTTAAAAGGATCTTCTATATAAGAGACAATAGAGGTGCTTAGGCTTAACTGCCATAGGAATAGACAGAAAACACTTATTATACTTCCTAAAACTGAGGCTAGATAGCAGCACAGCATGAATATGTAAGTTAATTTAAATGAGCAAATAGCTTGAAAAGGTAGTATGTGACTCACCAAACAATAAAGTCTAACTCATCTCCCTAAATACTATTAATACGTGAAAAAATATAACTATGTCTTTCATTATGAGAAATGAGAACTTACAAGCATAATTAAAAATAAGTAGCACATTTCACTAATACTTCATTATAGAAATAGCCCTATTTGTTTTCATTATAAGAAGAAAATAAAAGAAGAAATTCTATCCCTGTGAAATGATTTGTAACTCCAATTCTGCCCCTCACTGAATACAGGTCTTAAGCTCTTGAGGGTCTTCTCATTTTTTTTCATTTGTATAAAGCAGATGATTTCTTTTTTTTTTTTTAATTTTTTTTTATTTATTTATGATCGTCACACACACACAGAGAGAGAGAGAGAGAGAGAGAGAGAGGCAGAGACATAGGCAGAGGGAAAAGCAGGCTCCATGCACCGGGAGCCCGACGTGGGATTCGATCCCGGGTCTCCAGGATCGCGCCCTGGGCCAAGGGCAGACGCCAAACCTCTGCGCCACCCAGGGATCCCAAGCAGATGATTTCTAGGTTCCTTCTAAGCATATCAATCTAGGACTATAAAATATAATTAGTTCCAGGAACCAGTAATACTACGCTATGTCATAAGTTTTGTATGGTTCTTGGAAGCAACAAGCTATTTCTTTTTGTTTTCTTATTTACTAAATATGGTTTCATAGGCTATCATGTGATAATGCATGTCTTTCATTAGTGGTTTTATATTTCCTAGGATTAATTGCAATACTGTACATTTTATTATTAGCCATTGAATTAAACCAAATCATTGTATAAAACACAACATGAACACAGTAGTGTTCAGAAACCTTAACAAAATAATTATATAAATCTGGATAGAACAATAATCCCCCAGTGCCTTAAATTGGTTCACACTTATAGCCTTCAATACTTTCTGACAGAAAGTGGGGAAGATGGAAGGCAAAGAAAGATAAGGTAAAACATCAGATACATAATTTCAGGACTGTAGAACACCTTGGAGGTAATCTATTACAGTGGTTGGAAATCTTACTCAATCTAGTGACATGCAGAACTGGACTAAAATAAAATTCTCCCCCACCAGCCATTCCTAGTTCCCTCATCTTCAAAAGAGACTCATTAGTTTTGAATTAGAGCAAGTCTGGCCATCTGTATTTTTATCAAATTTCTTGAGTGATACTGAAGCATAGGCAGGTTTGGAAACCAATAAGAGAATCCAGCTGCATTATTTAATAAATGAGAAAACTAAAGTTCAAATAGTTAAAGAACAAAAGCAAAACCAAATTATCCAGGCCTCCTTTACCAGAAGTCAAGGGTTCTATTACCTCGTCAATATACAACTTAATTATATAAAAAGAGTATGTTCAACATTAAATTAAGAACTAGCTGGAATTCTTCAGATCCAGGAAGAAAGACTACCCAAGAAAGAGCATGAAAATAAGAATTAGAGTAATGAGGTAAAGCATATAGAGCAATTTCGATCTAATAAAAAAGAAAGAGGGAACTGGAGGGAAAGAAGTAGGAGACAGGAAAGTTAGGATGCTATCCAGGTTAGCAGAGAAGAAGAGACAAAATAGGATTCTGAATCGAACTAAAAATGAAAAACACTTGAATTCTTTAGCTCCAGAAAAGCTGGACAGAACTAGTGTATATAAGAATGACTTCATGTGTACTCTTTTTTGTGTTATACTTTCTCATTCAGTATAATAATCTGAGAAAGGATAGTCAAACTGCAAAGAGATATCTTAAACTGTGTGAGAGCATCCCCATTAAAAAATAGGTCACTGCCCAGGTCACTGGGGACATAGGAAAAGCTTCCCTTGAGCTTCCATCATTTCCAGGTAATTAACTTTAAGCAGAGCCCATTCAAAGATTTAAGGTACTAATGGGATGATTTAATCATCACTATCATCCTCATCATCCTCATCACCACCACCATTATCAAATATGTACTAGATTCACACTCTGCTAGGTGCTAGAGATAAAGGGACATAAAGTTTCTTCCAGTTGGGTAGGCAAGGTTGAAAAGCACAGAATCAGCCCCAAGAGACCTAGAAGCAGTGGTATGCTGGTAAATGTTAAAAACCAGGGGAAAGCCCTGACTTAAAGTGTTTGTCAATTTCCATGGTGTAAATGCTTCCATTACAGTCAGTTTCATGCTATGAGGATGACATCAGCCAGCTAAAAAAAAAAATCTATAAATTTAATAGCTGTTTCTTATGAACTGGAATGAGCTGGGACTCAGCTCCTCACTGCTTAAAGACCATAGAACCAATGCCTCTATTCTCCCCATATCACCTTCAGATTTAAAAAAAAGAGAGAGAGAGAGGGATAAAATAACTTAAGGGTCACGTAACTAGGTTATGACAAAACTAAAAATAGAACCGACTTCCTTGCTTTTTCCATTAAGTTGCAAGATGGTATTTTATGGCATTTGAATTTAGAAATTGAGAGCTCAGGTTCTGAAGTCCATAGACCTGGGCTCAAATCCCAGCCCCAACTATGAATGAAGACTATGACCTTGGAAATTTACTGAATTTGCCCAAGCCTTATTTTTTTATCTGTAAATTGGGGATGATAACACCTCCTATATTTTACTAGATGGTGGTGAAGATTAATGTGTAGATAAAATGTGTAAATTCCTTGCCAAAGAGCCAGGCATACAATATAAATTCAATACACATTGGTTATTATTACTATGGTATATTAATACCTGAAACCACCACTGGTTCACAGACTGTTATAGTCCTTGACAGGGTAACTATGGAATATGACAGTAATGTTTAGAAATGTCTTTATCAATTTGACATTGATACAACATCTAAACATGGGACCAGTGGACTCATTTTGATAAACAAGGTATAAACAAGTTTGGATGCTGTCAAACTCAAGCAGTGAGCAGCATGGAGCATAATATGCTAGTTACACACAATGAGATTGTTTAAACGTGATATTTCAGGTTAGTTTATCACCTGTAAACCATAAATGAATAAAAATCTGATAAAGCATAGGTATATGTTTTATCTTTAAAATGTATGGTTTTTATGATCATTATGATTTTAGGTCAAGCTTACTTTCTAATTTTTGTAAGCTAAATTAGGAAAATAAAGTTATTTTATTTTTAACTCTAATTTACATATGCTGAGATATGCCTCATTGAACATCTGTCAAGAATAGATATTCATTTTTCTGAATGCAGCAGTGGTAGTAAATCAAATGATAATGATGGAAGTAATTCCAAATAAATGAGGACCAAAAGAGTTTGTATTAATTCTCTTAGGAATATGATATTTTGTATATTGACTTTAGTTGTATAGCCATAATCGAGGGTGAAATATTAACATAAAAATGTGATATTTGTGGAGATGTGCTGACTAATCAAAACTTACATAGATCTTACATATAAACCATAAATAAATAAGCTCAAAATCAAAGAATTCTTCTAAAGAAAGGGGACTCAGTTAAAAAGCTAACAGAAGCATATGCTCATATGCAGAAGCACATATAAATATTAGTAATTCTCAACCCTTTTTTAGGTACCGCTTCAGGTTGCTACTACTAAAAGACCACAGACAAAAATGTTTGCTTAGAAATACAGGTAAATGAATCCAAGGTGAAGAAAGCAGCTTAAATACCACTTTTCAAGGTTATGATAGCCCAGCATAGCTAGGCACTGGCTAATGATACAGAAGACCAACTCATACAGCAAATAAATACAGCCTAGTATTTTGCATTATTAATATAGCTATTTTCAAACTATATAATTTTTTCCAGATTCACTGCTGATAAGTTCTGAACTGTATAATATCCTAAGTTGTCAACATTGTCAATATATGTAATTTGGAATTTAAAATAAATTTTGTATATGAATGTGTTCAGATGACATGGCTCCAATGATAGGAAATGTTTTTGGAATAGCAACTCAGATTAAAGAGTTTGAGCTAAAATGAAAATCATCACACTACCTCCTTCAATGACAAGGCCCTGTTATTGCAAAAAAAAAAAAATCAACATAATTAAATACTGTGCTAGGTGACATAGCAAAAATGGTGTCATAATAAAAACTAATTCACTTAAATCTTATAAAATTCTGCTTTTTATGTAATGATATAAAAGTTGCTATTAAAAATACTTGTAAATGTAAGTACAGTGCTTATCAACTGGAGAAAGTCTGTAAAGAGTGTTTGAACTCAAAAATGAACTCATGCTGCTGTAACATTTTTTAAAAAGCAGATCTCAAGGATATAAATTAAATGAACAGACTTATTTATTTGTCTCGTATTTTGGCATTTTAAACTTCCATAATATTTCTATTGAAAGGAGTACAACCTTTTTTAAAGGCAGATAATAGAAAAAGACAAAATGATTTTAAAAGCTTAGAAGTACATATTAAGACTTTCTATCATTTATCAAGGAAATTCCTATCAAGGAAATAGGTAGTTTTGATGTACCAAACACTAGTCTAATCTGATAACATTTCTGAGTTTTAGTTTTCATTCAAAGGAGATCTATTCATAAGAAATTCATGTACCAGGGATCTATTAATTTAATTGATTTAGGTATAACTTGAAATGACAAAATTGTTAGAATTTGTGAAACTGATGAAAAACTGAAGATGAATTTTGAAAATATAGAATCACTTGCTTAATTTTGAGTAAATTTTTAAAAATTAGTACCCTGAGCTTGCCAAACTTGTTTTAAAATCTCTTCTTATATACCATCAAGTACTGTTGTGAGACTGGTTTCTATACTAGAGTGTTATTAAAACAAACCATAGACACAGTTTAGATATACATTATTTCCTATGAATAGCCTATCAGCAATCTAACAAAGATTAAATAAATTAACAAACACAAGCCACATTGAGTTTCAATATCATAGATTTACCACATTGAAACTTTTAAATTTTGAGATATGTAATATTCTTTTAAAGTGGGCATACAGATATTTAATACAAGGTGACACTGCTTCACTTATAACATTCTATGTAGTTATAATGGGGGAGAAGCAAAAACGTGTAATAGAAATTCTGTGTCAGTTGTTCTTAAAATTTTGGTCTCTTTATATCTGAAAAATCACTGGACCACACTTTAAAAGCCATTGCTCTATATTATCATGTAGATGTTTTATTCTGTATGCTTTTTAAAAATGTTGTTTTGCTGATAATTTATTTTACTGCATTTTACAAATCTATCAGTCTGCAAAGGATTGGAAATTTTTTTTTAAATCTGGGCCTTTCACCACAGATAGTTTGAGAAGAATTGCTCTAATTCAACTCTGCATGACTAAGTTAGACATTTCTATTTTAATACTGAATAATTCATCAGCCATTTCATTTGACAGATGAAGTTTATTAGTATTACACTGAAGTACTACATGAAAGCCATGATGACTGAGTAGCTCATTAAAAACCAGGTATGTGAAGAAAATCATTTAAATGCTCTTAACCTTTTACTCTGTTTCAGAATGCCAAAGTTAAAAAATCTAGTTCCATTAAGAGATCAAATATGTGTTTTCAATAGCTAAAAGAATGGCAACAACTTTCATGTCCATCAATAATTAAGTAAATTATGGCACATCCATATGACAGAATAGTACAGAGTCATGAAGAATAAAGTAGTTGCATGTATGCTGATGAACAACTGCTGAGGGATATGTATATACAACTTCAGCAGAGATCCACCTGGAAGGATTCACAAGAACCTGAAAAACGTGGTTGGCTTCTGAAAGGCTGGGGAGTTAGGCTTTAGAATGGGAATTCTATTGTATGTTCATTTGTTCTATATATTTAGCATATGCATTTGATTTTTTTAAAGCTAATTCATTTTATAATATTAATTTTATAATATATTGCCTAACCTTTTTAAAAAAGATTTTATTTATTTATTCATGAGAGACAGAAAGAGAGAAAGAGAGAGAGAGAGAGGCAGAGACAGAGGGAGAAGCAGGCTCCATGCAGGGAGCCCGACATGGCACTTGATCCCGAGTCTCCAGGACCACGCCCTGGGCTGAAGGCGGCGCTAAACCACTAAGCCACCCAGGCTGCCCTAAATTGCCTAACCTTAAAAAAAACACAGAAGTCAAATTAGAAATTGAGAGAAAATGCAGCTAAATTAAGGGCCCCTTAATGAAAGTATTAATATCTACTCAGGACTTCGTGTGTCAGACACTATTCTCAAAGTTGGATAACTGCACTAAATAAAGAGATATAACAACTAAAGGTAATGTATGATCCTTGATTCAGTCCTGGATTTAAAAAATAATCCTTAAGAACAGTGTTAATAGAACTGAAAAAAAATTGCATATGAACAGTGTATTTGATAAAAGCACTGCATCAATGTTAAATTTCCTAAGTGTGGTAACTATACAGTGGTATATGGAAGAGTCTCCTTGTTCCTAGGAGATGAAATACTTAAGGCAAGTTTTTAGGAGTAACATGATAATATCTAAACTGTCTCAAATGATTCATTTAAAATTAAAAAACGATATGTAGGTATTAGACATACATATATATAAATATGTACTTATATATGAGAAAAAGAGAAGTGAAACTAATGTGGCAAAAATGTTAATAATTATTTAATCTGGGTAAAGATATATGATTTTTCGTTATAGTATCCTTGAAACTTTACAGAACGCTTGAAATTTTTCAAAATAAAGGCTTGGTAAAACAAGAGAGCTTTCCTTCCATCCTTCACAACTCAGTATAAAAACCGTTAGATGGAACTCACTGAGCAATCAGGTGTCTGTTTTATGGGGTCATAAGGTGTTAGAGAGGAGAGAGGTAAAAATGGTCCCATGAGTGGGAGAAGGCAGCAGCACTGGGAGATTGGCTACAAACAAGTGGGATTGTTCAAATAAATAAATATATGGAAGATAATGAGAGTCAGATTTCTAATTGTTGAAGAATGGAGTTATAAATATGGAAAAACAGAAGAACAGTGAAACTCCTCAGATGAATTGGTTTCACCAGTATAAACTCATGGTTTTCAAGATTATCAATGAGTGTACACATAAATATATTCATAAATATATTTCTTATCTCTGTCCGCTGAGAAGCCCTGGGAGCAGTGGTATCCCAAAAGCAATGATCACATCTAGAGCCCATATCTTGGCTTATAAATATCCTTCTCCACTAAAAGGTACCAAGATTCCTTGGAAAAATGGCTAATAACAGGGCTATAGTAGGAAAAATCCAACATAAACTGTCAACATCTTTTTTATACTATAAAATAAGTAAAGGCTCAAAGGATGTTAAGAATGTGAACTCAGAGCAAGTTTGAAGAGGGTTCCCACTGACATAATATGAGCATCTCAAGGTCAAAAAATAATCTGATTAAAAATGGGCAGAACAGGGATCCCTGGGTGGCGCAGCGGTTTGGCGCCTGCCTTTGGCCCAGGGCGCGATCCTGGAGACCCGGGATCGAATCCCACATCAGGCTCCCGGTGCATGGAGCCTGCTTCTCCCTCCGCCTGTGTCTCTGCCTCTCTCTCTCTCTCTCTGTGACTATCATAAATAATAAAAAAAAAAAAAATTAAAAATGGGCAGAAGACCCAAATAGATATTTTTCCAAAGAAGACATATGGATGGGAAACACATGAAAAGATGCTCAACGTCACTAATCATCAGGGAAATGCAAATCAAAACCACCATGAGATATCACTTCACAGCTGTCAGAACGGGTAGTATCAAAAAGACAAGAAATAACAAGTGTTGGTGAGGATGTGGAGAAAAGGGAACTTTCGTGCACTATTGGAAGGAATGTAAATTGGTGCAACCACTATGGAAAACAACGTGGAGGTTCCTCAAAAAATTAAAAATAGAAATACCATACAATCTGGTAATTCTACTACTGGGTATTTACCCAAAGAAAATTAAAACATTAATTGAAAAATATATAGGCACCTCTATGTTTTTTGAAACATTATTTATAATAGCCAAGATATGGAAGAAACCTAAGTGTCCATCAATAAACAGATAAAGAAGATGTGGGGTGTGTGTGTGTGTGTGTATGTGTGTGGACATGCGTGGCATGCAGATGTATGTAATGGAATACTACTCAGCCATAAAAAAATAATGAGATCTTGCTATTTGCAACAACATGGATAGCCATAGAGGGTGTTGTACTAAGTAAAACAGTCAGACAGAGAAAGACAAATACTACACAATTTCACTTAGATGTGGAATCTAAAAAACAAAACAAACAAAGCAGACCCAAAAATACAGAGACCAAACTGGTGGTTTCCAGAGGAAATACCAAGACAAAACTGGTAGTTTCCAGAGGAAAGGTGATCTCCAGTGGAAACGGATGAAGGGGAGTGGGAAGTATGGGCTTCCAGTACTGGAAGGAATAAGTCATGGCGGTGAAAAGTATAGCATAGGGAATATAGTCAATGGTATTGTAATCTGGTGACAATAGTAAACTACACTTATATAGAGCACAGCATAGCATATAAGGCTGTCTAATCACTATGTTTTACATGTGCAATCAATATAACATTTTGTGTCAACTATACTTCAATAAAAAAAGAACGCTAAGGAAAAAAGATTTACATGTTCTCAAAGTACCTCCCCACAAATATTTACTGATTAGAAATGGAAAATGAATATCTTTCCAATGAAGACACTTGGCAAATACTACTTTAATGAAATGACCAAGGTTAGCGTCACCAATAACCAGCAAAATCAAGTCATGTACCACCTGATGGATGAAGCAAGAACATGGCATCATTTCTGTTAATATTCCTGACCATATGCAAAACCTGAACATAACCATGAAAAAAACATCATACAAATCCAATTGAAGGACATTCCATTAAATAATTGATCTTGAAACTTCAAAAGTATCAATGTCATAGAAGTTAAAAAACTAAGGAACTCTTCCAGATTGAAGGAAACCAAAGATATATGACAACTAAATGCATCATGAGACATTAGCCTTGATAGTAGGGAATAATGAACAGAAAAGATTAGTGAAAACTACAGCTGGTTCTTTGAAAAGATAGACTAAATTGGCAAACCTTTAGCTACACTTACCAAGGAAAAGAGAGAGGACTCAAATAAATAAAATGAAAAATAAGTTACAATCAACACTACAGAAATGCAAAGGATCATAAGAAACTACTGTAAAGGGCACCTGGGTGGTTCAGTCAGTTAAGTGTCTCTGCCTTCGGCTCAGATCATGATCCCAGGATCCTGGCATGGAGCAGGATCCTGCTCAGCTGGGAGTCTCCTTATCTCTCTCCCTCTGCTGCTCCCCTTGCTTGTGCTCTCTTGCTCTCTCTAGGTCAAATAAATAAAATATTTTTCTTAAGATATTTTATTTATTTATTCATGAGAGACACACAGAAAGAGAGGTAAAGACATAAACAGAGAGAGAGAAGCAGGCTCCATGCAGGGAGCCTGATGCGGGACTCGATCCTGGGATCATGCCCTGGGCCGAAGGCAGGCACTAAACTGCTGAGCCACCCAGGCATCCCAAAAAAAATCTTAAAAAAAAAAGAAAAAGAAGAAAACTAATGTGAAAATTACATGCCAACATTTGGACAACCTAGAAAAAAATGCATAAATTCCTAGAAACATATAATCTCCCAAGAGTAAATCAGGAAATATTAAAAATCTGAGCAGACCAAGAGCTAGTAATGAAATTGAATTGGTAATCAAAAAGCCAACAAACAAATATCCAGGGCCAGGTGACTTCATGTGTGAATTCTGCCAAACTTTTAAAGAAAAGTTAATACTTATCCTTCTCAAACTATTCCAAAAAATAGAAGAGGAAGGAATGCTTCCAAGTGCATTCTACAAAACCAGCACTAACCTTATACCAAAACCAGACAAAGACACTACAAAAAAAAAAAAAAATACCAACCAATAACCCTGATAAATATAGATGCAAAAATTCTCAGCAAATTACTAGCAAACCAAATTCAACAATATATTTAAAAGATTATATGCCATGATCAAGTGGGATTTATTTCAGGGAAGTAAGGACAGTTCAACATCCATAAATCAGTCAATGTAATATACAGAAAAGGCATTTCACAAAATTCAACATTTACAACTTAAAAAAAAACTTTCAACAAAATGGATGTAGAGGGATTGCACTTCAACATAATAAAGGCCATATATGATAAACCTATAGCTAATATATTCATTGGTGAAAAATGTAAAGATTTTCCTCTAAGATCATAAACAAGACAAAGATACCCATTCTGACCATTTTTATTCAACATAGTATTGGAAGCCAGAGCAATGAGGCAAGAAAAGAAATAAAAGGCATACAAACTAGAAAGAAAGAAGTAAAACTATTACTATTTCCAGATGACATATTATATATAAAGCACCATAAGATTCCACCAAAAACCTGTTACAACTAATAAAATTAGTAAAGTTTCAGGATACAAAGTCAATATACAAAAATCTGTTGTATTTTTATATACTAACAATAAATTAAGAAAACAATCCCATTTATAATTGTATTCAGAAGAATGAAATACCTAGGCACCTGTGTAGCTCAGTCAGTTAAGCATCTGCCTTCGGTTCCTGTCATGGTCCCAGGGTCCTGGGATCAAGTCCTGCATCGGGCTCCCTGCTCAGCGCGGAGTTTGCTTCTCCTTCTAACTCCTAACTCCTGCTTGTGATTTTTTTTTCGCTCTCTCTCTCTCTCTCTCTCTCTCTCTCTCATGTTCTTTCTCCCTCTCAAATAAATAAATAAAATCTTTTTTAAAAAGGAATAAAACACTCAGAAATAAATTTAATCAAGGAAGTGAAAGATCCATACCCTAAAAACTATAAATCACTGATGAAAGAAATTGAAGAAGACACAAATAAGTAGAAAGATATTTCATGGTCATGGATTGGAAGAATTAATATTGTTAAAATGTCCATATGACCCAGAGCAATCTACAGAACAATATACTCTCTATGAAAAGTCCAATGGCATAACACAGAAATGTGACACTCTCGTGCTTGCCCAGAAGGAGGAGTCATGCCGGGAACACTGACTACTGGGAAGCCACACAAGTCTTGTTCCTCCCTGCTGTTTGGAGGTGACATCTCCTCTTTTTACAGAGGGTCCATCCTTTTTTTCTTACAGTTTCTTCAATAAAGACACATTCTTGAGTGAAAAAAAAATTACTACTACTATTACTACTACTATTACAAACTACTTTTTGTAGTTCCTAAAATACAGGGACTACAAAAAGACCCTAAATAGCCAAAGCAATCTTGAGAGAAAAAAAAACAAAGCTGAAGGCATCACACATTCTGATTTCAAACTATATTAGAAAACTACGGTAATCAAAAACACATGGTATGGTCATAAAAACAGACACATGTATCAATGGAAGACAAAAGGAGCCCAGAAATATAGGGTCAATTAATTTACGATAAAGGAGCCAAAAATATACAATGGGGAATTGACAGGGTCTTCAACAAATGGCGTTGGGATAACTGGACTACCAAAAGCAAAAGAATAAAACTGGGCCACTTTCTTACACTATACACAAAAATCAACTCAAAATGGATTATTAAAGACTTGAATGTAAAACCAGAAACTGTAAAATTTCTAGAATAAAACATAAGCAGTAAGGTCCTTGACATTGGTCTTGGTGATGACTTTTTGCATTTGATACCAAAAGTGAAGACAACAAAAGCAAAAATGAAAACGTAGAACTACATCAAACTAAAAAGATTCTGCACTACAAAGGAAACCATCAACAAAATGAAAAGCCAAAATGGGTAAAAGAGGTCAAAATGAACAAATATCCAGTTATAAAATAAGTAAGTCATGGGGATATAATATACAGCATGGTGACTACAGGTAACACTTTATTGCATATTTATTTGAAAGTTACTAAGAAATAGATCTTAAAACTTCTAAGCACAAGAAAAAAAAGTTTTGTACCTTTATGTTTACCTTTATGTTTACACATACTAATTAGATATATTCTGCTGATCATTTTGCAACATACACAAATATCAAATCATATTTGATGTGATACACTTGAAGCTAATATCATATTATATGTCAACCATACTTCAATTTAAAAAAATCAAAAAACCAAAAAAAAAAAAACAAAAAACCCTAAAGCATCCATTCACACACAAAAAACTATTAGAACTAATAAAAGTAGTTCAGTAAGGCTGCAGGGTACAAAGATCAATATACAAAAAAATAGCTTTTTCTATATCTAGCAGTGAACCATTTGAAGATGAAATTAATAAAACAATTTTATTTAAAACAGCACCCAAAAGGATATAATATTTAGGGATATATCTAACAAAAGAAGCATAAACCTAATACACTAAAAACTACAAAATGTTCAAAGAGATTAAAGACCTAAATAAATGGAATGACATCCCATATTTACTGGCTGAAAGATATAATACTACTTAGATGGTAATCTTTGCAATTCTGGATTAGGCAACAATTTCTTAGATATCTAAGAAACTAAAGCACACGAGGGCAAATGAAAAATAGATAAACTGTATAGCATAAAAATTCATAACTTTCGTGTAGTAAAAGACACTATCAAGAAAGTAAAATGACAAGCCACAGAAGAAAATATTTATAAATCATATAAATAAGAGTCTAGAATCAAGAATAAGGAATTATTGCAACTCAACAACAATAAAAAGACAAATAACCCAGTTTTAAAATAGGCAAAGGATTTGAATAGACACCTCCAAAAATGACAAACGGCCAATAAGCACATGAAGATGCTCAGGATTACTTGTCATTAAGAAAACACAAATCAAAGCCATAATGGGATACCACTGCATACTCACTAGGATGGCTATAATAAAAAAGACAGAAAATAACAACTTTTGACACGAATATGGAAGAAAAAATAAATACCTATGGCCCGTGGAAATATAAAACAGTGCAGTTGCTTGGAAAAACAGTTTGACAATTCCTCAAAAAAGTTAAGCATTGTATTTCCATATGACCAAGCAATTCCACTCCTGGAATTGAAAACCTATGTTTACACAAAAACTTTACACAAATATCTACAGTAGCATTATTTATAATAGTCAAAAAGTAGAAACAACCCAAATATACATCAGCTGGTGAACAGAGAAGCAAAAATTGGTATCCACAGTGGACTTTATTTCATAAAAAAGGCATTAAGTACCGATTCATGCTAAACATAAGTGAACCTTGAAAACATTTTGTTAAGGAAAGATAATAGATATGAAAGGCCACATGATGTGTGATTCCATTTATATGGAATGTCCAAGATAGGTAAATCTGAAGAGACAGAACATAGGTTAGTAGTTGCCAAGGGCTGGGGGAAGGAGGTATGGAGAGTGACTACTAATAGCGTAGAATTTCTTTTTGGGGGTAATGAAAATGTTCTGCAGTTAGATAGTGGTAATGGTTGTACAACCTGGCAAAACCATCAGACTGTACCCTGTAAAGGGGTGAATTTTAGAGTATGTGAATTATAGTTCAGTAAAATACATAGGTAGTTAAGCTGTAGGGAGGTAGGGAGGTAGATGGATGGATGATGGATCAGGAATAGGCCTTTGGTTGAGATAATAATAATAACAATAATAATAATGGTGTTTTGTATCCTAGGTGGACATCAGACTAGTCAATGAATTTGCTGACTTTTCCAATACTATTACCTAAGGGGGAAACAGCATTAGACAGATATGGTCCAGAAACAACCTATTCCACTCCTAATCTAAAGTAACGAGCTCCTGATAAGTATGAATGATGGGTGCCATTCATGCCTGCAAGTCCAAGAGTTGGCCAGACAAAGCATATGAAACTAGGGGTTACATTCTTACGGAGGACCATCACAGCATAGGACAAACAGAATGTGATATGAGGCTGCCAACTGGTTTCAGCCAGGGAATGTAGTCAAGTCCTGAAAGGAGTTATTATTGTCTAGGGGCCATGAGACTTGAACATACTTGAGAGTCAGACTTGTCAGAAAAACCTGTTGAAGTCACTATGCTTCCATAGTATTCACTAACCAAAAATATTAAGGCTAAAAGGCTGTAAATTAGATATGATATTGAAGTTTTTACAAGAAAAGGACTGAGCTTTAAAGAAAGGGAATGAATCTATTCTAGCAACACAGTGCATGAAAAGTTATACAATTGAGCTGTGACTATATTTTCTGTGGGAGGTGCAGGCTCATCATAGCAAAGTTGAGAGCAGCAAATGCAAATGCAAAAAAAAATTTTTAACCATTTTGTGTTTATACTTTAAGAGGATGCTCATAATATGAGCCAAATTACATATGCCACTTCTGCAGGCTGGAAGATAACTTTTTTAATGGGACCACTTTTTCCCAGCTCTCAGCTGTATTCAGGGAGTCTAATTCCTAAGATTCTCAACTTTAGTATGCATACAAACTAGTGTACCAGATGGTATACACCAAAAAACTGCATATACTATACTTTATGAGATTTTTTAAGGATTTTAAAGGGAATTTGGACAAAATCTTAAAGATAACTTTAAAGAATCCTGAAAGCTATATTCTTTAAAGGGTTTGATTCAACTGCAGTAAAAACATATACAGTAACAGGTGACAAAATCCATCTATAAAAAAAACAATTTAAAAAAGAACAATTCCAAGAAGTATTTTAAAAATGCATTGTTAATGGAACCAAGGATCTGACAAGAACACCTTAGTTTTTTTAGAAAAGCTTTAACTAAAAAAAAAAAAAAAAAGAAAAGCTTTAACTTAGGTTTATTTAATTCATACTATGTGTTATGGACCATAGGGATTTCAAAGATGAAAACATATGATACCTATCCTCAAGTAGCTCAAGGTCTGGAAGTACTTAACATAAAGTACCTTAGCTTAAAATTTTTAATAAAACAAGATAATCTAATAGTGAAAAGAACAAAGAACACAGAGGCAGGAACCCTTTATATGGGAGGAAGGCCAGGAGGCTTTACCTAGAAGGTGACATTTGGGATGAAATTTCTTTTTTTTTTATGATAGTCACAGAGAGAGAGAGAGAGAGAGAGAGAGAGAGAGGCAGAGACACAGGCAGAGGGAGAAGCAGGCTCCATGCACCGGGAGCCCGACATGGGACTCGATCCTGGGTCTCCAGGATCGTGCCTTGGGCCAAAGGCAGGAGCCCGACGTGGGACTCGATCCTGGGTCTCCAGGATCACGCCCTGGGCCAAAGGCAGGCGCCAAACCGCTGCACCATCCAGGGATCCCCTGGGATGAAAATTTTAAAGGTTGTGTATTAGTTTCCCTAGGTTGCTTTATAATACACCACAATGTGGCTGGCTTAAATGTTGAAAATTTATTGAGAAAGAAAAGAAGAGAAAAGAAAGATTGAAAGAGGGAGGGAAGGGGGATGGAGGGAGAAAGAAAGAAAGAAGAAAGAAGAAAAAGAAAGAAAGAAGAAAGAAAGAAAGAAAGAAAGAAAGAAAGAAAGAAAGAAAGAAAGAAAGAAAAGAAAAAGGAAGGAAGGAAGGAAGGAAGGAAGGAAGGAAGGAAGGAAGGAAGGAAGTCAGTCTTATGGTTCTGGAGGCCAGGAGGCCAAGATAAAATGTTAGTAGGACCACAGTCTCACTGAAGTGTTAAGGAAGAATTTGTTCCAGACCCCTCTCCCACTTCCTGGTAGTTCCTTGGCTTATGGCAGCATAATTCCAATCTTAAAATGGCATTCTTTCTGTGTGTATCTGTCTTTGTGTTCAAATTACCTCTTTTATAAGGACATATTGAATTAGGACCCATCCTAATAAACTCATTTTAACTTGACCCTATTTCTAAATAAAATCACAGACACATTCACAGGTTAGGACTTCAACAATCTTTTTTGGGGGGTAGTGGGGTGCAGGATAGGCACAGTTCAACCTACAATGGCTTGTCAAGTGGACAAACAGGAACTAAGAATTCTGGGCAGGGAAAAAAACATATAGAGTAGAGCAGGAAAGAGGAAATGCATATAACAAGGGTGAACCAGTAAGAAGAACCTAGATCATGTAAAGTACACATGCTCTTTGAAGTATATTCTCTACACAGGGGATAGAAGCCACTGGAAGACCACTTTACTTGCAGCATGAAGGATGGATGGACAGGGGCTATACTCAAGACAGGGAAACTATTTGTGAGGTTACTATAGTCTTAATTCAGGGAACAGATGATGGAAAAGGGTGACTGCACTTTGGGAAAGAGAAAAGGCCAGAGTAAAGGGACACATACTGATTGCCACCAGAGGCTGTTGGCTGTGCATTACTTCATTTAAATCTCACAGCAAACCTATGTCATTAGGTACTGATTCTTCCATTTTAATAAGTCACTGAGAATCTCACGTGTAACCCAAGGTCGCACACTTTGTAAATAGGAGAGGAGAGCTGGCCCTCAAAAAAAGCTTGTCTAACTAAAAAGCCAAAAATCTAGTGAAAATGTTTGCAGTTCAGGAGTGAGAAAAATAATTACAAGATTCAGAACAGTCTATATTAGGGGGGAAACTGGGCTGGGGAGAATAAATATATCTATTTACATAAAAAATAATTTAAAGATTTACAAGAAAATGGTAAAAGTTGTTACGTGGAAGTTAGAATGTAGGGAGCAGAGAAAGAAGAAAAGTAAGAAGAGGAGTAGGAAGAGAACCATTACCACATACTGTTTATATTGTTTTGATTTTTTTGCCCATGTGAACACACTTTCTGGGTAGCCCCAGTGGCTCAGCGGTTTAGCGCCACCTTCACCCCGGGGCATGATCCGGAGACCCAGGATCGAGTCCCACGTCAGGTTCCCTTCATGGAGCCTGTTTCTCCCTCTGCCTGTGTCTCTGCCTCTCTCTCTCTCTCTCTCTCTGTCTCATGAGTAAACAAATAAAATATTTTTTTTAAAAATACTTCCTTTCAAAAGACAGCAATAAACATTCTATAAAGAAAGGATAATCAAATATAGCCAGAATACAGAAGATTATACAGGTACTTAGAAACTGGCTTTGGCCTTTTGGCAAAATCCCACAATGTTAATCGTGTTTACTTAACATGCCTGATTTGTCATTATCACTATACATTTTATTTAATGTTGTTTAGGGTAACGAGAAAACATCTTTAAAGACTCTGTGTCAGTTAAAAAGACAAGTAAATCCAATAACAATGTAGAAAAAATTAGAATCAATAATCTCTTATTTTGTTAAACCACTAATCTCCGTGAAACATAAAATCAATGAACTTATTTAGCCATAGAAAGAAATCACATGCAAACGAGTGGGGTCATGGGGAGAGAGTTTTATTGCAGTTATACCACAAATAATACCTGGCCATTAATAAAATACAATACTAAGAATTTAAAACCTTGCTGTTTAAAATGAAGAAACATACAGGGGGAAAGGATGTAGAATTAGTACACTTCTATTTCTAATTAATTTCCATAGTCCTTAATTAAAATTAAAAATTGATTCACACAAATCTTCCACAATTTCTCTACAATTCTTGTTTTATCAGAGAAAAGAAATATGACTAGTTGGTACTAGAGTGGGAAGAAAAACCTTACAGCAACATGAATGGCTCTTAGACCACAGTTATTATAATTTCAACCCTTTTACACTAAATGGCACTTTTGGTGAAAATGATAGCCACACGAGTGGAAAGTGAGAGAACCGTTGCTTAGTCAAGTCTTATTTTTAAAATAATCTTTAAAGAAATTTTTATTTTAAAACTTAAAGGTCATAAGGCACTTCTCTTAAAATAAAATATCTGGTTTTTGTCCTATATCAATCATGTATTCCTTTCTCCTGTAACTGCTATTAGAGACATAATATCTCCAAACATACTGCCAAACAAGAACTCCAAAAATGTCTTTATTGATTGGATACTCTGCCCAGTGAAAAATTATTTTTTTATTGGAAATGGCTGTCAGAGCTATTTTTATTGCCTTCCTAAAGGCTCAATCTGTAATCATGCACACACTTTTCTACTCTGAGAAGAAAATGAATTAGATGACTGTCTTTCTTAGATTGCATCTTATGCCATTTTAGGAGCTCAAACTGTGGATGTGAAAGTAATTGATACTCTGCATTTGGTGCCTTTTCCTTGAGGATCTTTAGAGTCTTAGAGAAATCACTAAGGAGAGAAGGCTTGCAAATCTGCTACAGGTATGTTCCTTTTAGTTTAAATCTCTTCAGGAAAATTGTCCCCACATTTAACTTCTGCCGGCAACAATAAAGTCTATAAAACCTTGAAGAAAAGAAAGTTCCACATGGCTATTTGCATTAAAAGACACAAATAGCACTTCTCTTTTCTATTCTCTTCAAAACAGAAGTATGTATTCAACTGGAATTGTCTGGCTGTCTAGAAGATGAACTGAAAGATCTATAATGTCAGACTTGTCTCCAAATACTTTCTCCAGCCCACCTGAAAATTGAGCATTAAACATTTTTCCATCTTAGTTTAAAGCTTTGGCTCTCTAGGAACTCTTTGTCAAAATTCAAATAGGAGTAAAAGATTAACAAATTTAAATATCCTAAAAAACTAACATCTTTGGGGAAATCAGCCCACTGGCTTATTTTCCAACATAATAACCAAGAAAAATGTCCAACAGTATGTGTTTAGCTTTAATAAAAGAAAAAAGCATACATCTAATTATTAGCCACAATATAAATAGCATAGGAGAAGATGCTACTCATCAGAAAGGGACAAAAGGAAAAATAGCAAATGGGGAGCTAAGAATGATGAATGCTAAGAGAAGATGGGAAAGAACAAAAAAAAAAAAATGGGTTTGCCCTGTTTTTTCATTTTGCATACTGGCGGCCCTGCCATCAACTTTCCATTACCTACATGTGAATAATCTACTTGAAATACTATCTTTAACCTCTCTATTATTCCAGTGTGATATATTCTTGATACCAAAAATGTTTTTAAGCTAGTTCCTCCAAGGAATTCATACTAGTATCAAAAATTACTTAAAAGGTAAGCGGGGGTGGGGGGGTGAGGCACCTGAGTGGCTCAGTTTGGTTAAGCATTCAACTCTTGATATGGGTTCAGGTCTTGATATCAGGGTCATGAGTTCAAACCCCAGTTGGGTACCATGCTGGGTTTGAAGCCTACTTAATTAATTAATTAATTAAAGGTAAACAGGGAAGGAAGACAAATATACTAATGAAAAAAATAGATTCCAACACAAAATATAAAGAAGCACAAATCACTTGATATTTCAGGTTATCTGTGATATGATGCTTTTAAATGAAAAAAGAAAAATGAATTTTCATATTTTCCTATGAATGGAAAAAGTACAAGCAAATGACAATTCGAATTACAAAGATTTAACTGATCATTTTTATATGGACCTACTTTTAACAGTAAATCTGTTAAGATTTCACTTCTCACTGTCACTAAGAATCAGCTGATAGTCCTTCTCTGCTGTCAGGTAAGATAAAATTTACTTTTGTTTCTGAGTAGAACCTACCATATTCTTAGAACACCATGAATGAGATTCTCCTATCCCCAAGCCAGCAAGTGAGAGAGCTGCACTCTCTTTGAGATGACTTGGGCATAACTGTAAAGTAAAACCCATATTCATGGAAAATCACTATTTTCCATAAAACTGCTTGTGCTTTTTTTTTTAAAACTACTTGTGCTTAAAGTATCTTGACCTAATAGCATTTCACCTTCCAAAATCATCAGTACCAAGGGCTATATGTAATATTTGCACTATTCCTAGAAATGCACCTGGAATGCATATCTTTACAAAGCACTTTTCAAGAGAGTCTACTTAAAATAATGAAGTGGCAAAAGCCAAATACCCAAATACTAATGATGGCAATTGTTCTGTGAAATTTAAAATCATAAGCAATTTGTCTTCTCTGTGACTGCCCAGAGTTTATGAATTTTTCACAATTAGAATATATTGTTGTAATAAGGAAAACTAGAAAAATATATATGGTTAATTTTAATCTTTGACAATGAAATTTCTCAAACAAAACTAGTCTCTCTTCACGAATGCAAATTTTGTTATTAATATTTCTTTTCTAATATTTAGCATTTTCTTCTATATATTCTATTTTCTTGTATTGATATACCATAGATTACAAGCTTTCTGAGGAGAGATTCTATGTCATACACATTTGTACCTCATATTTAGTAAGTGAAAATGCCTCATTTTTGGCAAATGATCAGCAGTTATTTGAGGAATGAATAATACTTCCATGAATGCAAAAGGTTAGAATTAATATATTCATCTGATATTTGCCAGAACTGGTAAAATGTCAAAACACTTCTATACTTATTAGTAAATCCTATAATAGTACTGCAATAAGCAGAAAGATTTACTAGAAATATAAACTATAATTTAATTAATTCAAGACAATTGTCAGGGGACATCATGAAAATAAACACTATATGGGCCTCCCATACTAGTGAGAGATAAGAAATATATGCAGTATCCACCTACTTGGCTCACATCACACTATGCACCAAGAATACACTGCACAATCTTTATAAGATACCTTAAGACTATCATCAGTTTATTATATTCCCAAATCTATTTTTAAATTGTTTAGCTTTTTTCCTTGGTTTTATTGTCAGTGCATTACATTTCTCAAATAATAAGTGTAGAGTTTCTTGGTATTTATAAATGCAAGACTTTATAATAAGGTATTAAAAACAAATACTCAGGATTAAAAGACTATAAAATTAGGAGAGTCTCTCAATGTTCCTCTTGAATATAACAAACATGAATTTTTTAAATCCATAAGAAAACAAAGCAAAACCCATATTAATAAAGAACATCTTTTAATACTATACCAACTGGTAACAGCCTAGAATATCTTTTGATGCTGAACAGGAATCAGTGCAAAGTGAAACAAATTTTGGGCAGCCCCTGTGGCCCAGGGGTTTAGTGACGCCTGCAGCCCAGGGTGTGATCCTGTGGGCCTGGGATCGAGTCCCACATTGGGCTCCCTGCATGGAGCCTGCTTCTCCCTCTGCCTGTGTGTATCTCTCTCTCTCTCTCTCTCTCTTTGTCTCTCATGAATAAATAAATAAAACCTAAAAAAAAAAAAAGTGAAACAAATTTTACTTCTGTAATGAAAAATGACTTATTTGGAAAAAAAATATGATTGGCTTATTTTCTTAACAAAATGTTGAATAAAAATGCTCAAAAATGTTGCTTATAGGGGATCCCTGGGTGGCGCAGCGGTTTGGCGCCTGCCTTTGGCCCAGGGCGCGATCCTGGAGACCCGGGATCGAATCCCACGTCGGGCTCCCGGTGCATGGGGCCTGCTTCTCCCTCTGCCTGTGTCTCTGCCTCTCTCTCTCTCTCTGTGACTATCATAAATAAATAAAAATTTAAAAAAAAATTTTTTTTAAATGTTGCTTATAAATCATTTTTATCAGAAAAATAATCAAGTTCCAAAAGAGAAAATGCAATGAGGAAAATATTAAAGAACATTGCATATAAATTTTACACACTAAAGCACTTAAAATAATTATAAGTTCAAAAGATACTGAATCAGTGTCAATAAAGCAAATAAAAAATCTCAAGATCAATTGAACACCAATAAAAATTAATTAAAAAAAAAAAGTAAAGAAAAAAAAAATCTCAAGATCAATCATCATATATCATAACACTCAAAGCACATTTATTTATAACACTATATGATAGATAAAAATCATCAAGCATTTTTACACATGAAATATTCACACAGAACTTTTAAAAAATGATATTGTATATCATTGCAATTCAGATTTAGATTTTCACTTATTGTAAAAACAAATCTATTGCAAATGTTGTATGGCCCAGGGATCTCTGAGACCATTACTAGGGATCTGCAAAGTTAAAATCATTTTCATAATAATACTCAATGTCACCCGCCTTTTGTAACTATCATGCTCTTATTTTCATAAAACAGTGATCCCTCCCAGCCTTGCATGTTTAAATAAGTTAATATGTATCTTAAAGAAGCATATTTGACAAATATAAAAAGATATATACTAGGTTGCTAATAAGCTACCAGGTAGGGAAATGAGAAGGTAGAAGAAGAAGGAAGAGGAAAGCTAGGAGAAATAGAATAAAATACTTTTAAAAATAAGCAGGTGATGGGGTGTCTGAATGATTCAGTCAGTTAAACATCTGACTCCTGATCTCAGCTCAGGTCTTGATCTCAGGGTTGTGAGTTCAAGCCCTGCACTGGGCTCCATGCTGGGCATGGAAACTACTTTAAAAAAAAAAAAAAAAAGCATATGATTACATTTGTGCATTTAGATAAAATGATGGGGAAAAAATATAAGACCTTTTCAGAAGAAAAAAAGGCCACCGAAACCAACTTAAAAAAAGTAAACTACTGGTTTCCATACTTTTGGTTCGTGGTAACCTTTAGTGTCTGATTTACTTTTTCCTGACATCCCTAGGCCAGAAGAAACACTTAAGAGTTCTGCTAGGTACAAACATCTTCATAACTACTTATGTCCCATCCTCTTAACGCCATTTGGAAGGTCAATTCACACAAATAGAAAATTATATATATTTAAATATTGACCACATTTACTTACTAATGGGATATATATGTCTTCTGGTCCCTGCACAACTTCTCACACCTTGGAATTAAGTTGAAAATTGGCACTCTCATTTTCTGGCACGCAATTATTGTCAATGGTACCTGCTTGGTAAGACAGTAACCACCAAAAACCCAGCTTCCCGAAAATGCTACCTAATCAAAAGGAATGTCATATAATTTAATGTTGAAACTGTGAACCATCCCAGAGCAGTAATTTCTGTATCACTGTGTTTCCCTTGAACATTTAAAATATCCTGCAGTACCCCTGTGAGTTCCCTTCAGCACCCCCAGGTGCCTCGGTGTATTCTAAGAACAATGGATTTCAAGTTCAATGTGCTTTTCCTTGTCACCATGGTTAGTTTCGCAGGAGCCAACTGTGGTGAGAAAATTCCATTATTATCAACAAAGCAAAGCTTAAATTAGCAAATCTAGTATAGGAAAATAGGATATTTTAGAAGACTTTTGATAGTTCATGGAGTTGGATAATTCATGTAGCTGTTCTGATGTACAGGCTTTCTTTTCTTCCCACCTTTTAAGGTCCCTTTCCCAATTCCACAGTGGTATGAAAAATTTAAAGATGATTCCATATAAAAGCAAAATAACAACCCCTGAGAGTTCAGGCACCCACTACATTCAGTACAGATCTAAGACCACTTAGAACTACCTCACCAAAAACACCTAAGAAAGGTGAGGAATATACAATGATATAAACCACGTTCTTAAATGCTTCATTGTTTGTTTGTTTTAATTTTTTTTATTTACTTATGATAGTCACAGAGAGAGAGAGAGGCAGAGACACAGGCAGAGGAGAAGCAGACTCCATGCACCGGGAGCCCGATGTGGGATTCCATCCTGGGTCTCCAGGATCGTGCCCCAGGCCAAAGGCAGGTGCCAAACCATTGCACCACCCAGGGATCCCTAAATGCTTCATTGTTGATGCATAATGCCGGATCCCCAATCCCAGTGAATCTGTGTGAGCGGTATGTAAGTAGTACTGACAAGTGAAAAAACTACGTATGCATGGAGAGAATTTTCCTCTTGGCATAGCACAAAAATGTCATGAGCTTTAGGCAAAGAAAAAAGAAACAGAAATTATTGTTTTGCACATTTTTCCACTTAAAAAATAAATATTCTAAAGCTTTTGAGTCTGTGGAAGGATTCTGAAAGAATTTACTATGATTGGCCTCCTTCCCAAAACACCTAGCTATTCTGTAGGTTAGCATTTTAGTTAGTCCCTCTAACCTAGCTCAATATGACAAGATAATCACCTCACTCAAAAACTACAATTTATGCAGCCCTCCATTTTTTTAAAAGATTTATATATTTATTTGGAAGACAGAGAAAGAGCAAGCACACACGTGTGCACATGAACAGGAAGACAGGGACAGAGGGAAAGGGAGAGAGAATCTCAAGCCAACTCCACACTGAATGCTTGATGAAGCTTGATGTCATGACCCTGAGAACATGACTTGAGCCAAAACCAAGAATCAGACACCTAACTGACTGAGCTATCCAGATGCACCCCAATGCAGCCCTCTATTTCTAAATAAAATTTAATTTCCACCTACCAAAGAAGGTTTTGAAACTGCAAATTTCCCTTTATTTTGCTCCTTTCTTATTGTTCATCCATGAGAATCAAGAAGGATCCCAGGCCCACAGAATGTTACTGTTCTTTCTACCAACTCTATCTCATTTGTCATTGCTATCCAGCTTTTTCTGCTACAGTATATAGCATAATTTTCTCCCAGTGGGATGTAATGACATTATACTCATAGTAAGGGCTATTTTCACCTTATCTCAGTTAAACCAGAACTGAGCCAAATTAAAAACAAGTAGGGGTTTGGGGGTAGAGATGGGGAGGAGGCTAATGACAGAAGGAAATCCTGGGAAACTCCAAGTGAAGATGACAGGATAGCTGAAGGCTGAGACAGGTTCACTTGAGAATGGGGGCAGGAATCTACACATCTCCTTCAGCTCCTAGTGCTTAAAAAGCAGTTTCCAATGCCCATGTCCCACATTTCCTTCCTAGTTACATCTTCAGGCCTGTCCTATGGAGGCTAAGAAAATGCTCTGTGAGAGAAATGACCATATTGCACCACACTGGTATAGACTGGTCATTCACAGATGGTGTGTTGAGGGCATGTTCTCACATCACCGCTCCAACATTTAGAAACTTGAAATAACACTGGAGAGAACCTGACACAGGGCTTAAGTCCTTGCCTTCAAGCAAGTCTATGTTTCAATTACACCACTTCTATTCTTGAAGATTTCCTCAGAAGCATCACCCTCATTAATCCTCCTTCCAGCACCCACTCCACTATTTTTTCTGCTCCTGTAGAATGGCTATACCATCTTTCTTAATTTAAACCCATTTCCTTTGGAGCTATCATCCATGTGGGGTTAAAATGCCTGGCTGTAAAATTTCCAGCTGCAGCACTCTGTGAACTAAATGACCATTTAAAACAGCACACAGCACAATGAACAACACACAACAGGTGCTCAATAAATGTGTGTTGAATAAATAAACAAATGCTGAAAATGAATATTCATTATAAATAACTCTAGCACCAAATAAATTGTGTTAGTGATAAAAACAACAACATATTTTAAGACTTGTACTATAATTGGTTAAATTGTATTTTTGTGACTATTGGCAGATCTAGGTATAATGAGATCCGGATACAAAGCATGACAGGTACAACTACGTGGCATAATGACTGGCATACTTTAGCCATTCAAATCTGGTGAATGAATTTAAGTTACGTCAGTTCTAAGTAAAACTTAGATATAACCAATTCTGAGCTCTCAGACAAAATGCATTCCCAAGCTAGTACCTCTGGAAAGTTCTTTGTATCTTTGTCAAATTTATTCACTCTGAATTTCACACTTAGTCAAGTTATGTTTGAACATGAAATTCTCTTAGTTTGTATGTAAATGCGAATGTAAACACTACACTGCAAAAGAAAGCATTTCTCTGAAATTCCTCATCGTGATTTCCATAATCATTTTTTAACTTTTGCTTATTTTCAACAGAGAAAAACTTCTTGTCCAGTTTATGTAAAATGGATAGTCTGTCGTTTGCTTTTAAAATGAGGAAAAGATAGAGTTATTCCACCACCTTGTGGACTATTAGGGTATTGCTACTTCATAGCCAAAAGCACATTTTAAGAAAGAAGTTTGGGAACATTGAACAGCGGTTGATCATGCCTTTCTCAATCCCTGCAGTTGTTGTCCCTAATTCCACATCATCAAATCTTAACCATTCCTCAAAACACAGTTTAAATGTCCCCATCATAGAGCCTTCTCTAACTACAAAATAAAGTTACAAGAAAAACAGCTGAGTGAAAATGTATCTCTGTCCTAAACTTCCTTACCACCTTAGCTGGTTCCTTTCATTTTCTAGTTGTCTTACATAATCTTATCTTCCCTGCTGGACTTTAAGTATTTTAAGGACAGGTAGACAATCACCTTTGGTAGCTCATACCTGCTCTGAAGGAATAGTTTAATATTCAGAAATTTTGCAAGCCAGTTGTTAAACGGTTGATAGTGTGAAATCGGCCATGATAGTTATACTTATACAACAGAAATCAGAAAACACTACAAATCAGAACACTTGAAAAAAAGATTTTGTCAGCTCTAATTTCTCCACATCCCATTTTTTCTACATGTAATATATAGTGAAAAGAAGCAGTAACTCCTACCTCAGAGGATTGTTGTAAAGATTAAACAAATCCTACATAAAAGGCTTTCTCTAGCACCTGGCAGATAGTATTTGCTCACCAAGTATTATAATTATTCCCCATGCCCCACCACATTGCCTTGCAAGTAGTAAATTCTCAGTAAATACTCAATTGTTGAATGACAAAATCAAGAATTTCAATGAATAAAGAAGATGTGGTTTATGTATACAATGGAATATTACTCAGCCATTAGAAATGACAAATACCCACAATTTGCTTCGACATGGATGGAACTGGAGGGTATAATGTTGAGTGAGATAAGTCAATCGGAGAAGGACAAACATTATATGGTCTCATTCATTTGGGGAATATAAATAATAGTGAAAGGGAATAGAGAGGAAGGGAGAAGAAATGGGTAGGAAATATCAGAAAGGGAGACAGAACATGGAAGACTCCTAACTCTGGGAAACGAACTAGGGATGGTTGAAGGGGAGGAGGGCGGGGGGTGGGGGTGACTGGGTGGCGGGCACTGAGGGGGGCACTTGACGGGATGAGCACTGGGTGTTATTCTGTATGTTGGCAAATTGAACACCAATAAAAAATAAATTTATTATTAAAATAAATAAATAAAAATTAGGCCTAAAAAAAGGGAACCCTCTTGCTAAAAAAAGAAAGAAAGAAAGAAAAAATTTCAATGGAAAATTTTAAGAGATGTTAGTTAACACTGATAATAATCCCAGGTTAACAACAGAACAAACTATTACCAGGGACATAAGTTCATACTTATAAATTATCCATAGGGCACCTGGGTTGGTCAGTCAAATATCCACCCTCAGCTCAGGTCATGATCCCAGGACCCTGGGATCAAGTCCTCATCAGGTTCTCTGCTCGGCAGGGAGGCTGCTTCTCCCTCTCCGTTTGCCCCTTCCCCACTTGTCTGCACATGTGCTCTCTTTCAAATAAATAAATAAATTTTTCATTTTCCTTCTTTCCGTCTTTGTCCTCTCAGTCTCCGTATCTCCTTTCTGCATCTTCTCCCATTTTCATTCACTGCAAGGTGCCTTCCTTTCTCATTTCTCTTTTAACTCTATTTCATAATGCAAAATAAATCATTTATGCTGTACTTTGTTCCAGAAAAGGTTCATGGTGAATAATAGATAACTTGGTTTCGTGTTTAGTGAATAAGCATTTTATATTTCTCCAAGGGAAGAAAACAAAGTAGGTTTTTAACTGCCTCTTTCATTGATCCCATGCTCCTATTCAATTGGCCCTTCTCTGCAGAAAATGAGTTCTCTATATCGACCTTTGGGGAAAGACAAAACTAAGCTTCTAAGTACAGAGTTGAAAACCAAATTACCGTGAATTCTAGACACTTTCCAAAACAGGAAGCAGGAAATGATCCTGGCTTTTAAGGTCTCAGTCACTCTCCTATCTCTACACCTACCTCACCCCAATCCTAATATGGTGTTAGATATAAGGCAGCTTCCAATAACTAACCATGTTCAAGGACCTGCCATAGCTTCATTTGCTTGCTAAAGAATAAAACCAAAAAACTGAAACTACTTAGTTGTAAAAACCATCACAGAATATGATTTACTCCAGATGATTTGAAATAAAATTCCAATTGTTCAAATATAAATTTAATCATCTAAAACAAATTTTCCCAAGAGACTCTCATCTACAGGAAACAAACTGAGTGTTGCTGAAGGGCAGGTAGTCACGTGAGGGGCTGGGGTAACTGGGTGATGGGCATTAAGGAGGGCACTTGATGTAATGAGCACTGGGTGTTACATGCAACTGATGAACCACTAAACTCTACCTCTGAAACTAATAATATACTCTATATTAATTAATTTAATTTTAATTTTAAAAGTAATTAACTAATTATCTAAATTTCCCCTTATTTAGATATTATTAACTAGTATGAAATTTTTAATGGAGAAAAAAGTTAAAGTATTGAAGTAATATCTCTAAGATGACCATTTGCCCATTTTAAAATATACAAATTCTGTCTGTGATCACTTCTGGTTTAAAAATACACATAGGCTGAAACAAATAGCATATCCACAAGGCACTGGCTAAATGCCCTCTACTTTGATATTGGTCTATATAATTCCCTTGTCCAAGAACATGTGGATATGACAATGTGTGACAGGGGTTTCCTCTAAGAAGTGGAAATAAAGTGAGTGAGTCAGAAATTAAAATTCCAACTAACCTGCAGACATCCATACTTGAGATAATAATGTATTTGACTCACCTCCCAGTCTGTTACCAAAGGACACTGTCAAACACAATGATTCTTTTTTCTCACCAGCTGTCACCACCAAGTTGGCTATGCTTTGTGTTTTCCCTTTGTATTTGAAAGTCAGACCTAAAGCAGATGGCAAAACTCAGTGCCAGAGCAAAAGTAGAACTGGTTGTCTCACCTCGAGAGATACTGCCAGACTTCATTAAGACAAAAGTCCCAGCAACAAACACCTACAAAATCTAGAGTCTGGAAAGCATACACTGAACTTTACCAAGTAACAACAACAACAACAAAACCCACTTTGGGAAAAAACTGTAATTAATTTGCTAAATTGCGATGAGAAAACTAACATATTTCATCTTCAGTGAGATGTGGTTCCTGTGTCATCAACCCTGTAATTTCCAGGTTCTATAAAAAAAACAAATTACGTTCAATGTTCTAAGCTGAGCTCAGAGATAAATTCTAGAACATGAAATATAATCTTCCAAAGCTGAAACTTCACTAAGGCAAATAGATGTGAAATTATTTAACTTAAAAAAAAATACTGCAAATTAAAATTATAAAGGAACTAAGTGGAAGGTGAGACTATCCAACTGAAGGTATTAAAGCTAGAATTAGGATTAAAGACAGGAATTCAAAACTGCAAGAGATGGCCAGTCATTCATTAATCATAGTGTAATTACTGAGAGTGGAAGAGTTCGGATTAGAATGACACTGAAAAAAACCCTCTTACTTACAAAGAAAGTTTGATCTCCCATAAAAATAATCTTCTTGGGGATCCCTGGGTGGCTTAGCAGTTTAGCTCCTGCCTTTGGCCCGGGGCATGATCCTGGGGTCCCGGAATCAAGTCCCTCATCGGGCTCCCTGCATGGAGCCTGTTTCTCCCTCTGCCTGTGTCTCTGCCTCTGTGTGTGTGTCTCTCATGAATAAATTTTAAAAAAAGTTTTTTAATAATAATAATAATCTTCTTGCCTTCCATTCTGAAGTCAAACAGTTCAAAACTTCAAAAAGCCACCTATTTTGCTTCTGCTGAGTGGCATAGGAATAGAGCAATCTGTTGCTTCCATTAATCTATTAAAAATGTCTAAAAGATAAGAAAATAGAACTAGAAATCACTTCTACAGCCATTCATAAGGTGATGATATTCTCTGCATTTTTATTATTACCCAGAGAGAGACAAAATCATATATGCAATAGATTTCTATTATTCAGCCCCTTCGCTCAGGCAACTCAGGCTAGTAAATTTGTGGTAATAACAGTTGACTGTCACAAGGCAGAGACCTCAGTGGCACAATAGACTATTCTCAGTAGTCAGGATCCAGGACTAGAATATGCAGCAGGAAGATCAAAATTTCTTTTGAGGCAGACTAATTAATTTGATTTATCAAAGCCCAAGGGCAACAGCCCTTAAAATAAAACTTTTTTCAACCCTTAATAAAAGAATCTCTAAGTTACATAGTTCCCCTCACTACAGAGATACTTAACAACGTGGAGGCTAGGGGCGCTGACCCCTCACACAACTGAAGATCCACGTATAACTTGTGACTCCCCCAAAATTTGACTACTAATAGCCTACTGTTGACTGGAAGACTTACTGATAACATAAACATTCAATTAACATATTTTGTATGTTATATGTATTTTATCCTGTATTCTTACAACAAACTAGAAAAAAGAAAATGCTATTGAAAAAATGAGAAGGAAGACTACATTTACTGTACTGTACAAGATCCACATATAAGTGGATCCGTGCAATTCAGACCCATGTTGTATAAGGGTCAGCTTTACTTTCAAATAAGATGAAACACTGTACATATTTCTTAATTTCATGATTTCTAATCTTTTACTTCCTTCACAGCAGCTGGAAGAAAGGCAGTCTCTGAGGATGGCTAAGATTTGGCAACACAAATAATAAGACACTTTGTTTTCAGAGAGGCAGTTTCAGACTCACGCCCAAATCCTACTGTATCACTCATACACACAGGATACACCAAAAAAAAATCACTTCATTTATTTGAACTTCAGTTCCCGGATTTTGTTCAAGAGAGTGAATATTGCCTACATCATGGAGTTATTGTGAAGATTAAAAAAGAAATGGGGATCCCTGGGTGGCGCAGCGGTTTGGCGCCTGCCTTTGGCCCAGGGCGCGATCCTGGAGACCCGGGATCGAATCCCACGTCGGGCTCCCGGTGCATAGAGCCTGCTTCTCCCTCTGCCTGTGTCTCTGCCTCTCTCTCTATCTCTCTGTGACCATCATAAATAAATAAAAAATTTAAAAAAAAAAAAGAAATGTATAATGTGCAGTATAGTATCTAGAAATGTGATGTCCAATACAGTAGACATTAATTATATGTGGCTATTTAAGTCAAATTTAAATAATTAAAACTAAATAAATAATTTAAAATTCAGTTCTTCCATCACACTAGACTTATTCCAAGTAATCAGTAGTCACATGTGGATGGCGTCTCCAATACTGAACAGCATAGTTACAGAACATGTTCATCACCACAGAAATTTTTCGACATTGTTAGAGAATGTAGTAAGTGCTCAATAAATGTTCATTTAATCTGTCTGGCATTTTTTCCTTCTCCTCACTAATTCTTCTAAATTCTCAGGATGCCCAAGATATCTTCGTATCAGGAAGGAAAACAATATGCTAAAACTATATATGTGTTTGTCACTTTTTTTCACTCCCAAGAATACTGAAGTTCTAAAAAAGCACAGCAGGGCAGTGCTTACCACAGATAGGAGTACTAATGATGAGGATTTCAGGCCTTGCAGACACTGGGGAAGGTCTTTTTGGAGAAAAATAATACCCACAATATTCCTCAATTTATACCTAAAAATCTACTACTCACAGCAATGACATTGATTTTAACACGTTAACATTTACTAAGATAATGAAAAAGAAAACAGCTTTTTCCTCTGTAAAATTCATTTCACAATAATTTTTTCCTAGTTGGATTATCTAAACATAAGTATAAATTATCAACATTTTTCCAGAGTAACTTTAATCAAGTTAATTTGGGCATTTGAATAAAATTACTTGTATTTGTCTTTTTCTTTCTTTGGTTTCATTTCCCTTCTCCTTCCAAATAACCAGAGCTGGGAAACTACCAGAGCGAAAATGCTGAAAGAGGTTTAGAAAGTTGCAGCAATGTAGAATTATAAGCTGAAATTTAACATAATTCCTAAGAAAAATCCTGGTGTCAGATGTTACTTGAGAGTAACTGGTAGAAATTATCTCGCAGACCTTTGTAAACGTGGGCCTAAACATTCTAGATAGATTTCTCAGCAACAAGACATTTGCGGCACTACTTCAAAAGATCCACATCTTTGTTTTCAAAACTGCATATAGAAGAAGCTGGCCAATGGACCTTATTATAAATGAGCAGAAAGGAGATCTAGAACTTTTTAAAAATCATGACGTCCTGCTTATGGGTGGTATCCTAGGTAATATGTAAAGCTACCTTCCCAAGTCAAAAGGAAAATGTGTGAACCCAACTTCTTGAAAGGTTATTGCAAATAAGATTAGCCTTGGTAAAAGTATTTGAATACAGCTGGTAATGAATTTGATCATATGTCTTTGACAACTGAAATTAATTCCCTGTTGGTGACCTTTCAGGTTAAATAAATATATAATTCTCTTGTTTCACCTCTTTATATATTATCAAACAATCCCCACTTGATTGTATACTATTATGAGCTATTATTCTATAATCATCAATCCTGGGTATTTACAACTAAAGTACTTACAATAACAATATTCTGATTGTGATTATATCTTGATGCTTTTTGTTATCATATCAACAAGGTAAATTATGGATTTCATTATACTACAATGCAATGATAATATAGCACATGATTCAAGACTTTCATTCTGCTGAAGCCATATATTTACTAGCAGTATAAACACAAAAACATAAGCTACTGTCTTTTAAAAGGCACAGATATCACAGGATCATAATTTTGTAAACTACCACTCTCAAGTTATTTTAATATAGTCATATTTTTTCTTACTGCAAAACGGTCCACATGCCATCCACTTTGACATAAAATTTCAGCTACTAAAAAGACACATTTTCTGAACAAATCTCTTTCTATTCTGCTTTTTACAATACTGGACACTTATTATTATCTCTCCTACCAGATATAAATGTTATGGTTTTTTACTATTGTTTGCTGCAAATTTCTATTCGTATTATCTTAGGGAGGCATTCTTTAGTGTAAAACACATCAGAAAGGCAAAGTGTTAAAAATAAAAGACACAACTTACCAACTTATAAAATAAACAAAAATTCAGATACCAACTAGCAGCTGTACAGAACAGAGTAGATGATCATCCAGCCCACACCTTCTAGGAATAATAATGGTAATAATAATACATCATTTTCACTAGCTAAATTCTTTGACTACAGTAACAGACACTGACTTAACCTAAACCTAAAAGAATTTGTTATAGGAATACAAATATGTTACGTGAATTAAAAAGGAGTCAGAACCAGAAATGACCAGGGGTCAGGAACTGAAAAGTCCTCTCTCCTTCTCACTTATCTGCCTTGTTTTTTGTCTTGGAAGACTGACTTATCTCTGCCTCTCCATCAATATACCAAATAAAGCTACCTCTTGTTCCCAAATTATACATAGAGTTAGCTGGGTTTTGGTCTCAACCGTTCATAAAGAAAATCTAAGTGGTCTTCTTCAATCAAGTATGCATCAAGAAGTGAAAAGCAGGGACGCCTGGGTGACTCAGCAGTCTGCCTTCAGCCCAGGGTGTGATCCTGGAGACCGAGGATTGAGTCCCATATTGGGCTCCCTGCATGGAGCCTGCTTTTCCCTCTGTCTATGTCTCTGCTGCTGTCTCTGTGTCTCTCATGAATAAATAAATAAAACCTTAAAAAAACAAAAAAGCATGAGTCAAGGCTTAGGAGTTGTGTAGTTGTGTAATATAAATATGACTATCGGCAAGCCCACCCCATGAGATGGGCTATTTGCAGGGGTGGGAGGGATCTTCTCAGAAGGCGAGGAGTCTATGAGTTGGGCAGAAACCCCAGAAGTATCAACTACTATGCTTCGTTCTCATCAAAATGATTTCATTTACATAACCTTATTTGATATGAGATCCAGGTGCTACTCAAAATCTAGTAGTGATAGTTATAACTGGTGCTAACATTTCCAAACTATTCTATTCATGCTGTCATAAGCACCAACAAATATATAACTTCTGCTTACTTTAGGCCTTTGATCACTAGCTATAAAGTATATCCCAGATTAAGCTCAGATAATGCTAGTAAGACTGTGATAAAGGAATGGCTTCTCAGTACAAAATCATGCAGAACTTCATAAAAGTCCTGGGGAAAACAGAGAGAGAGAGAGAACCATCTCAATTACAGTCTATTTTTGTTTTAAAAAATGGGAAGGCCATATAGCCATACTTTAGCCAAAGATAATTTAACTACAGAATATTAGAGTTTTACCATATTGCACATTTTTATTACTGATTAGATTAATTCTTCTACCAATAAAAAAAGCCATAAGAAATTTGAATAATCAATGTAATAGGGGATCCCTGGGTGGCGCAGCAGTTTGGCGGCTGCCTTTGGCCCAGGGCGCGATCCTGGAGACCTGGGATCGAATCCCACGTCGGGCTCCCGGTGCATGGAGCCCTCTTCTCCCTCTGCCTATGTCTCTGCCTCTCTCTCTCTCTGTGTGACTATCATAAATAAAATTTAAAAAAAATTTTTTTTAAATCAATGTAATATTCAGGCCCAAGGCTTATTCATAGCAGTCAATGTGTGGGCAACTCATTAATGTCCAGGAATACATTTTTTTTTTCACCATCTAGCTATAATATTTTTCAAAACAAACTTTGAAGATCCAGGTCCCTAGCAGTGAAGAGCAGGTGTCTAGAGAAAATAAGTTTTTAGACCCGGAAAAGATGAAAGACTGACTGCTTGGCACTCTCAAGACTGGGTATGTCAGCCTGCAAACATCCTGTCATTATTTTAATCTCACACTATATAAAATACTTTTGGATCCTTTGCTAGCAAGATTAAAAACAAATTAAACTGAAGGGCTGACATGAACTGAGTATCTTATTCGGGAAGCACATTCACTGACAACTTCAGGAAAAAAATAAAATGTATGCTTCAAAATACCATTCCGAAAGGCAGACAAAACTATCACCAAAGAGCAAGCAAGAAAGAAAAAGAAAACAGCATGACAATCTCAAGTACAGGAGAGTGGTTCTTATTGCTCCTATAATTCTTTATTCCTAACATCCTTATAGTTTTTACTAATTTCTAGGTGTATGTAATTATTTGTTCGCTGGAAAGGAGCTCTCCTGAGGCATCATGTCTTCTTCATGGCCACATTCCCCAAATTGGAAAACATAACACTGTGCAATGTAAACACAGGATTTTAAACAAAATGTAGCAATGGATGTGCATCCTCAAAGACTACAGAAGCAGCACAAAGGTGATTTGGGAGAATGTCAGACTTGAAAAAAGTAACTTCAAGAATCCAAGAAAGAGGGACGCCTGCGTGGCTCAGCAGTTGGGGGTCTGCCTTCAGCCCAGGGCCTGATCCTGGAGACCCGGGATCGAGTCCCGCGTCGGGCTCCCTGCATGGAGCCTGCTTCTCCCCCTGCCTGTGTCTCTGCCTCTCTGTGTGTGTCTCTCATGAATGAATAAATTAAAAAAAAGAAAGAAAAAAGAATCCAAGAAAGAAACCAGAGCCTTAGACTAAGTAAAAAGAAATGAAAATGTGAAACACCACCGAAGTAGAATCAACAATATTTGGCCAGGAAACTCATAGCTATGGAGGTCTCGGGCGAGGAAGAAATATAGGGAAGTGCTTTGGTTTGTTACTCTAGTAACTGGCGATCATGGACAAATTACTCCCCCAGTTTGTTTTAAAGGAGAAAAGGAAGACTTGCACAAGAATTAGTCAACTCGGGTCATTGCGAGCTCGCGGCGTCTGCAAGACAGAAAGCAGAAACGTCCAGTCACCGGTTGCATCTCCACGACCTGAGCCAGGTTCCTGGATGTCCCGAACGTCTGAGCAGGAAGCAGAAGACTGGATACGCTGGAACGGTACTGGAAGCCGCGGCGGGAGAGGCGATGGCTGAGGAAGCCCAGGTGAGGCGAGGACAGGGCCTGGGGCAGAAAGCTGAGGGCCGCCCAGCGACCCCGCAGTCAGGAGGGCGCAGGACGGTCGCCAGGGGGCAGCGCGTGCCGGGCAGGCACCTCAGAAGCTCAAGGACGCGGCGTTTCAGGCAGATGCGGCAGGACAATCGGGTCAGAGAGCTTTGAAGATGTTGCCCGGATTCACCAATTTCGAGGTTATCAGAATCCCTTGTTAGCGCCTTTTGTTTTGTTTTGTTTTTTTTTTCTGGGAAAGGGGAAAGCTGCTAGGAAACCGAGGACTCCGGGAGCGGGCGCCCCCACACCTGCCTCAGGGCGCCCTACACCGCCATTCTGCCGCCTGAGCTCAAACCCTAGCACGCGCCACCCAACTTCCACGCAAGTCCCAGCACTTCAGAAACCCTGCTCCCCTGCCCTCACCCCTGCAGTCTTCGCGGGCCTCAGACACCTGACAAAGCGACCCCCCCCCCCCCAAGCCCTCCCTGGGAGGCTCACAAGAAGAATCAACGCACTTCATTTTGTATCTCAAAAGCTACGTCCGTACCTTCCAAAGCTTTGTGTTATTTGTTGTGCATCTGGCCCAAGAGAGCGAGCCAGACCAAAAGGCAAGGAAGGCTGAGGGTCGAGGGAGGAGACGCCCTCACAGGCCACTCGGGAAAGGAGAGAGAAAAACTACGACTCCCAAGAGGCGACGGGGCTGCGGGGGGTGCGGGACCACGGTTCCCAGCATCCTCCGCGTGCCCCAGGGTGGCAGGCGCGTCGAGATGGCGCGAAATGCCCACGAAAGCTGTGGAGCGGTGGCCATGCCATGCGGGATGGCAGCGTCTGAGGAGGGGCCTGAGGCCCCGAGCGAGCGCCTGGATGTCGCGCGTGGGTTGGAGAACGTGCCTGTGAGCGCGTGGCCCCCGGGGACCGAGCCAGAGCCCTTCCAGGTAGGGGGCGGGGTGCGGCCGGCGAGGGGGCGGCCCCGCGGCGCCGGCGCCCTTCTCTAGGGGGCGAGCCTCACCCGCCGCGCGTGCTGCGCGCGCAGCCAGCAGGGTGGGACTGGCGCCGGTCCACGTGGGGCCGGAGCTGGGGGCCCGAGCGCGTTGCTCCCCCGCCTGGCCGTAAATCTGTGGACGCCTCTGATACCTCAAGTCTCGACTTTTTTTTTTTTTTTTTTTTAATGATTTGGTTTATTTATTCACGAGAGACACAAAGAGAGACAGAGACACAGGCAGAGGGAGAAGCCCCATGCGGGACTCGATCCCTCACCGGATCATACCCTGGGGCAAAGGCAGCCTGAGCCATCCAGGCGCCCCTCGACTTTTTTTTTTTTTTTTCTCTCTTTTTCTTATTCTGTTGACAGAGCTGTTTCCTGCGGGAATGGCTCTCTTCAAAGCACAGATTTGAGTCTTGTTCTATTAACCCTCCCTAATGACCTTAGCAAGAGTATTCTTTGCTCCCCACAGACTGGCAGTTTCCTGAAGGGCGGAACCCGGTGTTTTGAGAGGACCCTGAGAACCTGGCTTTTTTTTTTTTTTTTTCTTCTTCTTCTTCTTCTTCTTCTTCTTCTTGGCTCTGGCCCCAGAACTCATCTAGGAGTCGGCGGCAAATCATTTTCCTCTCTGGTCTCGTGTGGAAGATAAGGCGTGGGCCCTCTTAATGGATCTCCATTCACTAGGCTTATAAACTTAGTCCCTAGAGTGAGACTTTGCTGAGTCTCCCTCATGCTGTGAGGTCTTGGCCAAATGTAAACTCGCCTCAGCTAAGCCTTGGAATCATACCCCACCCCACCCCTCACCTCCAGCCTACGGTGAAAATAATAGTGCCTTCCGGATTGCTTTGAGAATTACAAGTAAAACACACTTCCTAGTTTACTAAAACAACTCAATAAATGTTCGCTGCTATTACCACATCAACACCCTTTCTGCTCTACCTTTCCCACCCCTCTGACCTTGGCCTACTCTTTGCCTTCGGAATATGACCAAGAAAACAATTATGCTGGAGTGGAAGAAGCGCTTGGATTTGGAGGTAGGAGAGCAAGGTTCAGGGCGGAGCCATCTCGGGCTATTTCTTGGAGTCTGAGTTTGTTCATCTGCAAAATGAAAATAATTAAAAATGCATGACCTTTGTCACATATACGGTTAATACCAAGCCCTGTATGTCCCTCCTTCTTCCTAGGGTTGTTGTGAAGATCAAATAAAAACGTAGACTCGGTAGCAGTTTTCAAAGAGTAAAGCAGGATGTTAATGTCAGGAAAGGTTATTTTTCCTCAAACGACTTTAGGGCAGTTTTTTGGTTAATAATACAGTTGGCTAGTACCCTATTAAACACTAATCCCTAAAAGCTTATTCAAGACCAAACATTGCTGAATGTCTGGTCAGAAACACTGTAAATGTTTTCTTTATTCAGGAAGTAATTGAGTGTATATAATGTGCTAGGCATTAAGCTAGACCTGGAAGATAAAATGGTGACAACCGTGCCTTTGAGCTTACAGGATCATATAGAAAGCACTTGGTTGTTATGGCCAGGGGCTGGGGGGGAGGGGGGTGCTGAAGAAAGGAGAGAGGAAGCCGTATGATTGATACTTATACCTACAGTTGATAGGCATAAATGAAAATCTGGAGACCAAGCCTCAGTCCCACAGTATTCTAGCTGTGTGGCTATATGCATAGCCCTGGGTAGAGTTAGAGTTACAGAAAGAAGTTAAGGTCCTTCCTCAAGGAGCTTATATAGTCTTACCAAGAAGATAAAACATACTTGAAACATTTATGACAAACCTAAAAGTGTCTTTAACTAGTTTGCTTTCCTATATTCATGGAGCACAAAACTTGTCTTATGAAAGGTCAAAACTGCTTGCTTACTCCAAGCTCTGCCTTCACAGGCATGTACACACATAAGAATTAAGGCTTGCAAAACTCAAGGTAAAAATAACTCTGTGTCTAGTTTGCTTTTGAGTACTGTGTGAAAAGGCAAAAAGAACATTCACATGTTCACACTGAAACAAGCCTATCATAATGCCATCTGTGTTGAAAACCACGTAGAAAATAAACTAATTGATTTTCTTGAACGGAGAGTTGAATCTAGCCTTTTTTCAGGTTTCTGAAACCAGTTTCAAACATATTTCTTAAGATTTCAACTTGGCCTTGACAAGAATTATCTGGCTCACAGGCTCTTAATAGCTAGCTGCTTGGAGCAAAAACAAACCCATGGGGTAGAGGCCAAGTACAAAGATTCATGTAGCGGGTGTTTTAGAACAACCAAAAAAGGAATGAAGATTTTCACAGCACTTCCTTTAGATTCAGAATCAAGGCCTAGGTTTTAAGCCCAAAATATTATGTGGCGTCGTACTTAAGTTTCTGGGGCTTCAATATAGAATGTGACTTAGAAAAGTCAGACTTTCAATAAGAAATTATCAAGAGCTGCAATCAAGCTATCAAAAGATATTTCCTAAGCCAGCTGCTCAGTGTCCAGTACTATGAAAAGTAACCCAACCCTCATTACCATGTCCCAACCCAACCACATGACCATTTGCTTGAGACATGTATTTGTTAGATAAGACTTACACATGTAATCAACCAGAGAGCCATACAGTCTATACCTAAAATTTAGATCCCAAAATTCATGCTATTAATAAGCGCAGGTCTAGTTCACAAAAGAGGAAAACTGTGTATGAGAATAGCCACAGAGGTCATTTTCCTTTTCAACATGCTGTCTCCTGGTTTCCATTTTGGCTTCTCAAGTGACCATGGTTTATTTAAAAAAAAAAAAAAAAAGATTTAAGTTTTCTGTCAAAAAACTTGAAATCTCTGACCAGTTCTTCTAAGATCTGGTTTCTCTTATATTGTGTGTCACTGGTCATTTTGCATTTATTCCCAACTCTTGCATGATCAGTGTTTGCATTTTGATACATACCAAGAAGAAATTGTTATTATAAAAAAAAAAAAAGATAAAAAGACACACTCTCTGTGTCTTCTTTGTATTTTTCTGACTCTTTCTAAATCCCAGCACATGCATCTAACAAGCAATAAGGGAGGCAGTATTTGTGGATGAATGAAAGAAGTCTGTGCTGGGTCAATTCTAAGTTTCCCCCTCCTTAAGATGGATAAGTAATGGAAAATAAAAATATAAAAAATTATCTCCTAGACAAAATTTTGGTTTAACTGTGTTTGAACCTGCAAAGTTTAACGTCATAATCTTTGTTTTCACCACCCTACCAGAAAGCCTACATAATTCATATTGAACACTTAATGGGCCAGTCACTAGAGTAAGCTTTTTATGTGGAATGTCTCATTTTTTTCCTTCACAGCCACCTGTGAGATAGAAAGGAAATATTTAGAGTAGTTAAATAATGTGCCAGAAATATATGATGTTTTAAATATAAAATCTAGAAATAATATCTAGAAGCATTTAAAGAAGCTACTATTTTAAAAGTATAAGGTGCCTGGCATTGAGGACAGTGTTAGTTTTTAAATTTAATAATACCTGGGGAACAAGGGCAGATACAGGTATTACTCCTGTTTTATAGATGCAAACCCAAAATTTAGAAGGTAACTTGCCCTAAGTCACAATGCTAATAAGAGCCTGGTTCTGTATGTGTTTCCGTTAGGACATTCCATGTTCTACATTCAGAAGTTCTCCATTGGTTGTCTGGTGTTCAGGCCTGTCACAGGCCTATCTGGCCTCCTGCACACTTTGCCTTAGCCTCATCTCCCAACTGGAGACCTGAATTCTCATTAGCCATGAATATCTTTGACTCAGTTTTCCAGCTATTTCCTGGAATCACTGTCAGCCCTCACTGTGGGTACATCAATCAAGAGTCATTTGTTTGTAAGAAATAGACCAACACAAACTAAGTCAAGCAAAAAAGGGAAGGAATTGCCTCATAACAGCAAAGTCCAAGAGTGCTAACTATAGGAATATCTGGATCTAAGAACTCTAGTGGTGTCATCAGATACTTTTACCACCTCTACCCTTCGCACCCCTGTTCCCTTTCCTCTGGTTGGCTACACTATTCAGTAGGTCTTATGTGTGAGGGAGAACTGGAGAATGCCAGGTGAACACGTGGAATGAGAATGTCTCTTCCTGCTGGTTTGAGCAGAAGTCTCAGAATTTTTTTTCATTGATATGTCTTAAGTACTGTGCCGACCCATGAACCAAACACTGTTGAAAGGAGCAAGTAATGACCTGATTAGCCAAGTCGCGGTACCAGCCCAAACTGGATCCTCATCCAAACCAATGAGACAGGAGTGGGAACGGTTCCCCTGAGAGGAGTCAGGGTGCTTTTATCAGAAGAAAAGGAATGTTGGATAGGTAAAAATATGTCCTCTTATGGTCTCATTCCCCAAGCTTTGATCTCTCCTGGGTTTAGGGTAAGCAAAAAACCCTCAGGGTAATAACCTTTTTTGGACCAGTTTGGCCCTGGGCTTTGCTCCAGGAAGTAGAGGACAGACTATGGAAAGAGTTACAAATTGGGAGCATTTAAGCTCATGTCAGCTGACTCCCAGTTTGTAACGTACTTAACATTAGCTTTCAAATTCTCAAAAGTTAACAATTTGCATGGCATATTATTTTTTTAAGATTTTATTTATTTATTCATGAAAGAGGCAGAGACATAGGCAGAGAGAGAAGCAGGCTCTCTGTCGGGAGCCCCATGCAGGACTCTATCCCAGGACCCCGGGATCAGGACCCGAGCCAAAGGGATGCTCAACCACTGGGCCACCTAGGCGCCCTGGCACATAAATATCTGAATAGAGTATCAGGTCAATGACATCAGATTATTTCTAAAAGCAGTTTTCCTATACATGGTTAGATACCTGAAAATATGAATAATTACATAATCGTATGTTAATGTAGAACACAGTTTTCAAAAGATTATTCTCTAGTATAGCCATTTTTCTAAGTCAGGTGAAATACCTTTTTGTTTTTTTGTTTTGGTTTGGTTTGGTTTTTTTTGGTTTTTTTTTTTTTTTTTTGAAATATCTTTTTGGAATAGTATTTTACTGTTTATGGAGGAGAAAATGAAGATCTATGGAGAAAAAATGATTTGTGATTAAGTATCGGTATCAGGGTTAAGGATTACATCCATCAAGGGAAAACAAATATTCTCTTTAAACAGGAAGTTTATCCAAAGGTCTCTCTTATCCTTTGGAAGGTGTCTACAGCTCATTTGGAATTAGATCCCCCTCATAATCTGTGTTTCTAAAAGACCTTAGATTGTGCATCAAGTTTAAATTCCGGAATTTAAAAAAAAACTGTACCATTAGATTCTCCAGGGTCTTTTTAAAATATATTAATAAAAATAAGCAAATAACAATATTTTTTCAAATCTATCCATATCCAAATAAGTTCAACAAAGAATAATATGTTCTTCTGGTTAGAAGACTATACAGTAAGTCAGGCTTGATTACAAAATGAGTTATCTGTGTCAAAAAAAAAAAATCACTTTACAGTATAGTGATTTATACAGTACATCAAAAATATGTGCACCTTTAAGAAGAAATCAGTTTAAAAGAATTCTTCATGAAAAGTTTAACAAAGAGATGATAAAATCTTCATTTTACAAGTACATTTTAAAATGTCTCAGTAACCACTTACATTTCAACCTTGACTCTTTTAAAAGCTGGAAGTAGATTCTGTATAAGACAGCAGTCATTGAATTTGACTGATAGGGCATCTTTTTTAAGCCATTCTTTATCCCTTTAGGACATCTCCACTAAGCTAAAGCTGTAAGAAATGACACAAACAAGAGAAGCTATTTCCGCTCTCCCACCCCCAAATCACTTTTTAAGCAGCGTGTTGGCCTTCCCCCGCAGGTACTCCCACTCATCATCCTCCTCATCTTTCACAAGAGGATGTCAATCCTTACCCCAGCTTAACGTTTTTTTAAAATACAGGGTTTTGAGCCTAACTGGATAGCTCCACCGAGGCCTCCACAGGTAGTGTAACTACATGTTGTTTAATACTTTCTCCAAAGCCTGGCCCAGAGACGCGATATTAATGCATGATTGACTGACATACACGGCCCAGATATCCCTCTAGATACTCTAAAATCTATCCATGAATTAAGGCCTGTGTGGCTGGTCCCTTGCAGTACTACTGCTACTGACTGTGCTGTGGCAGCATGCCAAAAAGCCTTTATTGAGAGTCAGAATGAAAAACAGACCATGAAACTGTTTTCTGGAAAAGAATGGTATAGACAGACACATTGTGAAATTTCTCTCCAGTCTATATCAGAAAAAGTCAATGCTTCTTCTGAACTGTGAGATTATTTCTTATGGATAATGCAAGCCATACATCTATTTGTATTTCCCTCTTTGAAGAGGCTGTGCTTAGGCAAAACCAAACGTCCAGTTTATTTCTGCTACATACTGTGTGTATCAAAGCTCGCTCAACTTGCTCTTCTTTTTCCCTTCACCTTATATTTATGTATTGTTCATTTATCTTAATTCCTTTTATGTCTCATTAAATCCTTTTTGGAAGGGTACCTGGGTGGCTCCATGGTTGAACATCTGCCTTAGGCTCAGGTCGTGATCCCAGGGGCCCTAGGATCCAGTGCTGCATCAGGTTCCCTGCAAGGAGCCTGCTTCTCCCTCCGCCTATGTCTCTGCCTCTCTCTGTGTCACTCTTGAATAAATAAATAAAATCTTTTTTTAAAAAAATCCTTGTTGGAACAAAGCAGGTGTGATATTGTGATTTTTAAAAAGAAATATGTATTTGCTCTTTGCCCCCATTTCTGGCACAGAGCTCCTAAAACCCTTGTTATTTACCAAGTAATTAAAGCCTCAAAAAGGTATCATTTGTTATATTAATGAGGCAAGTTTTGAAAAAACACCTGAAGATGACAGCTGGCTGCCAACCAGCTGGTTGGCAGTGGAGCCAACCATATGATTAGAGTGTTGCAACTTTCAGTACCCTCACCCCTGACCTCCAACTGGGAGAGGGGCTAGAGGTTGAATCATTTGCCAGTAATAGCCAGTGATTTGATCAATCATGGTTATGTTATGAAACCTCCATAAAAACCCAAGAAAACAGGGGATCCCTGGGTGGCGCAGCGGTTTGGCGCCTGCCTTTGGCCCAGGGCGCAATCCTGGAGACCCGGGATCGAATCCCACATTGGGCTCCCGGTGCATGGAGCCTGCTTCTCCCTCTGCCTATGTCTCTGCCTCTCTCTCTCTCTCTCTCTCTCTCTCTCTCTCTCTCTCTCTGTGACTATCATTAAAACAAAAACAAAAACAAAAACAAAACAGTTTGGAGAGCTTCTGGGTTGGTGAACACCTGAAGGTGCTGGGAGGGTGGCTTGCCTGGAGAACCCATGAAAGTTTTTCTCCCTTTCCCCATACCTTGCTCTAAGCATCTCTCCCATCTGGCTGTTCCTGAGTTCCTTTTATAATAAACTGGTATCTAGTACATAGGATTTTTCTCTGTGAGTTCTCTGAGCTATTCTAGCAAATTAATCAAATGCAAGGAGGGGATTTTAAGAACCTCTGATTTATGGGATCCCTGGGTGGCGCAGCGGTTTGGCGCCTGCCTTTGGCCCAGGGCGCGATCCTGGAGACCCAGGATCGAATCCCATGTCGGGCTCCCGGTGCATGGAGCCTGCTTCTCCCTCTGCCTGTGTCTCTGCCTCTCTCTCTCTCTCTCTGTGACTATCATAAATAAGTAAATAAATAAAAAATTTAAAAAAAAAAAAAAAAAAGAACCTCTGATTTACAGCTTGTCAGCCACAAGTTCAAATAATAACCTGGACTTATGACTGGTGTCTGAAGTCCAAGGAGGAGGTCATGGGAACCTTTGATATGTAGCCCTTCAATCAGAAGCATGGTTGACAACCTGAGCTTACGACTGGTGTCTGAGGGGGTGGGGAGCAGTCTTAGGACTGACCCCTTCAACTGTGGAATGTGATGCTATTGGATAGTGTCAGAATGGAGTTGAGTTGTAGGATACCCACCTGGTGTCTGAAGCATTGCTTGTTAGAGGTGTGGGGAAACTCCCCACCACTACCACCACCACATTGAAATTGGTTCCAAGAACACTAATAGCAGTTATAAATAAATGAGTTACATTCCATATAAGCAAGAATTATTCTATACATAAAGAAATATGCTAGGCTCATAAGAGATAATTTCATCTTCCAAGGTTTGCAAATACGCTTCATTATGCTAGTGAGGAAATAACTAGAGATCAGGTCTTACATAGAGATTTTAGACTTGAGACTTTCTTTTTCTGTAATATGAGAAAATTTTCTATATTATCTCTTTATAATTTAGTAAAAACATTTCTGTATATATATATAATACATCTACATTTATTAGTATCTATATAACAAATATGAGTTTTGGATGCAATTTCTTGGCCAATGCCTATTTTTAATTTTATGAAGACTCAAATAAAACTATAAAGTAATAGTGTCTTTTTTAAACATCAAAGAGTATTTAGGAATTTAGACCATCATTAAATTGGGAACTCCTAAGAAAAAAAATCAGTGGAAGGCTCTTCCAAAAGCATTTTTCATTAATTTATTTATCATTCATGACTTTCTTCTCCCCAAAGAGCATCTGCAGTGACTCACTCACAATAAAATACATATATGCATTTATATTGTCAGATAAATGTAAAAAGATCAAGTGCCAAGAATAAAATACTTAACTGCTTTAAAAACTAAATTCAGCACTGATCTTTCTGATATCCAAAGCTAAGAGGGGAAAAAAATGAGTTCTAAACCTTTCAGTTTTTGATAAGAGAAAAACATATATTTTTTCTTTTAGTTACTCCATACCTAAAATGAAACCACAGAATTTTAAATCCAAAAATTAATCTTATTTTTTAAATTGAAGAGATATGTTTCAAACAATATCTTAGTATATGTTGTCAGTTTTGTTTTAATCTATTTTTTTATATGTTGGAATTGGGAAGTGTCTCATCCAAAAGCTGCTTGAAATGTGGGGTGTCTGGGTGACTCAATAAGTTAGGCAGATGCCTTCGGCTTGGGTCGTTATCCCAGGGTCCTGAGATTGAGCCCTGGTGGGTCAGGTTCCCTGCTCAGTGGGGAGTCTGCTTCTCCCTCTCCTTCTGCCTGCCGCACCTCCTGCTTGTGCTTCCTCTCTCTCTCTCTCTGTCAAATAAATAAAAATCTTTTAAAGGAAACAAGAAAAAGATATATATGAAATACATGACATGCCATGCTAACTTAGAGCATTTCTATTTTTTGCAGTATACTCCTGACCATGTAGCTGGACCTGGAACAGACGTTGATCCTACACAAATAACCTTTCCCGGATGCATTTGCCTCAAAACTCCCTGCCTCCCTGGTACTTGCTCCTGTCTCCGTCATGGGGAGAACTATGATGATAATTCATGCCTTATAGATATAGGATCGGAAGGAAAGTGTGCAAAGCCAGTTTTTGAATGCAATGTCCTATGCCAGTGCAGTGATCACTGCAGGAACAGAGTAGTCCAGCAGGGTCTGCAATTCCAACTCCAGGTGTTCAAGACGGATAAGAAAGGCTGGGGACTTCGTACCTTGGAATTTATACCAAAAGGACGGTTTGTCTGTGAATATGCTGGTGAGGTTTTGGGATATTCTGAAGTACAGAGAAGAATTCAGTTACAAACAATACAGGACCCAAATTACATTATAGCCATTAGAGAACATGTTTACAACGGGCAGGTAATAGAAACATTTGTTGATCCTTCCTGCATAGGAAATATTGGAAGATTTCTTAACCATTCTTGCGAGCCAAACCTGTTGATGATTCCTGTCCGAATTGACTCAATGGTACCAAAGTTGGCACTTTTTGCAGCCAAAGATATTTTGCCAGAAGAAGAACTCTCTTATGATTATTCAGGAAGATTTCTTAATCTAATGGACAGTGAAGACAAAGAAAGGCTAGATCACGGGAAAATAAGAAAATGTTGTTATTGTGGTGCCAAATCATGTGCTGCTTTCCTGCCTTACGACAGTTCACTGTACTGCCCCTTAGAAAAGCCAAACATCAGTTAGGAGTAAAAAACGTAGGAGAAACACGTTAGACCTCTCTCAGTGGGCAAGAGTCAGAAGGAACTGGGCATGTCCAGCTCAGCCCCTTCCTTGATCCTCTCTCAGAAGCAGTTTAGCCTGGGGGAAAGTCTGCTCTGTGCTAAGCACTTGAGCTTCGCTACAGGGGAGAACAGTGGTGGTCTGGCTCTGCCTGTGTCTGGCTGCAGAAGTTTAACTCAGGAATATGGCAAAGACTATAAATTGTCTAACAACACTCCTTATTCCCTTCTATAGTAGCATTCCTAATTTTTAGTTCGGTACTTTTGCTAGTTAGATGTGGCTAAATGACTACGTTCTAGCTAGTGAGATAGAAGCAAAAAAAAGATGTGTCTTTAAATGGAGACGTTTTTCCTTATCCCACTCTTTCTTCCTGTTGGCTAGAATACATGCATTTAGCTGGAGTGGGGACATCCACCCTAGACCCCGGAATGACCCTAGAAAAGGAGGCCATACATAATATGAAAGGAGTCTGGGTGCCAGATACTCTGAAACACTCTCACTCCTCTGGACTTTTAGGTGAGAGTCTCTCCCTCATTTAAGCCACGGTTAGTTTCAGTTTTCTAGCACTAGCACCAAACCTCATTCTAATGATCCAAGGAAACCCTTGTGGCTACATACCTAAGCCTTGCTTTCCCATCAATTTTATCAGTAATAAACCTGATATTTTCATTTCTGTCTGACTCATGCATCTTATTTCTCATTTGCTTAGAAACATAAATCAAGGAAAAGGGCATGGTTGACTATCACCTGCTAAAACCCTAATAACTACCATGAGTAGTGAAAAATATAACCATGGCACTAACTTCCATGTACCTAACCAAAAAAAGTCTTAGAGGAAAGACATTATAAAATTTTTACTCTATACTGGCTATATTCCAAATATTGTGAAATTGTGCTTCAAAACTTTATAAACAACCTCCCTTCTCCATGTATTAATAATAAAAAAAAATAACCCTATCAACACCACAAGAGGGGATGGAAGTTTTATAGTTCCATTTAAACTTCTAGAGAGGCAAACATCTTTAACTTCCTTCCTTAAAGCAAGGATATTAGAAAAACAATATGGAGATTTATCAGATATTTTGAAAGCTAAAATAACTATTTGGGTCCTATGGTATTTAATAAGTTCATTAATTTCTGCTCTACTGCATTTAAACCCTACCACCAGGAGGCCCTAACACTTTATAAGTTAAAGGGATCCACATTATACATAACATCACTTTTATATGATATCATAAGTAAGATAGTTGTTATATACTTTAAATGAGTGAAATGTATGGCATAGGAATTTTATCTCAATAAGCTATTAAATAAGAAGTATATTAGGGTTTGCATGTTTGAATTATATTATTTTCAGAAATGGTTCTGTGTGAATAAAGAATAGAGAGTGCTCATAAAATGTCCCACACTACAAATGTGTGATGTCAAACACAGAACAAATTTTTCCTCCAATCTAATCATTTCTCCCTGCAAACCTTCCTCTAGAACTTTGAATTCTCTGAAGGAGTCCTGCTTGTGGCAAAGCAGCTTGTATCACTCATTTCAAGATGGACTTTCTTCTCCCCATAAGCACTTCTGATAACCAAGGTACTTCAGAACCAGTAAGGAAATAGAAGGAAAATGTTCGGCTCACTGTTTAATTCTATAGATACTCTTTCCTACTTCCTTTAGCCCTTTCTCTATTGAGTATCACCATCTGTAAATCAGAGATACTCCCAGAGGACAATCTTCAGAGACATAAGCAATATCTTTCTCTTGGTGCCTCTGCCAGAGACAGAACTCACTGAACACGGACCCTGGGAATTTTCTGTACTCATGCACAAGTTTATTCTTAAACAGCACATAGCCCTGGAAATCAGATTCCTAACATAAGAGTCCACATAGTCTATTCCAGGTCTTTTCTAAACACTGAGTTAACTGCATTTACTTTCTTGCCTTGTTTTTACAAATGGTGACACTTCTATTTTTGAGAACAAACATTAAAAGATATATATTTTTATTATCTTAATATAAAAATATATATAAACTTTACAACTATAAAGTACTGCAAACTCGAAGTTTAAAAGGTGGCATATATCTTCATGAAATTAAAACATAAAAATTGGCTTTGAAGTCAATTTCCACTGACTTCATTAAGAATGTGGAAATGTGGGGGCAGCCCGGGTGACTCAGCGGTTTAGTGCCGCCTGTGGCCCAGGGTGTGATCCTGGGGACCCGGGATCGTGTCCCACGTCAGGCTCCCTGCAAGGAGCCTGCTTCTCCCTCTGCCTATGTCTCTGCCTCTCTCTCTCTGTCTGTGTCTCTCATGAATAAATAAACAAAATCTTTAAAAAAAAAATGTGGAAATGTGTATCTTGGAAACGATTTTGGCCCAAGAATAATAAAGATCATACTTGGAGAATACAGCTTTCCAAATTTTTTTTTGATGATTTTTTAAAATTCCTCATTAATGTTTACAAATTATCAGTGGCTAAATGAAAATTTTTGCCTTAACCGAAAAGATTCTTTCTCCCTCTTGTTCTCAATATGAGGTCTCAGTACCAGTTAGCTGGGCAGCATAAGGCAGGAGTGGATTCAGGACATTGATAGAAGACAAACTTGGATAGACAGATTTTAAACACAGTCTTCTTAAAAAGGGGAGGGAGGTGGAATTTGCCCAAATTGTTTTCATTCCCTTGAGTGTTCAAAGTGTTTTATTTGTGTAGCATATTTCTAATTACAGCTTTGGCACTGAAATTTATTAGTGTTGAGCAAGTCACTGAACTACTCTAAGTCTAAATTCCCTTTTCTGAATAGAGCAATATTGGGAAGATCAAATGAGTTAACACTTGTGAAGGATTTAGCACAATTACTCAGCAGCATTAGGATCATTACAAGTGTTAACAAAGATGTGGAGAATTTGGAACCTTCATATATTGCTGGGGGACTTGTAAAATTACACAACTATTTTGTAAAGCCTTTGGGTTACTTCCTTAAAACATGAGATATAAAGTAACCACATGTTCCAGTAACTCCGTTCCTAGGTGTAGACCCAAGAGAAAACATGTCCACAGAAGAGCTTGTGCACAAATGTTCTTAGTGGCATTATTCATAATAGCCAAAAACCTGGCACACTCCAAATGTCCATTGACTGTTGAATAAACAAAATGCAGTATCCTTACTGTGGAATATAATTCAGCCAGAAAAAGCACGAACTACTGAGATACGCCACCACATGGATGATCCTTGAAAATTTTATGCTAAGTGAAGGAAACCAGGCTACATATTAAATGATTCTATTTCAATGAAATACCCAGAATAGGCAATTCCATAAAGATATAAAGTAGATTAGTATTTGCCAGTGGCAGGGAGGGAGGGTGGGAGGTATAGAAAGTGATTGCTAACAGGTACAGTTTCTTTTTAGTGTAAATATACTAAAAACCACTGTCAGGGGGGAGTTTTATGTTATGTGAATTATGCCTCCATTAAGTCATTACAAGAAAAGGAAAGAAGACATAGGTGCCTCTCCCTTGGAAGCTGGTTCCCGATAACGCTGAACGCTCCTCTCAGGAAACACACTTCAGGGAAATGCTTCTCCACTCATCTTATATCCTCAAAATAAAACAGAAGTGTGCTTAATGCTGTGATTGTGGCCATTACCACTATCAGAGATGTGCACTGCTTCAGAGTTCAGTGAGATTTTGAAGAGCAGAAGTGTTTGGCTTAATTAGAACATGAATGAATGAATGAACTTGTCAGATGCTTCCTCTCAGCATGAATTCAATTCTTGAATAACAAAGTGTGGCTCCCTTGTAGTGTTGAATGTCAGTTTTCTTGCTTCTCTTTCTGTTTGTAGTTTTGGAGGTACTCCCACATTAGCACTGTATTCATAACAGTTGCACATGGAAACAAATATTTTGCAACATTAAACAATTCATATTACTTTTAAACCTGTAGATGTGTGAGTCTAGAAGTTTGATATTGGTTCTGCATGTTATTTCACATTAGTTGATTCTCATTACATTAAGAAATAGTTAAAATGGCAATTTAAGTGATAGTTGTTTATTTATGAAATTAAACTATGTTTTGCAATAATAATTTACTAAATGTGATCTCATTACAGTGTTTGAACAGGATAAGTAAATTTCATGGTTTATTTTCAACTCTGTCTTTGCAGGGTGAAGCTTTTTCAAATTGAAACTAATAAATTATCAAAGAGCTATGCTGACTCCAGAAAGATGGTCCATTTGGTATCATTGTTAATAGAACACCAACTATGTGAAAATCTTGCTTATAACAACACAATCAATAATTTTACTAAAAAGAATATAAGAAAAAAACAGATTTTTTTAAAATAAATATGTAACAATTTATGATGCAGGTCATAATTTTATTATCCATCTAAACATGGCCAGCTCAGTTGGATGCCCAGGCATGAATGAGAATAATTAAATTTTGTCATATTTGATATTTTGCCAACTTTTAGTCATATAAAAAAACACAACTTTATACATGCTTTCCATTCTTGTGGTTATGAAGATATTTTTGTCTGAGAGGAAGAGAACTTGGTTTATAACTTTTAACTATTTCTACATATTGCCCATGGCTCTCTCACAAGCTGTCCTGGCACACCCCAAATGTCCACTGGGGTGTGCCAGGGGAAGGAAGGAACTAGCTTCCCTGGCAAGGCTCACATGAAATAATGGATATGTATAAGCTATAAAATACCACGTAGATTTAGATATCATTTCTGACATATTTCTGGGTTAACACTGTGGTATGTAGAACAGAAAAGACAGCATATTATCATAGACATCTTTGGTTACATCAATATTCATGGTACGTCAGGTTCTTGGTGGTACAGGTTATGGAAATATTAGAATAAATGACCAAAGGAGGTTGTTAGTCATTTAAATGAAAGGATACCTGTCTTTGGTCATTTAAGCATAGCTAGACTTATAAGCAAAATCTCAAGTTGGGAGTTCCCTTTTGCTTTATAACTATTAGGGATTTCCCCAGGATAATAAAAATCCTCTCTCTTTTTGTAGATATTGTTATTTAGCATTAGTTTTTGCCTCATTGCCCAAAACTACAAGTCATCCGGACCTTTTACTCCTCCGAACGGCTGATCAACCACTAAATCCTATAAATTCCCTCCATGATACATGTCTGAAATCCATTTTATACACCTTGTTACTGTTTTATGCCATGTGTCCATCATTTCTTCCCTGCAACAGCCTCTCTCACTCCAGCTTCACCATCTCCACTGTGCATTCTCCCCACCTCTAAACCCATCCATGACTTCTCATCACAACATGACTAGAAGGCCCCTGACTGCCTTTCCACCTCATCTCTCACTTTTATTTCTCTCTTTGAAAAGCCATGACTTCTCTCATCCCTCATCTTGACAACTGGTATTCCCTTCTGGAAGAAGCTTAAGGAAGCAGGTTGATTACCTTTGCCTGCAGAGGGCATTAGAAGGAGTGTGTGTGTGTGTGTGTGTGTGTGTGTGTGTGTGTGTGTGATGATTTACTTTATTCTTACCCTTGCCTTCTTTGTAGAGAATATTCTGGATTTTCTTCATCCTGAAATCTTATTCAGATATTGTTGGGACTTCTTACCCTCCATTTCCTATGCTGCCTGTTTACATGCGTACTTGGTAGCTAAAATAACAAGAGAACCAGCAATATATTCTATTTTATTTCCTTTTCTCTTCTTCCTTCCTTTCCTCCTTCTCCCGTGTGTTTGCTGCTAGCTGGCTATTCCCCACTTCCATAGCCTGTTGTCTCCTTGTCATTTACCTTCCTCCACCACCTGCCCAGTCTTGTCCTAAAGACCACATTCCCACGGTTGAACTGGGAAAATACAAATTATTTGATTTATCATATAACCATGCCTGCCAGGTACTGCTTGGCTAACTTTGTTAGTCCTCTGGTCCAGACATATTCAAAGCTCCCTGTTTATAATGGCAGCCAATTACAGAGTGCTGAGGCCACTAATTACAATCTCCACGTCCCATGGCCTCTGCTCACCCATGCCCTCCTCTCTGACCAGCCCACATTCCACCTTCCTCCTACCCCTTGACCACTTCTCCCTTCTTTTCCTAAACGTCCACCACCTCAAAGCATTTGTGAATAGTAGGTGGACAAAGAAAAGTGCTTCCAAACAAATCTGAGACTTATTTCTCCTAGCCTGTATTTGAACATAATTGAACTCAATTAGAGCTTCCATTTGCCCTCAAGAGGTTTTACATTTGTTTATATTGTTTATATTGGAGGTGTTTGCTTTGTTATCAATCTGTTCCTCCTGTCTTCCTCAACTCATTAAAATAACCTCTTTCCCCTCCCCTCACCTCCTTCTGCCCTACCCCCCAATTATGGACTCATTGGCATACATCTTCAGCCCTTTTCAAGGGTGGAAATTAAGGACAGCTCAAAGACTAATCCTTGACCTTCCACAGACACCAGAATGTCCCACTATCTTAAATGGCCCTATAGAAATTGCTCCCAAAATTCTGACTAATTTAAGAAAATGTTAGCTATTAAATTTTTGACTTTTTAGAAGAGTATTTCACAGTAAACTAATATTTACTATCACCATTCTTCCAGAAAGAAAAGGCATTTTAACACAAGGAAAAGGGGCACAAAATCACTTGAAATCTCTTAGCAGTTCTTCAAATGAAGTCAGTATAGCTTTAGAAACAATATGACACGTTGTTCTTACTTTTCTTTGCCAAGACCAGCACTTGGGAAGTAGTTCTGGCTGAACAAATTAGTCATCTAAACAGTTCTGTTATTCATTCATTCATTCATTCATTCAATTCATTCATTTGTCAAATACCTGGTTTGTGCTATGTGGTGTGAGGTCGACTTCTTGAGCTCTTAATTCATTTAGCAAATGTTTGTGAGCATCTACTATGCTACATTCTGGACATTGGGACAAAAAACAATCTTTATTCTCTAAGTATTCATAGTCCAATTAGAGAAAAACAACAACAAAAAATTAGAGTGAGAGGGTCTCAATTTAGGATCCATGTTTTATGTCTACATTTCATAGGTCTTTGAAACATTTTAATTTGGTGTGTGTGCAAATTTGACATTTATGGATTGGTTTATGTCTAGCTCCCCATGAGACCATGAACTCCTTGAGGACTGGAACCAGGTCCATTTTTGCTTTACTATTACTCTGTAGTACTTAATGGGCATTGTCGAGTGAACAAACTACTAAATGTTAGTGTGATGAATCTGACATTATCTTTAGGATCAAGTCCAAATTCTTTACCAAGGCGCCTTCATTCCTCAATCTACTGTTTGAGCGAAGCCCCATAACTCCCTTCTCATTTCGTTATCTGGCCCATCTGGGTAGCTCTCTCTTTCCTAAACAGGCCTGAGGATAAATTTGGCTCACTCTGCTTTCCTCCCTTGGGACATCTCCCATCTCAGATCCTTCTACCCCTCCCCTCATTGTTTACTGACTTCTTTCCCATCCTTCTTTATTTTTTTAAAGATTTATTTATTTGAGAGAGAGTGAGTGAGTGAGAGAGAGAGCAGGAGCAAGGGGAGGGGCAGAGGGAGAAGCAGCCTCCCCGCTGAGCAGGGAGCCTGATGTGGGGCTTTATCCCAAGACCCTGGGATCACGACCTGAGCCAAAGGTAGATTCTTAACTGACCAAGCCACCGAGGCACCCCTCCCAACGTTCTTTAAAGTCTCAACTCAAATCCCATCTCTGTGAAGCATGTGTTTGAGTTCCTCAGGAAGAAGACTCTGAGAGGAGGGTGGGAATGTGAGGAGATGATTACGGGGTGCTGTTGAGATCAGCACCTGTAGAATGTAAGGAAAGCAAGCAGACTGGGTAAAGAAAAAGTTGGGCTGCAATAAAATCTCAACAAAGGCCACAGCCAACCCAAGGAGCTCTGAAGCTAAGGTGGCCTTTCAGGGTTGCCTCTCGTTGAAATGAGAAGTAGGGCCTTTTTTAAAAAAAGACATATTTATTATTTGAGGGGTAGAGGAGAGAGAGCACATGCATGTGCACATGCGAGAGGGGGGAGCAGCAGGGGGAGAGAGAGAGAGAAGGAGAGAACCTCAAGCAAACTACGTGCTGAGTGCAGAGCCTGATGTGGGGCTCGATGCAGGGCTCAAACCCTGAGATCATGACCTGAGCCAAAATCAAGAGTCGGTGGCTTAACCGACTGAGCCATCTAGGCACCCTAAAGTGGGCTTTTAAATTCCTGCATTAGCAGGTCACTGATGCAGACTGCCTCTGGAAAGGGGTGGGGTCTCAGATGAGAAGACCTCTCATCAGCACTCTCAGCAGCTACAGAAATAAATCCTTCAGTCCTTCAGGGGGTATGGCCACAGCACACAGCACTCACTTCACCAATATTCTCAAGTTTTATCACTCATCAAAATCATCCAGAGGGCCCCAATGCTAGAGTTTTTGATTTAGTAGATCTGGAGTAGGACCTGAGAATTCGCATTCCAGAAGTCTCCAGATGATGCTGAAGCCCCTGCGCTGCAGACCACACTTTGAGGACCACCACAGAACACACTGTGATCACATAAAGCCTCAACCCATTAATTTCTGACATTTACATTGCTCTTACCACTTGCTGCCTGCCTTGTGCTGTATAATTTGGGTGTATCATCTTTTCCTGAGTCTCACCCTCTTGAGATTGCAAAATTGACATGTCATGTTATGGTTTATGTTTGTTATGGACAGAATATTTGCATCCCCTCAAAATTCATATATCAAAGCCTTAACTCCCAATGTGATGGTATTACTTCCCATGGGAGGTAATTAGATTTAGATAAGGTCATGAGAGTGGGGCCCTCACGATGGGATCAGTGCCCTTCTAAGAAGAGGAGGAGATACCTATGTCTGTCTGTGGTGTCTCTCTGTCTCTCTTTTTCTCCACAAGCACACGTCAAGGAAAGGCAAGGTGAACACACAGGCAGAAGACAGCTGTTTCTAAGCCAGGGAGAGAGGCTCACCAGACACTGAACCAGCCAGCTACTTGATCTTGGACCACTCGGACTCCAGAACTTCAAGAAATAAGTATCAATTGCTTAAGCCATCCAGTCTATGGTGTTTTGTCATAGCATCCCAAGCTCACTAAGACAATGTTCTTCCTGAAAGTACATGGAAAGCCACTAGCAGAGTCGGAGCAAAGTGGGGACATGACCACATCCATATTTCTAAACGAAAAGGCTAGCTAGAGTGGGAAGAACTGATTCGATTTGGAGGACAGAGGTTTGTCAGAGAGGATCCAGGGACACCGATTAGGAGACTTATGGTAATCGGAGGGAGATGTGTTGTATGTAGAGAAACAGCCTGACAGGTGAGTTTTTAGAAGGTAGTAGTACCAAGCCCCGCAGATGGACTAGATGCGGGAGATGAGAGAGAGGGAGAGGTCAAGAATGACGCTGTGGTTTCTGGCGTGTGCACCTGGACGTACTGAGGCACGTTTCCTGACCACTGGGAGAGCATCAGTGTGTAGGACACAGGGTCTCAGATACAGGGCTTTGACGCATTGGGGGGAGGGGGTGTTTATTCTCAAAAGTATGAAATTAAACATGCTTTAAAAAATTAACTCAAAAATAAATAAATAAATAAATAAATAAATAAATAAATAAATAAATAAATAAATAAATAAAATAAAAAATTAACTCATTAACTTGCTTCATTTTTCTTCTTCTTCCTCCAAACCTGATTTTTCCACATATTATCCCCGGGGTAAGGAGATGTAAGTGATTTGGCTTTTGTCTTCAGGAATGCTTCTTTGAATATTTGACCATCAAAAACCAGTTTCAAGTCTCATAAGAGAACATCTTGTTCTGAACTGGCTGTACCCAAAAAAAAAAAAAAAGTGACAAAGAACATCACATGGGCTGGCATTGTTGCCAGAGAGTATCAGCATCTTACCAAATTTGTTCTCCCATCTCAGTTACAAGTCCTAGCCAGTCTAGGAATGAGAGAAAAAGGAGAACAATAGGAAGGGAGACAGAAAGCAGAATATGATCAGCGTAGATACCGGGTTAGTTCAAGCAAACCTCCTATGATGAAGCAGAGGTGTTTAAAATAATGATACATTTGGGAGACTAAAGGCATTTTGGTTTTTCTAAAGGAATGTTTTTTCCTGTTTAAATCACATTTTATTATTTTTTCCACTTAAATCAGTCTGTATTACTATGATTATTTTTGTAATGTATATCTTTAAATGGTTTTAATATATAACATTTTAATATCTAATATCTTGTGGAATAAATTTTAACATGACAAGGTGGCAGAAAAGAAATGTGCCTTCACTATTCAACTCAAATACACAGGTAACATTCTGCAGTACTTTTAAAATCTAGGCTTATTTTTCCCTTTTTCTCGTTTTATCCTTCGAGATACAATTGATGTATAACATTGTGTAAGTTCAATGTGTACAGTTGTGTTAACGTGAAAGATGTTTATAACATGTTATATATTACAATATGATCATCACCCTAGTGTTGCCTAACACCTCCATCAAGTCACATGATTACCACTTCTATTTTGTAGTGAGAACATTTAAAATCTAGTTTCTTAGCAACTTTGAAATACACAAATACAGTATTGTCGATGATAACCCCAATGCTGTGCATGAGATCCCCAAAACGTATTCATCTTTTAACCTTAAGCTTTAACCTTTAAGATTTAGGAGTCTCTTTCTCATCCTGCTATGAACAAATATATAGCTTTTCTCTTCTATTTTTTTTTATTAACAGATAGGTTTTAAAATTTCAAAAAATCAAGAGACTTATAAGGCTATAAGCAACGGGATTTTTTTGGAACCTATTATTTGAAATAGTTTAAGGTACAACAAGCATTCCTTAAGCATTTGTCACCAGGCAGAGAACAAATGGATTCTTTAACCTTTTTTCCCTTTAAAAAGACTATCTCTTTACCAACACACCTTTTTTTTGTGGCTCCCTAGGCACGTTGTCCACCCCCCCCACCCACTGCCACAAAAATATCAAAGGTGATGACAAATGCTATTCACACTCTTTTTTTTTTTTAACTAAGAAGAAATTCAGCTGGAATTCTCCAATTGCAGTTTAAGTTGATTTGTTTATAAATAGTGCCACTCTGAGGATGTACAAGGCAATCAGTAATAATTTATCCTCTGTCACAAAACCAACTTGGTTATGAGTGTTGCAGACATTCTGGGACACAAAAGTTTCAATCTCCAAGTTTAAATTGCAAAACCCAAGTCCAGGAACACCTGGGTGGCTCAGTGGTTGAGCGTCTGCCTTCAGTTGAGGGCATGATCCCGGGGTCCTGGGATCGAGTCCTACATCGGGCTCCCTATGGGGAGCCTGCTTCTCCCTCTACCTATGTCTCTACCTCTCTCTGGGTCTCTCATGAATAGATAAGTAAAATCTTTAATTAAAAAAACCTACAGGTCCCAACAAAGAAATCACATGCCACGGATAGCCAAGAGGCCACATATCATCAAGAAGCTGCTAGCAGGTTGACTTTAGATTCCCTTCCCACACATGTCCAAACCTCAGGTCATTTAGCCAAGATTTCTGAAGCACTCACTGCATACCAGCTATTGTTCGGGTGCTTCGATACTACAGTGAGCTTTCTGTTGCTTTAGTTTTGTTCTGATATTATTAAATAATCTCTACACCCAAAATGGGACCCAAACTAAGAACCCTGAGATCAAGAGCCGCATGCTTTACTGCCTGGGCCAGCCAGGAGCCCCACTGTTGTTTTTTCAAAGCTACCAAAAAGCAAACGCTACTCTTTAATTTCATGAAGCTGGTTTTACCTTGGTTTTTACTTCACCCAGGAATCCCCATCAAAGAATTCCAGAGTGGAAGGTTCTTTGAAGATTGTGAAATGAGGGGTGCCTGGGTGGCTAAGTCAGTGGAGCACCCAGTCCTTGGTTTCAGCTCCAGGCAGGATCTCAGGGTCCTGGGATCCAGCCCCATGTCAGGGTTCTGCACTCAGCCAGGAGTCTGCTTCAGATTCGCTCTCTCTCTCTCTCCCTTTGCCCTTCCTCCCACTCACACTAGGCTCTCTCTCTCTCTCTCTCTCTCTCTCTCTCTCTCTCTCTCTCTCAAATAAGTCTTTTAAAAATTATAAAATGAGAAGTCTACAACAGGGCTATGTGAAGGGAAGCACATACATTTTTTTCTGTCTCATCTTTCTCCCAAATGATTTTATATCATTCCGGAGGAGTCAAGAAATAGAGCCTAATGTAGAAGCAGCATCTGTCACTCAGTAACAGGGCCACCAGATGGATAGATCAGTGACTTCCAGGAGCAACTGTCCTAATCTAAAGCCTCCAGGCAGAATTTTCCTGATCACCCTCTTCTCCTTCTTCCTACAGCAAAGCTCAAATAACTGAAGCCCTTGTTTTACAGATAATGCAACTACAGCTCCTAAGGGGCTCAAGGCTCAGGGGGTGAGAACAGGGAAAACTATCTAACCCCAGGCCCCATTTTAGCCCTAGTTACTCAAGTCTTCTTGGGGAGGGCTTGGGAAAGAGCATTTTTTACAATCTCCCCCAAGTACTTCTAACTCAACAAGCCAGGTGAGGCCCAGGGACCCACTCTGAGGACATGAGATGGGGGAGGGCGATGGGTAAAAGGAGCCTGGAGAGATTAGTTAGCATGTAAGATTCCTGACCTTCAGACTGATTTTTTAATTTCTCAGGGGCACATGACGTCTGAAGCATCCCCAAACTAGCCATACTTAGGAAAAGTCAGAATTATTAACTCAGAGCGTTTGGATTACCAACCACTAGGAGAAAAATAACATGGTAGTTAGAAGCCATTAAGAGGTCACTATGGATTACAGGCAGGGGTGGGGAGTAGAAGAATTTACTCCTGAAAACTGATTTCATTAAGTCACTTTTTGCAGACCGGAGTCATTTGCCACCAAGATTGGACCAATTAGCATACTCCAGGGTGTATTTCAGCAATGGACAACCAGGAATGCTCTAGTGCTGAGACCAGATGAAGAACCCCTTGATTTCATTCATCTTGCCTGCCAACTATTCCTGAATCCTACAGATGAATTTCCTCTATGCTGAACGACCTTGGTTGTTCTCAGATTCATTTTAGGATTAAAAAAAAAAAAACTGGAAAGTTGCAAATTCACTGTGCGTGGGCATATAAACTGGTACAGGGATCCCTGGGTGGCGCAGCGGTTCGGCGCCTGCCTTTGGCCCAGGGCGCGATCCTGGAATGCCAGGATCGAGTCCCACGTCGGGCTCCCTGCGTGGAGCCTGCTTCTCCCTCTGCCTGTGTCTCTGCCTCTCTCTGTGTCTCTCATGAATAAATAAATAAAATCTTTAAAAATAAATAAATAAATAAATAAATAAATAAATAAATAAACTGGTACAGCTTTTTTTTTTTTTTTTGAAAGCTGTCAATCAATATCCACCACAATTTAAAATAGCCATGTGCTTTGATCCAGGATTTAGACTCTCAGGAATTTATCCTCGAGAAATATCTGCAGAAATTGGCAAAGATGTACATAAGTGCAAACAGGTTTATCGAAATATTTTTAAACAATGAAAACCAAAAATAACCCAAATGCTCATCAATAGTGAAATGCTTAAATAAATTAATTCAGCTATTTTATTTATTTTTTTTTTAATATTTTATTTATTTATTCATGAGAGACACACAGAGAGAGGCAGAGACATAGGCAGAGGGAGAAGCAGGCTTCCTGCGGGGAGCCTGATGTGAGACTCGATCCTGGAACCCCAGGATCACGCCCTGAGCCAAAGGCAGATGCTCAACCACTGAGCCACCCAGGCGTCCCAATTCAGCTATTTTAAAAAGAGTTAGACCTATATAGTATTTTCCTGAAGTGTATAAAATAAATGAATAGTGCTTATAGTATGATTCTATTTTGTTTTATAAAAACCAAATACAAGTTGTATATACTGTACCTGATTTTTGTGTGTGTGCGTGTATATATATATATATAATTCATATATGAATTGTCCATGTTCAATATATATAAATATATACATGTGTAATATATGATTGTAAAGGCAAAGAAAAAGCCTGGAAAGATATAGTAACTAGTTGATAGTAGTGACCTGCTGGCACGGGATTTAGGAGACCATAACTTACAAAATGAAGGGCTTCTAAGGATACTTCATGTATTTTTTAGAGTTTCTAGGTTTACCCTATGCATTTTACTATTCTTTCAATTTGAAAAATAATAGTTAAGAATTTTCTAATAAAATTATGGATAGTTACTAATAACATAATTGTTAATAAAGGTAGTAGAAATTCAGAAAATAATCAGAGTAAAAAAATAAAGATCATTCCAAAGCCTCTTCTCCCTTCTGCAGGTGACATTCATCATCTCCATCTCCTCTAAAAAGCTAGAGATTGGGGCACCTGGATGGCTCAGTCAGTGGCATGTGTGACTCTTAGCCTCAGGATTATAAATTCGAGCCCTATGTTGGGTATAGAGATTACTTTTTAAAATGTTTTTAATTAAAAAAATAAAAAGCTAGAGACTAGAATGGACAAATACTTTAGAATAATTTTTTCCTGGGCAGCCCGGGTGGCTCAGTGGCTTAGCGCCACCTTCAGTCCAGGGTGTAGTCCTGGAGACATGGGATCGAGTCCCATGTCGGGCTCCCTGCATGCAATGGAGCCTGCTTCTCCCTCTGCCTGTGTCTGTGCCTCTCTCTCTCTCTCTCTCTCTCTCTCTCTGTCTCTCATGAATAAATAAATAAAAATTTTAAAAAAAGAATAATATTTTCCTATGGAAAAGAAATTTGCAATCCCCTTTCGGTCCCCTCTTCCTAGACTTCCCAAATCCAGAGTACCCCTAAACAAAAAGTTCTCCACCTCTAGAGAGCATTTGTACAAAAAACAGCAAAAACCAAAAAACGTCTGGCCACTAGAGGGGGAACATTACACATAAAACCAGTGTAAATTGCCACTTCCCATAAAAACATTCCCACAGATGGAGGTACAGGGCTGGCTCCTAAAGCAGTTGTCCAAAGCTAACAGCCCACAAGCAATAATCAATGTGATTCAGCCCTTGGCTTGCCTAATATGTCCCAGAGCAAAAAGTTCTGTTAATAAATAAAAAATTACAAATGTGAATGTGGTTCCCATATTAGTGAGGTTTTCTTCCCTCCCCACAAAACTGAGTATTTACAAATGTTCTGGAACAGAGGCAAATGTTGAGTTGGAAAGTGCCCTGAAACTGCATCCAGTTTTCAGCCCAGCAGCAGAGTGAGTGAGAAACTCAAGCCTAGTCTCACAAGGACCAGGGTATTTAATCTTATCAAGGAAGCTTCTCCTGCTTTTTCACGGTGCTATTCAACAAGCCTGGTGCAGGACACTGTTCCTTTCATTCTTCACACATGATCTCAGTGGTCATTATCAGCTGTATTCCTTTCATGGATTTGAACGTGGTACAAATGAGCTGATAACGCACCTTTTCATCGTTATTTCCAGAGGATCGGTGTTTCCCATACACCGGCCTCCTCCCACCCACGCCACCTCCAAATCCACTTCTTTACGGATCCATAATCATTTAATAAAAAGAAATAGCATACTGGGGAGGGGAGGATGTGATGAAAACATGCCTTTTGAAAATGTGTAGCCTCAACCTCGGATATTTCATTACCACATGGAGGACGATTACTGCATCAACCTTCAAAGTTCAGAATGGACATAAAACAGGTCAAATGTCTACATGCAGATAACCCTATTCTGACTACATTAGACCTTCCTGCCTAGAATTCGACCTTTTCTAGAAGTGCTTCCACTTAATTTTCAAAATCTAAGACAAATACGTTCAGTAACTTGCCCAAAGTCACAATACTAGCAAGTGGTAGGACAAGAATTTAAACCCAGACAGTCTGGCTCCAGAGTCTGTGTTCTTAACCACGAATCCGTTCCACCTTCCTGCTCCTGGCCTTTCTTCTCCTTGAGGCTATCTCCTGCCCCAGGAAGCTCCCCTCCTCACTCCTCCCCTCCCCACCCAAACTTACAATAAAACCACGGATTTAATGGTACGATGGCGAGAGCGTCTCAAAACTGCTAATAGCCCTGGTTCTGCCCCAAGCAGCTGTGTCGCCCCAGCACCTTTCAAAACACTGTGAGTCCTCGTTTCCTAAGTGCACACTGGAAATACTAACCAAAAATAACTGGTCCCTCCCAAGATTGCCTGCAGGTTAAATTAGACCATGTACAGAAAGCACCAAGCACAGTGCCCAACTAAGGAGTGACTAAAATTGTTGGCTGGAAGACAAACCAGCCAAGTAAAGAAGCAAAACAATCACAATTTATGGCAAAATGAAGACAAAATCCACCAGGAGAAAGTGAGCTGCTTCATGAAAGTAAAACTTTGATCTCTCTCACTGGCTTTACAATGTAACCACCATCTGAGGGAGCAGATATGGGTGACATGCAGGGTCCCACTACCATGTCACCCTGAGTAGAGGCTGCAATAGTGGAGGGGATTTTACACTACGTGCACCTAAACTTGTGAGGTCCTTTTGGGGAGTCCTATATCAAAGTGATTCCAAGTATGAGACTATTTGAGATAGTTCACACACTGAATTGTCTTTCAAAGGACGGGAGTCCATACATCACCTCTGCATTTCATAGATCTTCTAAAATGAACAGAAGTGCTCCTTAACAGTTTTTTTTTTTAAGATTTTATTTATTTATTCATGGAGACAGAGAAAGAGAGGGGGAGCAGAGAAACAAGCAGAGAGAGAAGCAGGCTCCATGCAGGGAGCCCGATGTGGGACTCAATCCCGGGATTCCAGGATCAAGCCCTGAGTTGAAGGCAGATGCTTAACCACTGAGCCACCCAGGGATCCCGCTCCTTAACGGTTAATTTCACTTTCTCTTGTGGTCATTTAAACTCAATTCTTGACTGTTTTCAAAAGAGATGGAGAGGGCTGGTCATTATTCTCAAAACAAACTTGCACACTATCAGACCTTGTTTTTCTCCTAGACCAGCAGCTCCTAAACTTTTTGCTCTCAGGACCCTTTGACAAACCTACAAATTATTGAAGACCCCAAAGAGGAGCTTTCATAATGTAGGTTATATCTAAAGACATTTAGCATATTAAAAATTAAGACTAGGACTTTTTTTTAAGATTTTATTTATTTATTCATGATAGACACAGAGAGAGAGAGAGAGAGGCAGAGACACAGGCAGAGGGAGAAGCAGGCTCCATGCCGGGAACCCAACGCGGGACTCGATCCCAGGACTCCAGGATCACACCCTGGGCCAAAGGCAGGCACTAAACCACTGAGCCACCCAGGGATCCCCTAGACTAGGACATTTTTAAGACATAAAAGTATATAAGCTTATATTCTATGTAGGCTCTGGAAAATCCCACCATACACTCATGAAATCATGAGAATAAAAAGACAAATAACATCTTAATAGTATTATGAGAATAGTTTTGACTCAACCCCCTGGAAGGGAGCTAGAGATCTCTGGGGGCCGCAGGCCACATTTGGAGACTTGCCCGCTTCACTAATGCCTGTGAGTGCTGTGTGCCAAACCCTCAACTATTTTTTGTACATCATATTGATTTTTAAGTCTAATAATTTATGAAGTGAGAATCTCGGTCCTGGACCAATAATCTCAGAGAAGGATTAAATGAGAAAGAAGAATTTCAACAACTAAGCAGAATTTTTTGAATAATCATCTAAAACTGAAATGTAAATTGTTTTCTCTAGCATTGAAAACACCACAGAAATGTTCATAGGCTGAGGAACATGTTGTGGGCCAACGGACTGCCCTTCTTTTTCTGTTTTCCTTTTTAATTACTATTATTTTGTTTTTTTTTTTTTTTTAAAGAAAAAGAGAGCACATGTGTGTGCAAGCGTGGGGATGGGTAGGGGCAGAGGGAGAGGGAGAGAATCCCAAGCAGGATCCACCTGACAGGGAGCCCGATGCCAGGCTCGATCTGACCACTCTGAGATCACGATCCGAACTGAAATCAAGAGTCAGACGCTTAACTGACTGAGCCACCCACAGGCCCCATCGTTTTAAATACTGTTAAGAATTAATTATGGTATCATATGATACCCAAGAATGATATTTGCATCGGCATTAAACCAAGCAGTTTCTTTGTGTGGTGGATTCAAGAGAAAAAGCTTAAGATTATACAATTTATGTAGCAATAACTGGATCCTCTTTAATGAGAACTTTATGGGACAGATGGACCACGTAATATTGGAGTATTTTCAAATTCAAGTTTTTTTTAAGATGTTATTTATTTATTCATGAGAGACACACACACACACACAGAGACGCAGAGACACAGGCAGAGGGAGAAGCAGGCTCCATGCAGGGAACCCGATGTGGGACTCGATCCCAGGGCTCCAGGATCACGCCCTGGGCCAAAGGCAGGGCTAAACCGCTGAGCCACCCAGGCTGCCCCAAATTCAAGTATTAACAGAAATTTGGGGATCAATCATGCGAGCCTCCCTTTTTTTTTTCAATGTTTGAGACAGAGGTCAGTTTCACGCTTTTTTATTCAGTCTCTTTGTTCTTTCTTACTGCTGGCCCATCATGCTCCTATTGGCAGTAACCCCTGGGGACCAGAACCATCTGCCAGTACCTTCTTGCTCCTCCACCTTTAATAATCATATTGATAATAGGAGCAAGTACCTAGTAAACACTTACTCAAATACTTTGTGCTAAATTTCATTTTTGCATCATTCCATATCTTTCCACAATCCCAAGAGGTAGGTACTCTTACTATTCCCATTTTACCTGAGAGGACATTGCTTGCCTTTAGGTCGCACAGTTAAGTATGTAGTGGGGTATGGTTACGATCCCAGACGATCTTATTCCAATGTTCTCCTCACATGATGCTAAACTGGCCTTTTAAAGACAGTAATTGAAGAAATTAAAGGGACATCCTTCCATGTCACTTAAAAGTAATAAATACAATTTTATTTAGAGTGTCTAGAGCAGAGCAAAGTTGTAGCCTTCAAAAAAGCAACCACGAAGGGCCCTTCCTCATTAGCAGGTGAACCTTTTATCAGTGCCACCTGACAAGGCTCGGCTTATCTCTTTTCCTGATAGTCTGTTAGCTGGTTTCACTTTCCCCAAGCGTTGATTCAGAGCTTTTAACGTTACCCAGTTGAGGTGCCAAACTGACATGTTGGAAAAGAGTTGCTCTGATCAGTCTTCCATTTCCTCAGCAAAGAAAACAGGAGTTTGTCAAACGTGGTCCAAACTGGGGAGCAGGAGAGCAATCTTATCTGACCTTCAATTATTCTGAAATGGGATCACCTTCTTGCCAGACAACTGTGACTGATTCCAAAGGCCTAACCAGGCTTCTCATAATGATGACTTTGGTGTCAGTTAACATTAGGGGCAGATTAGAATCTGAGCTGAAAAATTCTACCCCTTAGCACTGATCCCCTCAACTTTCTGATCCTAAATAGGACAAGTTGCAGAAAAGAGTGTTTCTCACTTTATAGCCTACTTGAACATGATCTGTAATGAATTTGCTTACTCATAAAATTAAACTCCCGCTCTTATGGTCTAAACACCAGAGTCAAAGGAAGGAAGAAGTTCTGGACCGCTGCCAAGGCTCCACGTGAGGCTCTTGGAGTTAATAATTTCCATGGTGTTTCAAGCATTTGACACAACAAAGGCCAGCTTTCACTAATAGCACAACCGATGCCAGCAAATCCATAAATATGAGGTCTGTTCTAGGGTAGTCTGTATTAAACAGACTTAAGTTTCAATAAATGAAATGAAAACCAAAGGCAAGAAAGAAACATTTCTGCTATTCTCAGATAGGAATCTGCAAACTTCAGTAATAAGTGCTTACGCTAATGGGAACAGACCGTCAGGGGCACATGATTTCAGGCGGGAGGGGTGGGGATGGAGGACAGAGTCTCATGAGGCACTCCTAGGTACCATGTCCTTGGGCCCACGCCACTGCCCTTTCTCACACTTAGACATTTCCAACTGGCACGGGAGCAGTATTTTTCAGATAGAAATACATAGGGTAACTGGATGACAGGCATTAAGGAGGGCCCGTGATGAGATGAGCACTCGGTGTTAATACTATATTTTGGCAAATTGAATTTAAAATGATTTTTAAGGGATCCCTGGGTGGCTCAGCGGTTTGGCGCCTGCCTTTGGTCCAGGGTGCAATCCTGGAGTCCCGAGATCGAGTCCTGCGTCAGGCTCCCAGCATGGAGCCTGCTTCTCCCTCCTCCTGTGTCTCTGCCTCTATGTCTATCATGAATAAATAAATAAATCTTTAAAAAAATAAAAAAATAAAATGATTTTTTAAAAAAGAAATACACGAGATTTTGTGTTCCATGAAATGAATCAAATTTTCATAATCCAGATTGAAAAGTGGCATCCCCACTTCCTGGGTCAAATCTGGCATCCCCACTCCCGGGTCAAAACCTAATAATTTATTAGGTCTTCGCTGTTTGTGTTTTTTTTTTTTTTCATCTGAATTGGCTGGCAACATAATTCAAAAAAGACTTCACATGAAAATGCAGGTATTCAGCTACCGTCAGAAACTGGACAACTGAGCCACTCGGGACTCCTATGTCTTTAGAAAGGGCATCACTCACATTCAGCCTGCATCTTGCCTGGCTCTGTTCCCATGACAGCCCTGCTCTGTACCTCCTGTTTTCCTCCAAAGAGCCAACCTTTAGGTTAACTCCCTTATGAGAAATATTGCCAATGGTAGGGTTAGTATTCGTTAGGAGGAAGAAATGCTTGCAAAATATCATGTAAAAAATAAATAAATCCCACCCCAGTCTCTTTTATGAACTTCCTGAAGTCTCAGAAAACATATTTCCATGTGTTTTTAAAAATATTCCTTTCACTGTCAACTATGGCTTTTACCACATGAAACAAATGATTCTATGTGTAACTTGAAAACATGATCTATTCTGAAAAAGTGATTAGCAAGAGGATTAGATCTCTGAGATACTCATGGATCATAGGCCTGCTGCCTCATTTTATGTCAACAACAGAATTCTTGGTGAAGGAAATCTAGGGAATATAGAATTTACCAATACACTAGTGTGGAGCCATTACTCCACCACACCCCCAAGCAATGCTTACTAAAATAAATGGCACCTTCCATTTCTTTGGTGCAATAGTGAAAACAAAGAGGCTTTGTCAAAAAAAAAAAAGAAAGAAAGAAAAAGAAAAAAAAAGGAAAGAAAAAAATTTTTAAAAAAAAGCAGGAAGGAGAAGAGAGGAAGGAATAAAAAAATGTAAAAACGGATGGAGATCTGTATTCCATTTTAAGCTTCAGGCTGAACCACACAAAGTCTGAGGTATCCAGGGGCAGGCTGGGTGGCTTAGTCTGTTAAGCAGCGGCCCTTGGCTCAGGTCATAATCCCAGGGTCCTGGGATGGAGCCCTGCATCAGGCTTCCTGCTTGATGGGCAGCCTGCTTCTCCGTCTCCACTGCTTGTGTTCTCTCGCACTAATAGATAAATAAAATCTTAAAAAAAAAAAAAAAAAGTCTGAGGCATCCATGTAATTTGATATTTTCCACAAAGGAAGTGTCACACTTGATCACCACCACCATCACTGTCCATTCCCTACCCTCTTCTAATCATGTTTACAAGGCTTTAAGATTTTATTTATTTAGAGAGAGTGCTAGAGAGAGTTCAAGGAGTGGAGGGAGGTGAGGGACAGAGGAAAGGAAGAGAGAGAGGCTCCTAAGGAGACTCTGCTGAGTGAGGAGCCTGATGCGGAGCTCAGTCTCATGACCCTGAGATCATGACCTGAGCTGAAATCAAGAGTTGGATGCTTAGCTGACTGAGCCACTCAGGCGCCCCTTATCATGTTTATAAGGCTTTAAAAAAGAGGATATGTCTTGTTTCCCACTCAGCTCATCAGTCCTGAAAATCAATTAAGATTGTCCAGGCAGGAGGACCAAAGCCAATTTAAGAGCAAACCTCAAATTCCCTCCATCCTTCCATGGGGCAAGAAATAAGAGTTATAATTACAGACCTAATGCAAGAGCTCCTTAAAAGCAGACAAACAAAACCCAGATTTTCAATACTGGTACTGGCGCATCAACCAAGTAGTCTGTACTGCTACAACAAGTATTTCTTTAGTGCAGAATAAGTGATCAGTAAACAGACAATGCAGGACAGTAGAATGTGGAAGTCATGTTGGAACATATGCAATTTGAAGTGTGCTTTGTGAGAAACAGGGGTAAACTTTCTTGCAGTTTAAGAGAAAACCTTAGCAATATATAAAACCTTCAGAAAAAATAAATTAAAAATCTCATGAGGTGCAAGCAGTGGTTTGTTTGGTGGCTTCAAGAATTGCCACATCTTCCACCACATTAATTAGGGTCTCTGAAAAGACAGGATGAAGATACTGCCCATACTCCTTTAAAAAAAAAACAAGAAATGAAGAAGTGCACACCCCAATCATATTTTGACTTTTTAAAAAAGATTTATTTATTTAAGAGAGAGAGAGCACACAGGAGGAGGGGGAGAGGGAGAGAGACAACAGACTCCCTGCTTGGCAGGGAGCCCAATTCCAGGACCCTGAGATCATGACCTAAGGCAAAATCTAGAGTCAGATGCTCAATGGACTGAATCACTCAGGCACCCCCAGATTTTGACTTTTGAAGTGTTCTCCCTTAAAAGCAAATGTCTTCCAGGACTTGTCTTGGAGAATGAAGAAGGAACCCCAAGTGTGTAAGGCTGCAAAGGGCTGACTGGCTGTAGTGCTGGCTACAAGTGCCACTGGAGAAGTAAGGGCTCTGCTGGTTTCATAGGATAGTATTTTTGTTAATGCTCTAGTTACAAAGTTCCTAAAGTTTTGAATGCTCTGCCACTAGCCCTATTTTTCTCTTATGTCCTCTATTTTTTGTGTGCAATTTTGCAGAAGGTGAGGTTTTTCCAGAATGCATAGATGGCATTAAAGCTGACGTTATTCTACAGCCATCTTGTCTATTCACGTCTCAGCATGCAACAGTATAAAGTAGTGGTCATGGGTGTCTGTAGTTGGATGCACTTGTTTGGTTCGTAGCCTAGAAATTCTTAAATGAAAGGCTTGTTAGGAATTCATTTTATAATGCTTTTCAATATTATGTTGCTGCTAAAAATGCAATTGTAAAGACTAAGCTAAAACACATCCCAAAATATTTATGCTATAGAACATTCATTAACAAGAGAAGAATCCAAATATACACACTAAAAATATAACCATGTTAAAAAGAATACAAGCAGGTGGGAGGTAACAAGTAAAAACAAAAACTGCACTTTAGTGGTGACTTTAAGAATAAAATACCTTATTTTTTACATTAGCTTTTTCAATTAAGCAAATAATTTTTTGGTTTGTTTTGCCATCAATTGGTTGAAATTTATAGAGAAACATTCCATATCCACAAAGTGACAGATTAACAAAAAAGTAGCTGAACAGCACAGCAGCACCACTATTTTTCAAGACAAATATGTTCATGTTAGCAGGCGGCTATGCACGGAAGTAGCAACCAAGTGCTGGTTGAACACTCATGAATATGACCTGACTTAATTTTTGAACAACCAACATAAAGATGAGCCATTTCTTTCAAATGACATGCTAGAAATGTCGTAAGGGTCTTCAAGGACTGGGGAATCGTGACGGGATCCTGGTGACAGGGGCATCTGGCTGAAAGCCATCCCTCTAAAACAAGGTGTTCTCCTGACACGTGAAGCAGCTGCCGGGTTTTACAGGACTGCCGGCCAAGCTCGTGCCCTCGCCTCGGCCTCTTCCACCCAAGCACAAAGAAGTAAGGTTGTAATGAGGTTCCTGGCCAAACAGCCTTGCTTTCTGGAATAAAAATTCCCACAAACTGCTCACGCATCAAAGTTATCAAATGGCTAATAGACACGAAAGCTTTATAGCCAACAAAATATTTACGTGTCACAAAGACCTTTCTTTTTTTTTTTTTTTTTTTTTTACAAAGACCTTTCATTAAAAGAAAATACAATGGAGGGAAACAAAAGGAGAGCGAAGCCTGCTTTAGTGGATACCAGTTTATTCGACATAGTGCATGATTCAGAGGATCTGATATTCCACAACCAACAAGATTTCCTACTTCCCTATTATAAAATACCAGATACCCTGAATAGAGTTAATTCAAGGTTCTCATTCCTTTTCTCCATCTAGAATTAAACAGGTTTCTTCGTAGAGTACACATTTCACATTCACCCAAGGCTTTGGGGAGAGGGGTGAAATAGGGCTTGTAACCACCCCTCCCTGAACCAAAGGCACTTAATGTTAAAAGATAAAGCACAGTCGAGTAACCCCACAGACATTCCTGCACGTTCAGATTGCTGAACTTGAGCACACCACCAGGAGCCCACGTGGGATTCATCATAACAATGTAAAAGACACTGATTTCCTTGAAAACACAAAGTGCAGTATGAATATAAAGACTCATCACCACCACCCCATCCTTTTTTCAAAATAATACCTACGACAACTCTTATTTTACATGATTAGTACCACCCAAGGTTCACACATGGAAAAAAATAGCTAAAAAATAATCTGTCATAAACTCTTACTATGAAATCACAATAGAATCTGATATACGCATAGAATTTGTGAGTTGGAGAAGGCCTCAGAGATCATGCTGTGCATCCCCTCACTGGATAAATGAGGTCACTGAGGCCCTGGAAGGTCAAGCGCGGGACCCTGAGGTCTAGCCCTGGTGGCAGAGCCTGGGAAGAACACATGCCTTCTGAAGTTTAGCTCAAAGTCTCCTTCACCCCCTTCTTCTTCCAAAGACTCTCCAAAGTAAAGCACAGCGATCATCTCCCGAAATGTGCCACACAATAAAGCACACGTGCTGACACAGGTCAGCGATTTGGTCTCGCAAAGCGGTTCCTTTGGCCACTGGGCAGGCATGCAACCCACCTCAGAGTGGGAACTCTTCAGTCAAGGTCATTCAACATTCTGAGGAAAGCTGAGGGCAGGTTAGACACGACTTCTTGGATTTGGGAAGGCTCATCTCGGCTTAGCCCGTGGTGGGCTGACGGTCAGCTGCGCAGCGGAATCCTAGATTGGACGCAGAGCTGTCTGGTGTGTTCTGGCTGCGAGCAGCACAGCGATATCTGTAGCAGTAGGACTGTGAGAGACAGAGAGAAAGGTGAGGATTCTCAGACTCTCGGAGAAAGGCTCTCAGCGGTCAGATTCATGCTGTACCCGAACGCCAGCTCTGGGACGGCATGCCTACCAGCAGACAGCGCTTCCCCCGTGAACACCCCACAGGCACACTGAGCGTGTACATTTTGGACATTCACAGTTCACCACTATAATCCAATGTTCACCTTATAAACAGACCTAGATATGGTGCGAAGATGTTAGTGCCAGCATCACTTGGAACAGTAAAAAAACCACGTAACAAGCAATGACCACAGAAGTTCTGCACATCCACATGTTAGATTATTAAGCAGCTGTTAAAAGTCGGGTTTTAATGTAATACTTAATGACAGAGGAAATTCTCATGATACACTATTAAATGAAAAAGTGAGAATACAAACTGTGTGTGTGGTATGATCTCAAGCTGTATAATTACATATGCCAAAGAAAGAAAAACTGCAGATTCAAAATGTACCACAATACAAACAGTCCCATTCAAATGTCCTGTGATAAGTATATATTACTTTCATACTTTAAAAAGTTATTTTTACATTTAGATTATATGGCATTAAACCAAATAATAAAGCTAAATGGCAACTGAGAAAATACTATAAACAACATGAATATATGATTTTATTTTCAACAGAGTGGCAAAAATTAAACAGCAAGCCTAGGAACATAAAGAGTAGGAAAGGCTGTGAAAAAACGTTTTTTGAAATACACAGCTTTTGGGAGTGCCTGGTTAAGCGCCTGCCTTTGGCTCAGGTCATGACCCCAGGGTCCTAGGATGGAGCCCCACGTCTGGCTCCCCGCTCCACAAGGAGCCTGCTTCTCCCTCTCCCTCTGCCACACCTGCCTGTGCTCTCTCTTACACTGTCAAATAAGCAAAACCTTTTTTCCTTTTTAAAAGGAAATATATTGCTTTTGGATTAGTTATAAAGCTATCCTTTACTGTGTGGGGGATGTTTTGTATCTGTTTTATTTCCTAGGAGCAGAGAACACATACATCCCTGTGCACAAACACCAACAGACATTGAGCACTTAGCACCCGCCAGGGATACTAGGCACTTCAACTGTTAGCTCACTGTATCACAACAGCCCAAGAGATTAAACAGGTTATCCAAGATGATACACTTGTTGAGGGAAGGAGAATTTGAACCCAGGTCTGACTATGATGTGCTTGCCTCTGTAGCAAAATTCTATACTCCTACATAGAAAGACAGCACATCTCATGCTTTCCCCCCACCACCCAATACATTTGTCCTACATGTACACACATACTTGCCCAAACAAGAAAGCCTAACACTTATCACTGGACACCTAGTAGGTATTCAGTGAATAACCACACATTACTTCATTTAAATATATCAAAACTTTCCATGTTCCAAAAACAACCATGCATGAAACTCTTATATCCTAGGATTGTACTTTGATACAAAATAATAGAGAATGAAAATAGCGTAATTATCCTGTATAGCAGGAGCATTAATGCTGAGTTGACCCAGTAAACTAAAGTCTCTGCCAGGCAGTTAAAGAAACTTCATAAAGAAAATGAATAACTTTGGGATTCATGGAAAAGAGAGAATTTGTGGAGGGAAAAACAGGTCTGCATGACAGAGGTGGTTTTTATTTTTTCTTAATTCTTATTCTTTTTCTCACAGAAGTTAAGTGTTTCTAATCTTCATAAAAATAATCTCTTAAGCTGCCACAGAAGTTGTTTAGAGTATATCCACCATAAAAAGAAAGATATAGTGGCTTGTCTTCTACAGATAGTGAGAAACAGCAACCGGTTTTCTCATTTTCCCTGTGGCCAGTGAGGAATATAACATACTACCAATATTCAGGCAGGCAGAGAGAAGATGAATAAAAAATATGCCTGAAATAATGAAAAAAATTGATGACATTTGCTATAGTACTTGTGCCTGACATGCAATGGAAGCTCTATAATGACTAGAGGTTACCACACAGGAGGATGCAGCAGAAGCCTCATCCCAGGGGCACCTGGGTGGTTCAGTCGGTTTAGTGTCCAATTCTTGGTTTCAGCTCAGGTCTTGATCTCATGGGTTGTGAGATGGAGCGCTGAGTCTGGCTCTGGGCTTATGGGGAGTCTACTTGAGATTCTTTTCCTCTGCCCCTCCCCCCAACTCGTGCTCACCCGTTCTCTCTCTCAAATATATAATTTTTTTTTTTTTAAAGAAGTCTCATCCCACATAGGCCTTACTCACTTGGGTGCTGTGAAGCAATAGTGCTTGAGTATTTCTAGAATCAAACTCCAATAGATAATCCAGAGCCCCATGCTACCAAGTATGTGTAGTGAATTCTACATTGGGGCAAGAATCAAGTTCAGGGCAGGCAGGCACCTGGAGATGAACATTCTTGTTCCATAACTCTACCACAAATGACAAAAAACAAACAAGTATTTCCTGATTGCCTGCTGTGTACACCCACAGAGGAAGCCTGACTGTGGCCATGGTCCTATCCTGCGGGATATCACAAGCTGGCTGAGGGAACAATGACAACACATCAAACAGCCATAAACCATACTAGCGTTAAAAGATTCTGAGGTTTTTATTAATTTAGGTAAGGAATTGTCCCTTGGAGAATGTCAAAGTCTTTAGGAAAGACTTTGGAAATATTTCTTGAAGGCAAAACTTGGCCATAACTGGATTTAAATGATTATAGCGGTGGTCTTCGAACTTGAGCATACATATGAGAATAGTCTGAAGAACTTATGTACCTACTCTTTGGCCACACATCCAAAGATTCTGACTCAGTCTATCTGGTGTGGAGTCCAGGAATTTGCATTTCTTTTTTTTTTTTTTTTTGATATTTTATTTATTTATTTGACAGAGAGACAAGAGCACAAGCAAGGAGAGCAGCAGAGGGAGAGAGAGAAGCAGATTCCCCATTGAGCAAGGAGTCTGACGTGGGGCTCGATCCCAGGACCCCAGGATCACCACCTGAGCCGAAGGCAGACATTCAACCAACTGAGCTACCCAGGCGCCCCAAGAATTCGCATTTCTAACAAGCTTCTAGGTGCTGCTGATGCTATGGGACCCAAGGGCTGCAGCTGGAACAGAAGTGATTTATAGAATTTAGGAAAGAGGAAAGAAGGTATATTAAGTCGAGAAAACAATGACATTGCAGGCATGAAAATGGAAAAACTCAGGCAAGTTAAGGGAATAGCAAGGCATAGCCTGATTATGTCAGAGCATGGTTTATTTATTCATTAAATATTTGAGATCTTACAACATGCCAGATGCTATTCTGGGCATGAGGGATAAAAGGCAGAACAAGACAGATAATGCACCTGTCATCAGGAAGCTTACATTCAACAGGGAGCAGTCAGGCAATAAATAAACCAATGAATTCAAGATTGTTCCTGGTTGGGGTCAGTTTGGAAGAAAGTAAAATAGGGAAAGAAGAGTGGGACTGAGTAAGTGGCTACTTTAAACAAGACAGCTGGGGAAGGCTTCTCTAAGGTGGCACCAGGTGAGTTGAGTCGCCCATAGATTTGGAGAACAATAATTTCAGGCAAAAGCAATCACTATATCAAGGTAATAAATTATATATATATATATAAAAAGCAGGAGACAGGGGTAGATAAATAGGATGGAGTTACATTACAGGCAGTCTTCTCAGCAGAAAGAATTTCGGCTTGATACAAATGGAAATCATGACAACCACTGTGTTCACTTACTTATCAGGAAGAGCAACAAGCAAAGCCTTTCTGAATCCGTCGCCCAATGATGAAATGGGGCTATTACTGGAATAATGTCAAAATGCTTCACCTTATCTTTACATAAAAAAAAAGTAAAGCACTGGACACATGGAAGTTATTGTAACTGTTACTTTAAAATGAACACAACACTCTTAATTATAGAAACTAGCATTGACTGTCTTATCTGATGTTTGGGGGTTAACGTGCTTCCTCACTAACAAAAGTATTAGCCAGAGTCTGCATAGGACTTAAATAGCTTCTGTTGGAAAGATAATGCTGCCAGTATCTGAATATGGATTTACAGCTGACCCTTGAACAACAAGGGTCTGATCTGCACTAAGTTCCATATATAGGTGTACTTTCTGGATAAATACAGTACAGCTCTGTAAACTTATTTCCTCTTCTCCTTATAATTTTCTTAACATCTTTTCTCTAGCTCACTTTAAGAATACAGGAGCTAAAACATATAACATACAAAATATGTATTAATCAGCTGCTTATGTTATTGACAAAGCTTCTGGTCAACAAGAGGTTATCAGTAAAGTTTTGGAGGAGCTAAAAGTTTTATGTGGATTTTTTTATTGCATGGGGGGGTTGGTGTTCTTAACTGCTGTGTTGTCCAAGGGCCAACTGTACGTTTGCTACACACATGCAGAAGTTACTTGCTATATGAATGACAAAGATGAGTAATATCCCTAGTAACTAGGGTATGGGACCAAGGTCTTTGTTGGATGTCATATTTCTACATGCAACTTATCTCTCAAATTATATAAAAAATGATTTTAAAATAAGATGCTGCTCATATGGCACAAAATTCAGGCTGTAACAACTTTGACAAACTGTGCCCAACCAGAACACTGTGTTCAGAAGGATTGTGAGGCTGTGATGTAAGACAGTAGCAAAGAGATCCATAATGTCTAAGACTTTTGCCATAGCCATATTTGAAGACCCTGGCACACAGAAAATAATCCCATTTGGAGTAGGAATGAAAGTGCACCAATAAATGTGGGTAAAACACTCTCAACAGTTTACTTAGGAAGCAGAATGAATGGTTTTTACTGTCATTTTTATAATTATTATTTATTTTCTAACTTTTATGCAATGAATTTTTTTTGGTAAAAGAATAAAATCTTAAAATCAGTGACAACAAAAACAGCTAGTCCTTTATCAGTTCACAGCAGTCCCTAAAATCTTCCGTTAATTCAAATGACTGCGTAGAACTAAACACTAAAAAGCAAGTCTCACCATAAGTTAAAGGTTGAAAGGTCAAGACCACCAAAGGGAGTCAGTTCACATCATCATTCCATTTCAAATGAAGTCATTCACTCAGCAAACATTTATTAATAAGTAGTTCATTTTAAATTCTTATATTGGAGGGACTAATAGAGCACATAATTAAAGAAGAAAATGGCCTGATTTTAAGTGTCCTCATTGCTTTTTTCTTTTTTTCCAGCTCTACATTTAGCACCAAAAATGGTTATTAATGATGGTCGGTCTTTGAGTGACCGAAATATGGGTCATTTTACTAATTAAGAACAGAGGTAGTGAGAAGGACCCACTTTAGCCTTTTTTCATCAAAATGGATAATTACTGTGTGAAACTGATCTCAATATCTACACTTAGAATGTGATCCTGTACTCAGAACAATCCATTTAAGATAATGACTTACCGGCCTTGGGGCTCTGAAGTCAAGGGGGACAGCAATACGGTTTTTATGAGTAGAAGACTTTCAGGGATAAATGGAAGTTTTAAGGAAAGTGTAGCTCATTATGATAAAAATAATTATATAAAATCACACAGCAGACCCTAGTCTCTTGATTTCACACCCACTGCTCTTGCCATTGACACTAGATCAACTCCTTTCTTAGTAATCTTGGTGTAAAGTGGAAGGAGGGTAAGGATTTTCTCCACGTTATGGGTTGGGTTAAAGACTCCACAGGAATTAGTCTAACAACATTCAAGAACAACAGCTAGTATTTCTTGAGTACTTACTATATGAACTGTTCTAAGAAATTAACATGTATTAATTCATTTAATTTTCCCAATAATCCTCTGAGGTAGATATTATTAAGCATCTGCATTGTATACATAGGAAACACTGGGCACAGAGATGCTAATAGTGTGCCTAGGGTCACTTTCCATAAGCTGTAGATCCATGATTATAGCCTTTTCAAGTCCATTTAAGAGTCTGGGCATTTAACCCAACACCATGTTGTCTCACAGTTTTTCTTTATGTGCTCTCCTCTCATTACTGAAGCTGTACTTTGGGTGGACTTTCAACAAGTTATGAATAATTATCAGAGCTTATGTTAGTCATGCAAACTAGCCCTAGTCCACGATCAAAAGTGAGTCACCTTCTAAGCAAGGTGATTTTTTTCAAAATGAATTACAACATTTTTTTTTTCTTTATATTGATTTCCTTTCTTTTACTGATCTTCACCTATGTCATAAGAATCATTTCAAGGATTCCACCTCTCTAGTTAGTTCATTAGTTGGCTCCTTATTCAAAAGGGAAGGGGGAAAAACAATCTAATCATAATAAACATGATGGTTAACAATGATGGTACCAGTAGTATATACTGGATGCTTATATACTTCAGTCCATTCATTCCTCATAAGAACTTTATAGTAGTAGGTGCAATTACAGTGGGCATTTTACAAATGTAAAAACTAAGGCTTAGAAAGGTTAAGTAAGAAAGGTAACAGACTAGAAAGGAGCAGTTATAGAATTCCAACCCGGATCTAATTTCAGAGTCCACAACTCAATAATTTAATTATAGCTGCCACTCTTAATCTAGTGAAAAGGATAAGTGCTCTGAAAGTAACTCATAGCCAACACTGTTGTTTTCCTGATATCACTGAAATACCAAACTGATGTTAAATGCCTATATCATCTACAATTAACTTGACCAAAATCCTGGAGCTAATGGCTTTTTTTCTGGAAAATCCTATCGCCTACTCTGTCTTATTACTCTGCTATTCTCTCTTCTGGAATAATCTCTTCATCACTCTGAACATGACTAAATTAAAACTTATCTTTCAAGTAGATTAAGAAAAGCTAAAGATGTGTAATATATGCTCTAAATGAACCCGTAAAATTTTAAAACAAAGAGTTTTAGCTAATAAGCCAAAGGACAGAAAATGGAGTGATTAAAAATGCTTAACTGAAAGAAGTCAAAGAGAAAAAAGGAAACAAAGAACAGATGAGACAAAAAAGACTACAAATATCAACATGGCAAATTTTAACTCAGCCATATCAATAACCATATTAAATGTAAATGTTACAAACAGCCAATGAAAAGGTACAGATTATGCCAATAAATTCAACAACTCAGTTGAAATGGACAAATTCACTGAAGGACAGAAACTCCAGAGCTTAATCAAGAAGAAAGAGATAATCTGCATAACCCTGCAGTGTTAACTAAATTAAATTTATGGATACAACTCTACTCCTAAATGGTCTCTTTGGTGGAATTCTATCAAGTATTTAAGGAAGAAGTACTGCTAATTCTACATGAACTGTTCCAGAAAATTCAAGATGAGGGAATATTTCTCAATTCAATGTATAAACCCAGCAATATAATGATACCAAAACCAGACAAGAAAGCAACAGACTAATACCCATCATGAGCATATATGCAAAAATGCTCAATATTTTAACAGATTGAGTCCAAAACATAGAAAAAAAAGATAATACATCATCATAACTAAGCAAGCACAGTATAGGAAGGCAAAGACGGTTTAACATTTGAAAACTGAAAATCTATGAGCATAATTTACCATATTAACAGACTGAAAAAGAAAAACCATACAAATATCTCAATAGCTATAGTAAAGGCTTCCAGCAAAATTTACATCCATTTCCAAAAAAACCCTCTCAAAATGCTAGGAATAAAAGGAAACCTTTAGGCTTAAAAAGAATATCTCCAAAAACTCTACAGCTCATATACCTAATTTTGAAAAGTTGAATGTTTAATCCTTTACAATCAAAAATGAGGTAAGGAATATCTGTTCTTAACCACTCGTATTCAATACTACATTGGAGGTTCTAGCCAATGCTATAGAGCAAGAAACTAAAAAAGATTTTAAAAGAATGGTCTATATTCACAGATGATATAACCACCAACGTAGAAAAAACAAAAGAATTTACAAAAACAGTAGTAGTACAGCTGACTTTATGAAGGCTGCAGAGCACGAGATAAACCAATTATACCATGTAAACATATTTATTAAAAACATATATTAGGTTAAAAGATATTTTAAAAGAATAAGCTGGGAAGCTTATGAAAACATTTAAAATAAGCAAAAAATATGAAATGTTACATAAACACATCCATATGCATGGCAATGGAATACTTTTAGTGTTCATGCTTAAAATGTTTTTTACAAGCATCATTTTCCCTATTTTCTTGAGGAAAAATCTTCTGGTACTCAAATCTTATGGAGTTAAATGGATTCTTCATTTTTAAAAGTATCATATGTCAGAAACAACTAATGGTAAATTAAGGTTTGAGATACTATTCTGCAAAGAGAAATTCACCTGTTTTTCATGGAAATCTGTTTTCCCAACAAGAGGATTCAGATACATTTGTAGTAATAGCTTGAATGAAAGAAAAAATTGGAGACTAAAGCCTGATATGTACGTAAACATTTAAAAGTACTGGGATGACCTAGGGCAATGCTTTTATTTTCAAATTAAAATCAGTATGGTAAGGATATATTTGCCTACATCTTGTCATAAACATAGGTGTAAAGCATAAAGTAAACTCAATTATGAACTTCCACCTAAATAACTGGAATAAAATTTTTAGGAAATACAGAGGACACACGCACATACACATAATCTACAGAGATTCTCTTTAGACCAACCAGTGGTTTCCAAACTTTGCAGTATGTTTTCTTCCCCTTGAGACCTTTAAAATCCTGATGCCCAGGTCATACTCTAGAGAAATCAAATTGAGGTGAGGGGGGAACAGGTACCTTCCGTCTTTTTTATAGATCTCAAATAATTCCAATGTGCAATAAAGTTTGAGAACCACTGTTTTAAGGTAAAATTTGATACTACATCCATTGTGAAATAAGTCACTTAATTTGGAGCCCTTATGGGTTGTTTTAAGTCTCTCAGTGCCTGGACTGACTGAATTACCATGGAAAACTTCTTGTAATAACCATCTGCAAAATGCCATCTTTGCATAGGGATAGAAAGAAGCTGAAGTGTTGGAGATACTAAAAATATAGGATTTAAAGAAAAAAGGAAGAGGTGGTATTCAATCTCCAAACTCTTCAAAAATTTTACTCATGAAACACTAACTCACAATGATTACCCAAGAACAACCAATTCTGACACTGAAATCATAGCCCAAAGAGCAGAAACACTCTGAGACTGATGCTTATTTCACAAAGCATATACTTTGTATGTGAACATTTGTGATGTTTCCATTCCAGTACACCACAATCCACCCTCCATTTCCAGCTTTCACCTTAATCTCAACAGAAAATCTAGAAATCTCAAATAAATTAAGGGTCTAATTCCAGAACACACATGCTGGAAATAGTATACAGCCCACTCTGGTTCTTGGGACAATAAAGGTCTCTCAAAAGGTCAAGATTCAACAGATGGAATTTGGTTGACAATAGATCATTCACAATCTCTGCTTCTTTTCCCCATGCCTGTGTCCAAATCTGAAATGGTTATTCTTTTTGGCTTTGATGAGGATAGGTACGTATGAGCAGAAGTGGATGGGACATTTTAGGGCTAATGTTTATAGTGGATCTATTAACCTGCTGTTAGTACACCAATACAGAGTTTAATGACTTGACTTACCTTATGGCACATGTAGGATCCACCTTTCTTCACTCGGTCTTTCCCAGAAGGGGGGCCTTTCTGCAGATGAAGAGAACTCATTAGTCCAGAAAGCACAGATATTTCTCATAGACTGGCAGAGAGTCCAAACAATCATTTTAGTCCAACCAGCTCTTTCATGGCTGCCTCAAGTCTCCACATGCTTTTCTGCCCCTGGGCCTTGAAACTGCACTCATGAACCCTAAATGCCCACCTCTCTAAATCCTATCTACCCTCTAAGGTCCAGCTCAGGTTCCCACTTTGGTGAAATCTTTGTGACTACAGCAAGCAATCCCCCTTCTAAATCCTGATAATAGCATTTCTAGATGACTAATAAGCTGCTTGGCAGCATCTATCACCTTCTCATGCTGATATGCAAATTTATCCTGCATAACAACTGGCTTGTTTAAGTAGACTAGCTAGCCTTTTTGTAATCCTCCTATGCAATGCCTAATAAACCCTTTGCTGACTGAAGGATTCTGCTTTTCATTTAAAAAAAAATTAGGTCAGGTTTTTGAGGTATATTTTACATACAGTAAACTGTAACCTTTTTAATCCTTTTTAAATGCACATGTCTGATGAGTTTTGACAAATGTATAGGCATGTAACCACTATCATAGTCAAGATACAGAACATAGTTTATCTTTTTCAAAACGATTTATGTAGTGCTACTATGAACAAGCATGGATGCAAATATTAATCCATTTAATCTCCATAACTTCTTCTTCTTCTTTTTTTTTTAAAAAAAAGGATTTCAGGGATCCCTGGGTGGCGCAGCGGTTTGGCGCCTGCCTTTGGCCCAGGGCGCAATCCTGGAGACCCGGGATCGAATCCCACATCGGGCTCCCGGTGCATGGAGCCTGCTTCTCCCTCTGCCTGTGTCTCTGCCTCTCTCTCTCTCTCTCTGTGACTATCATAAATAAATAAAAATTTAAAAAAAAAAAAAAGGATTTCATTCTTAAGTAATCTCTACATCCAGCATGGGGCCCAAACTCACAACCCTGAGATCGAGAGTCACATGCTATACCAACTGAGCCAGCCAGACACACCTGTCCATAAGAACTTCTAGGTAAATTAATAAGCAAATAGCAGAACAAGGATTCATACCCAGGCAGCCTGGCTCCAGTCCATTATGCTCCCTGTTTAGAGACTAGGAATGTAGGAAATTGGGCAATGCCTACAAGGAGGCCAGAAGAAATAGTGGCTACCACTGCAATGAAAACCAAAGCCTGAAACAGCAAGACTTTTTTTCTAAGGAAAGCTTCGGATAAAAGTACACTGGAAATGAACATCTTAAAACTTTAGTTGCCAGCATAAAGGCCTCAAAACACATGAGTCATGCAAAAAACATCTCAGAGGTACCAATAACCTCCTACAAACCAGAACCACATATGGAAAGTTTGGGGGCTTCAAGGGTTTTTTTTTTTTTTTTGCTTTTCTTTTGTTATACAAAAAGTCAATTAATCATACAGCTGCCTGCTTTTTGTCTACTGAAAACGAGACAAGGTTGAACAATACCGCCTATCTTAGTTTTCCTTTTTCTTGTCAAGTACCTAGAGTCAAGGGTTCAGACATAAGTGGCAGAAGTTAAAAGAACCATGTTTTCTCCAAGCCTGACTAACATACTGACCTGCAAATGTCAACTATGCGGGCAGAAGTTCAGGTTTTCTAAGCACTTCCAGGTACTTAGAAGGGTCATAGACCACGCTGCTGGCTTTTCTTCATTCCACTGCAGGGCCACAGTATTGCCATGGCCTTAAGTGCTCCGTGCTGCACTAATAAACTTTCAGCGGTTATAAATGGGCAAACTATACCTGTGAAAATAATGACTGCCAGCACAGCCTGCTTCTCAGGCATGTCTGGAATCTGTCAGACATTACATCAGAATCTGCTGGGGGTGTTTATTATTCTATAGAAGTCTGAAGCTGAAAGGAACACATTTCTATCTGTGGCGCTACCCTACATAATGGCCACTCTCCCCTACATTAAATTTCTTGCTTGGGAATTCTTGCAGTACACTGTTTCACACCAATGTGTGTGGCTCTCTGAATGCTGTTACAGTGCACCAAATGACAGCTTAAATTCTGACCAAGTATCTGATATCATGCAAGACTAAATTCTTTTGTCAAGTTACATCTAAGAACATGAAGTAGCTGATGTGCCAATAAGGAGTGAGAACAAAATCATTCCCTTTCATCACTGTCTCCAATGAACTAAGGCTGCAGTGAATAAATATGACACTCAGTAAAGTGACACAAACACTAATGAGAGTCGTCGTGTACTGACACAACCACAGCAGTTAATACTGTCCTTGATTTAGGTGACTGCTCAGATGATTCTTATAAATACAACTATTTTTTGCCAGAAAACATGACAAAGGATGAGCTACAGCTGTTTGAAATGTTTACCACTTTGCAAACACAAACAAACCAACCCCTACCCTGCTGAAACACAGAAAAATTACTAGGAGCATGTATCAATCTTAATAGGGTCCCCCCAAAATTCACATTCACGTAAAGCCTCAGAATGTGAACTTATATAGAAACAGGGACTTTGAAGATTTGTAATTTTTGTAATTTGTTAAGATGAGGTCATACAGTATTATGCAATGGCTGGTGTCCCTATAACAGGAGAAGAGGACACAGAGAGACACCCACGGAGGCCATGTGAAAATGGAGGCAGAGCCTGGCATGATGCAGCTACAAGCGGGGGATCCCCAGGACCTGCCAGAAGCTAGGAAAAGTCAAGGAAGGATTCGCCCCTAAAGACTCCAGCGGAAGGACAGCCTTGCCAGAACCTTGATTCCAGAATTGTGAGAATAACAGAACAAATGCCTCTTGTTTCAACAAACAAGTCTGTGGTGATTTGCTGTGGCAGCCCTAGGAAACTAATACAGAAGGGAAATGTCCTCATTTCTATTTGTCAAAGAAAGGATCAATACATCAAAATTAAAATTGTCTCTCACGATCAAGTTTGTTAGTGCTGGTTAAAACCACTTAGGAAGCTACCAGTGGTGGTGTCGAATGCCTCATCTTTCTGCCTATTGTGCTCACAAGAACAGAGGCTGCAGTGTTCCACACCTCTACCACCTGTATTAAGAATCTAAGTAAAAAGCCACAGTGAGCACAAGGACTCCACCCAGAAACAGACAAGGACCCAGGTGAATGTTATCTCTGAAGGTACTACTACCCATAGCTGCTCCACTCCCAGATACCAAAATATTAACGTCTCTAATGCTTGGATGATTGCAAGGAACAGCAAAAAAACAAAACAAAAAAACCCTGCAAGCTTCTAAATGTCTGCCCCAATAATCTCAAAAGGCCAAGATGCAGCTAAAGTTCTTGGGAAAAGCAATAAAGAAGCAATGCTCCGAGTATTTGTGCAGAGAAAGATAGCCTCATTTAAAACACCTGGAAAGGCATAAAAGTCTTAAACAATGAAAAACCCACGGAAGATACCAGAGAACCCTTAACAATAAGACTGGTTTGTTGAATGAAAAATAACCTTGCAGGAAGGAGGGTGGCCAACCTGCTCAAAGCTGCCAGGGTGTATTTCATAGGAGCATTAACAATGGCATTTTGTGTCATCAAGAGAGACACTACCCTTCCCCTCCTTTGCATACCCAACTCGATGACAAGGAAAGCAACAGAAAGAACAGAGAATTTGACAATTTTTCATCAATTTTTTGACTCTGCTGAGTAAAGAAAAGTTGTCAGAGTCAAAAAAGCACCACTACTAACAGGGAATCAAGCATTTGGTTCTCATTTATAACTATTTCTTTTCTGACATTTTCCATCTTTTTTCATTTGTTTCAAACATGTTCATAATTGTTCACTGGACAATCTTTATCAAGACTGCATTAAAACCTTTGTTGGACAATTCTAACATCTCTGTCATCTCAGTGTTAGCATCCATTGTTTCATTTTGTTTGGTAATTTCCAGGTTCTTGGTATGGTAAGTGATGATTCAATTGAAATCTGAATACATTATTATGTTACAGGACTCTGGATCTCATTTAACCATCCTGTTTTGGCTGGCTTTCTGTGACCCATGCTGGCAGGGGAAGGGAGGGAGCCATCCTCTTACCATCAGGTGAAAGTAGAAATCCAGGTTCCCCACTCAGCTTCCACTAACACCTCAGGAGGGGCTCTTGTTATTTGCTGCTGCATGGAGGTGAGAGCTTTGGCTCCCCACACAGTCTCTGCTCACACCACAGTGAGGGTGCTGTCATTACTGCTTGGCAGTGATGAAAGGCCTGGCTCCCTACCTTACCTTCTCTAATACCACCCCAGTAGGGGTGTTATGGCATCTCAAACACAGCCTCATGAGGGTGCAAACCTAGGTTTCCCACCTGGCTTTTGCAAGCTTGGATGAGGACACACCTTTTTCTGTAGTGTTTGGATGAAGCAGAGTGGTTACCAAAAGCTTTCTGTATGGCTAGACTAGCCCCTCCTATTTGTTCCTTTAGCTTGAGAGGGTAGACTTTTCTTGGGACTTTGTATCTGTTAGCATTTGTAGGTTGGTAGCTTCTTCAGCTCCAAGTCTGGGATATATGGGTCAATAAGAAAATCCATGTAACTCACCATCATTTCATTCCTAAGGTCCCAAGGTCTGTAGTTACTCTTCCATCTTTTGACCTTTCTTACATTTCTTTTATATGTAGTATGCTGAGTTTTAACCGTATTCAGCGGGAGGAACAGGGAAAATGTATATCTACTCCACTTTCCCAGAACCAGAAAACCTCATCTTCATTTTTAAAGGGCAGTTTTGTTGGACAAAATCCTTAGTTGATGGTTATTTTCAGCACTTTGAATATACCAGTCCACCATCTTCTGGCTTCCATTGTTTCTGATGAGAAATCAGGCATTAATTGTATCATTGTTGCCTGTATGTGATAAGGTGTTTTTCTCTTGTTCCTTTCAAGATGTTCTCTGTTTTTCAGTTGTGTGACTATGAATTATTTAGGTATATTATTCTTTGTGTCTATCATAATTGAAGTTATTTGAACTTTTTGGATCTCTGTAGATAATTTTCATCAAATTTGGTATTTAAATAATTTCTTCAAAAATGTTTTGTCCCTTGGGGTGCCTGGGTGACTCAGTTGGTTAAGTGTCCAACTTTTTTTTTAAACTGTGTTGTGTGTGTGTTTTTAAAGATTTATTTATCTATTCATGAGAGACACACAGAAAGAGAGGCAGAGACCTAGGTAGAGGGAGAAGCAGGCTCCATGCAGGGAGCCCAATGTAGGGCTCAATCCAGGGACTCTAGGATCAAGCCCTAAGCTGAAGGCAGATGCCCAACCGCTGAGTCACCCAGGCATCGTGTGTGTGTGTGTGTGTGTGTGTGTGTGTGTGTGTTTACAGATTTTATTTATTTATAAATAAATAAATTTCTCTCAAATTTTATTTGAGAGAAAGAGCAGGAGAAAGTGTGAGCAGGGAAGAGAGGGAGCCTGATGCGGGGCTCAATCCCAGGACCCTGGGATCATGACCTGAGCCAAAGGCAGACACTTAACTAACTGAGCCACCCAAGCACCTCTAAGTATCCAACTTTTGATCTCAGCTCAGATCTTGCTCTCAGGGTCATGAGTTCAAGACCCATACTGGGATCCGTGCTGGGCATGGCCAACTTAAACAACAACAACAACAACAAAGTTTTGTCCTTCTTTCTTCCTTCTCTCCATCTGGGAATCCTATTATACAGGTGTTAGAATTATGCTGGAACACAGTGCTCTATTAATTTGTCTCCAGTCTTTCTCCCCTCCCCCTCCTTCTTTGGTTTGGAAAATTTCTCTTGATTTATCTTCGAGTTCACTGATTCCTTCCTCTATTTATAATCTGCTGCAGAGTTACTCTAGGAAAATCTTAGCTTAGTTATTGTATTTTTAATTTTTAGAAATTTCACTTGACTCTTTCTTAACATTTTCATTTGTCTATTGTAATTCTCTGTTGATGCACATCATATTCCCTACTATATCTTTGAATATATTTTCCTTTAATTCTTTAAATATAATAGCTGCTTTGAAGTCTTTGTTAAATCCAACATGTGGGCCTATTCAGGGTCAGTTTCTACTTAACTAATTGTTTTCCTTAGTATGGGTCACACTTTATTGTTAATTTGCATGTTTATTACTTTTTAGGTGAAAAGTAGATATTTAGATTATTTCCTCATGTATGCACATGTGCTAGTTGCTCCATATCTGATTAAACCACGACTGGCAAGTGTTAATAGTTGCTAAAGCTGAGTTACTGGTACATACTCTCTACTCTTACTTATTATAATCTCCGTAACAAAATCCTAAAAACATAACATATATTCATATATGCTAATGTATGCACAGACTCCCTTTATAAAGAGAGTCATTAAAGAACTATTAAAGTTTCCTGAGGAGGAAAGAAGGGCTTGGTACACAAGGATAAAAGCTGTGGACCTTCTGAAATTCACATTAACAAACTACTTATTCATTTTTTAATGAAAAAAGAAACATTTAGTACAACAAAAATTAAAATGACCTGGCATGTATTGGTTCTGTTTCACTGACACTCAGAGATAACACTGTTTATTAAAGCCTAAAAACACCTTTTATTTTGCATTCACCATCTCCTCATTATAATCCATTTTTACTTCTAAATAGCACAATACATTTTTCAAAGCAGGAAATAAGTTATTTAGCCTCTGAAAAAGGCTTAACCACCTATTCACAGACTTCCCTTTTTACAACCATCATCCTTTCAGGAACCAAATGAGTGAGGTACCACTCCAATGGTATTCAGATACTAGCTGACTATTAGCCTTTCAATTATTGTCAGAGTATGGGCAGGTTTGGAAAGACTTCAGTTTAAGAAGATGTGATTATATACACACATACACACACACACACACACACACAGTGGAATATTAGCCATCAGAAAGGATGAATATTTACCATATACATAAACATGGATGGAACAGGAGGGTATTGTGCTGAGTGAAATGAGTTTCTCATGTCCCCTGAAATGACACTAGATTCTTTTTGCCTAATATGCAGTCCCCACTATCCATTAAAATTCTAGCTATCTTGCAAGATCCACCAAGATCCATCCAGCATGAGCTCTACAGTCAGACTACCTGCCTGGGTCTACGTCACAGCTCTGACATTGACAGTGAGATTAGTCTAGGTCCAGTTAGGCAACCCATCTACATTCCAGGTTCTTCCCCAGGAAAATGGAGATGATAGAAATGATAATAGTATCTATTTCATTGGACTGAGTGGGGATTAAATAAGATAAGGCATATAAATCCCTTAGTAAGTAGTAAACAGTTGCTGTTACTATTATATAGTATTAGTTCATGACTAACTCAGGTTTCCCAAAGCTACCCATAAACTTTATAATTCAAGTGGTTGTAATTTCTAAAATTCCAAAATCAAAGAAATCACTTGACCCAACTTTTCAAAGGCCAAACCTCCAAAGGGAGTCCAAGTTCTAATAAAATAGCTGATATGTTAATCAACCTGTAGAAGGAAAACAGACTATCGTACTTTACAATGAAATTCACATAGCTCATCACTTCATGCAGAAGTTCTCACATTAGCAGAATGTGAACATTTTCAATGGTAAAACCAGTATACAAAAACACTCTAGGAGCCACAGAAAGAGTGGAGTGAACTTCACCTCAAGAAGCTTTTAAAAGCTTTTAAAAAACATGATTTGCCCCTGCTTACTTTCTCTCCCCTTGCCTGGTCCAAATGATACTAAAAATACCTGAGGAGAAAACTGAAATTCATTACTTTCAATTTGACAATGGCAGCTAACCTGTATTTAATATCATTTCTGAGAAGACCCAGCAATCCTGTACATATTTTAAAATGTTTTAAATACTGTTTTCATCTGCAGATTAAATCCTGCTTCAAACCAACTAATGACAATTTTGAAAAAGTAATGGACATCCAGTAAAGGAATAAATCAGAAAAGGTCATATATATCTGCTCCTCACTGAGTCTCCTCATTTCATCACACTCACCCCATGTGCTCAAGCTAGTATCCTTCAGGAATAATTGTAGATTCCTAGCTGTCCCTAACCCCCATCCCCAGTGGATCTGATTAGCTCAATCTCTGAAGAAGGTCTCTAATTGATAGCAGTTATCATCTCCATGGTCCAAACCAAACCACTATTTCTCACCTGGACCACTAACATGGCCTCCTAAAGGGTCTTTGCAGTTTCCTATGTGGTACCCAGTACCTATTACGAGCACAGTAATATTGGTAGAAGAGATAAAAAACTATGTCACAATGAAAGAAACCAGACCCCTCCCCCCAAAAGGAGTATGTACTTTATGATCCCATTCATCTAAGACTCTAAAAACTACAAACTAATATACTGTAACAGAAAGCAGATAATTGCTTGGGTATGGGAGGCAGAGAGGGGCAGCATGAAGGGATTATGGGGGATACAAGGAAACTTTTGGGTGATGGATATGTTCACTATCTAGACGGTGGTGCTTTCATGGATGTGTGTCTGTGTATATTTTTTTATCTGTGTGTGTGTATATATGTATATATACACACATACACACTGAGATATAAACTTATCAACTAGTACACTTTAGTTTTGTGCAATTTATGCCAATTATACTATAGTAATGCTCTTCTTTAAAAATAAAAACAAACTAGTATTTTTAATAAAATATAAAGTGTGACACTTATTCAAATAATCCAGGGGAGGAGAGGAGCAAGGATTAGTGGGTGGAAACACAGATGAAACAATATTGTACATGAATTGATGATTATGAAAACTAGGTAGGCAGGACATATGGGGGTATAATGTATTCTCTTGACTTCTACATATTTGAAATTTTCTATAATAATTTTTAAGTTAAAGGAAAGAAAATCATAAACCAGGATAAACTAAAAGAAGAAAAATACTACATCTTCCAGAGCCCCAGACAGCTGGGAGTCCCAGACTTCCTCAGAAGTCTGAGTGCAGGGGAAAGTGGAGTTCAAAAGGGCAGATTTTATTCTCCACTCTATAACCCTGAGAAGTGGGCATGTTCCTTTGAGAGCTAAGTTCTCTTTTCCCTGGTTGGCTGAAAGCTAAGGCTCTCTTGCACACTTGATTTCCAGTTGAGCCTTCAAGCTGTCAGATCACACAGGCTCCCACAAATTGGGTTCCAGCAGCCTGAAGTTTAGAATAAAAGACAAATCATCCAGTCGCCCATCCACAGTACCTCCTGCATGCTGAAGGAGCACCTGGATAAATAAGAAGTGCTGCTTCAACACGCATCTCAGAAACACACAAACAGGAGCGACATTTTTATCTACTTTTTCTTCAAGCCTCTGCTCATGTATCTTCTAAAAGGCATCTCAGTCACCTCAACCAGTTTTTAAAGAAAGGAACTCTCGGCCACTGTTTGCTAACTCGCAATCTCATTTGAGCCTCACCAGAACCTTAGGAAGCAGCAAGTGTCATTATTCCCATTTTAAACATGAGAAATACTGAAATTCAGAGAGATGAAATAAGTGGAATGCCCAAGGTCCCACAGCCAGCAAGTGACGGGGCCAGGAGTGGGGGTCCACTCACTTCTCTGCCTGTCCAGCTTGACTGTCTTCCAAGCTCAGCAGTAACTCCACCAGAAATGCACATATAAAGAAAAGTCAAATCCCAATAACTCACTCTTTTTATCCAATGCCAAACATGTCAAAGGATTTTAAGAGTAAGTAGATGACCATTACTTCAAATAAAGCTTTTTCAGTTAGGTATAATTTCTTTATGCCCTAGCACAAGGACCTATGAAGAAGGAACTGCAATTAGCTTTACACATTACATGAGAAGAAAGTCATGATGCCCAAAGAAAGGTCAAAGAAAAAAACTAGGGATTAGATTGGATAGAACAGCACATTAAACACAAAACCAAATTAACAACTCCTATAGTATTTTGTCTGTAAAACCAGCATGCCCTGGGTGGTGATTACCCTGTTAGTGAAATGAATGAAAACAGCCATTTCTTCCATGCTGCTTGTTTCACCCACGCTAGCTTAAAATGGAAGAGAATTTTCAAAATTGTATTAAATTTGCTCACATTGTGGTGACTTCTCCATTTTCCAATAAAAAAATGTCATTTCATGGCCCAAGGTCCACAGTAACAATTCTTGCTTCTTGCTTACTGGATATTTAAAACACTGATTCTAGTGAGAGAAGCTACTAATAGCAACTAGTACTTACTGAGAACATATTCTAAGCAGGGATTGTTTTTAATGTTTGTAATCTTCAAAATGATCTTTTGATATAGGTTCCATTATTGGTAGGGCCACCAAATAATTTATTGTCCAATAAAGATACTTTGGGGAACTAAAGGGGAGAGCTATTAACAATTATGCCAGGCACAGCCAAAAACGAAAAAATGTTTAGACACTCAATCATTAGCTTCATTTTACAAATCGAGACTTAAGGGACAGAAAGGTTAAGCAGCCTGTCCAAGGTCACATGTCTAGTAAGTCAAGGTTCAAGTCCAGGTCATCCGGCTGTAGGCTCATACTCAACCCCTGCCATGTGCCCTTCTGAGCTGATACAGTATCATGTTTTTTTTAATAAATCATTCCACAGTTCAGTTTGAAGCACACACATGAACCTCTCTGTATTTCACAAGTTCGTGGCAAAAAAAAAAAAAAAAAGACTAAAACCCAAGGAGAATGATGAGTCTAGAGTTCGTATTTTTTAAAAAATAAAGACATTCAATTGCTCTTGTATATGCAGCTGAAACATGTTCCTTCTTAGACGTTCTTCTCTTAATTACTTCTCTCAGCATATAATATCAGTTCTATTTCGCTCAGGAACAAATCCACGTTTAAAGCAGCAACACCTACCACTTATATATGCACACTTAGACCGATACCACAGATGCCTTTGGTGGTTTCCCCGACCCAGACCACACTGTGCTTGGGGGTCTTAACCTTATACCAGAAGGAACAGAAGCAACTGTTCCATTTCATAAGCCTGTTGTGTATAGACTGGGGTGGTTTTCAAAAACTTCCAAGGAAAAATCATGTCCCGGAAACAAGGTGATAAATAGGGAGTTCAACATTTTCCTTTCATTACTAAAAAAATGATAGGCACCATAAAACTTCAAGGAACCACAATATTGGGTAGACACGTAGAAAGTGTTTTTGTGAAGATACAAGACCACTTGTGGACATGCTTTTTATGGCAACATGATACTGGCATGTTTCATATCCCCTTTTCTTCAATCCCTCAGGACTACTGTCCTTTTACATTTACAGTTCTTCCTGCATCTTCCCTCAGACGACTGCAAGGTTTGCTTCAATGCTCCATTTAGTGTCTCTGTCAGATGGTACTTCACCAGATGGGCTGAAAGATCATGCTCTCCCTCCACCCACCATCACTATCTCTCATCTTCTATATATCCCTTTCTGTGGTATAATAAAAAATAGACATTTGGTCTTTGTCCCTAGTTTCTGGCAAATGGCTCCTAAAACCCTTGGAATTTCCTAAGTGATGACTGTCTTTCTTTTGTAAGATAATGAGATGTTTCATTAGGGACAGGGGTTGGAACTTTCAGGCCCACCCTTGACCTCTAGGGAGGACACTGGGTTCCATTACCAATGGCCAATGATTTGATCAATCATCCTTAATTAAACATCCAAAAAACTTCTAAACAACAGAGTTCAAAGAGCTACCAAGTTGGTGATGTGCTGGGAATCTGGCAGGCCTAGAAAGGGCATGAAAGCTTTGTACCACTCCACCTCTACACCTTTCCCTAAGCATTTCTTCTATTTGGCTATTTCTACCTTGTACCCTTTATAATTAATCAGTAATCCTAAGTAAAGTAACTTCTTGAGTACTGTGAATTGGTCTAGGAAATTACCAAGCCTGAGGAGGAGGTCATGAGAACCCCCAAGTCTGTAGTCTGCTGGGCAGAAGAAGTGTGGCTAGTGTGATGACCTCATTTGCAGCTGGCATCTGGAGTAAAAGCAGACTTGTGGGACTGGGCCTTTGGTCTGTAATGTCTGAGGCTAACTCTGGGGGGGGAAAACCACTGGGTTTATGACAGATTATATGCAGAAAGTACCAGTAAGAAAACTGAGAGATCCCACAGGATGAGCCATGGCAAGAGGCATCACCAGAGAGCCACCATACAGGCAAAGAAGGCAGGAAAGCCAGTCTGTGCTCTGTCACCTTATTCTTGGCCTGAGTGTCCTCACTTATGAAATGCAGGTTTTGCACTAGAAGCCCTACGAAGTCCTTTCTTCACCACTATTCAACACAGCCTGGTCGATATATCCCCAGACCCTTCCACCTTAAAGTTTCTCCATCCCAAATCACTTTACTTCCTCCAGGGATCCTTTCTACTAATTCTTGCCAAGATGAGAGGTAAGCAACACAAGCATCTTTCAGGTGCCTTGTGCAAGAACTTGAGCTTTTTTTTTTTTTTTGTAGTGAAATACACATAACATAAAACATACCATTTCATTCATCTTTAAGTACAAGTTGATCTTTCAATCAACATGGGCTTGAACTGTACAGAACCACTCATATGCAGATTTTTTTTCAAAAAAACACACTGTAGTCCTATAAATGTATTTTCTCTGACTTATTAACATTGCCTTTTCTCTAGTTTATTTTATTGTAAAAATATAGTATACTGGGCAGCCCAGGTGGCTCAGCAGTTTAGTGCCACCTTCAGCCCAGGGCCTGATCCTGGAGACCTAGGGTTGAGTCCCACGTCAGGCTCCCTGCATGGAGCCTGCTTCTCCCTCTGCCTGTGTCTCTGCCTCTCTCTGTGTGTCTCTCATGAATAAATACATAAAATCTTAAAAAAAAAAAAAATATATATATATATATATATTTAGGGCTTCTAGCGCAAATATATATACTATATATCACACAGAAAATGTGTGTTAATTGGTTATGTTATCAGTAAGGCTTTTGGTCAATAGCAGGCCATCAATAGTTCCCTAATGGAGGACTCAAAAGTTGTATGTGGATATTCGATTAGCTGGGTGGTCAGTGACCCTAACCCTCATGTTGTTTAATAACCCTCATGTTGTTTAAGTGTCAGCTACATACTGTTCAGTGGCATTAGGTACAAACTGTTGTGCAACCATCACTACCACCCAAATCCAGCACTCTTTTCATCTTGCAAAACTGAAACTCAACCCATTAAACACCAAGTCCCCATTATCCCTTGGCAACCATAAGAGCTAAATGCACAACCACCATTCTTTCTGTTTCTATGAATCTGACTGTTCTACGTACCTCATTTAAGCAGACTCGTACAGTATTTATCTTTTTGTCACTGGCATATTTCGCTTAGCAAAATGTCTTCAAGGTTCATCCATGTGATAGCCTGTGTCAGAATTTTCTTCCTTTTTATGGCCAAACAATATTTCATTGCTACATGTAAACACATGGTACATGTTTGTACCATATTTTCATTAACCATTCATCCATCAGTGGACACCTGGGTTGGTTCTACCTGTTGGCTATGGCAAATAATGCTGCTATGAAAATGGGTGTACAAATATCTCTTCAAGACTCTGCTTTCAGTTCTTTAGGAAATATATCCAAAAGTGGAACTGCTGGATCATATAATTCTATTTTCACTATTTTGAGGAAACCAATGCTGTTTTCCACAGCAACTCCCAGGAATAGTTGGGAGCTGAGTTCCAATGTCTCCACCTCCTTATCATCACTTATTATTTTCTGTTTTTTAAATAGTAGCCATCCTGATAGGTGTGAGGTGGCCAAGGCCTCAACTATTAGAGCCACTCAATCCAACTTCCTGGCAGAAAGGAGAGAAAGTGAGAGAAAGAGGAAAGAGCAGCAAGGTACTAAGAAAATGGTTTATACTCTGACCTATCAATGGTGGGTATTTATGAGCTGCTGAGAGGCATGGACTACAATAATTATGAAAATAAACGGCAGATTTTAACACCATTGTTAAAGACCATGAAATATCTAGGATGGAAACCAGTCAATGTAAATATGGAAGCAGCAACAATTTTTTTTTAATTTTTTTTTAATTTTTATTTATTTATGATAGTCACAGAGAGAGAGAGAGAGAGGCAGAGACATAGGCAGAGGGAGAAGCAGGCTCCATGCACCGGGAGCCTGATGTGGGATTCGATCCCGGGTCTCCAGGATCGTGCCCTGGGCCAAAGGCAAGCGCCAAACCACTGCGCCACCCAGGGATCCCTGAAGCAGCAACTATTAAGAGAAAGTAAGTAGCCCACTGAAACTCTGCAACAAAGAACTAACTTTTTCATCATCTGCTATATGGAATATGCAGCTGTTTTTTTTAATTTCAGAAGGCATAATATGCTAATAGGACATTCATGGTCTATCTAATGGCTTAGTTCTAAAGTACACCTCATCCTAAACAATGCACAGTATCATCCTAAAGGAAGGTAACTTCTGGGTGAACTACCTCAACCACCAACATCACAGGGTACAGATTATATCTGCTGAAAGGCTGGCTCCAGACCCAATTAACTTTCATCTCTCATAATGATCGTATAAAACTGGTCAGTCCTACTTGCAAAGTCAGATACAGCTCTAAGCACTGCTTGAAGTGAGAAAAATAAAGTGTAGCCTTCCTAAAGATTTCATTTATCACATTTTCTTACTCTCACAACCTTCTGTGTTCATCAATGACAACTCATTACTAAGTTATGAAGAGAGTATAAGCAATTATCTTTGCCAAATGGTATTTATAGATAAACATTATTTTCAAAGAATACTTAAAGACTTCCACAATTTTATTTTCAACCTTTAGAAAATGGACAAGTGGTAAGAGCCCAATTCCATACATTCTGTTGCTTCATTAGAAGTAATGTGTGTTTCCTTTAGTGGGTAGAAACTAGAGACTGTCCACAGAAAGAAGTGTTATTTATAACTGCACACTACCAGATGGCTTACCTCCTTATCACTTCCCTATAAAGGTCCAGAACAAATGTCTTCCATGGATTTAACTTCAGAGTGAGGTATCAGTTCACAGTTTGCTAACTTGCTGTATTTAACTTGTCATTACACATGAAACATAGTGGTCATAATTAGATTCATCAAATACTTAATGCATATCAGCCACTACATTAAAATTTTTTCTTTGCATTATCTTACTAAAACCTCTCAGTAACTACACCAATGAAGAAGCGGAGTGAGAGTTTAAGTGACTTAATGTAGCAGGCTAAAGCTAGGAAACAAGGTCCAACTCCAAAAATGCATGCTTTTTAACATATTATATTTCTTCCATACATACAATTAAGTACATATGCATGTATATGTAATTAAATGAGTTTGCTTGATTCCTTAAATCTGTAAGCTCCATGAGGGCAAGGGAATTGTGTCTGTTGGATTCCGAGAACCCAGCACATGAGTCTGGCATTGAGTGGACTGCCAATAAATTTTCCTGAATGAATAAAAGTATATACATATATAGAAATCACACATGTGGATATGTATATGCCTATATTATAAATGTGTCTACATATCCACATGAAAAAAAAAATCCCAGAATAACCTGGCAAAAAAAAGATGATTTAACTGTTCTATTTTTCTCTTCTCAATAACATGGTTTTATTTCCAGATCCTTAGGGAAAGAACAAATGAGTCACACTATGGCATAGGGAGTCATGAAAGGTAAGGCTATAGAAATGGAAAATGACACTATATTACTTTTACAATTAATTAACAAGTCAAATGTTAGGTACAAAAGCTTATCTGCCAACTCAATAATTTTTAAAAATAATTTAGTGGAAATAACAGATTAGGAAGATAAGGATAAGAAGCTGATTTAAAATCTCAAGATAGAAGGAATGAGAGGCATAAGTCCCTGCCTCTCCCTTGCTTTTGGAAGAAGCCACTGCATGACACAGCAATTCACATCTCCTAAATTATCTTCCATATTTATAACACTTCCTGAAATTCCTGACTTAAAGTAGGCAATTTGTGATAAAATACTACAAGGAAGTAAGTAGCCTTTCGTGTTTTGTTTTTCAAATAACATCTGGAGCCTGGTAAACCTTGTACAAGTCTCAAGATCAGAAGACCTAGGATTTAATCTTGACTCTGAACATCAAATTCAAAATCTGGGACAAAGTCAACACCTCCCTCTACTCCAAGAATTATCATAAGAAATGAGTCTAAGACCACATGCTTCCTTTTGCACAAGCAGGAATATTTTGAGGGTATGAAAAATACAGGGAGAGAGACTGTGAGAAAAAGCACTGTGAGGTTTTCAGGGGGAGGGAAGCCCTATAAATGTAAAGAATAAGCACTTTGACTTGACTCCTCACAAAACCTCTGGGCAGCCTACGGTAAAAGCAGATGATCACACCTGGATGCTGAGTCTGAGGCCTATCTCTTCTTTTGGAACCCAAAACACACTTTACACTAATAATCTAGAAAGTTAATATGGGAAAGGGCTTGGGTGATTGTCTTCAAGTTGATGACCTCACTCATTTTCCTAAACAAGTGGGAACAATTCCACCTCTTATTGAGAAGTGCCGTGGGAAATTGGTTTATGGACTGCTGTGTATAAAAACTATAAAGATGAGAATTATTCTGTGTGCTGGGAAATACACATATGTTAAGTTAGCTTTTGTTGATTGCCAAGCATGATGAGATAGAGACCCTGACTGAAAATGTTAAGCAAAAGTTAGGGGATAAGATACTGGGGAGAATATTGGGAGATGCATTATAAGACCACGAAGAAAACTGTCCAGGGGAGCCTAAGTATGCAGAAGACGGGATGGGAAGCCCATAGAGTGGAAGACAGGACACCATGCCTGGTTGAGAGGGTCTGGTCCTGGAGGCAGTGTCTAAGCTTCTGGCTGTCAATTCGTACCTTAGAGCACACCAAAATAGGCTGAAACCTCTGCAAATGACCCATTATGTAGACCTACTTCCACCTAGAATTTTGTGAGTACCCCTCTGACCAGAAAAGCTGCTCAGACCTGGTCTTTCAGCTTTGGACCCAAATAAATAAGGAAGCCTCTGCAAGTCCTACTATACACGTCTCTTCTTGGCCCTTTCCAGATAAACAGAGGCGCCTGGAAAGAATAAACAACTTTTGAGAGGAAGCCAGAAACCTGGGCTTTGGTTCTGACGTCCCAAACATTAGTGGAGCAAAAACATCCTATTGCCATAGAAGTAAGGGATCATAATTGGGGATTTTGAAATTCAAACTCTCTGTAGGCAAGGGCTATGATGTATATGCCTTCCCCTAGCACACAGCACGTATTCATTCAATGTTTATTAAATAAAGGAAAGAAAAAAGAATTCAATCTGGTCCAATGGAAAACAAGAGGAAATGCTGGGAAAGGATTTTTAAAAAGGAAATGTTCCAACTGAGAGGTACCTGGAAAACAATAAGTGGCTCTAGAGTAATGACTATGTGGTGTGCGAAGTGCTAACTGCTCTAATCTCTTTTTAATCCTCAGAAAAACCCAATGTCCTAAAATGTGGTTATTACTTTCATTTTGTAGATGAGGAAACAGAGTCCAAAGATGTCGTCTTCCCACAAAGCCACCATGCCATCAAGTGGGATGTGAACCTAGGGCTGATCATTTTTAAACCAGTCCTCTTAACCACATTACTGCCAGCTGCTCCATCCATCATTGCCTACACTCTAAGCCAGCACCAGATGCTGGGGCAGTGGCCCAAATTTATTGTGCCCTAGGAATCACTTGATACATCCCTAGCAAAATGTATAGATGAAGCAATAAGCCAGACAAGGGCAGGATGACTCACCTAAGGCCCCATGACATTTTCAAGTTAAACCTCAGATGGAAACCCAGGCTATCGACCTCTGCTTTCATCATCAACAATGGTTCTGCTATTCAGTGCAGCAGGAAGAACCTGACTGAGATGGAAAATAATCACATTAGCAAACTCTTCCCTCTTTCATTTAACACCTCTGTTATAACCCCAATCCATTATGTTGACCTTCTGCCTTCCCAATCTTAGAGCCCATGGCTTTCCCCTCCCAGGAGGGTCATACACTGTGAAAAAGATAGCTCATAAAAGCCCTTTTACCGAGCATACCAAGCTAAGAAAGACAATTTACAAGTCACTCTCCAAGGCCCCTAACTGGTTATCTAATAGGAATCCTTTAAATGGCTCTCAAGCTCCCATAACGATGGGAAAAATATACGTTAGCAAAACTAAAAAAAAACAAGCATACACAAACACAGGCACACACATATGCACACACACACACACACCTCACTATTTTTACCTTCACTCTGAGCATGGAGAAGGGTGAGTGCAGGGCATCTGCAGCTCAGGGTACCAGTGGGGGGTACTTACTTCAAGGAAACGAAAGCAATGAAAGAGAAGAGACAAAATCCCTTCTCTGCTTACTGTGACTTCCTCAAAGGGCTGCACACTGTCTTTCCTATGTTTGGATGTCAAGGACGTAGCAAAGTGACTTCACCAACCACTGCCATCCATGCAAAATGGCACCTCCTCAGCGATGCCCTCACAGCTCCCACCAGCAGAGAATGGAGGCTTCCACTTCTAGCACATCAGCAACAATTCTTACCATAGGGCCTGCTGATTTATCTGATCACTACCCATCCTAAAGGCTTCTTAACCACCAGGCCTGTCTCAAGCATCTTTATATTCCCAAGATAGCCCCAGAACACAGTAAGTGCTCACTAAATGTGGACTGAGCCCCCCTTCACAGTGTACCAATGACAAAAGCACAGCCAAATCCATCTGCTGGAAGGGAAAGCTACTACCTTAAATGACAGTGCTGACAGTCACAATGATCTCCACAGCCTGTCTCTCAAGGTGGAAACCCATGGAAACCCATGGAAAAATGAGAGACTCTGCACTAAGTATCAAAATGCAGCTGTAGACATAGAAAAAAAATTCAAAAAAGTTTCCCTTCAAACTACTTTAAAGAAACTTACATAAAAAAATAGCTGTATGGCAACAATATCTGAAGAGACATAGCCTAAAATCTATATATATATAGGGGGGAGAGGGGAAGTTTTATTTGGCTACAAGCTTACTAGTGGGCCAACAGTGAGGTGCTGCTCTTCCTGTTGCTGCCACACTGCTCATAATAAAAGTAGGAGGACTCTCAATGACACTGCTCTAGTACTAATAATGATTGAAACCGAAGCTGCCACATACTTGCTATTGCAAATATCGCGCTGGGTGACACAAACATTCTCACCCTCCCTCACAAGTCTCTAAAGTAACAATCATCCCCACTTAAGAAAGAAGCAAACTGAGTCCCAGAGTAGTTAAGGGACTTGCCCAGCGTCTTACAAATGGTTAGCCAGAACCAAACCAACAAAATTCAAATCCAGTTCTATTGGATTCCACTGGCTCACCTCTTAACTACTGACACAATTTGAGATCTGATGAGAATGATGAAAAAGGATAACCGCAGTATTATTAGCATGGGTCAAGGAACATCTAGAATACTGAGTATGATTGTGGGTGCTCATTGAGAAAAAGGGACTTCCCTCCTCCCCCACCCCCAGTCATGTTATTTAGAGGAATGTAACCGGGGTTGCCTTGGATTGGAAACCAAGTAATTCAAGGTGCACTGGAAGGTTGGGGATACTTATCTAGAAAGAGAAAGATGAAGGGGCACAGGCTGTGACTATCTTCAGGTATCTGGAAAGCTTTCACGTACAAGACAGAGAGAAGAAGTGTTCTGTGTTCTCACTAAGTACAGAATGAGATGAAGCATCAGGAGAGATTTGGTTGGCCAGAGGAATCTCCCTACAATGAGATCATCTGATAACAACGACCCAGGTGCAGGACCATAGCTGTCAGGGTATCAAAGAAGGGATTTCTGCAGAGGTAGAGGCTGGAGATTTTCACTTCCCACCTTTAAGATCCACTGATCCTCCAAACTGAGAGAGGAGGCCATAATACATTTGAATGTCCTACTCTATTTGCTCAGGAAGAGTCAATAGTAACATGAGGCTGTAAAGGTAATTTTATTGTAAAGTAGAAACAAACAGCATTTTTACGATCTTTGAAACAGCAACTAGAATTAGCATTCACTCTTTTCAAGCAAAAAGCAAGTGTTTAGATAATGTGTTTGAAGAAAATGTGTTTATGGGATCTAAACATCTCAACCATATACATTCAAGCTTGTTTCTATTTCTCAGTGGTTTAGTTGCTGTCGTTGGATGATCAACCTTGCTCAAGAACCACGAAGAAAAGTGGCAGTGGATAAACATTAGCTTTTCCTCCAGAATGATTTCCACCTTCCACTTGGAAGAAAAAGATAAAATTCTTTTCCAAACACAGTCCTGAGATAGTGATATTTTGATCACCCTGCTTTCCTCTTGGCACATACTAAATACAATGTAAACCATAGGGCAGCCCAGGTGGCTCAGAGGTTTAGTGCTGCCTTCAGCCCAGGGCCTGATCCTGGAGACCTGGGATCGAGTCCCACATCAGGCTCTCTGCATGGAGCCTGCTTCTCCCTCTGCCTGTGTCTCCGCCTCTGTCTCTCTCTCTCTCTCTCTCTCTCTGTGTCTCTCTCTGTGTCTCCCATGAATAAATAAATAAAATGTTTAAAAAAACAATGTAAACCATATTAATTTATCATGAAGTTTAACTCAACTTCATTAACACTTTAATGCTTTTTTTTCATTTTTAACACTAGGTTATTTTTCTTTCAAATTGATTTACTCATGCCCCTGAAACATCCTCATTAAAAATATGTGAATGAGGTCCTTAGAGCAGGTACAAATCCTCCATCAGGTCTTCCTAGTACAACCTAGCTACTTGATGACTGCTTGCTGCATTAATTAAACTGTTGTTGGGGCAGTCACTGGGTCTTGCAGACTCAACTAAGAACAATGATGTGCTATTTACCGAGTTTTCCCAGGCTGAAACAAGGACAGTCACACGCCATTGGCAGAGAACAACTAGGAGACAGGCTAAAGCAGGAGTCTAACATTTTTGCTACACAAAATTCATTCATTCATGCAGTGGCAAGAGGCCAGAAGAAGGATCAGTGGAAAAAGGAACAATTAAGTGTGGAGTTTAGAGGATGGACAAAAGTAATTTAAGTCCAAGTTCCAAGGGCAATCATCCAATGGAAAAGAAGTATTTGAGCAGGACTGACAAATTTGGAACCTGCCAGGACACTCTACATATGGATCTCAGGTCAGAGGGAAGGCATGTGCCGTGTGTGATGGCCAAGGGCTCAGAATGTCATTCAAAACAAGTAGAGTAGAAACTGCAGACAAGACTTACAGCCTCCCGGCCGTAGGAGGAAGATGGCGATAGACTCGCGCGCTACCCAGGAGGAAATTAAGAAGGAGCCGGAGAAACCAATCGGGAGAAAACGTGCCCGCTGCTGCTGCTGCTTCGTGTTTTCACCACCAATAACGGCCGCCACCACCGAATGGACGAGTTTTCCCACGGAAACGTGCCATCCAGCAAGCTCCAGATCTACACTTGGATAGATGCAACATTGAAAGAACTGACTATTTAGTAAAAGAAGTCTACCCAGAAGCTAGAAAGAAGGGCACACACTTCAATTTTGCAATTGTTTTTCCAGATCCTAAAAGGCCTGGCTATCGAGTAAAGGAGATTGGCAGCACCATGTCTGGGATGAAGGGGACTGATGACTCCATGACCCTGCAGTCACAGAAGTTCCAAATAGGAGACTATCTGGACATAGCAATCACACCTCCAAATCAGGTACCACCTCCTTCAGGGTGCATGAGACCATATTAAGTTTTATTTACTATTTCTTGAATTATTTTTCAATCAGTTATGTAAAATAAATTCTTTTTCTTTTTTCCTTCCCTCAAAAAAAAAAAAAAAAAAAAAAAAGACTTACAGCCTCCCTGGTCAATTCCATACCATGACAAAGCAGTTTTGCAAAACAGAACACAATTCCAAAAATCTCCAGAGCTATATGATCTAATTGAACAATGAAATTCCATGCTGAAAAAAAAAAAACAAAACAAACTCAATCTCTGGCTAATAGAATCTGGCAAGCAGCCAGTTATTCATTCAAAGAAGGATTACTTTTTGGAAAACTTTATTCCCACCAGACTTGAATGAACTATGAAGAACTAACAAGTTTTTCATTGTAAGGATGACTATGTGGTATGCCAACATTAGGTAAGGATAGGAGGAATATCAAACACTCATTATAAAGATTACTTTCTTCTCCTCTGTTTCCCAAAGCCAACATTCCTCATCAACTGGGCTTCACAGAACCATATAATAAAGAAATTAGGTAACCAAAACATAATTTAAATAAAAATAGTAAACAACAATAATTTGAAGGTATAAAATATTTTCACATGCAACATCATCAAATTTGATTTCACAAATATAATTATTACCAATTTGTAGATAAGGAAAGTTGAGCTATTCCACGTTTAGAGATTCCTTCAATATTAAGTGGCAGAGATATAATCTGAGTTACTTTGACTAAATCAAAGACCGGAACTGTTTCCCTCAGAAAAAAAAACTGCCCAAATAAAACTATATACCTGGAAGTTAGAGTGGGAAAGATATTATAGATCACACCATCCTTCGCCACCACCAGTGAGCAAATCAGCGTGGCATGTGGGTAGTGAGAATGAGTATGTGGGTGTTGGAAGTCAGAGTGCTATAGAAGCTCTACGCAATCTTTTACGGAAAGCAGTATATATTGCCACAGATTAACAGGGGCTTTGGAGTGAAGTAACTGAAAAGGAAAATATAATGACCTTTTTCTTAAAAAAAAAAAAAAAAAAAAAAAAAAAAAAAAAAAACTTAGTTAAAAGAAATAGTAGCAGCAGCAATGGCCACATTCTGGATTCTATCTATGTGGAAAGAGGTGATGCCATCTTAAGCAGCTCCAGAAGACACACACATGCATGTGTATATCTTCCCTATAACCTTCTTCCAGCTAAGATTAAATCAACCTTCACTTCATATGGTCAAATACCTCAGCCTCTCTCGGGACTGTGTGTACAAAGCACACAGGATGTTTCTACCACCTGCTTTGGCCATAAATGACTGTCCAATAAAATAAGCACTAATGATTAACTTTTGCTCCCTGGAAGCCAACTAAGAAAAAGATATTCCCTGACTAGCCTTTGCATACAGAGGACTGGCTTTTCTTAAGTTTCCTAAAGAAGCTTTAAAATGACTTGCCATTATGGGTTAGGCTTGGGGCTAACAAATACGCATGACACTGAAGAGGTCAGTTCCTGAGTTGAAATGCTTACTAATCACATGGATATTCTGGTTCAAAACTCTCCCTGAAAATGTCTGTTCCCAACTTTGCTTTTGAAACAACTGAAATATGAATAGTGGTCAAACTCCTTCAACTCTTGGTATCTGGCACTGGCTTTGTTATAGGACCAACTATTATGCGACACATTTTCTGCCAGGCACTGGAGATACACAGGCCAGTACGGAAAGAAGGCAAGTAAATTAAGACCTCTGTGATAAATAGGAGTTTTAACCAAAACCAGATGAGAACTACTATAGCTGTGAGGAAGTGCAAGGCTCAAATTACAGAGCAAAGGCAAGCCCAGAGGTGAGTCTTTCCACTCTAACTTAGTCTCACCTAGAGGTCTGTTGATTCACAAAGGCTGAGAAACTAAGCAGAACTTTCAACAGACTTACAGCCTAAGGAAACAAATGGATTTCGGGGCCCTTTGAGGAATAAGAGCCATAGTAAAACCCCTGACTTTTGGTTGGCATCCTGATTATATTCAGACTAGCTCTCACAGGAACCTAAGCTCAGCTTCAAGATGTCTCAATTCCTGATTGGAAAAAGCTCATCTGAAATAGAAGTTTCCAGAGGCAAAGGTAAATCCTCTCTAGAGAAAGATCACACTATCCAGATCTCAATAATATCTACAATCTTTTGCATACCCTGTCTTGTACTCATTCAAAAATAATCAGTCATGTGAGAAAACATGATGTGAGCAAAAACCAAGAACAACAGAGGCAGGTCAATGGGGTAGTCAGATACCAGAGTTGTCAGATGCAGACTTTAACATACGATGACAAAAAAAAAAAAAAAAAAAAAAAAAACCAACCACAGTGAGATAGCCCATATACATTGACTAGAAGAGCTTAAATTAAAAATGTTTAACAATGTCCAATGTTAACTCAGAGAAAAGTTTCCATTCTTTTTCTCTGGTTAAAAGAAATATAGTAAACTGTTTATATGTTAAATCTAAACGGTAGGTATCTATTATACTATTTTCTGTACTTCCCTGAGTTTTTGTTAAATTTTATAATTCAATGTTTAAAGAAGAAGTAGAAGGAGTGGCTGAAAGAGATCAGTAAGAATTAAGTTATTTTAGCCTTCAGAAGTTGTGTTCAAGAGTCTGTACCTTCCTCTTTAGACAAGCAGCCATGGAAGGGGTTTCAAATGGAGGAGTGATCGCATCAGACTTGATTTCTAGAGAGGTCATTGTGGCTGCAGAGGGCAGAGGGAGGGAAGGCAGAGCCCAGCTAGGAGCCTGGAGGTGTCCCTTGAATGTAAGATGCCAGTGGCACTGGCAATGAAGGAAGTTGTAGAGATTTGAGTGACGGAGTCTGAGTTTTCTAGGAAGTTGGGACTTAGTTCTCTAGGCAGATGAATTTTATCCCAGTCAAATCAGGAAGCAAACGAGGCTATAGTGTGACACAGAGAAATCTAAAATGGGAACAATTTATAAAGCAAGGACAACAACTAAGATAGAGCCTGGGACTGGTGAAAATAAGAAAAATGTGAATTTTTCTGTAAATCCTTAGAAGAGACACAAGCAGTTCTAAGACGGAAAGCTAATAAGCACTCAGCTCGACAACAGATGGTCAGATAGATACATTCACAACTTGCCAGAATTCTGAAGCCTTGTGTACCCCCTTCCAAACATGCAGATGCTTTTATCTGAGGGGGAAAAAATTCTATTTCTGATTCTGAGAGCAAATGCCAAGTCACATCTTGCCAGTAGAGAATGGTGTCTCCCGACCACAAACCAACCAAGAACTTCACAACCTTATTCTCATTTTGGAGAGAAAAGTTGTTTCTGACCACTACTTCCACCAGCCCTGCCAGAAAGTACAAGAGAAATGAGGGGGGATGACAGTTTCTGAAGAACTCAGCTCTTTCATCTGCACCCAAGAAAGTAGGTTTTTGTCTCCAGATTATTCATGAGCAGCCCACGTGTTATTCTGTGAAGAAAAATCAAGCTTATCAAACAAATTTATCCTCATATTCTGAAAAATGGCCTGAGGCACAGGGCCTGACAATTTCTTCAATTACTCAAGCTGCTTAACTCTTATGGAGAAGAGATCGAAGAATTAATTTTATCATGATTCTTTGTGCCTTTTCTAAAGGGTAAAGTTTAAAATTGAGCATATTAAGTTCCCAGTCTAGATAGTTTGGGTATAAATATATATTCTTAGGTCTGACTTATGAATGTCTAGTTTGTTAGAGAAAGGACTTTTAAATGGTTCTTTCCCCCCAATATGTTCACACAACAAAAAATATTCAGACATGTTCTTTTTAAAGGAAGTACTTCCCACCTACATGCTCATGTAGTGTTTCAATTTTTAGGGGCAGAGAAGAATCCTAGTTGTATTCAACATTCTCCCCATACCAGAGTAGGTAAAACTTAGATAAAACGGTTGTCTTAATTCCCAAGGCATATGATGCATTGAACTGACATACTGCAGAGTTCGGGAAATAATCACCAAATGACTCAACTTCCTGACTCAACATTCACCAAAAAATACCCTTTCTCATTTTCTCTAAATGATGCCCCTGAATCAAAATTTCAGTCAATCAAAACTCTGGCAATTAGCTGCATGATAAATACCATCTAGCAGATCTCAGTGGTTATTACTTTAAAAACATCAATGAATTCTACATAGTTATTTAGATAACTCACTCTAATCAACTTTATGAGACTGAATATAATTTTTAAAGTTACAGGCAGATTCCTTCAAATAATTATCACCTTTGCAATCTAGCAGCATATAAAATGCTCACAGACATTTCTGCACAATGCCTTAAGCTTGAATTAAGAGACATATGCTTAATATCCCTTTGGGGAAATTCCAAGATTAATTTCAAGAGGACACAAATACTCCTCAGAAACACATTAAATCCTTGCCACAGCTTGCCTAGGTAATGGATGTAACCTTACGATACATAGTCTGAGAATGATACTCACTGGGTTAAGCGTTTTTTCAACAGAATGGTGAACGGTCCACCAGTCTGAAGTCCATTCCCACACGTTCCCTACTATATTGTATAAGCCATAACCATTGGGAGGAAAGGCGTCAACCTAAAAATTAAAAAAAAAAGGGGGGGGGGAAATGCTGTCAAACTACTCACCTTGTTTAGAAAACTTCTTTGCTGTGGAAATGCACTATAAGTTAAAACTTCAAAGCATGAATATTAATTTTCATCCCGACAGTCAAAATGCAATTTGGCCAATGTAAAAACAAAGAAAGATACACTTTTTGGCTTTGAGTTTTAAAGGAGAGCTTATACTACATGGTAGGAAAGTCAATAAAACTATTCCTAACAGAGAGACTAATAATGAACATAAATTGAACCCATATCTTAAGGCGGGGAGTGGGGGGCAGAGATGATATTTCAAAATCGTTACAGAAACATCATACTAGACTCAGTATAAGTCTTGTCATCAGAGCTAAGGTATGTGGCCACACAATGTCTTTTAGCACTGAAAGATGCCAAGCCACTTCTGTCCTCTACACCAACCCCCTCCAACTCACAATCTTATCTTTAAGCCACAGTCATTATCATCAAAACACTGAGGGAACTTGTTTTTCTAAAGAAAATGTGAATTCATTATCAAGCATATTTTTAAGAGAAGGTTTGCAGTCAGTCTCCAGAATCTGGAAGTATGAGGCCAACTGTACTGGTTTGTCAGGGAGCAATTATATCACATTTCAAAGGGAGGTCAGACAGTCTGCCACATAATATTGTCACAGACAGAGAGCCAAAGTATAAAGCTTTTTTAAGAAGGAGAGAGGGGAGAGGGACGAGAAAAAAACTTTAACTTAGCAACAGTAAATACAAACAATTATGCCATTGTGTATATTCAACTTAAAATTTTCCCCAACATTTTTCTAATGATAATTCTCAAACATGAAGAAAAAATGAAATTTTTAAATGAAAAAATATGTTATCTTTGGGTTTTTAAAAATCTTTTAAATTTTTAATTAATTTCCTTTTTTAAGATTTTATTTGAGAGGATGAATGAGTGAGAGAGAGAGAGAGAGAGAGAGAGAGAGAGCATAGGAGCAGGAGCAGAGGGAGAGGGAGAAGCAGGCTCCTCTGCTAAGCAGGGACCCTGGGATCATGACCTGAGCCGAAGGTAGACACTTAATTGACTAAGCCACCCAGGTACCTCTAAAAATCTTCTTTTTTAAAGTATTTATTTGAGAGAAAGAAAGAACAAAAGCAGGAAGGGGAGCAGAGGGAAAGGTAGAAGCAGACATCCTGTTGAGCAGGGAACCTAATATTAGGCTGGATCCCAGGCCCCTAGGATCATGATCTGAGATGAAGGCAGACAATTAATCAACTGAGCCATCTAGGTGCCCTAAGAATCTTTTTGTAAAAAATAAAATAAAATACAAAAATAAAAATATTATTGTAAATTCATGTTTTTTCCATACTAATAACGTAGGACTATAGAAATGAATAAACTAAACTTCACTTCTATTTGGCTTCAGAAGGTTTCAGGTCCACATATGAATATGGAAACATCTGATATTTGGGCAATTCAGAGCACTTCAAAGTTATGAAGCTACTCCCTAAAAAAACCTTCATCTGGATGAGTTGGAAAGCTAAAAAATTGTTACCACGCTGCTTCCATACTCAGCACTCATTATGGAAACAGCAGTACTTATTCACTGCTTCATTCAGTAATTCCATGCATGTCAACTGAAGGCAGGAAGGGTTCAATGACGTAAGACATCAAAGAGCTTACTGAGGGAGAAAAAAGAATATACTCAAAACAAAAATCCAATTCTGTAAGACTCTGGGATGAGTAGGAAAGTGAGTGGGGGGAAAAATGCCTCAGAAATTCCCAAGAGGGAGAGGCTTTCTGGCTGCAGAGATTTCTGGCTATACCCTCTTCTACAAAGGTAGAGATGTCTCCTTGGAATCAAGCTCAGAGTTCAAAATTCAGAGGGAGAGTAAAAGTGAAGAGGCCATAGGCATGAACTATTCTTTCAAGAATTTGGAGATGATCAAAAAGAGCAAGATGGAACAACAGCTGGAAGGAATAGGAAGAAAAAGAAGAAATTCATTTGTTTCAAGCAGAGAGAGGAAGGAACCAGGGGCCCAAGACCAATCAAAAGGTGAAACAAACATTTTGGAGGAAGGAGTCATATCTCAGGCTCAGAGAACACACAAGTAGAGGGGGCTCTAGAGTCCATCTGGCTGAGGTCCTTTTTATGTGCCCATACTTAGCAGCTTCTGAGCAACCAACTTAACCTCGCTGGTGCTATTAAACCATTAAGGCTAGGAAATAATAATACGTACTCAAAGATTTAGGGTTTTATTCCCCCTTTAAATAATTTTATGTGTAAGTGAGGTAATATCTGGAGGTCACCAACCCCAAAATCACCATCTGTGAATATGCCATTAAGGAGAATAAACCTTGTAATTGCTTATTGTTAAATTAATTGCACTAACTAAAGCTTCCTTCCAGGAACCTCAAAAGAAAACAAATATGTATGAGAAATATTTCAAACCCACTTATCTGCAAGTAAATGAACTGATAGGCATTAAAACCAAAACACACTATTAGTTGTATAATAGCACCTTAGAAAAATAAAAACCGAATTCTTTAGATTCACTGTGGTCAAAATAGTATGCTCAGTGCAGACCAGAAGTAATAACATATATAAAATACAGGTGAGGGGTTCGTTTCACTGCAGTCCATCCCATCACTGAAAATAAATTCCTTCCTTCAACTAACCAGACCTTGTGGACACAAGAGCAGCTAAAATGGACGTGAGATAATTCTCTGGGAATTTCAGTCCCATTTTGCTGAGTTCCATTTTGAAGATACGGATCTTGTTATGTCTTATTCCAAACACAGGTGGAAATCGCCTCTCTGAGGTCTGCTGCTTCTTTCTCCCCAGGTCATGTCTCTTAAATTAGTTCTTGGAGGGCCCCTGGTGACTGTTCTAATTTTGTCTCACAAACTTCCATGACAGCTTCTTCAGGTAAGTTCTGTTGAATTTATTCCAATATAGACATCTGCTGAACTCCCAGCTAAATGTTCTAATGCTAAACATCTGTAAAGTGTCCTTACGCCACAGGGACTTTGTGTTTTCTAAAAAGGGGCCCTGACTTAAGGATAAATGACTATTTTCCTTAGAGGCATAAGGGCTTAATTAGGATGTGAAATTCTATAGCAGTAAGCACTGCTTATTCATAACTGTCCAATCCAGTCTTCTCATGGCTCTTTACTAAAACTGACAGGGGCTTATATAATTTGGTCCATCAGAAGCCCAAGCCTTAGGATTCAAGGCTTGCTGTAGGGGCCCTATTTCTGACAGCCTAGCATCCCAGGAGGGAATCCTAGCTGCTAAGGCCCTTGTCACACCAAACTCTCTTGTGTGTTCACTGCCAAAGAAGGCCAGGTATGGGCCTGACAATCTGTGCCACCTGTGTTCAGGGTTAGTGCATCGCAAGTGAGTGGCTACACACTCCTTACCAGCATGTAACACTTCGGTCACCATTGTCCTGCTGCCTGCATTTACCAAAATCTTTCCTGAGGTCTCATAACATCCTCACTAAGCACCAAAACTGATACTCTGTACATCCCACAGTACCAGTTCTGCTGACCAAAAGTGGTCCATGAGGCACTGGCTGGGCTTCTCATATATATAAAGTCTCAGAAAGAGTAGAGTCCTTTAGTCCCAAAGACCTCAGATCACTCATTTTGCTGAAAACAAAGTTGGAGGAACCAACTCTGAGATCAAATGATTACTCTTTTGCCTTCATTGGGTAGTACATCATTTCCCATTGGTTTGTGACAGTTCCTTTATCACATGCTTAACACATATATATGGAGTTTCATACCCATACATATACACCCCTATACCAACTGAAAGGCTATATAGTCTCATGAAATATATTATTTACATTAAATGCCAAAAAATGAAACTATAATGCTTTAACTACTATAGTTCAAAATATTTTTAGATTTCTGCTAGCTCAAGTGTCTCCTTACTCTTCATGTTTTTCAAAAATGTGTTGGTCCTTCTCTTTATTATTTCAGTCGAAATTTTGTTTTGTTTTTTTTAAGATTTTTATGTATTCATGAAAGACACAGAGAGAGAGGCAGAGACACAGGCAGAGGGAGAAGTGGGATCCCTACAGGGAGGCAGGACTGGATCCCGGGACCATAGGATCACGCCCTGAGCCAAAGGCAGACGCTCAACCACTGAGCCAGGCTTCAGTCAAAGTCAAAGTCAAAGTCTTAGAGTCATTTGGCCACCTCCCAATAATGTACCTATGTTACATTTACATGTAAATTTTGGAAGAATTATTTTTGTGTGAAACAAAAATATAATATGAAAAAAATGACAGCTGTTTGAAAGAGTGTTGGAAAGAAATTATTCTCTGCAACGTCAAACCCAGTACGGTGCTATTTACCCACCACAAGATTTCTTTTCTCACTGTTCAGACAAAATGAATAGTTTTTAATATTGCTTCATTAGTGTATGGCTTTGCCACCAGAAGAGCAATGAAAAAGGAACTCTCACACACTTGTGGAGGGAAACATGCCACATGCCCTCTAGAAAACAGGATATATCTAAAATGTTTACCAAGAAAGTTTTCTAGTCTTTGACTCATTAATTTCATTGCTGGGAATCCATCCTAAACAAATCATCAGAGATACAATTCAATATTTATGTACAAGGTGTTCCTTATTATATTGTTTAGCCAAAAACACTCCCCAAAAACCCCAACAAATATAATCTAAATGTGCAGCTTATTAATAAAAGGCAAATAAATTAGGGCTCATTCAAATGACAGATCATGTATCTGTTACAAAACAATGTATTTGTGAAAAACTGTTAATGACAGATTACACATTCCTAATATTAAGCTGGGAAAAACAGGATTTTAAATACTGCATTCAGCATGACCCAAAAGCAGCATGTAAAAAAATATGTAGCTACCAAAATATATATATACACACACACACATATATATTTATGCATTCCATATATTCCATATATATGTATATATACATATATAAATGTGTTTATACTTCTATATACATATATATGCATTTATACATTTCATATATGTGGGTGGAGTTTATATGTGTGTGTGCGTGTATGCTGGCATATATGGGAGTTACGAGCATGAGCTTTAGAAACAAACTAACCCAGTTCAAACCCCAACTGTGCTGCTTTCCAGCCGTGTAACCTTGGGCAAGTTAGTTATTCTCTCTGTCCCTCAGAATGTTCACTTGGAAAATGAGGATAAAATAAATGGTACCTACTTAACAGAGTTGAATTAACATCAAGTGAGAGAATTCATACAAATGGCTTCGCACCAAGCCTGGCACCCTGCAAGCACTCATTAACTACTAGCTCTTACTGGCATCATTAACACAGAAAAGAGCAGAAGGAGGGAGGTCTGGGTGGCTTAGCGGTTGAGCATCTGTGTTTGGCTCAGGTCATGATCCCGGGGTCCTGGGATCGAGTCTCACATCAGCTCCCCAAGGGAAGGCTGCTTCTCCCTCTGCCTATGTCTCTGCTTCTCTCTCTGTGTCTCTCATGAATAAATAAAATCTTGAAAGAAAAGAAACGAACGAAAGAAAGAAAGAAAGAAAGAAAGAAAGAAAGAAAGAAAAAGAAAGAAAGAAAGAAAGAAAGAAAGAAAGAAAGAAAGAAAGAAAGAAAGAAAGAAAGAAAGAAAAGAGCAGGAGGAAATGTACCAAAATGCTAACAGGGGTGATCTGTGGGTGGCAAAATTCCAGGTCCTTTTAATTTTCTCTTTTGTACTCTTGCTATTTTCCAAATTTTCTATAAGTATGACAGAATCAGAAAGAAAACTGTGTTATAAAAAAAGAACATTTGCTTAATTATTAGGAACTGCACGTGCATGAGTGGATGAATGCAGGAAGACACTGGTCAGCGAGTGAGCAATGCCTTCTCATGTCCACATTCTCAGGAGCTGCTGCCCATCTTCAGAAGTCTCGCTACTCACAGGTGCAGTTCCTTGGAAGCCATCCTCCCCGGTGTTGGTCACAGGAAATTCACCCTGCCAAATGTTGGCATAATGCTGGCCTTTCGGCTGGAGTTTGTTGCCCCAGGGGAAGAGTCTGTCAGAAGAGACACAGGCATCAGCCTGTCAAACAGGCACAGTCTTCTGGATTAAAGCCAAAAGAAGGAATGCAAAGAAAGAGCATTGCTCACTTGTTCTGAGTGAACTATGTTTTACATTTCAAATATATAAATAAACAAAGCTTTTAACCAGGACTTTTTTTTTTAAACTTCCGCACAACTAGCTCATATCAAGTTCACAACAACCTCCGTGTTTCCCGAGTACTCAAGAGGCCTGAAATAAATCACGTAATCAGAAGAAGGACTTATAGAAGGCTGGGAAAGTAGGCATCATTCTGAACTTATATGGTAGCACAATCAGGCAGCATCACATCACACTTTTTTTATAAAGCCTCTGCTATTTTAAGGAGCCTTTCCTAGAAGATGTGACCCAGACATGAGTTTTCTGTCTCATGGCTCTAGAAACAGAGAAATACCACTGCTTTAGGAGATGTCTAAAATAAGAAAATCCCGGGGTGCCTAAGTGGCTCGGTCAACAAAGCATCTGCCTTCGGCTCAGGTCATGATCCCAGGGTCCAGGATCAAGCCCAACATCAGGCTCTCTGCTCAGCGGGAAGCCTGTTTCTCCCTCTGCCTCTGCCTATTGCTCCACCTGCTTGTGGTCTCTCTTACTCTCTCATTCTGTCAAATAAATAAATAAAATCTTTTTAAATAAATAAATAAATAAAATTAGAAAATCCTAAAAGCAAGGCAGCCTGACAAAAGGCTCTGAGGAGGACTATGTAAGAGAAGAAGGGTTGAATGTGTGGAGCACACTTTGGGGCTGCAGGGAGCCAGCTTCACCGAACACCTGGTGACCCATGCATCAGTGTCTCCTAAGTAAATCCATGGAGATGAAGAAAGCCTAGGAATAAAAAGCTGTTGTTTTTGTTTAAAATCAACTTTCTAACCAAAATAAGTTCCACAGATTTAGAAAAAGGTCACCACACAGTTAGGCAAGATGAGATCCTCCGAGTACCTATTTTGCAGGCCTCCACGACAGCTGTATTCCCACTCAGCTTCCGTGGGCAGACGCTTTCCCGCCCACGTGCAGTAGGCAACGGCATCATTCCAGGAGACGTGGAGGACTGGATGATCAGGCCTGGGGAAGAGCAAAAGCAGAGTGAGGAGGAGCAGCAGCTGTAACAGGAAACAGGAACTGGCTTCAGCGAAGCACCTGCAATCATCCTCCATTCCATCTGGGGCACTAAGGCAGCCCTGGTCCCCAGCTCAATCCTCAGCTGTGCCACATCTGTCACCTTCCACCACAGGTTTCTGACATCCCAGGCTCGAATGGATTACAATCCCTCTTGGAACTAGACTCAAAACATTTCTTCACTTGCAGGCAGGCCCAGAGCTCCACAGAATCTCACTTGGTACAATGGATGTGGAGATGCACTACCCACATCCCCCCCTAAGGAAGGAGTGCTGCTCCAGCTGCTGGGAGTGCTCCCTCAGGGTTTTCCACAGCTGCTGCGGAAAGCCACTTCACAACCACCAATGATAATCAGAGCCAGGACATAAAGGCCTGGCCATTTCAGCCCACCACAGCTCTATCCTACCAGCCCTATTTATCCCAAAGCCCCCCCAAGGGATCAGTGGGGACTTCCTGGGCCTGCACTGTAGTCTTGGCTTCTCCCTCTACCCAATCCTGCTTCCCGCCCCCCCCCCTCCTTTGCACAGGTTGTTTGGCTTTAAACTTCGTGCCTTTCTACTGCAGATTAGCCAGCTATATTTGCTTCATGCTAGCAGATTCCAAACTAGTATTTTTTCTAAGGGCATAGAAGGACAAGGAAGGTTAGGAGAAAAGTTTGAGAATAAGGAGTAACACACATTCACAAAGCACTAGATAGCTGTAATTCCCTGTTTACACTTTTTCAAGTGGACTACACACTCCTAGTCGATTCCTTAAACATCTTTGAATTCCCTACAGCAATTCCACTATAACTTTCATTTATTCTTTCAATAAATGTTTATTGAGTACCTATTATGTGTCATTTACTATTTTCAGCATCAATCAGAGATGTATTTTTCTAAGAAAATGGACTCAGTGGATAAAATACATTCCCCTCTGGGTTTTCCTTCTGCCTTAGCTTTTTCTTCTATTAAATTCATGAAAGAAAATGTCACTTGGGAACTAAGAGGCCCAGTTGACCTGACGTACCCAAGAATCCTAGGATGTTGTGTCTCACTGTCAATGTCCACCACGAAAGCTGCCCGTTCAGGCTTTGCAAGGTTTCTGCCCTTTGGCAGGGGGCTCTATCCCTAAAGCTGAACCTCAGGTACTCTTAGCTCCCTGGCAATGAGGGCAGAAACCAGGAATATTGTCAAAAATAGAGGCTCAAAACCTCCATCTGAAAAAGTGGGTTAGGAGAACAGTTTTCTTGGGCTGTCGAGATTCTGAGTCCTGACCCAACCTTTCTCCATCTCCAGGGCTTAAAGTGCTACTCTCTATTTCTGCTTGAGATAATTATTTCCTTGCCACTCTGGAGACTTGCTGACCGACTTGCAGCTCTGTGGTTTTTCAGTCAGATGGTGGCTTCAAAGTATGTCAGCCCAGAACTGAATATCACAAGAATCCTATAACCAAGGCTTGAGCTTCCACAGTGACCACCTGGCCAGATACAACCACTCTTCCATAGAACAGATGGTCTTCTTTCTCACAGTGACCCACTCATGAAAGAGAGCAGACAGACAGGTTGCAAAGATTAAATATGTCAAGAGATTTGTAATAGGCTTGTCAAAGAGGGGAAAAAATCTGCAAAGGCAACTCTTTGGCAGGACAAATGAGGAAGGATGAAGTCACCTAGCAAGAGCCTTCTCTGAGTTAGGCAAAGTGCTTGGGTGTTTACATATGTTATTTCCTGTTTTATTTTCCTACCAATCCATTAGAGTTTGTCATTCTCATACTCTTTTACAATTGAAGATGGCTACTGAGTTCCTTTTCAACAGCACAGGAAATCTATCTATTTGGCAATTAAACATGTCCACTGGGGAAAGAACCACCAGCCTCACCTGTGTAGAAGAGTAGAGTCAGGCCCTTCTGGGTGTCTCCAGTTAGCGCCTTTAACAGGTAACCACCAAGGAGCAGCTGCAACCTCAAAGCAACCCAGAAAAGCTAAGGTTAGCTATGATAACTCTAGAAAAACACTGACTCAGTATGTGCAGGAAAAAAAAATTTTTTAACTTACAATCTTCAACTTCCATTTCAGTTACCAAACAAATACTCTTACCAGAATATCAAAAATAAAGATTTATATGTAAGAAAATCTTTCATAAGAGTATTATTCCATATCATAAGCACTAGCATGACTAAATAGATTATGTCTTTAAATGGTGTATATCTCCAAGAATTTTTATTTTTTTAAAGACTGATTTATTTATTTATTTATCTTAGAGGAGGGAGGAGAGAAAGAATCTCCGGGAGATGCCCCCATCAGTGCAGAGCCCTATGCAGGGCTCTATCTCATGACCCTCATAACACAACCTGAGCCGAAATCAGGGGTTGAAATGCTCAACCAGCTGAGCCATCGAGAGATCCCTCCAGAAATTTTTAAAAGATGCAGTGCTAGCTAATCCTCTATAATGTCTAACAAGTGAGAGACAGATTGGACAGCTCCTATTTAAAAGATAAGAAAACAGCACCTGGGTGGCTCAGTGGGTTAAGCGTCTGCTTTGGCTCAGGTCATGATCCCAGGGTCCTGGGATCTTGCTGCAACAGGCTCCCTGCTCAGCGGAGAGCCTGCTTCTCCCTCTCTCTCTGCCTGCCACTCCCCCTGCCTGTCCTTGCATGCTCGAGCACTCTCTCTCTATCAAATAAATAAATAAAATCTTTTTAAAAAATAAATAAAAGATGGGGAAACAACCTTACAACTAAGTGCTGGGCTGAAGGTCAACTAAGGTGGTCAGATATCAAGCTGAACCATAGAGTAAGAAGCTGGAGTGTGTTTTCAAAAAACCCTGGTTCAATTTCCAGTGCAATATTAGCTGGGTAGTCCTGAGAAAGTACACTGCTTGTCTGGCCCCTTAGTCTTCATCTGTGAAATGGGACCAGGACCCCTGCCTCATGTACTTCAGACTACAGAGGAGGTTGAATTCAACAGGACCAGGAAATGCTCAGCCAAATGTTCCCAGGACCTTATCTCCTACTTTATAGTTCTAGTAACCCAAATAACAAGAGCAAGTGGCCCTCACTTACTGAATGGTTAAGAACTTGGCTTTGGAGTCAGTCAAAAGAAGATTCAAATCACTCACGGTGTGACAGCAACCTACTGAACCTCCCCAGGCCTGTTTTCTCAGGTTTAGATGGAGATGGTAATGATACCTACCCTCGTGGGTTATGACAAGGAAGAATTATAACATACATTAAGGGCTTACAAGTATGCCCAGCACTAGCAAGCACTCAGTAAAGAGAACTAGTCTCAAACCAAGGTCTCATGACAGGAGGAGAGCCATAAAAAATCTTCATCATTGCTGTTGGTAATCCAAACTAAAGAACAGAAATTTGCAAATGACTCTTGTAAAATATACACTACAGTAGACTCAAGGTTATCCCCATGACAATGCTACTGTCAATCATTTGCATCCTGATGAGCTGGGTTGAGTGGAAGAGAAGGGGGATGGTGTTCCTGCTAACAATTATAGCAATCACTGAAAACACCAAATTCTGTTCTTGTTCTTTCCTTCACATCAGCACAATCAGAACATTCACGGTATTCCAATTACAGTTTGATGGGAAAAACCAAATTCTCTTCTATTTCAATGAGAGAGGCATAATGTCCTTAAGGATACCACTGCAAGATGTTTTATTTTTCAGAGACCAGTCACAGCTTATTTCTATTTCACCTGGGGATGTTCTCACTAACCAGACTGCTGGATGTTCAGGGACCAAGGACAGGTAATTCATTCCATGTCAAGGGAAAATGTGCATTGAAAGCCCAAGTTAGAGGCATCTGGGTGGCTCAGTGGTTGAGCATCTGCCTTTGGCTTGGGTCATTATCCTGGGGTCCTGGGGTCGAGTCCCACATTAGGCTCCCCACAAGGAGCATGCTTCTCCCTCTCCCTATGTCTCTGCCTCTCTCTCTCTCTCTCTGTCTCTCATGAATAAATAAACACAATCTTAAAAAAAAAGAAAGAAAGAAAGCCCAGGTTATCCCACTTTTGTGTTTCAATATCTTCAGATCACTCAAACCCAACTCACCCCAACAGTGATCAGATGGGCCACCAGAAGGTTCAATGTCTGTCTTAAAATAATAAAAGAACTAAAGACAACTATGGCAAAATGCTAAACGTTGTTAAATCTGGGTGGTAGAAACTAGAATGCCTGTTTTTCTTTTATCCTTTTGTGTTTTGAAACATTTCATCAGTGGCAGTTTTTTCAACTGGTTTATTCATCTCTTCTACTACTGATGGGCATTTGGGTGGGTTCCAGTCTAGGGGTATTATGAATAGTGCTTATATGAACATTCTTAGGAGCTCATGACTTTCAGCAAGCATACATATGCATCTCTGTTGACTGTACACCCTGGAGTGGAACTGCTGAATCACAGGGTCTGCCTATGAACAGCTGTAGTGACAATGGCCAGACACCAGCCTTCATGGCCAATGTGTTCCAAGGTTTACCACCCCTTCCTCAAAGGGGAACTTCCATGGAGCTGGCTAATGCAAAACAGACCATAGTGTGGCTATTCAAGGGGCCTCTTAGACTGTTTCTTTTCCTCTCTACTTTCCCTCAATTCACTCTGGTTACAAACATTTGCTGAGCACTATCTGCCAGCCACTGAGTTGGATTCCTAAAAGAGATCTTCAACTCCCAGGAATCCTCAGAGTATGATTTAAGACAATATATTGATAGTGTTTAAATTATTTATTTTACATATTTATCTTACATGGTTAATTGCACAAAGTTCCCAACAAAATATGGATCTAGGTTCTTCATCATTTTCCTTCAAAAATGCCAATAAAACTCAAATTCATAGGTCTAGGTACCACCTTACAGACGCTAGTGCTATTGTCCCAACTCAGTGTCCTCTCCACCACACACACACACACACACACACACACACACACACACACACACTTTTTCTCATTCTAGATAATCTGCTTTTCATTTTTCCCAGGATTTCTCTTTTCTGAAATCTCTCATATTATCTTAGCAACCCATCCCAACAGACCACTAGCTGACGTGACTTGAAGATACGGAACTATACAATGATCAACAATCTCAGTGATGTGGGCAGTGAGACAGGACGAACAGACTGGCTCAAGATGAGGAGGGGACACCACAATAACACTGTCCTTGTCCAAAGGCCACAATCTAGTTTTTCTCCAAAATATTAAGATCTGAGGTAAGTATGCAGATATATCTACAGTACTATAATATAATTTCTAATTAAAAATTACAAAGTAATCCATCCTTGGCATCCATCCAACTGAAGGAATACTATACAGTCATCAAGACACTCCAAAGTGGAAATATATAGATAATATGTTATGAAGATAAACTACAGAATAGAATACATATTTGGTTGTTTCTGTAAAATTATGCATATGAACGTATGGTAGTACACTTGGAAGAAAAAAGTGTAGAAGAACGTACTTGCACTTACAGGGGCCAAGATTTGGGGAGTAATACACTTCTTAAGAATGAGCATGTATTACTACAATAAGAGTTCTCAATTTCAGAACTACTGACACATTATGCCAGATAATTCCTGGTTGTAAGGGACTGTTGTGCACTGTAGGATGTTTAGCAGCATCCCTGACCTCTTTCTACTAGATGCCAGTAGCACCCTCCCTCACCTAACTGCAGCAGCCAAAAGTGTCTCCAGATGTTGCCAAATGCAGAATAATCACTGCACTCTGATAATCAGGAGAAAAAAAAAATCCGTCTTTCTTAAATGTTAACATATAATTCATAGAAGCTCAGTGGTAAGAGCATCCAAGCCTGGAGCCAGGTGACCTGAGCCTGAAAAACAGTGCCATCTTTTACAAGCTGCATGATCTTGGGCTTCTTAGTTAACCTCTCTAGGTCTCAGTTTCCTTATTTGTAAAACAGGGTAGTGACACTTCTCTCCACTTCCCTGGGTTGTTGTGAGGATTAAATAAGGAAATAACATAAAGAGCTTAGAGTAGTACCTGGTATAGAGTAAGAATTACAAAAGTGTTAGCTATCATTATTACTATTATTTATTCATGTTACTGCACATTGCCATATTCTCTTAGAACTTTCAAAGAACATATATTCTAATCAGTGAAAATCTGCCCCCCAATACTTCTTCAGCATAGGCTCCAGTCACCCCCCCAGTTCACCCTTTGCAGAAGAAAGATAAACTGAAAAAAGCATTAGAACATATGTGATTTCCAAAGAACTGTCAAGAAGAGTGTATAGTTATCTTCCATCACAATCACGTGATGAACCTATTCCCTGAAGCAAGCAGCACTATAAAGTGGGGGAGGGAAAGAGTATGAGAGGTATAGCAGATGCAGGAATCCACAGTCACCAGACGCTAAATCAAACAAAGCTCTGGGACCTGTATGAGTACCTATACTACATGCCCATCTGTAGTGATCAGACACACAGTCAGGAACCATCTCCCCATGTGACACATTATGAAGAAAAAAAACAGGTAATCAAAGTCGCCCCATAAGAGAGGTCTGATGCAATCAGAGATAGGACATCATTCATCCTGGGAATCATCCCCTAGGAAAGCCTGCATGTTTCCCAGCCCAATTTATGGCAAATCCAATCCCATCCAATGTCACCAGGTGCCTTCCTTTTCCAAAAGTCACTGTTAATGCTATGTTTTTTTTAAAAGCTTGTTCCTGAACTACTAGTTAGTGTCCTGAAAATAAATGCTATCCTACTATGTTCAGGAGCTTATGAAATAAGTAACTTTTGAGAGTCATATATGAGCCAGCTAATCAAGATCATACTGCAAATCATGATAGCTCTAGTTCCTTGGCTTTAACAATAAGAGTCTTCTGGTGTGTTGCTTGCAGAGTAGCAGCAGCAGCAACATAAGTGGACTGGCATCTACAATAACCCTCATCCTACAAAAAGAACTTTTTTTTTTTAATGTGGTTGCCCACCTACACATTTTCTGTTCAACTGAGACAATTCCAGAGTTATAGCACTCCCTTATATCCAGGGGGAAAAGGACTTTAACTTGACCTATTTCCAGTCAACCATCTCTATAGCAACTGTCATGGGTTTTAAGTTGAAACATCTGTACCAGACAGCCAGTGACCAATTACCATGTAAATAGGATCCATGTGAGTACTGATGTCCCCTTGAGAATTGGACTTCCCAGTGCAAAGACATTGTTTCTCACCTCTCCCTGGGGATATAACCAGACTTGTAGTAACAGTTTAAAGAAAAGAAATGGAGAAGATATCAAAGGTACCTTTATTCTTGCCAGAGGTGGTAAATTATGCTTCTTATACACACACAGCCCAGAATAAAGTCAGCACAGGAGAAAGAAGAGCACTGTGTAATTATGCATATTCAAGCGTAAAGATGTCAAATTCACAACTTTACAACTGTTCTCTTAAAAATTAAATGCATTTAGACAAGCAAATTAAAAAGATGGACATTTCTTGAAACATAGTATAAACATGACAGTTACCCCTATAAAAACAGCCCGGGAAAATTTTCAACTGGCACCAGTGAACAATGAGAAATTACAGATCTGTTCGAATTCATGAAGTATACATAAAACTGAAGGAGAATCCAGCAGCAAAAGGAATCAAATGGAATAGAAAGCACAGGGTAAATAGAAAGTCTCTTCCTTCAGCACCCAATACAAATGTGGAAAGGAAAGAACCAGGCTTGAATAAAGAGTAAAAAGAAATTCATCATTAAAATAGGTAGTCAAGTCTAACAGCTTATTTTAAATTAAATCCTAACTTATGTACCTTCATTACTTAATAGAATTTGCATGAGAGAAAAATGCATGCTTTTTCGAGTACAAATATTGATGAAACTTAAAACATAACTGAAAATTTTCAATAGTTTTTGCTTCAGTTCTTAATAAAATTTCTCATGCTAGGATACATTGCATTCCTGGGGCATCCACTCAGTATATTCTAAACATTTCTTACACGTCCTTAAGAGAAGAGTGGATACTCTATGCACACTCATTATACACAATGTGCAAAAAATGGCCCAAGCAATCTTTGAACTCAAAGAACTCCTAAGAGTGATCTAGTTTTCTCATTGTCAGTTGTATGGGAAAAGTTGATTTGGGACTTTCTTTAGTGAAAGAAAGAAGAGAAAAGGACTTCTTTTTTTTTTTAATAATTTTTTACTTCTTTAGGCAAAGAGATGACCATGTATATCGATATAACCCATCTTCATAGCAATTTGACAATACTCAGCAAGAGGCTACAACACATGTGTACACAGTGAGGAGACTCACTGAATGAATCCCTTATTTGTACACCCATATGAAGGAACAGGACGGTCACTAAACATTATCTATGGGAAAAATGTAATTCCTTGGATATATGCTTGCTCTTCACAGACAGAGAAAAAAGCCACTTATAAGTGTACAAGTCTACTTAAAACTATGCTTACATGTAGACACACAAAAAGACTCATACCCCAAGAAAAGATTAGTAGTACATATACTGAAATGTCTGCAATGGTTATTTCTAGGTGGTGAGATTATGAGTGATATTTAATGTTCTTTCGTGGGTGCCATTTTTAGTTTCTAAATTATCTATACTGAACATATTTTTTATTCATATTTTCTAAGTTTTTTCTTTTAACAGAGCTAAGAGACTTAATTTTACATTGAAAAAACAAAAATAAGCAACATTAAAAATATTAATTAAAAATTATTTATGTTCACTATCCTACTACAAACTTTATTTTTATATTCATCTTCCAGTTTCATCAATAAGTAAACATATTTGTACACCTTTTTTTCCAAACTATATATTGATAATTTTCATTAATTTTACTAAATACTTTCCTTTTTTTCTTTCCTATGTTTTATCTGGACTTCATAACAAGCATTTTTTAGATTTTTTTTTTTATTATTCATGATAGACAGAGAGAGAGAGAGAGAGAGGCAGAGGGAGAAGCAGGCTCCATGCCGGGAGCCCAATGCGGGACTCAATCCCGGGACTCCAGGATGGCGCACTGGGCCAAAGGCAGGCGCTAAACCACTAAGCTACGCAGGGATCCCCATAACAAGCATTTTTAGTGGCTACACACAATATTTTGTCATGTTGATATAGTATAATTTACCAAATAATCTCCTAACATTGAACCACTTAGGTTATATTAAATTTTGTTTCTTTTTCTGCTATTATACATAATAATACAGTGAACATCTGCAAACATCTTCACTTACATTTTTTTTATTTTTCACTTTTGCCAAATTTCCTGAAATGGAACCTAAGAGTGTCTTTATAGCTCTTGCTAAAACTGATTTTTAAAAATCCACACTGTATTTTTAAAAATCTATAACATTAATAGATTTTGTGGCTAGTTTCCCTCTGGAAAGAGGGCTGACCATATGTAAAAGCTCATGGCACTCCAGAGCAAGGTATTTATCATAATTCATTACAAGGAGACTCCATTTAGGCTCCTTAAATGCTAGTGGCTTACTTAGATCTTTTTCAAATTATGAAACAGGGAAATTTCAGAAAGTCTGAATGCCATCTGATTGATTCTGACTTTCTTCTTCATGCCATACAAGCTCTGAAGCTTCTGAGGAAAAAGGGCAAACAGAAGACAGAATATAGTAAAAGCATCCTAAGAACAGGAAATTCTCTCACACAGGTTATTTTGGAGGTAAATCAGAATATGAATAATCCCACCTATTTTTGGCAAAAGAGAAGAAAAAGAGGAGAGTCATCACCCCAGAGAACATCACGACAAAAGGGACAAGGACTCTTGCTGCAAATTCAGCCCAGGTTCACAGTCAGAGATGATCTACTTCCTAACTGTGGTTTAGCGACAGGCATCTACAGAGGGTCACGTAGCACCACGGTTCAACTGCTGCCCCTTGAAACTAGAGGCTAGCATTGAACTAGCTAAGCTCAGCCTAGCACTACAGGAGCACAGAACAAATTTTGAATCCTCCATAGGGCTAACTTCTCCAGGTCACTGGCCTGACGTGAACATTTCACCCAGCAGCTGGACACTGGTACCAATGGCAGGATGGTGACTACTGATTCTCTGTGTTGTGACAGCACACAGGGTAGGAAACATTTACTTTTTTTTTTTTTTTTTTTTTTTAACAACACTGCGTATCTTGCAAGCTCTGAGAGAGCTGGTAAAACAAACACAGGCTTGGCAGAGAATGGAAATGTGGCTCTAACACTCAAGTGTGCCATGCTTTCTTATTTCTTAGTATGGCTGCATGCTTAACACAGGCATCCTTACACCACTGAAGAGTTTTAAGGGTGGGATGGATTTGGGAGGCTATTTAAGCTTCCTCATACTACAGATGAAAAAAATGAGCCATGAAAAGTGGTAGGCAGAGCCAGGGAAAGAACCTAACACTGCAGATTTTCAATTCGTAACTCTTTTCTACTATCCAAGCATTTCCCAACAGCTGTTTCCTAATAGTTTATGGCAAGATGTTGGTAGGTAAAGGGGCAGGCAGTGGTGGGGAGGTTCCACAGTCAAAGCAGTCTAACTAGTCAGGAAGGCACTGGGTTAATCATGTTAAACAGTTTTTTTTTTAATTGCAGAACTTTTCAAAATCTTTAAACTATAACATGTTGCTTAAGTTTTGAGTAAAGAGATACAGCATGCACCTGGGTCAAGCAGTCGTCCAAGTGATTACTGGGCTCCAATCCAGCCTCTCCTCCTATTTACTAGCTATGTAACATTGGGCAAGCTACTGAACCTCTCTGAGCCTTGATTTCCTCAATCAATAAAATGAGTACACTAAGAAAACTTATCTAATGGTCATGCTGTGTAGATTTAGCATAATAGTAAACAGATACATATATTTATGTATAATATAGATGTCAGTACATTACTAGAACTCCATAAAACCAATTCAAGATGTCATTCATTCAGGGTACCTGGGTGGCTCAGCAGTTGGGCATCTGCCTTTGGCTCAGGGTGTGATCCTGGAGTCCCAGGATCAAGTCCCACATCGGGCTTCCTGCATGGAGCCTACTTTTCCCTCTGCCTATGTCTCTGCCTCTCTCTATATATCTCTCATGAATAAATAAAATCTTTTTTTAAAGTTGTCATTCATTCATTCATTCATTCATTCATTCAACAAGCATTCCATGAATATCTGCCCTATGCCAGCCCTGTGCTAGGCCCTAGGGGGGTGCAGAAGCAAAGCATACAAACTGGGGATAAAGACAAATAAATGAGTAGATGATTTTAAGCCTGCATTAAATACTATGGCCAAGAAGAGCTCAGTGAGCTACGGGAGCCCAAGGAGGAGCACCCAACAACAGTAACTAGGTGCTACTCTGCAAATGCTTCCTATAGGGGATGAGAAGGAGGAGCTAGTGAAGCAGGACAAGGGTGGATAGGGCATTCCACAAAGCAGGTTGCCTGTTTTATAAGTGTACCTCACTTAATCAGAAAAGTTGGGCATCAATAATTTTGTTAAATGAAACACACCAAAGATCTTCAGAACCTTAGACCTGGAGGGATGCCAAGAGGTCCCTTGGTTTCAACTTATATCCAAAGGCATCCTTTCTACGGTGTCCCTAGGATGAACAGGTGAGGCAGGATAAACACTGGTCCTCATTTGATCAGGGCCGTCCAGATTTACACCTGTTATCCAGCATAATTAAGAGCATCCCATTTCACCCTCAAAAGTGTTCTGATTTGGACAATAAATTACATGGTCACTCTACCAATAGATGATCTCCCTGTCTCAGCTTAAGCAATTCAGGTGACCCACATCACTTCTTTGCAGACAGTCCCTCACATCCAGATCACTCCAATCAACAGAGGATTCCTACTCAGGCTAAAATGAAATGTCTTCCAGAGACCTTCTAACTGCTGGCACTCATTAGGCTCCCAAGGGTCACATGGAATAAATCAAATTCCTTTCAGATCATCTTTCAGATGTTTGTAGAATTATTACAATTCACTCAACTCTTAGTCTTCCCTAGGTTCAGTAATTTATTCACTCTTCTCCAGCCTCTACCACCTCTCTTTTTTTTTTTAAGATTTTATTTATTTATTCATGAGAGACGCAGAGAGAGAGGCAGAGACATAGGCAAAGAGAGACACAGGCTCCGTGCAGAGAGCCCGATGTGAGACTTGATCCCAGGACTCCAGGATCATGCCCTGGGCCAAAGGCAGGCACTCAACCGTTGAGCCACCCAGGTGTCCCAAGGTTCTACCATCTCAAAGGGAATCACCACCTCCCCAGTTGCTCAGGCCCAAAACCTAGTAGTCATACTTGAGTCCCTCTTCTCTTTTTCCCCTTATGGGATCAAAAGTCCTTCCAAATATCAGACCACTTTTAGCATCTCTACTCCTACCACCCTGCTCCATGACTCAAACAAGTTTCACCAACTATGACAAAACCCACACAGAAACCAGAGTAGCCCCTTAAAATGTTAACTAGGGGGGCATCTGGGAGGCTCAGTTAGTTACAAGCAGTTGCCTTTGGCTTGGGTCATGATCCCAGGGTCCTAAGATCAAGTCTCACATCAGGCTCTTTGCTAGCAGGGAGTCTACTTCTCCCTATCCCTCTGCCCCTACTTATGTGCTCACTCTCCCTCTCAAATAAATAACTAAAATCTTAAAAAAAAAATAAAAAATAAAATGTTAACTAGGTCCAATGACTTCTCACTGCACTTAAGAAGAAACCCAAACACCTCTGAGGCTACAAGCCTTATGTAATACACCTGCTGCCTACTTTTCCAACCTGTCACCCTACATCATAATCCCCTTTGTTCATCACTCCTTCATTACTGGTCATGCTGGTTCCTACTCCTCATCCAGGTTTCAGCTCAAGTGTCAGAGAAGCCATCCTAGAGCCCACAAATAAAAGAGCCAAAAGAACCCAACCACACTACACTGCAGTCACTTTCTATCCTGTTACTCTGTTTTATTTTATTCACAAGCTTAGTCAGTTAGAAGTTCACTTGTTTAGAGTCATAATGTTATAACCTCCACGAGAGTGAGGATTTATACCCAGTTCCCTGCTGTATCCACAGCACTTAGAACACTGCCTGGCCCATAGCACCTACAAGATAAATATTTGTTTAATGAATAAATTCACCTGTTTCTGAAGTTTCCATGTTTTCCAAACCCCTCCCCACTTTGGGTGACCATCGTCTGGATAAATACCAATTTCAGATAGAGTCTTTCAGTGGGATATCCTTTTGAAAAGAGAGAGACTCAGCTCCTAGCTTATGACTTTTACCCAGTGGGAAAGATCCTATGCTGGTTCTCAGGTACCAACAGGTCGGAGCTGCTCTCCACATTACCTAGAATTGAGGCAAGCCATTTCCTCTCCTGCACCATGGTTGCCTCATCTATAAGAGGAAGGTTTTTTTACCAGATGATTTTGAAAGCTCCATCAATTCTAAATCTTCATTTTTGCATAAGTTCTTCTTAAAACTGGATATCTCCTGAGTATGACTCTGTACTCTATAGTCAATCTTTGTCTCACATTAGAGGTTTACAATGTAAACATCAACATTTTAGAGGCATGGGATATCAGACATTACTTCTTTATCCAAGTCAGATCTCAAAAGACCTATGACTTGACAAGAAATTTAAGGACTCCTTAAAGAGACATTTCAAATCTGAGCCTCTGGAATCCCAGCATGTGTCATTCATGCTCATTCTGATCAGGTGTCTTGCTTTGGAGCAGTCTGGGAAAAACTAGACCCTGTTATCCTATTATATTGGGTTCTCACCTTCCAGGGTTATCAGGCTTTGCTTCCTGAGCCTACACCACACACCAACTCCTCAATCAGACAAACAACTACTCTTTTCAAAAACGGACACAAAATACAGTTGTGTGACTATGTTCTCTTCTTATCTTATCCAATCAGCCAGCCCTGGCCCCCCATCCCAAATAACTCAGTTACCCTGATAGACTAAGCCAGTGTTCTCTTGCCAAGGAAAAGCAACTTCCCAACATAAGACAGGTCGTACCAGGTCTGAGCCCTGCAGCATTCAAAAACTAAATTCTCCAAAAGATGATACCCAAATGGCATTTTTCCCTTTTTTTGGCAAATATGTATTAAGTGACAATTACTATGCTAGGGATACAGTGGTAGAGTGCATTCTCTCCCACCATCATATTGAATATATCTGGGAAAGGGAAAGGCATTCAACAAATATCTTCACAGGGATGCCTGAGTGGCTCAGTAGTTGAGTGTCTGCCTTCAGCCCAGGGTCCTTCAGTCCTGGAGTCCCAGGATCAAGTCCTACATTAGGCTCCCTGCATGGAGCCTGCTTCTCTTTCTGCCTGTGTCTCTGCCCCTCTCTCTCTGTGTCTCTGAGTAAATAAATAAAATCTTAAAAAAAAAAATACCTACGCAAATAATTATAAGTGACATAAATGACATAAAGGGAAAGCACAAGAAGCCACAAGAACAAATAAATGGAACAATCTAAATCTGGAATGTAGGGTAACAGAAGAGCGTTTCTTAAACTCTGAGCATCTAAAGGGCAGAGGGGAGGGCCATTTTTCATCTCTGTATTCTCAGGAATAGCACAATATCTAGAAGACAGTAGGACATTTTTGATTGTTTGCTAAACAGATTACATTTTTTTTAAAACAGACCACATGTTAAGCTAGAAAGCAAACTTTCAAACAGAGAGACAGAGGTAGACTCCTTTGCATCACTAGAAAAATCAAAGAACACCCCCCACCCCCCAGGGATAACGGCAGATAATCAAGGAAGCATGAATCCAAACAGCTCAAACAATATGTCCCTGTATAGACTCAAAAGAATTGAAAGCAGGGACTCACTTACACACCAATGTTCATGGCAGCATTATTCACAAAAGCCAAAACAGCTATTAGATGTGAATAGCTGGAAACAATAGACATGTCCATTAACAGATGAATGGATAAACCAAATGTTGTCTAGAGAAACAAAGAAATATTATTCAGCCTTAAAAAAATGAAATCTGATACATGCTGTAACATAAACAAACCCTGAAGACATTTTGCTAAGTGATGTAAGCCAGACACAAAATGATACTTCTCTGAGGCACCTAGAATAAAGAAACTTATAGAGACCAAAGTACAATCAAGGTTACCAGGGGACTGAAGGAAGGAGAATGGGAAGTTATTGCTCCTGGGTACAGAGTTTCTGTCTGGGATGGTGAACAAATTCTGGAAATGTATAGTGATGATGACTGCAAAACATTGGGAATGGATTCAATGCTAGTAAACTGTACATTTTAAAATGGTTAAAATGTTAAATTTTATGTTTTTGTATATTTTACCACCCCCACCAAAAAAAAAAAAAAAAAAAAAAAAAAGGATATATCACTGATATTCCTCCAGCCAAGGACTCTGAGGTAATCTAAGAGGATTTATTCCACAACAGCAAATCCTTTCAAAATATTACAATTTGGCAGAGTGTTATACATGGCATTATCAAATCTTACAAATGGACAATAGTAAAGCAAAGCAAAGCAAATTTACCTCAATTTTCAATTAGAGATAGTACGTTGGAAGAAACCAGCATAATAACATTTGCTAAAAGATTTTTTACATGCTAAGTCCTGTATTAGGTGGTTTCTTGTACATTATTTAATTTTGTCTTTATAATACTCTACTTAGTGGGCATTATTACTCCTACAAGAAATTGATTAAAACAAGCAAAATGCTAGTTACTGTGAAAAAAAAAATAACCAGTGTTGTGCTGGAATAAAATGAACAAAAATACAAAATCAGCACTAGCGGTAGGCAAGACAAAACTTGTGGTCTATATCTGACCAGGTTACCAGACTGACTGCCTTAAAAAAATTAAAGTCAACATTCTCCTGAGAATTATAACAGGACCTGAAACTCGATACTGAGGGAAAAGAAAATGAACCAGTGTAACCCCAAGATGATCCAGATGTTGGAATTAGCAAAGATTTTAAAGCAGCTATTATAATAACAATCAGCCAAGAAGTAAAGGTAAATATTCTAAAAATGAATAAAAAGATAGGAGTTCTCAGCAGAGAAATAAGAAATGTATTTTAAAAAGAAACTTTAGAATTGCAAAATACAATATCTTTAAATCTCACTGGATAGGCTCAAGAGCAGAATGAAAATGACCAGAAAAAAGAGAGAACATGAAGACATGTCAATAGAAAGTACACGATCTGCAGAACAGAAAGAAAAAAAAAAAAACATTTTAAAACAATGAATAAAGCCTCAGGAACCTGCAGGATTACATCTAACACTCATGTACTGGAGTCCCAAAAAACAGGAGACATAAATGCTGAAAAAAATATATGGCATAATGGCTGAAAACTCCCGCAATATGGTGAAAGACGTAAATCCACAGATACAAGAACTTCAACAAATAGAAGAATCTAATCTCTAAGAAAACAATGTCCAAATGTCCAAATTATAATCAAACTACAAAAAATGACTTTTTAAAATCTTCAAAGAAGCCAGAAAATAATGACACCAATACATATAAGAGAACAGTGATTCAAATGGCTGTTTTCAGAAACCAAATGGCCAGAAAAAAATAAAACTACATTTTCAAAGTGAAGTGATACAAGAAAAGATGTGCCAACCCAGAGCTCTGTATCCAGTGAAAATATCTTTCAGAAATGAAGGAGATGTGAAGATATTCTCAGATGAGGAAAAACTAAGAGAATTCATGGATATTAGACTTGTTCTCAAATAAATGCTAAAGGAAGTTATTTAGGCTGAAAGGAAATGATAGCAGGGGAAAACAAGAAACTTCTGGAATAAAGAGCAACAGAAATGGTTTGGGTAAATATAATATTTTTCTTCTTTAAATTGAAAAAATATTTATGCATGAATGTCACAAGCACAAATTATAACACCATCTTGGGTCTTTTCAATGTATGCAGATGTACTATGTATCACAACTATACCATAGGTGTAAAGGGACATAGCATAGGGGTAAAGTGGTTATAAGGCACTTAAATTTACTTGAAGTGTTAAAATGTTAATTCTGATAGACTATAAGAAGTTAAGTACACACATGGTAATCCCTATAGCAACTACTAATAATACCAAAGATAGAACCCAAAAGCAACAAATTAAAATTAAACATATAAATGGAATACATATCTATCTGTTCAAAAGTGGGTTTAAGAGGCATGGAAAAAAGACTGATAAGAGCTGACCAATGCCTAAATGGAGTCCACAAGAGAGGTAAATAAGAATGAGGGAAAGGCAGTATTCAAAACAGTAATGTTAAGAATAGTCTGGACTTGTTTTTAAAAATGCCAGTTCTCAGATCCAGGATGGCCAATGATACTCAAGCCAGATAAATGAAAGAAATCAATTCCTATAAGTACCATAGTCCAAATGTATAACAAAGACAGGAGATAATCTTAAAAGCAATCAGAGCCAGGGGTGCCTGAGTGGCTCAGTCAGCTGGGTAACCAACTTGATTTCAGCTCAGGTCATGATTTCAAGGTCATGGGATTGGGCCTGACTAGAGCTCCACAGGGAGTCTGCTTGAGGTTCTCTCCCTCTCCCTCTGCCCACCCCCACCTGTGCACCTACGCTCTCACTCTCTCTCAAATAAATAAATAAAATTAAAAAAAAAAAAAAAAGCAGCCAGAGTCAGATCACCTACAAAGGAATAGCAACAGACTATGAATGAATGGCAACAAGAAATGCCAAAAGACAGTGAAATCATCCCTTCAGTGTATGGAGAGAACAAAACCGCCAACCTAAAGTTTTTACATAGTGAAAACATTTTAACAATAAAACAAAATTAGAGATATTTTCAAACAATTGATAATAAGAACATTTACTACCAAAGGATGCCCTGTAGTCAGAAGATACATTCTGTCTGAGATACAGAAAAGAGGGCACAGATAGTAGTAATGATAGCAGTAACCAAATATTGATTATATAGAAATGTATTAGTAATATCTAAGAACTGGAAGAAGAGAACAAATAAGAATGAAATAGTGCATATCAGTAATACATAAGTTGGATGGGGATAATCCAAGGTCCTAGTATTATACGGCAGAAAAATTAAGGAACTAAAATTTAGACTTTAAATGTAAATATCAGGGGCACCTGGGTGGCTCAGTGGTTGAGTGTCTGCCTTCGGCTCAGGTCGTGATCCCAGAATCCTAGGATCAAGTCCCACATCGGGCTCCTCACAGGGAGCCTGCTTCTCCCTCTGCCTATGTCTCTGTCTTTCTCTATGTGTCTCTTATGAAAAAAAATGAATACATAATCTTAAAAAAATAAACAAATCTGAGTATTAAAATAGCTTAACTAGTAAATGAAGAGACATATAGTATATAATTTCTAAGGAGACAAGTAAAGTTAGAATAAGGAAGAAATCGAAAAACATCCTAGAAATTGAAGAAAAAAGAAGAGAAAATGCAGGCAATAGATAGAGCAAAGAATAAAATGGTAGAAATAAAGTCAAATATATCAGTAATCATAATAAACTATATATAAACATAAAAAAACTTGACTAAAAGACAAAGACTGTCAGAATGGACTTTCTAAAAACAGTTATATACTATTGACAAGAGATATACCTAAAAACATCAAGATACAGAAAGATTGGAAATGAAAAGATGGAAAAGTATATGTTAGACAAAAACTAAAGAAAGAAACCACTGTATCTGTGTACCGCTGTAGATAACAAAAAATACACTTGAAAATAAAACTTATTAGAGAAAAAGAGAATCCTTATATGACCAAATTCAACAAGAAAGATACATTTCTACATTTATGCACGTACACTTCTAAGTTTAACAGCAAAGCTTTAAAATATATAAAGCAAAAACAGAATCACTAAGAGATATGATGTTGGACATTAGAAAATATTTAGATATAAACAATTACAAATATACTACAAAACTTGTGGAAGTAAAGGGATCATTTGGAAAGAAATCCATAGATCAAACAGCTTAAAAAAGAGGGCCCAAAAATTTCAAAACTAAGCATTAAACTTGAGAAGTTAAAAAAAAAAAAAAAGTAGCAAGGAAGCTAAGTGACTTTTCTCAAAACCAGCTGGTTAACAGCAGAGCTGAGGTTTAAAACCATTTCTCCCTCACTTAAAAGCTGTGATCTTTTCCTTATGGCTTTTCTGAATAAACAAGCCCCAAAATCAGTTTGAGAAAGAAAAGTCTTGGTGGTCGTGTGAAAAAAGAAAATTCTCAAAGGCGAACTGAGGCTGTCCAAGGGAATGGTGGTTACACTACCAGAAAAGTAAAACTTCTAGCATCAAAAATGAGGTTGAGCCATTTATCCATCAGGCACATGTTTTGAGTTATTTTAATTTACTTTTCCTATGTACTGGAACTTGCCTTTCTGAACAGTTTCTGGCTTGGCTTACACTATTTAACTTACTAAAGCTTTTCTAAAAATTATTTTTGGCATATGACCTCAGAATCTTGCTGGGCCCCAAGGCATTTCTCACCACAACCCATGCACATTTAGGTAACTGAATCACATCCTTACTAATGGCTCTCTTTCTCGCCTAGTCTTCAACCAGTTGTGATTATATAAGAGACAGTCAGGCTGTGTTATTCCCTGCCTTTTGTCCTGGTCCAGCATCATCCACATAACACACCATCCAGCATTACTTGGGCAGGATATGGCTGTCCAAAATTGTTCTTTACTTTAAAAAAAAAAAAAAAAAAAGATGACTTGGTAATTCTGATTCCTGAAATCGGCTTTTGGTTAAAAAGAACTCAAAATAACCTACCCTCCTCCTTTATCAAGGACACCTATTCAAAAATTTGTTTCCTTATAATGTTAGCAGATTCAGAAAGTGCCAAACCACAAACCAGGAGATAACCATTGTTTCTCAGGCTCTCACCAAGAGCAACTGTTTTCTCCCCACTCATGGCCATCCCTCATGTCAAAGATTTATGAGATATATTAATAACACAATTATTAAAATGAAGCATACTTTTAAAATATTAAATATTTTAAACACTACCTTTATTTCAACAATAGAAGGTTATTTTGAGTAAAATACCCACAAAACAAAACAACACAGCAATGAAAACTAGCCTTAATCCTTTATAGGATTTAATAGCTATACTTTCTAAGACACTTGTTCCAAATTGGGCATTCAAATAATAATCACAAATAAGTAGATTTCAGCATGCACATGGGCTCTGTTTTAAACCATTAAATTCACACAGTTTCAGGTATTTTTGTAAGCAAACCGTAAAAGTCAGTTCAATGTTTTGTCTCCAAACTTTATATTAAAAAAAAAATCTAAGATGACAGCAGCAACAGCATGGTTTTGAGATCTCTCCAAATCTGTGCATAAAACCAGTCAGAACAACTGAATAACAACATCAAAAACCCAAGAACAATGAGCACAGCCAATGCCACTATCTGAGGTCTTGCCATAGGGTTCAAGTGCGAGTCTGATCAGGCCTGTGGACGATTTCCAGTTTGCAGGAAATGCAGAGGACAGGGAAAACAGGTGAGCTGCACCATGAGTGTGCAAACAGCATTTAGACCATGGGAAAGTCCACAGGTTAATCGCCCTGGATTCTTTCAGAGATAAACTGTAAGGGATAAAACTAGGGTGGGGCGGAGGAGGGGAATGGAGCAAAGGAAACCTACAATTAAGACTCCTGAAAGACACAAGTTTACCCTTTAAAGGATAGGATTAAACTATGGTAGCCATGGGATGTACACCTGGTGATAATACTATAAAGAAGTACAGGGAAGCATTTACTTTAAAAAGCAGGATAGGGGTGCTTGGGTGGCTAAGCTTGGGTGCTTGGATTGGTTGAGCATCTGCCTTCAGCTCAGGGCATGATCCTGGGGTTCCGGGATCAAGTTCTGCATCGGGTTCCCCACGGGGAGCCTGCTTCTCCCTCTGCCTGTCTCTGCTTCTGTGTCTCTCATGAATAAATAAATAAAATCTTAAAAAAAAGAAAAGAAAAAAAGTAGGATAATGGCAACTTTAGGGACAGAGAAGGGTAATAGGCTGTGGCTCATGGGGGGGTTACCAGAGCATGCAGAGAAGTTCTAACTCTGATTCAGGTGATGGTTACAAGCATGTTCACCTTAAGATAACTCAGTAAGCTAAACATTTGCTTTGTGTGTTTGTTTCTTTTTTAAGGAAAATTCATATCACTGATATAACCTATCACAAAAAGAACATTTATGATGACATTTAAAATACATTTATTTAAAAGTCATATGAAACACTTAAAATAATTACATGAAAATAAACAGTATCATAAAGTAATTACATGGAAGTAAACAATATTACTAAATTCTAGTTAGCTACTGTAGCCTAGGCAAGGTTCCAAGGCCCATTTTGTGTGTTTAAAAGGAGACTAACAAGTGTTGCTGAGTGTTAATGACATGCTATGCCCCTAAATGAGACTTCTGTCTTGACTTATACAAGTCCTGAAAGAGATCTGAAAAGGGATCTTGATCACTCCGTGATTCAGGACTATCTTATGCTTTGCCATATACCACCTTAACTCATCTCCTATTTCACTTCAAATCTTCTCCTGGACCATCCCATGTCCTATGCTTCTGGAAACACTGGGCAAATAAAAGGTCTGGTAGGGGTGCCTAGGTGGCTCAGTCAGTGAAGCAGTTAAGCATCTGCCTTTGGCTCAGGTCATGACCCCAGGGTCCCAGGATTCCCTAGGGTGGAGCCCTGTGTTGTGCTCCCTGCTAAGCAGGGAGCTTGCTTCTCCCTCTCCCTCTGCCCCTCCCCTTGTTCACACACTATCTCCCAAATCAATAAATAAAATCCTAAAAAAAAAAAAAAAAAGGTATGGTGCATGAGGGTATGTCAGGCCTAAAAAGGGGTTTAAAAACAAAAACTTAGTGCTCTCAAATCATCAACAGATTCATTTTATTCATTCCAGCCCTTTCTAAACATGCTTAAAAGGTTTGCTTTTCCATTATGAGCATTTAAGCAAGAAACCAACACTAGGATCCTATGAGAGCTGCTTGTTATCATCCTAGTTACAAGCACACACACTTCGCTAGGTACTCACAGGGCACCTTCAGAGCCTAGCAATAATCTGCCTTTGCCTTTATGCCTAATGTGTTTGGAAGTTCTCAAGTGACAAGAGGCCCCATATCTGAAAGAGCAAATTACAAAAATAAGTACAAAGGCCCTCCCTCATCTGAACTCCATATCTTAAAACAAGGCACCACATCCTGACTTGCTGGCTCATCAACACTAGGCCACCGTGACCTCAAAGCCCTTTAAAAAAATAATAATAATAAAAAAAGAGGTGTATCAGATTACATAATAAAATAAATTAAAAACGTGTAATGAGCAAAATAACCTGAAATTTAAACCCAGCCCGGTCATGTTTTAAAAACATTTATGTAAAATACATACAAAAAAGTGGCCTGATTCTCCGATAAATGAATTGAGAGCAAGTCTGGTTTTACCTCACTTTCCCCCACCACTTTTGCTATGTTCATTTCAAAAGAAAGAAAATGGGAGCCAGGACGGTTTAAATTTTTTGGCACTGATGCTCGCAAGGGAGAAGAACAGTGACGCCTACACATAAAGACCAAGTTCAGGCAATTGAAAGGGAACTTGTGTAACAAAGAAGATTAGGGTTGAATTTCTGTCTTCAATCTCTGTATCTTAATCTGTCTCCCTTGCAACGAAGGCTAACCTCATTTCCTCTCTCCTCTCACTACCTCCTGCCTCTTCTGCATTTCCTACCCTCTTTGTTTTGTGAACCCTCAGCCTCAGAACTTACCTACACTCTTTTCCTTGTTTTTCTGTTTTCAGCCTCCTTATGAGACATGGGTGTAAACGAATATTCCAACACACACAAATCCCAAGTTCCACTCACCACACAGGTGCTTATGGAAGCCCAGTCCACTGTTGCCATGATTTCTGAGAAAAATACACCTAATTCACATTCCCAGGATCCTCTCCATGAAAGCAGGTGCACCCTGGGTGGTAAGGTGCAATTTCCTATGAATATCCAGAGCAAAAGGTCCCTTTCATGAATACCATTCTGATCATAGGAATTCATGAATGTTTCCATAGGAAGCTCTCTCTCCACTTACATCAAGCTGGAAGTACAAAAGTTAAAAAAAATATTCACATTTAACCCTCCATTCTAGAAATGACTACAAGTGAAAGAAACCCAGAAAAGCCCATAGCCCAGCTGAGGCCTCCTCAGCAACAAAGTGTGGCACTCAGGTGCACAAGACAGAAACTTAAATCAGACCCAACACTTCTTCAGATACTGTCCTGGTCATGTGCTATTTTCCTCAAGATATGGGGCCCTGGCTCTCCTGGGCAAATCTAGTGCAGGAATGGTTAAGTGTGAGGGTGCTGAGGAGGGTGGCATTTGTAGTTTGGAGTTTTCACCCAGACCCTTTCTAACAAACAGTAGAGAAATTTAAGAGCCTATTTAAACATTACTTACTGCCTGTTGGATATCAGTCTTCACTTGTTCACTCAACATGCCTTCAAAAACAAAGGAGTCACCAAACTTCTCAGCCTAAAAGGAAAAAAGAAAATTAAAATCCAGAAAGGTCGTAACAACATTTTTCACATGTACCATTTTCCTTGTGTGCACTGTAAAAGTGATTCTTCTTGTCCAAATGAACTTCAACTTTTTTTTTTCTAAAGATTTTATTTATTTATTCAACAGAGACATTGGGAGAGAGGCAGAGACATAGGCAGAGGGAGAAGCAGGCTCCTCATGGGGAACCCAATACAGGACTCGATCCCAGAACCCCAGGATCACGCCCTGAGACAAAAGCAGACAACCACTGAACCACCAGGCATCCTGAACTTCAGTTTTTCTTTTGACTTCCCAGAGGATTCAGAAATGACTTAAAAGCATCTGGCTTCCTCTTAAAACAGGTTAATATCAATCACGTACAGAGACCACTGTCTTTCCAGGTTCATTTAGCTGATAAGAATGCAGACTCGAGGAGATTAGCTTTGGAGAATGTGATTGTTCCTGTTGATGGAAACACATCTCCTCAAGTATTCCAAATGACTTGGAAAACAATAGTATTCTTTACATGTCAGATTACATAATCAACCTTTGTCCTTTGTTCTGCTCCTACAATCCAGCTAAAAGAATTAAATGACATTGTTTGCTGATACTCTAATACACTCCAGTTCTACCAAGGGGTCAACTATGTTTACAAATCTCAAGTGGCCAAGTGAAGCATCAGATGGAAATCTGTACTTTGATTATTTTCATTGAACATTACAGTCTCGAGTCTTCATCTACCTCGTTTTATTTGTTGCACGTGACCTCTTTCTTCAAATGCCCATATTAATCCCTTGGTCTCCATGATTCTGCTCTTCTAGGTTCCCTCCTCTTTCTGACTCTTCTTACTCATCTTCTGAATTACATGGGCTCTTCTTCTAGCACCTAGAACACTGCTGCTCCCTAGTGCTCTGCCCTTGCCCTCCCTCTGCCCTTTGTCTGCACCCGTGGCTCTCAGGCTTTGTGCAGTATAGATCACCTGGCCAGTTTATCAAACTAGAGTTTTGATCCTGGAGATTCTGATCCTAGAGGTCTGGGGTCACGCTAAGGACCCTGCATGTGCAAACAGCTCAGCTGGTGATTCTATATAAGTGATCAGAGAGATCACACTTTGAGATACACTGACCTGAGGCTAAACAACCTCCTTCAATCTCATTGCTTTAATGATCAGCAGCATGCATGTCAAACGACTCTCACATCTCTACCTCTAGGACAGGCCTCTCCTCAGTGGATGATATTAACTGCCTGCTAGGCCTTACAAACACCTCAATCTCCTTTCCCTGATCAGCGCCTGTCATCTATTCTTCACCCCTGCTCTTTTTCCTCTTTCCCTCATGGGTAAGTGCCTAAGCACCTAAATCATCCCTTCATCCAATGAACATGCATCAAACGTGTTCTGTTTAGGGGCACCTGGGTGGCTCAGTCAGTTGGGAGTCTACCTTCGAGTCAGGTCACAATCCCAGAGTCCTAGGACTGAGCCCTGCATCGGGTGGGATCCCTGCTCCATGGGGAATCTGCTTTTCCCTTTGTCTCCTCCCTGGCTTGTGCATTCTCTCTCTCTCACTCAAATAAATAAAATCTTAAAAAAAATAATTCTGTTTTGTTTTAAAACCCACCCTCGTTCTGTGCCTATGAACTAAGTGATAGAGATACAAGGTAATAGTAAAGAGGCACAGTCCCTATCTGCATAGCACTTACATGTGGGGGCACAGACGAAAATCAAGTCAGAGAAAGAAAGGAAGAAAATAATTACAACTTTACTTGATCTTGTAAAGAGTATCAAGAAAAGCCTCTCTTTAATAGAATGGGCAGAGGAAGTCTCCTCGAGAAGGAAACATTTAGCTGAGATAACTCAAGAATGAGAAGGACCAACCATGGTAAAAGGGGATCAGGCATGGGAAGAAGGAAATTTTAAGTGGGGAAGAAAAATATGAGCTGAAACCTCAAGATGGAAAAAAATGCTGAGCTTTCAAGGAATAGAAACAAGACCAGATGGGCTTGAACACAGTAAGTGGAGTATGATATAAAATGAAGGTGGAGGGACAGAAAAAAAAACTGTAAGATATCATAAAAATATGAAACATTTATCCAAAGTAGGGGTTCTTAATACTTTTTGTGCCCTGACCCTTCTGGCAGTATGGTGAATCTTAGGGGCCACCCTCTCAGAATGAAATATTTAAATGCATAAAACAAAATCAGTATGATTTCAAAGAAAAATAGTTATTTCAAAATATTAATAAAGTTTGTGCTATAGTAATATATACATGTTCTTTATTAATATATTAAAGAAGATCTAGTGGAAGGTCTCATAATTATCATCATTTCTAAAGTGGAGATGAATGCAAACAATATTTCAAGATATCTACAACAACAATACATGACAAAAATGTTTGTGATTTCTATTGGTGACAAACATATAGGTACTGCTACTATTACTATGGTTTATCATCTGTCTCATAATTGAAGGAAATGCTAAATTTCAGTCAAAGAGTAGCAAAAAGCCAGATGTCATTTTTCTCCATCTACGTTCCTGGATGCCCTAAATTCTGTTTATTCTATCTTCTTTATGGAGAACCCTGGTCTGAGGGTAGACTTACATAGACTATTGAGGAAACTGGTCTGAGACAATCTATATGAAACAAAAAGAAGAGGGACTTCTTTTTTTTTTTAATGTTTTTAATTTTTATTTATTTATGATAGTCACAGAGAGAGAGAGAGAGAGAGAGAGAGAGAGGCAGAGGGAGAAGCAGGCTCCATGCACCGGGAGCCCGATGTGGGATTCGATCCCGGGTCTCCAGGATCGCGCCCTGGGCCAAAGGCAGGCGCCAAACCGCTGCGCCACCCAGGGATCCCGGGACTTCTGTTTACTATAAACAGGTAGAAAAGAGAAAACTGCTTTGTATATTTTAGGAAATTCCAAAGGACTGTGATGCTACAAAATCAAATTTGAAAGTCGTTCTGCTTTCAGCATGTACTCTCAAATTACTTTTTATTTAAAAGAAGAAAAATGATGTCTCAAATTACTTTTTATTTAAAAGAAAAAAAATGATGTTTGGGGCTGGGGTTGAGGGTAAATAAAACAAGGAATTCACACACTAAAGGCAAGAGTAAAGTCCTTTGGTGAGAGAAAATGGGTAGCCTACAAAACAAGTATATTTTAAACACTTAGAGAAAGTTTCATAAACTAGAAAATCTCCTTCCCATTCCCTTTTAGAAGAAGTATCTACTTCCAGAACCTTGCTTTGGGATTCAGTGACCAGAGAATAACCTGGAACTGCTATAGGAGAGCCTATGAGTTGTCAGGCATTGAAATAAAACCCACAGGAGCACCTGGGTGGCTCAGTCAGTAGGGTGTCTAACTCCCAATTTCAGCTCAGGTCATAATCTCAGGGTCATGAGATCAAGTCCTGTGTCAGGCTCTGCACTGGACATAGAGCCTGCTTAAGATTCTCTCTCTCCCTCTCCCTCTGCATGCCCTCCCTCATCACATGTTTTCTCTCTCTCTTTTTCTTTCCCTCCATCTCTCTCTCAAAAAAAAGAAAGAAAGAAAGAAAAGAAAAGAAAGAAGACCACATAAATGAAAAGCTGTATTTCTGCATCTATTGCTTAATGAAATATGTAATGCTTGCTGAACAGCCGAACTGTAATTTTTTTTGACAGGGAAAAGTGGCCTTACTTTAGATGCTATCTGCGATCTCAAAAAGCCTGTGCAGGCAATGGCACTCTCTGGCATATTAAAGCATTGACACAATATAGCATGATGGTTAAGAACACAGACCCTGGCATCTCACTGCCCAGGCTTGAATCCTAGCTCCACCACTAACTAGCTGTGCCAACTCAGGGCAAACCACTTTTCTAATCTTTAGTTCACTACCTGAAAAATAACTGGCCTTGTGGGTTTGCTAAGAGAACTGGATTAGATGAAATATATATTAACTGCTGAGCAGAGTACTGGGCATCCAAGAAAAAGTGGTTAAACGACATTGGAAAAGAACAAGTTCTTCCTCCCCATCCCAACCCTATTACCTCTGTCAAATAGCCAGTGGAGTTCACAAACTTCTCAAAGTCAGCATTACTGACTTCATAGGCATCCATGTAGAAGGCATCAATAGAAACTCTCCTCGCAGGTGCTTCCCCATCTTGCTTTATCTGAGGATCATCTGTGCCCATTGTAAACACTCCAGCGGGGATGAGGACCATCTACAGGGAAAGGGGAGATGAGGAGTCATGCCATCACAGCCAAAGTGGACTAATACAGGGATCCCTGGGTGGCGCAGCGGTTTGGCGCCTGCCTTTGGCCCAGGACGCGATCCGGAAGACCCTGGATCGAATCCCACGTCGGGCTCCCGGTGCATGGAGCCTGCTTCTTCCTCTGCCTGTGTCTCTGCCTCTCTCTCTCTCTCTCTGTGACTATCATAAATAAATAAAAATTAAAAAAAAAAAACAAAAACAAAGTGGACTAATACAAAGTGCAGAGTGCTTAGCACACAGTAAACACCCAGCAGTTTTAATACACCCACCACAGAAATCACTGTACCATCAATAGAATCTCTCCATGCTCCTAAGAAAGGACTAGTCTCAAAAAGAAGTGAAAATTCTTGGCATGCCTAGCTGGCTTAGTTGGAAGAGCATGCGACTCTTGATTTATGGGTCATGAGTTCAAGCTCCACACTGGGTATAGAGATTACTTAAATAAGCAAATATTTAAAAAAGGAAAAAATGAAAATTCTTTAGGAAAGTAGTTCTTTATTCTAAACTCTACTCAATATATGCCTTGGAAACAGGTCTGGAGCAATAGTCACCAAACTGCTAATTTCTGAAGTACAAAGGCAGGGAGATATTCCACTTCTTTATACATTTGAGTATATTTTTTCCTTTAACATGCTCTCATTTCTTTTGAACCATTTTTAAGATCAAATGCAAAACATGCTGTATATAATATTCTTTAAAACCACCAAGTAAATGTGGGTCTCCAATGAAATAGAGAAAGCTTAAATCATTGAAGTAGAATATCTAAAAAGCTTAATAAATGACTATGTCTTGTCCTTATTATATCCTTGCCCTTAACTGATTCCTTATTAAAACTCTAATTGCAATTACTTTAATCCTATCTACTGTCTCACACAAACTTTAAACTACAAGAGGCCAGTGGACTGCCCTGTTCACATCTGTATTTCCAGCACTAAATACAGTGCCTAAAGATTGCACCAAAAATATTCGGTTAAGAAATGCAGGCCTGGGGTGCCTGGGTGTCTCAGTTGTTTAAATGTCTGCCTTCAGTTCAAGTCATATCTCGGGGTCCTGGGATCAAGCCCTGAATCAGGCTTCCTACTCAACCAGAGGTCTGCCTCTGCCCCCTCATTTGTGCTTGCTCTCTCTCAAATAAATAAATAAAATCTTAAAAAAAATAGAAAGAAATGCAAGCCTATGCTCATCATGGATCATTAGGGAAATATAAGTAAAAACTAAAAAGAGACTATACATCATGCTCACTAGCATGATTATAACCAAAAAGACTGACAATAACGAGTATCGACAAGGATGTGGAAATTAGAACCTTCATATATTGCTGGTAGGAGTGTAAAATGATGTAGTTGCTTCAGAAAAGTCTCCTGGTTCTTCAAAAATCTAAAAAAAGAGTCACCATATGAACAACTTCACTTCCAGATATATAGCTAAGATAAATGAAAATGTCCATGAAAAAAACTTCTTAAATGTTCACAGCAACATTATTCATAATAGCCAAAAAAATGAAAACTCAAAAGTCCATCAAATGATATACAAAATATGGTAAATCCACTAAATGAAATATTATTCAACCATAAAAAGGAACAAAGTACCAATACATATTACAATATGGATGAACCCTGAAAACATTATGCTAAGTGAAGGAATCTACTCACAAAAGGCCACATATTGTATGACTCCATTCATACAAAATGCCCAGAACAGACAAATCCAAGGATACATAAAGTGTATTAGTGGTTGCCAGGAGTGGGAGGGAAAAAGAAATGGGAAATAACTGCTAATGGATATGGGTTTCTTTTTGGGGGTGATGGAATGTTCTGGAATTACTGATGATGGTTGTGAAACCTTGTGAATGAACTAGGAAATACTGAATTGTTCAATTTATAAGGGCACGTTTTATGGTATGTCACTCTATCTCAATTTTTTAAAAAAAGAACACAATCATATCATCTGTCAGAAATATATTCTGCAGACACAGTATCTTGCTTTCCAATGTGCTACTGAACAATCAAGGGGTCAAAGAAGAAATCAAAAGATACATTAAAAAATCAGGAGACAAATAAAAATGGAAATATACGAAAATTTATGTGATGCAGCAAAAGAAATTCTAAGAGAAGTACAGAGCAATAAATGCCTACCTTAAGAAACTGGTTCTTTAAAAAGATAATCTTTAGCTAGACTTATCAAGAAAAAAAGAGTACTCAAATAAATAAAATCAGAAATGGAAGAGGAGATATTAGAAGTGATGCCAAAGAAATACAAACGATTATACAGTGAAGATCATATAGTAAATAATTATATGCCAAAAAATTGGACAACCTACAAGACATGGAAAAAATTTCTAACATACAACCTACCAGACTGAATCATGAGTAAGTAAAAAATCTGAACAGATTGATTTTTACTAAGGAAATTGAATCAATAATCAAAAACTTCCCAAAAAACAGAAGTCCAGAACCAGACAGCTTCACTAGTGAATTCTACCAAACACTCAAAGAATTATAACCAGTTCTTCTCAAACACTTCCAAAAAACTGAAGAGGAAGGAGGGCTTCCAAACTCATTTCATAAAGCCAGCATTATCCTAACACCAAAACCAGACAGGATTCTGCAAGAATAAGAAATTACAGGCCAATATCTCTGATGAACATAGATGTAAACATCCTCAACAAAACATTAGCAAACTGAATTCAACAATATATTAAAGGATTATATACCATGATCAAGTGGTTTTTTTTTTTTTTATTTTATTTATTCATGAGCAACACGGAGAGAGAGAAGCAGAGACATAGGCAGGGGAAGAAGTAGGTCCCCTGTAGGGAACCCGATGTAGGACTCGGTCCCAGGACCCCAGAATCAAGACCTGAGCCAATGGCAGACAGACACTCAACCACTGAGACACCCAGATGCCCCAATCAAGTGGGACTTATTCCTGGAATGAAAGGTTGGTTCAATATCTGCAAATCAGTTAATGTCATATACCACACTAATAAAATGTATGCTAAAAATCATATGATCACCTCAATAAATGTAAAAAAGCACTTGACAAAATTCAACACCCTTTTATGATAAAAACTCTCAAAAAAGTAGGTATAGACAAGACAAACCTCAACATAATAAAGGCCATATATGACAAGTCTACAGCTAACATACTCAGCAGTAAAAAGCTAAAAGCTTTTCCTTTAAGATCTGGAACAAGACAAGGATTCCCACTCTTACCACTTTTACTCAATTTAATATTGGACATTCTAGCCAGAGTAATTAGATTTAAAAAAGAAAGACATCTAAATTGGAAAGGAAGAAGTAAAAATGTCACCATGTGCAGATAACATTATATACAGAAAACCCCAAAGATTCCACCAAAAAAACTCCTAAGCTAATAAAAAAATTCCAGCAATGTTGCAGGATACAAAATCAATACAAAAACAAAACAAAACCTGTTATATTTCTATAGATTAATAACCATCAGAAAGACAAATTAAAATAATCTCACTTATAATTGCATCAAAAAATAATAAAATATCTAGGAATAAATTTAACCAAAGGGGTGAAAGACCTGTATACTTAAAATAACACATTACAGAAGGAAATTGAAGATAACACAAATCACTGGAAAGATATTTCATGCTCATGGATTGGAAGAATTAATATTTTAAAGCATTCTCATGATTCAATGGAATTCCTATGAAAATTCCAATGGCAGTTTTCACAGAAATAGAAGAAACAATCCTAAAATTTGTATGGAACCACAAAAGACTCTGAATAGACAAAGCAATCTTGAGAAAGAACCACAAGCCTGCAAGGCATTATGCTCCCTGACTTCAAGCAATATTACAAAGCTACAGTAATTAAAACCATACGGTATAGGCATAAAAACAATGAAACAGAATAGAGAGCCCAGAAATAAACCCATATATGGTCGATAAGTTTACAACATGGCCAAGAATATTAAATGGAGAGAACAGTCTCTTCAATAAACAGTATGGAAAACTGGATAGCCACAATCAAAAGAATGAAACTAGACCACTATCTTACACCATACACAAAAATTAACTCCAAATTGATTAGAGACTTGAACATAAGACCTGAAACCATAAAATTCCATAGGCAGTAAGCTCCTTGGCACAGGTGTTGGTGATGATTTATTGAATCTGACATAAAAGTATAAACAACAATAGCAAAAATGAACAAGTAAGGCTACACCGAACTAAAAAGCTTCTGTATAGCAAAGGAAAATATCAACAAAATAAAAGGCAACCTAATGAATGATAGAAATTTTTTGCAAATCATTTATCTGACAAGGAGTTAATATTCACAATATATAAAAAACTCATACAACTCAACTATATAAATATATATATATATGATTAATAAATGGGCAGATCTGAATACACACTTTCCAAAGAAAACATACAGATGGTCAAAAAGTATATGAAAAGATGCACATCATCATTATTATCATGGAAATGCAAATCAAAACCCCAATGAGATAGCATCTCAAACCTATTAGAATGGCTATTATCAGTATGCTTCACAACTGTTACAATGGCTAATATCAGTAAGACAAGAAATTAAAGTGTTGGCAAGAATGTGGTTATAAGAAACCAATGTGCGCTGTTGGGGAGAATGTAAATTGGTGCAACCACAATGGAAAGGAGTATGGAGGCTCCTCAAAAAGTTAGTATTATTTAAAGAACTACCACATAATTCAGCAATTTCATTTCTGGGTACTTATCCAAAGATAACTAAAACATTAATTTAAAAAGATGTATGAACCTCAATGTTCAATGTAGCACTATTTAAAACAGCCAAGATATGGAAACAGTCTAAGTGTCCATGAATGGATGAATGGATAAAGAAATTGTGGTATGAAGGCACCTGGGTGGCTCAGTCGGCTAAGCATCTGCCTTCTGCTCAGGTCATGATCTCAGAGTCCTGGGGTCAAGCCCCACTTCTGGCTCCCTGCACAGTGAGGAGTCTGCTTCTCCCTCCCCTCCCTCCAGATCTCTTCCTGTCACACATGTGCTCTCTCTCTCTCAAATAAATAAATCTCTAAAAAAAGAAAAACTGTGGTATGTATATGTGTGTATATATAAATGTATGTATTTCTATATGTATATAGAAATATATATATATATATAATTCAGTCATAAAAAGGAATGAAATCTTGCCATTTGCAACATGGATGGAACTTGAGGGCATTATGCTAAGTAAAATAAGTCAGAGAAAGATAAACAACATACAATTTCTCTTCAATGTGGAATGTAAACAAAGAAAAACCAAGCTCATAGATACAAAGAACAGATTGGTGGTTTCCACAGGCAGGAGTTGGGGAGAGGGGTAGATTAAAAAAAAAATAGTAGTTAATTGTACCTCAATGCAAAAAAAAAAAAATTTTAATAAAAAGAAATTCTGTAAAACAAATAGTCAGTTCCAGAAAGCATGGCTTTTTATTTCTCTAAAAAGTACTGTATGTTTTGGGACACCTGAGTGGCTCAGCGGTTGAATGCCTGCCTTTGGCTCAGGGCGTGATACTGGAGTCCTGGGATGGAGTCCCACATCGGGCTCCCTGCATGCTCCCTGCATGTCTCTCTATGTCTCTCATGAATAAACAAATAAAATCTTTTAAAAAGATACTGTATGTTTTTTGTCAGTTCTATAAGGAATCAGGTGGAGACCCAAATGAACCAGTACAATATTTCAAATTTATTCTAGTGATGTTTTTAGTGCACCTCATAGATTACTGCTTGGAAAATACAGGGCATATAGCAATTTCTGTTATTGTTGTTTTAGGAGGAGAATGGAAATACCTTTACCACATCAACTAAAACCTAAAATCTTTTTTTTAGTTGTAATAAGTATTTTAGAAATCATTAAATATATTGCTTAATAAATTGTAAGGTAAACATCCTTACAACCTACCCTCCATAAAAGTACCTTGACAATCACTTTAGAAGCCCTTCCTATGCCCATCTTGAAAACAAATCCTCCCCCTTGCCAGAGAAACAACACTGTCCTGACTTTTAACTTATTTTTAAGATATAATTGATATGACATTAAGTTAGTTTCAGGTATAACATGATGATTCAATATTTGTATATATTATGAAATGATCACAAGTCAACATCCACTACCGCAGTTAAACAATTTTTCTTGTGATAAGAACTTTTAAGATTTCTCTTAGCAACTTCCAAATGCATAACATAGTATCATTAACTATAATCACTATACTGTACTATCTTGACTTTTATATGCATTGTTACCTAATTTGCAGTTTAATTATTTAACTATGCATCTCTAAACATAATTTTTATTTTTTTATTTTTTTTACAATATATGGCTTTTAGGAATCTCAATCTATAGGTTCCCCCTTTACCTCTTTTTTCCCCCTTACAATTTATTTGTTGAAGAAAATGGGCCATTTGACCAAGAGAGATTCCCAAAGTCAAGATTTTTGTTGACTGCAACCTTATAATGTAATTTATCACTATTCCCTGTCCTCTGTACCTCCTGAAAATTGACAACTGAATCTGGAGCTTTACCAGATCGACATTTGATCTGGGGAGAGTAAGACTCCTCTGTAGGTGGTGGTGTCTTCCTCCTCAAGAAGCACAGAGTGTATGTGTTACTCTCTTTCATGTTATTAGCAGCCATTGAGGTTCAATTCCTCCAGGGTTGCAAAATGATGATATTCCAATTTTATCCTACCTTCTTCATTTATTGCTGAAATGTTTCTATAAAGAAAAACTTCCCCTACTCAATTACTTAGCTACTCAGTGGTATATTCATGGGAAAGCCAAAATAAATTCTTGATCTTTTCCCTTATTCACCAGCTTTCAAAATAAAGAACCAGTTCCCAAGAATAATCCCAAGATGATGAAAACAAACAAAAAATAAAAATAAAACTGGGAAAGGGGTTAGGCTGTGTGCTATCTCCATATCTGGCAAAACCCTGTATCTTCAAATAGTGTTACTAAAACTAAAACAAAGGTATTACTACAAGGCAGGGTCTGATGAGACTATTCTTACTAAGACCAATGCTGTCTGTCATAATTCCCACTGTGGTTACCAACAGTTATCAGGATTCCCAGAATTCCATAAGCCCTCAAGATCTTTCCAATAAGTCATAATATGCTTGAGTTAGCAAGAAGGAATTCATGGTAGCTGCCTTCAGTACAGTTCATTTGACACAGCATCCAGAATGCACAGTAGGGAGAGAACTCTCATCAAAAGCAGATAAATTAGGGAAGGGAGCCTGTGTACATTACCAGAAACACCAGTGACTGGAAAATCTCTGCTTTACAATATAACCAATTCATGTCTGGATTTATCTAAATTTTAAAAATATCTTCCAATATTATGCTAAATCTTCTTCCCTATCAGTCACATGTTAATCAGTAAGAGATTATAAAACTAAAGTAGGTCACTTGTGATTTGTGAAAATAGATTTCTGAGACAGAACCCAAACAGCAGAGTTGGAGGAAGCAGGGGGAAGTGAAAGAGGGTGGTGAAATAGGAGAAATGACCTGCTAATTTGAAAGAGTGACGAAGCTCAGATGTTTGTTTGTTTAGAGAGAGCTCGTGAGTGGGGAAGGGTAGAGGGAGGGAGAGAGAGAATCTTAAGCAGGCTCCACGCTCAACACAGCCTGAAGCAGGGCTCGATCTCACAACGCTGAGATCGTGACTTGAGCCAAAATCAAGTTAGATTGACTTTTAGAGGCTTGACAAACTGAGCCACCCAGGGGCTCCTCAGAGAATGTTTTAAAAGGCAGGGGAACCCACGTATTTTTAGGTGAATTAGGGGGGGAAAAATAAAATTAAGCAGCCATAAGCAAGGAAAAAGGATGAAAACAAGAAAAAAAAAGACACTTTTTTTTTTTTTTTTTATGATAGTCACACAGAGAGAGAGAGAGAGGCAGAGACATAGGCAGAAGGAGAAGCAGGCTCCATGCACCGGGAGCCCGATGTGGGATTCGATCCCGGGTCTCCAGGATCGCGCCCTGGGCCAAAGGCAGGCGCCAAACCGCTGCACCACCCAGGGATCCCAAAAAAGACACTTTTAATAAATTAATACGGAAAGATCCTGCCAAGACAAAGAGCTAAAGTAAAAAAGCAGGGTGTACCATAGTAAGTATTTATGTGAAAAGGAGGTCGGGGAAGAATAGAGATTCACATATTTTTGTATTTGCTTATATTTGCAGAACATAGCTCTGGGAAGAGATACAAGGAACTCATGCAGTGGTTGTCTGAGAGGAAGGTTATCAGTTAAGTATGAAATTTTTCACTATACACCCTTCTATATTTTTTTCCTAAACCATGTAAATATACAATCTGTTCAAAAAATAAACAATAAAATAAAGCATCAATCTGATCATACCACTTTCCTACTTAAACTCCTTAGGTATCCTCATCACCTTTCAGGGTAAAATAAAATATCTAAACATCAAAGCCTAATCTCTCCCCATTTCCCTCACTATGGATTCCACCTACACTGTATCTGTACTGTATCTGTAAACAGTCAATATTCAAGACCACTTCCTTCAGGTGTTTACTGCCTGCATTTCCCTCCTCAGCTGGGTCATACACCCCTCATTTGGATTCCTCTAATAAATATCTCCATCTATCCTAACAAGTGACACACATATTGTAATGATGGGTTTTCACCTTCCCCAGATCCTAGGCTCTTTGGGAATCACAAAGTTTTCATTTCTATATCCTAAAACACACACACACACACACACACACACACACACACACACACACACACACAAACTCTATTGACTGAATGAGATCATGAGTATGATGCAGAATATGCCACCTGAATTGTTTGTAATTGTAAAAATTCTTTTTCTAACACAGTCCCATACATGGATACCATGTTTGCATTGTAGTGAAACCTTTTTAAAAGACTCTGTGCAAGAACCAAACCAGGCTCACACATTATTCTCGTTAGCCTTCAAATTCTGAGACACAAGGTTCCTCGGTCCTTAGAAGTCAGGATTTCGGGATCCCTGGGTGGCGCAGCGGTTTGGCGCCTGCCTTTGGCCCAGGGCGCGATCCGGGAGACCCTGGATCGAGTCCCACGTCAGGCTCCCGGTGCATGGAGCCTGCTTCTCCCTCTGCCTGTGTCTCTGCCTTTCTCTCTCTCTGTGTGTGACTATCATAAATAAATAAAAATTAAAAAAAAAAAGTCAGGATTTCAAGCAGCTCTGCAGAGAAGTAGAAACACAGAAGACTTCAGACAAAAGCTCCAAGTGTAGTTTTAAAATGATCAGATACAAGGTTTCATGAAGGACTTAAAGAATAAAATAAAGCTTTCCAGCAGCAGACAAGTAGGTCCTACTCTGAGAACAGGTGTTCAGCCCTTAGCGCAAAGAGAAGACACACAAGAAGCTGTGCCATTGTACCCAGTGAAGCTTTACAATCACCTCATTTTTTCATCCTCTTCTCCCTCAATGTGAGTACCAACAATGCTAATACAATCACAACTTCTACTGTGGAATTCCAGCCTAGTTTTTTTTCTTCTTCTTCTTTCATTACCCATCAAAGATTAGCCAGCACTGAATAAGCCAAGTTTCCATTCTGGAGGCTACAGATAAAAATAGCCTGCATTGCTGAGTGGATCATAATTTCCAATTTACACAAGTGGAATGAAGTTTTCTGTCCTACAAATGTAAAATGTAGTTCTACTGAAATCCAAAGCATCAGGTGCTTCACCCTATAGGACCCTAAACCAAATGAAAAGAACCATTTGAATCAAGTCTCCATTAAAGTTCCAGATTCCAACAATCCATTCCTCCTTGAAAGTAAGTTAAAACCTCCTTTGCTACACCAGTTTGTGCTGTTGCCACTCAAGTAAAAAAACACATAAATCAAGGTGACTCTATTGCCATTAGAATCATATTTGGGGGGTTCCTCGGTAGCTCAGTCAGTTAAGAGTCCAACTTGTGATTTCGACTCAGGACATGATCTTACGAGTCAAGGGTCAGCGGGGAGTCGGCTTGAGTTTCTCTCTCTCCCCCTTTGCTCCTCCCCTACACAGCGTGTTTCCTCTCTCTGTCTCAAATAAATAAATAAATCTTTTAAAAACACACACACATTTGGGCTTGGCAGCTGCAGTGGGCATCTATTACTCGTAACCACCCAACCCTCATTCCTTCCTATTCTTGTCAGTGGAACTGACATCCCTTTGAAAAACATTTGTTCAACTCTACATGGCTCAGGTAGAGCCGGTTGACTCTACTCCACCTACTGTGACTCAGGTGTAGCCAACCATGGCATTCTTTTGACCACAGAGATGTTATTAGTGATAGGCCCATGAGTCACTCAAAGTTAATCTTAAAACTTTGGCTGGACTATGAGAAAAGGGATACACTCTCTCTTTCAGCTACTTTCTCAGTAAACACAGAGACACTGCCTAAAAAATGGCACAAACACAGAAAAAAGAAGAGCCAGGAGATGGTTAAAAAGGAAGATCTTGGGGCGCCTGGGTGGCTCAGTTGGTTAAGTGTCTGACTTCAGCTCAGGTCATGATCCCAGGATCCTGGGATAGAGCTCCACATCAAGTTCCCTGTTCAGCAGAGTCTGCTTCTCCCGCTCCCTCTGCTGCTCCCCCTGCTTGTGCTCTGTCAAATAAATAAAATCTTAAAAAAAAAAAAAAAGAAGAAGATCTGCCTGAGGCCCTGAAACCAGTTGTGTCTGTGGTCATATCTACTCTTGAACTTCGCCACAATGAGAGCCCATTAACGTCCCCTTTCTTGCTTTTTTTCTGCTTAAGGCAGTTCTGTGCTTTCTTTTACTTGCTACTGTGATATTTTTGTCTTAAATACAAAAATGAAATAAGTATATATGAATACTTGTGTGTAGTTCTCCCTTTTCCTTCTTTTCTCTCCTCAAATCTAAGATAATACGTTAAAGGCTTGGAAGAAAGTGGGGTAAACAAGAGAAGTATGATCTCTGGATCTGTCCACAAGCTGCTGCCTTAGCTGTCTGTACAAGGCTAATCTATCTATACCATTGTTTTACTCTAGTGCCAGAGACACTAATTGTAGATGGGATAGCATTAAAGTTCCTTCAAGTCCTGGGATTTATGATTCTATGAAGCCTCGGCTGCCTCATCTGTAAAGTGATGAATATCTCTTACTGGATTCTTAGGAGGATGAGATACAGCAAAAGAATAGTTTACAAAGGTTACTTTAGAAAGGGTGGGACTTTATTCCCACAGCAGTTTCTCCATAGTGTATCCACCAAAAAAAGCTAACAGACCATTCAAGAAATTATAACAGAATGTCAAAAATGTGTAAGGCACTGGGGGGGGGGGGGGGGGGGCAGGGCGGATACACAGATTTAAAAAAAGGTCTAAAAATGCATCCCATGTAGAGTACCAGACAACTACACATAAAACACCAAAGAAAACATACAAGTTACCATAAGGTAACAACGCAATGTTGTGGGAATTTAAAGGAAAGAAAAACCACTTCTTGAAGGAAAGGTTTCAGGAAGGAACGGCATTCAATCCTGCCCTGACACTTGAGTAAGCATTACCTTATCGGAAACATTCTCATATAGGAAATCAGGACTAAAATTACCCATACATGGATACAGTGCACACAATTTAATCACTCCATGATTCTAAATGTCCGTCAAGCAACTGTTTTCAAAGACACACAGAAATTAAAACATTTTGCTACCTTGTACAAAATAATCTGTGCAGAAATTGTCAGGATAATTTTCTCATTGAGAATTATATTTTTAACCAGAAGGAACTTGAATAAAATTTTTTAATATCTAAATTATTGCCCATACAATTTTTACTGCTATAACTTTCCAGTGAAACTGTAAATTCCTTGAGGGTAAAGCCCACTGCTATTTACTTTTTTGTGTTCCTCATCTTGACAAGTGTTCATTAAATGAATTAAATAAAACACAAAAAAAAAACACAGTTGAAAAGTGTTACATTAAAAAGTGTGAAAAATGTCACCCCCAGAAATCTTAAATTACTAACACTTCCCAGAACACATCATGCACTTGCACAATGCTTTGTGCCCATGCTATTCCCCTTCTCAGAATGTCCTTCAATCTGTCCTTCAATCCCTAGCTTCTGAAAATGTCTCCTTCAAGCTCTAGCTCTAATGTGACCTTCTCTTTGAGGCACGTCCTGATTTGTCCAGGAAGAATGAATCATTTCTTCCTCTCCAAGTGCTTTGTACATACTCCTCCTATAGAATTGTCACTATGTAAAAATGATGCTTACAGGTGATTGTACATGGAGGGGGAAGGGAGACAGGGGGAAAGAGAAACAGAAAGAGAGAGAAAGGCAGGAGGAGGGAGAGAGAGAGAGAGAGAGAGAGAAAGGGAGGGAGGGACACATGCCATGAGAGAGAGCATACATTTACCAGTGGGTAAATAGTAAATGTCTTGAGGGTAGGGCAGAGGTCTTTTTCTTTTCCTATGCCCAAGATACAGGACAATGTTATAAAGTATGTGTACCAAATAAACCTCTGTTGAGCTAAACTAAATAAACTGAAAACAAAAAAAAGCAGAGATATTACAACCCCAATCTAAATCTCAGAAAGTTATTTTATGGATATAAACAAACTGCTTCTAAGTATATATGAACAGGCAAAAGACCCAAAATGACCAAAACAATACTCAAGGGGAAAAACAAAGTTAGAGAATCGATGCTACCTAACTTGAAGAGTTATTATAAACTTAAGAGTAATCAAGGCAGTGTGTACTGGTGAAAGAACAGAGAGATCAATCAAACAGCACACAGAGCCCAGAAAAAGACCTCCATAAATATAATCAACTGATCTTTGACAAAGGAGCTAAGGCAATACAGTGGAGCAAGACAGTCTCTTCAACAAATGGTGCTGGAACAACTGGATATCCACATACAAATTAATAATAATAGATACAGACCTTCCAAGCTTCACAAAAATGAACTCAACATGGATCACAGACCTAAAAGTAAAATGTAAAACTGTGAAATTCTGAGAAGATGACATAGGAGAAGACCTAGATGACAATGGGAACGGTGATGACTTTTTATGTACAACATCAAAGGCACCATCCGCAAAAGAAATTGCTAAGCGAGGCTTCGTTAAAATTAAAATTTTCTGCTCTTCAAAAGATAATGTCAAGAGAATGAGGAAACAAGTCACAGACTGAGAGAAATCTGCAGATGACACATCTGAAAAAGGACTGTTATCCAAAACCAAGAACTCTTAAAACTCAACAGTAAGAAAACAAAACATTCTGATTATAAAATGGGCCAAAGGCCTTAACAGATACTTCATTGAAGAAGATATACAGATGGCAAAGATGCTCATCATGTCAAGCAAAAAATGCAAATTAAAACAACAGTGAAAAAAAAAAAAAAAGCAACAGTGAGACACTACACACCTTAGTGTGGCCAAAATCTGGAACAATGACAACACCAAATGCTGATGAAGGTGTGAAGCAACAGGAACTCTCATACATTGCTGGTGGGATGTAAAATGGTACAACTACTTTGGAAGACAGTTTTGCAGTTTCTTAAAAAACTATGCATACTTTTGCCATATGTTACAGCAATTATGCTCCCTGGTGCTTATGAAAATATTTGGTATTTATCCAAACATCCATACAAAAACCTGCACACAGGTGCTTATAGCAGCTTTATTCCTAATTGCCAAAACTTAGAAGTAAGATGCCTTTCAGTAGACGAATAGATAAATAAACTGTGATACATCCAGACAATGGATATTATTCCGAGATAAAAAGAAACTAGCTACCAAGCTATGAAAAGACCTGGAAGAAGCTTAAATGCACATTTCCAAGGAAAGAAGCCAATCTGAAAAGGCTACACAGTGTATGATTCCAACTCTGACATTCCAAGAAAGGCAAAACTATGGACACAATAAAAAGATCAGACAGGGGCACCTGGGTGGCTCAGTAGGTTAAGCACCTAACTCTTGATTTCAGCTCAGGTCATGATCTTCAGGCTCTGCAGGGAGTCTACCCCTCCTCCAGCTCTTTTGTATATGTGCACGCCTGTGCGCTCGCTCGCTCACTCGCTCGCTCTCTCTCCAAGACAAATAAAAAAATACCTTTTAAAAATCTGACATTGCCAGGGGAGTGGAGGGAGAGGAATGAATAGAGGGACACAAAGGATTTTTAGGATGAAAATACTATGCTATATGATAACGATGGATATATGTCATTATACATTTGTCCAAACTCACAGAATGTAAAACACCAAGAGTGAACCCTATGGAAAATTACAGACTCTGGCAATTATGATGCATAAATGTAGACTCATCAGTTGTAACAAATGCACCACTCTGATGGAGGCTGTTGATAATGGTGGAGGCTGTGCATTCTGTAGGAGCAGGGGGTATTATGGGAAATCGCTGTATCTTCCTCTCAATATTGTTGTGAACCTAAAAATGCTCTAAAAAAATAAGTCTTAAAAAAATGCTTTTTAAAAGATTAAGGGGAAAAAAGGGGGCTATCACTACAACCATGCACCTCTCCCATATTGAACTTCTTGAATTCAGAATAAATCGTTAAGTGTCAGGTTAGAACAAAGTCATCTACACATGGATCAAGATATTTGAAATCAAGGAAATCAGAGAAATAAAGAACGGCCTCCTATGAAGCCTTTTGTCTTGACAACAAGGCTACTTCAGGTTCGATCATTAAATTGAGTCCTTGAACACTTGTAAGGGATGTTCTCAGCAACTGCTAGTTTACTAATAGTATGAGGTGCCTCCAAACATTATAGAAAGTGGATTCAAGTGACAATGAGCATAAAATAAAAACATGTATGGGAGGAAGGACGGAAGAAAATGCAAGAATTGGCCAAAAATGACCCATAGAATACCTAGTCCGGACACAAAACCACTCTGAAGAAATGAAAAATGTTTATCTTACAAATGTAATTAAAAAGATACTGGCACCCACATCTCATTCTGAAATCAAAAGGAAGTTAGACCATTTAAAATGAGTAATGTTCTGTACTGCCCAGAAGGTTCTAGGGAAAAATCTGATACAGATCAATGCGTAAATGCAGTAAGACAGCTACCCTGTTAGTTACAAAGCAGATAAAAAAGACACCGGGCTTTGAAAGGAGGAACTGATTATCAAATACCATGAACGGTAGAAAAGAATGAAAATATCTGGCCAATACATGGTACAACAATCACTAGGGCTCCCACCACACAAAAAGATAAACACTAATAATGCAGCACATCCTCTGCGGAATAGGAAAATTTTAAAGGCCAAAAATTACACAAAATAGAGAAACAACGAGAAGCCTAGCAACCAGCCTCCAAACACTCTGTATCAGAGACACAAAGTTATAGTCGTGACCCCTACCGCCCTCACTCCCCAGTTAGGGAAAGACATCTGAGACCAGTATCTCTGATAACTGTCATGTCAGAGTAAAGAGCTACTATGGTGGCAATATATGAAAATACTTCAAGGGAAGAAAAAGTAAGAAGTCAGGTAAGGCCTGCTGGAGGACATCACCCCTCACCCAAGTCCTCAATATTGCTCAGAATTAAACCACAAGAAAGAAAAGTGGGATTAAAAAATAAAATAAGGAAAGAATGTCCTGGGTATTCAAGAAGGAGCACTAGTTAAGGAGTCAAACCCGTAGCTAACATGTAAACTAACACTCAATACATCCAGGCACCCTGAGAGGCACAGGTAAACAGCACTAATAAAAAAACAACTACAGTTGACTTGGTCATTCCCACGTGCTGAAGAACTAAGGATAACAAGACAACTGGGACAAGTCCTTGCCCTCAAGACACAGAGTCTACTGGAAGAATCTATCGATAAAATAAAGACATAGATAGAGACCACTGTCCTGATCCCTTCACAGTTGAGAACCCCAGACTAACGGAATCTGTTGGCCCTAAAATGCAAAGCCCGAGAACCTGATGAGGAAGTCAGGGTGGAGTGAGAAGGAAATGAGTAAGAGGTAAGAAAAGGAGGGCCAACTGTCCTCAAACCAAGCTCCCCAATGCGCAGGATCAGGGTGAGCTCGAAGATCCCGCCGTCTCGCGGGCAAACAGGAGAGAGAAACTCTTCGTCAAATAGGATCGGCACGTGCGCGATTTGGGGTGTGGTTAGAATCTCCACTTGCCTTCCTGCAAAAAAACAAAAAAAAAAAAACAAAAAACCCTGCCTTGCCCATCCCGACCCTGTCCAAGAACCCCGCGGACCCCACCCGCTTTCGGGGAATGAAGAGAGCACCTTGGTGGGCGCGAGCGGCCGCTCTCCCGGGACCTGGCCGGGGGCGTTCGCTTCCCGCGAGTATCGGTGCGCGGCCGCCGAGCTGCCATGGTCCCCGCGCCGCTGGGGAGTGCCACAGCCACAGGAGCCCGCGAGGGAAGCCGCGCCTGCGCCCGCGCCCGTACTGGCCTCTTCGCCCCCAGCCGCCTCGCCAGGCAGCAAGAGCAGCAGCAGCAGGAAGACGAGACCCAGCCGAGCGCAGTTCCCACCAACCGGCCCTACTGAGGGCGCAGCCATGTTTTCCCGCGAGCCATGTGACCCGCCGGGTCACGTGGCCCCGCCCTCCTTAAAGGAGACAACCCTGAGTTGACTTTGGAGGTAGCCTTGGAGTTGCTCTCTCTCTCTCTCTCTCCAATTTTTCTAGGTATTTCTCCTTTGGAGCACCCCTCCTTGGCTCCGCCGACTTTAAAACACAAAACCCTACAAAGCTCAAGGACTTCTAGCCAACTGTGAGCCCCATTATTATTTCTTGGTTGAAAAACGATCATCAAATTTGTTGAGCATTTGCTAAATGCTAGGCAGTATGCTAAGTAAGCAAACTTTTTGAAATCTCATTAATCTTCACGGACCCTGTAATATTGAGTCCACCAAGCAATTGAAATGACCCGCCCAAGGTCACACAGTAAATAAGTGTCAAAAACGAAATTTAAACCCAAGGGAATCTAACTTAGACCTTGAGTTTGGCCATTATGCTGTACTGTAGGCAATTAAATAAGCTTAACTTAACACGACATAAGGGGAAGATGAACGTGTTGAAAGAGTTCGCCAACAGGTGCAATTAGAGAAATCCTAGGCACAGCTGGGAGAGGGACAACAGTAGCTCTCAAAGAGTCCCAGACCAGCCAGCATGAGCATCACCTGGGAACATGAGAGAACCGCAGTACTCTGGTCACCTGGGCGGTTAAGTAGGTTAAGCATCTGCCTTCAGCTCAGGTCAAAATCTTGGGGTCCTGGGATGGAGCTTGTTTTGGGCTCCCTGCTCAGCTGGGAGTCTGCTTCTCCCTCTCCTTCTGCCCCTCCCTCTGCTTGTGTGTGTGTTCTCTCTCTCTCTCAGATAAATAAATAAATAATCTTTAAAAAAGAAAGAAAGAAAAGAAGAAAGGAAAGAAAGGAAGGAAAGGAAAGGAAAGAAGGAAGGAAGATAGGAAGGAAGGGAGGGAGGGAGGGAGGAAGGAAGGAAGAAAGAAAGAAAAGAAATGCAGTACTCAATCAGAATCTGTGAGGACAGGATGCAGCAATCTATGTTTTCAACAAGTTTTCCAGATGACTCCAATGCATACTGATGCACACTAATACACGCTAAAGTTTGAGAACCACCGTTCTATAGGGCCATGTTTCTTTAGAGTAAAAAAAAAAAAATCAGAAATAAAAGAGGATAGAAGGGGGAACTCAAAGTTTTAAAATGACATTTCAGGGGCACCTGGGTGGTTCAGTTGGTTAAGCATCTATCTTTGGCTCCCAGGATCCTGGGATTGAGCCACACATGGCTCCTTGCTCAGCAAGGAGTCTGCTTCTTCCTCTCCCTCTGCCTGCTACTCCATCTGCTTGTGCTCTCTGTCAAATAAATAAAATATTTTTTAAATTATTAAATAAATAAATAAAATGTCATCTCAGTCAACTGTAATATGTGCACCTGATTTAAATATTGATTCAAACCTACTGACCTCCACATTTTTGAGAAAATCAGGGAAATATGACCACTGAATCGAATTGTGATACTTGATAAAATTAAGAAATTAATATCAATTTTGTTTTTAGGTTTATAGAATTGATAATAGTATTTTTGGCTATGCTTCTTAAAAGAATCCCTCCTTTGAAATATATGTGTCGGGATATATACATATGGATAAAAAGATATGCTGTCAAGGATTTACTTCCAAAAAAATGGATGATGGGGGCAAGGAGGTGGCTAGAGATGAAATAGGATTGGTCTTGAGGTGACAATTGTTGAAACTTGTTTATGAGTGTCTGGGTATTTGTTATATTTCTCTACCTTATGTTTGGATTTTTTAAATAATAAAGTCCTTTCCTCCTTGTTGACTATTTCACAGTTTTCTAAGAGCTTCTACACACTTCTTATTTTAGATCGCAACCACTTGGCAAACAACCTACAATTATTATGCCCATTTCACAGTTGGTGCAGCTAAAAAGGTCACTGTTTTAACTAGGCTATATATTTACTATGGACAATCTAGATTCCAGGTCAAAGATAATTACTGTCAATCTCTTTGCAAAAGTTCAGTCTCAGCACATGCTGTGTCAGCTGCCCTTCTGAGAACTGAACACCTTAGCTTCATGATCCTGCTAAACCATTAGGGTATGACCTCCATGAAGGCAAGGATCCTGCCAATTTTCACCACTGAATCAGCAAAATTAGGCCAAAGCCTAGCACATAATAAACACCCAGTAAACATTTATTGAATTAATGGACAAATGAATGAATGGCAGTAATCATGACCTCTTTCTCTTAAAGGGAAGCAAATTATTAAGAAAGTAATATAGATTTAGGCTTAAAAAGAGCTATGTTTAAAGCTGTCCACTTGCAAGAGGTCTGACAGAGGCAAATCACCTTCCTGAGCCTCTCTTTCTATGTGAAATAGGAATAACAATATCCCCTTTTTAGAGATTTTATAAAGGTTAAATGAGTTAAAGCATGTAAAAGACTTAGCTCAGTGCTTGGAATTTCCTAATACCTCCCCCCAAAACTTTGCTATTATTAGCAGTCATCATCCAAGATGGAAGCTTTGTAGGTACTCCAGGAAGTATCAATCTTCTCTCTCAAGCCCTTGAATAATTTCTCACAGGTCACCAATCAAGGAGTAAGTGGAAAACATTGATGAGAAATCCCTAGGTGAGGATACTTATGATAGGAATTAGAAGTAAACCTACAATTTACATGTCAACTCTGTACAAATAAGGGCATTTTATTTAGAATCTCTCCAACCCTCCAACTCCCTTTTGAAGTCCTTTTGCAGGTCTTCTTGCCCCTTCTACCTAACAAAGCTGAATGAAAGGATCCAAGTCCTGAAAGTGTATGTGTTTACTAAGCAGCAAGGAGATTACTGTGGCTTCAATAGAGTGAGCACAGGGAAGATAAAAAGGGAAGGATATTAGAAAGGTAGCAGAGGGCCAGGTGATGTCAACTGTGATAAACTTTTACCATCAGTCAAAGGTGGTGCCCTTGAACAGTTTTGAGAAGACACTTCACACTTTTCTTGATAATCAGAGTCAATTTCTCTGCCAAGTTAGAGATTGCTTGTATCCCCTGCTGGTCTCTGAACACAAGAAATCCAAAGTGCTCTGATGGCAGCCATGACTTTTAGTTCAATGGGACCCTTCCTGTGTCTAAAGAAAAAAATTCACTTGCTTGAGGATAAGGACCTCCAACTCTGCAGAGCCCAGAGTTATAAGGATGGGAGGAACAAAATCCCTAGTGAGTCATTAGGAGTGATAATAAGTGGGACAGCTTATTATCCCTTGATTCCTAAAACTCTGTATTCCTACTACTTGGGGACACAGTGCCATATAGACATCTCTGTTTCCTTATAGGTGTCCTTATAGGTGATCCCATCCTGCAGAGGATGGCCTCCAAGCTGGTTTCAGTTGTGCCTTCAGAAACTCATTCCCACTCTCCATGAGGACAGCTTGTTTCTGGTTGATGTGGTATGATATAATACCAATTGATCCCATAATCAGGGGTTACCCTGCATCTCCTTCCTTATGAAATGGGTCCCCTGCTGAAGTCCTATGTTGGTGGGAATGCATACCTGTGGATAAGGCATTCTACAAGCTCCCAGGCAGTGGTGCTGGCAGAGGCTCTTGGAGCAGGAAAGGCAGAGCTTAAACTGTGTTTATTGCAAAGATTTTCCATTGTCACCATCTTTCAAGGCCACTCCTGAGCATAGCTATGATGTAGTTACCTTCCATTTTTAGGTTGCATCCTTTTCGTGAGCCTGCTCATCCAAAAACCCACATTGGGCTTTTTTCCTCCTACTTCTGTAGGTCATAAGGGACCCCTACATGACCCTAGATGTGAGTGGAGGGAGGGGCACTGGTGCAATGGTGGTAATGTGCAGCTTACTGATGTCATCAGGTCTTGCTTGGACTTGATCTTGATGTACCATCTTATAATGGATTTCTGCTGAGCTTACCTGATCTTAGGACTTGGTAGTTCTGGTACAACCAGTTAATAATGCAGTTCCAGGACCATGATTACTTGGTAGCCAATCATTTTATCTCTATCAGAGCTTAGGAGCATGTCAAGAGCTGCTTTTTAAAGCATTCATCATTGTGTGAGTCAGGGTTTTCCAGAAAAGCAGAACCAACAGGATGTATATATATTTATACATAGAAGGAGATTTATTATGAGGAATTGACTCACATGAGTCAATTGCCAGAGCAGGCAAGTCCCAAGATCTGCAGGGTGAGTGGGAAAGCTGGAGATCCGAGAGAACTGATGTCACATCCAAGTCCAAAGGCCTGAGAGATAGGAGGAAAGACAATGGTGTAGTTTCAGTTCAAAGCCTGGGAAGCTTGAGATCCAGTAAGAACCAATGTTTCAGTTTACGCCTGAAGGCAGGACAAAAGCTGATGTCCCAATTGAAAGGCAGTCAGGTAGGAAGAACTCTCTCTTAATCAGGGGAGGATCAGCTTTCCATGCTAATCAGGCCATCAACTGATTAGATAGGGCACACTAACACTAGGGAGAACAATTTGCTTTAGTCAATCTACCAACTTAAATGTTAATCTTATCAAAAAACACCCTCACAGAAACACCTGGAATAATGTTTGACCGAATATCTAGGAACTTCATGGTCCAGTCAAGGTGACAGAAAATTAACTGTCATTCTCTGCTGTGGATGGCCCGACTTTGCTTCAGAATCCCAGAGGTCAGGGATCCCTGGGTGGCGCAGCGGTTTGGCGCCTGCCTTTGGCCCAGGGCGCGATCCTGGAGACCCGGGATCGAATCCCACATCGGGCTCCCGGTGCATGGAGCCTGCTTCTCCCTCTGCCTGTGTCTCTGCCTCTCTCTCTCTCTGTGTGTGTGACTATCATAAATAAATAAAATTAAAAAAAAAAAAAAAGAATCCCAGAGGTCTCATGCTGTGATTCTATCACTTGGGCTTGCCATCCTCTTCATTCTGCTTCTTCCCTGCTGCTGAGCTCTTTCTACCAGCCCCATTTACACCTGGCCTTCCATGTCCCTTGGTATGTGGGCTGCATCTATAGTCCTAGTTGGGGAATATGTTGTCTCCAGAACCAGATCAGCCCTTGTGATTCCTTCTTCATAGTAGGGGATGCATAATGTAGCAATTTGTCTTTTACTTTGGAGAAGAAGTAAAGGTCCTGGCACAGGTCTGACCAGAGAACCCGCCTTTACTAAGATGAAAAGTTCCTGAATTTTCATAGATTTATCTCCCTTCTCTGGAGTGTGTGCTTCTTATGAAGGTCTCCAGTGTGCCAGACCCCTCTTGCTCATCTTCTCTGATTAACATAATATCATCGGTGTAATACAGCATTATAATATTCTGTAGGATGTCCAGATACTTTAGTCCAGCTCCCTTCAAACTATATTACTACACAGTGCAAGAACATTAACATAGGACATGAGTAAAACTGTCAAGCAGGGCCTGGCAAATTTTTTCTGTAAAGGGCCAGATGACAAATATTTAAGTTTTGTGGGCTACATAGGATTTCTGCTGCATATTCTTCTTTGATTTCATTGTTGTTATTATTTTACAGACTTTAAAAAATGTAAGAACCATTTATAATTCAAGGAAGCTATCAGCAGCTATGGGTGGAATTTGGTTCTTGCTCGGAAGAAATATTTTCCCCATTCCACTTTAATGTGGACACTTTCCAATCCTTCTTCCTGACTGGGATAGGGAAACAAAAAAACAAACCAAAAAAGCCCCCATACATTTGCCAAGTCCACAGCAGCACATTATATACCTGAAGCCTTATTGATGTGCCCAGGCAACAATGCCATGTCAAGCATAGCAGCTGAGAGTGAAGCTAGGATTGGGTGAGCTTGCTGAAGTCTTCACTCCTTTCAGTGGGCTGAACACCCTTGGCCTCCTTCGAACTGTAGATGTTTATCAGCACGTTTATTGATTACTCACCTATTTTGCCATCCACACACAGGCCCACAGGGCAAGTCTCGTTGGCTGCCCCTCCGCTACTTCGCCAAACTGTCAAATTTGGCTATTATGAATAATGTTGCTACAAAGAGCAGATGAACATTCATGTACAGGTTTCATGTGGACATATGCTTTCATTTCTCTTGAGGATAAACTAGGAATGGGACTGTTTGGTCATATTTCAATTCCGTTTTAACCTTTCAAGGGAACTGCCAAACTGTTTTCCAAAGTGGCTGTACCTACATGCAAAAAAATGCAAATGGACCACCATACACAAAAGTAAGCTCCAAATGGATTAAGGGCCTAAATGTGAAACCTGAAACCATAAAAAATCCTAGAAGAGCATGTAGGCAGTAATTTTTTCTATATCAGCTGTGGCAGTGTTTTTCTAGATATGTCTCCTGAGGCAAAGGAAACAAAAGCAGAAATAAACTGTTGAGACTACATCAAAATGGAGCTTCTTCACAGTGAAGGAAACCATAAACAAAATTAAAAGACAACCTACTAAATGGAAGAAGATATTAGCAAATAGCATTCCTGATAAAGGGTCAGTCTCCAAAATATACAAAGAACTTACACAATTCAACACCCAAATAACAATCTGATTTAAATGGGAAAAAAAGACATGAATAGACATTTCTCCAAAGAAGACATCCAGATGGCCAACAAACACATGAAAAGATGCTTAACATGACTCATCATCAGGGAAATACAAATCAAAACCACTATGAGATATCACCTCAGACCAGTCAGAATGGCTAAAATCAAAGTGAATGTACCATTTTACATTCCTGTCAACAATGCATAAGGTGTTCCGATGTCTCCACCGTGATAGTTAATCTTGGCATCTCTTCTAACATAAAATCTTTTTTCTCCATTATCAGGCCCAAAATTTCTTCAGTTCGGCTATACTGGGATTTAATCCTGTTTATAGCCTGGTAGCCACATAGGAGGTAGGGCAGCTCCTGGTGCCAGGTGGACCTGTTACCTTGTAAGGAAGGAGGCTTTGTAGTATCTTCCCACAGGGGAGAACTGCTAGTTGGGAGAGGCCACCTCCACAAGCTCTGGACATTCAGGGAAGTCTACAGAACCACATTTCCAAGGGCATGTACCTGCCCCATGTTTCAGGTCCAAGGCTTTTCCAACCTGATCCCTGACTTTAGCATAGGAGACCTGCCTTAGGTGAGTGTCCAAACATCTCTGGACCCCTGGGTTCTAACAATTAAACCACCAACCTGCCATTCAGCTGGGTCTGGTCTTGCACAATAAAGGATAAGGACCTCTTCACAAGCTGCCAAGGAGGCTCTCTGGCTCTCACACTCAGTTTTTCGTTTTTTGTTGCTGTTGTTTACCTCATGTTCAGGTTTTTTTTTTTTTTTAACTGTTTGTCAACTGCCCTTGGTTTTTCATCATCGTTTGTAGGGGGTGGGGGTGAATGCAACTTGGTAATAACCAGACAACCCTGTTATCCTTGGATATATTGTACCTGTTGACCTTTCAAATTCCTGACTCAGCACAATAGCATAGACATTTCTTTCCACATGGACATTTTCCAAGGTCACAATCAGTAAAATTTTTAGCAGTTGGGCTGCCACCCTGTGCCAGGGACATATCCCACCCACCATTCAAGATGAGAGTCCTCACTGCCACCCAGGCAGTGGGTGACACCATCCCAAAACCCATCTTATCACCTGTCAGGTGATTCCTCTCAAAAATAGGTGCCAGTATTTCAGTAGAAATGCAAGAGAGGGGTGCCTGGGTGCCTCAGTTGGTTAAGCATCTGCCTTCAGCTCAGGTCATGATCCCACATGGGCTCTCTGTTCAGCAGGAAGTCTGCTTGTCCCTCTGCACCTCACTTCTGCTTGTGTGCATGCTCTCTCTCTTTCCCAAACAAATAAATAAAATCTTTAAAAAATGCAGATATTTTTGGTGGTAACATCTGTGAAAACTACAAGGGGAGAGAGAATGAGAAGGGGTTGGCATCAAATCCTCCAGATGGCAATACAGGCATGACACCTGTGTCTTCTTTTACTTTCACCTTTCTTCCTGGAAGGAGCCAGGAAGAAACCCTGGGCAGGAAAATCTTCTGAATCTAGTGCTTGTGACAGTTAACTTCATGTAACAGCCTGACCGGGCCATGGAATGCCCAGATATCTGTTTAAACATTATTTCTAGGTGTGTTTGTGAGGGTGTTTCAGAAGAGATTAGCATTTGAATTGGTAGACTGATTAAAGTAGGAGGTCCTCTCCAATGTGGGAAGGCATCACCCAATCAGTTGAAGGCCTGAATAGAACAAAAAAGTGGAGGAAGGTTTAATTAGTTTTCTGACTACTTGAGCTGGAACATTGATCTTCTGCTCTTGGCACTTAATGGTTCTCAAACTTTCAGACTTGGACTAGAACCTGCACCATCAGCTTTCTGGCTCTCAGGCTTTAGAATGACACCACCAGCTTTCCTGAGTCTTCAGCATGCAGATGGCAGATGACAGGACTTTTCAGACTTTGTAATCACATGATCCCCTTCCTTATAATAAATCTCATTTTCCATGTCTGTGTCTCTTCTATAGCTACGTTTATATCTATCTTCCATTGATTCTGTTTCTCTGGAGAACCAATTCAGTGCTGCACTGAGAAGGCCTAAGTGAGCACAATGGCAACCTCTAGAGCAAAGATTGCTTATTAGAGGATTCTTGCACAAAGCCAAGATGGCCAGGCCCTGATCTTCCCAATGCGTCCAGTCATTGGCTGGAGCTGCTCAGAAAGTGTGTCCTCAGTTTAAATACTGGCTGATCCCACAGGGGCTGCTGCTGGAGGCTGTCAGTTGACTATACTCCTTGCTTAAGATTTTACTTATTTGCCTACATGAGAGATCACAAGCAAAGGGAAGGGACAGAGGGAGAAGCAGACACCCCAGAGGGAGCTCGATCTCAGGACATTAGATTCTGACCTGAGCCGAAAATAGACGCTTAACCGACAGAGCCACAAAGGTACCCACTGCAGGTCTGGTCTTCAGGGGAGATCAGAGCATGCACCTCCTAGTTGCCAGCATGGCTAATAAGGCCCTTTGTAATCTGGCTCCTCCTCTTGTTTCATCTTCCATCAGGTGCCCTTTGTTTACCATGTTCCAGCCATGGTATTCTTCTCACTGCCCCTAGAACACAGTGAGCACTATCCACCTGGAGATCTTTGCACTTGCTGTTCCTTCCACCTTGGATGCTCTAACCATGTCATGACTGGCTCTTTCTCATCATTCAGGTCTCAACACAAGTATTACCTCTTCAGTGAAACCTTTCCTGGTCTCCACATATAACTCGATCCTTCCTTATTATGCTATATCATACCACCTCTTCTATTGTCTTCATGTACTGGTCAGTACCTGAAATTATTATTATTTTTTACTTCTCTCTCCATGGGGACAAGTATAGCATCTTTAGTATTCAACACTATATCCCCCATGATTATAACAGCACATGGTATGTATACATGCTAAGTAAGTATTTGTTGAATAAATGAATGACTCATTAAAGGAATAAAAACCTTCAGACTCTCATGGAACATCAGCAAATAGCAATGCTTCAAAACATTTGTGAGATGAACCCTGGAGGTTGATTTTGTCTCAGAAGCTTGCTGCCTGACAGTGTCATGCTCACATAGACCTTCACGATGTGACTTTCTGTTTTGTCATCCAGGAGGGTCTGTGAGATGGTTATAATAGCATCTCCATCATTTTGTGATGATCCACTTTAATTAATTCAGTCAGTATTTGTTGCATATTAACTAATTACCAAGCATGATTCCAGGCTTGAGAACAAAACAGATAAAAATTATTTCCCTCGTGGAACTAGATTTAAATAACTCAAAACATGTGAAATACTTAGAACATTGCTTGGTACATAGCAATACTCAAATTATTAGTTATGATTATTACAATTTTCAAACTATTATCAAAGGCTTTTAATTTAAAAAAAAAACTTTGTTTGTTTGAGAGAGAAAGCATGCATGGGTGTGCATGAGCAGGGGGAGGGAGAGAAGGAGAGGGAGGGAAAGACTCTCCAGCAGACTCCCTCCAAGCACAGAGCCTGACGTAGGGCTCCATCTCACAACCCTGGCATCATGACTTGAGCTGAAATCAAGAGTCGGATGCTTATATGACTGAGCTACTCAGGTGTCCCAAGGTTTTTACTTTTAATATAACACTTTCCTCTGTATATTTAGAGAGTAAAAATGAGAAGTCCAAGTAATTAGAGGCAGGAAAATGTTGCCATGCGGTTTCTCATTAGGCATTCCTCCGAGCCATTGGGTGGTGAAATCCCCTTTTTAAAAAGCCTATTAACTTAGGCTTTTTAGTTTTGCTATTTTATGGAGGCAGTGAGGAAAACTTACACACAGAGAACTTCTCAGTTTTTGTTTGTTGTTTGTTTTCTTCTTGTAATAGTTTGGTCTTCTCTCCCTCCTTGAAAGCAATCTCCCCTCCCAAAGGCTTTCTTTAAGAAAATGCTTTAAGAAAATGCAAAGAAGAGATACATTTGAAGGATTCACAAACAGAACAGGAACTCCAGAAAAGTTAACTATTCCATATCGGAAGGGAGTAGGACAGTGTCAAGAACAGACCCCCCTCCCCCCCAAAAAAAGAACAGAACCCAACCTGAAGATTCTGTAGCAGGTGCTCTTGGTCTTCACTTGGGTGCTGTCCTGGTTCACTGCCTACCTGCCCAAGAGGTCTGCTATTCCCTGCACACTTACTTCTGCAATTGGCTTGCCTTGCTCAGTGTCCTCTTTGTCTCCACCCCCCCATACACAGCTTCTGCTTCATCATGGGGCAGTTCCTGTTTCCAGTATACCCTTCAAGGCCTCAACACCACTGCCCACCCAGCCTCACTAAGCATTGACTGTGCTGCTAACACTCACAGCATCACTGTCTCTCCACTCAGCTGTCCCAAAGAGGAAGCATGGCTTGTCCAGTTCCTCAGTCTCACACCACAGCCTAGCATAGGCCATGAGAGCCTATGATTTAGCTTGACTCATATAGTCACCCTTGGTTCCATCAGCTACCATTAGACGTTCAGGCAAAACTATAGGGTGCAGCAGAACTATTTAAAATAAGGCTTGGCCGGTCTACCCCCAGATTCAGTAGGTCTTGGGGTAGGGGGACAGAGAATTTATAATTCTAACAAGTTCCCAGATGCTGCTGCTGATCAGGACAGTTTGTAAACTACTACTTTCACAAAATACAGGTATATCTTGTTTTATTGCATTTTGCTTTATTGGGCTTCACAGATATTGTGGGGGTTTATTTTGTTTTTTGTTTTTAACACATTAAAGGTTTGTGCAATCCTGCAGGAGGCAATGTTTCAGTGCCATTTCTCCACTGCATTTGCTCAGTTCATGTCTCCATGTCCGTTTTGGTAATCTCACAATATTTCAGTTGTTTTTCATTATTGCTATATTTGCTATGGTGATCTATGATCAGTAACCTTTGATGTTACTATTATAATTGTTTTGGGGCACCATGAACCACACCCAGGTAATGGTAAACTTCATGAATAAATGTGTGTTCTGATTGCTCCGCTGTTTCCACAGCTCTGTCTCCCCAGGTCTCCCTATTACCCGAGACACAAAAATATCGAAAGTAGGCCAGTTAATAACCCTGCAATGACTTCTAAGTGTGCAAGTAAAAGGATGAGTTGCATATCCATCACTTTAAATCAAAAGCTAGGAAGGATTCAGCTTAGTGAGGAAAGCATGTTGAAAGCCAATAGGACAAACACTAGGTTTGTGCCAACTCTTGTGCCAACTCTTTTTTTTTTTTTTTTTTAATTTTTTTATTTATTTATGATAGTCACACACACACACACACAGAGAGAGAGAGAGAGAGAGAGAGAAGCAGAGACATAGGCAGAGGGAGAAGCAGACTCCATGCACCGGGAGCCCGACGTGGGATTCGATCCCGGGTCTCCAGGATCACGCCCTGGGCCAAAGTCAGGCGCCAAACCGCTGCGCCACCCAGGGATCTTGTGCCAACTCTTACCCAGGTTGTAAATGCAAAGGAAAAGTCATTTTTTAAAAGATTTTATTTTTAAGTAATCTCTACACCCAACATGAGGTTCAAACTCATAACCCCAACATCAAGAGTCACATGCTTTACTGATTGAGCCAGCCAAATGTTCCAATTCTTAAAGAAAGTTAAAAGTGCAAGTATAGGGGCACTTGGATGGCTCAGTCGGTTAAGTGTCTGCCTTTGGTTGAGGTTTTGATCCCAGGTTCCTAGGATCAGCTCAGCAGGGAGTCAGCTTCTCTCTCTCCCTCTAACCCTCCCCCCTGCTTGTGCTCTTCCTCTTCCTCTCAAATAAATAAATAAATAAATAAATAAATAATCTTTTAAAAAAATAAGTGCTACTGCAGGGAACACATGAATAATAAGTAAGCCTTATTGCTGATATGAAGAAAGATTTAGTAGTCTAGTTGGAAGATCAAACCAACCACAGCATTCCCTTAAGCCAAAGTTTTATCCAGAACAAGACCCTAACTCCCTTCAATTCTGTGAAGGCTAAGAGACATGAGGAAGCTTCTGAAAGAAACTTTGAAGCTAGCAGAGGTTGGTTGTATTTCCATAACATAAAAATGTAAAATAAAGCAGCAAGTACTAAGGTAGAAGCTGCAACAAGTTATCCAGAAGATCTAGCTAATGAATGAATGATAATTAATGAAGGTGACTATACTAAACAACAGATTTTCATTGTAGACAGAATAGCCTTCTATTGAAAGAATATGCCATCTAGAACTTGCATAGCTAGAGAGAAGTTCATGCCTAGCTTTATTTTTTTTTAATTTTTTTATTTATTTATGATAGTCACAGAGAGAGAGAGATAGAGGCAGAGACATAGGAAGAGGGAGAAGCAGGCTCCATGCACCGGTAGCCCGATGTGGGATTCGATCCCGGGTCTCCAGGATCGCGCCCTGGGCCAAAGGCAGGCGCCAAACCGCTGCGCCACCCAGGGATCCCTCATGCCTAGCTTTAAAGCTTCAAAGAATTGGCTGACTCTCTTGCTCTATACTGGAAAAACAAAGCCTAGATAATAGCATGTCTGTTTACAACATGGTTTACTAAATATTTTAAGCCCCCTGTTGAGATATTGTAAGCCCACTACTGCTTGGAAAAAGAAATCATCTCAAAAGAGTACCATTTACTGGCAATGCACCTGGTCACCCAAGAGCTCTGATGGAAATGTACAATGGAATTGATGCTGCTTGCATGCCTGCTAACACAACATCCATTCTGCAGCCCATGGATCAAGGGGTATTTTTGACTTTCAAGTCTTACTGTTTGAAAAATACATCTCACAAGGCTATAGCTGTCATAGACAGTGATTCCTCTGATAGATCTGGAGAACATCAGTTGAAAATCTTCTGGAAAGGCTTCACCATGCTAAATCCCATTAGGAATGTTCATGGTTCATGGGAAGAGGTAAAATATCAACATGAACAAAAGTTTGGAAGAAGTTGCTCACAACCTCAAGAATGAGTTGGAGGCGAACAAGACTTGAGTGGAGGAAGTGACTGCAGATGTGGTGGAAACAGCAAGAGAACCAGAGTCACTGAATTGCTGCCATCTCATGATCAAACTTGAGCGGATTAGTTGTTTCTTACGGTAATTTCTTGAGATGGAATCTACTCCTGGTGAAGATACTGTAAAGATTGTCGAAATGACAACAAACAATTTAGAATATGACATAAACCTAGTTGATACAGCAGCAGCAGGGGTTGAGAGGATTGACCCCAATTTTGAAAGAAGTTATACCATGGGTAGAATGCTATCAAACGATATCACAAGCTACTAAAAGGAAGACTCAATCAATGTGGCCAACTTCACTGTTGTCTTATTTTAAGAAATTGTCACAGCCACCTCAACCTTTGTCAACCATCACCCTGATCAATTAGCGCCATCAACATTGGGGCAATACCCTCCACCAGCAAAAAGATTATGACTCACTGAAAGCTCAAATGGTGGTTAGCATTTTTCTTTGCAATAAAGTATTTTTAAATTAAGGTACATATTTTTTAAGACAAAATACTATTGTACACTTAATAGACTACCATATAATAGAAACATAACTTTTTAAAAGATTTATTTATTTATTTATTCATGAGAGAAAACATAACTTTTATGCTGCATTCAGAAACCAAAAAATTCATTTGACTTGGTTTATTGTACATATTTGCTTTACTGGGGTGGCCTGGAACCAAAACTGCAATGTCTCTGAAGTCTGTCAGTAAGCCAATAGTGCCACTCCTTTAGTACCTCTGCTGGTTGGGCATTTTTCTCTTAGCAGTGCTGGGGGCACAGCAAGCACTGTGATTGACATCTCTGTACAACCCATAATTTTCCTTCTCCAAACTTACCATCCATTTAATCTTCCTGATGTTCCTGAGGAGCAGTGATTGAAGAGAAAAATGAGAATCTAGAATGACACCAAAAGAAGTTTAAAGCAAGTAAAAGATGTTTCATGTGCCTTTGGAAAGAAAAAGGAAGAAATAAGATAAAAAATCACAGTCCTGATTCTCTTGTAAATCCTAACTTTCTCAATGTTTGAAATCAAATAAAATGAGGGAAAAGAATGATTCCCATCTTTATCAAGAATGAGAGCTTATTTGTAAAGAGGGAATATATAAATACACATATAATAAATATATGTATTTTTATTTCATATGTTTGTCCAATAGCAGTTTTACTTTTCATATCCACTTATTTAGAAAACGAAATGCCAAGATGCCACCATGAAGGCAATACATTAGCAAAGGAAACTGCATATTAAATCACATCTATCTATCTATATCTATATATCACCTGTATATATTTGAAAGCTACAAATATACATTACTCTATTACTCTTTCAGGCTTCAGCCAATGCTTAGCATATAAATTAACTCCCATTCCTGTAATTACTATTTTCCCTTGTAATTATTATTTCTGCAGACCTATTACTTTAGATCTGTGACCTAAAGCTTGGCTATCACTGAGAAGTAAGTTCTTTCTGGAAAAACTTGCCTATCATAATAGAAGCTATGGATATGAGCTATGGACATCTGTAATGTGGCCATACTTTCTTTCATCTAAAAAAAAATGTTTTCGAAGCAGGGGCATATATCCAGTAAATGGTCTTGGTACCAAGGAAATATGGCTTTACGTATTCCTTTAAATGACAAAAATATATGAATTCATTTTCTCTTCTTGTTTTTATTTCTTGAAATTTGCAACTGTGGTCAAAATAGAATGTTGCCCAATTCCACAAAAGAACACTCTGGTAGGCAGAATAATGACCCTTCAACAATGCCCACATCCTATTTTCAGAACCTGTAAATATGTTACTTCACATGGCAGATATAATTATGTTAAGGTCCTTGGGATGGGGAGATTTTTGAGGATTATCAGGATGGGCCTAGTCTATTCATAGAGGTCCTTAAAAGCAGAAGAACCACCCCTCCTTCCACAGCTATGGAAGGTCAAAGCAAGAAGTGACTAGGGAAGAATGCTCAGAGAGATGCAACATTGTTGATTTGGAAGATGGAGAAAGGGGCCACAAGCCAAGGAATGCAGGTAGTCTCTGGAGGATGGAAGAGGCAAGGACATGGTTTCTCCCCCTTGAATCCTCCAAAGGAATGCTGCCTTTGATAGCACCTTGATTTTATTTTATTTATTTGTTTTTTTAAAATCTTTTTTATTGGAGTTCAATTTGCCAACATTTAGCATAACACCCAGTAGCACCTTGATTTTAGCCCAGTGTGGCCCCTGTGGAACTTCTGACCCATAGAACTATAAGATAATAAATTTTCATTGTTTTAGCCACTAAGTTTGTGATGTTTGTTATGGCAGCAATAGGAAACTAACACAAGTGTGTATTAGATTTGAACATTCTAATAAGGTGCAAGCTGCAACTCACAGGCAGAAGGTCAGCAGATGCACAGGGCATCTTTTGGAGAGTCAGACAACGTGCTTGGGTTGGGACACAGCTGTATACCAGAAAGGAAGCTATCCTTCACCTTCTCCCTCTCGTTGCTCTCCCTTGTCATTAAGAAAATGAGAGTGATTTTGCACGGCGTAGGAGCATGAGGATAACGATTACTATTTAGGGCTCAGGTACAGACCATCTGAACTTAGATGCCGGATATTTGGGGGATTCTGAGAAATGCCAACTACAGCCCCTGGTGATCTTGAGGTCCCTTAGAACCCTGGGAAATCTCATCTCTCTTTCTGAGAACCAGGAAGTCACAGTCAATTCCTGGCCAGGCAGCCCAAAGTTCCTGGAGTCAGACTTCCCAGCTCCCTAATTGCAGATGTGATACCTTAGTGCCTATAAAGTATAGCATGATGCTGCTCATCCTATAAGTTCAGCATTCCTCAGAATCACCCATAGGACTTTGTTAAAACAAAGATTGATGGCCCTCACTCCATGTATTTCTATTTCAGTAGATCTGGGATGCAGCTCAAGAATTCACATTTCTGACAATTTCCCAGGTAATGCTAGTGCTGCTTGTCTGAGGACCACAGTATGAGAACAATGGACATAACAAATAAAAACTTAGGACTCAGGCAGTGCGTGCTGCTTATAAGCTGAATGATCTTGGGCAACTTACATTTTGGAATTCTTAACATTCTTCCATCTATCAAATAGAGTTAACAAAACCGACTTCTTAGGATTAAATAGAAGGATCTATGTAAAGCACTTAGCACAGAGTAAGTCCACAATAAAAGGTTTCTATTATAATGTGCTTACCATTATCTTGATGATTAATGCCAAGTTAATAAGTGTACCATACAAGGCACCAGAAAAACATCCACAGACAAGGTAATGGCAGACAATAAATGTCACCTCACAAACTGCCCTCCTACAACTATCAGAACTTCCACAAAGTCTCCACCCACAGAACATCATTTAACTTTGTAACTCAAGGGGACTCTGGAGGAAAAGAATCTAAAAATGCATCACCCACAAAACAGAATGAACAAGAAGCAGAAAGTCTTAAAACAGTTTGAGAGAATTTGTCTAACAATAGAAAACGGAAAGTCCTCTGGGTGTGATGCAATGGCTATAGAAATGAATAAAAGTAAACCGGGCCAGGAGCAAATTAATTTGATAATAATGCAGAAAATAAAAAGGAACTGTGCCATGCTCATGCCTCTGGGAAATCTGACAAAAAAAGTAAAGGGTTTTATTTTTTTCTCCTCCCTGTTCTAGGATAATTGGTATTACCATCATGTAAAAAAAAAAAAAGCCACCCCCAGAATGACTTCATTGTCCTTCCACTTTGAGGAATTCTTTTTTCAGGACACAGTGACAGAATGACAGGTTAGGTCACCGGGAACCCATGACATTCTTGTGATTTCCTCATGGAAAAGTAGCTCTTTCCTGGTGGAACCTGGTCATATAGATGGAAAGCCAATAGTTCAGTGGAATAAAATCCAACTCTAACAAGTTTGAGTTGTAATAACTTGTTAATAATAACATTTATTATAATTTATATAATAAAATTGATATAATTAAAAATTTGATATAATGAAGTAAGTAGCATTAAGATTTTAATTGTACCTTCTGTTTAAAACACTAATAATCAGGAGCTGGTCAAGAGAATAATATGAAAGTTCACTAAGTTAATTTAATAGTTTCAATCTCAGTGATCTGAACGTCAGTGGATAGAGAGTAAGGTTTCTCATCCCTGCGTAACTTCTGTTTAGCTGTGTGAGCTGGAAGGCCTATTGAATTTTTAGACGTCCCTTCCTTCATCAGCCAAAGGGCTTGGGTGGATCACTCTTTCTAAAATTTTCACTATCAAGTGGTCTTTCACATAATTTACATTTCTACTAAAGGACTTCACATTGTAAGTAACTTTGTATAACTAGCTATTTAATTAAATGCCTTTGCTTGTAAGGAGTAAAGTTACATTAATAAAAAAAAAAGAGACTGTAGTATTAACTATTAATCTCTCATTTATTGAATATTTGCTACATGCTGAGCATTTAGGTGCATGATCTCATTTCATTCCTTCAACAAATGCAGTGAGGGAAGTTCTAGCCTGATACCCATTGGATGGGTAAGGCAACGGAGCCTGAGAAAGCTGAAGTAAATTTCTTATCTGGAAAGGAGCCAATACAGTGTCTTGCCCAAAGTCACAGAGCTAGTGTGTGTTAAGCTGGGATTTGGAAGGGGCTCTTGGACCTCTGCAGGGTGATCACAGCACCCCTGCTATTTGGCACCCACGATGGTGCCAGCATATTGCATGGTTAGAAATGATTTGAGATTAGACAAGGAAATCATCAGGAATTCAGGGATTTCTAGGTATTGGTCACCCTCAATGCGCTAGCGGCATCTCGCCTTCTCCTGAGCATATCTTCTGTGCTCCCTCTGACCCCTCCTCAGAGTTATTTTTGTTCCCTCATCACTTAGATTGGCACAGGGCTCACCCAACACCTGTAACCTGGGAAACTGAAACAGTCATTTATCCTAAACTCCTTGTTTCTCCATTTAAATCTAAAGCTCAGCAATTTGACTAGATCTGCTTGCCTTTTCACATGCAGCTATGGGGCCTGGGATGCACCCTAAATGGTTTGAAACATGGCAGCAGGAGCTGTGGATGGGCCAGTGTCCTCTAATAATTAATAATAACTACCGCTTAAGTGCTTGTTATAGTTGATGCTGCTTAGCAGGAGTGTCTATCTTTATTTAATCATTCAAACAACAACCCCGCGAGGTAGACACTATATGGGCCCCTTTTCAGATAAGTAACTTACCTAAATTAGTGAGTGGCAGATTATAGGATCCAAAACTATATATATATTTTTAAAGATTTGTTTATTTCTTTTAGAAAGAGGTGGGGGAAGGAAAAAGAGAGGGAGACACAGAATCCTTAAGCAGACAGCAGAGCACGGAGCCCGACACCAGGCTTGATCCCAAGACCTGCGATCATGACTCAAGCCTCAATCAAGACTCAATTGTGGGCAGCCCCTGTGGCTCAGCGGTTTAGCGCCACCTTCAGCCCAGGGCGTGATCCTGGAGATCTGGGATCAAGTCCCACTTTGGGCTCCCTGCATGGAGCCTGCTTCTCCCTCTGCCTGTGTCTCTGTGTCTCTCATGAGTAAATAAGTAAAATCTTTAGGAAAAAAAAGGTCAGTTGCTTAACCAACAGAGCCACCTATGCACCCCCAAATCCCTTTCTGAATTTTCTGACAGTTCTATTGAGAAATAGTTTATATAACATACAATTCATCCATTCACCTGTTTAAAGTATACATTCCTTGCGTTTTTGTTTTGTTTTGTTTTGTTTTGTTTTGTTTTTGCCTAATCACAGAGATGTACAATCATCATCACGATTGATTTTGGAGAACACCTCAACAAGAAATCTCATACCCCTTAGCAGTCACTCCCGTTTCCCCCAGCATCCACACTCTCTGCCAGCCCTAGGACAACAGTGATTTACTTTCTGTCTCTGTAGCTTTGTCTATTCTGGACATTTCACATGAATGGAAACATACCTTTTGTGACTTAGCAAGTTTGTTTTCAAGAGTGATCCATGTTATAGCCTGTGCCAGTGGTTCATTTGTTTTTCTAGCTGAATAATATTCCATTCTACACTGAGTATAGATATATCTACATTCGATATTAGTTATCAATATAGATATATGCTATATAGATATATCTACAGATATTCTTTTTTAAACTTTTTTAGAGAGAGAAAGAAGAGAGCACACAAGCAGGGAGGGAGAGGCAGAGGGAGAGGGAGAGAGTGAGAGAGAGCATGAGCAGGGGTGAGGGGGAAAGGTAGAGGGAGAAGCAGACTCCCCACTGAACTTAATCCCAGGACCCTGGGATGATGACCTGAGCCAACGGAAGATGTTTAACTGACTGAGCCACCCAGGCACTCCTAAATTGATTTAATAAAAATTTTTTTATAAATGTACTTTTCTTAGAATATGTACATGAATATTAAATAACCAGGGCCACCTAGTTTATAATATAGGAAGTTCCATTATCATTTTACTTTTTATTTTATTTTTTTTTAAATTTTATTTATTTATGATAGTCACAGAGAGAGAGAGAGGCAGAGACACAGGCAGAGGGAGAAGCAGGCTCCATGCACCGGGAGCCCGATGTGGGATTCGATCCTGGGTCTCCAGGATCGCGCCCTGGGCCAAAGACAGGCGCTAAACCGCTGCGCCACCCAGGGATCCCCTCATTTTACTTTTTAAAATATTTTATTTATTTATTCATGAGAGACACACACACATAGAGAGAGAGAGAGGGGGGGGGGGCAGAGACACAGGCAGAGGGAGAAGCAGGCTCCATGTAGGGAGCCTGATGCAAGACTCGATTCCAGGACTCCAGGATCACACTCTGGGCCAAAGGCAGGCGCAAAACCACTGAGCCACCCAGGGATCCCCCCTCCATTATCACTTTAAATGACTTTTGGAGACCCAATATCCTATTCATATTTAGGATCTATATCTAAGGGGTATATTGACTACATGTGTTTATATAATAAATACCTACTAAGTGTCTACCATGTACCAGGCACTGTAGGAGGAACTGGGGAACCCACAAAAATCAAAGAACATAGCATTGGAAATTATTTTGAAAGGCATGCATGCATTCTAAACTCTACCCAAATATGCCAACTCTCTTTGCTAATATGGGCTTTACAGATGCTAACATTTGCCAAATACATGTCTCTAGTAGGGTGTCCCATCCTATTCTTAACACAAAGTTTCCTATACTACCTGAATAGGCTTCATTTCTATGTGGTAATGATATAAACCCATTATTTCTTTTCTCCTAAAATAGCCTTTCAAGGCAAAGTCTACTGTTTGCTCAGTTCGCTTCTACTGCATTTCAAATGAGATGATGACACACAATAGGATTCATAATTTAATGGCTGCAATTAATCAAAATTTAATTACTTGCTGATTAAAAATCGAGTCATAAAATTCATGAAAGTATTTCTTCTTCCTTTGCCTTGAGTATGGATTGACTTGCCACCAAGTGCCACTCTGTTGCTCCTCAAAACATTGTTCCAATGATGTTAGCATTTTAAGAAGTCTTTCTTTCTTCCTTTTCTTTTTTTATATTGATGCTTCTTCCCTTGTGATACTGTTCTGAAAATAAGTGCAAGAGAAATAAAGGTTAATTTAATCTCAGAACCTAATTTCTAATACTGATTTGGGGTCAGAATGTACACATTCTTTTTTTTTTTCTTTAAAGCAAGGGCAACAGACATAATAGATTTTTTTAATAGAAACTTTTCATCCACTTCCTAAACCAAGGGAACTTTTTCAAAACCAGATGAACTTAAACATTTTGGTTTTTCTGAAGGTCAAATTATCATTCAATAATGCACAAGTTAAAAATAATTAGTAAATTCTTACCTGAATCATTTTTTTTGAAAGGACTGGATCTATTCACTTGTTACTGTATGGAAACATTTTCACTGGACTTCATTACAATGTCTTTTTTCCATTCAAGTACAAAAGAACATTTTCAGAAACTTAGAAATAAAGGCCTTATTTTTCCTATGAGTGGTATTCTTTTGGAAATAATAATCTTTCTCTTTTAATATCCTTATTTGTTTTTGATGATAAGAATTCAATATGCTTTATTCTTGTTCTGATGGATACTAATCTTTACAGAATGGCTCATTTGCTTCAAGGATTGCTGATCTGATTTCCTCTGTTTCTCCAGGTATTTTGGGTGCTGAGTGATATACTTTCTGCTTCCTCGTCCTTCTCCTCCTCAGAGGTAGCACAGTTATAAGTGTAAATAAAAAGACTTGTTTGAGGGATTGCTGAAGAGAGGAACTGCTCAGGAGATGTTATTTCCCTCTACTTGCTATACTGTGTCCAATGTAAGTGTTTCAGTGACAGAGGATCATCCTGACAATGTGTACCTCTAATGTGGAAATATCACTGTGTGAATGGACAGATGCCCAGACGGTGGTGAAGTAATTAAGGAAGGCCAGAGGCCCTGGACAGCATTTAGGTGATTTCCTAGCCACAGCTGCTAGGTCTGCAAAATATTAACTGGAAAGAAGAAACGACCCGGAAAATGGAATTAATGACCAGCTGAGGACAAAACTTATGATTTTTAAAAAGATTTTTATTTATTTATTCATGAGAGACACTGAGAGAAAGGTAGAGACATGGGCAGAGGGAGAAGCAGGCTCCCTGCAGGTAGCCTGATGTGGCACTAAATCCCCAGGACCCTGGGATCACGACCTGAGCCGAAAGCAGACGCTCAACCACTGAGTCACCCAGGCATCCCCCACAGGCACCCATTAAATACCAGCCTAAGACTGACAGCCAGGCACTCCAGCAACCACTAACCTGTTCCTGTATGGATCTCTCCACTTCACCCAGGGGCCCATCGAGTCCAACTTCCCTGGGCTGACCCTGCCTAACCGATCTGTTTCATGGAGAACTGATGCCATATATGCCATCTGAGTTGAACTCATGAGACAAGTTATCCATACCCTAAGACTACAATTAAAGGGAAATACTACTTCAAATCTGGGAACAAAACAAAGGGGGAACAAAAGGAAACAGTTAACTTGCTTGAGTCTGGATACACGGACATAGTACAAAAAAGGGAAAAAGCTATGAGTTCTAACTGATGAGCAACTGGAGGTGGTATGCCTGATTTACTGACTGGATCTATTGATCATCAAATAATTTTCCTAGAAGAAGGCAAAATTGAAGCCTCTAAAAATTCAAGTTTTCCATTTCCCCTTTCTCATACTTAATTCCCTTTGCCTTTCTGGTTGACTTAGAAAGACCCTAAGAGGGATATATTGCAATAAATGGAATTACTCATAACTTGGAGTTATTACTCATAATTACTAGCTTGTTTTGAATTTTATCTAAAAATTATATGTAGATTTTAAAATAATTTATTGCCATTAGCTACTACCTTTAAAGATACAATTTTCTAGTAGAACTATGAAGTGGTCACAAAAATGGTAATAGAAATATCTATGGATGTGGCAAAATTTTAGTTCTTTGAATAATGTAGACAAGTATAAATACATAAGCATAGGGATCCCTGGGTGGCGCAGCGGTTTAGCACCTGCCTTTGGCCCAGGGCGCGATCCTGGAGACCCGGGATCAAATCCCACGTCGGGCTCCCGGTGCATGGAGCCTGCTTCTCTCTCTGCCTCTCCCTCTCTCTGTGTGTGAGTATCATAAATAGATAAATAAAGTCTTTTAAAAAAATACATAAACATAAATTGTTTTCAGATTAAATGGATACATATTTTTGAGAGTGAGTTTCAGACACCATGAGATTCCACTTCTAAATATTTAGAGTACATCTTCTAAGGACAAAGACATTCTCCTATATAATCACAATACCATTATCATACCCCCCAGATTAATAATTCCACAATTTTTCTTTAATATATAGTCTAACATTTAGTTGCTGAGAAATGTCTTCTACAGATTTCTTTCTTTTTTTTTTCTTAAGATTTGTTCATTAATTTTAGAGAGAGCATGTTGAGAAGAGTAGGGAGAGGGAAAGAGAATTTCAAGCAGACTTCCATGCTTGGCACCGAGCCCAACTTGGGACTTCATCTCACAATGCTGAGATCATGACCTGAGCTAAAACCAGGATTTGGACACTTAACCGACTGTGCCACCCAAGCGTCTTTATTTTTTATTTCTTTTAATCCAGGATCCAACCATGGGTCACATGTTTCATTTAGTTGTAATGTTTATTTTTGTCTTTTAAATCTAGATAGGCTCCTGCCTTTTTTTTTTTTTCCTTTCATGACATTTATTTATTTATTTATTTATTTATTTATTTATTTATTTTTTAAGATTTTATTTATTTATTCTTGAGAGATAGGAGAGACAGAGCCAGAGACACAGGCAGAGACAGAGCCAGAGACACAGGCAGAGGGAGAAGCAGGCTCCATGCACCGGGAGCCCGACGTGGGATTCGATCCCGGGTCTCCAGGATCGCGCCCTGGGCCAAAGGCAGGCGCCAAACCGCTGCGCCACCCAGGGATCCCCATGACATTGATTTATTTGAAGAATTCAGGCCAATGGTTTTCTGGACCTGATTGTATCCTCAGACATTGTTGGCAAAAAATTGCTGTGTGATGCTGTATGGTTCTAATCATATCAGGACCTAAATAGTGTCTGGTTGACCCAGTATTACTGATGATAAATTCAATTGCTTAGTTAATATGGGTGATTGCCATATTTCTTCACTGTAAAGTTCCATTTTCTGTCTTATGATTAGGGGTGATTCTTTTAGGGCTGTGTGAATATCTTTTTCCTCATTAACTTTTGCTCAGGAGGTTTGCATCCATTGATATCTAAAGAAGTTATTACACTGGATGTTGCAAAATGGTGATTTTTCTAATTTTATATTTTCTTTCTACATGTACTAGCTGAATTCCTCTGTGGAGAAGAGCTTTCTGTTTTTCTTTTGATAAACATATTTCCTTTCAGTTCACACACTAGGATAAGAGAATAAGGCCTTTCTGCAGATTTCTTCACGTCCCCAGATCTAGCTTGGCTACCAGAGGTATGTAGGATGATACAGTCTTGCAGATGGGAAGCAGGAGATGCAGAAAAATGCCTGAGTTGATAATAAACTCTTGGTTAAGCATATGTCACAGGGAGATAATGTATAAGGCAGTAATGGTCTTCTTGATTTGGTTACATGTTTGTAGACAGTGTTGGCAGTGATTCTTAGAGATGGTATAGCTGTCACTTCCATATAGTATAAAGTGGTAGTAAATTCTTAACTTTTGCATTTTTTTCTGTAGCTATTATGCTGTCTCCCAGGACTTAAATCATTGATGACTTGCCTAAGTCCCCCCCCCCCCACCCCATGTGCAAGTTTATTGACTGGCAGTTTCTTCTAAATTCCAGACCTAGGACAATGAATACAGGACTTGTCCCCTTTCATGCCCTCTTTTTTCTTCACAGGATGTCCAAAACCTGGCCGTGGGAAAAACATCTCATTTTCCTAGTTCCATGCCAAATTGGTCTCTCTCTCCCGCTCATGTCCAAACACCAGCTGCACTTTTCCATCTCATCTAGGGCTGCTATGTATGTCTGTGCGTGATTTCTTCTGGCTGCTCTTGTGGTTCCAATAGTGAATTAAACCAGTAAATGCTGTGCACCTATTATGAATCCAGAGCTGAACTAGATGTCACAAAGGGTACCCACATATAAGACTTGATCTCTATCTTCAAAAAGTTTATCTTATTGGAGAGACAGTATCACATAAAGATGGAACTGAGAGATTGTCTAGTCTGCCAGGGGTTTCTCTGAATGAGTTTGTGGGTGTTGATACAAGAAATTCCAAGAACTGGTGTTAAAATTGTGAGAATCTATGTCGTGCTGGGGCAAATGTCCAGGAGTTTTATAAAATTCTCAAAGAAACTGTGACTCCATGCTTTCACAAAAAAGTTAACAATGACCAAGATAGACTAGTTGGAGGACTGACTTTATAGTCACTTTTTCTCTTTACTAATAGTAAAACATGATAGTTCTCATGTTCGATGGCACATGGAGGTAATGCAGCAGTGCCAAAAAATAGATTGAATTCTCTGACTTCAGTGTCATTCTGTCTTGCCATTTAAGAGTGATTTGAAGAAGCTATTAAAGTATTTAAGGCTCATTGCGGCCCTTACAGGCAATTAAAATCTTTTGCCTGGGAGAAAATTGGGACTAGCACTGCCCCAATAATCTGAAGTGTTTGGTGTGGAGCTGAGTACTCTACTGTAACACATCAACATTTTCTCCAAGCTTGTTGATAATGTTCTTTCACTTTGGTATAGCTTGGGTGAGCTTGCAAAGCTTTTTCGTATCCAATGACACATTTGATCCAGTTACGTTGGCAGGGCAAAGATTAAACCCTTCATTCTATCAAAAAACAGATTCTTTGCAAGGTTGGGTGACTGGCTACAGTTACATGGATGTTAAGGGCACAGCTGAATGTCAAACTCTTTGTGATCCTGGCTTTCTCCAGTGTATTTTGCTGTGTTAATCAGGGTGGCATTTGAAGGTGGGCTTCTAGGAAGATTCATTCAGTTGCAGTTTTTAGCTGTACACTGCTGATGAAAACCTGTTTCTATTTGTAGGGTTTCCCTGGGGGTAGGCTGGTGTGCTAGTTTTGGATATTCTTCAGACTTCTGCTCAGTCTATGATACTATCCTGACTCTGCAAAGCCCTCCTACTTCCCTGCATGAGCATTTCAAGGGCAAAGTCATAAATGGCAATTTTCAGGGCTGGTCATCACCTTGAATTGGATCCTGAGAATTAGATTCTTGGTTTTCTGGACCACTGTCCAATAGCATATAATGTAAGCCATATACAAAATTTTCAATATCATAATAGTATGTTAAAAAAGTAAAAAGCAGGCAAAATTAAGTTTTATTTTATTTAGCACAATACAACCAAAATGTTAACATTTCAGTACATGATCAATATAAAATTTGAGATGTTTTTATTTTTTTTGGTAGTAAGTCCTTGAAATTTGACCTATATTTTATACCTACTTCACATCTCTGTTAGAATTAGCCACATCTTAAGTACCTCAATGGCTAGTGGTCATTGTTTTTGGAAGCACAGTTCTGGAAAATTTTTTCAGGAAAAAAAAATACAGATTAACACAAAGAAGCACTCTCCTACTCACAATAATGAATTGAGTAGTGGCCCTTTTATTATGACATACTTCATCATTAATCATCAATCATCCAGCATTGTAGAGAGCCTCTTAGCACCATAGCTAATTTAGCAAAACTACTTTTTAGCTTCCAGAACCTAAAGAGAGTTGCAAACTATTGAATAGTCTGCCATATGCCTGACGTACATTCTGTTACAACGCTTTTGTTTACAAACTTATTTTTTGGGGGGGGGTTACATATATACTAAAATGTGCAGAGAGCTAAGGCCTGCTGGGTAGGAGAGGGAATACAAGCATTAATAAAGTATGACCCCTGCTTTTAATGAAACTTGTGGTTTGGGAGGAAGAAAGGATAAAGCAGGTAAGGGTCAAGTGTCCATTGTATGGTGAGCATGAAAATCACTGAATTATAGCTCTCAAACATGACCAAGTTTTCTTCAGAAAACCTATATTAGAATTCCATTGTTTCTGCACATGAAATAATTATCTTTGAGTATTTACCAGTTATAATAGTGATGACTGATTTGTTGAATTTGTTTGAGAAAGTAGAGCCTAGAACCCTTTAGAAATGGAACAAATTGTTTTTATGGGTAGATGGGAAGGGTGTAGACCTTTTTGTTGTGACAAATGGGAGTATTTCTTGATGATGGGGAGTGCTAGCTTGAGGCATTAACCATGAGGTTTTAGTGCCCAGTAACAAGGAGCTACTCCTGACAGAGAGGAGGGGCAAGAGTGAATACAATGAACATATTTTTTGTCTACTTCAGAGCACTGCCCATTCCTGGACTGATATTAAATACTTATGTGAGCAGATAAATACAATGCATATGTCTTCATTGGGGAGGCTCGGGAAGATAGTTAATGCCCAGGGTTCAGGAGTTAGCTCATCACTTGTGTGAATTTGGGGACGTTAGTTAAACTCTCTGTGCCTCAGTTTTTCCATAAGTTAAAAAAAATCGTTAGGGAGTAGGATTTGATGAGAAAATGTACATAAAGAGCTTAGAATAATGCCTAGCAATGCCATGTACTCAGTAATTATTATTAGTTTTGGCATTATTTTATCAACAATATCTATGGTGCTCCCTTAATTTGTTCCTGAAGTTTCACAAGATGGTTAACTCTATCAACCAATGATGATACAAAGTAGGCAGATTCTAATGACTTCCTCCCTCTAAGATGGCAAAACTGGGGCAAAGAGATGAACATGACTGGCCCAAAGGCTCAGAGGCTGCTCCTAAAATGGGGAAGGAGGCCATTTAAGGCAGTGGTGATGGGTATCTCCAAAGAAAAGGACTTAGTACCCTTACAGGCTGGAATTGGAATCCAGGCTGCACTACTTAATTCCCAGTGTCATCTTGGGAAATTACCTGATTTCTCTGAGCCCTCGGGCCTGCATCTATCAAGTAGAGATAATAAATATGCCCAGGGTTGTTGCAACTCAATAGCGTGATGCATGAAAAGTGCAGGTGGTCCGGGCTCAATAAAATCAGTCTCTCCAATTATCATTATTACTATTGTTGTTACAGCTACTATGTGGCGCAGCAGGCAGGGCCTGCCTGGGATGCTGTGATGTGTTTTGGCTCACCACTATGCCCCAGCGCCTGGCACCGTGCCTGGCACCCAGGAGACACTCAGGGAAACGTTTGTGGAACGAATGCCTATCGTGTGAGGAAGGGAGAGCAGCCTACTGCCTTTGCTTCTTAGCCCAGCCTTTGCCCTTCTTCCCAAGGCCAAACAGCTTGCACGCAGCTCGAGAGCCCAGGCGCTCTCTGGCGGGGGGCAGCTGCCCACCTCCTCCCCGAAGCGGCTGTCGGGGCTGCTGCAGGGCGCCCCGCCTGGACGCGCACCGCGGGCGTGAGCGGCTCTCCCCGAAGCCCTGATTTTTCTGGCTTGCGCTTTATTGACTTAAGCATTTACAGCTCCGGGGAGCAAAGGGGCTGCTAGAAGCGGGGTCAGGACCTAGGTCGCGGTCTGAATTTGTTGCATGCCTCCCGATCTCTGCGCCCGCGAGTCCCGCACCGCACGGCTCCCCGATTTGTGCACCGGGGCGGGCGGGGGAGGGGGGGGGCTTGCGTTCCTCCACCTCCTGCGGCCCGAGGAAGGGCACCAGCAGCTCGGGGTCTCGCAAGCCGCTTGCCCGTGTCCCCGCCTGCGCGGACCGTCGCTCCCACAGTTAGTTTTCTGTGCAAAAACCCGAGCAGGGCGGAGCAGATTAAATAAAGACAACCTCGCGCCTTTAATCCTTGACCGCAAACACTGGCGTTTCTGTGCCCTGGATTTCTGAAATTCTTGGCTCAGGAACTCAAGGCGCGGGGAGGGGGGAGGAGGGTGGGTAGCAGCTCGTAAAAACTTCCCAAAGCAGAAATCCGAGCTGCTCCCCGCCCCCCTCTGCCTGAGCTACCTGGATTCCAGGGTAGGGGGGTGCAGCTGGAAGAGGAGCGTCCCCAAGGGCCGGGGGCGCCCCCCAGGGGTGGCTTTGAGCCGCCACTCCGAGCCCCGCCGGCGCTCCGCCAGCAGCCGGATTCGAAGCCCGGACGCCCCGCAGGACGCCCCTCCCTGTCCCCGCGCGTTTCTATTTAGAGCCCAGCCCGGAGCCCAGGGGATTCTGGGACTCGTAGTCCTTCCCCCCAGCCCCAGGCGCCGCCACGACCCCGGGCTCGGACTACATTGCCCAGGGAGCTTCCCGGCCTATATAAGCAGTCAGGCGCCGCTTCAAAGTGCAGTAACCATGTGGATGTTCTGCTGAAGCGTTTCCTCAAGCTCGCTGGGGTGGGAGGAGAGGAGGAGGTGGTGGTGGAGGAGGAGGAGGCAGAGGGTGGAGAGAGAGAGAGAGAGAGAAAGCGCACGCACAGAGGAGGTGTGGGTGTTCCGTTTCCATCCTAACGGAACGAGCTCCCTCTTCGCGGACATGGGATTACCCAGCGGCTGCTAACCCCTCTCCTCGCCCTGCTCCCCCAAACCGGCGTGGCTCCCGGGCACCAAGGTAGCGGCTGGGGCCGGGCAGAGGGCGCGGGGAGTTGGTACTGCCCTCCCCGGGCGCCCAAGTTTTTGCCCCGCTCTCTGGGAGTTCTTGATGGATTTGCATGCACTTGCATGCGTTTGGGGGTCCTTTAACTGGGGGCATTTTTGGGGTGTTCGTTTGAGGCTGAACCAAAATCCTCGATTCCAGTGACTGGCCTTGAAGGCTACCCATTCTGGACTGGAATGGCATCCCCCCAAGTTGGAAACTGTTGCAGCAGCTGCAGGAAATGGTGTTTTCTTGGGGGGTGTGTGTGTGGGGTGGGGGGTGTCATATGTGAGTCCGCTCAAGGAAACAATCTTTTAAAAGTAGCCCTCCCTCGAGCTGCACGGTTGGGAGAGAAATGCATGGCGGGGAGGGCGGGGGGAGGGAGCAGTGGGGAGGGTTTTTAAAAAAACGGAAGAAAAGCCGGGGAGCGGTGAGGGATGAAGTGTGGACGGAGCTCAAGGCCAGTGAGGATGCGGGCTTCGGAACTTGGCCTAGGCTCTGGGAAACAAGTGCTTTGGGATTTGCACGTTCCAAGTTTTTGCGTGCCTAGTCTCACTTGTCAGTTACATACTGGGAATAAGTAAGCAAAGTTACCTGTAATCTTTGTCCAGCTGATCCCTCCAAGCTTTCCTGTCTTGTTTGGGGGAAGGGCAGGGGTGTCTCTCCAGGAAGAAGGCTAAAGAAGGTGGCAGTTTGCAATTTGAAACATTGCTCTTAGTGGCCCGCCTTCCTGGTCTTATACGAGTTTTCTTTCTTTCTAAATACTTAGGAGCTGGCTTCGGAGGAGCAGGATTCGCACAGCTGGAGTGTTTTGGCAACAGAGTGCCTGACCTCGGTCAGGTGAGTGTGAAGCCTGAGTGCTGTAGTCAGTAATGACTTTTTGTTTTAAGTGTATTTTATGTCCTCTCTAAAGAGCCATGGAGATTAGGAGCAGAAAAGAAAAGCAAACTCCAAGGCTTAGTGTCCAAAATTTGTCACTGCTTTCTGTGAGAGCTTTAGGGAGCATTTGAGAACCAGAGGGCAGTCCTGCCTAGCTAGCACTTTTGGCCCAGGCTCAGACTTAAAGCAGCCTGAACATTTATGAGAGGAGGGGGGAAAACCCATTAGATGGAGCGATAAAAGAAATGCCAATTGGTGCCTGGCAGTGTGCTGATGATTTGAATTCAGAAGGATGCAGTACATTTCATCTGTCAAGATACGTAAGCAAAAATTAACTGCCTCTTTCAAAAATAGTCACTTTTTTCTTGCTGTAATGTGTGTTTAATCAGAGTAGGTTGGATTGCAAGAAATGAAAGTGGTTGCTGGCAATTTGAAAGAATTAGTACTTTAAAAAGGGAAGTTCTTGAAGTGTGAGAGAGTGGCATCCAGTCCTTGACTTGAAGCTGCCTGAATGTCAAGGAATCTGATGAGTCCCTCTTGTTTGGGTGCTTATTGTGGGATATGAGTTGAGGGCAGCATTTATTTGTAAAGACAAGCAGCTCCTGTCCTCCCCCCCCCCCCCCCATGATCAGACTCTACACCATAAGAAAGGGAGGTTTTAACAGCTGCATATATATCCCCATTGCTGCAGATTTGGCCGTCACAAGTTTTTTCTTCCAAAAAGGCCAGGAGGAACAGGGTAGACAACAGAATAACATGGTGGAGGACCAGCTCTTTGTAACTTCTTTAACCTTCTAAATATTTAGCTGTTCCCTGGGTTACAATCTTTGGGCTTTTTAAATTAGAAAATAAAAGGCAGACACTTCATTATAGTAGTATAGTGCTTTTGTTTCCTGTTGATAAGATCCTTAGGAGTGCTGGTGGAGTGGGAACCATTTGGATGTGTGGGGTATAGTTCATTCTTGGAGTTCTGTTGACTTTCAAGGCTACCTGGGCACTCAAAAGGCCAAGGAAAGGGATAAGTTCCCCTTTTTTGAGTAAGCTACAGACCAGGAGAAACTGATCCATAGACTCTTCTCCAACTTCTTGCTAAAAATAATACTGACACATTAAATCCTTGTAAGCGTGGTCCAGAGCCAGATATCACAGAAACCGTGAGTCAGGTATAGGTGAAGAAGCTGAGGAGTAGAGAGAATGAGAACACTTGTGTAGTAGCCAGTGCACAGTGGAAGCAAGGAATATAACGCCAGGTTGTGGGACTGTCCTGTGTTCCACAGACACATTTAAGTTGGGAAGAAGTGAAGGGAGAAGCCAGGAAAAATGATAAACTTATTTCGGTTAATGACATAAATCTTACTTATGTCCCACCAGTGGTGAATGGGTAATAATACTTACCTTGACTTAAGGGAAACGATGTGGCTGTAGATGGAGGGATAAGAGTGTGGCTATTTGAGGAGGTATCAGATGTCATACTGATTTTGTTTTAGAAAGTTGTAAAAGCTATATGCTGAAAGCCTGAATGAGGAGAGTAAACGAAATCAAACCACACCACGAGGAACGTTGTCTAAGTTCAGCACTAGGTTCATGTCATAACTGAAATCCATCTTGATCATCTACATCAAGGCATCTGAGCAGGTTAAAAGAATCCGGTATTTCTCAGTCTGAATAATTTGATGGCTTAAGTTGCAGTGAGTCTAAACTGTGAAGTATCGGTATCTTTTCATATACTCTTCAGTTTGGTTTGTGGCCAGTTGTGCAGCACACTTTTTCATTTCTTTTTTCCTTGTGTGTGCAAGCATGTGTGTATGTGTGTTTTGAAAGTACAGTCTGTTCTTTAAATAATTCAAATCAGAACAGAATATACTATCAAGATTTCCCTCTGAGCAGGCAGGGAAAGTTCTTCATGCTCTAAATGAGTTACTCCTGGCCTCCACTTTGAGGAAATTTTGAGGGTTGACAATAGTACTATCCACTTTTAAATAAAGTAGTTGCCTTTTGGAGGGAATTGGGATCTTTTCTTTAGGAATGACAGATGAAATGGTTGCTTAGAAGAAAGGAAAGATGAAACCAACGAGATAAATCTCTTGCCTTTTTCCTCAAAATATTTTTTTGAGGGAAAAGTGGAGAAGACCAGCGTATTAGAGATACAAAGAAATGAAACTTCTAATCCAATGGTATACAACTAGCTGACTTCTAGACAAAGTCGCATGGCTTTGTAGCTCATTTATCTCAGGGAAATTCTGATTTCTTGACAAGCAGCTGTTAAATAACAAACCAAAATGAAACAACAGACACCAAATATGAACAAGAGAAAACAACAACAAAAAAGTAAACATAGGCCTGAAGTTAGGTTTCTAGGTCAAGCTGTCCTTGGACACATCTAATTAAGGAGTCTACACAAGGCCAATGTCCCATCTTGTTTACTGTTGGTTTGATCTTTTAAAAATAAAACACATTGCTCTTTATTAACTGGAAATGCACACAATTTTTTAGTTTACTTTTGCTGTTTTAAGCTTTTGCAGTGCTCTTTTGATGAAATCAGTTAAGGCTTGAAGTCAATGGCATGAATGACATAATTTTTATGATTCTGACCAATTTTTATAGCGTCTCTGGTTCTGAGTTTATTGCTAATGAGCTTGAACTGAAAATACCACTAAAACCATTATCTATGGAGCTGTTCCTCCTATTGAACTATGGCTGTGGTCTTCCCTCAGCTGGCACAGTTTAAGACATTTGATGTGATAAAGCTCTTTATGTATTTCTAATACCTGCTAAAGTTGATATTCTCCCAAGTGTTTGTTCCTACATTCAACGAATTCCTTGAGCATCTACTATGTATTGGGATATATTCTAAGTGCTGGGTATACAATAATGAAAGTCCTGTTCCCAAGAGACTTAAATCCTAGTTGGGGAGAAGCAGACATTATAAATAAGCAAATATTATTGTATAACAGAGCTATAGAGAAAAAGAAAGCCAAGTAAAGGGGAACAGGAAATAACAAATGTTGGTGAGAATCTGGAGAAATTGGAACTCCTGTGTACTGTTGGTGGGAAAGTAAAAAGGAGCAGTCACTGCAGAAGACAGTATGACAATTCCTCAGAAAATTTAAGCAATTACCAAATGATCCACCAATTCCACTTCAGGGTATATAACCCAGAGAATTGAAAGCAGGAACTCAACAGATATTTGTGCATTCGTGTTCCTAGCAGCATTATTTACAGTACCCAAAATGTGGAAACAACCCAAGTCTCCACTGACCAATGAATGGATAAACCAAAAGTGGTATATCCATATAATGGAATATTATTTGGCCATAAAAAGGAATGCAATTGTTTTACACGTTACAAGATGAGTGAAGGTTGAAAACATGCTAAGTTAAATAAGGCATACATAAAAGAGACAAGTAGAATGGTGCTTGCCAGGGGCTGGGGGAATATGGAGTTTGTTTAATGGATACAGAGTTTCATTTGGGGAAGATGAAAAAATTCTGGAAAGGGATGGTTATATTAGTTGCACAACTCTGTGAATGAACTTAATGCTACTGAATTTTACACTTAAAAAGGATTAATATGGTAAATTTTATGTTGTGTCTGTGTATTTTACCACAGTAAAAAATGGCAATAAAATAATGTGAAGGGTATAAAGGAGTATTCAGGTGGGGATCTGGAATCAGAGAAGGGATCTCTAATAATCTTTGCATTTGAGCAGAGAGCTGAAGGAAGTGAGAGGCTAATTGTATCTGGCCAAGAGGGACATTCCAAAGGGCAAGAGCAGAAGGTGGAGAGGCCCTGAGATGGGAGCAGGTGCAGCACGTTAGGGAAAGGCCAGGGGGCCAGGTTGGTTGCAGCTGAGGGAGAGTGCTAGACATTCAGGTGAGAGGGGGGGTCAGGGTCAGATCCTGCAAGAGCCCAGTTTTTGCAGGTGAGCCATAATTTATTTCTCTAAAGGTTTCTTAACTTTCTCTAAAGGTTTCTTAACTTTCTCAGAACTCTTAGTGTGGTTCTCAACATCCCTGAGCTACGTTGTCCTTTCTGAAGAGACTAGTGAGGCTGGCAAGATCACATACCATATTGGAACTTGATATCGGGTGAGGGTAGAGGGTCAAACCCAGATTTCTAGATTGGTTAATCACATGACTGACCTGGGATTTTAATCCACTTTAGTAGGAAGGGAATATTCTTTGATGAATAAATGAACCTGCAGTTGGTTTGAGTAAGGAATTTTAAGAACTTAATGATATTCTTGGTGGTTTTTCTTCAACACAAACTTTGTGCACTTTGCTACTGCCCACCCCTTCCTGTCTGTCAGGTCTTATTTCACAGAATTACACAAGGGGAATTCATGCTTGGCTGTCTAGCATGATCCTTGGGGAATACGAAGTTCCACCTAAGTGATTCTCTCTGATAAGTGAAGTGCACCCCTTCGTGTGTACACATTTATAATGTACATACATGTTGTTACTTATTGCATAAGATAAACATATTCAACTAAACAATAGGAAATAAAGATAGGTGACAAAACCAACCCTACCATCCAAGATGAAGGGTTCAGACCCCTCTCATGTATACATATGTAAAAATTATGTGTATATTTAAATTTCATAAAAAAAGACTCATGCAGTACTTCAAGTTTGGTACCTTGCTTATTGCACTCTATCCTGAACCTCTGTTCTGGTTACTAAATAGACATCTGTGTCTTCATTTTTCTGTACCTTTGATGGACTGCATTTGAGTGGTGATGTGTAGAATCAGTAGGGTTAAAAAAAAAATTATCAGGGGCACCGGTTGGCTCAGTGATTGAGTGGCTGCTTTGGCTCAGGTCATGATCCTAGGGTCCTGGAATTGAGTCCCACATCGGGCTCCCGCAGGGAGCCTGCTTCTCCCTCTGCCTGTGTCTCTGCCTCTCTTTCACTTGGTCTCTCATGAATACATAAATGAAGTCTTTAAAAAAAAATTGTCATTCAGCTTTCATCACCCATCTTGGAATCCAAGTCTTCTCATTCAATTTATACTGTTTTTTAAAGAAAACTGGGTGGAATGGAAGGTAAAGCACTATTCAGATTTAGCTATCACAGGGATAAAGCCTAGTAATCATTCATTTCAATACAGAATTTCTTATTTCTTCTTCAGAGTAGCTTAATTCTGTGGGGTAGGTAGGGCCAGGCACTCTTTTCTGTTTGCACTTAAAAGGAAAACTTCACGGCAGAAAATTAGAAATACATATAATAGAACTTAGTATAATGAGCTGGTCTTTACTCATCACCTACCCCACACAGTTATTAATCCATGACCATTATGCTTTTCCCTGTATTCTGATACACCTTCTCCTTCTGTCTTTGGTGAGTTGGAAACAAATCCCAGGCATACCAGTTCAATCTGTCTTTTAGTATGTATCTCTAGTATTGGGATTAAAAAAAATGATAATCTTATTCATCTCAAGGGAAAAAAAACAAATTTTTTAATTGAGTCTATATTCTCACTTCCTTCCAACATGTGTAAATGCATGCATACACATGCATACAATATCATATATATATATATACTTACAATAATATATATGCATATTTTAGGGTTTGAATTGGGATGCAAATAAGGTCAATATGTTACAGATGGTTGTTATGTTGTCTTTTTTTTTTAATATTTTATTTATTTGAGAGAGAGAGAGTGTGTGCATGCGAGCACAAGCAAGGGTGAGGGGCAGAGGTTCCCTGCTTAGCAGGGAGCCCAATGTGGGGCTTGATCCCAGAACCCAGGGATCATGACCTAAGCCCAAGGAAGATGCTTAACTGACTGAGCCACCGAGGTGCCCCTGATTGATGTTTCTTTTAATTTGTATAGTTTCCTTACATCTCTTTTTTCCCCTGTGCATTTAATGGTTGTTCCTGAAATAACTGGGTGATCTATTTTCCCACAATTGAGATATTGCTCACTGCGTCAGTGTGGTATAGTTGAACATGTGCTTCTGTTCCCTGTATATATCCTATCTGGTTGTTTAATGTAGAGGCTTGATCAGAATCAGGGTTTTTTTGTTTTTTTTTTTGTTTTTTTCTTTAGAGAAGGGCATTTCTATTTTTTTGAACTTTATTCAGGAAAGTGTATGATATGTCTGGGTATGTCATCTTGTGATGTTAGCAACCAATGATGCTCATTGCCATAATCCATTAGTTCATTTGGATTTGTAAAACTCCTATTTTTCTTTTTTCATTCATTAGCTGAACTATTTTATGAAAAAATTCCCTCCACTAAGTTTTTTTTTCCCCTTGGGGTGTATAGTTAATGTAAGAAAGACAGAATCTGTACTTGAATTTCTTTCTGTATTTTACTAGTTTTCAAAAATGAGTTGATTCCCTACCATGATATGTGGCAGCAGTTCTCAACGCAGTGATACTGGGCAGTATCTGGGACATATTTGGTGGTTACAACTAGGGAGAGGGTGCTACTGGCATCCAATGGATAAAGGCTGGGGATGCTGATAAATAGATCACTTAGCCCTGCCATAATACAGAATTCTCCATTTCACAGTAACAGCTGTGCTACTGATGAGAAACCCTTGTACTAAGATGACCATTTGGTGTGAGGTTTTTTTGGTTAGTATCTTTATGAACTGATGGATTTAACATATTTTATGTTTCTCTTTAGCTATTTTTCTTGATCTAAGTGCCCATTTTTGCTCAGCAAGAGAGAGGTTATTCAAATTGGTTAAAAAACCACAACCCTAGTAGTCTTTGATAGCTTTCTTGCTTTTGATATAAGAGGATGTTCTGGGCTCATATTCTATATTTCTAGTCCCAGACCTGGAATCAGCCTTTTCTCCAAGGAGCCATAGTTCTTTTGAGTGGCAATGGTGTTTGGAGATCTCTCCTCAGGACCAGATAGGTATTCTTATTCTCCTCATACAGGTCAGAAAACGAATCAAAATGAAAACCTGAAACCTGAATGCTTTCAGTGAAAGTATTTCCAAAATACAGTCAACACATCTTTACATCTTTGCCTTTTTAAAAGGGATTCTGAACGTACTCAAAACTTTTCACTTGGGTATCAGTTATAGCCTTAGTATACTGCTACTAAAATACAGTAGTACTCCCCATATAAACAGGAATGTTATTCTTGTTCTGCCTCCGTGTCTTTCATACTGTATGGCAACCCATTATGAGGTCCTGAAATCAGTTAGTGGGCCTCCCTCATCAATTTTTAATGAAGTGGAGTGGAATAGAAAACATCAAAGTGGATATTTGGAAGGAACTGTTGTACATTGTAACAAACTCTCCCACCCGGCATTTGCAGTCTCTCTCCATATATCAGTGGACGCTGGGTTGTAAGTTTAGTGCATTTCTTACTGTGGGTTGCAGTCCAAAGTTTGAGAAACATTGTTTTTGCATCTTTATTCCTCCAATTGTGATCACCAGACTAGCATTCTTGGCTTCAAGAGTGAGCTTGTTCGAAGGGTAGACTCTCAGGCCCCACCCCAGACTCACTGAATCAGAACCTGTGTTTTAGCAGAATCCCCATGGGATTCATGCACACTCAAAAGTATGAGAATCTCTCTACTGACCCTCCTGTGTTTTTTCAGTATTTGTCTTATTTTTATGGTTATTTTTTCCTGGCTGGCTCTCACCTGTCGAAACTGACCTTTGTACTTGCCCCTAGCAGGCTTTTCATTTTCAGTGAAGTGGAAAGATAGGCTAAATCACCCACTGAAGGTGAGCATATAGGCCTGGTAGGGACTCTCTGTGACAAAAATGGGAACTTTTATGCTTTCATGTGGGCACGCTTTTATTGGCAGTATCAGATAGACGTAGAAACCAAACAGTACATGTAAAACCTGCTTGAGGTTGGGAAGTCACAGCTATGAGCAAGACTGCACTTTAACGTGCTGTTGTCAGACACTTTGAGCAACTTAGGTTTTATCATGTTTTATGACCCGTTGGATTAGCAGAACTCGCAGACTGCTTGGTCTAATGGTGCTCATCAGAAATAAATAAATGTAAGAAAAAACATCACTAAGAAAAAACATCACTAACCTCCACACTCTTTGCTGTTTGTTTGTATTACAGAAGGAGCTTTGTCTGGGAAGTGATTTTGTTTTGCAAAACAAGCAGTTTCAAAACTTTACCATGCACTTGTTTCTGAATAGAAAAAGCTGATACGACACCTAGACATAGAGACATTCATGTATTTTGCCTTGGTGTGTCTTTGTGTTTGACCCCGTTTCTGTGCCTTTGCCCACGTGCTTTCTGCCTGCTGTCCCCATCCCTACCCTGTCTTTATCCACCTTGCCAGATACTTTTCCCAACCCGAATGCTTCCTTCCTCTTCTAGAAACTCTTTTCTGGTCTTTTGAAAATCATTGTGATTTGAAATTCCACAGAACTTTATATCTATTTTCCTTATGGGCTTTGTTGATTTTTAACCTACAAATGTACCAGAGAGTTGTGTCCACAAACTGTTGAATGAAGTTTTTAATCTCCATGTTTTATCTCCCATTGAAGGATGGAGGCTGTTTGTCAGAAGAATCTAATTTTTTGTACACTTATCCTAATTAAATATTTCTCAAATTGGTGGTTTGCTTTGAAAAGCCCCTTTTGCCATGGAGAGCAGAGAGAGGGCCATGTGGAAATGTATTACACAGCTCCTTTTGCTAGCTTGGGCCATGTTGCTCATAACAGTTCTTTGGGGGCACGAGGCATGAGAATTTGTTGTATGTTAGTAAAAGGGAGTGGAGGTAAAAATCAGGTAGTGAAACAAAGCTCCTCTCAGGTTGTAATGGTATTGCCCTGCCGAACCACAGGATGGGGACTCCGGACGACTGAGTGTTGACTGCCTCTTGGGTATGGGCAAAACATGTCACATCTGTGCTTCTGTTTCCTCTGCTGTAGAATAGGTATAAAAATACCTGCTTTGGGTTATTGCTGCCAAGTTGTAGAATAATAAATGCTTGCAAGAAATCTTAGAGGTTAAAACAAAACAAAACAAAGCCTCTGTCCTAGAGGAGTAGTTCTCAAGCAGCGGGTGATTTTGCCCTGTAAGGACTTTAGGCAGTATCTGGAGACTTTTTTTGTCGAGGGAGAGTGTGTACTCCTATCATCTAGTATAGGTAGAGGTCAGTGATGCTGCTAAACATCCTACAATACACCAAATGTGTCCTCCACAACAAGGAATTGTCTGCCCCCAAATGTTAATAGCCGTGAGGTTGAGAAACCCTGTCCTAGAGTGATTTTCCTCAGACTGAGGCTTTTCTCTCTCTCTCAGGATGTTAACCTAATTTGATTTGCTAGTTGTTTGTGTGTGTGTGTGTGTGTATGTGTGTGTGTGTGGTTCAGGTTGTAGATAGAGGGGTGTCTCTTCAGGCTGGGGCTGACTTCAACTTTTTAATAAAATAAATACCACTCCCCCTCATGCCCCAAGTACTGGCTTTGGTTTCTGGAGCCTGTAGTCTGTTAGTTTTGACCAGTACATACATGGTTGTGTGGCCTACAAGTAGTCACTCAGGTTTTTTGTTTTTGTTGTTTGCTTTTTCCACCTATAAAATGAGGAATTTTGGCTAGATAATCTCTACCCACCAAATAGAAAATTTTCTGACTGCCAGCTTTGAACTTTTGATTAGCTTCTCTTATGTTGGCCTTGAAGAATAAGAAACATGAGAGCACACATCAAAATTAACATCTTTTCTGAAAAATAACCATGTAGATAATGTATCTGTTTGGAGAATAGGGTATTTAGTAGGCATGTTTGTGAAAAGGCAAGTAGGTTTCTCTTTGTGGATGTGTGTGTTTTTCTCTTGTGTGTCTAGTGAGCAACATTTAAACTAGAGAATTGCTTTGAACAATAGGTTTACAATCACTACTTCTGAGATTGTCATAGAGGGCCCTGCTTAAAGTTGAAACTTTTGAGTTGGTGACTTCCTTTGGGACTGCCTGAAAACGAAAGCAGAATGCAATTTTCTATCCTCCGAGAGAAGTGCTTTTTGCAGTAGAATAAATTATCACTTGATGGGGACACACTGCATTTCTGAGGACAGTCTGATCAGCCTCTAATTGAACAAGAAGGCAAGGAGGGGGCTGTATGTAAATATGTATGGTGGGTGGTAGGGGGAAGCCTCAGGCTGGGTGGCCAACTCAAAAATATTGTGTTGCTCATCCTCGTTTCACAATAAAGATGGTATCGTCAAGAGTCTTTGCTCAAAGGAAGTCCCAAAATTAACCATGAGAGTACCCAGTCACAGAAGCAGAGACGATTGTAAAGAGAACCTTTTTCCTTGTCTTGGAAGAGTCAACTGTAAATGTGGTAGGTTTTCTCTTCCCTGTATTCAGAGCCATATTACCATATATGTACCTGGGTGAGGGCATCTTAAGGAGGCTTGTGCTCCTCTAGAAGGAGTGTCCTTGGCATCCAGCCAGGAGATCGATCAAATGCAGGCAACTCTTCCTTTTTCTGTGCACATTCTTGTTTTCCCTCTCAAAAGTCTTGTGGTTTGCCTGCCTTTGCCCTCTGGGGGCTGCTTGACCTGAAAGTGAAGTGCTGCTGCTTTTTTGTGTTGGTGGCAGCCGTGGCCCCCAGGTCTAATCCACATTTCTGGGGGACCAGCTGCTGATGGCCTCCTGAATCTCCCAGCGCTTTTAAGTCTCCGTGCATGAGCCGTCTCTTTGCTGCCTAGCTTTTAAAGGAAGCCTTTTGATTTTTTTCTTTTTATACAATCATTTTTTAAAGCAAGCAACAATAAAACCAGCGCTAACTCTTTGGCAAAGTCCCTCTGTTTTTTAGGAGGTGAAGGTAATGTGAATATGCCAAGAAAGAACAGAGAAGACTGATAGATTTCTGCTGGCTACATTTTTTTTAGCAGAAGAATGACTTTTTGAGTGCACTGTGCTTTGAGGTCAAGTGGCAAAACTCACTGACTGAAGGGGAGATCCAGAGGGAGCTATGAGGTGGGATGTGGTAATTTATTTTTCACCTGGCTGTACTTTGGTGCCCTGGGAATGGTGGGCACAGTGTTCTGGAGTTGGTATTACAAATTCAGATAAATGCATCTCATAGTGTGTCCCTTGTTTATATCCACTCATTGTGTGGACTTGCTTGTTGATAGGGTAACCCTCAACTGATTGTAAGCCTTAATAAGTTTAGTAAGTGTAGTTTATGAGAGTCGAAAATACAGCAACTTAGCATATAAGAATAATCACAACAAATAGACGTGTTTCCAGTGTTTTACTTCCTGTGTTAAGTAAGCCCATTATTTTCTTTTACACATTTAATCCTCAACACAGCCTTATGAGACAAGCTCTCACAATCCCCATTCTGCAGATGAGGAAATTGAGTTCCAGAAAGAGTTAGTAACTTGGTCAAGGTTATAAACTTCCTGTCATGGTTAGAATAAAAGGCAGAGTTTTTATCCTGATGTAGGAAGGCCCACAGGCCCTGGCTTCTCTCTTCTCTGACCTTAACCTTGCACTTTCTTCGTTTTCCCATTAATGCTCCAGACGTTGTGGCTGGCTTTCTGTTTCTTGAACTTGCCAAGTTCTTTTCTGCCGTGGGGCCTTTGTACTAGCTGTTTGCTCTGCCTAAAATGCTCTTCCGCCTGATTTTTGTGCATGACTGCCTCTGTCTTGACTTTCAGGTCTTACCTTAAATGTCTTAACTTGCACTCTCTGACCAGCCAAAAGTAAGTTGTTGCACGGTCATATCATTTAGTTTTAATTCTCTGCCTAGTACTTAACACAATCTGATTTGTCTTGTCTGTAAACAAATGATCTCTCTCCCTCACTAGAATATAGGTATCATGAGAACATGAACCTTGATTGTCGTTGTCTTTTTACTTATATTCTGCACACCTGGACTAGAGAGAGCACATAGTAGGTATTCAGTGAATGTGTCGAATAAAAAGATGATTTCAAATCAGAGGGTCTTATCTAAAGTCCTGCATATTCTATGTTTTGTATTTTAATCCAGTTCTGTCAAGTTTTTCATATTAATGCAATATGGGTCCTAAGCACACAGCTAGTGCCAAACCAAAACTTAAAATTTGTAGTAGGATTTTTCAAACTTTTGGGTCTGAGGAATTCTTGACATACTTAGAAATTACTGAGGACCCCAAAGAACTCAGTTGATGTGAGTTATAACAGTCTGTATTTATCTAATTGGAAATGAACACTCAGACATCACAAAAAATAAGCTGATCACACATGAACACAGTAACTTTTTTTTTAAGAGGGGGGAGCGAGAGGGGCAGAGGGAGAGGGAGAAACTTAAGCAGGCTCCGCACCCAGCACAGAGCCCAAAGTGGGGCTAGCCCTCAAGACCTGGAGATTGTGACCTGAGCTGAAACCAAGAGTTAATCTACTGAGCCACTCAGGTGCCCCAGTAACATTTTTAAAAAGAACAGTAGTTATATTTTCCAAAACAAACAAAAAAAATAGAGAGTGGCATTGTTTTTACATTATTGCAAATTGCTGGAAATTGGGCTTAACAGAAGATAGCTGGAATCATATATCACATACCTGTTTCTGCCTTCAGTCTCTTGTGACATCACATGTCCTGCAGCCTCTGGAAAACTCCATTGTTATGGTTGAGAGATGGTTTGAAAGGTAAATAGTGTGTTGGCATTATTATGAAAATAGGACTTTGAAGAGCCTCTGAAAGGGTATAGGGAACCCCTAGGAGTCCCTGAGGTGTCATTGAGAGCCACTAGCTTGTAGAATAGCAAGGTACTTTGAAAGGTGGGTGGTGGCATGGAATAAGTGAGAGATGGAGAAGTTGAAGGCTTAGGTACCAGAATGCAATTGATTATCCCTAAGTCTGGATTCTGTTTAGAAATACATACATGGGGATGCATTTAAGCTGTTTCTGGAAAAAAGAAGAAAGAAAAGAAAAACTGTTTCCTATCTAAAGCACTTCCTCTATTGTAAAGGACACTGAAAACTTGGAAGCTCGTGGTACTTGTTCATCCTTTTCAGATGAGCAAGATTATACCAAGCATTCTGGAAGTTCTGCAATGGGATGGGTCATTAAAAAATAATAAAGTGAGGGTTCTTCTCCATGTCTGAGAATAGTAGCTTCAAATATAACTCCCTTTATAGCTGTTACTCTACAACCCTTACTTAGTTCTCCTTGTAGCTTTTGGACTCAGATGGTTATATTCTATAATAGAGATTAGATCGTCTCAGTGCTTTATTGGTCTCAGGTTCTGTCACAACTGGTGTTAAAGACATCAAAGTAGAAGCTGTTAAAAATAGATGAGATATTCCTTGCTAGCCAACTGTTTAAGAAAGGCAAATGATTGCAATCCAGGCCTCTGGGGAGTATTTTGAATGTCTTGAGTGATGTATGTAAAATTGTCAGAATTAATTGGGCAGTCAGACGCTGGGGAACTTGGATCTCAGGAAAGGAATGGTACACTGAGGGGCAGGTATGGCAGGGAGTCCTTAGTTCCTGACGCCAGTGCTTAGAAGGACCTAATTTAAGAAGGACCCAATGTCAGTGGGGCTTTTTCCCTCACCAGTTACAGCCCGAAGGGCCAGGTGACTTTATCTTAAAGGAGACTTGCTTCTATATGTTAATAAAAATCTTTTGGTCCAAATATTTGGGTCCCTGGCTTTGGGGTCCATTACCTGGTATAAGTAAATCTTCTGATTTCTTTCCTTGCCTGCCTAGGATTATGTGATACCTTAGGTAACTTCTTGGTTAATGAAAGTGTTCTAATTTTGTCTTATTTCAAGAGTTGCTAACTTTTAAATTCTGAATTGTGTGTAGGCGAAAGTTGAGATTTTTTTTCTTTTTAGAAAAACGACTATAATGCAATTAGTTAAGTGTGTGCAGGAGAAATAGATGGGAAAAATTACAATAAGTGAGTTTTCTGCCACGGTCAAAGCTTTTAGCAAAAAGAAGAAAAAATTCAAAATCCATCCTGATGCTTAAAATGATTATACTTCTTTTTTAGTAAGGATGTGATTTAACCTTTCTTAACACCAAAGTGAAAGAGGTTCTAAATATTGAATTATTCCTTTGAAGACATTTCCACCTCACCCCCCCACCCCCGCCTCCCACAGGGGTCTGGTTTGATGTTAGAAGTGGAGGTGGAGTTGAGGTCTGACGGTCTTGGTGAGTTTGGGGGCCAAAGAGCAACAATACCTTGGTTGACCTGTCCAGATATCACCCACCTTCTAGGCTTAGAGAGGATTGAAACATTTCTGGGACTTGTGTTTATTTCAGTGTGTTTCCAACAGTATGGACAAAGTAAGAAGCATATATCAAGTAGAAGAATGACAAGTGATGGGCAGAGGTGAGTGAAGGCTTTGGAGGAAGAAAAGGTGAACTTTGTCATGTCAGTCTCATTCCTAAATACAAAAATGAGTATTTGGTAAGGGCCATGTTGGGCTGAGCACTCTGTGTGGATTATTTGTTTTACCCCTCACAATAAGCCTGAGAGATGGGAAAAGTTCCCTCCTCCCTTTTCTTCTCATCAGGTGACAGAGCTGAAGTTCAGAAAAGTTGGTCAGTTCCTTAAGCAGATGAGGCTGGAATTCAGACTTAGGTGTTCTCCATCTGTTTCTAGCCTTTTTGGACACACGGGGGATGGTCAGTGGGGTAGGGATACTTCCTGCCAGGGACGGAATGTAGATATTTTGTTTCTCAAGTTTCTCATAGAAATCTGTTGGAAAGGTTTAACAGGCTTCTATTTGCTCTCCTTGCTCCAACAGTATAAACCTGATTTTCATTAGTTTTAGGAAAATAATCATCTGAAAACCGTTTAAGTTCTTTTAGGTCACAGATAAGATGACACAATTACATTGGACCAAAATCTGCTTGTCATGTCCCAGGCACTGTCTGTTCAAGGCACTGGGATTCAGTAGGAAAGAAGAATTGTGCTGTCCTGTGCTCGTAGGCTGACAGTCTAGTGGTGAAGACCAGTAAACAAGCCAACCAGTGAAGAAGCAATTTTTGGACAGCAATAATGCCCTAGGGTAATGAGGGTACCATGTGGAGGGGAATGTCAGGCAGCAGTTATATCATGCCCAAAGGCACACGGCATGTTGGGGGATCTGGAGAAAGTTCATCATGGCCAGAGTGTAGAAGGCAGATAGTACAGGGAGATGAGGAGGGGGAGGTAGGCAGGGCAGACCATGAGGACTCCCAAAGAGATTTTGGAATGACATGATCTGATTTATGGTTCTAAACGATCATGCTAGGGGGAGGGGGAAGATCATGGTGGCTATGTGTAGAATAGATCTAGGGGCAAAGAAGGATTCAGAGAAAGTCTTTATGGAGCCCAGCTGAGAAATGATCCTGGCTGAGATTTGGGTGGGGGCAGAAGAGGTGAAAAGATTTGGAGGATTCCAGAGATAGATTAAAACTTAAAATCAGTAAGATTTGATGCTCAGATTTCCTTATTTGCTAAATATTTACTTAGTACCTACCACGTGCTCGGCATTGGTGATCAGATTAAAATGATATAAAAAACAGATTTCCAGAGCAACCAATCTTGCCTTTAACTAGGACTGGGAGTGCGATAGGGATGAATATATTCTTCAAGGGAAGAGCATTGGCAAAAGCCCTGTAGCAGGGAAAAGGAAAGGGAAGACTGGAAGTGCTGCCAGGTTTTGCAGTGGTAGATGACATGGGTAGGGAGAAAAAGATTGGGCAGACAGGTGAGTTCTTTCTGGTATATTGAGATGCTGTTGATATCTAGAAGCTGAATCCCAGTAGTTGATGGCTATGAGGTACAGATTTAGAAATCATATAGAAGTCACTGGAGTCAGCAGAGAGGGCAAGATGACCGGAAAGGGTGTAGAGAAGGCAAAGAGCAACACAGATTCTGAGAGAACAGATTTGGAGGACCACTACTTCTGGTTTTTGTTCTCCAAGAAGAACTCCGAATTTGTATGTTTTTATTCCCACCTTTCTTTTGAGCAGAATCAACTGTCTCTTTTCATAACACGTTGCTCAGGGAGTGGTTTCAGTGGACAGAGAACTGAAGCCGAGCCAGCAGGCAGTGTGAGGCTCAACAGAGCTGCTGTAGCCTTCACCTGCATGAGCACCTCACAAAGGCAGCAATCCCTCTTTCTCTGCCCTGCTCAAGCCACTCTGGGTGAATCCTGTTTTAAGAGGTGCATCAGTCTTGTCAGAGCAGTGGTGGCAGGTGGTGTGGGTCCAGTAATAGCTTTCGTACATTGCAGGCTTACTTCCTGCAGGTGCTTTACTGAGTAGTTTATGCACGTGATCTTACTGAACCTCATGATAGCCTGCTGAGGGAGCTACTCTTCTCATCCCCATGGATGGATGGAGAAAGGTTTAGGAAAGTTACAGACTGGCCTGAAGTCCTACAATGACAAAGTGACAGAGCTGGAGTTCCCTGGCGCTCTGATTTTGGAGCCTCAGCTCCTGCCAGCCCTTGGGTAGGGAATACTCTTAAGGACTGGCCATGTCAGGAACCAGGGAGGATGGTGATGCTCTGCAGACAGAGGCAAAGTCCTAAGGAGATCAGAGAGTATTCACGTTTTGAAAGGTTTCTGAGCATCAGGACACAGATCAGTAGCAAAAGTTCTGGGAGGTGGTTTTTGTGTGGGGGTGGAGGGGGTAGTGGGAGGAGACAGGAATATTTTCTTTTTAAAATTTTACTTAGCGAGAGTGTGCACAAGCAGGGGGAAGGGGCAGAAGGAGAGGAAGAAGCAGACTCCCTGATGAGTAGGGAGTCTGACACAGGGCTCGATCCCGGGACCCTGAAATCATGACCTGAGCCCAAGGCAGATGCTTAACCAGCTGGGCCACCTGAGTGCCCAACAGTAATATTTCCTAACTGGGCTCTCTGAACCTGGAACCATTTTCTTAACCATTTGAACCCTAAAGCTCTGCTGGGTTTTTAATCATAAGTGAGGCCATCCATAGGAGACATGGTAGGGGGATTCCATTATTGGGCAAGAGATGAAATTACATGCTAGATAGGTTCTGTCCAACCTTTATGCTATGAATCTGTATATTTGGAAATACTAGAATGCACTGTGGTTGGGAATTGAGCATAATTCCATACAGTTTAGGTTTTTCTTAACAGGTGAATTAGGATAATTATTTTCCCTAAAGTAACATATTTTGTTCATTGTTAGGATACCCACCTGACTTTTTTCTTTTTTTTAAGATTTTATTTATTTGAGAGAGAGTGCACGTGTGTGCACATACAGGAGTGAGGAGAGGGGCAGAGGGAGAGGGAGAAGCAAATTCCCTGCTGAATGTAGAGCCTGACTCCGGGTTCGATTCCAGGACCCTGAAATCGTGACTGGAGCCGAAGTCAGATGCTCAGCTGACTGAGCCCCCCCAGGCGCCCCCGCTTCTGACTTCATACAGAGGCTCCTTTCCTTTGTTGAGTTTAAATTTTGAAGCCCTAGAATCTTCCTGAATTCTACTTCATCTCATTAAAAAATAATAAGTAGCTAGCTTTGAGGAGTAAAAGTCTACCATTCTCTGTACCAAGCACTTTTCATGCACTGTTTCATCTGTTCCTTACAACAATCCCTGTAGTTAAGTGTTACCCTCATTTTACAGATAAAGCAAAAGCAGACAGGTTTAAGTGGGCTGGAGGGCAGTGTTGGGCTAATAATAATAGCTTGCACCCAGAGAGGAGGTTGGAGCTCTGCAGCTGACCACCTGAGCCTTCTCATATATGTTGTGTGGCCAATAGCAAAGAGCCCTGGGTGTTCATATAGTGTTTGATGTCTCAGGGTTGTGCAGATGGCAGTTTGGCACTGGCTGTTTTTGCACTGGGGGGTCGTCGGCTGTTTTTGTATTGGGGGTCGTCAGCTGTTGTGTGGGCAACATGGGAGCACCGGGTCTAGCTGTGGGGAGTTGGCCAGCACAGATGGTCCAGATCAGATAAAGAGACAGGTTCTCCCACCCTGTTCCGAACAGGAAGTCTTCCAAAAGATTGTGCAGAGGCACATTGCTCATTAGCCAACTTTCTACCCCCTCCCCTCCAGGCTCCAGAGGCTTGTTCTTTTGACTTTCCTGGCCTTTGTTTTTCCTTCCAGGATAGCTTATGATTGTCCCAGGACTTCTCCTCCCTCTCTCCCTTATCTTCCTATTCTTCTTCCACTTAGCTAGTGGTAGGTGCTGGGAGATCTCCAAAGCTTCCCAGCCAGACAAGGAGGTCTCTAGCCCATTTGTTTTTGAGGGGACTTATTGCTTGAGACCTTTGCGGAAGAACTGCATCCCCCCACCTCCTGTTTTTGGCTGTTTAAAATTGGGACCTCTGGCACATTGTCCAGTTTGGTCTTTAAAATTGGGACCTCTGGCACATTGTCCAGTTGAGGATCATTAACTGTGGAGGATGTCCTGATTTTTATTTTCGGGGAACAATGTAAAATGTGGCTAAAGTTTACTTATTCAGTGGTCTACTTAACAAACAATGTCAGGAGGAATATTAATTTCTTTTTTTCTGATTTATCACAGTGTTAGGTGCCCATGGTAGAAAAATTAGGAAATAGAATTGTGCATAACACAGGGGGCACCTGGGTGGCTCAGTCCATTAAGAGTCTGTCTTACACGCAGGTCATGATCTCAGGGTCCTGGGATGGAGCCTCCTATCGGGCTCCCTGCTTAGTGGAGATTTGGCTACTTCCTCTGCCCCTCCCCCTGCTCATTCTCTCTCTCTCTCTCTCTCTCTCTCTCTCTCTCTCTGTCAAATAAATAAAATCTTAAGAAAAAAAAAAAAAAAGAAAATTGAGTCTTCGTAATCTTATCACCAGAAAGTAAGGATGGTTGACGTTTTAGTCCATGTTCCAGGGGTCATTGATTGTTGATGAGAAGCTCTGCTTAAGAATCAGGTAGACCCGAGTTATAACCCTCGTCTTGGGCATCTTCACCTTGTGTACTCTAGTTTCCTCAACAGGAGAATGAGAATAATAGTAGTACTTGCCTTCTGAGGATTCAGTAAGAGAACTTTTGTAAAGGCCTCAGCACCTTGGGGAGCATGATGATGCTTGATAAATGTTAGTCATTGTTATTAGAAATGGTAGCAATGCAGGGCTGTGCTAGAGCAACACTGTGTCTAGACATCTTGTGTCAGTTATCAGCTGCAGGCAATATTGAGTGCATCACTCTGGAACACTGAGCTGTGTCTGCTGCTTTCCATGGAGAGCCTGGAATCTTTCAGTAAGGTAACCAGGTCATGACGAAAGTTAAGAAAACCAGGGGTCAGTCACACTGCTATTTCCTGGCCTGGTCTCTGTTGAGGCCAAATGGTCAAAAGGACAGAGTTAGTCACACTAGACAAGGCTTTCCTGACTGAGCGCATACCTGCACTCCTGTATCTAGCACTCCCCTGTGTCCTTCTGGGAGGCCAGAGTGTGAAGACACAGATTTGATGTGACCCAAATTCGAACAGAACTTGTTTTCCAGGAATCAGTCCCACATTATACTGATGTCCTGACCCTTTATGATAAGACTTTTAAATATAAGCACATAAGGGAAATATATATATTTATTTATTTTTAAATTTTTTTTTTTAAATTTGTTTATGATAGTCACAGAGAGAGAGGCAGAGACACAGGCAGAAGAAGCAGGCTCCATGCAGGAAGCCTGATGTGGGACTCGATCCTGGGACTCCAGGATCATGCCCTGGGCTGAAGGCAGGATCAAACCCCTGAGCCACCCAGGGATCCCGGGAAATATATTTTTTAAGAATTTATTTATTTGAGAGAGAGCAGAGCAGGGGAGAGGGGCAAAAAGAGAGGGAGAAAGCAAACTCTCCACCGAGCAGGGCGCCCAGTGTGTGACTCAATCCCAGGACTCCGGGATCATTACCCGAGCTGAAGGCAGATGCTTAACTGACTGAGCCACCCAGGTGCCTGGCACATAGGGGAATATTGATGCCCTTAGTGTTTCTCATTTGTGCAGCTTTTTTGGATGTTGTTTAAAACATTGTTTTGCCTTTAGGTATAAAATAACTAGTTAGGAAGAAATGACAAAATGATAGACTCGATTATGGAGAGTGGAACTTGGCTGGCCGATTGCCCGTCTGCACATGATTTGCGTGTCTTTCTACACGGTCTACAGATGCTGTTTTGTTTGAGAGTGTGTTCTCCTGTGCTGTCTTTCTCTAGGTATAAGTTCAGGTTCAGTGAAATGGTCTTTCTCTTGCCAGGTCTGGGTTGTTTGGAGGGAATCATTTTTTCCTTTGTAGATTCTCGCAAACAGTGAACTGAGGTTCATTTTCAGTTCCTTTTCAGCACCTGGCACTCCTGCTAAGTAGGAGAAATGCTTCCCTAGCTTTCCTGATGATCATTGCTGCACACTTTTAACAGAAAGAAAACTTGGCACTCAGAAAGCAATTTCAGGAGAGAATACTTTTCCACACCATTACAACTCTTCTAGCTTTGCAGGTGAATGATTTCTAGCCAGGGAACTTGAGCAAAGATATTGGAGAAGATGTTTAAGGGGTTCTGAGTTTGGATAATGATCCTAAGAAGACCTGGGTTACCTTGCACATCTATACCAGATGCCTGATAAAGCCATGGGGAATTAGCTGGGGTCCATACCAGCACAATGTCTTCCCACAAATCTGAGCTTGTTGTTTTTTTATTTTTATGTATGTGTGCGTGTACGTACGTACATACTTCAGAGGGGGGGGTGTTGAGGGGGAGAAAGAGAATTTTAAGTGGGCTCCAGACTCAACACGGAGCCTGATGCAGGGCTCAGTCTCACGACCCTGAGATCCTGACCTAAGCTGAAATAAGAGTAGGACGTTTAACTGAGCCACCCAAGCGCTGCTAAGCTTGTTTTTTAAATGTCAAATTAGTTTTTTATAATTGGCTCCCACTCCTCAATATTTATGGCCCTCATGAAAGTTGTTCCTATGAGTCATGTCAGTATTTTTGTTGATATTTGTGTGTGTGTGTGTGTGTGTGTAATGATTTCTGGGCTGTGGAGAGATTTCCTGGAACTTAAGAGCCCTTTCTAGGACTGCTCTTAACTAGCTCTGTGTATTCCTGACCAGGGTTCTTACCCGGCCTGAGCTGTATTATTCTTACCTGCATTGACATGGGTTTGGACCAGGTGCTAAGATCCTTTCTCCTCCTGCAAGTGTTTGGGTGAAGGATAAGAAGGAAAGAAATTGAAATAGCATTTGGATGAAGTGGGTACAGTTGTTGAATTTTTAAAAGGCCACTAGAGCTTTGTGGTATTTGTTACTAGGTTTCCTTTTATTAATTTTGTTGCTTTGGTATCTTAGCACAGGGGCTGCCAGACCCAAGTTTTATACCAGGTGTTTCCTTCTGACTTCACATTGCCTGAGGCAGATTGAATATGTTAATGTTTCATAAGTCAGACTTTCCAACTCCTTAATCACTGCAAAGTTGTTGGCTGACTTCCCTACAGTCTTTATATTCACTATTCATTATCGAGGGTCCTCAATTTGTAGAATCGGATTTGGGTGTGGTTGTGTTAGAAACCGGCATTATTGTGGTTGGAATATCCTGAAATAAATGATATATGGAAAAAAATGTTGTTGCATATGTCCTTGCTTGGCTCATTTAAGTGCCTGCCTGTCACACACACATTTAAATTTGACTTTTAAGTAGGGCGCTTTGGAAAATTGAGCTAAGCCAACTCTCATTGACTTTTTTTCCCCTTCTGAGCATTTCTTTTCCTCTAATAATGTTGCATATTTTACTTTGTCTAGGCTTTTCGAGAAAGACATGTCTGACAAGATGTCTAGTTTCCTACATATTGGAGACATTTGTTCTCTGTACGCGGAAGGATCGACAAATGGATTTATTAGCACCTTGGGGTAAGAGCACCTGATTTCTTGTGTAGCAGGATTTCTTTAAGACCTTTTAATGCCAGCTTAAAACCTGATTTTTCTAAGATAATGTTACCATTTGACTTGGCTTTTTCAGGGGCAGTGAGAATCATAATACCAAATCTCATTTTGGCCAACTTTACCTCTGACACAAAAATACTGTTTTCTTATAAGTTCTAGAAGAGCAAAATCTCATTGATTAGGACTCTTGTCATTCAGAATTTATATTAATTTCCTATTCCTTTATAAGAGGGAAAGTGCAAAGTATATTGGATAAAATTTTAGGATTATTTTTTACAGACCCCAAAGGAATGCTATTTAGCTTTCATAAATAACAACTCTTATTTTCAAATGCTGACTTGCTTGTCATTTAAGCAAAGACCAGAACTTCTCTGATGCTTATCTCTCTTGTTTGAAGCAGAATCTTGCCTATTTTAAATTGCTCCACGCATTTGAAAGTTACATATTGCACAAAGTTCTGTAAATCAGATTTTTGTTCTTTTGTGCTTCCTTCAATTTTTTACCCAACTTTTAGGAGAATAATACATTTTACCATGTCTTTATTTGATTATCTTCTCCCTTCTCCTCCTCCTGTTTCGAGAAGAGGAATGGAGAAGTGAAATAGCCGCAAAGACAGAAAGAAGCAGAATGGAGAATCAAGATGGTTAACTCCAGAATACACAGGAATGGTCTAGGTTGTCTTTGTGTAGAAAGTAGTAGTTAGGGACGCCTGGGTGGCTCAGCAGTTTAGTGTCTGCCTTTGGCTCAGGGCATGATCCTGGAGTCCTGGGATCAAGTCCCACATTGGGCTCCCTGCATGGAACCTGCTTCTCCCTCTGCTTGTGTCTCTGCCTCTCTTTCTCTCTCTCTCTCTCTCTCTCTCTCTCTGTGTCTTTCATGAATAAATAAATAAAATATTAAAAAAAAGGAGTAGTTAGGCCCCAGGTTGGAATTGTTGAATTTGGCAGGATCTCAAGTGAAGAGAAGGAAAGCTGACAGCTTCTCTAAGAACCTCATTCTTATAGAAGCCAGAACGTTTCTTTTAATCATAGTTATTATTTAAAGCATGCTTGTTCTCTGGTATTTGTGCATAATGAGTACTCTCAGGCTCTCATTTAGGTCACTCCAACTTCAAGGAGCAAGTTATTTCAGATACAGAAGGATAGCTCAACTGGACCTCATTGTATACAAATTAGGTTTTCAAAAGTCATCTGATAAAAAGAAGTCATCCATGACTCTGTGATCACAAAACCCAGTGACTGTTTCTCAGTCTTTATCTTTTTCTCTCTTTTTTTTTTTTTAACCTCTCTACACTAACTCTACACTACACGACCCACCCTTCATAATTTAATTTATCTTCTGTGGGTTTTGTTAAAGAGGGCTTTTGCCACTTGTGCCTCCCTGATTGTCCCTTTTTTCTTCTTGGCAGATTCCTTCCCTTTTCTTTCCCTCATGTTTGAATCCTCTATCCTCTTCTTATTTTTCAGCAGTAAAGCCATGGTAATAAACAGCAGAGATAACCACTTCTGTGAATCCTGTGGATTTAAAAAAATTTTTTTTAAATTTAAATTCAGTTTGCCAACACATAGTGTAACACCCAGCACTCATCCCATCAAGTGCCCTCCTTAGTGCCTGTCACTCAGTCATCCCATCCCCACCCACCTCCCCTTCCGCAGTCGATTATTTGTTTCCTAGAGTTAGGAGTCTCATGGTTTGTCTCCCTCTCTAATTTTTTCCCCATTCAGTTTCCTTCCTTTCCCTGTAATCCCTTTCACTATTTCTTTTTTTTTTTTTTTTTAATTTTTTTTTTTTTAATTTTTTATTTATTTATGATAGTCACAGAGAGAGAGAGAGAGGCAGAGACACAGGCGGAGGGAGAAGCAGGCTCCATGCACTGGGAGCCTGATGTGGGATTCGATCCCGGGTCTCCAGGATCGCGCCCTGGGCCAAAGGCAGGCGCCAAACCGCTGCGCCACCCAGGGATCCCTCTTTCACTATTTCTTATATTCCACATATAAGTGAAATCATATGCTGATTGTCCTTTTCTGATTGACTTATTTCAGCATCATACCCTCCAGGTCCATCCATGTCGAAGCAAATGGTGGGAATTCTGTGGATGTTTATATAGCACTGGCTCACTCAGTACTGTCCACTCATAATACCTTTAATTCCCAAACATATCTTTATTGTGAGTATTATGATTATTGCTCTTTATAGAGGCAAAACCTCTGAGCTTCATAGAGGTGAAGTCACCTGCCCAAGGTTTCATAGCAGTGAACACTCCAGACTCCAGGACCAGTGCTCCTAACATTTGCCCTTGGCAGGGTAGACTTTCCATTCCCTGCCTTTCCTGACCATCTGACTCTGGCAGAATTGGCTCACCACCCTCCTCTCTGTCTGCCCACAGCTCTTATCTGGATGCCTAGTGAAACCTCAACCCCACCTTATATCTCCTCTTTTCTCTGTGGCCCTGATTTCTTTGAAGAGTGCCATTGCCCCTCCAGTCACCCAGGCTTCTAGTTGGCAGCTGAGCCCACTTGTGGCAGCCTCTGAAATCTTAGTGCTACCTTTCCCTTCATCCTCTTCGTCCAGAGCATTCATTGTTAGAATTCCTTTGAGGTACAAATTCTTTGCTTTATAAGAGTTTTCCTCAAGTATTGTAAACAAATTAATAATAAGATCCCCCCCTTTCACTTTTTCTTTATTGTGCAGATTGTTTATTTTGTATTTTGGGCTCTGATACTTACCTCAGATAGTATTCCCTTTGTTCAAAATGGACTTGGAAAGTAAAGTTTGGCCTCTTTTTACTTTTAATATTTTTAACAGTTTTGGAGCACTAGTTGTGAGTGACAGTGACATCCAGGTTTTGTGGAATTTGGCATCTGGCTCCCCAGCCACATTCCATTTGTATAGATGGCAATTACTTCCCAAATGGCTTTATTGACTCCTTAAGCTTTAGAACTTGAGTCAGACCTTGGAGAGTCTGTGTGTGTGCACATGCGGGATCAGAGGTATGCTTCTGAATCACCTGAGGAATATGTTAAAAGTTTTTGGGTCCCATCCTGGAGCACAGCTTTAATAGGCCTGAGGATGATGGGGACCTGGTATCAAAATATTTTAAAAACAGTCTGAGGAACATCACCCTACTTGAGACTTTTTGAGACCAACTCTTTAATTTTATAGGTAGAGGAACCGAGAAGTCATAGAGTCATCATCAAACTGCTAGTAGATGGTAAAGTGCCATCTACAATTCATTTGTCTTCTGGCCTAGGCTGGGGCCCTTTGTCCTATGCTCTCATCCTTGTTTGAGGACTTGTTGAGTAATTAACCCAGCCCTATATTGGATTCCAAGGCACTCTCCCACTTCACATATTATGTTAGATCTATCTGGTAGCATTACTATATTTACATTCACAGGGGCTCTAGGTGGGAGTTTTATATGTGCACATTCTGCTCTTGATTTTTGCATAAAAACTCAAACCATTGACTACAGTGTTTTCTCTTCTTGATGGTGAGAGGTCTTAGATCCAAAGGAAGCAAGCTGCTGGTGGGCTACTCTGGGCACTTTGATTCACCCATAAAATAGATAACTGAGCACCTAGCCTGGACAGGAAAATGTATTAACCCTGGGCATCTTGCCAGCTCTCTGCTCCTAGGAAGCTCTTAGCCTACTGTACCATTTGTGCTTCAGGTCAGTGAGGTGGGCAAGAGAGGAGGAGAGGCAAGGAATGCCTGGTCCAGCAAAGACTTAGTAAGGAGGGCCTTCATGGAGAAGATGGGGGCTTTGAGCCAGTCTTGAAAGACAGGCCAGACTTTAAGAGATGGAATGGAATTTTGGAGGAAGGGGCAGTAAGAGTAAAGGCAAATTAATGGTGCCTTGTCTTTGGGGTAAGGAGCAGCCCAGACTAATGGAAGAAACCCTGGAAAACCATAGTATATGAGCTGGCAGCAAGTTCTGTGGTCACTTGTCAAATGACCAATACCAGTTTTAGGAACTTGGATAAGTCATTTAAACTTCTCCGCCTCAATTTCCTCATGTGTTCAAAAACATTCTTATAAATCTGTTCTTCTAAAAGAGTTGCACAAGTTATAGGTTGGTCAGTCTGGACTGATAAATACTGGGTCTGTATAAAAGTTTGGGCTGGTTATTTATTTCTAACTTTTTGCACTTTCCCCACCTCTATTTTGATTTCCAGTAGTTCCATATGACTCTCTCTGCCAGCAGCTTCTCAGATGGCCTCAGGCACAGTTAGTTCCCAGCTGTATTTTGTTCTTTTTTCTTTTACAGCCCTTAGGTTATATTCTCTTTATTAGTTTGCTTTTGTGGCTCTTGCACTAGCCTTGAGCTCCCTCAGGACAGGGCCTGGTTCATATTCATCCTCCATCCCAGGGTCCAGCACTGTGCCTGACACCAAGTAGGCCCCTCAGCTACCATGAGTTGAATGCACTCACCCCTTGCTATGCCTCCCGATTTCAGCATTTCGGCGTGTTGTACTCAAATCCATCATGGATGTGGTTGAGGGAAAAGAGCCACAGAAAACAGTAGGTTAATGTGTGCATTGCAGAAGCAGAACCCGGGCTTTTGGATTCAGTTGAGCTCCCTGCTTGGGAAACCTTTAATGTAAACAGCCACCTGGCAGAAGAACATGGCTATCTAAGTTTTGCATGGAACAACCCTGGATATTCATTTTTTGCTTAGTGCTTAGGTTTTATTAGACTTGGCTTGATACAGCATTTATCTTTGTCTTCACAGCCTAGTTGATGATCGTTGTGTTGTACAGCCAGAAGCCGGGGACCTTAATAATCCACCCAAGAAATTCAGAGGTAAGTTGATGATCCTTCCTGGAGTGAGTACTTCCTCATTTGAAAGTTCATCAACATCAATGTGTTGCTGTGTGTCTGTGTATGTGCATGTGTGTGTGTTTAATAAGCAATTTTAGGTTTACTTATATTTTTTAAAGTATGATTTCAATTCCAAGCTTTATGACCTTTTGAAAATGTATGAGTTCAGTATCAAGGTTGGAATGGAATGGCTTTTATTAGGGTCTTCATTTGTATATTGCATATATGTCGATCAGTGCAAATTCAGCTTAAAGCCTTACATTTGTGCAGCTGTGTCCCTAAACAAATAGGATTTTTGGGTCTCATCACAAGGAACATGTGTTATTGCAGCAGATCTCACTGTGCCTTTGGGGGGCTTTGATATTCTTAGATGCTTTAACCTGTAAGGAGTTTTGTACATAGTTTTTGAATTAAAAGACTTAGGCAGGTTAGCCTTCCTACCAGTAGCTTCCCATTATTATTGGCTTTCCTTTTAGGCCTCTTATATTTGATATTTCCTCTAAAGGTAGCTTAGCTTATTCAAGAAGATGTTTAAAATTTAGTTGTGATATTAAGATGATAAAAATTATGTTTTTCTTTTTTGTTTTTGTGGTTTGTAGTTCTCAACTCCAGCTGCTAGTAGAATTATCTGAGAGAGATTTAAAATTAAACAGATACTCAAAGCCCCACTTCAGACCAATTAAATGAATCTCTTGAGGTTGGGGCCTGGGCATTGGCATTTTTTTTAAGCTTCCCAAGTGATGTTTTTATATTGAGTTGGGGTTGAGAACCCATTGGATTAGTATTTGACTCATGGCCTCAGTCCCAAAGGACTCAAACCTTGCCATTTTTAGGTTGCATCATTTGAGTGATAAATTCTTTTTTTTTTTTTTTTTTGAGTGATAAATTCTTATTGTTGGTTGTTGTAGAAACTGACTTTTTTGGATAAATGCTAAGGGAATTATAATAAAATAGAAGGCAGACATTCAGATGGAGAGAAGCCATTTAGAAGATGATTGGTGTTGAGCTGCATCCAGTTGGCATGAGACTATCAAGAGAATATTTTCACCTGGGAGGTGGTGAGGGGGACTGTTGAAAAAGAAAATTTTGCCATAAGCCCCATGTGACAGGATCCTGAACAGCTGTGGCCACTGCAGCCTTTTCTTTTCAATCCTTCCTCCACGGCTTTTTCCAAAACCGAATCCTGTATGCAGTAGAAATGAAAGGTTTGATCTAATAATCATAATCTAGGCAGTTACTTACAGAATTCTCTATACTGAATAATAAAATATGCCTCAGTTTATCTTTGATCAGTAGACTCAGTGCCAGGTACTTTTAGCTCATGGATTGGTCTGTCTACCCTGGGAGGTTAAGGTTGAGTTTAAGTGTCTTGTCTGAGGTCACACAGCTGGTGATGGATAAAGTAGGAAGTGTAGTTCTCAATTTCAGTTACATAGATCACTTGGGGCACTTTGAAAAATACTCATGTTTGAGTTCCACCTTCAAGGATTGTCATTTAATTTGGCATTGGTGAGTTCTTTTTTTTTTTTTTTTTGAAAGCTCCCCAGGTGATTCTCCTGTATAGCCGAGGGTAAGCATTACCGCTAATAGAGCCTGGGCTATAATCTACTGGCTTTATTCCTTAGGGGTGAGCTAGTTGAAGTATGGCTTTTGCAGCTGGAGCCAAGTGGAAGGAACTCACTGCTTGGGTCCAACGTGAGCTCTTGTCCTATTCTGCGAACAGGCCCTGGTATCTGTGAAAGGAACCTAGGAAAGATGTTCATGCCTTGTACAAAGTGAACTAGTGGCTATTTGAATATGGGTTTAGAATGTTAAATAGGACCATAGCCAGGGGAAGTCAGAAGACGGATATGTTTTCCTGGCACTAGGGTAAAGTGCCTGATGCTTAGATATATATCTGGTGGCCAATTGAAGGGACTGTTTTGAGATAAAAGTTGACAGTCTGATAGAGACCATTTGGAAAGAACCAAACTTTGTTTATGGCCTGCCCTGGTTCTACAGGTGGTCACATGACACTGACTTGATATGTTGACTGCTTTTCCTCACAAATTAAAAATAAAGGTTTCTAGGTTGTGAGATGCTTTGCACTTGTGGGAAAATCTGGTCCAAAACAAGCTCTGCTGCAAGCTTTGCGAATGTAGGTCAGGACTGCCTAAATTCCTTGAGGTGCACCGGAGGCCCTCTGCATGCAGGTGAGGGGCCCAGGCAAAGGGCTGTGGAGATCTCCACCTTGGAATCTGGGCAGCAAGATTTAAACACTTTCCAAAGCAGTCCTTCAATTCTAGTAGCATTCTTTGGGGGAAGAAAAAAAGCATTATTTGAAAAAAAAATTTTTTTTTTTCCTTTAAAATGAAGAAACAGATTTCTTTTTTTGGAATGGATTATTGCCTTTCCAAATACAACTGTATTTTGAGGTTGAAGTAATTTTGATGTTTAGAAATTGTGCATAGGGCAGTTGGACAATTTGAAGGCATTTCTAGTCCATTTCCATGCCGTGCCATTACACCCTGGAGTTTAACAAACACATATGGAAAAGTGAGATGCTGGCAAGGAGCCAGCTAGGATGATGGAGTCTTTATCTGAGCAATCAGCAGAGCTACATTTAGTCATTTGGATTTGTTGTTGCTTCCATTGTTTCCTTGCCAACTTATTTCCTATATTGAGAACCATTATAACCTGTTCTTAAGTAAATGGAAACCAAAGGCCTATTTATGTAACGCTCCCTGTGGCTTCTGACTTGGGAGTTTTAATTTTATGAGCTCCTTTTGAAACCTGCCACCCTAGTGGTTAATAGCATAGACCCTAAGATCAGGCTTTATGAGTTCAAATCCAAGTTCTTAGCTGTGTGACCCTGGACAAATTGCTTAACCTCTGTGAAGCTTGATTTTCTCATCTGTAAAATAGGAGATGATATTAGTTGCTACCTCATAAGGTTACTGGGAAGATAAATATATGTTTCAAATTCAGTACTGAGGGAACCTGGGCCCAGTAAACCTTACCTAGTCCTATCCTTTTATTCCCAGTACTTAGGACAGAGGCTTGTACTCCTAAATGGTGGCAGAAGGGAATCCAATATGTGAGTCCTTTAATGATGTGAGAATGTTGTTTCCCTTTTTTTGTCTAAATGCTTTTGTAGTTAGGGTGTACATAGGGACCCAGTGGCCTAGATTTGAGTCCCTCCGTTCCCATATATAAGCTAAGTGGCCTTGGTAGATTAATTTTTCTGAGCTTGTTTCCTCACCTCTAAAATGAGGGGAAAGGTAATAGGATTGAAGTTAATAGGGCTAAAGAACCAAATAGAGTACTTGTTGGTACATAAGATCTGGTTAGTGACTGGTAGCTGTTATTTTTCCCAGTAAATGCAAAAGAGTTAAAATCTTGAAGATATTTGCCTCTTTCTGATGGGTAAAAGTATGTTACCAAGTAAATTTTTTTTTTGTATTTTTTTGTATTTTTTTTTTTTTTTTTTTTATGATTCCCTTGAATGTATCTTCTGCCCCGAACTTCATCTGTAGGGAGAAAAGATTGGGTGCGCATCTGGTTCACAGAAGCCAAGTCTCCTTCGTTGTCCAAGTAAATTTTGGACAGTGGCCCCTGTCCTCTAGGTGATGAGAAGAGCAGCAATGTAGAATAATTCAGTTACTTTAGTCCTTTAGCTAATGTGGTACACCATTTGAAAGCAACAGTGTCTGTGGCAGGTAAGACTGAATCTCTCTTCTCTCTGATTTGTTTTGGCTTTTGCCCATAATCTTGAAAGAAGAAGGAAGACAGACATCAGTTTGAAACCGGCAATAGAAACTTTGTGGTTAGAGAATTCCTTTTTCCAGATGATGTTTTCCTCTTCCACCCCCACCCGTCTCTTCCCCCTACTAAATATAATGGCACCTCCTCTAAAGAAAAGAAGGAAATTAACTACCAGCCTTATTTTGATCCCAGAACCTTTACTGTTTTAAATGTGATCTCCAGGGGTGTTGGAGGAGGAACAAGGCCTGGAGCTTTTGGGGAAATAACATAGGCGTTAGTGTTGAGCATGCTATCTGTTGTGTAATCTGCTTTTCCAGATTGGGGCAATGGTCAAGTTCTTACCCCCAAAACCTGATCTTCTCCATTCAGTTCAAGAGGCCAGTCATGGCCCTCAGTTTTTTGTTGTTTTGCTTGACATACCAATGTCACCGAACAGAGGTTTTTAACCTTTCAGGAACCCCTTACCTTCAGAAGAAAAGTTGTCTGCAAGGAAATTCGGCTTAATGTAGGAAGAAATTTGGGCAGGGAAAGATGAGAAAGGCAGCATTCTGATAGCATTCCATGGTTTATATGAATTGGGGGAAGAGGTCAACGATCAGGCTGAGTGTGTGGATGTTCTAGGTAAGTGTCCTCCTTGTCCCGGGTTTCTTTTTTTCTCCTACTCAAGTTGCTTTTAAGCAAAATAACCCATTCAGCTAATATGTCATGAAAATGGGTGTTCAGCTCAGGGAACATTGAAGCCCTATTGTGTCCCAGCTGTTGGCCTTGCTGATGAGGGGACGAGTTACACAGTCCCCCTTACTTTCAGAAGTCTTAGGTTTTTATGGAGAAACAGACCCATGTTATAAATACTAGTAGCTAACATGAATAGAGCATTTACTTTTTGCTGAGCACTTCTCATGGATTATCTTTTAATCCATGTAACCTACCAATGAGGTGTAGCTGTTGATGTTGCCATTATGCAGATGAGGAGGTGGAACCTCTAAGAAATGGAATAACTGGGGCAGCTGGGGTGGCTCAGCAGTTCAGCATTTGTCTTCAGCTTAGGGCGTGATCCTGGGGTCCTGGGGTCCCGCATTGGGCTCCCTGTGGGGAGCCTTCTTCTTCCTCTGCCTGTGTCTTTGCCTCTCTCTCCGTGTCTCTCATGAATAAATAAATAAAATCTTTAAAAAAAAAAGAAAAAGAAATGGAGTAACTTACCCATAGTCAATTAAATGCCACTTCTTAGAATGATTATCATTCATCCTATGAATGTTATCAGACACCTCCTGTGTGCCAGCTGTTTATAGGCCGGGGAGGAAAGATACAGTCTCAGGGAAGTCAGTGCCAATGCACAGTTAAAATCTTTAAGGAACTTGTTCAGAGTAAATTGTTGTTCATACCACAGCTGTTTATATGCAAGTAGATGCAAAGCATATGAAATATCTTTCTACAAAATGCAAAAATTGCCCCTCCAGTCTATAGTTTGCTGGGGCAAAATAGATGATGCTACTTCTCATGTGCATTCTCTTGTTTAGCTCTGAAGCATCTCCTCAGCCCGGAGTGCCTGATGCCATTTCGGCTGATAAGGGTTGAGCATTTGGGCCAGTGTCTCATGACACCAGAATGTTAAGAGTGAGGCCAGAACCCTCTTCTGAAGGCCTGGGCACATTGCTTTTACTCTTCTGTGCCCTATGGGCCCTTTCCCACACAAAGCACAAGTGTTCCTTCAGGTTATGGCTCCATCATCTCCAGTCTCTAAATGAAAATGGGCCAAGTAACTACTTTTCTGACTGCTAAAGCTCTTACGTTGAATTTAGGACTGTTTAAATGGGGGAAGAAAGCCACATGGGAAGGTGGAAGTCCTGAGTCCTTTAGACTCCCTGTGTTTCTAACTACCACCAGGACAATCTGTGGGATATGCAGCATGTTACCTACAACGTGATTTAAGTACTGTTTGTGGTGAGAATGAAGGTCTGAGCTGGTAAAACCCGCTCTCTGGGTATCTCAAGTTGACTGTCAAGTCCTGATCGCTCAGCAGGTGTCCTACTTTAAGTGACAGTGACAGCCTGGAATCACAGTCTCAGGATGGCACTGGGAAGAAGAGCATGTTGCTGGGCTATGACAAGCCACTCTTGGACTTAAAGCCTAGCCATGAATTTGAGGATCAGGCTTGTGGCCCTGTCATTTTTTACTGTGATCTTCCTCAGTCCCAGAGTGCTTGCACGGTGTCAGCATGCCTATCAGGGGGCTTGTGGACTTAGTTGGGATGTCTTGGTTGAGAGAAAGAGGTTTCACATCTCATGTAAGCACTTGCATCTCTCCACTCTGCCCCCCCCCCCCCCAGCAGCTTTGAAAGGGGCCTCAAATAGGAATGGCATTTCTCATGGTTGGGTGATAAGTATTTGAGTATCTACAGTCTACTTATGTAGACTTGTGTTTAGGTTGAGGTAGGCAGTGGTTCTTAGCCCTTGCGGGAAAACTGTTAAGACTGCAGTAAAGAACACTGTCTGACCTGGGAGCCAATGTCTAGCCCAGTGTCTGCTGCCAGCTGCTGTGATACCTTGGCGGAGTCATTCCGTCTCTCCATACCTCATTTTCCCTATCTGCTAAGTAGAATATAGGCATAGTGACTTCCAAGATCTCTTCCAAATTGGAACTTTGTGACAAGTGCCAGGAACAGGGCAGTTAACATTTCACAAGAGAGCATTGATGTTTAGGAGTCTCGTGCTGTCCAGAAGTAGATTTTTATTTCTTTGGGATTGCAGATCTTCTCTGTCAAGACAAGACAAATGGATGGAAACAGCCAGGCCTTACCCTCAGGCCAGATGGGGACACAGCCAGGTTTTGGGTTGCAAAGGTCTCTGGACTAGGGTGACCATAACAAACTCACTGGGTTAGCTTTCTTTCAAACCACCCTCCTTTGCTGCACATTCTTAACTGTTGCTAGGCAACTTTTCTTTTCTTTTCTTTTCTTTTTTTCTTTTCTTTCTTTTTTTTCCCTTGGCAAAGTATTGGAGGAATGAACCTATATCTTAGTTTTGAATACCCACGTGCAAAGGGATGGGCCTAACTTAAAATTTGTTTGTTCTTTTGATTCTAATCCATGACAGGCCTTTCACACTGGGGGTAAAGGACTTAGTTTCTGCTTGTCTTGTTAAATAAGGCAGAAAAATCCATCTTTTTTGAGGTACTTGTCAAGTACATGCTTTGAGGCATATTGAAGGTTTTGTGTGTGCATGCGTGTGCGTGCAGCTACTTTGTAGAAAGTCTGTTTTAACTTTGTGTTCACAAAGTGAATTCAAATTTAATAAAAAGATTAGTAGGTTTTTTTATAATCTTCATTTCAGATTTACCAGCTTATCTCAATCTTGCACCAACAGACTCCGTTTAAAGAGAACAACACTGTAATTTAAATCCATTCCCCAGGCAACATAGAATGCTCACAGTGTGTCACACATTCACTGGGATGATGCCTGCTGCTTGATTGTGCTGGAGTCCCACACACTGCCGCATGTGTCCCTCACTGGATTTCTGCCTACTTAGTACCTTGAGATGTGTCTCTGGAGGAAGGCTCTGGGCATCCTGCACATGGGCACAGAGACCTTATGCTTACATTGATGGCCTTGGTAGCCTCCTTTGTGAATAGGAGTCATCCATGAAATTAGGCTCCAGACCCCTGTTTTATATTCACTTACCTGTAATAATTCATTTGCTAATGGAGAACAGATTTCAGCTTCAATGCATAAAATGCTTCTAGTGCAATTGGTACTTTTACCGTGTCATCTAATTGAATCTCAGTATTGGTGTTGTAGCTTTCTCCATTGGGACAGCAAGCAAGTGTAATGGGGTCATATTATAGGGTTCTCCTGAAAGCAGAGCATAGTGGTTGATTAAAGACTTTTTCTTTAGGCAAAGGCTTTTATAATCCTGTCTTCAGCGCATTGATGAAGATAGTGGTGAATCACTTGAGTTTAAGATAACTTTTTTCTTTTTCTTTTTTTTTTGAAAGATAGGGAAATTAGATTTAATCTCCTAGGGTCCAAGAACAATTCTCAGTCAAAATTGGAATGAGGACACAGCTTGGTTTCTACATACACTCTCTTTTAGGCTAGGCTGTGTTTGGGCCATAAATTTAAAGTTTTTTTTTTTTTTTTTTGTCCCATTACCTTGTGTATTTAATGGAGTTCTGTTTTCTGTAAATAATAGCGGATATCTTGTGTGGTACATATGTACATTAATTTAACCTCTTTAATTTGTATAGTTACCTTTATATACATTAATCTGTTTAATCCTTGTAATAACCCCATGAAGCAGCCATAGTTAACCTCCTTCTATTGATGAGGGAGCTGAAGCAAAAATTGTTGAATGTTTGGTCTAGGATTACTAGGTGGAAATGGCAGAGCCATTAAAGATAGGCTTTAAACCCATACAGTCTGGTATCAGAAGGCCTCCTAATACCTACTGTAAACTGGTTTTAGAAGGGACTGGTCTTCAAGTATTCTTTCACTAAATTGCTGATTTCTTACTCAATTTCCTCCTCTATGCCCAAAGTAAGCCCTTCTGAGATGCACTGACATGGGGGTGAATATATACTGTAGGCATGAACTTCCTACGTGCTTACCAACCTGGACTGTACTGTTTATATAGCTCTTTTCTTTTGCTTGCCCCCCCCCCTTTTTGGTAAAGATTTTATTTATTTATTTGACAGGGGGAGGGGGCAAAGAGAGCACAAACAGGGAGAGTGACAAGCAGAGGGAGAGAAGCAGATTCTTCACTGAGCAGGGAGCCTGATAGACGCAGGGCTTGACCCCAGGACCCTGGGATCATGACCTGAGCTGAAGGCAGACACTTAATCAGCTGAGCCACCCAGGCACTGCAAAATATAGCTGTTTTCTATTTTTGTCTCTATAGCTAGATTTTGGAGCACCTGGAGGGACCAGATCTTACCCTGCACTCCTGGCCCAGTGCTTGGTATAATATTCGTCCTTACTTAGAAGCTGGTTGGGAAGGAATTCATGTTTTTCTGAAAAGTTTTTCACTTTGCCTATTTCTCCCAGTGTTTCTGCCGGTGACATTTTATGTCAGCAACTGATTTTTTGACACGGATGCCTTATGCTGTTTTATCATCTCTTTCCACATTACCTGAGTCTGAAATTTGGAAGAGATTTTGTATAGTTGACTTGTCTTCTCCCTGGCACATTGGACTAGCCTACAGGTGTCTTCTCTTTGACCTCCATTGTTGGATCTCTTTTCTCTCCTTGATGCCTATAGTTTTGAGATTCTTTGTCTTCACTAAATTCATGATCATGAAGAAAAAAATGCTTAGAGACCTTCCCCTATTGTGCCTGGCCTCCTCTTAGGCTCATGGCATGCCTTTGTTCTTGACTGTCAGAGCACCCCTATGGTGTTGGGTGGTGGTTTTATCCCCACTTTACACCTGGGCATACTGAATCCAGAAAGTCAGTAACTAAGCTAGACTCTGGATAAGAACCCAAATGTGGAGGGATGGAGAGTCTCCAGTGTACTACTCAAGCAGACTAATAGAGCTCTGCTGCTCAGGAAACGTTTGGGGCCTCTTACTAAGACCTGGGTTCCACATTTAGGGGGCATATTGCTCAGGGGGAATAAAGCTCAAGGAGAGGGGTAACAAGGAGGATGGATTGCAAAAACAGTTGCATTCACGTTGCAGGAAGAGTAATGAAGAAAACTTAAGATGTTTCAAGCCAGCTGGAGCATTTCTCACAAGTTCCTACAGCAGCCTCCTTGTTGGTTTCTGCATTTCCCTCTCTGCCTCCTTTTTGTGCCCACGTGTGGGGCCCCCCTCCGGTCTACCATTCACTGCAGCCGCTGGAATTGGTGTAGCTCTGATGATGTCACTGGCTGGGTGGAGCCCTGGTTGTGCTTAGGATACTCATACTTCCAGGGTTCACGGGGCCCTGCGTGAGTCACTCTGCTTACCTCTCAGCCTCATCTGCAGTCCCACGCCATGTCCTGTGCTCCTGCCAGACTGATTTATTTCTTCCTGGCAGCCAGTGTGCTTGCTCTATACTCTGGGCCTTTGCATGCCCTTTTTCTTTTTGCTTAAGTGATCTCCCCATCTCTGTCGTTCCTCCTGGGACCCCCTGTCTCCCTAATGCCCACCCATCCTTCAAACCTCAGACATCCCCCTCTGGACTATCTTCGCTGACCCCCTGTGTGCAGATAAGCTGCTCCTCCTTTCCAAAGACTCTGAAGCCAGGCTGCTTGGGTTTGACTCTCGGCTCTGCTTTTTACTGCTCATGTCACTGTGGACACATTACTTAGCGTCTCAGTACCTCTATTTCTTCATCTTGAAAATGAGGATAGGATTGTGTCTGCCTCACAGTGTTTTTGAGAGGATCAAAGGAGCTAATCCGTGTTAAGTACTTAAAGGAGCACCTGGCCCCTATTACATGCCATAAAACTGTTTGCTGTTATGGCTGGTTTATGACTTTACTCCTACCCAACTCCAGTTAATTGTGAGGTCAGAAACAAGGCCTGTCTCCCCTAAGGCTTTGTAGAGGTCCTGGATTATAGGAGGCTCTTAGATCTCTCCTTAGAATGAAGGAGAAGAGCCTCTGAGGCATTGCTTCTGAAACTTGAAGGTGCATAGAATCCACCTGGAGATCTTGTTAAAAACCCAGATTCCCATTCTGTAGGTCTGGGGTGAGGCCTGAGATTCTGACAAGCTGCCATAGTCTCGTAAGCCTTTACGGACCAGCTGCCAGTCTTCTCTTACTGTAGGGCTCTCATATGGAAGATGGATGTCCTGAGCCCAGAACGATAAGAATTAGCACTAGCAGATAAAAGTGACCAGAGGCAGAGTTTCAGATTTAAGGAACTTGCTTCTGACTATAAGTCCCAAGCTATTGCTCAGGAAGAAGCCTGCTTCAAATAATTGAGTTTCCTCTCATTCAAAGGGGACTGACCATTTGTCAGAGATTTTGAAAAGGGAATTTCAGCTTGAGGACAGAGGTTAGGTAGATGATCCCATTTGACTGTTAAGTGTCTGTTTTCCCACCAAAGGACCCAGCTGTTTGTTCTGTTTTTGCTTCCTGTGGAAGCCTTGTGGTTGGGGGCATTGGGTCAGCAAACAGCTGGGGAGAGAACAGATATACACTCCAAATGAGAGACTCCCAGGGATCCAAATGTGTTCAGTCTAATCAATAGAGAACATTACAAAGTAATGGAAAGATGGAATTATTGACTGCTTATAAAGGTGAACAAATACAAAAAAACCCCACAAAAACCTGAGTCAAGCTCCTACTGAATCTAGTTTTAATGAGTATGTTAGGTATAGTGGGGAGGCCGTGGAGCATACTGGTTAGGAGGGTTGGCTCTGGAATCAGATGTAGAGTCAGGTCCCTACCTTACTTAATTAGCTGTGTGACCATGGGCAGATTCCTTCAGCTCTTTAACCTTATTTCTCCAGTTGGTAACTGTGGTTAATAATAATATGGAACCGATTGGATTGTTCTAGGATAAGGTAGTGCATACATATAGCATAGTTAGCAACATGCTGAGCAAAACCTGAGCACTCAGTAAGTAATTGAGTAGCTGTCATGAGTAAATCTGCAGTTAGCAGTTGTCAGGACATCTCTTAGGAAGATCAAACATAGCTCTTGCCATCTTGTATAACACTGATGTCTGTTTTAATATTTCAGTATGTGAATTATACAAAGGTATCCATAGCCACACTTAATAACCTTTCTGAATGTCTTAGATTTTGAGTGTGCCTCATAATCAAGAGGGAGCTCTAGAGTTTATAGCCTTTAGAAGAGAAGCCATCAGACCTTTTTTTCTACTTGCACAAGCTTCCATCAGAGCCTCTGTTACTGATGGGGCATTTGCTCCAGATGGTAATCCTGCCTTATGTATAAAATTACAAGCCTAGCTGAGAGAGGAAGTTGTGTTTATCTTAACCCAAGCAGCAGGCATTCCAGCCACTCTTGACAGACAGGAGGAAGATATTGCCAATCTGCTGTTTTCCTGAAAGCCCCCCACCCCCACCCCTGTGTATTTGTTTTAAGTTTGGAGGGGTTCTTGCCAGTTGGTCTGCAGAGTGACATTCTCCCTGGCTTTGAGAACGGTTGAATCCAAGGAGAAGAGATGTCCATTGGCTACTTCCTCAGTCATATCAGCCAAGGCAGAGGCACCTCTCTCCAAGGCAGAAGGCAGCATGGCTCCTCTTGAAGGCAAAATTGTGTTTGTGTCCATGGGCACTGGTTTGGGGAGATAAGTGGACAGTGGTCATAGGTACGGAGAGAAGAATTTGTCCCTTCGAAGAGTCCATCTTTTTTCTGTTACAAAGCAATAGTTGGAGGTCAGTGCAGGAAAAACTCCAATTTGAGCAGTTGTAATAATTGAGAAAATAAATTGGGCAATTATTTCTCTTTTTGAAATTTTAAAAGTTCCTTTTTTCATCTGGTATTTTTCCGGGTACATTTGAGTTCCAATTTGGGTGCTTTTGAAATGTCTTGATGTTTGTGCTGCTAAAATTACATGTGTCTAAAAATGTTATCAGTGATGACACTTCTATATAAGCTCACTTGGACTTATGCTAGCAAATTTCTGTGACTGAGGTCCTCCCCTCCCCCCAACCATTCCCAGTAATGTAGCATTTCAGGTACAAGTAAGTTATAGAATAATCCAGCCTAGGTCTAGCCATCTAGTGGAGGCCTAGCTCTTGAGAACTTTGCCTCAGTTTTGTCGACAAAGAATACTGGGGTTTTGTTGCCATAGTTTCAGTGAAAAATTTGACCTTAGCTACAATAACATACAGTTAGAAAGAACTAGCTAATCAGTTTTCTAAAATTAGTGTTCTCTAGTACATAAACCAGTAGGAACAGAGTATTTAATTAAATATTATACAAGAATATAAAAGCCCAAGGGAATGCAGTCCTTTGGGTAGGGGGAGGGAGGAAACCCCTAATCGTCCTTTACTGCTCTCATTTAAGCTAGAAGAGCTTTTCCTTTTTTTTTTCTTTTTTTAAATGATAGTTTTGACTTTATTTTCAGATCTGTCAGGGACTAATATATAAAGCTTGTTGAGAGAAAGCAAAGCAGAACATGCGACATTATTTCCAGTTGTCCCGTATAGGGTACCTACTAACAAGGCAAGATGGAAATATGATGTTGGCCGGGACCCTGACAAGGATACTTGTTGGTGATCTTGTAGCAGGCTTGGTGAGAAGGAGAGGCATTTGAAAGTTATTTCCTGTCTGAAATCTGGGTCTTTTTGAGCTGTAGGTTCTAGACTCTTCTTGTTCCTTTGAATGCTTAATGTGTGAATAAGGAAACGTCTCCTTGTTGGCCTCTCATCCTGAATTCCGAGTTACAACTATGTTTTCCTTCCTTCAACCCCACAGTCCATCAAGTCATTGAGTGCTGATTGAGCTCCAAGCAATGATACACATATAGATTATATAAAATTCAGCTTTTCTTGTCACCCACCTATTAAGAACCCCTGCAGTGGCTCATCTTTTTGATGATGGGTGAAAATGTTACCAATATTGTGTCTTCCCAGAAAGTTGAGGTACCATTTCTTGAATGAAGTAAGTTTCAAGGCCTACATGGATACCTCTAGTTGACCTTTTGGTCTGATTTATCATCACCTGTTGTGGATGTTGCAGGAGTACAATTGTGTTAATCTGTCAGGTGTCATTAATTGAGAACATTGCTCAGGCTCTTCTGGAACCTCCAGTTATATCTCCTTGTCAGTTACATCTTGGTAAATTTTCTCTTTCAATTTCATTTTTATGATTTCGGTTTTTTTTCTTTTACCTTAAAGGAATTAATAATTTAATAGAATTTCAAGTGTGGTGCATTATACAAGGGAATATAAACTTTCTCCACTTTTTTTTCACAATTTTGCATGTTTCTGTATTGGCATCTTGACTATTGCAATGGAAAATATGTTCTTGGCAAGACTCTTAGAAACATAGTCCCAAAGGTCATTGGATTGCACAATTTTCTTGACTATTTATAAGGTCATCTACCTGAATGAATACAAATGGTCCCTTGCCCTTAAGGAATTTGCAATCTTATGAGAGATGAGCGAGAACTAATTTGAGGATTATTCTTGGAGAATGTTGAATCCTACACATTTTTAAAAAAGATTTTTATTTATTTATTCAAGAGAGAGAGAGAGAGAGAGAGAGGGAGGCAGAGACACAGGCAAAGGGAGAAGCAGACTCCGTGCCGGGAGCCCGATGCGGGACTCGATCCCGGGACCCCTGGGCCAAAGGCAGGCGCTAAACGGCTGAGCCACCCAGGGATCCCCCCTACATATATTTTTATTTCTCTGATGCTCATTGTTTTCATCTATTCCATCAGTTCACTGTACCCAAATGATTTAAATTCATCTTAAAAGCGTAAGAAATAAATGCCATTAGGGAACTTGCTGGAAAAGTGACAGCATGCATTTTAAAGTACTTCTGGTTGACTTGGCTTTCACTACCCATTTGTCCTCAGGCCCTTGCATTAATATGGATAATTGAGTTGATGATACTTAGCAAATATCATTAAAGAGGTTGGATGTGGCAGGCTGGTTGGTGGTAGGGTGAACTAGTTTAGGGCTCTTTATTCTGGGTAATAGTTGGCTTGAACGGGCTTTAACAAAAAGGGGACTTTTATTGTCTCCAACAGTTCTGGATAAACAGCTGCATTGCATGGAGGGTGGGGATGCAGCAACGGCTGAGAATAGACCCTCAGGCATTGAGTACCTTCAGCAACCTATGTCCATCTCATCATTTTCTCTCTCCACATCTGCTGCTTTGTGTTCTTGTCCTGTTATCATTTGTTTTGGTGGCAGGGTTATACTACACTCTTAAAATGACATGTGAAGTGTTCACTATTTTACTGTTCTCTGGGAGTTTCTATAGTGTTGGAATCACCTGTTCCTATACGCTTGGTGAGTAAAACAGCCTTGGCCATGTGTTTTCTTTATGGCAAGATTAACTACTGATTTAGTTTCTTTAAAGAGCTATGTCTACTTGGCTCAATTTTGTAAGTTTTATGTTTCTAGAAACTTACGCAGTTATCTAAATTTTCTAAACTGTAATATCCTCCTATTAGGTTGTTAATTCTTCAAGTGTCTGGTTTGCTCCTTGTGGTTGGCTTAAGAATGCCCCCTCTACAGATGACGTCCGTTTTGTTTTGTTTTTTAAATTTTTTTATTGGAGTTCAATTTGCCAACATTTAGCATAACATCCAGTGCTCATCCCGCCAAGTGCCCCCCTCAGTGTCTATCACCCAGTCACCCCAACCCCCCCCACCTCCTTTTCCACTACCCCCTTGTTTTGTAATTGCTAGAACCTGTGAATATTACTTTATTTGGTAAAAGGAACTTAGCAAGTGTTTTTAAGTGAAGGATCTTGTGATGGGAAGAGTTTCCTGGATTTCCAGGTGTGCCTGATGTAATCACAAGGGTCCTTGTAGGAGAGAAGCAGGAGGGTTAGGGTCAGTGGTGGCACCTACAGGAATAGAATCAGCAGTTTGGAGTGACGTGGCCCTGTGCCACAGAGTGTGGGAAGCTGGAAAAGGCAAGGAAATGGATTCTCCCCTGAAGCCTCCAGAAGGAATGCAGCTTCACTGACCCTTTGATTTTAGATGTCATGACGTTAAGATAAATATTTGTGATTTTAGATGTCACGACATTAAGATAATAGATTTGTGTTGCTTTAAGCCACCAAGTTTTTGGTAATTTTATCAAAAATTTTTACTTTATCACAGCAGGATTACTGTGATAATATTCCTAGTATTGTTCATTTGTGTATTGACATGTTTTTCAGTCTTAAGAGTCTTCAAATAAACAAATTTTGGATGTATTGATTTCATCGTAGGTTGGTTTGCAGTTCCTTAATTTCTGCCCATTATTAACTTCTATCTTTTATGGGTTTATTCTGCTCTTCCTTTACTACTCTCTTGCTTTTTAAAAAATATTTATTTAATTTGGGGGAGACAGGGTGCATGCATGTGTACACACACACACACACACACATATGCATGAGTGGGAGGAGAGGCAGAGGGAGAGGGATAAGCTGGCTCCCCTGCTGAGCAGGGAGCCTGACAGGAGGATCTATCCCAGGACCCTGGCATTGTGACCTGAGCCAAAAGGCAAGCACTTAACTGACTCAGCCATCCCCCCAGGTGCCCCTCCTTTACTACCCTCTTAAGTTGGATAGCCAACTTCAAGTTTTCAACTTCTTAAATTGTAATGTAAGCATTTAAAGTTTTAAGTTGCTTTTAAGCATTGCTTTGGTTGCATCCTACATATTTTGATATGCAATTTTTTTACTTGAGTTCTAAATATTTTCTTATATTTGCTATCATCTTGTATGTGTGAGTTATTTAAAAATATTTTATACTTCTGCACATGGAGGACTGCCAGTTTTTATTTTAAAAAAATGTTTTACAATTTAGTTGTATGTTGGTCAGATAATAACTGTGTCAGATCAGTCCTCGATAACTGGAGAGGCTTGCTTTATGGCTTAACTTGTGACCAATTTTTATACATATTTCACTGTGTTTAAAAGTGTATTTTCCATTTCTGGAGTGCAATATCTCATATATGAATTCATTAGGTTCTCTGTTTGCTTGATCTACCAATTATTAAAAGACATTTGTTAAAATTTCCCACTGTTAACTTTTTGGGTTATAAAACTCTTCTATAGCCTGATTATGGTGGTGGTTATATAACGTTATGTATGTTTTGAAATTCACAGAACTGTATACCAAAGAAAAAAGTGAATTTTACTGTATGTAAACATTTTTTAAAAGACTTAAGGATTTCCCACTATGGCATTGGGTTTGTAGTCTTGCCTTGCAGTTTGTAAAGTTTTTGTTTTTTTAGTTTTTAGTTTACTAAAGTTATGTCACTAAAGAGGAACACTTGTAAAACTGTTAACTTCCTGGCGAACAAAGTATTTTATCATTATGTAGGGAAAATTTTTATCTGTTTATGTCTTGAAGTCTTTTATTTGCTATTAATATATGCACATCAGAATTGGCTTGTTAGTATTTATTTGGTGTAATTTTTTTCTTTAATATTGAAATTGTCATTATGTTTTAGAGATCACTCACAAACACACCAGATTTTTAAAAGTGTTTTACCATCTTTGTCTATTAATTAGAATCTTTAGTCCATATACATTTGTTGTAGTCACTGATGGTTTTGGATTTATAATCTTATTTTGTGGTTTTCTTTTTTACATCAATTTTTTTTTCTATTTTTTCGCTTTCTTGCATTAAGTTTCATTGAAGATTTTTGTTGTTATTGGTGGTATTCTCCATTCCACTTTTCCCCCCTCTTCTAGCTTGAGGCTTACACTTTTTATGTTTATGATAGCACTTACCTCAGATAATTTAATGTGTATGTTTAAGCCAAATGGTAATAACTGTCCTCCTTTTTTCTGCTATAATGCAGGGACCTTAGAACATTTTAAGTCCTGTCACCCTCTTAGTATATGTTCTTGTCTTTCATAATGTTAATGCTTTATTTAAACTACTTGATTTACACTAGTTTAAATCATTAAGGTATGATCATTACACTAGTTTAATCATTTAGATATGATTTTGTTATACATTGTCATTTTTAAAATTGACTTACATATTAGTATTTACCAGACCTTCTGTCTCAGATAATTATCTTTTTGTCTCAGGAACCTCCTATATAACTTAGAATGTCTGTTAGTGGTAAGTTTACTTGCTTTGTTTGCAAATCCTCATTTTGTTTGTCTGAAGATGTTATTTTTATTCTCAAGTGATAGTTTTGCTTGGTATAGAATTTAGGTAGATGGATACTTTCTCTCAGCTTCCCTATTTCTTTTGGAGTTTGATTTTGCTGTTAAAAGTAATTGACAGAGGGGATCCCTGGGTGGCGCAGCGGTTTAGCGCCTGCCTTTGGCCCAGGGCGCGATCCTGGAGACCCGGGATCGAATCCCACGTCGGGCTCCCAGCGAATGGAGCCTGCTTCTCCCTCTGCCTGTGTCTCTGCCTCTCTCTCTCTCTCTGTGACTATCATAAATAAATTAAAAAAAAAAAAAAAAAAAAAAAGTAATTGACAGAGACTTGACTATGGTTGATTAACTCTGGTTGATTTGAGGATCTTATATTGGTCTTGGATTTTCTCCAGTTTTATTGGTATGAATCCAGGTGGTGGTTTGTTTTTATGTATTCTGTATGGTATTTGTTAGATTCCTGGACCTGAGGTTGCTTTTTTGCTAACAGTGGAAAATTCTGAGCCTTTATCTATTGGAATACTCCCTTTCCCAGCTGGAGCTTCAGGTAGGCTATCCTTAACATCTTCATCTTTTTCATCATTGCTCTTTATGCTGCACCCTGGGTGATTTCTTTTGATCTATCATTCTTTATTAATTCTCTTCTAATTCCTTTATTCTTTCAGAGTTTAATTTCAGTTATATTTTTCATTTTTAAAAGTTCTCTTTGTATCTTCTAAAAATATTTGGTCATTCTCATTCTTCCATATTTTCAAACCTCTATTTTATTTCCTGTTACATAAAAACCATAGTTTAAAAATACCCTATCTCTAAAAATGCCAGTAGGTAAAATCTCTGCAGATGTTACTCTATTTTCTGTAGTGGCTCGTTCTAAAAATGGTGTCTTATTTCCCTGTGTGTTTTGTAATTTTGACTACTAGCTTGTTTTTTGGAATGTCATCTGTGGGAATTCTTTGAGGCCTGTGTTAAAGCTGTGTTCCTCCAGAGAAGATTGTTTCCTTTTGCCAATTGTCTGAGGTGCCACACCTCAGAAACTTTAAATCAAATTCTCTGCCTGAAGTTCTCTGGAACTTTGTTTTCTGCTTAGAATTGAAAGATCTCCCACATAGCATGATCTGGGTGACAAACCAGTATGGGGTCCCACTTATGGTTATGAATTATTAGAGGGTTTTTTTTTTTTTTTCCTGTAGCTAGTACCAAAGTCAAGATAGACAAGTTACCAAGTTACCTTACCTTCCTATTTTTCAGGGTGGGCTCGTTTTTCATTCACCAAGGTGAAACTCCTTAGGGATTCAAGCTTTATGCAAGGGTCTCCTAGAAGACTTTTGACCTTGAGAAGGTGCAAAACTTTATCTTCTATACCCAGCACAGGTATCAAAATGGGAGCTTAAGATCACCAGGTTTTCCATATAAGCTCAGGGTGAATGCTGGCTTTAGGGATTGACTTAACTCCTGGGGGTCTTGTTTTCACTTCATTATTGGCTTCTGGATTCCTTCCTAGTGAACTACTTCAGTACATGGTTTAAAAATGTGTTTTAATATTTCATCCAGCCTTTTTTTTGTGTGTTTTGAGGGTCTTATTTAGGATATTTAGTCTGTCATACTGTAAGAAATGGAAGTACACATCTGCCAGTTTTTGTCTCACCGCAAACTCGTTTTCTTTGTGATGGAAAACATAACTGCCAATAACTCCTAAAATTTATTATTTTATAGCTTTAATAATTAGATACTGATTTCTGTTGTCTTAATATTCAAAAGTTCCAAGACAAGGACTGGTTGAGCTTGGGTCAGATTTTTTCCTCTGGATCAATCAAAGGCCATGAAGTTAGAGTTATATGTGTTAACCTGGAATCTCCTAAGAAAACCATCTGTGTTAGAATCCGTTCTTAGACGAACAAGTATTGGACATAGAATCCAGATGTCTACTGTGGTGGTCATCAGGGAGAAAGGAACCATATTTGAGTGTATTAGAAATGATTTTGACTGCGAATAAGGGAAAAATCCACCTAAGAGTGACTTAAAACATAAGGACATTTATTGTTAGTTAGAAATCCACAGATAGGCAGTACCAAATATAGTGAAAGACTCCAATATCCTGTCCTTTCTTGGTCCGCATCCTCATAGTGGATGTTTATAGGTTTATCTTTTCATGGTCTTGTCACCTCATGGTTACAGAGTGGCTCTTGTGGCCCCAGACATCCTGTTTGCATTCATGGCAGGAATAAAGGGGGTGGAGCAACCCTGTGAGCTCTCCTCTCATTTCTATCCCTTTTATTAGGCAACAGAAGCTTATCTTCATGTTCCCTAGCAACCTACTTTTATTTCATTGGTCAACATTGGACTCCATACTTAGCTCTTGCTGTAAGGAATTTGGGGAAATGATGCTTTATTTTTTCAGCTTCTTTATTAGGAAGCAGCCAAGGAAAAGGTGTTGGAAATGGTTTGGGCAGGCACAGGATTTCCATATTGTGGTATATTGATTGCACATAGAGGGCTTCACATGATTTTCTTTACATCTGATTTTTAGTGTTTGATGATTAAAGAATGCTGGTTTTTATCACAAGTAAATAATGTAATGGACCCATCCATAAGATGAAGCAGATCAGTTGAAGTCGGCATGAAAAGGCATCTTAAATGAATGAAAGCAACTGTGTGTGTTCATCAGATGCCAGTATCCGTCATTAATAATATGACTGTTGCTGAAACATAACTTAATGAGTAATAGCCACTTGATTTGTTTTATTGGCCTGGATATGAGAAGTATGCCCCAAGTTAATAATATCTGCTTTTGGTTTGGCTGGATAAGTGGGGCTATATGAAGAAAAGCGTCTCAGACACATGACTGGGTTTCCATTGACCAAGTCTGGGGGCTACCCATCTCAGTCATTTTGGAACAACACTGCCAGCTCATACAGGGAAATGGATAGTCTTAGATTTTATCTTTATCTGTCCTCTCTCTTATGTGATAGCAATGTTGAAGGGGCATTGATTGAGCTTGCCCTTAGGTTTGTTTTGATTGGAACAGCTTCTTAAGAAACAAAAGCTCACTTGAATCATCCAAAACAGTTTGGTTAATAACTTGTATCCTCAAGAAGATTAAGCCTGTGAGAAAAACTTAAAATAAATTTGATGATCTATTTTAAATTCAGTATTTTTTCTCTCTTCATCTTAAGAAGGAAGTATTTTTTCCTAGAAAGTTGTAGAGAAACCTTTCCATTCTTATTTCGAGTGTTTGTGTATGGAGGCTGTATATGTTACAGTAAAGAATTTGGCTCTGGAAACATTTTTGTTGGGTTCAAATCCTAACTAGTGTGTGATCTTCGGCAAAAGCATTTTTTTTCTGTCTTGATTTGCTCGTGACTAAAATGGTCCCAACAGCTTTAGAGGGTTTAGAGGACTAAAGGATAGAAGAAATGCTCTTAGAGTAATGCCAAGTACATTGTAGGCATCTAGCTAATGCTCAACATTCTTATCATGATAGTGATGTAAATTGTTTTCCTTTTTTTATTTAAGTTTTTTATTTTTTTGAGTTTTGCCACTGAGTTGGAAAGGAATTACCCTTTTCTTTAGAAGGATAGAGTAGAAGAGCAGAAAATGTCTCCTCAAGGTACTATAAAAAGACATTAGGAATGCTGGTGCATTAGAGTGTGTGTTTGCTCAAACCTTTCATTTACCTTTATATCATTTGGTCGTCATCTTACCTTTATGCAGCTGGTGGTTATAACCATTTTTTCACTGAGGGAAGATGACCATATAAGTTATGAAACTTGCCTAAACTTGCAGTTCTAACAAATGGGAGAACATGGCTTGAGGCTAAGTGGTAGCTCCTGAATCTTTCCTCTTCTCCAGAAGTTCTTGCCTCCAAGAACATGCATTGGCTCAAGCTCTCTCTAGTGGTATTCTTCTGTCCACTTTGTAGCAGATATGTGCTCTGTCTTCAGCCCACAGAATGTGAAAGTTCTATTATGCTTTTCGTTTTCTTCTTAGGCTTCATCTACTTAAAAGGGTTGTTTGTCTTAAGAATGGGCAAGTAATTGGAAGGCAGAAGAGGTGGGGGTAATGCTTAAAACTCAAACCAAGCATTAGGAAAGTTTCTGGCTTTTTTCTCTTTGCATTGTGGTGTGCTGTATTCTGTAGTAAATTTTGGCATACCAACCCCAGGTGAAGAAGTTTGGGCATGGATGGTAGGACAAGGAAATTAGAGTGACTTAGAGCATCCAGAAAGCAACTCAGGGTTTAAGAACTGAAGGATCTGAGTCCCATCCTTTGCTTTGTCCCTGACTAGCAGCGTGACCTCTAAATGCTGTGCTGTTGACATGTCTAGGCCTTTGCTTCTTCCTCTGTGATGTGAGTACGTTGGGTTGGATAATGAAACACAACAAAACTTTTATTGAATGTCTATACCATTCAAAGCCTGAGGTAGGCACAATTTATATTACATTTATATTTGCAATGTCTTAAATCACTCAGGTCCTGTGTCTGATTCATTTTAGTCTCTGTTTTATGAAAGATTAGGTCAAACATTTAGTTCTTACATCTTACTTAATAAAAAGCCCCTAAGAATCCCTTGAATTTATTACCCACATTTACATGAATAAACACCATGTATGCATTTATTAAAATTATATGGCTAAGAATTTATAATAATGTCTGAACTTAGCCATAATGAAAGGTTTTAAAATAAGCAGTGAAAAGACTGGTCTTCTATCATCCCTTGTTATTGCTTCTAGACTCCCTACTTCCATTTCCCCTTAGGTGACAGGGATTTGTTTCTCAAAATTGTACTCTTGTTCAGTATGTCTTCAAAGGAGTTTGGCATATTGGCAGAGAGATTGTGTGATGGTGATACCAGAGACTGTAATACTACTTGTGTACAAATATTAGCTTTGTCATTTACGATGTGTTAATGTCTTTGATGCTTAGTTACTTAAGCTGTAATATCTCTATCAAAAAAGATGGTCTGCTATGCATCTCCTAGGCACATGGTAAATGTTAATTCCCAATTCTCTTCCTGTCCAGTTACCTTTGGAGTATAGGTCCAAGGGGTTGAACCTCAAATTCATCAGAGTCATCTTCCTCCTAACCCAAAGACACAGTGGTAGTGTAGTAGGTAGGATATGAAATAGGATGTCAGCCCATTTCTTTGCAAGAAAGCCTTAGATACCATTTTGATAATTTTATTTTACTCTATTAAGTTCACATTTTCTTCTGTATCCACTTAGAAACACAAGCTACAAGATTGGCTCAGGCTGGCTACCTGCCTGTGACAAAGCCATCCTATCCTACTTCCTTATTACTCTCATTGAATTAATAAGAAACCTCACTTAACTCCCACTGGCCAAGATTACGGAGGGTGATTGGGCAAGCACTGGACAAGAGGTTATTAGGAAATGTCATTTAAAAAACTTCTCTAGGGACGCCTGGGTGGCTCAGCGGTTGAGCGACTACCTTTGGCTCCGGGCGTGATCCCAGAGTCCCGGGATCGAGTCCCACATCAGGCTTTCTGTGTGGCGCCTGCTTTTTCTTCTGCCTATGTCTCTGCCTCTCTCTCTGTGTGTCTTTCATAAATAAATAAAATCTTAAAAAAAAAAAAAAACTACTCTAAATGGATTCTGTCCCCAGCTCTGCTCAGGTTTGTTTTTAGTAGTGGATAAAGTTAATATCACCTTAATCTGATTTAAATGGAAAGACACCGCCAATATTGCATTGCAGTTGAATTAAAACCAATGGCGTTGAATTCGGCTAATTAAAATTGAAAATTAGGTCTCAGTGTTCTTTTTCAGTTTTTCATGTTTGTTTGTGCAGCCCTCAGACACCAAGTTGGAGTTGGTTTTCCACACATTTGGATTTCCTTTACCATGATGTTTTCTAGCCATGTTATACAAGAACTTAAAGTAAGAAAGGGGTATGCATGTGTGAGAAAGTGGGATATTCTTGACTTTCTAGCAAATAGTCCTTTATTTCTCATTTCTCTGATGGCATTTAAGTTTAATTGAGTTCATCAAGTTTACCTGCTGTTTAATTTACCTCATGCAGAAAATACATTTCAGCACCTTTCCTGAAGCCCGCATGCCTCCTTATGAAGTGTACAGGTAGTGATGAATGAAATCTTTGTCCTGTTGATTGGAATTCTTCCAGTGACCCTTTCTACTGGTCACTTCAGTTATTTCAAGGTGACATGAAGGACCTTTTATTGTGTGAAGGAAGAGCACGAAATATCTCAACTCCAGTCCTGAGTTGTTTTTGGGGGCTAAATATTGGGACTCATGGCTAAGTGGTCTTTAAAAGAACTTACAAACCCACATCCTCTGTCAGAGAAACAAGTTTCAAGTATTTGCATTTTACACTTGGAGTAAAATGGTTCTAATTCTCACCTAATCTGTAAACCCTGTTAAAATCTGGGTTGTTACTCTCCCTTCTCAGAAAAAAAAAAAAAAAAAAAAGTAGAAGACTTTTGGGAACAAAAGGCCAATGTGTGTTCTCATGTTACTAAGGAAGCACATTTCAGGAGAGGATAGCACCTTCTAAATTCTAATTTACTCCATACTAAATAGTTTAAATGAATACGAAGCTTTGCTTTTTTTATAGTTGACAAATGGACTGACAGAGCTATTTAATAATTATCCTTTCCATTTTATCACACAAATATTTAAAATGGAAGTCACAGATACCTTAAAGACTCAGCAGGGCTGTTTAAAAGCAGAAAGGAAAAAAAAAAAAAAGCAGAAAGGTTTGAAATTATTTTCTTCTTGCAAAAAAATAAAATATAAAAGGACTTCCAAGCTTCTAAAATTCTGACTGCTTCACCAAGAATGAAATATTAAAGTATTTGTTTTTATTTCTCATAAACATCTGTCATGAAGTTTGAGGGTCTTTTGTTTTTTGTTTGTTTAAACATCCAACATTTTGATATCTGCCAACAGGTCATTTCCTCCCATGTGTGTTTGATACCTCTTCCATCTGAAAAGTGCAGCTGCTGGACTCCAGTGTGGGTGGTGGAGAACTTTTCTGTGGCATAAGCCAGGAATTGAAGTCTTTGATCCCTGGTCTTGTTTTATCATCCGTAGCCTTTGACGTTTTTTCCCCATAACTATGACTTGGATTGCTGAGAAGTAGCAAAGTATTAGTGTAAACTACTACTTTTTGTCTCTTAGCCATGTCTCTGTGTTTTCTCCTATGGGGTTGATTCTGGTCTAGTAAATGCTCCATGCTGTGTGAGCCCTCAGCGGAAAGAAATAGGAGAAAGAAAGGGACATGGATATTTCCACTAACTGTAGGGTGAAGGTGGTATTATTTCCCCACTCCCGAGAAAACAAAACAAGATTTTCTTCTTGAGACAACTCTTCATTGCCCCTGTTTTCTTTGGAGGTCTATTTTTTGCTGATGAAATCAATGTCTGCAGGATTTCCTGTGCTTCCCATCTCTTTTTGAAAGTCATAATATTCACCTGTCATTAAATTGGCTAACAACTTGGCATATGCCAGAAAGAAAGTTGTTCTTGGGGTTGGGTTCTTCCTATGAAAAATTCCCCGTAATTCTCTGAGCAGGGCCAGATTGGAGATTTCTAGTCCCTGTACTGTTAAGACCTTGCTCCAAAGGGCCATAGCAAACTCTGTCCATATGGTAGGAACACCATAGGTACAGATGTTCCAAAAACACAGGACAGCAGAAGGGCAGTGACTTGGCTGCTGCCAGAGTGCACAGTACCCATCTAACCCACTGATAAGCCGGCATCTACCTGACAGGGTTGTAACGATGAATTTATTGGCCGTTTCATAGAAACCATTTAATGCCTGCGGTGTAATAAATGATTGCAAACTTTGGTTTTCCTTGTGCCTGGAATAAAGTTAAAAGAAAAAAAAAATTCCCTGAGTGCACAATTAAGCCAACTCTCTTTAAGTTAGGTTCATCCATGATACTAGTGACATGCATTGCTGACTTAGGCTTGAAGAAATGAATAAGAAACACTGATTTTTTTGAAGATGATTCCAGTAGAAACTAAAGTGACTGGAGGAAAGGAGGACTGGGGATAGAATAGTTCTGTCTAGCTCTGTGTTTACATCTTACACGGAGCTGTTTCCCCCCTGCATGGAGCAGGCAGTTGAAGTGCTCATGTGTCGGTATGTTAGGGGGTGGTAGCTGGGAAGAGAAGATGCCAGCTGTGGCTTGTCACAGTGGAGGTTTGGAGGCCAAGGATGGGGACATAAGGATGTACCTCTTTACAACATGTGTTTGGTTGGTTTCATTTTAGTCTTAGTCTGCACGGAAAAGAGAGAAAGAGTGTACATGCATGCAAGCACCCAGCTGGAGCCTAGAAGGGAAAAGTAATGAGAATGGGGAGAGTATGTTAGAATCATCCAGCATTATTGGATTTATGGGATGAACTCTTTGACTTGCCTCTTGCTGTTGGTGCTGAGATTTCAGATGTGAAATCATGGAATGATTCAGAAACATATCCATAGAAAAAGGCTGTCTTCTGATAGCTTTGGCATTTGGAGATTTTATGAGGATAGATATTTCAGATTTCTTAGCATTGCCAAGAAATGCCTGTGCTTTTTATCTAGAGAGTTTATTCCATGTCTTAATTATAAAAGGTTGGGTAGATGTTTCAGGATTGACATTGGTCCTTGCTTGTAAGACAAGGTCGTAATAGAGCTAGCTCCTGGCCTTGGCATGTGATTTACTACCCATTCAGTAAATATTTCCCAAATTCATGCAGTATGTGCTAGTTGTAGTAGGGTAGAGATAAAGATAGTATTCCAGGTGCAGTGCTCTTAACAGTTTCTAAAAGCTTATTCTCTTATTACCAATGAGGAAGTTGGAAACAAGAGAGGTCAGTTCAAGGTTATATTGCTGGCAAGTCCTGTACTATACAGACCTTATCCTGTTCATTTTCTTTGCTCTCTTAAGACATGGTTTCTTCTTGCAACCAAGTCTACTTTGGAAATAGTCTAATAGTCTAATAGGAAAGATAATTTAGTTGACTTCCATGAACATAGTTACTAAGTACATTCTGGAGGTATTATGTTGAAACAGACTTACCTTCCATCTTGGTGTGAAGATAGCAGAGGTAATCCTATTTGTAGGAACTTGAAGCCATTGATTGAACAAAACCTAAAGGTCTTATTTAGTCATACTCCTACTATTAAAGAACATTTATAACTCTCTTGATATGCTAATATGTTATATACATGACCTCATTTAGCAGTTGAATGAGTCCCGTGAAGAATGTAGTGATGGTATCCTCATTATATAGATATAGGAGCTGATGCCCACAAAGCTTAAGTAACTTGACCCAGAGCACAGAGTCATTGTCTTTGTCTTCAAGTTACTACAATAATAACAGAGACTGGGTCACAAAAGAGATTTATTTCTCAAGTTGTGGAGGCTAGGAAGTCCAAGATCAACGTGCCAGCAGACTTGGTATCTGGAGTGAGCTCATCTTCTGGTCCATAAATAACACATTCTAGCTGTGTCCTCACATGTTAGAGAAGAGGCTAGCTCCCTAAATATCTTTTATAAAGGCACTAATCCCATTTATCAGGGCTCCACCCTCATGACCTAATCATCACCTCCTAAAGGCCCTGGCTCTTAATACTATCACACTGGGGATTAAGTTTAAACATACAATTTTAGATGCAGGGTCCTAAACCTTCAGACCATTACAGTCAGTGAGCAGCAGATTTCGTGATACATACTCTCTCACTGAAATCTGTGAGCCTAGCATTTCTCTGTGGGGGTGGGAGCAATATATTATTTTTTCTATCATCAGAAATGAGCACAATGCTTGACACATTAAAGGTGCCTATAGGGTTTGAGAGAATGAATTTTTGCCCAGCCACAAATGTAATCATTATTTTTCTTTAGGAAGATTAGTTTGTTAATAGTTAACTTTTTTTGTGTGTGGTATGAATATATTGAATTAATACTTTTAATTTTTAAAATTTTTTTTAAGTAATCTCTATATCCAATGTGAGGCTCAAACTCACAACCCTGAGATCAAGAGTCCCATGTTCTTCTGACTGGGTCAGCCAGGCATCCCTATTAAATGAGTATTTTGATGCCTGCTGTGTGCTAGGTGGTGTCATAGGTTCTGGTTTGCTCAATGCTCATTTGGGCTGGACGCAGGATGCAGGTTGCAGGGAGGCGGGAGGCCAGGCAGGAAGCCATGAGGGTGAGGTCACAGGGCTCACCAGCAAGAGGATGGGTGGAGGATGGACAGTAAAGGGGATTGAGGGCTGAGGTTCTGGTTCACTCAGCAATGACCAAGAGTCATGGTGGGTGTCAGTGACAGAAAGCGTGTTTTTCAGTATTCATTGGGCAGATAATGACCCTGTTTTTAAAACAGCAATTTCTTGTCTTGTGGGTAGACAAATTGGGTTACATATGTCTGTGATTGATGGTATAAATATTTCTGATGACAATCCAGAGAAAAGGCAAAAATGGCAATAAAGGAATTGTTGCTCATACATTAATTGATAAAGCAACCCTCTTCTGTGAGAACACATGGCACCCGTGTGGGGGCTGGGAGCGAAGAAAGATTTTGTTACTGAGAGCATGATCTGGGGATGGAACTGTACCCACATGGAATGTTTTCCATCTGGCACCGGCTGCGCTTTTGAAACAATGCACCCTGTTCCATAGAGTTTCTAATAAATACTGAGCAGCATTGAGTGTTGGAGAATGCAGTGTTTTTATTTATAGAAAGCACCAGAGTCCCATAATCAAAGTCAGGGTATTTGGGGGATTAGAATTGATTGGAAGGATTACTGAATGCAGCCATTTCTAACTTCTCCATCTTTTCAGATGAGGAAACTCTCCTTGGGTGTTTGCCGAGTCAGGTGACTGAGCCATGGTTATATAGCTAGGTATTAGAGAGAGAGGACCAGAAACTAGGTCTTTAGAGGTAACTGATCATTTTTAGCATGTGGGTGTGTATCTTTTCAGAATGTTTTCTATTTATTTGGAAGCATATGCAAGTATATAAAAATATATATTGTTACAAGTTTTCTTAAACCTATAATTATTCTTCTACAACTTGCTTTTTCTAACAGTATTTCTTTAACTTTTTTTTTTTTTTAATTCGGTGTCTGGTTCTTTTCTACTGTTGAGGATTATTCCACAGTATGGACATGCCAGTGTTAAGCTGCCATTCTCTGAATGATAGCATAAGTTGCTGTTTTTTATTATCATGAACAATACTACAATTTATTTACTAAGAATTTATACAGTTCCTACCTTATGCTGTGCACATAGTAAGTAATGTAATACTGATAACTGTCTAATGAGACAGAGAAGTTAAATACTTTGCTTCACGCCACATGGTTTGAAGCCAGGATTTGCACACAGTAGTCCAGCTCCAGAGCCCGTGTTCACAACTACTGCGCTGAGCTGCCTTTTAGCAGTGAGTATCCCTTGTATACCTGTGTTCACATGTGCAGAAATTTCTGTATGATGGGTAGCACAGAAATAGAACTATCCAAGAATCTTTTTTATGGCATAATGGCCAAGTGTTCAGATGCAAGATGGCTTCTGAGTGTTGATAATAATATCAGTGACTAGCTTTTATTTCACGTTGTGCTAAGTACTTCATATGCTTTCTTAATTGCACAAGTAGAAGAATCTCTTGGGTGTGTGTGTGTGTGTGTGTGTGTGTGTTGAGAACATTTAAGATTTACTATCTTAGCAACTTTCTAGTATATAATATTGTTAACTATAATGACCATGCTGTACATTAGATCCCCAGAACTCATTCCTGTTATAACTGTAAGTTTATACTCTTGAACCAACATCTCACCTTTTCTTCCATCTCTTATCCCCTGGTAACCACTGTTCTGTTTCTAGGAGTTTGGCTTTTTTATTCCACATAAAAATGATATCATATAGTATTTGTCTTTGTGTGACTTACTTAACATAATGCTTCTCAGGGTCCATCCAAGTTGTTGCAAATGGTTTGGGGTCTTTATTTCTCAAGAATGAACAATAATCCATTGTATGTATATGTCACATCATCTTTACCCGTTCATCTATTGACGAGCACTTAAGTTGTTTCCATATGTTGGCTGTTGTGAATAATGTTGAAGTGAACATGGGAGGTATCTTTTAAAGATACTGATTTTGTATCCTTTGGATATATACTCAGAAGTGGGGTTGCTGGATCATATGGTACTTCTATTTTTAATTTTTGGAAGAATCTCCATACTGTTTTCCATAGTCGTTGCACCAATTTACATTTCCACCAATAGAGATTACCCATTTAGTGAGTGGCAGTGACTTGAACCTGGGTTTCTTCAATTCCAGAGCCTCAACTGTTAATACTGTTTAATTTCCTTTAGACTATGTTCAGTTGTGTCTCCATTTGATGAAATATTTTGGCTAAAAATTTGGACTTCTAAATAGTCATCTGTGGCTAACTTAAAAATTATATCTTTTTAGCATTTGGAATTAAGCTTACAAAGTGATTTAAGATTTTTCTTCCAGATTTTTTTGTACAGATTTGGTATATTTCCTCTCTTATCAAAGTTAAGGTGTAGGGATAGGACTCTGAAGCCCAGGTAAGGAAAGGAGTGTTTCTGCTTATTTTAAATGTAAACATGAATCAGAGGTTTCATGTGGATGCCTATCTTCCTTCTATAATCAATTACTTCAGCATTCATTGTAAATTCACTGATGTTCATAAATTCACAGCATGAATCCATTGAGTTTTAAAGTAAGCTTTATTACAACCACATAAACTACTCCCCACCCCAACCCCCTTTCCTATAAGAACATTATGTGTCCACTGAATAAGTTTATAAAAGTGTTTGGACAGTCTGCAAACTAGTCAACCTTACAATTTAGCTTAAAAACTAGGACAGTATGCTTTAAAATAGATAATATGAGAATTTCTTCTGTTAACTGACAGATTAGTAATCTAGGGGGGAAAATCTTACCTGGAAGTGAAGTCATCCAGTTGAATGCCTGATATGATGAAAAATTTGAAGAAAGCTGAGGATATTCTAAAGGCAAATAGTGCAAGAAAAAAAAAAGCAATTAGAAACTCCTGGAAAGACTCAAACTGAACTAAAAAAGAAATGTATTCATATGACATGATTTCATAGGCTTTGGAAAATAATTACATGGCCATAATAATTTAAACACAGAACCTCCCAATAAAAAGACATCTTCTTAGATAACCACAATACCATTATTGCACTTCTTAAAGCTAACAATTCCTATCCTTACCATGTTGATTTTTCTCTGATTATCTGTAAAAAAAAAAAAAAAGTTAATATGTTCAAACTAGGTTCCAAAACAGGTTCCCTCTTTTATCTGAGTGTCATGTGTCTTGAATCTTAAATTTTAGGTCCTTTTAATCTAGAAGAGTTTCCTTTTCCTTTTTACTATACCATTGGCTTAGCAGTATTTGATATTAAAAATAAGTGCTTGTAGTAATTTGATTAAAAACTTTAAAGGGTTAAAAAAAGTACAGGAGACTCTTTTTAAAAGTCTTATGTTTTCCGTAGGCATATTGCAATACTAATTCCTTTTTATTTATTTAAAGATCTTTATTTATTATTTATTTGAGAGAGAGTGTGTGCAGAAGTAAGGGGAACTGCAGAGGGAGAGGGAGAAGCAGATTCCTCTGCTGAGCGGGGAGCCCAACATGGATATTGATCACGACCTGAGCCAAAGGCAGATGCTTAACTGACTGAGCCACCCAGGTGCCCCAACAATTCCTTTTTAATGCCTCAGTTCAACCACTTCTAATGCAGCAACATTTGTTTATCAGCTATTTTGGGCAGGATTCTTTGCATATGAAGGTGAATAAAAATAATTGTTCTCAAGAATTAATTAATTAATTAATTATGAGAGGGAGAGAGAGAATCTTAAGCAGGCTTCAAGCCCAGTGTGAGCCCACTGTGGGGGCTTGATTCCACAACCATGAGATCATTACCTGAGCTGAAATCAAGAGTTGGATGCTTAGCCAGCTGAGCCACCCAGATGCCCCTTTCCTCAAAGATTTTTGAACATCCCTGCTAAGGGATTTTGCCATATGGAATTATACTTTTTAAAAAAAATAGTAGCTAATGGATTCTTTATTAGATGCTGACCACTAAATGCTTTAAATGTATTTTATTTAATCCTTACCCCACCCTGTGAGAGAATCCTTATATAGACCAGGAACCTGAGACCAAAGGGGATTAAGTAATTTTGTGTAGGGTTACTGAGCTAGTAAGAGAGTCAGCCTGTATATGAGCAAGGACTTTTTGATGCTGGACCCTCAACCTTCATTTCTAAACCACATTGGGATTCCTAGTTTTGACATGTTAGCCATCCCTCCTAATAGGCTAGCATCATGTTCTGGTTCACACTATGAATTATGGAGTTAGACTACTTGGTTTTAATCCTAGTTCTGATACTTGATAGCTCTGTGGCCTTGGGTGAGTTACTTAATCATTATGTGGCTTCATCTGTAAAATGGGAATAATAGTCCTGTTTCCTAGGTCATTAAGAGGATTAAATGATTTCCTATTTTTAAAGACCTTGGAGTAGCACCTGGCTCATATATTAAAAAAAAATATAACTGGTACATGGAGACACCATGCTTACTATATATGTGGATGGATGGATGATGGATAGATGGACAAATAAAAAGTGGGAGCAAGTTGTAGGCTGTTTTTTCTTATATTTCATCACTGAAGGGAATCCCTTAACATATAAGATTCTCTGCCAGGTTCTTTTTTTTTTTTTTTTTTTTTTTTTCTCTGCCAGGTTCTATAATACTTTGTTGATTTCTTGATATTTAATTTCTGACCATTCCTTTTCAATTTGTTTTTCTTAAATCCTATGATTAATCAGGAAATGTGAAAGGTGACTATCATGTTAAGCTTTCTGTGGAAATACAACTGGCTTTGGACTTTTCTCTCAAGGAGGAAAAAAATATTAGTCACTACAGTATTGATAAATCTCAAAAGGTTCTGGAGGAACAGATTAACTTTAGTGTGTGGGTAGTAGATGCAGTCATTGACCCTCTGCCATGTAATATGTCCCCAAGGTCTCAGGAAGGGAAGTAGAGGTGACAGTGGATTATGATAGGGTGACTGAGCAGGTAACAATGGCTACAGAACTTCTTGATTGCTTTGACCAAATTTTTTTTTTTTAGCCCTTTGAACTTTGCTAATACAGAATTGGTTATAATGTAGAAGGCTAGAGCAACTTGGAGATGGCACTTTCGGATGCTTTCAAGATGGCATTTTTGCAGGCTGATGTGACTTTAGAGCCTGTATTGATTTCGCTGGAGATATATAAAGGATAAATGGAGAATCTTGTATTTACTTCCTTCTGATATATTTTCATTAGCTGATGTGGTTGATTGTGATTTGCTGATTACTGTTTTGTAATTGGTGTTAGTAAGTGTCAGGTAGTTTGGGATGTAGTCTCAGATGAAAGAAACTGATGTGATTGGCCTAGTAAATTCTTCCTGTGACTGGTAATAATGTGAGTGAAATTCTGTCTTAACAAATGCAACAACTGCCCTAATTGAGAAGGATGAGGTGGAACTTTCTATTGTCTACCTTTATTCTCTGAATAACATATGGCCAGTTCTAGTGACCAGAATGATAATGGGACTGAATGGTTGATGATGGCTCCAGGAATCCTATTTAGTCAGTTTTTTTTAACCTTTTGAACTTGCTAATATGTAATTGTTTAGAATATGTGTACTAATAACCAAAACTCATTAAAGAATGTTTCTAGGTTTAAACTTAGTGATGTTTTTTGGCTCATTGTGATAAACTGACCAAAATGGGGGGAAAAGGAGAAAATAAGGAATGTATATTAGTTAATTTTGTGTCTGAGTTTTGAATCTGGAATGGATTTTGGAACAGCATTACATTTGCCTAAGGATGTCTTCACTCCTTCCCACCACCCCCAGCCAATGGCTTGTTATATTCATGGTTTACTCTGAATGACTTAAAGGTGGTTTGTTGTTGTTTTTTTTTAATGTGAGATAAAATAACATGAGTAATAGACCTGTCAATAACTATTTTCAAATATAAACAGAGAACTGTTTGTTTTTCTATGAAGGTCACATTGAGGATTCAGAGCTCATGACTCTCAGGGTGGCTATTTTTTTTTTAAGGAAATTTTTTAGACGAATTGAGTACTCCTAGGTCACTGACATTTATTTAGCTTTGTTTTTAGTGCTTGTTAACTTTCCAAGCATGTAAAAGATTGAAATTTAGATGCATCTTATCAAAATATCTTCATACTCTTTTTTTGTTTTGTTTTTAAAGATTTTTTAATTTATTTATTTATGATAGACATAGAGAGGCAGAGACACAGGAGGAGGGAGAAGCAGACTCCATGCCGGGAGCCCAACGCAGGACTCCTGGGACTCCAGGATCGTACCCGGGGCCAAAGGCAGGCACTAAACCGCTGAGCCACCCAGGGATCCCCAATATTTTCATATTCTAAAAAATTCTTAATTTTCTAGGTTTTATAAGAAAAACTGTTAGGTTAAAATGTTAAGTTGCAACAAGTAGCTTTGCATTTTAGGTTGTAATGGTCTCCAGTTTTATTAAAAGTTTGTCCTGTAGGGATTCCTGATTTGCTCAGTTGGTTTACCCATCCACTCTTGCTTTCGGCTCAGGTCGTGGTCTCAGGATCCTGAGATCAAGCACTACCTTGGGCTCTGCTTTAGCACAGTCTGCTTGTCCCTCTGCCCCTCCCAAATCTCTCTCTCTCAAATAAATAAGTAAAATCTTAAAAAAAAAAAAAAAAAAAGCTTGTCTTGTAAACAACTACAGATATTTTTTTGACTGAGTGGGTGAAGCAGTTGGATTCATTGTTTAAGCTGAAAGGATAATCTGACATGTTTATATTACACTGAGCAAATTGTTGATAGCAGGGATCATTTAAATATGCATTACCAATATCTTAGGTTTTAGATTTCCCAACTCTGTATGTTGAGACTTTTCAGAATCTTTAATTGTACCAGCTCATGGTTTTCCCTTTGAATAAACTGCAGGGCTTTGCACCTAGCTGAAAATAAATCACCTTCTAAGGCAATACTCTTTTATTCATTCATTCATTCAAAAAAAAATTGTGTCTGCAGTGTACTACACATCATGCTAAACATTGAAATGATCATACTGAGACAAATGAAGTATCTGCCCTCATAGAATTTACATTCTAATAGGATAAGACAGACACCAGGCAAGTAAACCGTAATAAACAAAGTGCATCAGAGGGATAAATGCTGTGAAGAGTATAGAATCAGATGATGATACATAGTGTGATTGGGACACAGTGGTGTGGCCAGTGCTAAATTAGGTGCTGGGGTAATCTAGAGAAGATAACAGTGGTTTGATACTTAAAAGTCTATAAGGAGCCAGCCATGTGAGTCTGTGGTGGATGGTTTGCTAACGCCTGAAGACCAAAGGTAAACTCTGTGATGCAGTTGCATGGAGGGCTGGAGGAAGAGAAAGCGTGCTGGGGGAGCCCATCAATATGTCCTAACCCATCCTCACTCTGTGGAGTGGTCAAGACTATGTAAGTTGTAACTTGGCCTCTCTATTTGAATGCCGAGAAGTAATTATGTAAATCAGATTTTGATAAGCTGTGGAAAATTGAGATGACAAAAGTTTGATTTCCTAACTGGTTATAGGAGCAGTTGCCCGGAGTCCTGCTAGTTGTGTGGATTTCCAGTGTCCCCTTTCCTACTGTGCTTACTCTTCGGCAAGGAGAGGAGACTGTACTGGATTCAGGATGTTTGGGGTATCTGTGAATCAACAGACCCACATACTTGTGTTTGGAATTTGGTAGGTTCATGGTTGTTTATTAAATAAAACTGACTTCATTTAGAGGTTATGTTTGTTAGGGCCACCATAACAAAGCACCACAACTCGGGTGGCTTAAACAACAAAAATTTATTGTCTCATCTAAATTAAGGTATTGGCAGCCTTCTGATAGCTGCAAGCAAGAAATCTGTGCCTAGCATCTCTCTCCTGGCTCTCGGTGATTTGCTGGCCATCTTTTGCCTTCCGTGGCTTCTGCCGCATCACTCTGCCACCTTCATCCTCACTTGGCATTCTATGTGTGGTGTGTGTGTGTGTGTGTGTGTGTGTGTGTGTGTCCATCCATTCGGAAATCCCCTTTTTATAAGGCACCACTCACACTATTCTACTGTGACCTCATCTCAACTAATTACATCTGGAATGACCCTTTTTTTCAAATAAGGTCAGATTCAGAGGTATTGGGGATTAGAACTTCAATGTATGAATTTGGTGAAAGAGACCCAGTTCAATCTATAACAGCAGTGTATATAATTTGACTAAATTTGTTATCTCTCACAAATGGAAAAATGGACATTGCCTGAAAATTTCCTGAAGCTATTAACTTTTTTTTTTTTTTTTCATTTAACTTGTTTTCCCACTTAAGTACCTGGAAGCCATGGCCCTCTTTCTGTTTTATAACAACTAGTGCTTATTGAGCAGTTATTGGGCTCACTAGGCTTCTCTGTGCTAAAATCTTGACAGGCGTTACCCTGTTGAATCCTCACACGCACCCTCTGCGGATAGTTCTGGAATCAGCCTCCCTTGCAGCTGAGGGAACTAAGTCTTCTATAAAGAACCTTTGGCCTTGTCACCTTATCAGCTCTAGTTTCAAGGCTATTCTTCGAATAGATTTTAAGCTGCTGGATTTGGTGGAGTCCCAGGAGCCTGCCATAACCACACGAATTGTACCTACAGGCAAAATTGTTTCCTATTTTGGAAAGTTTCTTACCTTCTGAATTGTACTCCCTTGCGTCCAGTGCCTCCCTTGGTCTTTATCCTTGTAAGATCTTGTGTCAATGTGCGGCAGTACTGTGAAGATTAATTAGTTAATCTTTGTGAAGCACTTTGAAGATGAAAAGCTCATGGACACTAAGTAAAATTAAATTTTGTCTCATAGTGCCAAGGAATAAACAGGTTTTTCTTTCCTGCTTGGTGTCAAAAGCTCCCCTTAGCATGCAAGAGAGCTCGCACACATCCTCACAGGGAGCAGCAGGCTGTATTGATTATCAGCCCGAGGGGAAGGTCTGAATGGTGACCAGTTCTCTTTTACCCTAGATTGGATTCTGCAGACTATTGACCAGCTGACTTCCCACTAAATAGAAATGTGATGGATATTGAGACACGTTTTAAATCTTAACTTCTAGGGAATTAAGTGCAACCTCAGAAATTCAGAAATGAATGTCACTGTAGTTTGAAAAGTGATTCTGATGTTGTTGGGCTAAGTATATCAAAGCCAGAAAGAGTATTGATATTTCAGAACATTGGGTTGCAATTGTTCCCTTGTCTTTTTCATTTGTTACCTTTTTTGGCCTGAGGTTTGTGCCAGGATGTTCAGATGTCTCACTCTTAATGAATCTGAGTAGCTTGGTGTTGGCTCAATCTTGTCCATTGCTCTTCCTGGTAGCCAAATCCCTAAACAGTGTGTTACAACATATCCTCAAATGAACTGCATAAAAGCATGTTGGAGATGGGGGAGAAGATAAATTCCCAGGACAAATAAATGTAAAAAAAAATCATGACTTGTAAGAATGTGTAAGCCAAATTGGGAGCCAAACGAGATTGAATCTTAGATTTCTAAAAGACTGTATTTTAGCCTTCTCCTCTTGAGTAGATATTTTGAACAGTGCTTTCAACTCGTGAGCTTAATAATTGCTTTTCAAAAGAACAATGTATCTCAGCCATATTTTGTTACATAGAAGTTGTTTTCTCAGAATATATTTACCTTTACTTCCAGTCTCACCTGTGTGAGCAAGCCTCTGCTGAATTTAGCTTCTAGAACCTCAGCTGTGAATGAAGAGGCACGGTAAGGAATCGGTGACTCAGTTCAGCCAACAGTGAGGCCAGGTGAGCCAAGTGCAGAGCCAGATCGGAGTTGGAAGTGGAGAGAAGTAAGCAGCAGTGTACGTAAGCCCAAGAGATAGACACACATACACTCCCACACTGCAAACATGGAGGTGCTTCCCAGGTTCTTCCTGCCTCCCTGCTTGTCTGCTCTGCATTGCTCCACCTGTCTAACCTGTATGACTCTGGACAATAGCCAACCTGTCCTGGGTCTTGGCTCCTACTAGATAGTCTCCTGGCTCCAAGTGCAATCAAGAGGAGTTTTTTGTCTTTATTTCTCCTCAGGAGAGTTCCCTTCCTTGCCTGTGCTTCCTGCATTCCTCGTTTAGGCAATCCTCCCTTCAGCAGTCTTTCTCCTAGATGTGTGTCTTGAGTAACCACAGTGTAGGTTAAGACTCCCTAAGTGTGAATCCTGGCTCTGCCACTTAGAAACTACATGTTCTTGGGAAAGATATTTAGTCTCTCTTTGCCTCAGTTTCCTCATCAATGAAATGGTGGTTATTAGTAATACCCGTTGGATGTTTTCAGAATTAAATGGGTTAATATATGTTAAGCTCTTAGGGTATGGCCTGTAATGTGTTCAGTTGGTGTTAATTGAAAAGGAAATGAATTTTCCTCTTTATCCTTTTCAATTCTTACCTAGGTAATGTTGGACAATCGCTGTTATTGTTTAGTTCTTCCTCTTATTCATTCTTACAGCACTATTGAGAAGGAGAAAAAAAACTTAATTGCTGATAGGTGAATTCCTAGTTGAATTCTTATAATGCGGCAAGTCAGAGGTGAAATGATAAAGCATAAGATATATTCTTTTGTCATGGGACTTAAAGTGTAGTGGGACGGGGAACATGTCAGCAGGGATTACAATATAGTATAAAAGGTGCTAGATTCCAAATACAAACCACACTTAGAGGGTAGGACAAAGAAGACAATAATCAACCATATAGAATTGGCTTGGGGGGCATGGGTTAGTCATGGAGGGCTTCACAAAGGATGTGACACTTAAGCTGGTTTTTAAAGGATGAAGAGGCATTTTCTAGGCACACAGAATAGGAAGAAGAATTCCAGAGAGAAATAAACTCACATGTGAAAGAATGGAGCTACAAACAGCATTAGGAATGGGGCACCTGGGTGGCTCAGTTGGTTAAGTGTCTGGCTCTTGATTTTGGCTCAGGTTGTGGGATCAAGCCCCACATTGGTATTAAGCCCCAGGCTGGGATCAAGCCTGCTTGAGATTCTCTCTCTCCCTCTCCCCCTCCCTCACCCCCCCTTCTGCCCCTCCTACCTCACCCCCATCAACATGCTTGCTCTCTCTCAGATAAATAAATCTTTTTTTAAAAAAAATATTTGTTTATTCATGAAACAGAGAGAGAGGCAGAGAGGCAGAGAGGCAGAAACACAGGCAGAGGGAGAAGCAGGCTCCATGGAGGGAGCCCAACATGGGACTCGATCCTGGGTCTCCAGGATCAGGTCCTGGGCTGAAGGTGGCGCTAAACCACTGAGCCACCCAGGCTGCCCTTAAATCTTTAATTTAAACCCCTTGCAAAACAGGGGCACCTGGGTGGCTCAGGTGGTTGAGCATCTGACTTTGGCTTAGGTCATGATCTCAGGGTCCTGGGATAGAGCCCTGTGTCAGGCTCTGTGCTCAGTGGAGAGTCTCCTTGCCCCTCTTCTCCTCTCATGCACTCTCTCATATAAATAAAATCTTAACAAACAAACAAACAAACAAACAAACAAACAAACAACCTTAGGAACACTGCAAGAGGTTCACTACGACCAGAGGAGAGTCATGCTATAGGGATGATGAAGCTAGATGAACAAAGACCAGGGTCATGGGGAGTCTTGTGGGCAAGTGAAACAACTGGGACTTGATCTCAGGCAGGAGTGTCATTGAACGGTTCTAGCAAAGGAATGAGTTTATTACACTTGAATTTTAGGAGGATAGCTCTGCTAGCACTGTGGGTAAGATGTGTGGAAAGGGAATTCTTCAGAAAGCCAAAGACCAGATGTCCTACAGCATGGGTGAGAGATGGCGAGGAGCCTGGGCTGTGAGGGTGGTCCGGATAGAAATTTAAGAAATGCTTTACTGGCCCTTAGAATCTGGTGGTATATGGGTGCTGATGGAGGAGGCAGCTCTGGGAACATTCCCCAAGTTTCTGCCACGGGAGCTTGCAGGAATGGCAGTGCAGTTAACCATGGTAGGTAGTGTTGGAGGAAAAGGTGAAGTCGTGCCGAGTTCAACATAGGATGTGTTCAGTATCCAGTAAGCACTTAGAAAAAAGGGTCTAGGAGTGAGATGTGGCTAAAGTTAGATTCATGTTAAGAAGAGAGTAGCAGGTAGATAGCTGGTGACAACTGTGGGAATGGAAGAGATGGCATGGAAGAAAGAAGGGCAAAAGAGTAAAAGCTAGTAATTCAAAGAACACCAGCATTCGGGGGACAAGTAAAGGGAAGGGAGAAAACACAGGGGCAGAGACAGTGGGGAAAAATAGCAGAACATGCGAGAAAGGATGCCAGGTGGGTTAAGAGGTTCAATGATGGAATATTCAACACCTCCAGTACTCCATGTGAATCAGTTATGTTGAGGCAAGAGAGCACTCATTGGATTTAGCAGATGTGTGGTTACTGGGGGTCTATGCCAAAGTGGGGATGAGGGAGCCTGAATGCAGGAACTGAGGAGAGAGGAGGAGGTTAAAAAAACAAAACAAAAAAAATGTTATTACAAAGTTGGGCCATGAAGGTGATGGTTGTTACTGTAGAGTTTTATGGTAAAACTTCCCAGTGTTAATGATGTTTTAGAGGAATACAGAAGACAAAAAACAGGATGTGAACTGAGACAGAGTAAAAATAAGTCATGTTCTCCAGGGAAGGTCCTCACTGTCCTTCAGGACACATATAAGCTTTCTTCTGTTTCTATTTTAATTTCACCTCCCTTCGCTTCCCTCCCATTCCATAGAACTTTGCTGAACACCTATTATGTGCCAGGCACTAGGGGATAGCAAGCTAGTGAAGACAATATCCCTGCCCTGGAGGTGATCTCACCTGTTGGGGACAGCTAGTGGTGTGAAGAACTAATGACAATGTCAAGTATGGCCGTGGGGTATAGAAAGTGTCTGTGCTTGGGGGAGGGATCATGTCCTAAGTGTGTCGTGGGGATGGCTTTAAGTTGAGGTAGGGATTGCAACATGGGTAGGTACTAACCAGGTGGGGAAAAAGGCATTTCAACAAAGGAAGAAGAGCCTGAAAAGTCAACGAGATAGGAAAGGCCAGAGTTAAGGATGGGCACAGTTGTATGGCTGACTTGGAGGGCAGGAGTGATTCCAGATATTCCAGATGAAGCTGGAAATGCTCCTGAGGGCAAGTATACAGGACAAATTTTTATGCTCTCTTCAGGGCATGTGATAGAATCCAGAGATTCCATGAAAGTTTTTAAGCCAGAAAGTGGCTTAAAAATAATTAAATTTGGCTTAAAAAAAAAAAAAGTTCATTCTGGGGATAGTGTGGAACATGTTTGCTTCTATCCATTCTTTCATATAAAACGTAAAATTTGATTTTTAAAACATTTAATTTCTAGCATAACAACAGTGTGTATATTTATATATACACGCTATATATATATATAGCATGCATACAAAATATATTTCTAACAGCATGGTAATATAACGTTATAGCAATACTTTTACAAATTTTTAAGCAAATGATATTTTAGGTTTTTATAAGTGAAGTCATTGTCATCACCCTTTTTATGGAAAAATGAATATTGAATGTCAAAGAATAAAACATAATGTGTGAAAACCACAATATCGGGGATTTTAAGCTCAGATCTCTGGTGCCTTAAAAAATGCTTTACTTTCTTTTTGTGTATTGTGAGAGATCCCAGAATCCATGATCCCCAAACTAGGAACTGGTGATACCAAGTGTTTACCAGCATAGGTAACACAGCTGTTTTATAGATGTCTTTAAAAGGGTGCATGGGTATTTTGATATTTAAGAACTAGATCTTTGAGTTTATCGTGGGAGTTACATAGTTTTGGAAACCATTTTTTAACCTTTAACTTTGTTCACGTTGAACTCTAGAATAACTGTGGTTTTTGAAGACCAGCTGTCGAATGCACTCACGCATATTTAATTAAGTTTTTTTGAATTGCTATTAAAGATCTGAAGGCAATTATATTCAGGTTCAAGGAAAGGACTTCCTGTGGGAATTTAACATTTTTAAACTGTTGGCTCACCAAGGACTGGTATTTACTGATATTCTTGACTTCAGGAGTCCCAAGTATAACAGCTGAGGGTTATATTGCTATTCATTTCCTCTCTACTCTCAACTCTACAATTGACCTACCCTTCAATTTGGAGCATTGCATATTTTCACACTCCAGCTTTGAGGCTTACTATTTCAATGTTCAATATAAGTACTGTTGCTGAGAGAAAATGACAACATTTCAAGCTTGGTCAGAGTCAAATAAGAAGTTGTTACTTGGGCTTCTTTACCAATTCTTAAACTCCTAAGCCTCATGGTATTATCAAATTAAAAATATAGACTATTGACAGAGACAAATACCATATAATTTCACTCATATATGGAATCTAAAAAACAAAACATATTAACAAGCAAAAAGCAGAAACAGACACATAGAGAACAAACTGATGGTTGCCAGAGAGGAGAGGGTGAAGGTTGGGCAAAGTTGGAGAAAGGGAGTGGGAAGTATAGGCTTCCAGTTATGGAATGAGTAAGTCATGGAAACTAAAGGCACAGTGTAGGGAATACAGTCAATGGTACTGTGATAACCTTGTATGGTGACAGATGGGATCTACACTTGTGGTGAGCATGGCGCAAAGTGTGGTCTTGTAGAATCACTATGTTGTACACCTGAAACTAACTGTAATATTGTGTGCCAACTATACTTCAATTAAAAACAAAACAAATAAACAAAAAAAAACAGTTCTAAAAGGATCCTCACAGGATGTAAATAAAAATCCTCAGTAGAAGACTTAGGCCATCTGAGCAGGTAACCTAACTTAGTACATCTGCCAAAAATACAATTTGGATTCATCCATTCTTTTGTGTTTTGTTCTTGATTGATGGCATGAATTTTAAAATGAAACTAAGGTTTCTGTTTCTGTTTGTATGTTGCATATGTCTATGTATGCATGTTACAGATATGTCATATTTTCTATTTCCAGATGGTATTGCCAAAATTAATTCATAAAAGAACTCTTTTAATTGGCTTAAAATTAAGCACATAAATTGTTACAAAAATTCTCAGAAATATAATAGAAACTAACCAAAAGGTTTTTCAAGTTCATGTGAGATAATCTTTGATAAACAAACACTGGTTTTTAGTTTGCTGGTTTAATAAAAAACAGTCATGTCTTTAGGGTTACTAGCATTAAATATAGTACAGGTAAATACCTTTGTCTACCTGGGTTTACTAATCATAAAAGCTTACACTATTTCTATATTATAAAACTTGCCAATGAGAGAAATAACTTAAGATGATGGCTAGCTATTTAATGTCTCATCCAAATATAATTGTTAAAAGCAAGTAATTTAAATGTAAATTAGATCAAAGTTTATACTAAGTTACAGTAAATATTGGATGTTCATGGAAAACCTAGATTATTTCCAAATTAATATATTAAGATATTGATTGCTAAATATAAAAAAGTTACATAGACTATTGAAATATTAATTTCAGCTCATTGAGAAATTTTGCACTTCTCATAAAATATCCAGCTCTATGTTCACAATTTTTTTAAATCTATGAATAGCATTTATGAGAGCTGTGCTAACTTGAGTTCATGTAAAATCATTCCCTAAGTAATACTTTTGGACTGTATAACCACTCATTGAAGATGAATGAGGTTTTTATGCTGAAAGAATAAAAGCCTGGTTTTTAAAACTCTCAAGAGACCGCTTCTTGAGTTCTTTTTTCCCCCCCACCTGTATAGCAAATCATGAATAGAAGAATCTGAATGCCTGATAGTCAAACAAGCAAAGAAAACAATATGGAAGAATATTTGCTTATTTATTTTACAATAAACCTTAAAATCGCAGTTAATTCTTCAGTAGTTGGGGATAAGTCAGGTATATCCTGTATTATCTACATATTTTTTGAAGCTCCTTTTTTTTGCTTCAAGTACTTTGTGTTTATATTGGGCCATTTTGGGGGGGCCAGGTTTGTCCTCACTTATCAGTAGTGATAATAGAATAGGAAATAAATTGATGAAATTCAATCCATATTTCTATATATAATGTATCAGTTACCTTCATTACATAGTAATTAAAAAACATCAAGGGCATACAACAATGAGTGTTTTTTGCTCATGTGTCTGGGGTCCCTGAGGTTCTGCTGATCATGCGTGAGTACATCCATGTGTCTGGGGGTTGGTTTGCTGTCAAATGGGGTGAGGTGACTGGGTGACTTGGCTCTGCTCCACATGTCTCTCATTGTCCAGCAGTCATGGCAGTGGTTCTAGAGAGCAAGCCTCAGTGCACAAGCTCATCATGCTTGCATCGTGCCCACCAACCAAAGCATGTCAGTCTGGGCTGAGCCCACAGTCAAGAGGCAGAGAACCCCCCCCCCCCCCACACACACCAGGGTAGATTGGTACTGCAGATTACATGACAATGGGCATGTGTACAGGGAGGAGTAAAGAACTGGGGCCAGATGTTTCAATCCACCATATAGGATTTATAATTTTTACTCAGAACATTTCATTTCAGTTCTTAGCTACCGTGTATATTTTCTCTTCTCGTTGGGATTTCATCAGTGTTCTCTGGTGGTAAAGAATAGAAACCCACTCAGGTCAGCTTGAGGGTTACAGTAAACCCAACAGGCAAGCTCAGATACGTAGAAGTAGAAAACCAAGAATGGGTAGGTCTCACTGGGACTAGGTGTCAGCCTTGGAGGCTGTTCTCTTTTGTCTGCAGGGGTCTATGTGGCTTCTGTTAGTGCTGCTCCTCTTTCTGCTTTTTTTGCCCATAACCCTACATGGCCTCCTTATTCTCAACTCCACACAGTCTTTCACTTCAAGTACTATCATATCTCCCTGTCTGAATTCTGTCGGTCTCAAATTCATGTCCCCTAATCCTAGCTAATGCTTTGGTGGTTCTCAGGTCTACTCTTTGAGTCTCCCAGGGCTAAGTTCCCAGACTTTGTCTCTTTGTTTACTCCTTTGCTTACTGATCTGGTCCAGGGTCATAAGTTGAAATGCTGTCATGATGCTGATGGCTCGTAAGTTTCTGTCTCCAGCTTAGACTTGTTCCTTGAACTCCAGACTCACATATACTACATCTTATTCCATATTTCCATATAGTATATCTACTAGAAATCTCAAGCATTTACCCCACATGGACCACTTGACTTCCCCTTAATAAACCTGCACTTCCCAGTCTTTTATCAGTCAATGGTTGTTCTAATTTTGTATTTGTTTAAGCTTTGAAATCTTTTTAAGTGTTTATGTATTTATTTTAAAATTATATACATATGCTACAGTTCTAATAGAGTACCTCATTATAAAAGAAAGCAAATTTGCAAACTTGATATAAAGTAAAATCGATCATAAAAGGCTAATGAGGATGCTACATATTTTCACTTATGAATATCCTAAACACAGTAAGTACTTAAATGTGCCTTAAATGTGAATTTCATTTTTTATTGTAAAAACACTTAACATAAAATTGACCATCTTAACCTTTTTTAAGTGTTCAAGTCAGTAATGTTAAGTATATTCACATTGTTATGAAACAGATCTTCTAGAACTTCTTCATTTTCCAAGTCTGAAACTCTATACCCATTAAGCAATAATTCCCTTATCTCCCCTCCCTTCACCTTAGCCTTTGGTAACCAGCATTCTGCAGTTGCTATGAATTTGACTACTTTAGATATCTCATATAAGTGGAATTATACAGTATTTGTCTTTTTGTGACTGGCTTATTTCACTTAACATAATATCCTCAGAGTTGATTCATGTTGTAGCATAGGGCAGGAATTCCTTATTTTTAGGGCTAAATAATTGGATCACATGGTGATTCTATTATTAACTTTTAAAGATTTTATTTATTTGACAGTGAGAGAGCACAAGCAGGAGAGAGCAGCAAAGGGAGGGGGAGAAGCAGGCTCCCTACAGAACAGGGAGCACAACATGGGCTCAATCTCAGGACCCTGGGATCATGACCCAAGCCAAAGTAAGGCACCTAACTGGCTAAGCCAACCAGGCACCCCGCTGTTACTAACTTTTAGAAGAACTCCATACTGTCTTCCATAATTATTGCACAATTTCACAATCCTATCAGTAGTACAGAAGGATTCTAATTCCTTCATATCCAAGATTTAGAGTCTTTATAACTTCTCTCTCTTAATTTGGATTAGATTGCTAATGGAATCCATCAGTAAATGCTCTTGATTTATGTTTAAAACATATCCCCCATCTGACTGCTTCTCATCTTGTTCATCACTGTCACCCTTTTACTAATCAACATTGGCTCTTGTCCTGATCACTGTACTTTCCCCATACAGTCTTCTCTACAGAGCAGCCAGAACTATAACTTAAAAACATAAGCCAGACCTTATCACTTTGCTCAGAACCTTCTAATGGCTCCTAACACACTGACATAAAATCCAAAGTCCCTCCCTTGCTTATAATATCCTCAAAATTTTCATCTCTTTACTTATTTAGCTTCAGACAGTGACCTCCAGCTGTGCCTTAAACACACTAAGGTGTTCCTGCCTCGGGGCCTTTGTACTTGATGTACCCTCAGCCTAGGAGGCTTTATTCATAGACTTAAAACAAAATGATTTTATTTATTTGAGAGACAAAGAGAGCGCATGTGTGTGGTAGGGTGGAGGTGAGGAATAGAGGGGCAGAGAAGAGGGAAAGGGGAAGGAATCTCAAGCAAACTCTACTCCTAGCATGGAGTCAAGGCAGGGCTCGATCTCACAACTCTGAGATCATGACCTGAGATCATGCATGACCTCAGCTAAAACCAAGAGTTGGCCCCTTAACCACCCAGGCACCCCTCATAGACTTCTTGATTCATTTCTTCCCTTAAGTCTGGTGTCTGCTAAATGGTGACCTATTCAGAAAGGCTTTCCTAAACTACCTTATCCAAAAAGTCACTCACTGTCAACCTTCCTTGAGCACTTACCATTCTTAGACATCATACCATGTTTCCTTGTGACTTTATTATTGTTTTGTTTTTTCCTCCAAAAGAATGTAAGCACTGTTAATTCTGTCTCAGCATCCGGAAGACTGCCTTGAAGCACTTGGTAGATGATCTATTATTATTTGTTGAATGAATGAATGAAAGAATACTTTGTATTCTTGTATCTAAACAGCTTTGGCCATGGTGACAGAGATGCTTTGTGCACACATGGTGTCCTGGATAGGGGTAACTTCCAAGGAAAATGCCTATGGTGAATCTTCCTGCTCCAGCTGGTCTCCCCAGCTCTTACTTGTGGGCTGTTCTGAGACGTGAGTGGGAAAAATAGAGATGCCTCATCCAACTTCTTATTGAAAATAATAATTCAAAGATTGATGGGGCTGTTTGCTTCTGTCCTCTTGGCCCCAGATCACCCTTCCTAAATGAGTCTTGGCTGTTCTTTATTACCTGCAATCACATTTCCAATTGTAATGTGAGGGCAATGCCTCATCTGCACAATGAATGTTGGAAATGGGTTTTAAAGCAAAAAGCAAAGCCAGAAATTCCTCCTGCAGGGGAGATGATAGCTTGACAAGTCTGCAAATTATATAATGGGATCTCCTCTTACCTGCATTCTGAAAGATACCAAAATATCAAAAACAATAGGCTTTTCTTCCCCATTTGTTTGGGATATTCTTGGCACTCTCCTACCTGCTGTCCTATACTTAAGGGGCTCTGGGATTAGAATTATGTGTAATAGCTTTGTTTTCCCCCAGCTGGGTTTGTGATGAAGTTATTCTGATGGAAACATTCAGTTAATTCTAAAGGATCTGCACACACTTGCTGAGCAGAGCACTGCTACCTTAAATGGTCTTCCATGCTGTGGAAGAGAGCTTCTGATGCGTCAGTCAGAGTGATAATGTCATAGGATTGGAACATTGTCTTTGTCTGCTCACGCCTCCTCATGGCCTAGAGAAGTCTATTTCAGTTTTACTGGTCTGTTAGAAACAAGGATATTTAAAATAGGTCTTGTAGACTCCTGGGGTCTATCAATTTCAAGAGATTCAAATATGATTGCAACATAGGTTTTCCTTGCTTCACTTGGGTGCTCTTGACACAAGTATGTTCACTTTCTGAAAATTCAGGTTCTCTGCTTAGGGTTTGGATACTTTTCTGTATATATGTTACACTTCAGTAAAAAAGCTTTCTGAAAAAACAAAACAAAACAAGCCAACCATAATTCCTACTTGCAAGAAAATCTCTTCCTGGTGGAGATATTCAAATAGATCACATATGCAGATTAGTGCTGGGATTAAAGAAAGCATATTATAGAAGCACAAATAAAAGGGATTGAACTCCTCTTTTAAGGGGAGGATGGAGAAAAATCCAAGATTTAAATGGAATTTATCACTTTTTCCTGGCTTCCTCTATACACGATCAGGATTTATATAGAGGAAACCAGAATAAGTAGGTTAGATTCTAGTTCTGTGATTAGCTTGTTTGGAAGATAAAATATCCTTGCTTAAAAAACAAAAAAAAATTATTAAAAATATCATTGCCCTCAGGGAACTTGTCTCCCTAAACCTACCTCTCTTTTGGCATGGATATCTAGATGGGTAAATGAATAGAGTTGAAAACATGGCTGTGGGTTGTCCATTGATGTGTTTTGTTATTGTGAAATATTTAGTATTATTGATGGCTGGCAATGACCCTGTATTGGAGGAGACTGGTGTTGGTGTCTATGTTAAGGAGTGGTGGGGTAGTAATTCCTTAAAAAAAAAAATTGACATCACTATTTTTTTTTAAAGATTTTATTTATTCATGAGAGAGAGAGGGGGGGTGGGGCGGGGAGAGGCACAGACACAGGCAGAGGGAGAAGCAGGCTCCTTGCAGGGAGCCTGTCGTGGGACTCCATCCGGGTCTCCAGGACCACACCCTGGGCTGAAGGCAGTGCTAAACCGCTGAGCCACCTGGGCTGCCTGACATCACTATTTTTTTTTTTTTAAATGTTGCTGACTATGAAAGGGTCTGATGAGATACACAAGGTTGTAATATTTCTTTTTATTATAATGATTGAACAGAGTTATAATGGGCAGTGATTAGCAAGCATTGCAAAGAAGTATAAAGCTAATTTCTCTAAAGTAAATAAATGCATTGAGTTCATAGAAGGAACTGTTAAAAAGTTGGTGGGTATAGAATGATTGAGCACTTTGAGTCATTAGACCCAAACTGGTCTCTGAACAGTGGGTTTCAGACTCATAGGCACCTAAGAAATACCCCTGTAACAAGTTCAAAATGTAGATTCCTAAGTCTTGTTCCCTGATTTCATGGGTCTGGGGGAAGCCTAGCATTATGCAGGTGTGGGTGGTTCACAGGCTGTTCTGTAAAAAGTGATGGTTGGAAATGATGATAGGGAGAGAGAGGAGGATTGGTGGAAGGCAAATACTTGGAAGTAAAAAACTATGACATTCAGTAAGGAGGCAGGCTAGTTCCCAAGATAGAAAGAAAAAATTTGTCTAGAAGGGAGCAAATGTGGCATGCAGTCTCTAGTATTGGGAGGATTGATGTTGGAGCAGACAAAAGGAATTGAACCTTTTATCTGTAGAATGCTGTGATCTATACTTAATATTTTTGTTTGAAGATGGCTTAAGGATAAGATTAATATTAAAATGAAAATGTCATTCTAGATGAATTTGTGTCTTTACACATTAGAGCTGGAACTAACCTCAGAGTGTAGCTTCTTGATCTAACTTCTCATTTAAGATCGAAGACTCAGTCTGGGAAATGACTTGTGAGGGGTAGCAGAGCATTGGCTACAAGGCAGAGGTCTCCAATAGGTAATCATTCCACTTACTTGTTTGTTCATTGCTTGTTAAGTCCTTATAATATGCTCAGTCCTGGGTTAGGCTCTGAGATACTACTGGGGAAAAAAATTAATACAGTCCTTGCCCTTAAGGAGTTTACGGTCTAAAGAAGATGCCAGTTGTAGAACAAGTACAGGAACTTCTGTGAGTTCTTTTTCCCAGGAGGTCAATTAATTATAGCAGGGTTTTTTTACTAGGCAACAAACTTTGCATTATGTACACCCCTACTGATTACCCAGCTTTTTTTTTTTCATTTTTTAGATTAAGCTTTTATTCTAATTTCTGTTAATATACAGTGTTATATTAGTTTCAGGTGTACAATTTAGTGATTCAACACTTCCATACACCACTCTGTGCTCATCAAGACAAATGTACTCCTTAATCCTCATCACCTATTTAACCGATACCCCCACACCCTTTCCTCTGCCAACCATCAGTTTGTTTTCTATTATTAAGAGACTGTTTCTTGCTTCCTCTCTCTTTCTTATTCCCCTCCTTTGCTTGTTTTGTTTCTTAAATTTCAGATAGGAGTGAAATCATAAGTTGTTTGTCTTTCTCTGACCTATTTTGCTTAGCATTATACTGTCTAGCTCTCTATACATGTTGTTGCAAATGGCAAGATTTCATTCTTTTTAACAGCTGAATTATACTCCACTGTAGGTAGTTAACACGTCTTCTTTATCTGTCCATCGATCAATGGACACTTAGACTGCTTCCATATCTTGGCTATTGTAAATAATGCTGCTATAAACCTAGAGGTGCATAAATCCCTTTGAATTAATGTTCTTGTATTTGTTGGGTAAATACCCAGTGGTGCAATTGCTGGATCATAAGGTAGTTCTATTTTAATTTATTGAGGCACCTCCATACTGTTTTTCACAGTGGCTGCACCAGTTTGTATTTCTACCAACAGTACACAAGAGTTTGTTTTTCTCCATATTCTTGCCAACACCTGTTGTTTATTGTGTTGTTTATTTTAAACTATTCTGACAGCTGTGAGGTGATACCTCATTGTAGTTTTGATTTGTATTTCCCTAATAGCAAGTGATATTGAGCTTCTTTTTATATGTCTGTTGGCCCTATGTATGTCCTCTTTGGAGAAATGTTTATTCACGTCCTCTGCCCATTTTTAAATTGGCTTATTTGTTTTTTAGGTGTTGAGTTTTATAAGTTCTTTATATATTTTGGATATTAACCCTTTATTGGATATGTCATTTGCAAATATCTTCACCCACTCCGTAGGCTGCCTTTTAGTTTTGTTGATTGTTTCCTTTGCTGTGCAGTAACTTTTTATTTTGATGAAGTCCCAATAGTTTATTTTTGCTTTTGTTTCCCTTGCCTCAAGACACATATCTAGAAAAAAGTTGCTACAGCTGATGTCAGAGAAGTTACTGTCTATGTTTTCTTCTAGGATTTTTATGGCTTCAGGTCTCATATTTAGATCTCTAATCCATTTTGAATTTATTTTTATGTATGGTATAAGAAAGTGGTCCAGTTTCATTCCTTTGCATGTTGCTGTCTAGTTTTCCCAACACCATTTGTTGAAGAGACTATTTTTTCCCCATTGTATGTTTTTTCCTGCTTTGTCAAAGAAACATATAATGGTGGGTTTATTTCTGGATTCTCTATTCTGTTCTGATGATCTGTATGCTTGTTTTTGTGCCAGTACCATACTGTTTTGATTACTACAACTTTGTAATATAATTTGAAGTCCTTAATTTTGATGCCTCCAACTTTGCTTTTCTTTTTCAAGATTGCTTTGGCTATTCTGGGTCTTTTGTGGTTCCACACAGATTTTAGGATTTTTGTTCTAGTTCTGTGAAACATGCAGTTGGTATTTTGATAGGGATTGCATTAAATGTGTAGGTTGCTTTGGGTAGTTATAAACATTTTAACAATATTTGTTCTTCCACTCCATGAGCTTGGAATGTCTTTGCATTTCTTTGTGTTGTCTTCAGTTTCTTTCATCAATGTTTTATGGTTTCCAGAGTTCAGATCTTTCACCTCTTTGGTTAGGTTTATTCCTATGTATTTTATTATTTTTGGTGCACTGATTAGATAATTACCAAACTGACAATCTAGGCATATGATTAGCCATGCAGCTTTATAGCTATATTTCTGGACTAGCAGGTTGTGGATGGCCCCCATCTCTTTTATTTGATGCAGGTTATGGGTGGCCCCCATCTCTTTTATTTAAGTTCTGTGATTTATTTGGACAGTGTATAGCTCTTCTTCTCAAACTGTACCATGTAAGGCTATCACCCAGGCCCACATTGAATGGCAAGAGTCTAGAATCCTGGGGATATTAGTAGGTCTTCTGGGTCACTAATGATGATCTCCATAATTACTTTAGTTTCCCTTAGTTTTGGTCAATTTTTTTTTTTTTTGGTTAAGTTTGTAATAACAAGTACAGTATAATTAGAAAAATACCTTTGCTGTTGAAATTTGTCTAGAAAGACAGCTTCTATGATTGCAAGTCTTTAAGCCTTTTTTTTACTGCATAGAAAAAATCATAACTTCATTATGGATAAAAGATTTCTTGAGTCCAACTTTCACATTAGAGCAGGAAAGACTACAATTGTAAGTGCGATCAATGTTATAAAGGAAATGGGAAGGATACCAGGGGTGTCTGTTTCAGGGTATGGACAGAAGCCATATTGGTTTCTTATTCTCCACCCCCTCCCCCCCCCCCATTTTATCTCAGTGGATAAGATAACATATCCCAGCACAGAAAATCTTGGAGGGTAATAACATTATTACTGGAAACTCATCCAACAACCAGTTGCTAGTGAAGTTGCATATTTCATATATGTCTTGAAATAATAGCCCTTTACTTCCGACTCATAGTTTGTTTATAGCAAGCAGAAGGAGAAAAAATTATTACTTTCAGATTGCCATAATGCTTAACATTTTTGAGCTTTTTAAAGGTTGTAAGTGAATGAATTGAGCTTTTGTGTAGGCAGGTTTCTCTTTTTTAAATTGTTTGGTGTGAGGTTAAAAACTACATAAGATTCTATAGAAAACAGATTTTCTCTGCACTTTTTTTTTTTTTTTCTAAGAGTGACTTTTTCCCATTTGAGTGGCAGCATTAGAGACTACAAAATACTCCAGGAGGGAAAAATTCAGTTTTCTGGCCTTCTTGATGAATTTCCTTCCATTGTGTATTGGCCTCCATGTTCAAACTAGAAACTCCTATGGCTGACAACAAGGGCATTAATCTAGTTATTCCAGGATCCTTTGCCACTTTAAAATTGTAGAACTTATGGTCTTTGTAGGGTGAAAATTGACCTCAGTCCTTACAGCCCAGTAATCATGTGTTGTATGATGGGCTTCCTCAGTGTTTGTGTTTCTTTTGTTCTTTTAAGGGAGGGCCCTTAAATACCCTTGTGTTAAGTAATTTTTCAGTTGACATTTGTGCTGGGGACTTCACTGTTGAGGGCTCTCCTAATTGCCAAAATGAAGTATCTAGTTTCCAAAGAACAACAGAAAAATTATAAATGACCAAACATCAAAAAGGGTTCTTTCTTTAAATTGAGGATTTTTTTAAATGCTCTTTACATTTTGTCTGTGTGAGCAGAGTTCTAGAGATAGATGTGTTGATAAAGTGTTAACAGTGACCTTTGTAGTGTCATCAAGGGGGTAGGACTCAAGGGATCAAAGCATCTTTTGTTTTTTATCTTGTTAACTTTGAGCTTTCTATATTTCTGACTAGAACAAAAATTTGATCTGTGTGATACTTCCAATTTCAACCTACCAGAATGTTTCATTTGGCTCTACCTACCCAATTGTATGAGTTAGTTATCATGACATGAACATTAAGAAAGTCCATTTAGGCAATTGACTAAGTGTGATGGGCTTGCGATCACGTTGCCTGGATTTAATTTCCATCCCCACAGTTTATTAGCCATGTGATGTTGGGAAGAGTACTTAACCTCTCCCAACCTTGGTTTCTGGTTCTAAAGATAAGTTGCTTTGGTGATGAAATGAGAGGATACTGCAAAGTAGTTACATAGTACACAGAACATTGGAAACATTTATGACTATTTTTGTAAGATTTTTATTTTTAAGTAATTTCTTCCTAACATGGGGCTTGATCCTACAACCCTGAGATCAAGAGTTGTCGGCTCTGCTGACTGAGCCAGCCAGGTGCCCCTGGAAGCATTTCATAATAATAATACAGAAAATTTGTTAAGTTCTATAATTATTGGTTATATAATGATGATCATACTTCATTAATATCAATACATAAATATGCTTGTTTTACATATTATATATGATTTAGAATAATAAATTAGAGGAAGCATCAGGTAGGTCATGTAACTTGAGCAAGTGCTATCTTCATGGAAATTCATTTATTCTTTTCAGAATAAATGTGAGATGGTTGGTTGCAGGCTTGACTGTGCTTAGAGGAAATGTTGTTCAGTCACCCACTCAGCGTGTCCATCTTTGGTGGTTTCCCTTTAAATACAGAATCTCTTACTGATCTGGTTCCTTTCTATAAGAAAGGCTATATTATATTAGACAATGGCACTAAACTAGAATTTTTGTTTTAATGATAGAATTGAAAAAATGGCTATCAGATGGCATAGTGGATTTTTTTTTTCTTTTGTGGTGCTGAATGAAAAAACATTGGATATAGACTTTATGGGTAATTGTTTTCTTTCATCCCTTTTTCTTTAAAGCACATCCCACTCTCTGCAGATTATAGGTATGTTTCATCTAGATTGGATGGCTAAATATAACATCGTTTTGAAGGTTAAATAAAACCATCTTTGTAAACCATGTGAATTGTTGCAAGGCACCCCCTGATGGAGAATCTTAATTTACTCAGCATTCAGGAGTGAGAAGGAAGATTAAGATTAGTGATAGTTAAATAAGGAGTTGGCTGGTTGATGGTTTTTCAGAGAAAGTGGTTTTTCAAACTTTCTCAAGCCATAAGCTAGTCCTTATGACCTATGTCACCCTTTCAAATAGGAGACAGGATAAGGGAACCTGAGAAATTCCCCATATTTTGCTTTATGGAAACTACCACATCAAATATTCAGATCAGCATAATTCTCTAATCTCCTGATATCCTCAGCAGGACGAACAAGAGTTAAAGGGAGGTTATAGATGAGCAGAGTGGAGAGCTTTTTGCATCTGTGTTCTACACCTCACTGATAAAGCACATGAAGGATGTGGCTTTAGCTCTGCTGTCCCAAATGCTTGCTGATACTCCCCCACAACTGTCCTTATTCCCAGTGTTTTGCAGGGACAGAGTTTTCATGGCTGAGCTGATTGGTAGCAGACTCTGGGCAAGCCACAGGGGTTGAACTGAGCATGCCCAGCCTTCTCTAAGCCCTCTAATCATGGAATGGGACTTCTTCCCACTGGGAGGAGGGATTGAGGGGAAAGAGGCTAAGTGTGTCACTCTTGGGTAGATTCCCTACCAAGGGAAACATCAGGGAAGAAGAATGACGGTTCCTAACTTGTCCCTGTAAATATTTATTGTTTCTATAAATAAGCAGTATGTTAGGTGCCAAAGCAGTTAATTAAATTCTGTGCCTCTGGACTTCATAGCCCTTAGGACTTAACTGTATTGACCCTGGGTTATAAATCTGTTTCAAGTACTGGTAAAATTTCAAAATAACTCTTCTAAGAAGTAACCCCAAACTGCCCTGATAGCCCAATCATCTTGGATGGTGTTTTTGCAGAGGCAGCATTAGAATAGAGGAAGAATGGCAAGTAGTAATCACTCTTGTGCTACTGGGAGGTCCATGAGGTCCTTGTCCAAAGGAGTTATTTGTGTGGATGAAACTCATCTACTTTGATTATCTGGGCTCATGTCCTGAGTATACTTCCTTGTTGGAGGCCTCAAAACTCCCAGGAAAGGCTTCTTGGTTGTTCCCAGACCACTGTTATATATGTCGGTTACTTTTACATAATTTTAGGTTGCTTGCCATATTCTATATAAACCTCTTTCAGGAAAATTCAGCATGGTAGTTGTAGTCTATATCAGGAACCATCCCTCTTTGGTATTAAATGAGTCTAGGACAACAAGTAACGCCTACCCCATTACAAGTTTCATATGAAGTAAACATCTATTTTTGCTTTGTGCAGACTCCACTGTATAAAGTACTAAAAATAACCAAATTAAATGCTCAGAAACCATTTGTAATATAAAAAATGACTGTAGGGGGAACTGTGTTGTTTTCTGCCCTGGTTGTGACTGGATAGTATAGGCCAGAAATCGTGCCCTAGAACTAGTTTTGTTAGGTCATTCCAAGACTTTTCTGGTGTCAAAGGCCCTGCAGGTTTTCCTGTGGACTTGAAATGTCATCTTGCCCACACAAACTGTTAAAGAAACTTAAAATAATTTAGATGGGCTTGCTTGCTTGCTTGCTTGCCTGCTTTATTTATTTATTTATTTAGCCTAAAAGAAATTATCTGTTTGGGTTATGAGGACTTTGTGAGTTTTTTTGTTTGTTTGTTGTTTTTGGTGGGGGAGACTTAAAGAGAGAAAGGGTAATAAACAGGCCACAGGGTAGAGTAACCAAAAGACAGAGATGTTAGGCCTTTTAAAGCCTTAACCACATTTCCCAATGTTGATGTTGTTTCTTAAGCTATGCTAGCATGAGACATGAATATTCTTGTGCTCTCATACTGGCCTGAGTCCTCTTACCAAGTAGTGTATTTGCCAGTGTTGTCAAACTAGCATCAGAAATGAAGCTCTGAGCTTGCAGGTTGGCTGCATCTGATTTTTTTTTTTTTATCAAGTAGGCAATTTCCCTCTCCCCTTAGCAAATAAATAAGCTTTCAGATCCAGAAACCTTAGAGTGTGCCAAAGGAACAGCTGGTTATTTTAATGCCTAAAGACTGTGTTCCTGCAGCATCTGTAGGAAAATGTTCTTCTCCTAGGGTATGTCCAGGATGAGCCCTGTTGACCCACTTCTCTGTGTGCTGTGAAGAATGGTAGTCACCACCTCCTTGCCCCACCTGCTAGCACATGTGCATTTAGAGATGCACACAGTCATGGGAGCCTCTAGATACCATTTCAATTTGTGTTCTCATATCCAAACTTCAAGGGGAACAAAGATCCAAGGTGGTAAGTGACCAGCCATGTTGCATTAAAAGGAAGTGGAGAGAATATCCACATTTTGGATTTAAAGGGACTAGTAGTTGGCTGGACGGTGTGTTTTCTCCAAGCCCTTTAACCTTTTGAATGCATCCCTTCATGTCTGTGAAGGTTTCTAACCCTTTGTTTGATATCGCTCTGAAATAATTAGCTTTCAGGAACCTTAGTATCTCAAGGAAAGTGAAAGCAATAGTAGACTTTCTGGAAGAATTTATGGAATGTGTCATCCTTCTCACAGTGATGTGTATGCTTAAGGGAAGCTGTCTCCTCTTCTGTAAGATGTCTGTATTCTGTGGGCTGGTGGCATGTCTGAAAACTTGCAGAAGACAGGGTGAAGTCCAAATCCAAACCCTACAAATAATTGTTTTCTCTCTCTTTCCATTTTAGCAATCTTTCTTTCTAATACTTCTTTAAATTCTTCTTTGGAAAGTAAAAGACTCAGAGTACAAGGGTGAGGGGAGAAAAGATTTTTTAAAAAATTAAGGCACTTTTCCTGTAAGATTTACTAAAACAGGAAATTGGACTTGGAGCTGCTTTGGAATCAGAATTCTATATATATGTATGTGTATATATATTCATATATATACACACACACATTATATATATAAAACTACATATACACACTTAAATAGATCTTTAAACATAAGTAGTCTCATAAATAATTTCATTTTAAAAAATGTAAATTCATTGGATAATCTCATCTATAATGTCTGTTATATCTGAACTTTATGCTATAAAACTGTACATATATAACATTGAAAAAAGAGGTTACGGTTTGAATCATAGCACTGACTCGTTTCAGTTTGTGTTATATGTTTCACAAGATAATGTTCGGCAGTTCAGTGGGTTTGAAACTTCCTGAAAGTTTCAACAGTTGGAATCAGTACATTACAGGCCTCTCCTTGGCAAAGTATTCTTTCTTTTGTAGTTTCTTTGCATTTTCTCTTCCCATTTGCAATCCTTGCTAGTAGAATCAGGATACTCACATTTCTATCATCCAGCTGGCTGGTTTTAGGGAAGATAGAGCTGGAGCCTGTTCTTCTTTGGCTTTTAGCTTTCACTTGCCTTATTTGGTAAAGCTGTGGGCTTCGTTGTTCTTGGAAAGGGCTGTTTCACCAGTTTCAAGGACTATTTCCCACTTTCATCTAGTTCTGAGCTGGAAACCAGAGCTTACTTGCAGCTATGTGGTGTCTGTTTTGAACTGTGACAATTGCAGGGTTGGAGTATCCTGAAGAATTCTCAATGTATACAGGGCTGATGGTGATATATCCCTCACTAATGAGATGTTTACATGTAATATATATAGTGCAATATAAACTTCCCCTTGAAACTAGGACTCATGAAAGAGGCTGGCTTTTTTGCTTTGTCTCAGCCTGGAAGGGGCATGTCCTTCTAGCTTTCCCAGTATCTTGCTATCTAGATCACCTTTCCCCCAATTATTATTTCCGGTTTTATTTTCTCGCTGCCTCTTTTGGGGCTTTTTCCTATCCTTTTTAAGGAACAGATAATTTTGTTCACACAAGAGCTCTACATTCCAGGTTTTAATAAAGTTCAGAGTTTATTATTCTTAATTACCTCTTTTGATGTTATTTATAGGAAAATTTGTTCTTAACATGTTCCATTATATATGAAGTCATGTTCTTAGCACCCCCTTTAGCTCCCCACACCTTCCCTTAACCAAGTGAAATCTTGAATTCTGAGAACACATCCTTCTCTTGTCTCTAGGTAACATTGTTTAAAAAAATAATTGGCATATGTTTTGCATAGTGAAAAGGTATGGCTTATTTCTTGGAGTTTATATTTGTTTTGTGTTGTACCCTGAAAAGGAAGTATGTAGACCCCCTAGTCCTCAGAAAGATAGTTAACTTTTTTTCTGATAAAAGATGGGGATGGAGACGAGGGGGAGGAGAGGAAATGAGGTTGATGTAAGCTAATCCTCCACTCATTGCCAAAAGGACAGTCATTTTTTTTTTTTTTAAGTAGAAGGAAGTTGGATTTATTAAGGGCTTGGAGGGAGGGGGCTGAAGGAAATATTTTCACCTCCCAGAATGCGGAGGCTGCCACTCAGTGGGAGAAGCAGCAAAGCTCCCAGACTCACTTTCATTTTCAAGGACCTGTTGGTAGAACATTTTTTCATCTTTGCTGCACTTCTCTCTTCTAGCTCTGCATGTCACAGAGAGACTTCTTGTTCCTTTTCCTTCCCCTGCAATTCGTTTTTCTTGTGTATATGGAGTTAAGGGATGCTACCACTATAGGGCATCCCAAAAGGCTATGAAGAGGCACATGTGTGACATCTAGAAATTTACTAGAATGGAAGACCTGAGGGAGCAAAACAGAAGGGCAGCCTCTGTGTGTTAAATACCAGAATTAAAAATAAATAAATAAATAAATAAATAAATACATACATACATACATACATACATACATACCAGAATTACACTGACCATAACACTGTCAGGATGTATTACCTGCTTATCCAAGCCAGTTGAGGGAACAACACTGGTGTACTTTATCCTCCTTAGTAATTCTGTGCTGTTCCCTGACCCAGCAGCTATTTTGGCACCTGGATGCTCAGTTCAGTCCTGTCAGGTTTGGGTATTATTGCTTTCCTTTTTAGGAAATCACAAGTTTGCAGGGATTCAGAGCTATATGGTAGGTATGTTATAAATGTTTGCCTAGTGCTGGGTTAAGTGGGTAAACCCAACCAATTATCTGCCTACATAGGGTGAACAAGAATATTTTGATTTAACTACCTGTGGTCCTTCTGCATTAGAGTTTAATGTTTCTTGGCTGGAGTTAGTTCCTTGATCCTGTTTGTTATTCCTTCTTATCCCCCCCAAGGCACATAATTCTTGGTCACACTCAGTCGAACACTTACAGTGTGCCTGGTCTGTTCTGAAAGCTTTTGCCCACAGTTTGCCATTTCTTCTGCATAGCGACACCAAGAGTCTGGTTCTGGTTCTATCTTTGTGTGACTATTGAGGAAACTGAGTCTTGGGGAATTAACACGCCCACAACAACACAGCTAGCAATGTACTTCCTTGCCAGATGCTTTGCTATACTGCCTCCCAACCCTGTTTAAGTCACTATCTGGCTTCCCAGAGCCTCGAATGGTTTTTTTGGTTGTACTAGTATCTTGACACCATGGTGTAAGGACTCCTGCCTAGATTAAATGCACATAAGTTACTTGTTGTGATTGCTGTTTCTTCGATAAGGTCACCCCTTTGCCTTACTTTGTTGCCATGAAGCCCTTTACACTTCATATCCCTGTTCCCTTATTGTGATTTTTCTCTGACTCGGGTTCATTTACATTTCAGGTAGCTCTCAGACCTTTAGGTCCTTTAAAGCATTGGCTCTTGAGCTTGACTCTGTCTCAGGATCACCTGAGAGAATAAGAGAACAGATTTTTTTTGTATATTTTTTTATTGGAGTTCGATTTGCCAACATATAATACCCAGTGCTCATCCCGTCAAGTGCCCCACTCAGTGCCCATTACCTAGTCACCCATCCCCCCAATGACCTCCCCTTCCATCACCCCTTGTTTAAAGAAAACAGATTCTTGAACTCCATCCCTGCAGTGAGAGAGGGCTTGGGAATACTTTTTTTTTTTTTTTTTTTTAAACATTTCCCTGGAGATTTTCATGAGCAGTTGGCCTGGCTTTAAGGCATTGTTTCTCAAACTTGACTGTGCAGGAAAAAGGATGCAATGATCTTGTTAAAATGGAGATCCTGCAACAGTCTGCTGATTGTTGTCTGTGTGAGATCCTGCCTTTCTAATAAGCACATCGGGATGCTGTAGCTACAGGGTTATGGTTGTTGTTTCAAGCAGCTAGCACCTGCATGATGCATCTTGACTGTACTTCCCTTACTTTTCAATCAGGTTAGTGAGTAGTATCTCACAGTGGCTGGAATTTGTGGTTTCCAACAATCTACTGGACATACTTGTCTCCGGGGTAAAGTGAGAAAAGGGAGCAAGATGGAAACTGTCTCTTGGAAAAGGACTTGTTAAAAAGGCAGGCATCCTTAATTAGTAGCTTCATATCTAATCTTTGTCACTAAAGGCTGCAAATCAGGCTGCCTAGAGTCTTCTTGAAGACAGTTTCTAGCTGCAGAGGTTTTTAACACTTCTCATCTGACTCTGCTAAATAGCCTGCTGGAATCCAAAATAGAAGCTGTGTAGGGAGATTCTCTCTTAGCATATTTCAGCTGCCAAGCATGCTGTGTTAAGCTTGTATTGATTTTTTTTTTCTTGGAATTAAATCAGCCATACACAATCTCCAAGCCCTCAGAGACGTTTTGTTCAGTCTGATATTTGATCCTGGAGTGTGTCATCTTGAGCATCTCCACCTGGTGGTACCTAGACATGGTTGTCTATCAGAATCATTTAAGAGCTTGAAACATTTTTTTTTTTCCACTATGGAAGAAATACAGTCTCCTCATGAAACAGTGACTATTGGTGGAAAGGCTTGCCTCCTTTTGTTCTTTTCCTAATCCTAGTTGACCGTTATCAGATTGCTCTGTAACCTCCCATATGTCTTTTCTCTGCACTTACTATTCTTTAAGCCTATTATTGAGAGTGTATTTTAACATTACAGTGGGTTTTTGCACCTTGTATTCAAAGCTGCCATGACATCCTTTTTTCACTTGGCTTTGCAGACACTCTATTCTGCTGGTTCTCCTGAGCCTGGCTAGCTGCTTCTTCAGGGTCTCCTTGACAGTCTATTCCTCTTTCTCACTTCTAAGTCTTGGTCTGATCCAGGGCTTGGTTCCTGGCCCTCCTCTCTTCTCTGTGTTCACTCTTCATGCAGTCCTTTGAGGTGTTAAGAAATATGTTTCTTCAGCCCACATCTGTCTCCCAACAGCTAACCACTCACACCTTCAACTTTCTAATTGATGCTTCCACTTGAGTGGACCTCAGAAGCATCTTAAACTTTGAATCTTTCTCAAACTGCCCGGTTCTCCTTGCCCCAAACCTCATCTGTGGCTGTTTTTCCCTATCTCAGTGTATAGTGATTCTTGTTGCTCAAGTAAAATCTTACATTTTCTGACTCGTCTCCATCCTTTACATACCACATCTTAGCCAGCTGTGTCCTTGCTCTGCCTTCAGTTATGTTCCACATCTGCCTACTTCCACCTCCTAGTCTACAGTCACCGTCATTTGCTGTCCAGACTAGTGCTTCTCAGCACTGGACCTCATTGCAAGAAATATAATTCATATTGCAACCCCGTGGGCATATTCGTATGTGTATACATATATGTGTATGCATTACATTTATATAAATATGTGACCAAAACAGGAGGTTCGCAAAACAGTACTTACCTTTACTGTTATGGTGTACCCTGATGCTGTACTTTCTTTACTACACAGAAAAAAATTATTAGTGAAGGCCATTAAATTGATTTCATTTTTTTTTTAAATAAAGATTTTATTTATTTATTCATGAGAGACACAGAGAGAGGCAGAGACACAGGCAGAGGGAGAAGCAGGCTCCATGCAGGGAGCTTGACGCGGGACTCGATCCTGGATCCTCAGATCATGCTCTGAGCTGAAGGCAGACGCTCAACCGCTGAGCCACCTGGGCGTCCCATTTCATTGACTCAATTTCATTCATGAGCTGCAACTTAAAAAACACTGGACAGAATCCTTACTATTTAAAGTGATCCATGGAGCCAAGAGCTTTGCCAGTAACTGGGGGCTTTTTAGAAATGCGAATCTCAGCCCTTCCACGGGCCCATTGAATCATACTCTGTATTGAAGGAGATCCCAAGTAACTTGCCAGCACTTGAGGTTTGAGTGGCATTGTCTGGAATGAATATTGTGGTTGTCCAGTAGCTCCTTTTTCTAGCCATGTCCTCTGAATTCTTCCATGCTGTGCCTGGAGCTGGAGTGGTCCTTTTTTTTTTTTTTTTTTTTTTAAGGTTTTATTTATTTATTCATTAGAGACAGAGAGGCAGAGGCAGGCTTCCTGTGGGGAGCCTGATGTGGGACTCAATCCCAGGATCCAAGGATCATGACCTGAGCCCAAGGCAGATGTTCAACCACTGAGCCACCCAGGTGCCCCTGGAATGCTCCTTCTAAGACCATTCAGGATAAACAGTTCCTTTGCTTATAGGGCTTCACAGTTTTCTTAGAGTAGAATCATATAGGACACTGTATCAAGCCAGGTTCTCAGCCTTGGCCGGCAGAACATTGATACCAGCTAGGTGAATTGAAAAACAAAAAGTAGTACCTGAATGCATCACAGAATTGGATAGGAGTATCTGCATATGCAACTGAGATTGAGAACTGCTGTTTGACTCGAGATCTGACTCCAGCCTACCGCTCAGAATTTACCTGTGTGTGGTCCCTCTGTGCTTGCTCAGCTCTAGCCATTGTCAGCTTTATTGTTCCTTTCACAATGGTGAGCTAATATCTGCCCCAGAGCCTTTGTCCTGCCTAGAATTTTCTTCTGTATTATTGCAGGGCTGGCTTCCTTTGTGTGTTTGCATGGATGTCAGTATCTCACAGAGACTTCCCCTGACCATCCTCTCTTACTATCATTAGCTGCTTCATCTCATTTTATCCCTTCACCTTGCTTTATTCTTCTCCAGAGAAGTTGTTACTCCCAGCACTATATTTTGCATTGTTGCCTTACTTATTTATCTTTATCTCCTCCTCTGAGATTAGAGCTACATGAGGACATAGACTGTATCTCTCTTGCTTACCATTGTATGCCTTGTCCCTAAAATAGTGCTTGGCCCACAGGAGATGCTGAATTAGCATTTATGAATGAATGAGAGTCAGTAGAGTAAGTACATAACTGTATCATGGTTTTTTTTTTTTGGCTTTTCACCACTGAGTCTGCCCATGCTGTTTCAAGACCAGGAGGCAGGAAGAATGCTTTATTCCTAGTAAACTGTAACTCTGGTCCACTCCATATATTTTGATTCAGTACAGTATTCCTTGTCTGAGCGGCAGGATAACTTGATTTTTTTTCCTAAAGGGACTTGAGTGTCTTCAGATCACCAGATCTTTACCTTGAGCTGGTTTTGCTTTTTCTTGGGTAGGGTTTGGGAGACTTTTTCATTCAACCTGGTCATTTTTTTTTCTTTTTGAAGAGAAGCTTATAATGGGATAACAGAAACCTATAGCATTTAGGACTGATAGCAGAGTGTTAAATGTCAGAGATTATTTTGGCTTGGATTTGGAGTTGATGTACTTCAACGATAGCTTGCTTTATCTTAGTCAATTTCTTTTTAAATCCTCATTTGGAACAGTGTCAGTTTAACAGAACTGACATAACTGCATTACATAATCAGACTTTTAAAGGATGCAAATTGAAAAGTCATTGCAGTTAGGTTTTAGAACTTCTTTTCTTTTATATGCTTTGAGGGTTGGTCTTCCTGCTTTTGATCTGAGAGCCTTGATCCCTCCTTCAGCAGGTTAATTCAGAGCCAGGGTTCTAAGGAATTCTTCAACCAAAAAAAGAACACAGAATGTTGTCCATGTTTAATGACAAGATGTGAGTAAGGGCAGGGGACAGAGTCAGTATTAAGAAGTGTCACTGGTATGTGTCTGCTGTACCATGGAATGCCAGGAAGGTGCTCAAGTGACTGTGGTTAAGATGCAAGAGTCAGTCTCTGCATCCAGTGTTGACTGGCCTATTTTAGGTTATGTGTTTATTTACTGTGGTCTCTCTTAGGCATGTTGTCTTTTGTTTCAACACTTTGGTGATATTCCTTGTACATGAAGCATTTGCATCAAATTTTGCTCATTAATACAAAATACAGAGTCTTTCATCTACTGTAAGACCCATATCTGGCTGTTTAATCAAGGTCATCCCTTGATGACCTTTATATTAATCATGATTCTTTAGAGTGCAGACTGAAAATCTAGCTGATAGAGGAAATTGGCTTATGTAGCTAGCTGGCAGCACAGGAGCTGAAATGATATTGCGTCTTGATGGGCTACGTGCTACCATTTTCTCCTTGTTTCATCTCTGCTTTACTGTGGTTGGCCCTCATTCTCAGGCAGGCTTCTCTTGGTGGTATCCGCACTGGTCTCTGGATTTTCATGCTCTTCAACCATGCCAGGGGAAGGAAGATGTCCCTTCCTAGTTTCTCCTGTTGATTGAATCCCATCAACTCGGGGGCCATGGGTTCTTAACACTGTGGCCAGGGGACACAATCCTCTTTTCATTTAGGGTTGGGTCACAGTCCCACCTTTGGAGCAGGAAGGTTGAGTGAGCTCCACCCAAGTAAAGGGAGGAGGCTGATTCCATGGAAATCTTAAGTAGTAGTGGAAAAGTGTTTAGTCTTAGCTCAACGTGCTAAGAGCAAACAGTTGGCTTTTCTGGTGTAATATTGGAAAGTGACCCATGTTCTGAAAATTCAGGACCTGTTCTGTGCTAAGACGGAAACTCATTCATTCGGGACACTTGCTTTGTCACTTGGTGCTATGTCTAACAATATCTGTTGTTGATTTGTTACTCATAGTTTCCATGTATAGTATTAACTTGCATGTTTTATGGACTTAGACACATCATTTCCTTCTGTGTGTAACCGTTACAATTATTTGTAAGTGGGAGGCCTACGTAAGGCTACTTTCAGCTCTGAAATCTTATGATGTCATTTAGGCCACTCTCCTGTTTCAGAGTAAGGATATGTGACTCGAAATGACCACTGCCAGTGACAGTGTCTGGGTTTCATTTTATGTTTTATCTAAGAGCTGAGATTAGGAAGAAGTGATGACAACAGCAAGGGGGCTGATGATGGATTTTTCTCCCTTACAGCATCGAAGTTTATTCAGCAGTAAATATAATAATTGTGTGCAAAGTTCTGATGCTAGATCCTTTAGAGAATACAAAAGTGAATAAGATGTCTCCCTGCAATCTTGTAGAATACTGGAGAAGATAAAGATAGATTTATCTATTATGGTTCTGTTACAAGGCATGAGAAAATAAATACTGAACAGACTCCTATTCTGTACCATGAGTTGCCCAGAGCAGAAAATGTTGAAGACATTATTAAAGATATGTGGGATAATGTGGGAGGTGAAACTGGAAATGCAGATTGAAGCCCCTTGAACTTGGGTACTGGCTTAAGGAGCTTGGGCCTTTATTTTGGCCATGAGAGCCTTTAAAGATGTCTGCCTAGGGAAGGATATGGTCAACAAGTATTTAAGAAAGCCAACTCTAGTGGAGAGGTGGAAGACAGGAGCCACTGAAGCTATGGGGAGAGTCCCTATGGGAGATCATGGTAGCAAAGTAGCAAAATCCAAGATGGAGGCAGCACGAAAGATGGTGTGGCCATAGGTGTAAGGTAAATTTACTAGAACCTGCTCACTGGCTTTGGGGGATGTGTAGGAAAGAGATAAGTTGAGATAATTTAAGCGTTCTTTCCTGATTCACCAGGAACTTAGTGGTACCATTAATCAGGAGAAAGGATGGATTTAGGGTGGGGACAGGGACAGAGAATGATGTGACACTGCTTCTTGTCATATTGCCATGGCCACGGAGTGTCATCAAAAATGCCAGATGATGTATTAACAAATGTAGAGACACATATCAGGCATTTAAATTCTGGTCTGCAGTTTAGGAGAGCCATTAGAGCTGGAGATGCAAGTGCAGGTGTCTTCAGCTAAGAAGTTGTACCACTCAGGACTGGGTCTAGCTGTTACAGAACAGAAATACAAATCACAGGGACTTAAACAAGGTGGACATTATAGTGGCTGCTGTCATTGCCCTACCTGACTGCTGGCATCCCCATGTGCTCCTCCTGGGTTTTGTGAGCATTCACCTCCTACAGCCCAAGCTCTTGTCTCATCATCAGAAGACTGCCCTTAGGCTCTGGAAGTCTCTATCATTCTCTACCCTAACCCTAGACTGACTGATACGGAAGAGTGAAAGCCCAGCAACCCAGCCTCAAATTAGGATAACAGGAGGCATCATTTATACTCTAGGATTCTTCATAGGGTGGTTTTCTGTAAATTCTGCCTAAAAGTCCACCCTGAAGGGTTTTTCTCTCCTCTCTAGTGCTTTCTCCACCTCCCTATAGGTTTGTCCTGGGAGCTCTTCCTTAATAAATCATTGGTACATGAATTCTTGTCCCACTCTCCCCTTCTGGGGAACCCAGCCTGAGATGGGTCCTTACCTCAGATAAATGAAGTCCAGATATAGGTGTCCTGGGTCTGGTATGGCATCTACATGGTTAAGGAGATCTGAGTCCCTTTTCTCTGCTCTCCTATCCCTAGAGTGTGCCTATCTTTAGGTTGTCTCTTTATTATGAAATGTCTAGTTTAGCTCCAGTCATCATGTTGATGTTCCACGGTTTGGAAATGAGGAAAGGGCACAAGGACACACCTACCCACTGATTGAGCCTCCTTTAAAAGCCTTGACAAGAAGCCCTTTACTTACTGGCCATCTTACTGGGAGGCTGGGAAGTGTGTGTGTGTGTGTGTGTGTGTGTGTGTGTGTGTGTGTGTGTGTGTGTGTTTAAATCTGGGCCCTTGCCACTACCAACAATAAATTGTTCTGTTAGAAGGGGAATGGGTACTAAGTAAGCAGCAAACAATCTCTGCTACAGAAGTTAAAAATCAAAACTAAGCATTTGGGTGGTGTTGCCCATGGAAGCCTGAGTGAGATGGAGAAAGTAGAGCATAGTGTTAAAGAAATGGTTTCTGGACTTAGAACTGGTTTTAAAACCCCTCCCCTGCTCTAATGTTTACTTGATATATATAACTTGGGCTGATTGCTCAGTCTCCGTTTCCTTGTCTGAAAAATGAGGTTGGTAATCATATAGGGACCTAGCTCAAAAAGTAGTTATATGAATTATTAAGGTAGATGTTGTATATGGAACTCAGTATAATACCTCGTATACGTTACAGTCAGTTTGGGCCTTTACCTATGAGGGGCGGGGGCATTGGCTCAAGGATGTTTTCGAGAGCAGAGAAAGAGCAGGTAGTGAGGAGGGACAGTGAGACAGAGAGAATGGGAGCTTGGAGACTGCCAGCGAGGTAACTGCATCCGGGGAGGGTAATGGATAGTGTCAGATGACACTGACATTAGGGAGAACACCATCTGGAAAGTCAGCACTTTTTAGCACTTAGGTCATTGATGATCTTTTGAGAGAATTTTGGTAGTTTGGCTGGGGCAGAATGTTCTTAGGAAATCAGAGAGGCCAGGTATGACCAGCATTTCATAGATGGAGAACTATGGTATACGTTTGTATACCTGCCCTGCCATTGCCCTGCCCCCACCTAACTGGTTAGAATATGACCAGAAATTAAATCCAGATCCCCTGCTTATGAAGGCCTTACTGTGAATGCCAGTAGGATTTACAAAATAGTGATAAGCCTAAATTATAGACAAATATTGCTCTTAAAGTGCCCCCACGTTTCAGAAAGCTCACTGAGCTTAAATTGGTATGTATTTTTTCAGGTAAAGCCTCTAATAGTAAAGCTCCCTATAAGCCAAGAGTTGGGAAAAGAGTGTTTATGGTTGAAAACTTATGGCCGTAAGTCCATAAAAAGATGAACTCTTCCCATGTGTTTTCTTTCCTGCTCTTAAAGTATTAGTTTTTAATAATGGTTATTCCTACCCTGCATTTGGTTCCAAATCTTGGATTTAGTAGCTAAGTGAAATAATAATCTGTTACTTGTGTAAAGTGGGGTTTGTGCTCTGCTGATCCCATGTTTACAGGTGGCAGAGGTGGAACATGCGGTTTATTTATGGTCTGAAGGGTCCAGTAAGTGGTCACAGATAGATGTTCAGTTCTCTGAACCAGGTCGTTATTGGAATAAAGGTGTGAGCTGTTACCTTTCCAGTTTGGGGTTATGTGGATTAAATGACTACCTTTTTGCTAGAACCCTTTTCATTCTCATACATGGAAATTTCTCTCCTCCCTAAAATCTTAGACAACTTCTTATGATCAGAAGTCCTCATTAGCTGCTCGGTATTTTCATAATCCCCTTCATTTGTATACCCTGTAGTGTTTAAATCCAGCAACTACTCCATGCTTACGACACAGGAAAAGGCACAAGTCACTCTATGAGGGAATAGAAATATAGCTGTATTTCACATTAAAACAAGTTGACTTCATCTTGTTTCTCTGGGTCAATAAAAATGTGTAATCTCTTAGAGGCTGATATTCTTAGTGTATTGAGATGTCAGCAGTGGTTTGTGGCTTACTCATTTTCAGCAAACATGGGTTAGGATTATAGAGTGGTAAGTGAGTAAATTAGCTCAGAGAGACCTGGGCAAATGAGAGAATAAGTGTATGTCTAGGGGGGAGGGGTCCTCTTACTTCCAGCTGTTTACTGCCATGCATAAATATGAGCCAGTATTGCCAATTCCTGTTTTTGTTTGTCTTTTAATGAAAAGCTGGAGAGGTGGATTTTAATGTGAAATTGCCTACTTTTAAATAGTGGCAATTAATATCAGTCCAAAACATTGAGCTGGCCAGATAGAACATTGTCTATGAGCTGGATTTGGCCTTAAGCCCACCAGGTGGCAACTCTTGCTGGAGATAATAACGTTTTTAAGTGAAGCTACTGTTCATTTAATAAATGTGTCCATATGTACAGGGGAGGGTTTTGTGGGGCTGAGGATCTGTGTAGGTGACAATGGTGTCCCTTGAGTCCCCATGGAGCTGCCATCTACAGTACTGTGGATGATTGAGACAGCAATCTGGGGCCATACAGGAGCAGTTTGCTAAAAGAGGAAGGATAAAATTGATGAGAGGACTTGTGGCTGGCATCACCAAGGAAGGGTGCATTAAGTTGGATTGTGAAGGCGATGGGGCACAAGGGGCCATACTAGCTATGCAGGAGTGAAGTAGAAGTGACACAGCACATGCATTTAGGTAACAGTCAATGACCTGGTTTGGCTAGAAGTAAAGTACCAGTGAACTTTTGTCCAGAGAGTCTGATCTGCTGTGATATGTGATCCTATTCAACTGCTCCTGATCACAGGCCACCCTCCTCACTTGGCAGGCCATTCCTGGCTGGCTGCTTGGTGTCTAAGGTACACAGAGTCACAGTGGTCTCCTCTCTTGGGTTAATCCTCACGCTTCGATTAGCAAATACATACCAAGACTCATCTGTGGAGAGGCTGATAGTGTTAGAAGACTGTCAGAGTCAGAGAGTTGGGTTGTTAAACCATCCTGGAGCTCACTCGCTGGGTAGCTCTGTGATTTCGCTTTGAATTTACCTATTGGGGAAGGGCGTGTGAATAACACAAGGTTTGTGAGGCTGAGATCTACACGACCTTGCGCAGCTCTGGATAGCAAGTCATGCTGAGCTTAAATCCTTCTCCCAATGAAGGTTTGCTCCTTGTCTTCTTGCCCTGCCTGGTTGCAAGGAAGTGAGTCTTTTCTGACCCGTCATTGCTCTTTTCCTGGACATGTTCTATGGCAGTCAGATCTCTGACTATGACGTGATTCTTGACAGCAACAAGAAGGTCTTCCCTTGGGGTGTTTCAGGAAACCCTAGTTTGATCAAAGAATTAAAAAATAAAAGCAAACTTAGGATACACAATTATTACATCCACCTTTAAGATGGACATAAAATATGGGAGTTATGGTAAAGGATCCGTCCGGTCTTACAATAAAGAAATTGTTTTAGCTTTGTTCAAATGAACTTTTCCAAAAGTATACTAGAAGTTAGTCTGTCAGTTGGGAGTGTCCCAGTTGAGGTGTGAACTCATGTAAGTCACTTAACTTCTGTAAGCATCCCCTTTCCCTCCAAGAACATTGTGAAATCCCCTGCCTTTCCTGGTTCCCCTCTATGGCTAGGATGCCTTTTGCTCATGTCTCCCAGTGTGGCTTTCTAAGCGAAAAGTCATATTCTAGGTATGTTCTAATTAGTACACTGGATCATTACACATTTTTTTTTTCCTGGCCATTATATTTTGGAGCCACATAACACTGACACATTCTATTCCCATCACCCAAACTCATTCCCAAGACAATTTTCCCTGTGTCTTACTTAAAAAAATGAGAGTTTGCTCTGTGTTTAAATGGGATGAGATTTGTTTTGTCCCCTTGGTCCAGCTTGTTGAAGCCCAATTGCTGCTATTCAGTGTTCTTATGAGCTCTCCAAGCTACAAGCCATCTGTAGTTTCAACACAAAAGAGAAATCTATTTTTGGAGAAATCTATGAAAGTGAAGCATGCTCTCATTTAGAGTATCGGTAATATTTACTGTAGGTTTTCCACGCGTAGAACATTTCATCTTTACTATAGCTCTCAATGTGGATCCTGTATTGTTAGCTCTACGTTGCTGGTGAGGATATGGGATATTAGAGAGGTTGAGTCTATTACCTAAGATCATGGACCCAGAAGTTATAGAGCTGATCCTGAACCCAGAGCCTATGTTCTGAGCTTTGTCTGCCGTTGCAAATCAGCAACCTATAGGCTGGCTCCTGCTCACACTTGTTTTTTGTTTAACCTGCACGGTGTATTAAAAATTGAGTTACTTGCTTCACCCTTAAAAATTTCAGATTTTACATGAAAAGACAAATTTTTGGCTTTTTGGGAAAATTCACATCTAGCCACATTGGGTCAGCATTTCCAGATGGCAACATTTGTTAGAAATTGAGCAGCAGTTTTCCCTTTGCTCACATTCCTCCATTTCCTGAGGCCTTACCTTAAAATTCTGGAGTGGCTACCGCAGGTGGTTGGGTTTGTGATGCTGTGCTTGATACGTGAAAACTGGAAATAAGAGAAGTAGTGAACTCTAAAAGTGAAAATTCCTGAATGAAATTGGTTTGCTGAAGTTCTCACCCACCTAGACAGTGGCAGTGGTTTTTCACTTGGATTTCTTAGGGGTCTCAAGTTTATTTCCCTGGCACTAGCATGAGCAGATCCACTCTGCACTGAATAGTTTTGGACTAGACAGTATCAGGTGGTAGATGTAGTTTTGTGGGATTATAAATAGCTTTATTGAGGAGTCATTGACATACAGTATATTCACATTTTAAAAATGTACAATTTGATAAATTTTGACACGTGTATTCCTGTGAAGCCATAACCACAGTTATAATAATGAAGATAGTCACTACCCCTAAAAGTCTTATCTTGCTCCTTCATGATCCCTATTCCCTCTTTCCTACAATCACCTCCCCGCCCTCCTTGCCCCCAGGAACTCTGATCTGCTTCATCACTATAGATTAGTTTGCATTTCTTAGAATTTATATTTAAATGGAATCATACAATGTGTACTCTCTGTTGTTTGGCCTCTTTCATAAAGCATACTTAGGTTAAGATTCATTCCTGTTGTGGGGTCTGTCAGTACTGGTCTTTTTTTTATTGTTGAGCATGGTCCATTGCATACCTCAGTTTGTTTATCCCCTCAAGGCAGATATTTGGACATTATGGTCCTGGTTTCTGCCCACTCTCATGCTCCCTCAAATTCTTCCCATGGATTAGAATGGAAGTTGAGGATTTCTAAGATCTTAAATTATTCTGTGGTTCCAAGGAAATGCCAGCCATGGGTCTTGCAGATGGCTTTACTGGGGAGCATGCATATGGACCATTTGAAGATCCCCAGTCTAGAACTCAAAAAGAACGTCATCTCTGCATGCCTTCCTGTTGTGTGTGTGTGTGTGTGTGTGTTTCTTTGTCTTGTGAAGAATTTAAAAAGCTTTAATTTTTAGCTTCTAAATTGAGAACACTTTCCTGGCATTTGTCAAATATATGTGAATGTTTATGTGTCTTCCACGTAAAATGATAGTCTGTGGGCTGCTTAGAAATTATATTGTAGAGATTATGGTGTGAAGGGTGGTATTCTGGGAATTTAAAGTTAATGGTGGTGGACACATTCCTTGGGTAAAGGTTAAGATTGTGTCATACAAGCTAATTTCTATGGCTTTCTCTCTAAGACTGATTTGCTCCCCAAAGATAGGTTGGATAAAACATCCATAGCCTTCACAACACAGTAATAGAAAAATAAAAATACAAACTCCACTTAATTTCCTGGTTTGGTGATACAACTCATGAAACCACATCATAATTTCTGTGGTTTTCACAGAAATCCGTTCACTGTTACAAAATTGCATTTATTCCTGGAAGAGAACGTGGTCAAACCTAACTTGGCCAAATATGGTGTCACTTCCATAGTTTAAAAAAATCATTGATAGTTAAGAAAAGTCACCTGGGAATAGCATCTCACACTGTCTTTTATGTCAACAAGACGCCTTTTGAAAGACATTTTTTTTTCCCTCTTAGGAAAAAAGACCCAAGTATCACCTCACATTCAAGACCCAAGTATCACCTCACATTCTTACTAGATTGTGTTATAGATAGTATTTTTTTGTGCCTTTATGCTGTATTTAACTTTTAGAGAAATTATGCTAATTTTACATTTCAGCAGTCTTTAATTATATTTGTAGGCTTTCTTGTGAAATTCTAGAACAATGTTTTGGAATAAAGTTCTTTTTCTTTTTTCTTCTGTTGGTAAGAGTTGGGTGTGGAAGGGTTTGGTGGACATTAATTACCTGTTAGAAGTGAAAGGAAAGAAACTCATAATTTATGTTCAATTGATTTTCAACGTGTATCCAAGACAATTAGGTGGGGAAAATAGTAATTTCAACAGGTGGTGCCGGGACAAGTGGATTTTCACATGTTGGGACCCCTACCTCACATCATAAACAAATGTGAATGTGATGGATCAACGATCTAAATATGAGAGCTAAAACTATGCATATCTTGAAGAAAACATAGGTATAATTCTTCATGACCTTGAATCACACCATAGTTTCTTGATATGACACCAAAAGCATATGCAATAAAAGAAAAAATAAAATAGACTTTATGAAACATGAAAACATTTGTGCTTCAAAGGATAGCATCAAGAAAGTGAAGAGACTACTCATAGAAAGGGAGAAAATACTTGAAGTCACTTTTCTAGTAAGGGAATAGTATCTAGGATATGTAAAGAACCCTTAAAACTCCACAATTAAAAAATAAATAACTCAGGGTGCCTGGGTAGCTCAATGGTTGAGCATCTGCCTTTGGCTCAGGGCATGGTCCCAGGGTCCTGGGGTCGAGTCCCATATCAGGCTCCCCGCAGGGAGCCTGCTTCTCCCTCTGCCTATGTCTCTGCCTGTCTCTCTCTGTCTCTTGTGAATGATTAAATGAAATCTTTAATTAATTTAATTAATTCCAATTTTAATTTTTAATTATTCCAATTTTAAAATGGGCAAAGGCTTTAAATAGACCTTTCTCCAAAGGAAGTTTTCATGTGCCCAATAAGCACATGAAAATATGTTCTATATCATCAGTCATTAGGGAAATACCAGGAAATCACCAGGATGACTAGAGTCAAAGGTGAACAATAATAGTGTTGGTGAGGATTGGAGAAACTGAAACCCTCATGCTGCTAGGATCATGAAATTATGTAACTACTTTGTAAAATGGTTTGGTAGTTTATCAGTAACCCTGCAATTCCATTCTTAACATATACCCAAGAGAATTGAAAATATGTCTGCATAGAAAGTTGTACACAATCATAGTAGCTTTATTTATAATTGCTAAAAAGTGGAAACAACTCAAATGTCCACCAGCTGATAAATAGAGAAACGAAATGTAGTCTCTCCATACAATGGGATATTATTCAACCATAAAAAGGAATGCCATAATATGGATGAGACTTACAAACACTATGCTGAATGAAAGAAGCCAATCAAATCAGACTGTATATTCTTTGATTCCATTTATGTGAAACATCCAGAATCCATAAAAGCAGAAAGCAGAGTAGTAATTGCTAGGTTCTAAAGGAGAAGAGAATGGGACGTGACTGCCAATGGGTCTGGGGTTTCTTTTCAGGGTGATTGAGGTGGTCTGGAATTAGATAATGGTGTTAGTTAGGCCAACTCTGAATTTCAAAAAAATCTACTGGATTGTATAATTTAAAAGTGTGAATTTTGTTGTATATGAATGAAATCCCAATGAAAAAATGAGTCCATATAGAAACATTTGAAGCTTACTGGTAACAAAACATGAAAATGAAACAGACATATAACATACCAACTTTTGACTTAAAAAACAAATGAAACAAAGAAGTCAGAGGGAAGGAAATAAGGCAAGACCTCTTTTTTAGATGACAGTTTTCAGTTGTGCTTGAGAATGTATTCTAGGTGGGAGGTACATTATAATTCATTAAACAGTGGTTATTGAAGGCTTATGTACCTACTAGGCCCTTTGTAACATGGTGATGAATAAGACCCAGGGCCTGCATTTGCAGGCCATTGCAGAATTCTGGAAGTGGGAGGTTGGAGTCAATGAGGTATATAGGATGGAAGTTAGGCGTCTCTACTGAGACACCAAGACACAAAGGGTAATGCATACATGAGGGTGGATTCTGAACATTTATGAAGGCATTAACTGGAAAGACTTACAACAGGACTACTTGGAAAGTTGAGTATGTGTCTCTTTTGCTTGGGAGGAGATGGGGGTGTCTGATTCCAACTAGGAAATATCTAGGGGATGAAAGGGATTGTCTAGGTGTGTTAATAAAAGTATTTCTGTACATTGGTGTCAGTTTGCCCAAGCAAAGAACTCAGAATTTTTCCATTGGATATATACGGGCCATGTGTGAGAGTTGGTATGGAGATCATTGTAGCTGCAGAGAAGATCCTGGGAGCACAGTGCTGGATCTTCAGAGACTGAGGAGGGGCTATGACTGCCAGAATAGATAGGTATTCCCCTGAGGAGGGAGTACAGAGGAGGGACCTCCAGCAGTGGCAGGCTGATCTCCAGGATGCCTGTTAAAGTGCCAACCAGATCAGATGGACACCATGTCTTTACAGAGGCAATGCCCCCAGAAGTGTATGGTATCCTTTATGTAGTATTCTAGCTGGAATTGAACTGCAAGGAAACTTCAGACCCCAACTGAAAACTACTTGGTTTAAAAAAAATGGAGGATTGTGTTATTAAATGTCAGGGCCGTGACAGATGACGATCAGCTGTAGTAACGTTATAAGCAAATGTCCCAGATCCTAATGGGATTGTGAGCTGGAGGGGGAAAGTATTAGAAAGGCCATTGTTGGATCAAATGATAAAGTAGAGGTGTGGACTATAGGCTAGATAAAAGTACAAGATCAATGTTAAATTTACTGATATTGATATTGTGTTGTGGTCATGTTAGAGGATATCCTTATTTTTAGGAAATAGACACTGAAAGAAGTGTCAGGGGCATAGTTTTAATGCAACTTAACCCAAATGGCTCAGGAAATTATTTCATATTTGTTCCTGTATGTTAGATATTCTATATGTATATACAGAGAATATGAATGATAAAGCAAATGGGCAAAATGTTCGTAAAAGGTGACTTTGGATAGAGAATAGTTCCTGTGTTACTATTCTTTCAACTTCTCTGTAAATTTGAAATTATTTACAAATAAAAATCTAAGAAAAAAGTACCCAAAAAATGAAAAAGTCAACTTTAAGCATATATCATCTAGGGCTGGTGTATGAAGTCAGCTTGATACCTCCAGCCAAGTAAGAACTTTGCTGCCCTTCTTCCCACATCTGCTGCTACCCAGATGGGATCTGCAGTGAAGTAGGCAAGACAGGAGTAGAGTGGGGAGGATGGAGGATGGAGGCATAAGATGGGAAGTGGGGAGAGTGAAATCTTAGGTTGAAATAATATTGGGAACTTTGATCATTAAATGGGTCTAGATACTTTTAATTTCTGTATTGGCAGTATTTGCCACCTAGGATAGTTAGAATCTTGCTGTTCCTAGAGTCTTACCCTTTTTTTTTTTTTTTTAAAATCCAAGGAGAGAAAAGAACCTTTTCTACTGAATACATTTTAAAATGGTGTTAGATATTTTCTGATTAAATCACATGAATCCACATACCCTTTATGTAGACAAGTCATAAGGCAGTCTTAAACTGAAGGCACTGTTTGGGATCATGGGGGCGGGAATGATGATCCTGCATGGTAGGGAGGAGTAGGATGGAGGACATGCCTGTCTTCCCTGGGGAGCTGAACTTTGAGGTGAACCTACAGCATAATAGATGAAGAAGAGCCTAGGCAAAAAATGACGATTGTGCTGATTGAGATGGTGTCATGGGAAGACAATTTCTGGCAGGGAACAACTTGGTAAAGATATGGAAGAGTGACATATGGCACATGTTCATGAGAATTGGAAGTAGTTTGGAATGGCCAGAGTGGGACGTTGGTGGAGGAGTGCTGTGAAGAAGTAAAGCTGGAGATGGGCCATATGAAGGGCCACGCATTCCTGGCTCCCATTCTTTCTACCACGCCTGAACTTCTGAAGCATCTGAACGTTCTCATTGCTAAGCTCTTTGATAGATGTGCCTACAGGACTTGGGAATCCAAGTTGCTAGCAATCTCTTGAGTCTGTTAGAACCTTCCTAGCAGAGTAGTCCCCCAGACCAGCACTTCTCATCACCTGGGAGCTTGTTAGAAATGCAGAATTCCAGATCCTTCCTCAGAGCTGCTGAATTAGTGCCTGCCTTTTAACAAGAGCCTTAGATGATTTGTCTGTCAATTAAAGTTTGAGAAGTGCTGTTTTTGTAATTCATGTATTCCATAGGCCACTGTTTCTCAGAGTGTGTGATTGGGGACCATTCACATTAGAATCACCTGGAGAATTTGAGAAAAATGAGGATTTCTAGACCACACTCTCCAGTTAGACATCTGTATTTTAGTAAAATCTGGCAATTATGGCAATAATTGATATACCCTTGTTTATCAATTATGATATACCCTTGTTTGAGCACCCTACTGCCATGTGAACTAAGAGAGTCAGTGGAAATCACCTAGGGAGTTTGGGTGGGAAACCTTGCTTATCTCCCACTTTCAGACCCAAGAATTAGAATGTGGGAGGGAGGGGCCAGAGTACTGTATTACTTTGAAAGCTCTCTCTCTGACTCTGAGGATGAGCCAGGGTGGAGAATCACAACCCTAACGGATTTTAGGCGGGGGAGTCAGTTATAGAAAGAGAGTTCCAGCTGTCAAGTAGAATTTCAAGTACAGCAACCAAAAAAGCTGCTTTCTAGACATAATTCGTAAGAGTCTAGAATGCTTTTTGCCTCTCTCTGTTGTCTTTATCAGTCCATCTTGTCACTTTTGGTGCCTTTAGGGTATTGATTCCTCAAGAAGGATAGGAAGGACGATTTAATCCTGTGGTTCTCAATTGGGGGGGGGGATGATTTTGCCCCACCTGGAGGACTTTTGGCAACCTCTAATAGACATTTTTGGTTTTTAAGAAACTGGGGGATGGGTTACTACTGACAACTGAAGAGTACAGGCCAGGGATGCTGCTAAATATCCTACAGTGCACAGGACAGCCTGCCACAACAAATAATTATAGGTGATATCCACAATGCCTACAACAGTGTTGAGGAATCCTCGTATAATCACCTTTGTTTGAGGGGAGGTTATCATTTTTGAAATGTTTCTTGGAAAACTTTTATTATAATAAGCCACTATTTTGGGTGGCAATGTGTATCTTTCAGGTAGATGTTTTGGGGAGAGAAGTTTAATAATCATCATTCTTGGCAAATATTTTGACTTCAAAAGGCTGCTGATGGTATTCTGTGTGTGTTTGCAAAGATAAAAATAAAGTGTAAGTAAAGGAAAACATAGGTCATGAAATTCAGAAAACGACTTTTCATTTAGGGTAAATATATGACCTCTTTGACTCTTGATTTGTTTGGTTAATTCCTTTTTGCTGGGTCAGAGTCAGTGAAACTCTGACTTCCTTCCAGTGAAAGGGCTTCTTTGGAAGGAATCTGTTTATTGACAGTATGAGTAATATGTAAAAAGCCAAAAACCTGTGGAGGAGAGGTCCTGCTCACAAATGACAGGGACCAGTTGGGAAATCTCCCACAAAGGGGGTAAAGTACTAAGGGGCTCAGAGTTGGCTTTCTGGGTTTTCAGTGGAGACCAGTAGAGAAAGGACCAGAGCGAGACAAGTGAGATAGTGTCTTCTCTTGGTTGTTTGTGTTCACTTGCCCTCTTATCCTCTGTGGAGAAGTGGGTGCAAGCCTGCAACAACGGGTTTGTTGATTTCTTGAATACAAGATGGAGAACAAGTGAAGAAAATGCACTGTTGAGGTTTCCAGGTAGGGGAGAGTAGGAAAGAGCAGGTTAGCAGTATCAGCTTTTCTCATGGTCAACTGTGGGCCATGTCGGAAGGTCTGGCCCACTTCATAGAGAAGTAAGGTAATTCTGGGGTTGATATGCTGCATATAATGCAACAGATTTCTTACTCTTTCTATATCGTCTGTCCCTCTTCCTGCCTCACCCCTTGGCTTCAGCAATAGACCCTGCAAAGCTCGATTGAGGGGCCTTCTCTTAATCTGACTCTCTCACCTCTTCACACATTGGATTAGGTGACTTTTCTGCTTCATACCTTCTAGAATTACTGGTGGGCTCCTCTCTCTCCCTGAGGACATTTAGGACCAGATTTTACTGACTCTTTGTCTCTAGTCCACCGGCACTTAAGAAATGTTTGGTGAATGAAGGAGAAATCAAATTATTTTGAGACAGCCTGTGTTTCCTTTGTGTAATGGGAGTTTCTAATTTGAAAAATATTTTTTCCAGGAGGATCCCAGGATGACCAGTCCAATAGCTTATGTAACTCCTTTTAGACTGGATGTTCCAGACCTTCTGAATGCCCTTTTGTAGGAGATTTGACATATTCACAGAGGTGAACAAGTGCTGTAGCTGTCTAAATAGCTAGGGCTATTACACAGTGAAATTTCATTTGCCTTTAAGTCTGAGAGGTGCCAGGGATGTAGAATTTTGTCAGAGAAGAGCTTTCTTTCCATGGTCCATGGAATTACAAGCTATTCGATCTAACTTAGAGCTGGGCATCCTCTCATTTTTGGGTGCATTTCAGTGAATTGTATTTTTTTCTTTTTTCTGTTAAAGATTTATTTATTTCAGAGAGCTCAAGAGCATGCTTGGAGGGTGGGGAGGGGCAGAAAAAAAGGATCTCAAGCAGACTCCCTGTTGAACATGGTTCCCCCCCCATGGACGTTCGATCTCACAATCCTGAGATCATGACCTGAGCTGAAACCAAGAATCAGATAGTCAACCAACTGAGCCACTCAGGTGCCCCCACTCTATTACATTTCTTATTTGACCAGTCTATCCACCTTTTCCTTTACAGAATATATTGATTTTCAGGTAGATTGGCAAATTGGACCAGGTTACATATAAAACAGGATTTCCTTTTAACTTAAAACAACATTGTTTTGAACTTGGTGAATACTTTGGGTTTTATAAAAATTTCATACTTAAAAAGAAATTTCACAGATGTTTTTACTATATAAAATTTTAAGCCTAGGGATGCCCAGGTGGCTCAGCGGTTGAGTGTCTGCCTTTGGCTCAGGGCGTGATCCCAGAGTCCTAGGATCGAGTCCCACATTGGGCTCTCTGCATGGAGCCTGCTTCTTCCTCTGCCTGCATCTCTGCCTTTCTCTCTCTCTGTATCTGTCATGAATAAATAAATAAAATCTTAAAAAAATAAAATTTTAAGCCTATATACAAGATGAAAGAATAATAGTATAGTGAACTTCCATGTACCCAAAACCCACCTTTAACAGTTACCAACTCATGGCCAATCTTGTTTCATCTGCATCCCCCATTCCCCTCTCCCTGATTAGTTTGAAGCAAATAGACATCCTAGCATTTTGTTACAGATTGCATTTTTAAACTGTTGCCTATTAATGGTATTATATTTGGCTAATACAGGGAGTCAGTGGGGAAAAGCCTGTCTCAGTCACAGTCTCTCTGGGTGTTAGGCGTTGGGCCAGGGAATGCTCATTGCCCAGGGTGTCCTGCGAGTAATGCAAATAACTGAGGCCATTTGGGGAGGCAGTGATGTAATCTCTGTTGTGCCTTTCCTCTTCTCCATTATAAACCAGCAAATGCCCAACCCAAACCCCTGGCAAAACAAATCATGTTTTCCCAGCAGTGGAAATCAGACACTATTGTTAACCTTTCTACATAACGGGAAAGTGTGTTTAATCCTCTTTTTTTGTGAGAACAGCTATTTCATTATTATCTTTTATTGAGGTATTACATATGCACACAAATATACATATATACACATGTACTTTAAATGCAGATATCATAGAAGTTATACTCTCTGTCTCTCATGACCCCCACTCACATTGAGGTAGAGACCACTTCCAGCACCTCAGAAAGTGCCCCTTCCCAGGAAATATTACCCCCCAACAAAGGTAACCAGTATTCATGCCCTGTATCTATAGATTAGTTCTGCTTGTTCTTGAATTCATATAAATAGATTCTTGTTTTGTTTTGTTTTGACTTCTTTCGCTCAAAACAATGTGAAATCTATCTATGTTGTATGAAACAATAGTTGGTTATCCATTACAGTGTTTCCTCCTAGCATTGCAGTGTAGAATGAATATGCAGTTGGTTTATCCATTCTATCACAAGGGTGAATATTTATTGAGTGTTTACTCTGTGGCAGCATCTGTACTAAGTGTTTTAAATGAAGTAGTTAATTTAATCTTCTAAGTTAGTTTGTAGTTAGCTGTTGTGGTTATTGCCCTTTTATAGGCAAGAGACAAAAACCTACACGGATGAGATAATTTTCTCCAAGATGATACAGCTAACATGATAGAGCTGAGGTTTAAATCCAGTCAGCTAGACTGCAGAGCAGTGTGCACTTCAGCCTTTCCATCTCTGGGTTTTCTGTGACTTACCTGACCTGGAATATATGCTTCCATGTACTCTATCAGATCTCAAGGGTTTGTGGTCCCTTAGGGATGACTCGTTTGCCAGAGGAAGACATGCAGACACAGAGAGCTTTAGTAACCTGGCCAACACTGCTCAGCTAGTGAGGGATGGAACCATGGCTGGAGTACCCAGAGCTTTCCAGATTTGCTGTCTCTTCCTTTTTGGCATTGTCTTTGGTGATGTTAAAAGCCTTTGTTTGTTTCCATTGCCAGCAGAGTGCAGTGGTTTTTCACTCTGTAGGTCAGCTCGGACTCTTGGTTGTAAGCAACAGAAACTAAGATAAGCCAAAAAAGCAAACTGCTGGAAGAACAGTGGGTAGCTCACAAAATCAATAGGGAGGCAGCCAGGCTTAGGCATTACTGGAGCTGTTAGGGGCACAACAAGGTTCCTGCTTAGGAACCCTTTTGGGGATGGGGGAAGAGGACACTGCCCCTGTTGCAAAGACCCATTACCCCTCATTGATACACTATGCATATTGCCCAGGGACATCTGACCCTGCTATCACAGTGATGTTTAGCTGGCTCTGGGTCTCTGCATCTGTCCAGGTGCAGAGGGCAGGGCACTGACATTCCAAAGATTGGCAGCTGCCTGTGCTAAGGCTGCAGCTGGAAGGAACTTGTGTACACTTTGGTCTTGCATAAATGGGAAGAGGCCTTGCTTTTTTAAAGTAATTTTTTACTTTCTATCTTTGGGTTAAAGCTGATCCATTTCAAGTAATGCTTGCAAATAGGTAAATAAAAATTTACTTGATTGAACTAAAGTAGATCAAAAAGGAAGTGTCCACCTGTGTTTCCACTTTTTAAATGTGTTTGTGAATGATGGCTCTACAACCATGAAAACTGATAAAGGCAGAGAATAGCAGGCTAGCCTGTAGTCAGCTTGGGTTTTCTTTCTTTCTTTCTTTCTTTTTTTTTTTTTTTTACATGTATTTTAAAAATTGAAATATGTTTGACATATAACATTATATAAATCTAAGGTATGGAACTCTTGATAATTTGATATGTTTATATATTGTAATATGATTACCATTGTAGCAATAATTAGCATCTCTATCACATTACATTATCTTTTTTTTTTTTTTTTTACCGATTGGAATAATTCTGTCTGTTAGCAAATCTGATGTTTATAGTATACTACTGTTGTCTACATTCCCTATCCTGTACTTTAGTTCTCTAGGGCTTATTTACTACCTGTCGTAAGTTTAAACAGTATCTGTCCTGAGTTTTCTACCCACAGAAAGCATCTGCTTGCCTAAGGGGGAACATTACCTTGTTTTCCTTTGTCTTTTAATAACAGTGTGTATTTTTTTTTACAGACAGGTAATGAAAGGTTTATTTGGCAGTCCGAGTTGGCAAATGTCACTTAACTTCAAAGGGCTCCTGTCATGACTTGGGAAATGTGATTAGCAAGCAACAGACACAACAATGTGTTGTACTGGTTTCCTCTTTTAGTGAACTGGAGTTAATTACTTGTTCAGGGAAGGCTTTTGTTGAAAATAGAGTAGGTTTTGCTGTAGTGAACTGCCACTTTAGAGTTCTTCCACCTTGAGTATCCATTTATTCATTGGCCTGATATTTTACTGAATGCAGTGGAGACAGAATGATGAATAAGGCAGGTAAGTCCTGCCCTTGTGAGACTTTCAGTGTAGCAAAGTTGAGTTGGGAGGATACTTAAAATATGGATTGTTTTGTATTCCCCTTTCAATACTTCTTTTTAAATCTTAACTGCCTTACTGGGGAATTAATCCTCTGCCTTTTCTTTGTTAATCACGCTGTCTGTTCTTTTGAAATTTTTGTTCCTCTGCCTCTTACCCTGTTGAAAAGAGGGTACCATATGAATGATCAACCCTGAAATATTTCATACTTGTAACTTACATACCTCTCCCCTTGATTTCTCTCCATATAAAATTGTGTTTACGTATGATAGGTGAAATGAAGAATTTCAAAAAAAAAAAAAAGGTTGTTGATCATTTGTGTTTTTGGTCATTGAAGTAGGTTTGAAGAGCCCAAATTCTATGAGAGAAGGGACTGTTTTTGTCTGATTAATTGATACAACACTGAGTGGTGGGTGGTGGTGAGAGAGTGTGGCATTCAGAGGGACAGACAGCCAGAGGCTGGCTAGGTACACAGCAAATGCCTTCTTCCTGGGCGCTCAGCTGAACTACATTTTTTAACTCCTTGTAGCATGGTGGGGTCATGTGAGATTGGCTATCATTGATAACTGGCTATCAATACAGGTTTTATGTTACTTGCAAACCAGTAGAGTTTCTCACTCTCTTTCCTGGAATCTCCTCCTTCAAGTGGACATGGAGACTCGGGGGCCTGGCTGTGAGACATATCTTTGGGATATATGCGCTGTAGCAGAATTGCTGGATTATATGTTATAGGTTCTATGTATCTACATAACTTGACTCACCCTAGTAGTGTACCTATCAACAGTGCAGAAGATTTCTGTATTCCCACTGATCCATGGCATTATCCATCTTGCTGCCTTTTGTCACTCATTTGCAGAATGATAACTAAGCAAGAACTGAAATGCTTTTGGGTACAAAAAGGTTGTTTAAAAAAGTTAAGCATTTTCATTGATACTTGCACATTCTTTAAAAAAGTGAAATATGAGGGGTTTGGAATGAATTTCATAGATATGGCGTTTTCTTTTGTGGGTGATAACAATATTTTGGAACTAGGTAGAGGTGGTGATTGCACAACATTGCGGTGTACTGAATGCCACTGAATCGTTCACTTTAAAATGATTAGTTTAATGTTATGTGAATTTCACCTCAAAAAAGTTCAAACATTGATAAAATGCAGAATAAAAATAACAGTCCTATATCTGATACCTCATGCCTTCCACGTTCCAGAGGCAGCAATTTAGAATATTTTAACATATTTTACTGGTATTTACCCGTTTTTCTAGATGATGTGTATCTCTTGATGTCTGTAGATTAATCTATTATAAATCTCTTCTGTTGACTTCCTGTTATTACAGATGAGGTTGGCTTTCTGACACCCTCTGCTCCTCTTCCATCCTCACATTAGAGTTATACCACTTCTTTTTGGCTAGACTAGTATTCAGTCTTTGATTTTTGTGACTATGTAAATATTGTTTGCTCTTGAGCTATCAACATACTTGATTTTAATGTGCAGCTTTCCCGTGGAGTTAGTAATAATCTTATTTTTCTTTGTGTACATAATTCTTTCATAGCACATACTGAGTCTTCTCTCCTTGTGAAAAGCCTCTGTATGTTTCCATGTAGGAGGGGGATGGAGGCATCTCACTCCTAGTTCCCACCACCGTGCTCAGCCCCTGGAGCCCTTTGTCCTTGCTCTGGGTTGGGCAGTAATGTGTCCTGCACAGTGTTATCCTGGGTTCCTGAGCTTTTCCAGGGTTCCACTGAGCAAACTGGCTTCCTTCTCCCTGGTACCCCTCTGCAGATACTCAGGCTTCATGTCTCTTTATCTATCCATCCCTCCATCCTCTTTGCATATTCATTTATTGCAACTTAGGAAGATGGAATTGAGTTTAGTAGAGGGTGGATTTGGGTTTTTCTGTTTTCTTCTGGGGAGAGGGAAAGAGGGAAGAAGGGTCTTTATTCTGCCCTCTCTGGTCACAGATGGGTAGTAGCTACATTGTATTTATAAAGCTGACTTCCTCAACTTTTCTCCTCTTCAGCATTTCTATCCTTCTCCTGCCCCCTGCCCTTTACTCCTTAAATAATTCCTGTATTTCCAACCTGCTAGGTGGTGGATGGCTTATTCAACATTTCAGCTTGAATGCTTCATAGGCATCTCAAACTAAGCATAGTTAAAATTAGTAATTTCTTCTTTTCTCCCCAAATCTACCCCTCCCAGCCTTCCTTTTCTTAGTAGGCACCAATAACAAAAAGGAGGCTCCCTTATTAGGTTCTTTGCTTATAGCCTTTGGTTGCTTCTCACTGCTGTTAAAAGAATAATTACATGCCTCACCAGGATCTATACAATCCTACATAATGCAGCATCTGCTTGTGTCTCTGGCCATGTCTCTTGTAACTCTTCCTGTTGCCTGGTACCTTCCAGGCCATATTTTCAAATTTTTGTTAACCTTATCAAAATTTCTTTCACTGAAGGGCCTTTGCACTTGCTAGTCCTTTTGCATGAAGGCTTTGCCTCCTGATGTTTATCAAGTGGCTCCTTCACACCCTTCAGTTCTCTGTCAGACACCACTGTCCTGGGGGTGCCCGTCCTGATGACCTTGTGTAAGATGCAGCTCCCCTCCAGCAGGATATTGTGTCAGTATATAATTCTTTCCTCCACCATACTTTTGACTTGAGTAATTCAAGTTGTGTCTTTAGTTTTTTGCTGTCATGAAGAAACTTGCAAGATGGGCTCAGTGTTCTGTTTTCAGCACCCAGCACACACTAGGCACTTTAGTAAATGGTAACTGAATCAGTGAATAGATTCCTGGGCACTTAGAACTGGAGGTGTCTTGAGACAACTTCCCTGTCATTACTTGGGGGAGCTGTAGAGATGATAACACAACCTGGGCATTAATTCAGCAACGATCACTTGCACTCTTTCTGTACTCCTAGGCCCTGGGTAACAGGTACATGCCAAACAGACAAAAATCTCTGCACTCAGGAGCCTTTTGTTCTAGAGATGTGGATGGTGTGTAGAGAATAGGGTTTCGGTTGTTCTTTGGCAGCCTTTATTATCTTAGTCCCTAGGAGGCTCCCTCTGAGAGAGCTTCTTTGCTTTCTCCCCCAGGCACCCTGTTGCGGAGGGCTCCATAAACACCTATGGCTCCTCTTGACTTCTTCTGGGGTTTGTTTGTTTGTTTGTTTTTTGTTTTCTCTAACGTGGGGCTTGAACTCACTACCCTGAGATCAAGACCTGAGCTGAGATCAAGAGTCTGACACTTAAATGACTGAGCCACCCAGGCGCCCCTTGACTTCTCTTAACTATGCACCACAAGTGCTCATTTCATAGTTAATGCATCTTCAAGCAGTTGACTGTTCTCCCTCCAACCAAGTTCTGGGATGCTGTTTAAACCATAGAAGATCACCCATGGCCTGTTCTTTCTGGGTTCCAGCCCACTCAGCCCTTCAGCACTTAACCCAACCCTCTATTCAGCAAACTACTTCTGTGTTAGCCCAGTATGGCATCTGCTAAAGCTTAGGAATATTCAGGAGTAATTTTTTGAAAGCTTAGTTTAGTTTATTCTTCAAAGGCCTAAAATAACCCTTGTCACATAAGGTATTCTTTGTGGCATTTCTTTGGCGTGAGATCAAACCACTGTGTATGTGTGTATATGTACGTGTGTGCACACATTGTGTGTACATGCATATATAAATATATATACACACACATATATATACACACACATGTATACACACACATGCGCACACACACACAGGTACTCCTTTCTCTCAAATATGTATTATATATTCTTCTACTGGATTTCCTGTATTTGTGTGTTTCTATACTTAGCACAGTATTAGAATCCAGTGGAACTTTAATTTTGCCCTGCTGTGCCGTCCAAATAGCAAAGGGCAATGTGGAGCCGCTGACTTGCAGAATTTTGGAAGGTTAGTTTAACATCACATTTGAATTGCTTAATTTAATTTTCTCTTTGAATCAGTTGCTAAGCAACTGGGAAGACAGGACAAAATCAGCAAGGCTAATTTGGTTCTGTTACTAGTTTGTTAGCATTTCTTATATTTACATAGCTGGTTGGTTGTAAATATGCTTAATCCAATGCAATGTTTTGTCCAAGGAAAACAGTTAGTATAGAAGTTATGGCAAGGCTTTGGTTGAATTGATAGTACTTAAATTTATACTCTCATCCTAGGTGAAGGTAAAGTCAGTCACCCGAAGTTTTGAACCTGTATTGTGTAGCCCAATTATTTAAGTGGGGTGTTTGACTTGGCTGTCCCAGGAACACTTGTAGAATGGTACTTTCCATTGCATGTTAATCCCTTGGCATTATAGTTCCAGCCTGATTGTTCCTAGAATCAACTTAAATTCTTTTGTTTGCAATTCATACCATTTAGCAATTATCATATGAAGTGTGTTGGAGGAAAAAAAATAGACCATTTTACTCTCATTATTGATGAAATTTGAAATTGTTTACTTTATTTGGCCCATAAAATAAGTTCTCTGTCAAATATTAATACCAATGGCATACCTGTTTTTGAATGCCTTTTAAGTGACGTGATTATCAAGGAAATCACCTTTGTCCAGCCCACCTCTGTTTACTGCCAAAGATAGGACCTTTAAAGCTGATAGTTTCCCGGTTGTATGTGATTATTTACATGGTAAATGGGGGTTCACATATGTCAAACTGGTAGGAATATTGTCTCGATGATATTAAGTTGCTACTGATACAGTAAATGACAGTAATCTGTGGCTTTCATAAGATGTGGGGACAGCAGTTCTATCTTTTAATAGATTATTTGTGGTGTCCTTTGTTTTCTAAAAATCTAGATGACCTCTTTTATATGCCCTAATGATTACTTTGAATAGATGGATTATGTTCTTGATAATTATGGGTATCAGTGGTTTGGTTTTATATTTACCTTATAACTGCTTATGACTAAGTAGAATTATTTAGTGAAGAAGATTACAGAAAGGAGGAAAATACTTGTTCTACAATTAAATGATCTTTTATATTTTTTTCCCAACAGTGTCAATTATTTGTTCAGTACTTTGTAAAAATTCATTGATCCCAACTAGAAGAAATAGTCTGAATTAGAGCAAAGTCCTAGTTGATGATAGCAAATTAACTTTTGTTGTTTTGAGAGAGTTATTTGGTGAAGACCATAACTAGGTATTTTCCTATTCAAGGTCCTTTAAGAGAATCTGTTTCAGTCTGTTTCAGTGAACAAATGAGAATAAGTGTGTGGTTAGTAGATTGAAATTTCCTTAGAAGCTTGTTCTTGAAATACTTCAGGGTATACTTTTTCCAAACCTGGGTTTTCGTTCCAGAATTATTAATTTTACTCTACAAATTACTTAACCATTTGAAAAACCCAATTATGTCAAAATGTAAACTTCTCAGGGAATAAGCTTAACTGGCTGTGTGACAGTGACATTGAATTAACTGACTTTCTGAAAGCCTCAGTTTCCTCACCTGGCACCTCACATGTGGTGTGAATTAAAGGTCAGAGGAGAGATTCCTAAAAGGGCCTTGTCTTGTCATTTGTACTTACGTATAATGTTTTTTCATAGGTTGAGTGCATCTGGTTTCTCAAAAACACTTTTATTTGTTTCACTTCTAGATTGCCTCTTTAAGCTATGTCCCATGAATCGCTACTCTGCCCAGAAACAGTTCTGGAAAGCTGCTAAGCCGGGAGCCAACAGCACAACAGATGCGGTGTTGCTCAACAAACTGCATGTACGTATTGTGAGGGGCCTTCCCTTGATGAGGGTCTTAGGAGCGGCCACTTGAGTTGTGTCTGAGTAAAATGGATTAGTTATGCAACTCTCCAGCTCTGGGCACTGCCTTTCACATGTCCTTTGATAAAAGGATGAAAGGGAACTGGCCCTAAGGAAAGATAGTCCTAGTCATCCTGGGATACCTTGAGAGTTACTGTTTTCTTAGCCAGTGTCTTTCTTGGATGACTCTAGCTAAGAGTACCAGTTATGAGCGCAAGTTCTTGAGGCAAATCCTGGCTACGTCCCTCACTCATTGCTGATTTTGGGAAAGTTAATTAGCTCTTTGGTGGCTTCGTTACCTTCTTATAAAATGGGAACGTTAATTATATCCACATCAGAAGATTAGTGTGAGAAGTACATAAATGAAGCCTATAAAAGGCACATAAACAGTGCCTGCAACATAAGTGCTTAATATATTTTAGCGTATCATTGTATTTATCTTAACTATTAGTTGGCATATAAGTGAGAAGCTTATTCTACTGCTGATGTGCTCTGTGACGATGAGCAAGTTTTTGAGCCTCCCTGAACATATTTCTCCCTCTGTAAAATGATGACATCATTTTCTAGTGTCTAGTATCTAGATGACCTAATTTTTCTCTGAGGCTAATTTGTACGGAACTACTTTGCGATGTTTAGAAGAAGGACATGACATATATCCAATATAGTATTATTAAAATTGCAACCTGTTCACTATCCCCCTTTATTGCTTTATTTTTCTCAGTGTCATTTATCATAATTTTTCTAATTTATTTTATTGGCTGGCTCCCCCACGAGTATATAAACTACTTGAGGGCACAGGTTTGTGTTAGGTTTGTTCATTGTTGTCTCTCTCATGCCTACAATATGTGAGACTTAGTGATTTATTTCACTTCATTTTTTTAAGCACCATAGTCTGTTAATAATTTTGCTACCTTTGTGCTTTCAGTCTGTCAATTTAGAACATTCTTCTCCTGACTCTTCCTAAGACAAGACCTTTGCCTCCTTCATATCTCTGTTTGTTACTTCAGTGAGGTCTCTTCTCACCTCCTTATCTAAGCAATCCCCTGCTGAATTTCCTCCCCTACAACACTCTCTCTCTATTTTTCTCAGCACTGATAATAGTCTGCAGGTATATTTAGTACTTCCCTTAATTATCCTCCCTCATTCATTAAAATGACCACTCCACAAGCTGAGGAACAGTGACTGGCTTGTTCACTGCTGTGTCCCTAGTGCCTGTGATAGTATCTGGCATATAGTAGGTGTTTACGAAATATTTGTTAAATGAATGAGCACCATTGTAGGTGATCAGGATAAAACTGTGACAGCATCTGAATCCTCTTGGAGCTTAATAGCTAATAAGGAGTAATAGCTAATAAGGAGTAAAGAGGTGGTGACAAGATAGTGAAGCAAGTAGTATTACAAGGTGAACCTAAAAGTGCCTAGGAGGTTGTGGGAACACCTAGAAGGGGCACCCAAATCCATCTTTGTGAATAAGTGTAGGTGATGTGATAGTCAGGGAGGGCTTCCTCGAGGAAGAAGTGACAAACCTCAGTCTGAGACACCTGCGAAGGGTGTAGAGAGTAGAGGAGAAGAAGAAAGAACAGAAACAAATAGGTTGGTTTGAATACTTCAGGAATTGCATCATTACTTTCATGATTTTAGGGCAGACATTCTCAAGCCCAACAGACTCCGTCTTAATAGAAAATACTACGTAACTATGAACAGGAAATAACATTCATAAATAATACAAACTCTGAAGACACCAGATTTAAAAAATGAATTATAAAGGAAAAATAAAAAGAAAGTAATAAATCTTACAATTGTGTGCTTTAGTAAGTTAATGCTTGGGCAGGATTACTCTAGAGGACTTAAGGAAGTAAATAAATGCTCACTCCTGTTTGCATAAACTCTGAATGAGGCAGCCAAAGACTGTGACTCAGGTAGGTGTGTAGTCCTGGCCCCCAAAAAACATGTTTTTCATAAGTAATTTTCCAAAATGGTGAGCAGATCTTGGTAGTGTTACAAAGAGTGCAAAGTACATTCTTCCTTTTTTAAAAATAGACTTGCATTTTGGGTAAATGTTTTAGTGGTAATTAATGGTAATTAAACCATGTAAAACTCTGTGTTGATATGTAAAGTGTAGTTAGGAGCTAGACCTAGAAATTACAGATAGCCTTTTAACCCATGTGAATGTCAACCAGACATAAAACTATACGATGGCATAAAACTAGGATGAATGATGCTTTTTCCTTATACAACACTGTACTATGCATTTTGGGGCATCCAGCATCCCTGGCTCCTACCCATTGAATATCACTAGCACCCCCTGCATCCCCCAACCCTTATGATGTCTCAGGGTCCTCCTGAAGTCAGTGCTGGGACTATGTGAATCTAGTTGAATGGGTCGGGCAAGATAGTTTAATCTTGCACATCTCTCTCATTAGCTCGTTAGTACTTATGCCTTTTGGGATTATCTCAGAGGAAGTATGTGTTTCATAGTTCTGACTTTTCTTTTTCTGGTATGAAAATCATTCTGTTCAATGAGATCTTATTCATACCTCTCAAAAACCTTCTTTTTTCTATGCTTATTATAGCAGGAGTTGTAAATTCAGATTCCTTTTGACCATGCAGGAAGCCAACAGGAATAAAAGGAACTTGGTAGGCCTGGTTGCTAAGTGGAATGTTCATGTGTGTGGGTTCACAGGGGGGCAGTTCCTTCCCCTTGCTGTTGCCATGTGGGAAGGTGAGCCCAGAGCTGCTGCTGCATTTGCTACTTTTTGAAGAGAAGCTAAAAATTCATGCTTTATATCTGAGATCTCAACTTTTAAAAAATGTCAGCACCTATTCAATTAAAATTTGAAGCATACATTCAGTACAATAATGTCTCAAGCTGGATGGGGTTGTTTAGCCACCCGTTTGCAACCTGTGATTAAGTGTTATGTTTCCTTTCAATGGAAATTCCTTTTAATGCTCCTTCCCATGAATGAGCTGTGAAAAAAACTTCAGTTGAAAAAAAAAATTAATCTTGAAGGTGATCAAGAACTCTGAACTCTTTATTAAAAAGAAAAAAAATAGAAAATAAAATGAAATAGCTCTTACATGTTGTTGGTTATTAAAAAGCATTTTTTAAAAGGAAACAAGTACTTTTCCCTGATGTAGGATTACTGATATAACTTGGATATTGACTTTGTGCATTTCCTACTTTACTCTTTTTTTTTTTTTTCTTCCTAGTGTCTGGAAGTCATGTACATGTTTTAGTGCAGTCATTAAAATGTTGTATTTTGGGCAGCCACTTGCCTTTGGGGGTTGATGGCAAGTCTCCAGTGGGTTTTCGTTTTTATTTTTGTCAACTACTGTGCAGCACCCCAATCAAAGGTCAGATTATTTTAAATTAATGCCATTTAAGGAATTAGTTGTCTAGACCACTTGAGTTCCTTTTGACTAGGATAAACAACATATAAACAGCATTCTGAGGGAGAATGACATCTAGTGGCTGGTTATGGTGTGTTCATTCCCTCCACAGGACTGGATTCTAACTTTTCTCGTCATGATTTCTCAAGTCTTTTGGCAAAATGAACTTCTCCCACTTGCTAATCACATAATGTGTTCTGTAGGCCTTGACTACTGTTTGCTGATAGTCTTTTGACCTGTGCTGTTTTGGTTCTGAAAAACTGTCAATTATATTAAGTCATAGTCTTGACAAGCTAGGAAGAGCCAGAGGAGTAACAAATCTCTTGTCTTTCAAAGCCTGGATCCTTTATTGCTTGTTTTCAGAAGCCTTAATTCCATATCATATTACACAATGTAGAGCTTTTTGACCTTAAATAACCTTTCCCCACTGTTCCAATGATCTTTCTATAGTAACTGAATAACGGTCTCTGTTTTTCTGAAATAAAATAACAGGTGGCTATGATAGGGTTGACCTTGATGTTGCTTGAGAAACATGGTAATATCCATGGTGAACCATGGTGTTAGAGACCATAGCATTAAATGTGATTGCTTCCTTAGAAATTCAAAACGGTCCTTAACCCAGTGTGTAAGGGAAAAGAGCAATAGATATTGAAGTTATTAGATTTTAAATTTTGAAAAGGTAACACATTTAAGATGATTTTTAAAAAAACCCAGACTATTTTCCACAGAGATATGATGAGGTTTTTGAAGAAATAACACATATGAGCATTATAGGAAAATAATTCCAAAATATACATGAGTAAGAAAAGGAAAAAAAAATACAATCCCTAAATCTTACTCCTTAAATATAATCTTGGTTTATATTTGGTGTGTTCCCCACCATTATATTCCTGTATTTCTACTTTTTTAAAAAAGATTTTATTTATTTATTCATGAGAGACAAAGAGAGGCAGAGATATAGGCAGAAGGAGAAGCAGGCTCCCTTGAGGTGGGACTTTATCTCCAACCCGGAATCATACCCTGAACCAAAGGCAAATACTTAACTCCTGAGCCATGCAGGAGTCACTGTTTCTACGTTTTTTTTTTCCTGGGTATTTCTATGTTTTGAAGTATCAATGGGAGCATACTGCTGTCTTCTCTTTCTTTAACTCACTTTTTTCAGTTAATATGTTATGAATAAATACAAATCTTTTATCTTCATTTTTAATGGCTACATGCTTCCTTCACTATATGCCAGTGCTGTAATTTTACATAGCCAATCCTTGTAGGGTGAGTGATAGTCAGAATCTTGACAGCTTTTTATAGTATTGAAGCTAGCTATTATGGACTTGTATGTGTGCAAGATTGTCTTTTTAGGAGAAATTTCTAGAAATGGAATTGTTGAATCAAAGTCGTACCCATTGAAAAACTTTGAGAGACATGGCCAGATAATCCTTCAGAATGTTTTGTCAGTTCACTGTCTTACAGTGTAAGCCATTCCTTAGGATGTACTTGAGGGGTTTAACAGACTAAATCGTGTTCTATTCAAGGGTGAGGCAACCTCAATCACTGGGCCCAGGTATGGGTCTGAACACATTTGGTATTTAAGTATTTAGTATAGAGTAAAATGAGTTGAAGAGTTTTCTCCTTAAACAAAGTATGCTTATGCTCTTAAGAAAAAGTGAAATCTTCAAATGATCCATAAGGTTAATGCATTGAATGTTCATTCAGTAGTTATGTAGACTTGGTTATCATTCAGCCTTTTAACACTGTTTCAGATGTGACCTTCAGTATTTTAAGAAACGTTCTTAGGTATCTGTTCTCCAATATTATTTTCTAATTTTAATTCCTGTCTTTTTAGACAAATGCCCTTTAAAGCTGGTGATATTTAATTAGTTTTTAATACAGAATATATGCCTTTATTTATTTATTCATTCACTCATTCATTCATTCATTTGAGACACCCGAGAGAGGCAGAGGGAGAAGCAGACTCCCTGTGGGGAGCCTGATGTGTGGGACTCAATCCCAGGACTCCAGGATCATGACCTGAGCCAAAGGCATTTTGCCTACCCCCCACCTCCTTCCTTCTGGCAGCTACCAGTTTGTTGTCATTATATATTGGTCTTTCTCCAGTTTTTCTGTGTTTTCTTTGTTTTTGTTTTGTTTTGTTTTGTTTTGTGAGGGCTTGAACTCATAACCCTGAGAACTCAACCACTGAGCCACCACCAGGTACCTCTGGAATATATGCCTTCTAGATGACTAACTTGATGTTTCTTTTTAGACATGCCACCAAACACTGAGTTGCCACTCTTGTACTTCATCTAAACGTAGGTAGGAACTTAATATTTTAGATTAGTGCTTCTTAAACTGAGGCCACTGAAAATGGGGAGTAAAGAGAATGTCATGAGAATTTTCTGTCTTAAACAGTCACCTTTACGTCATTTAAGTCCAGGAAACACTGCTTTGCGGTTTACTGAAGATGAGTCCTTTCAGTGTGAGGTTTTGAGTAGAGAAGAACTATATTTGTTGGAAAATTTGTTTTATTTTATTGAGTATTGATTTTTCCTGCTTGGACATTTTTTCTTTCTTGAACTTTCTGTCCATATTAGCTGAAAAAACTGCTTTGCAGAAAGCACAAATGCTTAAAAAGTCTGAACCTTCCTTCCAAGTGGATTCAGTCCAGTGCTGTGTTTGGGAGACACCTGCAGAACCCGTGGATACTCTAGAGACCTCTGGAGAGGTGCAGCACAGACCTGAAACTAGGGAGAACAGGAGGTGGGAGAAGTCATAGGGAAGGTGTTGATGGAGGGAAAGAGAGAGCTAAGAACTGCTGAGGGCAGTTTGGATGCCTAGGATTGCCATGTTGTCCGCACTGGTATTTATGGATATGTCTTGAACCCAGTGGATTTTATCCTTGTGTAACAGAGAAGCAAACTGGTAACTAATTCGAGGAGAGAGGGGGAGGGAAACCTCTGAATAGACCATTGTTGTGCAGGGTTGAGACAGATGTAAGGAATTTAGAGTGATCTACATAACATAGGCAGATCATTCCCTCCTGTAAAGTGATTTCTTTTTGGTTTAGGATTGCTTTCTGCAGTTTATTTTTGTCAAAAGATGTACCTTCCTAAAAATACCTACACTGAAGGTAGAGGTGGAGCAGATGCTGAATTTGAAGCAAATGGAAAGATTCTTTGCCTCTCCAACTCCCTCTACCAGTTGAAATTCTCATCATTAGAACATTTCTTAATTTTAGAAATGTATATATAATAATAATGGTTAGAATCTATTGAATGCCTATTATGTTTAGGGCACACATTTTCTATGATCTCTACAACAGTCCAAAAAAGCTTGCATTGTCCTCATTTTCTGAATGAGAATACTGAATGAGGCTTGAGGAGATTAAGTAACCTGGCCAAGATGGTAAAGCTGGTACATGCTGGAACCAAGCCCAGAAGGTCCTTTGCAAATGCAGACTGTTCTTGGGAAAGAGGTCCCTTAGCCTCTTGGCATCTGGGGGCATCTGGCCTCCAGGAAGAGAATAATGGAAACTTCTGAAATGCACAGCTGGTCACCAGGGTTTTATTATCCATCAGATTAGATACTGAATTTCTTCCCTGTTAATTTATTTCTCTTGGACCCAATCTAGGTGTGGGGGACAGGGCTTGGAATAACAGTTTCTTTATTGCCTGGGACAAAACTATTTGCCCTTCAGCTTTATTATAATATGGTAACAGTACTTTCTGAGATGTACAAACAAATGAATAAAAATGCCTTTCAGGTTGATGGCCGTGGCAGACTATTCTGGAACCCTCTATTCAGCTTTACCAGTTCCTGAGCACGCCAGATTTGGACTAGTAATGTCTCCCAGCTCAATATGTACCTATAGATTTACAGTTAACTCAAATGCAAGTCTGAGGATTATCTCTGCTACTTAGTAGATGTATAATTAAAAAAAAAATCCAACATCATTACATTTTATTTTTTAAATTGAAGCATAGTTGGCACACAATGTTACCTTAGTTTCAGGTGTACAGCATAGTGATTTGGCATGTCTATATGTTAGGCTGTGCTCACCGCAAGCGTGGGTCCCATCTGTCACCATACAACACTATTATAGTATCATTGACTATATACTCTGTGTTTTGTCTTTCATCCCCATGACTTACTCATTCTATAACAGGAGGCCTGTGTCTCCAATGCCTCTTCACCCATTTTGCCTACCCCCCACCTCCTTCCTTCTGGCAGCTACCAGTTTGTTGTCATTATATATTGGTCTCTTTCCAGTTTTTCTTTGTTTTTGTTTTGTTTTGTTTTGTTTTGTGAGGGCTTGAACTCATAACCCTGAGAACACAACCTGAGCTGAAATTAAGAGTAGGACACTTAACGGAATGAGCCACCTAGGTGGCCCATGTTTGTTCATTTGTTTTGTTTTTTAGGTTTTACATGTAAGTGAAATCATATACTTTCTTTGACTCCTTTCACTTAGCATAATACCCTCTAGGTTCATCCATGTTGTCATGCATAGCAAGATTTCATTCATTTTAATGGCTGAGTGATACTCCATTGTGTGTGTGTGTGTGTGTGTGTGTGTGTACACATACCACAACACAGGTAAGTGATTTTTAAAATAAGACATTATTAAGCAAAATTTCAAATGTACACAGAAGTAAATGTTATAGAAACCCCTTGTGTATCCACTATACAACTAATTGCAATGTTGAATAAACCTTTTAATCTCTGTTTTTTTCTTCTTTAAAATATGAATAATGATCTTCACTTCAGGGAACTACTATAAAAATTAAATAAATTATAGTAATATCTAACAATAATAACTAACACTCTGCAAATGCTGCCATGACCAGGCACAATGGTATGTGAGGGTGTAGGTACTATTTCTATCCTCATTTTACAAAAGTAGAAACTGAGGCTCATGAATGTTGAATAATACATTCCAGGACACAGAACCAGAAATTACCCGAAACTAGCATTTAAATTCAGTTTTATTTTACAACAAAACCTTAAAAGAGGGCTTTTACAAATCATAAAAGGGCTATGCAAATTCTCTCCCACCCCTACCCTATTTTATTCAAAAATATATAAGCTTTTGACGTAGTCTTAACCTAAGCAGATGTCCATGAATGCCTGAAAGAAAAAAAAAAAAAAAACCTTTAAAAAAAGCCAAGAGGGCCAAGAAAAACAAGGGCAGAGTGGGTTGATTTCCTGAACCCCTTGCTCATTTTGCTTAGCCTCAGGGCATACCTAATTATTTGCTTATTTCTGTGGTTCTCATATGAACTGGCGACATTGGTTTTGCATCACTGTGGAGAAATAGAAGCCATTGTTTCCTCTTTGTGACCAGTCTTCCTTCTCCATGTTACAGCATGCTGCAGACTTGGAAAAGAAGCAGAATGAGACAGAAAACAGGAAATTGCTGGGGACTGTAATCCAGTATGGCAATGTGATCCAGGTAGGTAGGTCACGGCTGCTCTTCTCTTCTGGAGCTAGAGCGTTACAATGAACAGAACTAAAAAACACATGAGATCTGGTGTGGACAGCTTTCATCAACAGGACTCCCATGGAGACAGCCAGTCTGTTGCAAAAGGTCTCGTGTTTCTTCTTATATGGAGTGGATTTTTGGGCTTTTGAGTTGGCCCTCTCTCAGTGCGAGAAGCCACTACTCTGCCCTGTAGTTGGTAATTTAAGTTGTGTGCAGATATTTTAAGTGGGAAGTTCCCTATCTGGAAACGAGCCTGGCTGCTGCACTTTTGTTACACTTGCCTTCCTTGAAAGTTCTATTAGGTGAAAATTGGCTTCCCCACAACTTTTATCTGTTGGTTTAAGAATTGCTCACAGGGCCAATAAGAGCAATTCTGTACCTTCAGATAGAATATTTGCTGATAGGTCTCATATCTTGTCTCATGGGTTGTGAGGTTTACTTGTTTATCCCTTGTGCCTTTAAAGTTGGCACGGGGATAAAACACACATGAGGAAATAGCTACTGCGGGGTTTGCTAAGAAAATCTATCTGGGTCTATCCTTGCAGAAAATAGTGTGTGAGTCCAATGCCAAATGTAGCCTTTTTCTTTCTTTTCTTTCTTTTCTTTCTTTCTTTCTTTCTTTCTTTCTTTCTTTCTTTCTTTCTTTCTTTCTTTTCCTTCCTTCCTTCCTTCCTTCCTTCCTTCCTTCCTTCCTTCCTTCCTTCCTTCCTTCCTTCCTTCTTTTTTAAGATTTCATTTACATATTTATTTTAGAGAGGGAATATATGCATGAGTAGGGGAGAAATAGAGAGGAAAGGATAGGGAGTAGAAAGAATCTGAAGCAGACTGCCCGCTGAGTGCAGAACCCAACCCAGGGCTTGAGCTAGCGATCCTATGATTGTGACCAGGGCCAAAACCAAGAATCTGAGGCTTTACCAGCTAAGCCACCCAGGCGCCCTTGTAGCTCTTTTCTGTTTATGTAGATGCTGGATCATTTTGATACACAAAGGGTAATAGTTACCAATTTTTTAAGACCTGACCCATTGGGTTATCTTGCTTCATTATTTACGTTTCTGAAAGATACTGCTTATCGTTTATACTTGACTGGCTACAAAAGAAATTCTTTCTCATCGTTATTTCCGAAATAGAGAGCAGTGATAATCTGGAGCATGGAAAAAGTACTATTGCCACATTGGTAATAGCAACCTTTTATGTTTAAATAGGTTATTATTATTTGGCCTTTTGGATAGTAAAGTAGCTTTTGAAAATAGGTCCTACCAATCCTACTCCACCTCCCTTTCAACTTCTGTCCAACTGAGAAAGGACACAAAGGGCCAGTCAGGTGGGCCCAGAGATCAGTATCAGCTTTATTACTGGGCCAGACCAGTGCCTTCAAACTCAGGACTTCCTGATGTCGTTAGAGAGTATGGCTTGAACTGAAGATGGAAGGTGGGCATAGGGGCTGAGAATGTAAACTTTTAAGTGTATTCCAATTCAGATTATGTGACTTAAAGACTGAGATTTTGGGCAAGAAATGTTCCCATGCCTCAATTTGCTCACTAGCAAAATGAGAATAATCATGGTATCATTTCCTAAATGATTGAGAGGTATCTCTCAGAGTAAGCTCTGAATATATTTTAGCTTATATTACTTCTTCAAAGCCTGGATCTTGGGATCCATCTCTAGGTAATATCAGTTTATAAACCAACTGAGTTCAGCACCTGGACAGATGTGCAGAGAATCAGGGGCCACTCACCAGGGTAACAATGAAGATTTAAGAGGGCATTGCCTTCCCCTTGTGTATAACAGCCAACGGATGTCAGGAGCTTACAAATCAGACTCATGACCCTAATAACATTGATAGGAGCATGTGGACCTCCTAAGAAGGTTCTAGAAAGTGTATCGATTAACATATAAAAAAGGGATATTGGCAGTTGGCAAAGAAGTTCCATGCTGGTCTTAATATTTCTCCAGGATTTGGGTAATCTTTCATCTACCCTTCCATCTTCTCTTATAGCCTGTTAAATTTGGAAGCATTAATCAACACTTCCTGGTACAGACCCACTATGAGACAAGTTGTTTCCCATTTAGATCTTTGGTTCTCCCAAGAATTAACAATAAAGTGGTTAGCATTGAAGATGGAAATTTGGGACACCTGGCTGGCTCAGCAGTTAAGCGTCTGCCTTCGGTGCAGGAAGTGATCCTGGAGTCGCAGGATCGAGCCCCACATCGGGCTCCCTGCATACAGCCTGCTTCTCCCTATGCCTATGTCTCTGCCTCTCTCTCCCTCTGTATCTCTCATGAATAAATAAATAAAATCAAAAAATTAAAAAAAAAAGAAGACGGAAATTTATAGCAGCCATGTTATTCCATATGAAACGATACCCCCTAACGACCTAACAGGGTCATCTCTTAAACTGTTTCTTATGCTCAAAAGTACCTTCCCTTAGCTCTATGTTAAAGTCAGGGATATTCAGATTGCAGTTCCTCAGCTCCTTTATATGGGATTAGGCTCCTTCCTACCTGTTAACAGATGGCAGAGTGCTGTTCCTTGCTAATGGTGCTCTTGACCTAAACAGCATCCATCTTGTCCACAGCCATGTTGGGGGGAAAAAATAAAATATTTCTTCTTCCCTCTACTTCTCCCTTTGCTCTTCCTTATTTTCTAATTATTCCCTGCCTCAGGCACTTCTAGGACCCTCTAACTCCACAATTAGGTCAGAAGTGGAAGGAATGTTTGATACATATTTATGTGACTAAGAGAAATCATAGAGATTCAGAGACCTGCTGACACTCACCTTATTCTCCCTGTGGGTTTTCAGCTCCTGCATTTGAAAAGCAATAAATACCTAACTGTGAATAAGAGGCTTCCAGCTCTGCTGGAGAAGAATGCCATGCGAGTGACTTTGGACGAGGCGGGAAATGAAGGGTCCTGGTTTTATATTCAGCCATTCTACAAGCTACGATCCATTGGAGACAGTGTAAGTGCAAACTCTTGGCATGGGGAGCGCTCCATGCCAAGCTTCCAACTGGAACTGTATATACAAGTCAACTAGGAGAACTTTATAGCTGGAACCAGAGGCTTATCCTGTATGAAGAGAAGGGAGTCACTATGGAAACCAGTGTTTGGGAAACAGGGAAATTTGGAGAGAACTGTGACCTAAATACAGTAGCTGTGTTTTTCCTTCTGAGTTTCTGAAAAAAAAAAATTATATGACTACCCTATTACCTCAGTAACTTCACTAGGAAAACAGCTAGCCTGTACTAATGTCCTGGGGCGTGTCCCTGTCATTCTAGATCATTAGTGGAATAGAAATGCCTCTCTATTTTGGAAATAAAGTAAAGGAGTATAGAAGATAACTATATACAGCAGGGAAGGAGAATGGATTTTAGGGTTATCTTTGCTTTTTCCTTTATTGGTAAACAGGCAGGCTCTCCATCTTGTTGCAGTGACTGCAGTTGGTCCTGAGTTGGCCCCTTTCCTGAGGAGTCCTTAGGATATTAAGCCACTGAAATACTTTTCCATGTGACTTAGAACAGTTCTGATACTCACCAGCTACATTAGTATGTCATTATGTGGGCATACACTTGACAACAAATATGTTTAAATGCTATTAAGCCCAATTTCTGACCTTGTTAGGATTTGGAAATAGCAATTTTTTACTAAAACGAAATGTGTTCCTTAAACAGCTTGAAGTCTTGTCAAAATGTTTAGCTAGCCTAAACCTCACACTGGTTTTTGCCATATTCAGTATTACTATTTAAGTTTCCAAGCTTTGGGCAATGTACGTGTTCATTTATATGTTGGTATATGTATGACATTATATGCAGTATAACAGAAGCATGTAGAAGCAGAACATTCCTTTCCAGTTGGTGTATAATAACTATTGATGCTCAACTGAGAAGAGAAGAACAAGTCCAGTAGAGCTTAGTTTTCACCATAAGTGTTGGATTTTTTTGAGATCCTTATGTATATATATTTGGAGTTAAGGAAAATTTAATTGTGTATGCCCCCCAAATGTAGCAAACTCATCAAAATAGATGAGTTTTACCTCTTAGGAAACCATCATTTCTGTCTTCCTTCCTTCTTCCTTCATAATAAAAGACAAATGTGCTTTGTCCTGAATTTGATTTTCAGCAAGTCCTCCTTGATTTTATTATTTAAACATACCTGTTTGGCTGTGCCTTAGTTTAGAAGTTAAGATGGAGTTGAAGGACTGGTTATCCTTTGTAGGATAGTGTTTTACAAACAAGTGTCGGTCTATTTGTGGACTCTGGGATCAGTTTAGTGGCTTATGACTTTCATTTTAGAATGTGGATTAGAATAGATAGTATCAGGCTGTCCTAAACATAATGAGGATAAGTATTATTTTAGGGCAGTAACTTATGTTTCAGATAAATATAGATATGTATATCTATATATGTACACATATACATATACACACATATGTGCACATAAGTAGGTATGACTGGAATATAATAGAGATGTATTTCTTAATGTGGCATGTACTCAAAAAAATATGAAAGTCAGTGCTTTAGATGGCTTTATAATTTTAAAAATAGACTTTCTTTAGGCAATGTTCTGCTTCTATTCCTAATACTCAGAGCTTATTTATGTATCTGTTAACATAGGAAAAGAGGGATATTGATAGTTGGCAGTGGTATCCCATGCTGGTCTTAGCATTTCTCCAGGAATTGGACAGGGATTGTGAGACTTCACTGCCTGGCCTCTACTGTGAGGGGTTCGGCTGAGGTGGCTGAGGATGTTCCAAATCCAAGGGGTGATCTGAGGATGCCCAACTGCCCTCTACCAGGGATTTCTGACCTGTTTTGTGAAAACCTCTGTTGGTCTCTTCTTTTCCAGGTGGTCATAGGTGACAAGGTTGTACTGAATCCTGTCAATGCTGGCCAGCCCCTACATGCTAGCAGCCATCAGCTGGTGGATAACCCAGGCTGCAACGAGGTAAGGAAAACCATGTTGGGATCCCTGGGTGGCGCAGCGGCTTAGCGCCTGCCTTTGGCTCAGGGCGCGATCCTGGAGACCCGGGATCGAATCCCACGTCGGGCTCCCGGTGCATGGAGCCTGCTTCTCCCCCTGCCTGTGTCTCTGCCTCTCTCTCTCTCTGTGACTATCATAAATAAATAAAAAAAAAATTAAAAAAAAAATTAAAAAAAAAAAAAAAAGAAAGAAAACCATGTTATGGCCTGTGAGCAGGCATATGTGCAAGAGCAAGTCTTCTTGGGACCAGGGCATGTGCATGCTGAAAGTGACCTTTTTAGGACTTGGGGTACTTACAGGTAAGTGACTGAGTCCCAGGACCAGGGCTCCCACATGGGGCTGGGTGAGGGCCAATAGTTACCCTAGGGCTCATTTTACTAAGCTTCATATAACTGGGAGATTGTTGCCAAATTTGTTAAGCCAGTGAAGGGCCTCTTTTACCAAATTTTTCTGGCTTAGAGGGGCACCTTTTTTCCAGTTTATTTCCCTTAAGAGAATGTCTTTGGCTGATTATTAAGATAGGTGTACTACAGGCCATCAGCAACCCGGCAACGGGGATATGTTGCTTTTGGCAGTACAGCTCCTTGGCCTCAGATTGACAATTATAGGACCAAAGGATGGTAACTTGATTGTGACATACATATTTGCCTAAGAGTTGGGGACACAATCTCTGGAGTCGTATGGAATGAAATCCCAAATATGCCATTTCCTAGCTCCATGTTTGTAGGTTAGTTACCATATGTCTCCCTCATCTCCCTGTGCATTAGTTTTCCTGTCTGAAATAAGTGTGATGGTCATTACTGTTTTTTTTTTTTTTTTTTAATTAGGCTGTTACTGAGGACTAAATGTAGTAGTGAATATTAGTGCTTAGCCCAGTGCCTGGCACATATTTAGTGTATAGTGTCTGCTCTTGCTAATGATTATCATTCACATTTTAGAATATATTCCCTGGACTCTTTTTATCTTTATTAGTACTTGTTTTTATTGAGCTTTTACTTTTTGGCTACAGAACAGGAGACTTGGAGAAGAAAGGCAGGAAACAAGGTTCCTTTAGTCATTACAAGCATACGTGGAATGAACACAAATGCACCCTTTATTAACAAACACATATGCCAGGCCAGTTGAATTTGTGGTTCTTGTGATCTTAATGGTGTGAACTGGTAGGATTTGGGGGCAGAAGCACAGCCTTGCTTCTTAGGCAGTATGAGGAATTTTTGGGCTGGAAGACACAGTTACTGGGAGGGATGTGTGAAAAAATAACTGTCATTTGTTTTTCAGGTCAATTCTGTCAACTGCAATACAAGCTGGAAAATAGTCCTTTTCATGAAATGGAGTGACAACAAAGATGACATACTGAAGGGGGTAAGCTGGATACTTCTCAGGCCGGCAGCACTTGGCTCTACATGGTGCAGCAGCTAAGTTCTCTTGTAAAATTCACTTTCCTTAATTCCTGCATATGTCAACTTTTAGGGTGACGTGGTGAGGCTGTTCCATGCGGAGCAGGAGAAGTTCCTTACCTGCGACGAGCACAGGAAGAAGCAGCATGTCTTCCTGAGAACTACCGGCCGGCAGTCAGCCACATCTGCCACGAGTTCAAAAGCCCTGTGGGAGGTGGAGGTAAGGGATGATGCTGGAGGAGGAGAGAGAGGATTCATGGGTTTGTAGGGTACTTAAGCCCATTCTTTAAAAGATGGGTCAGGATGACAGATGAACAAGCATGTCAAGCTGCATCTGAAGGATGCTGGATGCGCTTGTGAAGGAAAATGATGTCTACTTTAGAAGCAAACTTGAAACTGGAAGTTTCTTTCTCTTGGCCATCTAATCATCTTCTCCCTCCATGTCTTCCTTTCCCTTGGTTATTTTTCTGTCAGAATATGTAATTGAGTGCCTACTCAGCATGATACACAGGTGATTCATGTCAGTGAGCATAGAAGGAGAGACACTCAGACATCAGTGGATGGCAGAGTGGCCACAGACACATTCTTCATGCTCCAGAGATTGAGATGAGGGAGGGAGAAGTTCAGGTTGGGTGAAGGAGATGGCATCTGAGCTGGTAGTTACAGGATGACATGTATTTCTGAAGGCAGAGACACGTAGAGTGTAAGTCATTTCATGTCAGACGGTGGCACAGGATTGGAATAGGAGACAGCCTTGAGGTAAGGCTTAGCATCCCAGTTCGGTGGGGGGCAGAGGATAGGAAGGGAAGTGAAACAGAAACTGATTTTGGAGACCAGAGCCTAAAAGGCCTCTATCCAGGCATGGGGAGTTTGGATTAAGTCCTAGGCAGGGATGGAGTTTGGAGAGTAGTTTTGAGCAGAGGAATAACACAATCAATGCACTAGTTAAGGAGATAAATGTTTCTGCTCACAGCATGCATTTATTGAGAGGGGTAAAAAACGACTAGAAACATGGGACCCAAGAGACAATGGCATGACTACTTGGTGACAGAGATGGCAAGAGCCTAAGCTGCATAGACTTGGCCCCTACCCCAAAGCCCTTCTCTATATGTAACTGCAGCTCTTGGGGTATATGCATTTCTCTGTCTTGACTTGCCTCCTCTCTTTTCCTTCCTTTGCTTTGTTTTATGTTTTTATTGTGGTGCAGCAGGTATAAAGTGCCCAGATCAAAAGTATACAACTTGATGAATTTTTATGTACACGTATAAGTCATATCACCAGCACCCAGATCAGGAAGTAGAAGACTAGCAGCACCTAGAAGGCTCCCTTGAGCCTCTTTACAGCACTATTTTGTTTTCCTCCTAGAGAAGTAACCAGTGATTTGACTTCTGCCTGTATGGTTAGGTATTCTCTCTTCTTGAACTTTGCATAAATGGACTCAGTATATGATCTTTTTTTGGCCTTTCCCCCCCCCCCTTACTCAGAATAATTGAGATTCATTCATGTTGTTGCATGTATCAATAGTTCATTCCTATTCGTGAATAGTTTCACCATACTGTATACCACAATTTGTCTGTTTACCTGCTGATGGACATTTGAGTTGATCCCAATTTTTGGCTGTTACAACTAAAGCTTTTGAGAGCCTTATAAATGTGAACAGGTCTCTTCATAGTCATGAACTTTCATTTCTCTTGGCTAAATATCTGGAAATGGAATAGCTGGATCACATGGTGGGTGTATGTTTTTAAGAAAAAAAAAAAAAAACTACCAAACTGGTTTCCAAAGTGCTTGTGTCATTTTATATTCCTACCACCAGGTATGAGAATTCTAGTTCTTCCACATCATCACCAACACTTGGTGTGGCTAGTTCTTTTAATGCTAACCATTTTAATAGGTGTATAGTGAAATTTCTTAGTGCTTTTAATCTGCAGTTCCCTGGTGGCTAATGATATTGAGCATTTTTCCATGTCTTTATTTGCCATCAATGTATATTCTTCATTGAAGTGTCTGTTCCAATATTTTGCCCATTTAAAAAATTGTCTTACCTCTCTTTTAACATGGATGTTGTAGTACTCAGGTTTATCTTGGCTATTGTATAAAAATTTCTACAGCTTTCATGATGAAAGGAACCTATATGAAGTTTTCAATTTCTACCTTCTCCTTATTCTTTTTCTCCTTCTCTCCACATCCATAGCACTTGGGAGTTTTTTAGTTAGTGCCTATATAGAGACAGTGTCAATCCTGCTAGATTATATATAAACCACTTGTGAGTTAGACCTTTACATTGCTCGCTGATATCACCATTGCACTCAGCACAAGGTTTTATATGTTCAAAACAGTCTTTTAGAACCACTCTTCATGTGCAATTTGGATACTAGTGCCAAAAAAATCCCCCAAAAAACAAAAATCCATAGCCCTAGAAAACTTCTTTTTCTCGGGTATATTTAAAGTAGTAAGTGGAAAATAAAGAAAAACTGAAAATACAGGAAAAAAAGAAAGTAAACCATCATTTCATTAACTTAATGTGCCCATTTCCATGGAGCTGTTTATTCTGTGAGCAGGTTATTTTAAGCACAGTTGACATCACTTTACAGACATTTTTGTGTATTGGTTTAACATGCTGTCATAAACCCCCTCTCCAAAAAAAAAGTCCAAACCCTGCAAAAGTGGCTGACTTTTTAGTACATTTAAGAGCAGGTACCTTGTCTATTCGCTTCCAAATTGGTAGGAATGAATTAAAGATCACAAGTCTGTGTGGAGGGTGTTTGAGGTATGGTCTTCTAAAACTTCAGGTACATAACTCAGCAGTCTACTTCAGAGCATCTTCTCTCTCTTTTTTTCCTTCTGAAAAGAAACAGCTGTCTAATTCTTATTCCCTAATAAATTGTTTCCTGCCGGTTTTTCCTTGAATATCCTCGGAAAACATTGAACATCTCCTACTTTTATATTGTTCTGGAATCATCAGTGTTCCTTTAAAATAAAAAAAGGAAGACAATATCATGTTTAGCATTTCTTGTACTGCAGGTCTGCTAATGACTGATGCTCTTAGCTCTCATTTGAAAATGAGAAAATATATTTCACCTTCACTTTAAAAATCTGTTTTTTTCCCCCAAATAATAGTTTCACTGAAATACAACTCATATATTTAAAGTGAACTATTCAATGGTTTGTATTAGGTTTGTAGAATTTGGCCATTATCACCACAGTCAATTTTAGAACATTTTCATTACTCCAAGATGAACCCTGTATCCATAGTGATCCCCTCCTGCTAATCTCTATTCCTTATCTCTATAGAATTGTCTATGCTGGACATTTCCTATAAATGATATACTACAATATGTGATCCTTTGTATTTGACTCTATCACTTCTTTCACAACGTTTTCAAAGTTCATCCATACTGCTGCATTTATCAGTACTTCATTCTTTTTTATTGCCAAATAATACTCCATTGTTACGCTATATTATCTTACTTAATGGTATTTGGATTATTTCTACTTCTGAGTAATGCTTGTGTGAACACTTACGTACTGAGTTTTTGTGGTAGGTATTTCAGTTCTCTTAGGGGTGGAATCATGGGTCATATGGTAATTAACCCTGTTTAACTTTTTGAGGAACTTCCAAATTGCACTAGTTGATACTCCCACTTGTGGTGTCTTAAGGTTCCAATTTCTCCACATGGCCTTCATTTATGAAGGCTATTTTTGTTAGATTCTGAATTCTAGGTAGACAGGTTTTTCCCCCTGTACTTTAAAGTTGTGCATCCATTGTCATCTTGCATGCCTAATTTCTAATGTAGAATTCTGTGGTTTCTTACCTTTGTTCTTTGTATATAGTGTCTTTTTCTTTTTCTTGGTTGCTTTTAAGATTTTTATTTCTGGTTTACATTAATCTAATTATGATGTACCTTGGTGGCTGGATATGTAGGTGTGTATGTGTGTGTGTTTATCCTACTTTGAGGCTATTAAGTTTCTTGAATCCGTGTATATATCAAATGGGAAGATTTGGGTTCATTGTTTCTCAAATATTTTTCTTATCCCCGGCAACCCACACAGACATGCTGGATCATTTAATATTGTCTGACAGTGACCATCGTCACATTTATGGGTCACATTTTCCTGATTCTTATCTGTCCAGTGCTGGATACATGCTGAACATTGTGGTGCTACTCTGGAGTGTCTATATTCTGTTGCTTTCCTTTAAAGAGTTTTGAGTTTTGTTTTGTCAGTAGAGTTACTAATGAATTAGTTTGATGCTTTAGCGCTTATCTTAAACACTTGTTAAGTCAAGTGTGTTACAGTCTTTTTTCTTAGAGCTAGATTGTCTCATTATTAAGGTGTAACTCTTTTTGACATTTTTCCTGAATGCCCCAAGTGTTCTATGGAATCTCTCAGAGCATCTTCCAGTCCCAAGTGAGCAATGAGAACATTGAGCTCACAGCTTCCCTGTCATTCTTCATTTGGTCTTGTGTGGTCTTACCTAACATATATGCAACTTGGTATTCAACCAAAGACTCAAGGAGGCCCCTGTGTAGACATCTGGAGCTTTTTTTCTGAGTAGTTCTGTATTGTGCTCCCACAAATACAGCCACCTCAGTCTCCCTAAATTCTGACATATCTCCTCAACTCAAACCAGTGTTGTTTTCTTGGATTCTCCTTCCCAGTTGTACCATCCAGAGAGGACCTCAAGGCAGAAAGCTGTAATAACCATGAAGATCACTTTGTTCCCTTTTCTCAGAGATCACAATTGTGTACTGCCTATTGTCCAACATCTGAACAAAGTTGTTTCCTATATTTTATCTAGTTTTCTAGTTATCTAAAGCAAGTTCATATATTTTGTGCTGTGTCTAATTGTTCATGGCACCAATTACCAGTGCCAGTTATTCCATCATGAAGAAGCTGAAATTACATATATTTTTATGATAAATTGGCCCAGGCTCTGTGAGTTTTAAGTTTCAGAGCACTGGCTTATCTTTGTGTTTCAGCACTAGTATAAGTATAGAATGCTTTCATAGTTTCCTCTGAAATTTCATTTTATTTGTCATGTCTTTTCATGGATGAGTTGTAGAATCTTAACTTCTACTTTATTATGATTAAAGCAAATAATCTGAAAAACATTCAACTTTTTAGCCATTTTTTCCCCAGCCATTTCATATTAACTGGGAGACTATTTCTTTTTTGGAGAAACATAATACTTCCATATGTTGGAGCTCTGACATTATGTATGATACTTACAATGGCTTTGTTGGAAGATACTGATTTATTTCAGCTAGGAAATATCACTCCTGAACTATGACTTATGTGTGAAGTCTCAGTGTTATTTTAATATGGGTTGACACTTCTTCCACTCTTGTTAACCTCTCTTCTTCTTGCAGGTAGTCCAACATGACCCGTGTCGGGGTGGAGCAGGATATTGGAACAGCCTCTTCCGTTTCAAGCATCTTGCTACAGGGCATTACTTAGCAGCAGAGGTAAGTAGCAGCTTCTATGTCTTTCTCTTTTAAGGCTGACACATTCCTTTTTCTTCATTTACCTGTGGCCATTGGGAATTTAGATGCTCAGTTACCTTGCTTTTCCTTCCTTTTCTGTTTCCTCTTGCCTCATTTCCCTGCTTATAGAAAAGAAAAAGTAAAGATGATTAACACATTTTAGTACTTCACAGGGATTCCAATTAAGATGTGGGGAGAAAATATATTTGAAAATAATAACTATGATGGGAATGTAATGTACAGCATAATGACTATAGTTAATTATACTGTATATTTGAAAGTTGTTAGAGAGTAGATTTAAAAAGAAAAAAGTAAAGAATGCTAATCTGGGATTTAGAATTAGAGAAATTTTTGCTTTTGCATTTTGCTCTCCCCACATTTTTTTTCCTCTCCCCACATCTTATCTACCAGTCCTTGTCCTAATATGAATATCCAAGACTCAGCTATAATGAAACATGGTATGTAAAGCCAGAAGCACTAAGACACATAAAAAATTACACAACTTTATAAAGTATTCTTGTTCTCAGAGTACTAGTGGAATAGATAAGGTCTTATCTTTTACTTGCAGATATCCCAAAAATCAAGGAAATTACTTTACCTTTAATGTCTATAAAGGGTTTTTGAGGAAAGGCAAGACTAAATACTGAAGGACAGGAAGAATTTACTTTTTTACTTTTTGTGTTAAATTAAGGAGCCATCATACTGTGTGACACATCATACTGTGTGACAGATGCTGAGTTTTACTCTTATCTGCTAGAAGATGTACGCTACATTTTCATGTCAGATTCTAGTTGTACATGAAAAGATACCTCTCATGGTCTGGTTCCACTGTGGGATGGCTCAGAGATATTCAAGGTGATGTGTGGATGCCAGTATCACTTCTGCAGCTGACCCCAAAGAAGGCCAAAGCTAAATGTACTGAACCCCCAGGATGCCTGATACTTGTAAGAACTGATGATTTCAAAATACTTAAGAACCAAAGGTCAAGACTAAGTTGAAATTTAAAATGAAGCCTTAAAGAATTATGGACCCAGCTAACCAGCTGCGAGAAATGTCAATTACATGGTTTGCCAAAGTGGTTACATTATTTGTTATGTTCTGAAGCGAGTGTAACTCTTGCTGGAGGCCACACATTTTTTTTTTTTTTATTTCTACCTAAAACTAAGCAGGATTATTAATGACTGGATACTGATCTTTTATTTATCTCAGGGTTTTAACTGTTGCTTTGTTAGTGAATTCATTGTGTTCTTCTGTCGACACTTGAGAGCCGTCGTCTGGTAACTGGTAGACCATTCCATGTGTGTTGTACTCATGTGTGTGTTGTGGCATGCTGGTTTCATGAACAGAGGGAAGGGACAAGTTTTTAGCTATTCAGAGATGTTCGTAGGCCTTGAAGTCTCCTGCAAGTGGGGCCGAGTCCTGGAGTAATCAATGGATGTTTTAATTTCCTAATGATTCTTTTTCATCAGGTAGACCCTGACTTTGAGGAAGAATGCCTGGAGTTTCAGCCCTCAGTAAGTATGAGCAAGAGCCTTCTTGTCTCCATCTGGTAGGGTGAGGTCAAATGATCTGGAACCCCATTTTAAGAAACTACCACTCATCATTGAGCACTGGGGAAGGGGAAATCTTAGGATGCCTTAAAAGAGGGTCTTCTATGTTTCCCTTGAGGGCAGTCATGTCTCCCTGTGTTCTGATTGGTCTAAGACTGTCAGTGATGATGCTCTTTCGGTATGCTTATTCAAGGGGTCTTCACCTTTAAGTTGTAGAAGTTGATGGTATCTCTTGGATTGCCCCTGGGCTAGAGACAGAGATGGCCCTTTAGAAGTCGGCCTTTTACAAATGAATATCCTATTGCTGTTGACCTCAACCTCACCCAGATTTTTTCAGGGAATGAGTGTGTGAGTTGGATAGTGTCATTTGGATGATGGAGATAACGCATGAGGCGTGGTGTTCCTGACATCTGATTAGACACTGAATTGTCTAACCATCTGTCCTTGCTTTCTGCAAACTCAGAAATAGACTTTATAATGTGGTTTGGAATGTAATAGCAGCTAGATCTTTCTTTAGAGGCCGTATTGCCCATTAATGCTGCTTTGGAGGCACTTGAGTGTTGAATTGTCCACAACTGTGGGTTAAAGAGGGCAGTGGTTATATTACATGGAAATAATAAGTATCTTGTGTAGTGCTTCATTCTGGTCTAGGATTTTAAAAAAATGCAAATAGTTGCTACTCTGTTTGACGTTGTGTGTTCATGTGATCATCTATGGTGAATATGGTAGATGATGTTGAGGCCATTCCTTTTATCAGGCAGAGGGTTTTGAAAGAACTGACAGGCTTTAAAGTGGATCCATTAATAAAGGGATTGGGGTGGAGACAATACAGAATGCAGTTACCTTTGGAAAGTCTGAATTCTGTGGGAAGGATAAACCTTGCAGTTGGGTTTGGAAAGAATGTTAGCTTTGGAAGGAACGAAGAGGGGTTCTAGCTGAGAGCTTCACGTTATGAGTTCCTGAACTTGCTGCAGGAGTTCATCTCTTTCTTGATTCTTGAGGTAGGAGCTGAGGGTCCTGCTCCTTCCTTTCATCTTCCTCACCCTCTCTTCCAGAACTCATTTTGAAAGCTACCCTTCCACACGGACTGGAAGGTCAAGAGCACTGACTTGCTCCAACTTCTTGCCAATGTGCAGGGAAATCTTTGCCCAACATCTGTGCATAGTGTTCATATGGCTGGTTTTCAGGGGCTTACACTGGCAGGGGCATCATTTTTCATCAGGCAGTTCTTGTCCTTGCACCTTCTTTATTTTGGGAGAAAACTGCCTCTTTGTGACTTGTATCTAATGGTATTAGCACTGCTGTCTGGGTTGTAACACAGAGTAGGTCACCTCTCGGAAATACCTTGGAAGGAGAGTTGTGGCTTTTGTCACTGAGAGCTGATGTCCATTTGTACCTTGAGCTTTGTGAGGAAGAGGGCTGCTCTCCTGGCCTGTTGATGAATGAGGGGAGGTCTGGCATTCAGAGTGCAGAAGGAAGAACATAGTCATCAAAAGCAAGGCAGGGAAAAGAGGCAGACCTGGGTGTAAATAAGTAGCAGAGCCACCCTTGAATGAGCTATGTGACTAAATGAGCTACTTCCCCTCTGTGGCTCTCGATTCCCTCCTCTGTAAAAGTGGCAAATATGCTCATTGATGGGATGAAGTGAGGTGTGGTGTGTAAGATGTGGCCTATAGTAAGCTCTTAGTAAGTAGCATTTGTGTCAGCTGCATATGATCAGTAGCATTTTTCATGTCTTTAAATCCATGAGTTCATCTAATCTGCACAGCAGCTGTGTGAAAGGAGTTAGGGGAGGTTTTATGATCTTTGTTGAACCGATTAGGAACCAGAGAGTGGTCCTAACTCATCACATGTCTTGGTTCTCTTAGAGTTAGGTCATCTTTCTATTTTTTCATGCTTCTTCATGCCATGGTGGTGGGAAAAGCTGGAGTGTGGAAACTTTGTTCTGCTTATGGGTCATGTACGTCCCTGAGACTGGCTCTTAGTGCTTGTAGGAATCTTTGCCTGGAATCCCACTTAGCTTGTTCAGCTTGTTGTTCTCAACGTAGCAGCGCCCATGAGCCACATGCTTGATGCCAGAGGGAGAGGAAGGACAACCACAAGTTGTCTCTTGTCTGGAAGGCTTTTGTACGTGTGCCTTTCCTCCCACTAGGTGGCAAACGCCGACTGCACATAAAGAACATGAAGTGCTCAGTCGCAGGTCCAGATACAGACACTCCATGCAATTTTAATTTTTCTTTAGTGTTCCTGGCCGAACACTAAAAAAAAGGTCGGAAATTGAACTGCCAGCCTGTAGCTGAACTAGGTGTCTCAAACTAGAATCAGGTTAGATCTTATTTTAAAAGTGGTGTGTGGAAGACTTTGCAGGTCAGAATAGTTAGAAGAGGACAGATCTTTTTCTTGAACTGAGATATTTGTGCTCTCCATTTACTTCATACTTGAGTGTAGATAGAACAACAAGTTGTAGGTTTGTTTAGGTAGTGTTACAAGGTATTAGAAGAGAGGGCATAGGGTAGAGGACACAGAGCTTTGGGAGATATTAAAAGAACCGTTTGTATTTTCTTTTTTTCTCCCTTCTCTCTGTCTCTCTCCCCACCCTCTCTCTTCTCTCCCTCTTTTTCTCCCCCCGTCCCTCTCTCTCTATCCCCTCCTTTCCTCTCTCCCAACCTCTCACCCCTCCCTTTCCCTACCTGTACTCCCTTCTTTCTTTTCTCAGAGAAAAATTGGGGCTGCTGATGAACTCTTAGAGCAGACTATTGCCTGTAATCTTAGATGTGGGGCCCTGGAATTAAATTCTCTCATGCTCTCTCCTTTGCCTTCTAAATTGATTTCCTTTTATCCAGTCCCCATTTGGAAAGGAGTCAGTGCTTCAGCCAAGCAAAGCAAGTTTTTGACAAAGAAAATGTGATTTCCCCAGTAGATACAGGTGGATGTTGTCTTCTTGCAAAGACATAAAAAATTAAAAATAATCCCACATAGAGTCACAGTGCTAGGAGACACCTTGCAAAGCCTATGAGAGGACGTGACAGTCTAAGCATGCTGCTTAAATCTGCTCAGGCAGATGGGCTCCGGAGCCTAGAATGTGTTTTTATAGTTTCTCAGGAAAGCTTTCGTCATTGGTCATTAGTCTTAACTGTCAGGGATTTTCTTCAGCCTCTGCCAAATCCCTTACATAGCAAGAGAGGCCCCCTTTTCCCTGAATTGTCATCGGCAGTGCTCCTTGATTAATTACAAACATTTTTTTCAGGGCTAGTCTGACTTCTCAAATATTTTTCTTGGCCACACTGGGATCTCTGCTTATGAACACTTGGATTCAGGCTTATTTTACTTTTTCTCCTGGGAAGTAGCTGTATCATATTATTGCTAGACAATTTAACTGTAGATTAACACAATGACCCATAACCAGATCCACAGGATGAGTTTTCTCAAAGTGCTTCTTTTCTCTTCCAACTACTGCAGATGGATGTAGCTATACGGACTTCTTCATCACCTATATAGCTCTCTTTCCATGGACATCTGTTACTGTAACCCTGCATTGTTTAAACATTTTTATTGCAACACAAGGAGGTAGAGTGTAAATATTCTTGGCATGGGTGGCCGATTATCATCTTTTATGATTGCTCTGAAACTATGGTTCTTTTCCTGCCAACTGCTGATGTTCACTATTGTTTCTTTCCTGTTCCTGTGGACTGTGCAGTGATTGTAGTGAGTGGAGGATCTGGCGTGCAGAATCCATGATTTATGACTTTTCCTCCTCAGGTGGACCCTGATCAGGACGCCTCTCGAAGCAGGTTGCGAAATGCCCAAGAAAAGATGGTCTACTCCCTGGTCTCTGTGCCTGAAGGCAATGACATCTCCTCCATTTTTGAGCTAGACCCCACCACTCTTCGTGGAGGTGATAGCCTTGTCCCAAGGTATGGTTCTAAAATGGCTTATCCTGAGGGGGTCAGAGCTGGTATATGTGTCCTGGCTGGGCTTCTTGGAATCCAAATCATCACTGCCTTTCTTGAAGCTTTTGTAAAGAATTTGTTCTGGTCGCCCATTGGAATGGCATCTGGTTTTTTAATGGCTCATTATTTATAAGTTCCCTGAAGTTGAATAAGAAGTACATTATTTTGGTAAATAAATCAAACCATAAGCTCAAGGAGCTCCACATTTCTAGTTTTCTCTACTCACATCCTCATTTCCAAACTTGAGAGTTCTCTTAGTCAACTGAATAAACAGTTGTTAAGAAATTCTGTAAAATGGAATATTTGCAGTTCACTGAGTATGTAGTAAAGTATTGAGAAGTCAGACCAGTGTCCTTTAGTTATTTTGTTAAATTTGACTCTTAGTTTGATTGCATAAGAATCTATTTTGATAGAGGGAATAACTGGATTCTGAAAGGGGTCAAAGCTCATGCTTAACACCACAATCTGCAGCAATATTATTAATAATGGCTTACATTTATTGAGTGCTTAACTACATGCCATATTCAGTGCTAAGTACTTTTATTTGTGTTATATTATGTCATCTTCACAAAACTCTCTGTGAGTTAGGTATTACTATTTGCCCCTTCTTATAGATAAAGAGACTGAAGCTTGGAGTTCAAGCAACTTATCACACATCAGCTAATCCCTTTGCAGAGCCCATAATCTTAAATGCTGAAGACAGACAGGGTAGTTGGGGGCAATTCTGACTCTTCCACACAGCATTGGCTAGCAGTGACCTCCGTGGCATTTGTAGGTTTTAACACATGGCCCATCTCACTGAGTATCATTTTGTGTTTCATTATTCATTCATTATTCATGTATGTCATTGCCAATTCCCTGTTCAACGTGTTGGTGATACTGGTAAGTGCAGTGTGGGTACTATCAGGAGCGGAGGAGAACCTTCTCTTATGCTGTCAGGGCGATGAACGAAGGCCAGTGTCCACACAGAAGAGCATTTTACATTGCAAGGAGGCTTTTCATTGTGATACAGTAAAAAGGCCACTTGATTCTTAAACTCTGTGAGGTTGTGAATTCTATGAGTATCTGGGGAAAGCTATAGATATTTCTCTAGAAAATCCCAAGTATGTGCCCAGCTTTGCATTCTCCAGGTTTGGAACCCCTAATTTAGACTGCTTTTTTTTTTTTTTAAGTAACAGATTTGTTGAGAGAGAAATCATATGCCGTACAATTTACCTAAAGTCTCAATTCATTGGCTTTTAGTATATGAGCGAGCAGAGTTAGGCACCTATCATCAGAATTGTAGGACATTTTTCACGAAAAAGAACATCATCCCTTTTCTCTGTTACTCTTATTTTTCCATGCTCCACCTCCATCCTTAGACTCACCTGTGTCCTGTCTTTATTGATTTGCCTTTTCTGGACATTTCACGTAAATGGAATCATGTAACGTGTGGTCCTTTGTGACTGGCTTATTTCATTTAGTATTTTTAAGATTCATCCATGTTTATAGCATGTATTCATCCATGTTTATAGCATGTATAGCATGTTTATAGCATGTATATATACTTCTTTTTATCTTATTGCTGAATAATATTCCATTGTGTTGCTATACCACATTGTATTTATCCAATTATTTTTTCTTATTTTATTTTTTTTAAAGGAGGGTTAATACCCATCCTTTAAAAAGCTTGCTTGCTTATTTATTTATCTATCTATCTATCTATCTATCTATCTGTTTATTTCCCAACATAGGGCTTGAACTCATGACCCCAGGATTAAGAATTGCTTGCTCTACTGACTAAGCCAGTAGAGCACCATATATTCATTGAGTTTCTACTTGATGGCCAGTTGGGTTGTTAGCCCTTTTTTGCTATTACGCTGCTGTGAACATTTGTGTACACATTTTTGGAGGGGACATAAGTTTTCATTCTCTTGGTTGTATACCTAGGAGTGGAATGCTGTGTTATATAGTAACTCTATCTAACCTTTTGAGGAATTGCTAGACTGTTTTTCAACATGGATGCACCATTTTACATTCCCACCTCTTGTATGTGAGAGTTCCAGTTTCTCTACATTCTCACCAATACTTGTCACTGTCTTTTTTTATGTGAACAATCCTGATAAGTGTGAAGCAACATGTCATTGTGATTTTGATTTGCATTTCTGTGATGCCTAATGAGGTTCATCATCTTTTCATGTGCTTATTGGCCACTCATGTATTATCTTAGAATTTTTCCCATTTAAAAAATTGAATTGTCCTTTTATTACTGAGTTTTAAGTGTTCTTTATTTTAGATATAAATCCCTTACCAAATATATGATTTGCAAGAATTTTCTCCCATTGTCTAGGTTGTTTTTTCACTTCCTAGATGGCATCTATTGAAGTAGAAAAATGTTTAATTTTGTCGAAGTCCAGTTTTTCTATTTTTTCTTTGATTGCTTAAGCTTTTGGTTTCTAAAGAAACTATGCCCATTCCAAGGTCACAAACAATCATGCTGATGTTTTCTTCTAAGAGTTTTATAGTTTATGGTCTTTACTCTTAGATCTTTGATGCATTTTGAGATCCCTTTTAAATATTGTTTGTAGTAAGGCACATTGCTTTTTTTTTTTTAAAGATTTTTATTAATTTTGAGAGAGAGAATGTGAGTACAAAGGTAGGGGCAGAGGCAGAGAGAGAGAGAGAGAATCTCAAGTAGATTCCATGCTGAGTGAGGAGCCCACTGTTAGACTTGATCTCATGACTCTGAGCCGGAATTAAGAGTCGGACCAACTGACTGAGCCACTCATGCACCCCAGTAAATTGCTTTTTAAAAGCTTCCTTTCTCATTGACTTGTTAACTAGACAGGTATAGGTCTGTAGAACACAATTACATTTTGGTTTAAGTAAGTTTCCATATGTTATGGCCTCTGTTCTAGAAATTATTTAATAAATTTATTTAGGCTCCCAGGAGGCAAAGGAATGACAGTTATATTACATACTAAATGTTTTAGTTTTCTAGGGATAGCAAAGAACAGAGCCCTTTGATTTGACATATCACATTGTTTTATTTTATTAGAAGGTGCTTCGTGTTATTCCCTTGGCAAAGAGAGTAAGGTGCTAGTTGGCCATATTCCCCAATGGGTTGGAAATTCACATAATCCTGTAGGAAGGGGGAAGTCTAAGCTTTTAGGTCAGATGGCCAAGCAGCTTTGGCTGGTTAGAGACCCCTGCTTTTGTATCCACATCAATTCATTTATGTTTCTCTGTTGGAAAACTCTCAGTGGACTAGTTGTCCATAGGTAGATGGATTCTGAACTCTTAAACAAGGGAAGCCTTGTATTCACCAGGGAAAAAGTGTCCAATATGGTCTACCAGTGTTAATTACCAGTTACGATCTTGAACTTGGTCTTAGCTTTAAAATTTTCTTTTATCTGTTCTTGCCTTTGACCAACAACCTAAGAGCCACAATTAAATGGGCTTCTTATTCATTGGTCCTGTGGAGGGATAAAAAAAACCTTAGGGGTAGTATACTCATTTCCCTGTATCTTAACATTGTGCTAAATATTGCTTGTTTGAAGATCAGGAAGTCTGAAAGTAGATAAATGAATGTCTCTGAAATGGTATCAGCAAAGGAATTTTTGTGATGGCCACTGGTTGGTTACAAGGCGACGCCTGGGTGGCTCAGCAGTTGAGGGCCTGCCTATGGCCCAGGGCGTGATCCTGGAGTCCTGGGATTGAGTCCCACAACGGGCTCCTTGCATGGAGCCTGTTTCTCTCTCTGCCTTTGTTTCTGCCTCTCTCTCTCTCTCTCTCTCTCTCTCTCTCTCTCTCATGAATAAGTAAATAAAATATTTCTTTTTAAAAAAGAATCTTTCCAAATCAAAATGTGAAAAGGATAATAGCAAATCCTGGATATACTAAATAAGATAATTAAATTGCAATATACGTGAAATAGATGCATTACATGAACATTGGGAGAGCATCCAACTTTGTGACTGTTTTATAATTGTCCTGATCTCATGGCTTTTGAGTTAAGGATTGGGATTGGGACTTAGGATGAATTGATAGAATGCCCTTTGTATCTTAAATATAATTTGACCTAGAACTTTATAGAATGTACTTATCCATTAAAAACCTAAGCTGCAAGCTTTGGTTATAATTTGAAATTAAGAAAATGAGTGCAAGTCACTCAGAAGAAAAAAGAATTGCAAATCTCTATCAGATTTCTTATTTGTGTTTTTTCATGTATATTTGTTCTAGTTAACGTAAATATCACTATGGTTGCCCTTATTTATAATGTTCAGGGCTGTTAGAATGAGGGAAAGCAGAAGGCAGAGAGGATGTACTGAAGATACATGTCTGGTCTGATGCTCTCCCCATCCCACCTCTTTTCCATGTCAGTACCATTGCTCTAAACTCCTCTTAACACAAATGACTTCTATGGTCCCTTGTCTGTCCCAGCCCCACCAGTGTTCAGAGTTCACTCAAGTTTTCTGTAACAAAAAAAACTTCCATGACTTCCTGAAGCCTCATTAATCTCCTCCTCTGAAAGTCCTTCAGTACTTGACTGTCTCCCAACTTAATGTTTTTTAATGTGCATTTCCTGTTACTTACTATTGCTTGATGTACATTGATCTTTTCTCACTAATGTGGTAGATTCCTGATGCAAGAACTAAGCCATTATTTCTATTTCCCTAAAGCAAAATTGAAAAGCATGGTAAAATTATCCATGTTCACTATAAAACAACAACTACAAAAATTTGTTAGTGTCATGGAGAGCAAAGAAGCAAAAATTATGTAAAATTTACTATTGAGAGATAACTGTTAACATTACTGTTTATGTAGTTTTAGGTCTCTGGGCACACAAATAACATGTATATAATTTATTATAAATAGAATTATGAGGCATTTTTACATTTTCCATTGAATATATTTTGTATATATTTCCAAGTATATATCAATTATAATCATTTAAAATAACTAGTATTCTAGTGAATGTACTATAATTAGTCCATTATTGAGACATTGGATTGTTTACAGTTTTTCAGTATTGTAAATAATGCTTTGTTTTTATTTGTACTTGTACTGTCATCTCTTAAGTGAAAAATCTAAAAATGGGATTGCTAGATAAAAAGATATATACATTGTACTTGTTTTATAAAGTGCCAGACTCCCTTCCAGTGTTCCCACCAGGAGTGAGGACAGATCATTTCCCTAAGCTCTTATAAATACTGGGTTATGTCAGTCTCTAAGATCTTTGGAATATGATACAGTAAGATGATATATAGTTTTAATTTGTATAAATTGTATACAAAGGAGATTGAATGTATACTTCCAAGTTTATTGGCCATTTATATTTTGCTTTATTAAATTACTGGCTTATGTTCTTGTCTCATTTTCATTTCCAGTATTGATGTTCTTTTCTTACTGATTTTAAAGATCTCCTTATAAATGCAGGTTAATCACCTTTATATGCCATGTGATATTCTTTCATTTTCCCAGGTTGTCTGTCCTTTCTCTTTAAACTTTGTTCATGATTTTTTTTTCTTTATGGAAGATACAAAATTTAAACTGTATTTTAAGGTGTATCCATCTTTTAAAATTTATGACCCTAGTATGTTGCCAGATGTTTCCAATGGCTTTCCCTACCACAAGATTATTAAATATTAACTCATTTTATCCTAGTAATTTTATTTTTTGCTTTATTGATCCATATGAAAATTTCAAGTGTTGCTTCATCATCTCTCATGATACATGTTAATATATACTCGGTAAATACTTTTTATTACCCTGTCTCATGCTCAGTTTGTTCTGAGATACTTTTCCATAGGAATGATCTTGTATTTAGAAATACAGCATATTCCAATGTTAGAATCATTATGATTTCTTATTGTAAGCATATTAGAATACATCTCAGTATGCAGACATTTTCTCCTTAGTCTATATTGTCTAGTGTATGTAGCAAAAAACCATTTTGGTATCCCTCTGTATTTTGATAGAATATATTTTAGGCCAGGGGCTATAGAGAACCTAAAAATTCCTGTCCTCCAAATCCTTTTTCTTTTTTTTCCCCTTTAGAAACTCCTATGTCCGGCTGAGACACCTGTGCACTAATACCTGGGTTCACAGCACAAATATCCCCATCGACAAGGAAGAAGAGAAACCCGTGATGCTTAAAGTAAGTTCTGGAACTTGGCTGTCTCCTTTGGTCTTGTGCTCCCTAATGAAAAAGCTCCTTTGAGAACAGATGGGGGAATAGGGAGCTGTGTTTTGTTGGTTTGGCCAGTGTGTGGTCATGGACAAAGTTGAATGCAGTGAAAGAATTCTCTCCATGGGACCTGGCTAAAGCAAGCCCAGGCTTTTTGAAATAACCAGAACTTTTTATTCCATGGCTTTTGCCCTAAAGATTGAGCAATTGTCTGGATTTCTTGTCTGTTTGAAGGATGATTTTAGCTCAGGGAATGTTTGCTTGTGCCTTGAGGCGCATCAGATACCTAATCAGCTTTCCCCAATCTTTATTATTTCTTTATCTCTCTGTGTATTTAAATATACATTTTTTTAAAAGTTCTCTCAGCCCCTTTAATTTCTCTCCCAGAGGCCCACCTCTCCTTCACTACCTTTTCCAGGGTCATAGAACATAAATTCACAAACATAGGGATTTTGTTTTTAAAAAGTGAAATTTTTTTTAGTGATGGGGGAGGTTGTTGGAATTTTTTTCTTCTATTTTTATGAACATTTTCAGGTATATAGAAAAATTGAAGGAATGGTACATTGTCTACCCTTATAATACTGAGTCAGTAATTACCATTTTGCTTATTTGCCTTTTCCTTATGTATTTATAAACATGTTTTTAAATTACAACAGTCTTAACACGCTTCCTTTAATAAATGGAGGTATGGGGTAGCCTGGGTGGCTCAGCGGTTTGGTGCTGCCTTCGGCCCGGGGTGTGATCCTGGGGACCAGGATTGAGTCCCATGTTGGGCTCCCTGCATGGAGCCTGCTTCTCCCTCTGCCTGTGTCTCTGCCTCTCTCTCTCTGTGTCTCTCATAAATAAATAAATAAATAAATACATACATACATACATACATACATAAATAAAATCTTTAAAATAAACAAATAAATAAATAAATGGAGGCATGAAATGATACCAGAGCCCATTTTCTGCTTCATGCTTCCCCACAGTAAGAGTCTCTAGAGAGGTAACAACTGTTAGTAATTTGAAGTACTTCTTTCCAGATATGTTCCTATGTCTTGTTGATTTTAACGGCAAGGTATAGCTCCAGCTTTTTGGATAGCCCAGTGTCCCGTAAATATAGTGCTTGTTTGAAGTTTTGCTCTCTCAATCCAAAAGACAGTTCCATGAAGACCATTTTGCTTTTCAGATTGGCACCTCCCCTGTGAAAGAGGATAAGGAAGCTTTTGCCATAGTTCCAGTTTCTCCTGCTGAGGTTCGGGACCTGGATTTTGCCAATGATGCCAGCAAGGTGCTGGGCTCCATAGCTGGGAAGCTGGAGAAAGGCACCATCACCCAGAATGAAAGAAGGTGAGGCTTCCCACAAGAACCAGACACACTCATCCTCAGCCCCTGGATTTTTTTTAATCCCTTGCTTGCAGAAAGACTAAATGCCAACTCTGAACAGTTTTATGTGAGAGGAACAGGCCGTAGCCTTTATATGTGGCTTCTACTTGTGATTTTCAAGAACCCCATTGACTTCTTTGAGTCTCTAAAGTTGAAAAGATCATCTTTTTTCTTTGTCTCTAATTTGGCTTCTGAGGCTACCTAAGTAAATGTTAGGGGCCACTGTTACTCTGAAATAAAATTTGATGGCTTATATTTTGTGAAGGTGGTTATCCTTTTGTGGACAATAATGTATTGTGTGTATTTTACTCTTTTTGGTAATTGGTTGTCATGTTTAAGGAAATTGGGAAGAATGGATCTGCTTGTGTTTAACTGACTCATCAGGGCTAAAGTCTTCTAAGGTGAAGCTTCCAACCTATTGGATGTTGACTGTTCCCCATCTCTAATAGCTTCTTTCTCCCTAAGGTCTGTAACCAAGCTACTGGAAGACTTGGTTTACTTTGTCACTGGTGGCACTAACTCTGGTCAAGACGTACTTGAAGTGGTATTCTCCAAGCCCAACAGGGAGCGGCAGAAGCTGATGAGAGAACAGAATATCCTCAAGCAGGTCTGTGAGATGCGACATACCTGCAGTCTTTGTAAGAAATCAGTAGGCTCACTGCTTTTACAGAGGGCATGGATGGCTCCCACCTGGAAGGCTTGATCAACTGACTTTTCAAGAAAACAGACTTGATTTTATAGAGCAGTTTTGAGTTCATAACAATAGTGAGTGGACAGCACAAAGTTTATACCTCCTGCCCACACACATGCATAGCCCTACCTATCATTAACATTCACCACTGTAGTGGTACATTTGTTACAGTTGTTAAACCTGCATTGACACATCATAATCCCCCCAAATCTATAGTTTACATTAAGGTTTGCTCTTGGTGTTTGTACACTTACTATTTGGGTTTAGGCCAATGTATAATTACATATACATTATTACAGTATTATGCAGAATATTTTCACTGTCCTAAAAATCTTCTGTGCTGTGCCTATTCATCCCTCATTCCCCTCAACCCCTGGCAACCACTGATCCTTTTACTGCTATCATAGTTTAGCCTTTTCCAGAATGTCATATAGTTGGAATCATACAGTATTTACTTCTATGTTCTTTCATTTAGTAATATGCATCTAAGATTCCTCTGTAAATTTTCATGACTTCCTAGCTCAGTTCAGTTGAAAACATACTAGTTGACTATCAACATGTGAGAATTTACCTGTTGGGAACTCCAAGAAGTGTTCATTTGACGACTTCATTTTCGTCAAAAACACTAACAAGTTCTCTGTGTCCTTAAGGTTATTTCATATGTCTGGGAAGATTTGGAGTATTTAATAAATAGTGACCTCTATAAACCATCACAAAGTCTTACCATAAAGAATGAATAAATGGCTTACTGGACAAATACAGATAGTATTACCTGGTATAAATTTAAATAAACTGGTGTAAAGATAAATTATAGGGAGGTAAGTGACAAGAGTAGATGAAGTGCACAGAAATGCATACCATATAGTTCTCTACAGCTATATATTGGCTACATACTTGGCTTAGAAATTCCTGGCCACTAAAATCCAAGGAGAAACCTATTCATTACTAGTCCTGTAGTTCTCCATGGGAACTTGGGATTTGAGAATCCTTTCTCCTGTCAGTTGATGATAGACAAAATTTATTAAAACTCCATCATGTTTCAGCAAGGATTTCCAGTCCAAGAATAAATTATGTTCAGCTGTTCCATGGGATGACTCCCAGAGTAGACCTTTGGCTTAATGCCAATGCTCATTTCCACAGTGGTAATTCCTTGAGGGGCCAGAATGATCAGATTCCATGGCAGAAGCCTTCACTGAGCACTATATTTATGCAACTGACAATAATTATCTACTTTATCCTTAAGACCCCCTTGTAACTCAGTGATATTCTTTCCATTTTACTGATGAGAAAACCAAAAGCTACCTTGACTGTGCTTTTATACCACCAGGGAATAATGCAGGAGTGAGTTCAACTTAAAATTTGCTAATTCCAAAGTCTATACTTTTAACCACTGCCCTACACACCACACTTGCAAGTGTTTGAGGACCAATGAGGTCCAGGTGGCCTGAATTCAGTGAGTAGCCAGTCTCAGTTGATGGATTGCGTGTAATTTTCAGATTATTGATATTGATCTAGAAAGATTTGCCTGTGCAGTCCCATCACCTGTGAGGTTGTATTAGTTTAAGACCAAGGGTTAGCCATTAACTCTGTAAATGATGGCAGCATTCATTCTTCCTTCTCACAATCAGATCTTCAAGTTGTTACAAGCCCCATTCACAGACTGTGGCGATGGCCCCATGCTGCGGCTGGAGGAGCTTGGGGATCAGCGGCATGCCCCATTCAGGCATATCTGCCGGCTCTGCTACAGGGTCCTGAGACACTCCCAGCAAGACTACAGAAAAAACCAGGTTGGTATTTGGGATGGATGGGAAGTAATGGGCAGCTTCATCCTTGAAGTTCATGTACTCGCCTCATGAGTTTTAAGTCTCACATCTATAGTTACTTAATGACTAGAGATTAGTTTATTAAGTTCACGCTTAGAAAGGAAATAAATTTTTGCAAGCCTCAGAAGATAGAGTCCTTAAGAAAGATGCCAGAGAAGTTCCCTTCTGCAGCCACCTTTCAATGAGAGTTTTCTTTTGGCATTGGTATTACATTTTTATTGCCTTATGGAAAATGATTACATGGGTTTATATTAAAGGAAGAGTGGAATCTTTTCTTTCTGCTCCCTTCCATAGTCTACATGTCTGCTGGTAACTTTATTTTGATTTTGGCTCATATTTTATGACATTCTAAGTCCTTGTCTATGTCATGGCACTATATATATTATCCTCTCCCCATGAAATAAATGTTCTAACCTCTCTGGGGTTTCCCATTACTTTGGTATTTTAAGGAAGCTTGTGAACTGTGTTACCACATTTAGTAGTTCTCAGCTGGGACTAATATTGTCCCCCAGGAAGTATTTGACAATTTCAGGGGACCCTTTTGAGTGTCACAACTTGGAGGTGCTCCTGGCACCTAGTGGGTAGAAGCCACTGATGCTACTAAATATCCAGGAATGCACAGGACATCCCCGTCTGCAAATAGTTATCCAGCCCGATAGTCAGTAGTGCTGAGGTTGAGAGGCCCTACACTATGTTACGTAAAGTACTGTAGGTGCATAGATGATGCTTATGAAAACCTTGATTCCCAGTCTCTGCGTTGTGTTACAAAAAGCTTTTGTTTGTAAACTTTTGACTGCCACAATATCTGGCCTTTAAATTTAAGCTTTTCTCTGTAATTAAGGTTTTTTATATTTTTTCATGAAGATAGTGTTAAGCAATGCTCTGAAGTTTTAGATATAACGTTGTTAGCAAATATTGCTAAGCTTTTGACTTTGCCTTTGGTATTGTTGAAATTAAAAGTATCCTATATCTATGATGTTGTGTTCATTAGTCTGGACAGGTGGTCTTTGGGTGCTCTGATTGCTTTAAATCCACCTGCGATGTGTCAATACCATACTCAAATAGTGCCAAAGAGATTTTATTCTCTTTCTCTGCTATCTTCAGATGATGATGCATTGGAGCCTGTAGTGTGTGCCAGCACATTTTGCTTCTACATGAAAAGACCAAACCATTCCCTCTTACTGCTGCTACATTGACTATCTCTGCTTATTATTTATGGATTCTATGCCACTTGGCATAAGTGTATCTTTGAGGGCTGGTGAATTCCTAAATGTGCATCCTTATTGAGCATGGGCTGAAAAGTGTCCAGTGTCCACTGTGGACACTCTGAGTAGTCTTTAGGTTTTTGGAATTAATTTTAAAAAATTAAGCCAAGTTTCAAGGGCTTTTGGAACTTTCAATAAACAAATTGTCTTGGGAAGGGAAATATTTTTGAATAGAAAGAAGCAAATATCTTTAAGAGGCTTCCCTGAGTTCCTCATATATTGTTCTGGAACATCATGTCTGATCCTCAAAGAGAGAAGCCAGAGATGTTGTCATAGGTTCTATGAATCTGGTTGACTGGCTTAGGTATTCCTAACTTGCTTCTGCTACCATTGGCTATAAAAATGTATTTTCACCCCAGTTAAAGAATACAGAATGGGATATTGTTCTAAATAGCTAGGTAGGCTTAAGTATATTTATTCAGCAGCATAGAGGAGCAAGGCACAGTTAAATCCTCTTGAATTAGTAATAAAATCAGAGCTAAAAAACAGCTTTTGACCTTTTAGGAAAATAAGTCACCACATTAATATTTATACTGTGCACTTACTAAAATGCCCATCTGTACATACAGGATAATTTGCTTAATTACATTTGTGTGGCAGGTTTAGTAAAATGAAGGATGTGGGGGAGTTTGCAGCTGCTATCCTAGATTAGAAAGTTGTGGAAAGATGCTCCACTAGGATTTCCCTTACAAACAATCATTCTCATCAGGGACTGTTGCTGTTTTCCTGTTTTGGGTTGACCTTAATATTTTTTGTTCTCTCTGTCAACCTTTCTTTCCTTCCTTAAAAGGAGTACATAGCCAAGCAGTTTGGCTTCATGCAGAAACAGATTGGCTACGATGTGTTGGCCGAAGACACCATCACTGCCCTGCTTCACAATAACAGAAAACTCCTGGAAAAACACATCACCGCTGCTGAGATCGACACGTTTGTCAGTCTGGTGCGAAAGAACAGGGAGCCCAGGTGAGGCGGAGGTGGGCCTGATTGGCAGAATGTGTCTGACCGAACCAGTCATGGTGCTTTGGGCTGGGTTTCCTTTTTGAGGGCTGCCAGGGGCAGATGTCATTCAGGCCAGTCTTGAGAGGCTCTTGGATGAGTAGCGGAAAGAACAGACCTGTGGTGGAATCCTAGCTCTAACATTTACCAGCTGGGTGACCTTCACTTTCCCCTTGAGCTTCAATTTCCTTCTATGCTAAATGGATGGTTATGAAAATTGAATGAGAATAAATGCATGTGAAGTACCTGGTACTTCACAGATGCTCAGTCAATGGCAGATAGCACTGGCCACTCAGTGACCATGTAGTACCCCCCAATTATCAGTTAGAACACTTCCCCCAAATATCATAAGAGTTTTTTTTGCAATCTTAGTTGTTACTTGAGTGTTTATATTTTATGTTAGGATTCTATCATTTCTCATTCTCATAGATCTCCCCACCTTCTTCCTCTCTTCCCTCTTTTCTTCTCCTGATTCAGATCCACAACATTGGGGCAACTGGGTGACTCAGTCGGTTTAGTACCTGCCTTCACCTCAGGTCATGATCCTGGGGTCCTGGGATCGAGCTCCACATTGGGCTCCCTGCTCGACAGGGAGTCTGCTTCTCCCTCTCCCTCTGCCCTTTCCCCTGCTCGTGCTTTCTCTCTCTTTCTCAAATAAATAAATATTTTTTATATATATAAAAAAAGATCCACAACATTTTAGAAGTAGGAAATAGCTTATAATATAGATATCGTGAACAATCACACTGGAGAGCTGATAGTGTTGTTACAAAATGACTCCTCCCACCCATGAAGATAAATAATGCTTTGTGGAGCATTCTCATGTACCAGGGAGTGAACTAAACCAGCACTTGACATGAATTAGCTTATTTAATCTTCAGGACAGTTCTCTGAGGTTATACATTATCCTCTTCTGTGGATGAGAAGAGTGTAATACAGCAAGGTCAAGAAATTTCTCCAAGTCACACTGCATATCAGAACATAACTAAAGGAGAATCAGCACAGGGATTCCAACTCAGGCCTCAGAGCCTTTCCTAACTTCTCTGGTCCCCCTCCATCCACTGCTTCCTTATGTGAATGTCTTCCTTGTCTTCCTTCTTTTCATTTTTGCCTCATCACTTCACCATCTGCCCCAGTCATGGCCGCTTTCCTCTTCTGCCTCTTTCTTTCTTTTCTTATGGCGACTGGGTTCCTGGTGGTGCTGTAGATGCTGGCACTCAAACCTGAAATGTCTCTGATTTCTTTTGTCCAAGGTATGGACTGTCCACTTAAGAAGAGTCAGGCTCCAAGAGCCAAACCTCCGCTCTGGCTACAGAAAATGTTTTGTTTGCTTTCTCTTTCTCGACAGATTCTTAGATTATCTCTCTGACCTCTGTGTGTCCATGAACAAATCGATCCCAGTGACTCAAGAACTAATATGTAAAGCCGTGCTGAATCCAACCAATGCCGACATCCTAATTGAGACCAAGTGAGTGGGGAAGGGAGTAGTCTTGGGATTTAAGATACAGATGAGAAAAGGATTTAGATAGAGCTTGTACGGTTCAGTGGATGTCTGCACTCCTGGCTAAGAGAACTTCACCCTTTTGGGTGAAGACTTGGTCTGAAGTCAGACAGGCTGGCATGAGATCTGTCTAATGCAAAGGTCTTGGATAAGGGAATTAAGTTTGCTTCTGGAGTGGCCTCCTCTATACTTACTTTTGCACACTGGTTTAAAACTAAGTGTATTCACCAGAGAGCATTTTGTACACACTTGGTTTAATTTTAAGAGCTTAAGGCTCTTAACGTATGATTATTAGTTTTAAAATGTAAAGGAGGTAATTCATTGATGATATTAAGATACTGCAGGGAAGAGCTTTTTAAATTATCACTGTTCAAAAGTGTTTAGTGGTACAGAGAAACTTTGGTAATAGTAGTGATTCATTTTTAGCAAGGGAACGGTTTTCCTGGTAAGTACAATGCCGGTAATAAAGGCCAGTGTTTAGAAAACAAATCAAAACAAAACCTCAAACTCAATTAGGCCCTAAGCTAGCGATTTTGTTTGTTTGTTTCTCATGCATGACTTAATTAGGGGCTTAACGCTAATGCAACTTCAGCATATGATATTGGGCCTGAATAATTGTCTTTGGGGACTGTCCTGTGTGTTTAGCAGCATCCTTGGTTTCTACCCAGTAGATGCCTGTAGTACTCCTCCTGTTCAGTTGTGACAAACAAAAATGTCCAAATGTCTGCCAACATTGCCACAGGTCTCCTGGAGAGGGTGCAAGGGAGATAGAATCACCTTGCTTGAGAACCACTGGCATAAAGTATAGGAAGAAGTTAATGTTTGGCTTTTTGTGATCCTGCCGCTGAGGAACAAAAAATGGTCATCTCTGTCTTTCTGCTGAAAGTGAAGCTAAATTTCAGTGTATTGCCACAGTTGATCCAGGATCAGCAAGTATTTCGATGGAGTGAGTTTTCCCTCTTTCTCTTATTTTCCAGGTTGGTTCTTTCTCGTTTTGAATTTGAGGGTGTTTCTACTGGAGAGAATGCTCTAGAAGCAGGAGAAGATGAAGAGGAGGTGTGGCTCTTCTGGAGAGACAGCAACAAAGAGATCCGCAGCAAGAGTGTGAGGGAACTGGCACAAGACGCTAAAGAAGGCCAAAAGGAAGACCGGGACGTTCTCAGCTACTACAGGTCACGAGAAGTCCCTTCGGGCTCAGTTTGGGGTGCCATGAAAAGAATCAATGAGGATTTTATTGGTTACTTGTTGATTGTTCCAGGGAGTCATAAGTTGTTACCTGTCTAGCAAATGATGTGCATTTTAGGAGTTTGGAGTATGAGGTCTCATTGACACTTACAGAGGGAATTGATTTCAGGTCCTGGCCAGGTGGGCAGAACAGTTTATTTGCCTGTAGCAGCACAGCACATACATGCATATTGTAGTATTTAGGAGTCAGACTGTATGGTCAGACTGCTTGGGTTCAAATTCTGACCTTCCTACACACTAGGTTTTTGACTTTTTTTTTCTTTTTAAGGATTTTATTTATTTATTCTGGGAGAGGTAGAGACATAGGCAGAGGGAGAAGCAGGCTCCCTGCGGGAAGTCTGATGCGGGACTCAATCCCACGACCCCAGGATCACGACCTGGACTGAAGGCAGACACTCAACCACTGAGCCACCCAAGTGCCCCTAGGTTTTTTATTTGGCCAAGTTATATACCTCTTTATGTCCCAGGTCCTTTATCTGCATAGAGATAGTAGTGCTAACCTCCTTAGAACTTTGGCAGACAGAGCTAGGAAACAAGTGTGCATATTCACATTTATCTGTATATTTGTATATAGGCACCCATGTATCTTCTCTATTTCTGTATCCATCTGTGCAGATTTGTAATGAAACTTTGAGTCCACATCAGTACTTGCAATTCCATTCCAACACCATTGGGTTATTGTAGCCTTCACATTTCCACATATGCAGCTCCCTCCCATGACAGAGAAACCTGGCTGGCCTTTCCCTGGGGACTGTACCTGTTTGCTCACTGTCTGTTCCCTAGGGGGTGTACCTGTTTGCTCACTGCTGGTTACCTCCATCAGCGCCAGGGTCTCCCTGGTTCCAGCTTTAAGTCCTGCTGGCCCTACCACCTCAGGGAAGGCAAGAAGGGGGAAGAGAGCCAATAGAAATTTTTCAAAGAAAAGAGAAGGGAAGATGGCGAAGTGCTTATGGCATTTTTTTAATGAGTAAAACTTGGCCATTCTAGTGCTCTTTATTCCCTCCTGTGTTCCCTGCCCCTCACTCCCATTCATGCATACAGTGTGTAAGTAATCTTCCACAATTTCAATGTATTTTACTCCATTTGTATGCATTCATAAAAAATACAGACTATTTTGCCAGCTCCTGGAAATTTATGTAATTGGTACTTTATTCTAAGTTCCATTCTGAAACCTGCCTTATTTATTTTGTATTGCTTCTGAGATGTGTTTGTATTAATGACGGTAGATGTACTTCTCTAATTTTGACAGCTGAGCGGGGTTCCATTTTATTATGCTGTGCTTTCATTGCTCCTTGATATTACATCGTATGCCACAATTTTGTTTTTCATGTCCGGGAGCATCCTTATTCAAAAGCATTGCATATGAGTAAGAGTTTCCATTTCATATCAGGAGTGAAGTGTTGAATTGGCGAGCATGCATATTTTCAGCTTTACCAAGCAATTCTAGATTGGATATTTTGGTGCACACTCCCACCAGTTGTAAATGAGAACTTTGTTTCTCCTGGTCTTTGCTGACTGAATATTGTGATGCTTTTTAATCTTTGTTAATATTATAAGCATGAAATAGAATCATATTTTTTTTTATTTGCATTCACTGGTATCTAGTGAGATTGAGACTACTTTCAACTCATGGTTATTGATAATAAGCAGAATTTTAGCTTCAGAAGCCAGTATTTGCCACTTTGGAAGCCAGTAGCTTTCTTATTTCACATTAGAAGTTGTTTACTCTTTTAATGTTTGATACATCTTCCTATGAGGGTGAATGAGAAAGAGTGCTTCCCTAGTCCAGTACAGGAGGTGACAAAAACCACATGTAGTTGGATGAGGAAGAAAGCATAAGATATTTTGAAGATTCCCCTACTTTGTACATCATGTTTTTCATGTAAAAGTCAAAAAGGAGGCTTATGAGATAAGACCCTAAGAGTGTTATAAAATTTCTAGTTAGACTCAACATGGGAGATATCTTGAACATTTCCTACATGGCCTTTATATACTGTATAAAAAAAACAGCTGAAGAAATAGACAAGCATTTTACATGTAACATTTCCCCCATTTATTTCATAAAATAAACAAGGGCAAAGTGGAATCAAATAGTCACATAATTACTCCACCTCAGCAAGGTAGATATGTATGACTGGTGGTATAGCTTGAACTGTTCCTTTATCTGGTTGGTCACAGAAGCCATCTAAGCATGTCGATGTTCAGGTGTCCAATGTCACTCCTGTGAAAGTTGGGGATATCTGAACTGTCTAATGTGTGTTCCCATTCATCTTCAATGACTTCTGATTTCTTTGTGTAACCTTACTTCTCTCCAGGTATCAGCTGAACCTTTTTGCTAGGATGTGCCTAGACCGCCAGTACCTGGCCATCAATGAAATATCAGGCCAGCTGGATGTAGATCTCATTCTCCGCTGTATGTCTGATGAAAACCTGCCTTATGACCTGAGGGCATCCTTCTGCCGTCTCATGCTTCATATGCACGTGGACCGAGATCCTCAAGAACAAGTCACTCCTGTGAAATACGCCCGCCTCTGGTCTGAGATTCCCTCAGAGATCGCCATCGATGAGTGAGTCTGGCTTCTCCCTGCACCGAGACCTCATGTTGCTTTAAAACCTCATCATGTTTGGGTCAGGGTAGACAGACAACTTATGGTTAAGTCTAGTTAAATCATAACAGAAAGATGAAGTCTTTTTTTCCCCCCCATCAAGCTTAAAATTAAAAAGTAGATGGCAAATACTGCTTTTTTTGAAGAATGTGAAAGATGGCATGATTAAATTTATGTCGTCTCTTTTTTAAAGTCAACAAATATTTGTCTCTACTTTGTGTCAGCCTTAAGTAACATGTCAATGAACGAACCAGAACACTATCTCTACACTTGAAGGGAAAGAGATACAAATAAGACAATTGATTATATAGCTTTTTTTTTTAAGGATTTTATTTATTTTTGAGAGAGAGAGAGAGAGAGAGAGAGAAAGCAAGAGACAAAGCACAAATGAGGGTGTGGGTGGGGAGGGGCAGAGGGAGAGGAAGAAACAGATACCGGCTGAGCAGGGAGCCTGACACGGGGCTCCAGCTCCATCCCAGGACCCTGAGATCATGAACTGAGCTGAGGGCAGACTCTTAAGAGACTGAGCCCCTCAGGCACCTCAAATGATTACGTATCTTGATGATAGCTGCTAAGGGGGAAAGAATAAAGTAAGGACAGAGGGTGAGATAGGAGTGTTGGTGGGGGGCGGGGGGGGGGTTCTCGGCTTTGTGGCCGAGCAGCTGAGAAAGGCCTAACTATAAAGTTCTTGAAAATTTTTTTCCTTTTCTCTCTCCTTTTCTTTTAGCTATGATAGTAGCGGAGCTTCCAAAGATGAAATTAAGGAGAGGTTTGCCCAAACCATGGAATTTGTGGAGGAGTATTTAAGAGATGTGGTTTGTCAGAGGTTTCCTTTCTCTGATAAGGAGAAAAACAAGCTTACATTTGAGGTAACTCATAATGAAATGATCTGTATGTTTTATCTGCTTTTCATCGGTCATTTTTCTGTTGGGTAAATAGAAAATATTTTAGCATGTGGTAATTTCTATCATGATACTCTGGTTTTGTAAAAAAAAGGGATTCAGCTCAATTTTATTCAAGAATAAAATAGAATTGATAGCAGTTACTTGGCTTAATGGTAGTTAAGCTCTTAGAGCAAGTACCCAGGGTGAATCCTATCATGTAACATGATAGACTGGTACGTATACTCTGTATTTTATATTAAAAACAACAGGAAAGAAACAGACTGTGAGATCTGTCACAGATCCTTTGAGGTATATAAATTCTTATTACATTTGAGTTAAAATGTTTCTCTTCAGACCCCCTTTCCTTGTGAGGAGTTCTATTTCTGAGGATTGCAATATTGTTATCTATGCCCTCTGGCTATAACATGGCTTGCCCTGTATTCTCTTTGGGAAGCTCCACAGACACATGATTAGGCCAATTGTTTATTAACTAGTTATTAAAAGAAGTCAGTAGCTGTGCAGTTTTTTGTTTCTTATTTTTCTCCTTATAAAACGAAATTTGATCAGAAATGGCAAGCAAGGTATACGCCTTCTCTTACTATAAAGAGGGACAGAATCAGTCATTTATCAACTAGTCCACATAAAACTGAAGGGTACACTTTAACACCATTTCTCTGTCTCTCTCTTTGTTTTAATATAATAGGTTGTAAATTTGGCTAGGAATCTAATTTACTTTGGTTTCTACAACTTCTCTGACCTTCTACGATTAACGAAAATCCTCCTGGCCATACTGGACTGTGTGCACGTGACGACAATCTTCCCCATTAGCAAAATGGCAAAAGGAGAAGAGAATAAAGGTAAGAATGTTGTGGCAAAGTGGAGGAGTAGGATTTGCTGGCACCCACACCCCAGGGACATGCCATGCCCTCCCAGACTCTCCCCTTACTAACTTGTATCATGTGTTTCCCAGTGAGTTCCTGTCCTTCCCTTGTCCTTCTCTTCTGGACTTTTCATTTTGGATATTTTCTTATTCTTCCTTTTTTAAAATGATTTTATTTGAAAGAGAGCAAACACAAGTTGGGGAGAGGGGGGAGGGACAGAGAGAGAAGACACCAACTCTCCACTGAGCAGGGAGCCCAACTTGAGGCTTGATCCCAGGACCCTGGGATCACGGCCTGAGCTCAAGGCAGACACTTAACTGACTGAGCACCCCAATTATGGGCATTTTTGAACAAAAAGGAAAGCTGAAAGAATAGCACAGCAGACACCTGTAGATCTTTGAGTCCTTGATTATTCACATTTTGCTCAAATTCCTTTTGATCTATGTATGAGTCTGGGTGTCTATTTTGCCAAACCATTTGAAAGTTATCTAACCAGTTGCATGCTCATCTCTTAATAACATGTGTCCTGTCCTCATTTTTGATGTGTTGTGATCAATCAATGATGATTTAGCATATGATGAAATAAAACCCAGGTTTGTATTTCCAATCTGTGAATAGAAAAATCTGCCTTTCTTTGTTTTTTCCTCTGTTTTAGGGTCAGAGTAGGCACATACTAGGCACCCGTGTCTGGATAATTAGTGAGATTGTCTCTACAGCTAGAAGAGAAAAAGTACATCTCCTTATCTCCCACCATCTGTCAGGTCCTGTGATCAGTCATTTCACATATTTTTCACCATCTCATCCTCTGACTGAGCTCCTTTATTCTCATTTTAGAGATGAAGAAACTGAGCCTCAGAGGTAATCCAGTGTGCTCAAGATTAGTATTCATAGCAGCACTTAATTTGTGCCTCGTTTACTGCTATACCCCTATTATTATGTATAGCAACAAACATATGCTAAGTGACCAGTAAAATTTGGCAGGTGAATTAATACACAAAAATGTCCCTTGGGGGATTTCAAAACCCATGTGTTTTCTGCTACTCCTGAGTCCCCAGAGTTTTGATGCGTATTAACCTTTTCTGGTTCCTAGGGTCTTGAGAATGTGTCAGAACAGGGACATGTTAATATATCTTGAGTCTCTTCCCCCTGCCAGGTGCCTCAGAGCACTCTTCCAGAATGTTGTCATGACTGAGGTCTGTCCTGACCCTTCCTAGGCAGTAATGTAATGCGGTCCATCCATGGGGTTGGAGAGCTGATGACCCAGGTTGTGCTCCGGGGAGGAGGCTTTTTACCCATGACTCCCATGGCTGCTGCCCCTGAAGGCAATGTGAAACAGGCAGAACCAGAGAAGGAGGACATCATGGTCATGGACACCAAGTTGAAGATCATCGAAATACTCCAGGTAACCATCAGCCAGGGGTGGTGGGAAGTGTGCTTCACAGGGTTACCATTTGGATCATGCCTCTCCCTGCTCTTATAAAGCCCTAGACTTTCTAGGGAGAGAATGGAGGTAAATTCTTAGCTCATTGTTCAGTGCCATTTATGAACTAGCTGTCTTTATCCTTCTCCTGTCATCTCATGTTCCTCCCCAATGTGCCTTGTTCCTCCAGCCATGACAAAACTTCCTGTAGTTGCCTTGGCTTTCCATAATCATTGGCCTCTATGGCTTCACCCAAGCTGCTCCTTTTGGTTAAAATTCACTTGGTTATGCTTCTACATAAAGCTGGGTTCCTTGCTTATTGTTCATAACTAGTTTAAGGTTCCATGAACTTGGCAACACCTGCCTCCCTCCCTCCCTTCCCTTTTTCATTCATTCATTCAACAAATATTTATTGAACCTGATTCTGTGCCAAGTACTTTTAAGCACTGGAGATCAGACTGAACAACATAGATTAAATTCCTGCTTCTAAAGAACCTGCATTTTGGTAGGACTCTTAGGTATATTAAACAACAAGTATACTGTGTCAGAGAGTGGTAAGTGTTAAGGATGCTAAAATCTAAAGGAGGATCAGGATGGTTGGAGGCCGCCAGGAGGAAGGAAGCCAGGGATACTATTTTTGTTGGGGTTGTCAGACAAGGCCTCTCTAGTAAGGCAATGTGATCAGAGACCCAAATGAAGAGAGGAAGCTAGCATGTGGATATCTAGGAAAAGTCTCTGAGGCAGAAGTAATAACAATGAGAAGATCTTGAGGTGGGAGTACACTTGGCAGGTTTTGGAGTAGGTTGGATTTAAGAGGGAATGGGAGAGGTTGAATCCGAGTGGGGGAGTAAGTACAAATAACTCTTTTGAGTGGATTTGCTATAAAATGAACAGAAAAATGGGGAAGTGCCTGAGGGTGATTGTTGGTAACAGGAAGTTTTTGTTAGAATGTTTTTTAAGTTGAGAGATGATAGCAAGTTTGTATGCCGAATGGAATGAATGGAATGGTCAGCTAGAGAGAGGGACAAGTTGTTGACATAGGAGAGAGGATAATTGGAGGAGTAAAGGCCTTGCATGGGCAAAAGGAGGTATGGGAGCCAATCTACTGAGGACAGGGATTGGTCTCAGGTATGAGAACCCTCCTGATCTCCTGACTGTCTGTGTTTTCCTCTTTCTGCTCATTTTTATTCATCAGCAAAATCATTTGCTCCTTAATGAAAATAATGCTGTTACCACTTTTTTTTCTCTTTTGTCTCATGTTGCCTCTTGCCAACCCCAGAACATGTAGTAGGTGATTACAAATTATTATAGACTTAAGAATTTGTTTTTTGAGTCTGAAGTCACTTTTTACCAATAGTTTGAAAGCATCAATGAGAGTCCTCAAATATATAATGCTGTAAAGATTGACTTTAGAAGAAGCCTCATTGAATTTTTGCCTAACCAAAAGCTGAGAAGGACTTCTCAGGCTATGCCGTATGCGTCCCAAGTATGTTAGTATCATGAACATGTATCAGAAGTGATGCAGTATAAAACTTGATCACACCCTTGAGGTCTTCTCAGTGTCATCATCTTAGAACAACTGGTTGGTGGAGTCACTGTTTCAACAAATACTTCCCCCTTACCATATGTAAAGCACTTTGCTGGGCACTCAGAAAAATGCACAGATGATTTGAACAGAGATTATACCCACAAGAGATTTATAGTCTAATAGGGAAAAAAAGGAAGTGAAACTATGAAAAAAGTATTCTCCTAGGACATAGGGGGTGTGTCATATGATCACATTTAGTAAGCGCCAGAGAAGGTTTTTACAGAGGAGATAGATTTTATCTGTGCTTTTACACCTGAATGAGGTTTGTAGTATAGAACCGAGGGGACATTCTCAAGTCCCCTTGAACTTGGAGCAGGTTGAACCAGGGCATGACATCTCATGGACCAGTAGTAACTCCCCGTGGGCAGAGACAGAGTGTGTGGAACGGAAGTTGTCAGAAATGAGGTTGGAAAGGAGGACCAGGCCAGATTCTAGAGAGTTCTGGGTGCCTAAAGTGTTAGGACCTAGTTCTATAGTGAGCCTTTGAGAATTTTCATAAAGGGGACTGACATAAGAATAAATACCTTTGGGAGGTAGATCTGGTGATGGCAAGGCAGGAGCTAAGGAGGATGTGAGCAGGGGGAAATCGTAGAAGAGATCCAGTAGAAGTGGAACCAACAGGACTTAGTCTGTGATTAGATGTTTTTATCAGAGACAGAGGAGTAGATGTTCTGAGGTTGACTGAGGTTGAGAGAACTTGGGCAGGACTGACATTGTTTTGTACAATACTGAGTTTGAGACTCTGGCAAGACACCAGATGAGATGTCCAGTAATCAGTAGGAAACAATGACCAAGAGCTCAGAAGGCAAGCCAAGGTAGTAGTATCTCAGTCTGGGAGAGGTGACTGCCCTGGGATTGAGTAAGGTCACCAAGAGGGCAAGGCAGAGACGAGAAGAGAATGGAAGGGAAAATGTCCGTAAGATCCTCAAATAATGCCAAGCAGTTGGTTTTTTTGTTTGGATTTTTTTTTCTTTTTTCTTTTGGCTCTTGCAACAACTGGAAAATGTAACTTGCTTCAGAGTAGAGGGCAAAGGAATGTAAGAAGTAAATGAAGAAGGAACCCAAGAGTTGTTTTATAAATCAAAGGAAACCATCAGAAATGAAAAATATGGACCTTGCTAATTTCTAGTAGTAAAAGCATGCATGTATTTCTGTGTGAATTCTTTTAAATTAAGGCAGCTAACTTCACCCTTCTCAGGGCCCAGAGTTGGTGTTTAATAGTTGCTGAAGTCATGTTTTATAGAGGATGGAGTAGGGAGTGAGTGATTTATTGTTCCAATTATTAAATTAATTGTCAGGGTGCTAAAGTTTGTACTAGAAGCTAAGGTGCTATGGACAGACTTGATATACTCCATAGAAGTCTGTTGTTAAAGTAATTGTTGAAATCTAAGCCAAATATTTGGCTCACTTAGTGCTTAAGGTAATTGATGCAGCAGATACCAGGCCCAGCCAGAGTGCAGTGGCTTGGCAGAGTGTTACAGGTGGTATGCTAATGTAACCAATCTGTTTCCATTTCCACTTGAATCTTTAGTTTATTTTGAATGTGAGATTGGATTATAGGATCTCCTGCCTCCTGTGTATATTTAAGAGAGAGTTTGATGAAAGCAATTCCCAGACTTCGGAAACATCCTCTGGAAACAGCAGCCAAGAGGGGCCAAGTAATGTACCAGGTTAGTGATTCCACAATGGGATTTCAGCCATAGAATGGGGTGTGAGTCTAATAAAAACTGAGGATTCCAATAGTACATTCTACAGAAAGGATAAAATACTAATATTTTGAAGTATATCGCAATGGAGAATGAAATCCTAGGAGTTACCTTTTATGGGTAGAGGAATAATTGAAAGAGTTCTGATCTCTTCTGGGTTAGATCTTGTTTCCTTCCATCTTGGAGTCTCTTAGTCATAAGACAGCTGAGAGTTGTAGTGTTGTGGTTACATGAAATGCCAAAAAAAAATTTATTGTCCACTAGCAACTTTTACTCATGATGGAAGTTTTTCCCTGCCCAGGAAATAGTGATAAAGGGAAAGGTGGTGGTAGACACAATTTCACCTCTCAAGGCCTGAGCTTCCTTGGCATGAGGTCATCTCCTCTACTAAGTGGATCATGAGTGGGTAGAAAACCAGCAGAAATGTGGAACAGTGCACACCAGAGCCACTGGACAGTGTGATGTGGGTTGACCTGGCTTCACAGCTTTATAATACAAGATTCTGAAAGACTTGAGGTTTAACTTATAGGCAGGGACAAGGCTATTTTTAGAAAAGTTCACCAACAGCCTATGTTTTTAGGCCTTTCTACATCTGAAACTATGTTCTATAACTTTCCAGGTACTCTTGACTTTGAACACATTGAAGAGCAAGCAGAAGGCATCTTTGGAGGAAGGAAAGTATATTTTCGGTGTTCAGTTTTGTAGGTGGTTCTAAGATTGGGAAGCCTCCTTTTGTGTAGCTCTAAAAGGCTTTTCCCTCATTTTTCTAGGAAACAGCCTTTGGGTTTAGTTTATTTATCGGCTCAGGTCAGAATGATATTAGTTGGCTGTGTCTGTGTGTGAATATCTGTGTGTGTTTCCTGCCTGGGATAGAAAGAATGGAAGTAGGTTTCCCCAAGTGCATGTATTAAAAGATTTTTTTTTTTTAATGGTGCAAAATAGAGTTGAAAGAAAGAGGGAATTGAAAACAAAGTGAGGTTAGCAAGATCACGTGTTTCTGCTGCTGGTGGACGCCATTTTTGTCTCTGAGCTCTTTAGAGACCATGTAACAGCAACAACAAAAACATACCTTGTCTCTAACATTAGATGAATGCATGATCCCCCTTTTTAAAAGATCAGATTACTCAATGTTGACTTAAAACATTATTATGAGACTAAAATACCTGTAAGACTCGAATAGCCACAGCTGTTATAAATACCCTATGCACGTAGATCTTTGTTAAAAAGATTTTATTTATTTATTTGAGAGAGAGAGAAAGAGCAAGAGAGCACAGGCAGGGGGAGGGGCATAGGGAGAGAGAGAGAAGCAAACTCCCTGCTGAGCAGGGAGCCCTATACAGGGCTCCATCCCAGGACCCTGAGATCATGAGCTGAGCCAAAGACAGGTGTTTAACCAACTGAGCCACCCAGGCACCCCCACATACTTCTTTCATATACATATTCTTGGTTCAGTTTTCTATTGCTGTGTAACAACTACTCCAGATATTTAGTGGATTTTTTAAAATCCTTTTACCACCTCTCACAATTAAATGGGTTGACTGGGGGGGCTAAGCTGGATGGCTTATCTACTGGCCACTGTTCAGTCTTTTGGGGCTGGTGATTGGAACTGGCACATCCAAGGTTCTTTTACTCACATTTCTGGCTCCTTGGTAGAAATATATGTAAGACTGGGAACTCTCTCTCTCTCTCTCCTTCCCTTCCTCTCTCTCTACAGGAATGTCTTAGGCTTCTTTGTAGCATGGTGACTGGCTCTAAGTGCAAAGATCCCAACAGGATAGGCCAACAGTATACAACACTAATCAAATCTGCTTTTATCATGTTACTAATATCCTATTGGTCAAAGCAGATCACATAGCTGAAGGCCCACTGTCACTGTGGGAGGGTACATAAGGAGGTATATACCAGGATGATCTGTTTTACTGGAGGACACCAATGTTGGCAGTCTACCCCAGTGCTTAATGTAAAACCAAAGAAATTCGAAATAGCAATATATTTGCTATGATGAAAGATGTTTTTCTGAAACAGAGTACATTGAGTTCAGCGTGATTATATTCCCATGTGCTCTGTGGTATCTCAACTCTCCCATCATTTTCTAATATTGAACATCAGTGAAATTGTCTTCACACCTTTTTGGACCATGTAGCATGAATAGAATATTTTCCTGTGAAGTCCTCTCCGTGCTTTTCTTGCTAACCTGCAAGCATGAAGGTCTCAACATTTGGCATTCGTTGGATTGTAAGTACAATATAGCCACAATCATTGAGTGGCAATGCTCAGTTATGCGGTGGTCTGCCATTTGATCCAGGCCTTGGTCAATAATTTTTTAATTATATAAATAACACATAGTTATCATAGACACTGAGATAACCTCTGACAGTTTGCTAATTAATCTCAGTTGAAGGACACTGGGTTGTCGTGATTCGTGGCGACACTCCTCAAAGTGGGGTCTGCAGACTGCTTGCTGCCAGTTTGGGACATAAGTACAGAACATGAGAGGAGGGACACCTGGGTGGTTCAGTGGTCAAGCATCTGCCTTCAGCTCAGACAAGATCCTGGAGTCCCAGGATTGAGTTCCTCATTGGGCTCCCTTTAGGGAGCCTGCTTCTCCCTCTGCCTGTGTCTTTGCCTCTCTCTGTCTCTCATGAATAAATAAGTAAAATCTTTAAAAAAAAAAAAAAAAGGGAGGAATCGTTTGGGCACTTTTACAGTAACCTGACACTGCCATATCTAAGTGCATGACCAGTGGACGTAGTATAGACTGAGACGTCAGTTAGCTGTGAAAGTGGAAATAAAAGCAACTGGTCCTTTACCACAGGTACTTTGGTAGGCACAGACTTACAGCATCTTAAATAAAAAATCAACTACTAATTTAGGAGAAACACAGCTGTGTGCAGTTTTCCCACCATAGATGAGACCTAGCAGAAGAACACTCAAATCGAGGAGCTGGGAATCTGGATAAAAAAGCCAGTTCCTGTCACTGTGGGAAGGTGGGGACTTTGATTTACAATTGGACAGTGGTGAGATCTTCATTGTTCCCTCACCTCTTAAGATAGTTGAAGTTAAAACAGTAGTGTGTTATTACAGAAGCTCATTAAAACGCAAGCCTGCTGAGGTTGACTGTGGGGTTAGAACTCTGACTGGTTGGTGAGTCTGTGTGACAGAAGGGTGCGTGTGGCTTATCTGGCTTCTCCCCTTCCACACACTCCTGTAGTGAGGAGAACACCCCCCTGGACTTGGATGACCATGGAGGCAGAACCTTCCTCCGAGTCTTGCTGCACTTGACGATGCATGACTACCCACCCCTGGTGTCAGGGGCCCTGCAGCTGCTCTTTCGGCACTTCAGTCAGAGGCAGGAGGTCCTGCAGGCCTTCAAACAGGTAGCTGGGCTGCCATTCCTGTGTGTGTGTGTTCATTTTTGTTGTTGACTGTCCAAGAGGCTGTTGTGCACCACTGATACATCCTGTCTGTTCAGGTTCAGCTGCTTGTTACCAGCCAAGATGTGGACAACTACAAACAGATCAAACAAGACTTGGATCAGCTGAGATCCATTGTGGAAAAGTCGGAGCTCTGGGTTTACAAAGGGCAGGGCCCTGACGAGGCCATGGATGGTGCCTCTGGGGAGAATGAACATAAGAAAACAGAGGTGAGTGGAACGCCGCTCATGCTGCCAGAGCAGTTGGATGAGCTCCTCAAACAAGGGAATTTCCTCCTCTGGTTTTCAGTAGAAGTGCAGATTGTAGGATGAGCTTTATTCTCAAGAGATCTGCTTGTTAAGTGGCTGAAGTCACAGCCATTCTCCTAGGAAATAAGCTGCAAAATGGAAATTTAGCTACTTCTTCCATGTCACCTTGGACCGTGGGGGAATAGACTTTGGTGTTGAGTAGATTAGCACCAGATTTCCCTTGCAGACCCCCCTGGGGAAGAACCTATTCTCAGTAGGCTGGCCATCATCCTCTCCCACCTCAGTGATATGTCAGAAAGGAGATGTTGAGCAAGTGACTCAGGCTGAAACCCAGCATGGCTGTAGAAAAACTGTCAAACTCTCATTGTTTCCTAAATGCTGATGCCATTCCGAACAAACAGACCTATTGCCCAAGGGCCGAACAAACCACACTTACATTTATTTTGGTCCTTAGGAGGGGCATAACAAGTCACAAAAGCATGAGAGCACCAGTAGCTACAACTACAGGGTGGTGAAAGAGGTAAGTAGCCTCCTGCCTTTTTTTTCCCTCCTTTATTAATTCTCCAAGGAGCTACAGTTTTTGATAGTCAAGCTGAAGGTGCAAACACTTCAGCTTTTTTCTTCATGTAAAGTTAAACAGGGAGAAAGAAGCTTGCAGAGGTTACATACATGGGTTTTTGGTTCAGATCTTGGTTCAAATCATCCTATGCCACTTTTATCTGTAGTCCTCAATTTTCTCACTTTTTATAGGTTCAGCCATCACCTATATTTATATAGGTTTATAAGGGACCAAAGGATTCATTGATATCATTGTCAAGGCTTTATCTCAGTGGACAGCATATAGTGTCCCCCAATTAGGGCTCTAGTTCTTTAGAATTCTTTGCATAATGTGGTTCAAAGTTGGGAGGTTGGGAGCTTTGTGGGTTTTTTTTGTTTTGTTTTTTTGTTTTTTGTTTTTTAAACCCAGAGCAAACTCTTCCCCAGTCCCTGGCAATGATGCTGAGTCTCACCATTTTAGAACTTTCTGAAACTACCCCACTTTTGGTTGAAGCCATAATCCACTTCACACTCTGGAAGAGCATGTTCTTAGCCATGTTGAGATTTGGTTTGATGGATTTACAGGGATACTACATATTGAAGGAATCTCCCTCATTTTAGGTGTTTAGTGTGCTGTGATCACTTCTGCCTCCCTGCCCATGACCAGTGCCTACAGTTTTTTCTCAGTCATGCTTCCTAGTTTTCTAAAATCGATTTCTTTCATTTTTTTCAAAAAAAATATTGTCTGGCTTTACTGAGGTATAATTGACAAAAAAAAAATTTGAAATCTCACTAAAACATGTCACACAATAATTTGATAGATATACCCTGTGGAATGATTCCCACAATCAAGTTAATTAATATATCCATCATCTCACACAACAAACGCTTTTGAGGTGGGCGAGAACACGGTTTACTCTCAGCAAATTTCACATATACGGTATAACTTTATTGACTGTTGTCACTGTGCTGTACATCGGAGCTCAGAACTGAGATGTTGGTCAGAGGTACACACTGTGGATCTTTCTTTCTGACAGATTCTGATTCGACTCAGCAAACTCTGTGTTCAGGAGAGTGCCTCTGTGAGGAAGAGCAGGAAGCAGCAGCAGCGCCTGCTCCGGAACATGGGTGCACACGCCGTGGTGCTGGAGCTGCTACAGATTCCCTACGAGAAGGTGAGCGAGTCCCCTCCTGTGGCTGCTGCTCCCCAGAGTGGGGCAGATCCCTGGGTTTTCCTAAATTCTTCTTATTAGGATATCATTGGCGAATACATGAAGCTGAAGTGAATATAAGGCATATCTGGGCCACCTGTATGAAACATTATAAAATTCCATTGCCCATAACCTGCCTCCTGTTTTAAGATTTTATTTTATTTTTTATTTTTTTTTAAATTTTTATTTATTTATGATAGTCACAGAGAGAGAGAGAGAGGCAGAGACACAGGCAGAGGGAGAAGCAGGCTCCATGCACCGGGAGCCCGACGTGGGATTCGATCCTGGGTCTCCAGGATCGCGCCCTGGGCCAAAGGCAGGCGCCAAACCGCTGAGCCACCCAGGGTTCCCTGTTTTAAGATTTTTTTTTTTTTTTAAAGATTTTATTTATTCATGATAGTCACACAGAGAGAGGCAGAGAGGCAGAGACACAGGCAGAGGGAGAAGCAGGCTCCATGCAGGGAGCCCGACATGGGATTCGATCCCGGGTCTCCAGGATCGCGCCCCGGGCCAAAGGCAGGCGCCAAACCGCTGCGCCACCCAGGGATCCTTTTTTTTTTTTTTTTTTTTCTGTTTTAAGATTTTAAATAAGAGTCCATTAATTCTCCCCTCCTTCCCACACCACACTGGGTGCAAAGGTTGGACAGCTCTACCTGCACGTGGGCTTGTGCTCCACAGTGTCCTCTGCAGATGCCATCCAGGCAGTTTAAGCACTACAGGTTACTAAATGCATGTGGGATTTTGGGGCTTACCCACTTCTGAGGTCCTCAGCAGTGTGCTGACATCTGGTCAAGTATTTGGATATATCAGGTGATACTTTGCTCTAAGTCCTTTTCTCCTGTTAGAAGTTATACTCTCTGTCCCGTTTTTTCATTTGTCATTTTTAGCATTTGGCCTGGACATGATAGGGTTTAGGGAAGTAGAGCAATAGTGCTTTGCACTGTGCAGCCTGACAGGGCATTTTCAAAAGCGTCTATTCACTTTCAAAATCCAGTGCAGTTGTCATGGTGTTCCCATTTGACAGATCAGAAGACTGAGGCTTGGGGAACTTTAGAGTCCCAGGGCATGGACTTCTGTCTCTTGAGTTTACCAGAGGCTGCCAGAGAAACTTGCCAGTGAAGAGTTGCCTAAAGGTGGCTCACTGCTAGTGCCTTCAGGGCACCAGGCATGGCACGGAGTAATTTTCATTTACCAGTTCATTTAATCCTTAAGACAGCACATGAGATAGGTCATACTTGGAGTAGCTCCACTTGAGAAGACTGTGACCAGAGGTTCAATACTTTGCCTACTTGGCCCAGCAACACATAGAGCCCGCTCTGCTCAGTTATAGTGCAGTCGAGGTCTTATTTGCTATACCTGCTGCCCTGTGCTCAAGGAAGTTCTTGGTGAAGGCCACCACCATGGGCATGGGGACCATGTGATTCAGGCTAGCCAAGCCTTTCAGTAGGCACAAATAAAGTATACGTTTAATTCCTCTAGTAGGTCAGGACCTTAACTAACTTCAAATTAATTACAAGTGTGCATGTCATCCAAGTTTGATTGACGTTTAGACTAGAACCAGCAAGTTGATTTACCTTGCTATGTGTAAAGAATGTGAAGACGTAGTTTGCTGGCCTTATTTTTGCCTCATAATATCATCAGTTTCCTGAAAGAAAGATATCCATCCATAGAGTAGTAGAGTAACGAATAGGTAACCTGATTTGGTTGGAATTGGTGGTAGAACAGTGTGTGTGTGTGCGCGTGTGTGACTCTGGATGAGAGCAGATATACCTTCTCGTTATATGAGGTCTTTAGAGCTTGCCTGCCTTGTAAAAACCCATTTCACATGATGAAGCCTTTAGTTTCCATGAGCCCCAGCAGAGTCTCCCTTTAGCTGAAGAAGTCAAAGAGTACAGAACTGTTTGAGATTACTGCTGTCAACCAGCAGGGTCTCCCTGTCCCAAGGCCTCTGATTTCTAAGAGTTGGAAGGTATGCCACTTTCTCTGTTAGTGGGAGACAAATGTAGTATCTGCTTTGTTGTATGGGGATTTGCTATTAATGTCCCCCTAAACTTGCTCGTTTTAGATTGTTAAAGCTGGTAGCTCAGATTCCTTCTGTTAGTTGTTCTGACAGATGTGTCCTGTTTTCTCCCAGGATTATTATCTAGACCATGGTGAGCAAACTGCAGACATGAACCAAATCTAGCCCACCACCTGTTTTTATACAGCATATTAGCTAAGAATGATTGTTCCATTTTTAAATAGTTATATTCTTAGTGGTACCAGCCTAATGTCCTCTCTTTTGCTTTTTGACCCACAAAGCCTAGAGTATCTGTCTGAACCTTGGTCTAGAGCAAAACCAATAGTTAACATTGATTGTGTGATTACCATCTGAACACTTGACATGGATTTTGTCACTTAATCTTCACGACAACCATATGAAGTGTGCATTTGTATTACCTCCATCTTACAGATGAGGAGACGGAGGCCTTGAAGAGTTAAGTAGCTTGCCCAACATCATCCAGTGGTGAGTGGTAGATCCAGGATAAGAGCTAAGCAGTCTGGTTTCAGGGCCTGCCTTCCTAACTGCTAGACTCTCTGGCCTCTGAAAAGAGGTAGTATAAATGAGAAGACATAGGGAGGCTACCGTGGGCTAAATGAATAGGAGGGATGATTCTGTTACTGGAATTCTCCTTTCATTTTTACTGTATTAAAAGTTTTCTTGTTTAGAATCGGTCAGTAGGTTTTAATCCATTTTCTTATCATGGGGCATCTAATGCTTTACAACTACTGAGTATTTGTTTATTACTGTAGGAAATGAGAATCACATAATCAGCTGTGTGAAATGCCTGGGGCAAGTATTATCCCATCTTGCAGATGGAAAAACTAACTCTTAGGTTAAATTTGATGCTGGGGTGACAAGGAAAGGATTATGACAGGTATATTTGCCTAGATTTATAATCTAAAGATATTTCTAGACTAATGTGTTATCTCTTGCCAAAAGTTAATGCATACATGCATATGTTAGGCAGATTAAAAAGGTTGAGCCCAAGAGCTGGGGTGATGTAGGCTCACCACCAGTGATCAGTCAGCTTCTGCTCTGCTTTCACTCTGTTCTCAGAAATGGGGGATTCAGAAATTTCGGAAATTGCTAGAAATGGAATCCAGAGATTCCCTCTCAGCTTCCACTCTGTATTGCATTTTTCTCAAATAATTTTTGTAATCTGCCAGCTAGTGGAAGAGAACATAAGAGAATTATTAAACTTATTCAAGTTACTGGCTTCTTGCAGTTTCAGCATTGCAGCACCCCAATATTTTCACACAACACGCACTCAGGACACACCTTCAGAACTCCACTTGGCAGGTGATGGATGTGTCATAGAATGAGGTCTGCTGGCCTAGCAATATGTGCTGTCTCCTACTGACCTTATCTTGTCCACAGCCTGGCCCTATTTTCAACCTGTTTTTCATCTCCCTCCTTACATATAGGCTGAAGATACCAAGATGCAGGAGATAATGAGGCTGGCTCATGAATTTCTGCAGAATTTCTGTGCAGGCAACCAGCAGAATCAAGCCTTGCTACACAAACACATAAACCTGTTTCTCAACCCAGGGGTAAGAGTTAAGGCTGGTTTGGAAACCTGTGAGGGGAGGAGGGCAGGAAGCAGTAAGAAGAGCAACTTGTGCTTTTGCTATTGTGACCATGGGGACTTGTTATAACGCAACATTCATTCCAAGGGGAACATTGGGACCAACTCTCAGGAGGACATAAATACTCCCCATCTTTTTAGGGGAGAAGGCAGGAAAGGAAGGGAGGAGATGGTAGGGCAATGTAAGATATTTATATTTTCTCTTAATATTCTTCATTACATCAAATTTTAGCACCAAAGAGTTGCTGGTTCTCACTCTCCAGCCATATCCTTCTGAGATCATGCATAAAGTTTTCTGTATACATAATACATTATGTACATACAAATATATATTCATATAAAGCATAATTGTTTGTAAGATATATTTTAAAAGTATGTGTTGTGCATTTTTTTAAAGAAAAATGGTGATGGACTCTGCACTTGATTTTGGACTTTGCTTTTTTCACTTAATACATTGTGGCTGTTTTTGCAAGTCATAGATATATAAGTTTTTCTCATTTTTGATGAGAATATGTAATGGCTACACGGCATTCCATAGTTTGGCTGTAACTTTTTAAAAGCCATCCCCATATTAGTGAACATTTAGGCAATGTCTACTGGCTTTGTAAATCTTTCTACAGAGGACATCCTTATAAATACACGTGCATACACACATTCGTTAGGACTGCTGAGCTTTGGAGGAAAGGACTGCTAGACTAGTGAGTAATACTCCCTCTTTGTTATGTGTGGGAAAAGAAAAGACAGAAGATAAAAAGTTTAAAGTCCCCTGCCTCACACTAAACATAAAACTCAGTTACTCTGGGTTAAAAAAAACAAAACAAAAACACAGAATAATCTTCCTAGAAGATAACATGAAAATATCTTGATGACCTGGTGGTAATTGAAGTTTGATTACACAGTATACGAACAGCACTAATTATAAAGGAACATATCAATAAACTGGACTTCTTTTAAAAGTTCGGTTCACCAAATGACATCATTAAGATCATCCACAGGCAAACCAGAGGGTGGGAGAAGACATTTGCATTACATGTGTCCAGTAAAGAAGTCCTATCCGGAATGTATAACAAACTCAAAAAAGTCAATAATGAAAAGGACAACGCACTTTTTTTAAATGGGTAAAAAAAAGTTTAAAATGAAATCATCCATAGAGGAAATCTAGACAACAGGACAAGGTAATCGGCAGAGAAGTATAAATTAACTAAAATTTGCACAACAAAGTATGACTAAGACCAAAAACACCAACAACACTATAAATCTGCAAGGGTGTGAAAAAGCTGTAGTGTAAAATGGAAATTGTTCTCATTTTTTGAAAGCTGTTGGGCAGTACTTTACCAAGCTAGACGTTTATGCTCTACAACCCAGCAATTCCACTCTTGGGTGTAAACCCAACAGAAATGCACATATATGAAAGTTTACCAGAAGACACATTCAGGAATGCCCAAAGCAGCACTATTTGTACTGAGTGTAGTATTAACTACTTACCTAAAACTGGACACGCCCCCAAATGCCCATGAGCAATAGACTAGATAAGCACATTGTAGTTTATTCATGCCACGGACTATACATAGCACTGACCATGAGCAAACTGCTGGTACATGCAACAACATGTTGACAGCATTGCAAATGTACTATTGAGCAAAAGAAACCAGACAGGAGAGAGTATATGAGGCTCAAAAGCAGGCAAAACTCATCTGTGGTTGCAGAAATCAAAATGGGAGTTAAATTGGGTGGCGAGGCATTTCGTTTCTTAATCTGGGTGCTGGGGTTTCCTGTGTAGTTCATTGAGTTGAATACTAGTGATTTGTTTCCCTTTCTGTGTGTTTATTATGATTTTAAAAAGATGGCAGAAAGTGAGAAAGGAGAATACCTCTTTGTGGGTTAAAATTCTTCTCTCTGTGTGTTTTGGTAGACTATCTTTTTCACTTTGTACTCTGCTCTAGCCACAGAGTTTTGACCATTTCCTTGTGCTCCTGCCCTCACTCTTGTGCCAGATCCTGGAGGCAGTAACCATGCAGCACATCTTCATGAACAATTTCCAGCTCTGCAGTGAGATCAACGAGAGAGTTGTCCAGCACTTTGTCCACTGCATTGAGACTCATGGTCGAAATGTCCAGTACATAAAGTTCTTGCAGACGATCGTCAAAGCAGAAGGGAAATTCATCAAAAAGTGCCAAGACATGGTCATGGCTGAGGTGACATTTGCATTTATAATCCTATCTAATAAAAAACATAGGATTCCGGTGGAAGGTAGAGTACTGTAATTAAAAGAATTGATCTGAGATATGATTGTAGGCCATCCTACTTTACTGGAGGTATGACTGTTGACTTCCCCAACCCTAAGTGTGCCTTCCTATAAAATGATGGTGTGGTGGTATTAGCTGAGATGCCAACTTAGTGAAATAATAGTGACAATAATAGCTAAGATTTACTGGAAGCCTGCGATACCCTAGTCACCGTTCTAATCAGTTTGCATGTAATCATTTATTTAATCTCATGACACAGCACCATGAGTTAGGTATCATCTTTGTCCTCAGTTTTACAGACAAAACTGAGGCACAGTGAGGTTAGATAATCCATGTGGAGTATTTATCACAGTATCTGGCACCTAATTAGAGCTTATAAAGGTGAGTTGTTCCTATGTAAATATTACTGTATTTGTTTTGACTTCTGTGCCAGCCCTTTTTGGATCTTCTGTATTTCATGGAGTGCTGAAATTGATTTAATCTTAAGTAGATTTATGAGAAGCCCTATACAGTCCTGGGGACAAGGTATAAGTAAGAATGCCTTGATTTTTTGATGAGGTTGAAAGGAAGGTGTATCTTAATGAGAAGTGGATAATTTGTAAGTGTGAAGAGAGAAAGCAGTGCATGAAAGAGTCATAAGAGTTATTACTTTTCAAGCATAAAAAGATGAAAATGGTTTTAAAAAGAAAAATCATAGCCTATTAGGTTGGAAATGCAAGTGTAAACTTAAAATACACATTTCCACTTGATACATGAGTGCTGGTCTGCAGACTTTCTCTTCCTTTGATAGTTTTTTAAGGCCTCTGTCATATACCTGAATCTGTTGATTGAAACGATGAATGAAATTTAGATGAGTTCAATAATATAGGTGAGACTGGTTTTGGAAAGCAGATGCTGGCAGAGCATCTCTATTTCTCTGCAAATAGATATTTTTTAAATGGTGTCCCCACCTCCTCTGCAGGCTTGTAATATAAACAAGCCCTGTTCTTTTTATAGCTTGTTAATTCGGGAGAGGACGTCCTTGTGTTCTACAACGACAGAGCCTCTTTCCAGACCCTGATCCAGATGATGAGGTCAGAGCGGGACCGGATGGATGAGAACAGCCCTCTCATGTACCATATCCACCTGGTGGAGCTCTTGGCCGTGTGTACCGAGGGCAAGAACGTTTACACAGAGATAAAGTGCAACTCTCTGCTCCCACTGGATGACATCGTCCGCGTCGTGACCCATGAGGACTGCATCCCTGAGGTGAGCAAGCCTTTCTCATGGCTCTGCACATGGCGTGTGGAGCTGTGGCTGGCCTAGATGAGACCTCATGGGGCAGAGACCTGCAGCTCATTTCATACTGAGATTTCAGTTGGTGGAAACATTGTCTCGAATGCCAATTATGTGGATGAAGAAAGTTGGGGGGATGTAAAGTCTTTCCTGTGGTCTCCTTGAGAAGACTGGGAATCTGCTGCTGTGCTTCTGCTCTTGGAAACTTAATAATTCAGCCTGTTGAGCAAAGAGAATTTGATTGGAATGAATATTTGAAAAATGAGATTGAATGGGTTGAGATATAGTTCATGAGCATGTAAGACATATTCTGCAGGTTTATTCTTTAAAATGAAAATTTGTGTTGCAAAAATAATGAATGACGATTATAAAATATTGAGAAACTATATGTAACCAGTAGGAGACTTAAAAAATTCCACCACCCATAATAAATACCCATTAGGTTTTGGAAAGGATTCCGTCCAAGCTTTCCATTTCCTTGCATATGTATATTGGCTAGTAACAGAAACGACAACAACAAAAAAGTGGATCATTTGGTATATGGTTTGCCTTTGTATGTTTAAAATATATACTGTTAATTTATGTCTTAGACTAAATATACATATATTTAGAGCATATGTAGTATGTATCTCATATATATTACTGTGTTTTAGAGGATTCTTTTGAAAAGTTAATACATTTTGAAAAGTTCAAATAAAAGAGACTGTAAGTGAGTTAACTATGAAAAATCTTCTAATCTGTCCCCTCCCGCCCCACAGAAAATCATTTATTATGTTCTTGTACCTCCTTCTAGAATTCTGTATATAGACATTCCTCCACTCCCTCCCTCCTCCTCCTTTTTTAAACACAAAAGGTGATATTCTTTGTACACTATTCTTCTTTTCATATCAGTCCATAAAGAGATTTCACATTCCTTTCTTATAGTTACTTAAAAACTTTATTGTATGGATGTACTGTAATTGCCCTACATGGTTGTTCACCTGACTTATGTGGATATAATGAGATGGTTATAACTGGTGATTTTAATGAAGGAGAAAATGACAAGATTGTGTTTTTATCACACAGCATTTTATCAGACTTTTGGACTCTTATTTACCTGATAGATGAAAATGATTGTTCTGACAGTTTTGATTTGCATTTCTCTTATTCCACGTATATCAAATTGGTTTTTCCAGAAAGGTCTGTTTCTATCTCCAGGTTAAAATTGCATACATTAACTTCCTTAATCACTGCTATGTGGATACGGAGGTGGAAATGAAGGAGATTTACACCAGCAATCACATGTGGAAATTGTTTGAGAATTTCCTCGTAGACATCTGCAGGGTAAGGCTATCTGGAATGGAGGGGTAGAGCAGAAGTGTGTGTTCACGCATGTCTGGACATCCTTAGTGCAGGCATCGAGAAAATATCCACATAATTTCAGCTTGCTAATGTAAGGCACAGGGAGGCAGATGTGGCTCTTATCCTTGCATATGTCTCATTTCTTTCTACCTTTTACTCCTAGCAGAGAATAGATTTTATTCATCCCATGTCAGGGAAGATAGATTATTTCTGCTTTTCCTTTCATCTCTTATGAATTGATTTGTGAATAATAATCTGAGACAAATTAAAACCACATTTATAAGTTTTCTTTTCCGTGATGATATTTCTCCTCGGACACCTTCCTGAGCTTGAGCATTTCTCTCCTCCAGTGTGGTGTTGAGGATTCTGTAAAGCACTTGCCTTTGCATCTGTTTTCCTACCCAGCAGTTGGGTGGGGCTTCATACTCTTGATTTGTTTTTGCTCCAAGCTTAACATTAATTCTAAGCCCACAAGACCTACTACCTAACAAGGCATACCATATATTCAGTATGAGGTTTGTGGTGGTGGATTTGGGGTAGAAGTGCCAGTAACCAAGAAAGAATAATTTTGAGACGAATCTTAATTTTGGAAACATAATGTGAAGTGCATTGTAGAGTCCTAGATTGTCATATTTTCTGCTTCATGGTACAGTTACCAGTATAAGACAAAGAATGTACAAGAACTTGTTTTATTCCTAATCAAGGACTTTATTTCATAATACTCAGGTATTGGTATCACAGACATATATGTATTTTTTAAATCTTGAATTCCCCCTAGTCTTTTAACCCCATAAATCTAGGTTTTAGAGATTGTAATGGAAGGCCTGTTTCATTTTGATTTTATATATTTTTTTAAAGTAGCTTCTACACCTGTCTTGGAGCCCAGTGTGGGACTTAAACTCATGACACTGAGATCAAGACCTGAGCTGAGATCCAAAGTCAGAGTCTTAACTGACTGAGCCACTCAGGCACCCCTGCTTTGTTTTGTTTTGTTTTGTTTTGTTTTGTTTTTTAATCAGGGATGAGCAGAGTTTTCTGGAAAGGACCAGATATTAAATACGTTCAGCTTTGTGGGGCATCTGGTCTCTATCACAACTACTCAACTCTGCCCTGGTAGTTTGAAAGCAGCCATGACAATATGTAAACATGTAGGCATGGCTGTGTTCCAATAAAACTTTATTCATAAAAGCAGCCACCTTAACTTTGCTGACCTCTACATGACATTATTCAGAAAGGTAAAATCAGTAACTAACTTCATTCTCTTTATTTGCCTACAAACTGCTCAGCATTAAGCTTAGAACATGGTAGTTAGTTAATAAAACTTGATTCTTGTTTGCTGTTCATAAATTTTTATTATAAGCAATGTTAGTGTCTCAAACTGTAGGACTATTGAATTTGGTAATATAACTTGATTTTTAAAAATGTATTTTCTAAACCTTTTCTTTTAAATATCTGATCTTATTGTAAGCAGCAAAATTAAGTAGAATCAAGTAAAATCTGATGTCTCTTCTTATCCCAAAACTTAAAGGCAGTGACTCTGACTCACAGCCCACTACTTTCAACAGCATTGCAAATCAGTAACTTTTTAAAAAAAATTTAAATTGTATTTAAATTCAACTAACATATAATGCATTCAGAAGTTGAGGTCACTGATTCATCAGTCTTATGTAACACCCAGGGCTCATTATATCACATGCCCTCTTTAATGTCCATCACCCAGTTACCCTGTCCCCCCACCCCCCTCCCCTCTGGTAAATCAGTAACTTTTTGAAAATTGAAGTATAATTGACACATAATGTTATATTAGTTCCACTGTACAACATAGTGATTTGACCACTCTGTATGTTAGGCTACCATAACATTTTTATTTCGTGAAAGAATGTTGTAGATTTGGAGAATATCACACACAGTGGACCTCACTGATATATTTGATTCTCTTGATTATGTGGATTAAGAAACCATGGCCTACAACAGGTGAATGGCTTAACCAGGAAGACAGTTTACTTTTAGGGGAAAGTAAAGACAACTGTAGGTACTATGCCTTTTGTTGCCTTTTAAGGTTTTAGATACGCCACACGTGGCTAGGAACTTGAAAGCAATGGCCTTTTAGGTCCCATACCAATTTTAATGTTTTGTCCATCAATATGTTATATCTGAGTTGACTGGCTTCTTTTTCTGCTTGATTTATTGTTATTGTTATTTTAATATCTTAGAGGTAGAAATATTGACCTATAAGCCTTTACCTTTCATTTGTTAAGGGTATCCAGCAGGAGTGGTCACAGATTTCTGAATTCTACAACTGACTTGCAGGTTTTGGCCTAATGTCTGTCTGAAGCATCCAATTGCCTTGCAGGCCTGTAACAACACCAGTGACAGGAAACACGCAGACTCAATTTTGGAGAAGTACGTTACTGAAATTGTCATGAGTATTGTTACTACCTTCTTCAGTTCTCCCTTCTCAGACCAGAGCACGACACTGCAGGTAAGAAACACAAGTGCAGGTGCAGAATATTCATGGCCGAGCTTCAGCAGTGACTGTTGGTGCAGATTTGGCACTGAGCAGCTGTACATGAGCCATTCTGCAAGGCATTCATACAAGATGCTTTTCTTTCTGTGGAGGGCCCCTCGGCTAAGGAAGCACCTGAGGATGCTTTTCCATACCAGATAATTCTATCAGTGATTTATTTATTTTTTTTCCCTTAAGATGCCTTTTCTTCTCCCTTCAATCTTATTGATTGCTCCCTTACAACCTCAGAAGGAGAAGCAGCTTTCAGATACATGCTAGCATGTTATTAACACTTTCTAAAAAACACATTTGGAGATCTCCATTCTAACTCCCAAGTGTGTGCCTAGAGTGCATCCAAAGTGGTGCATAGCGTGAGAAGCCGTGACAGCCATGGCACCGGGGCTGCTACATGGCGTGACTCCATTGGCATGTGTACTCCACTGTGTGTGGCGCTCCTGGGGTTGTGCTCTGCAGCAGCCTTGCATGAGGATTCTCACTGTACTTCCAGTTTCAAAGGTACAAATCCATGGAGCCTTGGAGATTATTTCATTCTTTGACTTGGAAAAATCATTCTTATTTTTATAACTTATATCTGGCTCAACTGCCTTGCAAGTCTTACTGCAGGTGCATTCGTACAGCCTGCAGAATAAAAGCTGATCTTAGTCTCCATTGGTCAGAAGAGAAATATTAACCATCCTTGTCATGGAAAGAAGTAGAGGCTGTCCTAGGGTTGATGGGAGGCCCAGGGTTGTTGGACTACAGACAAATAATCCTAACGAAGGTAAATTCTCCAAGGGAAGGGTGATTCATGGTCAGTATAATACTCACTGGTATATTAATTAGATACTGTTACATGTCATTAATATACAAAGAGTTCATGTAAGCCAAAGCAACCTATGAAGTAGAAGATACTATCCTCATTTTGTTGCTGAGTGAGACTCAGAAAGTTTAATTACCATGCTCAGAGTCACAGCCATTAGGTGGAATAACCATGATTTCAACCTACTTCTCTCTGACTCAAAAACTTGAAGTATGGAATTTTTAGTGGGATAATGTCTATATATATTCTTGAGTAATTAGGAAGCAGAAACCAGTTGGAAACCAAGCGCGTGGGACACCTGGGTGGCTCAGCATTTGAATGTCTCTCTTCAGTTCAGGGTGTGATCCTGGAATCCCGGGATCGAGTCCAGGATCGGGCTCCCTGCATGGAGCCTGCTTCCCCCTCTGCCTATCTCTCTCTCTTTGTGTCTCTCATGAATAAATAAATAAAATCTTTAAAAAAAAAAAAAAAAAAGGAGGAGAAGAAGAAACCAAGCTCATGAGTTACTAGAGACCAGAACATGCTCCTCACCAAGTACTATTACACCAAGAGCCAACTAAGAAAGCTGCTTTGGTTACTAAGATTGGACTTGCTTCTTTTTATAATTTAGAGTGGCAATCACCACTGCAATGCCCATTCTTCTATAGATTGTGAAACAGTATTGCAAAACCAAAATGTCAAAGTAAATCAATCAAATTAATTGGAAAACCATTAAACAGGAACTTTTGGTTTTCCATCTTGGTCACTACTCTTTGCTCATATTACCTTTAGTCTGAAACCAATTTTTGGACCACCTAATAAGCCAGAACTGTCAGAGAGATGAGTCTTCAATATCAATGTTGTAAGTTCCTAGTGAGACCCAGGTTGTCTATATCTACTTAGAATACAAAGTCCAAAGTAGTTTTAGCTTTGTTTTCTAAGGGGGAGCTAATGGATTTCTAAAGCATTTATTTTCAAGGAATGCTATTTTTGGTGCTCTCATAGCCTGTCTTTTTTTGTTTATATGCTGAAAATCATATGCCTCATTTCTCCAGCTAGATTTTTATGTCCTTCCTGGCTTCCTTCCTTCCTTGTTTTTTTGTTTGTTTCCTTCTTTTCTTTAAACTCAAACATATGAGGAAGGAAAATGGTGAACTTGGGTTTGTCTGTGTTGCATTTATGTTGCCAGTGGAATGCCTAGGAAGAGCTGGAACTGTGGGATCCAGGAAGGAAGAATACAATTTTGGAGACTTTTGAGCAGGATAAAGCTGGTTTCGAATCCTCACTCTGCCCTTTACCAGCTCTTTGGACTTGCCTTGGTCACTGAACTTCAGAACCTCTTTGCTTACATTTGAAACAGGAACATAATACCAACCTTGCAGGTTTTTGTGAGCACTAGAGATAATGTTTATGAAACATCTGGCATAATGCCTGTCACATAGGAGGTGCTTTATAAATAGGAACTTGTGCTTTTCCCCACTAGACTGTAAGGTACAGTAAGAAAGGCATAGTTATGCCTTATATGCACAGTTGCCTCAGGTGCTGCTCTGTCCCTATTCTTGCTTCGAGCCTGGAACCTAGTAGATGTTAACTCTTTGAGATAATAAATGTATCTGTGAGACACAGGAGAGGGAAATAGTAGAATCCAAATATAAACATTTCCTGATTGAAATAGAAATTGTTTACTAAAAGAGACTGAGCAGAGTGCAAATAATTAAAGACAAGATACAAAAGAGGCCAGAGGAAGGTCTTTATCACAGACACAGGATGGGATTAAGAACAAACAGGGCTTCATTATCCCAGAAAAGGGAGGATTTTATGAAGAAGGTGATGGGTAACCATGTTCTTTAGTCAAAGAGGTCACATGAGCTCATGCCCCCAGATTGCCCATTGGAAGGGGTAATTAGGAGGTAGCTACCCTGGCCAATTAATTCATCTTTTGTTTATCCAGGGGTCAGATGGGAACAGAGCAGAGGCCTAATAAATATTGGTTCACTTGAATAAATTTAGTCAAAGGATACTTTTTTCTTTGAGTTTGGGTTTTGGGTTCTCATCCCAACTCCAGCATATACTAGCCAGTGGGATGGGTGATGATACCACTGTTACTTTCTTGGGTCATGGTGAGAAGGGTACAGTGAGATATGCAAAAAGCACTTAGCACGTGGGAAGTGTTCTCCATAAATGGCTTCTCTTATGGGACCCTTGTGCTCAGGAGCTTAATATCAGGGTTTCTCAGCCATTGTCTCAGGATCTCTATGATCCTGTCCTCTATTAGTAACAGTTTGCTCTCTTGGGTGGCTGTGAGGTGTAGAACAGAAAGTACTTCCAAAAAAAAAAAAAAATGAGATTCTGGTTTGCAGGTGAACTTAGTGGAAGGAGCACAAAGAAGCCAACTCACTGCTCTGCCACCACTTATTAGTTCTTTTGTATACTTTCTTTTACCGTTTCTGGGGCTCCAGTTTTTATTTATAGCATAAGGCAATTTCGTGTGCCACAGGGTTGTTAGTTGAAGTCCTAAATGAACTTTGCTTGAAGAATGTGGCACTTATTATGTGTAAGTTTCTGAACATTGTTCATAGAACAGGTTCTGAATTTTTATTAACCTGCTGTATTTTCATCTAATAGAATTCCTCCCCCTGCCCAGCACTTTCTGTTGTTTTTTTTTCCATCTCAGAAACCTAAGTTTTTCAGTGCTTTTTCTCTTTGCTATATTTGCTGTTTTTTGGAGGGACTACCCAAGTCCTCTTCCCCCAGATTAAAAACCAGTGGAGTGACTCACTCTACACAATAATGCTTGCCTTCCAGGTCTAAAGCTACCCTGACCCAGGTAGCTTCGAATAAAGACCATAATAACTTTGAAATGCATTCAGAAATCACTGTCAAACTGATTAAGTAAACATTGTTCTTTCATTTTAAAAAGAGTATAGGTTTATACTGTCATAGGGATAGATCCTACTATAGAGTTAACTTATTAGTAAATGAATACTTAGAATAACCATCAGAACTATCTTCTGTTTAATATCATTGGAGACATTGCTAGAAATAAGTAAGCATTCTCGGTGAGACCCACTTATCAGTTTGTTTTTTGCTGATTAAAAACACAGGTTCTACTTATAGGAAATAGTGTCTGGAAAGAACTTTGGGTTAATCTGCCTCAATTCAATGTATTGGGTGAAGTTAAAGCTTAGGGACCTGAGGTAATTTGCCTCAAGTCCTATAGCCAGTTGGTAACTGGATAAGAATACCCATTTTCAGACAATGATTCCACTGTTTGTTCTTCTGGTCAGACTTGGATGGTGTCAGGTTTGTAGATGACCTTAAAATGCTTCTGATTTTTTCCTCCTTGGGCTAGGCAACTTCTGGAATCCTGCTCATAACTGGTCACCCCTTCTCACTCTTGCAAAGAGTCTTACCATTAACGCACGGTTCAGTGCAATGTCTGTTTCTGATCAGCGTATCAGTGATCTGTGGGAAAGTCATACTACCTGTCTCTTGGCCTCTCTTCCTTGCAGACTCGCCAGCCTGTCTTTGTGCAACTGCTGCAAGGTGTGTTCCGAGTTTACCACTGCAACTGGTTAATGCCAAGCCAAAAAGCCTCTGTGGAGAGCTGTATTCGGGTGCTCTCTGATGTGGGTAAGATATCAGTGCAGTTTGGATTGAGTGCAATGAAAATGAATTGCCTAATAGTAATAAAGGCTGCTGTTTCTTTAGCACTTATTCTAGCTCTTCTAAAGCCCTGCTCTCAGAAAGTTGCAGAGGCAGAACTAGCACTGAGGTCTTCTTGATTGCTTAACCCTTGCTTTTATCTACCAAGCCAGCATCTCCCAAAGTTAAGAGCCAGTAAGTCCTAAAGAAAGCTAGGCTTTGAAAAATAAGAATCTATGCATGAAAAAAAAAAAAAAAGAAGAAGAATCTATACATGGTTCAATGTTAGGCAACTCTTGGCAAGTCACAGTACACACGAGCTAATTCAAGGCTCTGAAAAGTTTCTCATTCAAGAAACTAGTTTACTCTAGTAAATGTATTTGACCCTATGGAAACTTCCTGCAAAGTACACGTCAGATCCCAAGGAACATCCTTTCTCAGAAATAGTACACTGATCCCTTTTGCCTCTCGATGATAAATGGTGCTCCCTTCCTTCCTCCCCACCCCTCCCTCGTCATTTCTCTGGCAGCTTTGAAAGGAAGTCATGAAAATTACTGCTCCCTTCACCCTGACTTAATCAGACTCTATTCCTTAGTCCTGCTCCTCTTCATAAATGTTAAGCAAAGGAATCATCTTCCCGCCTAAATTTAAGAAAAGTTATCTCCCCATAGTAGCTATTTAGATCCTGCAGACAGGCAGCAGAAGAAGCAGGAGGGTTCTTAGTACTGTTTAGTAGCTGTCCAGCAAATACAGATAGTATTTATTAGGGTTTCCTGCCTGATTTCAGTCACCCCATCCTGATTTCCCTGAGTCTTGTCTGGTAGGTATTGGTGTCTTTTTATTACTTACACAGCACTACGTCACAATAAGAGATGAGGCTTTTGAAAGTGTGTACATTATAGGTTCATAATGTGATATCTCAGAACCAGGGCTCTGAGAAAGTATCACCAAAACTCACTCCTCTGCCCATACAGGATCATACATCATGAAGTTGTTGTGTAAAGTTTGGGCAGGTTGCTGAGTTGACCAGCCCAATGCTCATTAGGAAGATGCAATGTTTTAATTGTCTTGGCACTGAGAAAAGATGGAGGGAGGTGATGTCTGTGAAGTGGCAAAGCATGAAAACAGCACAGCACCGCAGGAATTCAGATCTGTATTCCTTGAGGGATACCTCCTCCTGTCTAAAATCACACCAAAGTTTACTGTTTTCATGGTTTATCTTCAAAAAGATTATCCGAGGCACATAGTTGCTAGCTAACTATATGCTATGCATCCTGGTTTTTATTTTTATGTTATTTGTATCGTTTCCCCAGATTTCTCACCTGCTTTATTAAAGTGTCAGAAATTTGTTGGCTGGCTGATGGTTCCTTTCCTCAAACTGTGTGGTTTTTTGTTTTTTGTTTTTTGTTTTTTGTTTTTTTGGGATTTAAACAATTGCTTCTCAGATTGCTTCTTCCAGGGTGTTGGTGTCATTTTTACAATTAGATTCAGGTAATATAGCACCTTCCTTGCTTCTGGTCTCACAAAGCATTGAAGACAGGAAATCGTTGTCTTGTTTTTTTGGAGGTTGTTGGATTTTCCATATGGAAAAAAGGATTGTTGGTCTTATTTACCTTTTTTAATTAAACTTTTTATTTTGGAATAATTTTAGACTTATAGGAAAGTTGCCAAGATAACACACAGAGTTCTCATATATTCCTCATCCAGTCTCCTCTACTGTCAACATCTTACATCACCAGGATGTTTTGGTCAAAACTACAAAACAGATGTTGGCCCAATGCTATAAACTAAACTCCAGACTGGGCACCACTTTTTTTCGTAAATGTCCCTTACCTGTTCCAAGATTTAGTCTAGGCTCCCATGTTGAATTTAGTTGTGATGGCTCCCCAGTCACCTCTGGTCTGCAACAGTGCCTCAGACTTTACTTGTTTTTTATGGCATTAACAGTCTTCAAGAATGCTGGTCAGCTGTCTTGTAGAATATCCCCCCTTGTGGGCTTGATTGTTACTTTTCTCGTGATTATACTGGAGCTTAAGAGGGGGAAGAAAAGAACCTAAATAGGAAGGATAGCTTATGTTATTATAAATGTTATCATTTGTATTATGCTTGGCTTGAATTGGCATTTTGTAGATTGTTGTGTAGAATATCACTAAGACTTTTTGGAAAAAATAGTTTGTTAGCCAAATGAATCCCCATCTTGATAATTCTTAAAATGTATGAACACATAAGATACCTTAGGATGTCAATCACTGAAGAAACCATTGAAGTTTAACTGACTTGCCTAAACTTTGACCTTAGAAGATGTTAACATATCTCTAAGCTACTGCCTCCCCCCCCCCCCACCCCCGAATTTACATTGAAAATCCCTGACCAAAGGATGGAAAAGTTCATTTGAGCTCCTCAGTGTTCACATTCAGTGCCATGCAAGTGACATGTTTTGGGCATGGAAAAATCTACCTGAGGGGTGATGGGTAGTTAAGTCTGTCTTTGGGGCTTCTCCCATGCAAGTTGGAGGCTCATGAGTCTTCTTTGTTCTGTGTAGCCAAGAGCCGGGCCATTGCTATTCCTGTGGACCTCGACAGCCAAGTCAACAACCTCTTTCTGAAGTCCCACAACATTGTACAGAAAACTGCCATGAACTGGCGGCTGACTGCCCGCAACGCGGCTCGCAGAGACTCTGTTCTGGCGGCTTCTAGAGACTACCGGAATATCATTGAAAGATTGCAGGTAATGCCTGGTCCAGAGAGGAGTGAACCTGAGCCTGACCTAATGTGGTTCCCACACAGCAGTGCATCCATGAGCCAGAGAAAAACCCAAGTTTGGCCATAGAGAGATGTCAGCATGTGAGAGAGGATAGTCAAGTACAGTAATACATGTAGGACCAAGAAATGTAAAGCTACTTGGGAAGAGAAAAGCTCCTAACAAAGTCATGGTTTTTAAAGGTTATTCATAGATTTACAGATTTCTTTATGTAGAATGGGGACTCTGCCCTTATCAGGAAGGAATATTTAAGTATTACAAAAGGATACTTAAAATAAGGGCATGAGAGCTTCATTATTTTTATCACCCTGGAATATTTAGCCTCTTGAATCAGATAAGCATAATAATGCCTAAGAAAAAAGCTTTTTTTTTTTTTTTCAACTGAAAATAAAGTATTACTAATTCTACCTGGATTGTACTTTTTTCTTAACACCTATGAAGATATCTGTCTTTTTGTTAAGGGGAGAGTAGTGAGTATTAGGTGTATGTGAAACACTTAAACATACGTCTTAACATTGACATCTTTCTTTAACAAGCTCTTCAAGGGATTCTCTCACAACCTGGGCCACAGTTGGAGATTCTCACACTAAAGTTGAGCCTGCTGCAGCAGTTAAGGGCATGATCTCAGGCCAGTGCCTAAGGTCAAACCCCAACTCCATTGCTTAGAAATGATGTGTCTTTGGGAAGGTTACTTTATTTCTCTGTGCTTTAGTTTCCTCATTTGTAAGGTAGGATAATAGTAACACCTCTCTCAGGGGGTTGATATGAGGATTACAAGGGTAGTTCTCAGTGCCTTCCTAACAAATCACAACAACCATTATTTCATGCTTTTCTATTGTTCTAGAGATTGGCTGGCCTCAGTAAAGTGTTTCTTTTTTTTTTTTAATTTATTATTTATGATAATCACACAGAGAGAGAGAGAGAGAGAGGCAGAGACACAGGCAGAGGGAGAAGCAGGCTCCATGCACCGGGAGCCCGACGTGGGATTCGATCCCGGGTCTCCAGGATCGCGCCCTGGGCCAAAGGCAGGCGCCAAACCGCTGCGCCACCCAGGGATCCCAGTAAAGTGTTTCTTACCCAAGGTCTTGAATGTAGTAGTTTCAGTAAGATGGCAGCTGCAGTTGGACTCGTCTTAAAATCTTGCATATGTTGGGTAGTTGATGTTGGGACCCTCACTGGAGTTGTCAATGGAAGCATCTACATGTAGTGTCCCCATGTGAGGTTGGTGCTTACTTGCAGCATGGTGCCAGGTCCCAAGATCAGCACTAAGAGGGAGTGAGAGAGAGAGAGACAGACAGTGGAAGCTATAATGCCTTTATGACATGGTTTCAGAAGTCATATAGCATCACTTGTGTCAAATTCTGTTGGTCAAGGCAGTCACAAGTGTCCACCGAGGTTCAAGGGAAGGGTCATATAGACCACCATTTGATGGGAAGAGTGTCAGTGATACAGTGTAAGAAGAACATGCAAGAGAAGATATATTGCAGTGGGCATCTTTGGAACATATGGTTACATATATGTGGCATAGAATAGAGCTGGTGTGTAGTGAACACTTGATCAATGACAGCTGCTATTATGATTATTACTATTACTGTCATTGCTGTTATGACTGTAATAGTTATCATTAGATAAAATAAATGAATCTTCATGAGGTTACATAACCTGCCTAGAGATGCATTCATCGGCCCCACTCATCCTAGGCACTAGGGTAACAGTAGTGAGCAAAGCCACAAATGATCTTTGCCTTCATAGCTTCTCGAGTTTTGGAAGACAGACAGTCAGCTAATCACATGGATACAAGTAAAATGACAAGAGAGACAATGCTGCAGAGAAGTGAGAAGTGCTATGGAAGGCTGATGAGGAACCCAATTGTGCCCAGAGCTGGGATGGTGATCCAAGAAGGCTTTACTGAGGAGTGACATTGGAACCAAGATCAGATCAGAGGAATGTAGGACTTTCTTAAGGAAAGGAATAGAAGGGAAGAAAACAGCAGGTGAAAAGAACATCATATGGGACAGAATATGACACATCCAAAGACCAAAGGAAGGTTAGTGTGGCTGGAGCCCATAGAGCTGCGAAAGTAGGAAGGAGTTCTTAGGTGAGGGAAATATTTTCGTCCTTACTGTGACAGACCAGTCTTAGAGATAATTTGGTTACAAATACAGTGCTTCCTGACTACTATATTTTTAAAGGGGAGGCATATTGTAGATTCATAACTTTGAATGCACAATATTTTTGCCTGTTCAAACTAAATGAATTACCTACAACCAAACACACCAGTTTCTTGTGCTCTTCTTGGATTTATTGTATATTCTTGGGGAATAAAATATGTAACCTAGCTAATGCTTGTTATGAAGATCTGACTAGTGGCTCAAAGGATCCTCCTTATCTAATGATTTATTGTCTGAGTCTCTGTAGTTACAAGATTGCCTAGGACAGCAGAAGTTATCATAATATAAGAACATTCACTTGCAGACTGACTGCTTATATAATTTATCCCCATTGATACATCCCCCTCACTTAACACCAGCATATTTCCCTACCCATTGCTTCACCATTCTTATCTGTTGGTCTCTCCTTGATTGCTGAATGTTAAACATTTGACAATACAATGCAAGTAAATTGCAATGTAAAGTTCAAACCTCGCAAAAGATGCAGGATTTGATGAATCTGATGTTGAAGAACTGCTTCAATCCTTTGCAAATGCCATAGAGAGCTTTATGTACTCTCAAAAGGGAAAGTGAGAGAATTTTGCAAAAATGACCCTCTTTTTGACTGTTTTGTGAACGTCAATATGAATTAAGGGGTATTACAGTATGCTCTTATTGGGAAAATTTCCCTCTGCCAAAGAATTTGATTGATTTATGCATTCTTTATGTATCCTAAATATTATTGAGTGGTTACAAATTTTGTTAAATATAAGAAAATAATATTCACATGTTTTCGTTTCAGTTTTGGGGTAAAAGATAAATCAGTTCTTCTTTGAACATTCCCTGTGAAATTTGGATCTCCTGTTGAGCTGAATGCAATTTAAATGGCCTTTCCCATGCTAATCTCCTTGGTTAACTAGGCCTGCCTATATCATCCAACATGCTGTGTTCAGCCCCTGTCTTAGCCAGCATGCTTCTAGTTAGGTTCTGAGCTACCAAGCCATCCAGCAGACTTTAGCATCTTTTGAAGATAATTTCTCATCTGTTTTCTGCCATTTGCCTTTATATGGTGTTTGTCGTGTTGGTTTTGCTGCTCTTTCAACTTCTCTCTGTTTTCCTCTCCTACAGCTATGTGTTTTGCATTTGAAGACCATCATGCTATCAGGGTACATGTATTTAGCATGTTGATACAGCATGTTCATTCATTTGTGTGCTCATTTTTGTATGACTTTTTATTATGTGAATAATACGTGCTCATTGGAAATAATTTGCTAGTACTCACAAGTACCCATTTATGGAAGAAATTTAGAATCATCTGCAATCCTACTACCCAGAAAAAAACAGTAGTGATGTTTTGATAATATTTGGTATATATCCTTTAGATAGTAATGTTGTTTCTAAAAAATTGGATCATATAATCCGTGGTATTGTTTAACCATTTTTTTCACTCTCACATTGTAGACATTTTTCCATGTTGTTGAATGTACTTTTTGCATCATATTTTGAAGTTTGTGGAATGATCCCTTGAGTGGCATAAGGATCATCTCAATAGAAGGGCTGGTGGGGCTGTTTTTACCTTGTTCTCTGCCTCAGGAACTAGGGCTTTACATACCGCTGGGGCACTGTTTAATAATTTGAGAAATTTACCAGACAGTACTAATAGGGTACTCTAACCTTGCCTAGCTTGTGGTCATTTTTGAGGTCAGAAATGAATGTTCTCACCCCCCTGTAGTGAGCCTCTGCCTGAACTGATCACCAAAGCTGTACTTCTGTTCCAGGACATCGTCTCAGCCCTGGAGGACCGTCTAAGGCCCTTGGTCCAGGCAGAGTTATCTGTGCTCGTGGATGTGCTCCACAGACCTGAGCTGCTTTTCCCAGAGAACACAGATGCCAGAAGAAAGTGCGAAAGTGGTGGCTTCATTTGCAAGTAAGCAGCCTCCCGCTCTGGGGTGGTCGGTTGCAGAGCCCTGCTGACCAGACAAAGCACTTGTTCATGAAGAGGCAGACGCCTGCCTGGTTTTTGACTTTGATGAGTACAAGGTCATGTGTTAGAGTCCTGTTCTGACCTTCTAAATTAAGTTTGTGGGTTTGGATGTACTTAAACTTGTTTTGGTGAGAATTTCTCCTTTTAACTGCATAACCGATCATCTTCTGTGCCACAAGAACTGACAGTGCCTGCTGTGGGCTTCAATACAGATGAAGAGAAGTCATGGCCCTTCTGCCCTCAAAAAGCTCAGACCTACCAAGACCCCACAGTCTTTTCTTTTTTTTTTTTTTTTTTCCCCACAGTCTTTTCTTAACATCTTTGTGGTTTCTTAGTTTATGCCTTGGGACATGATCTAAAAGAAACAACTGGTTCCATGATCAGAAATCTCTGATTGGTTGGTTGTTTAACTTGAGAATGGACTCTGCCTCTGAATTTCACACTTTGCTGGTCCCCTCAAAGGACAAGAAAGACTATGGAGGAAGGAACAGTGTTTATTCTCCTTAATGATCATTCTCATGGGGTTTTTTATACTGGTGGCGTATTTTAGTGATATCAGCACTCCTTAGTGGATAAAAAGCCACACCCCATAAACTCACAGGCTTGAATGGACCTCTGTCCTTCATCTCCTCTCCCTACAATGTCTCTCCCCCCTGTGTAGTAGAGTCCTGCCCGTGAGCCCTTTTGCTGTTACTGACCAGTGGGTGTCGCTGTTTAGACGCCATTGAGCCCCTAACTGGCTGCTATCCCTACAAGTGAATGCACCGAAGCATGTCTAACCTGGGAGTCCTTGATAAATATTTGTTCATTAACTGACTACTTACAATAAGTTGCTTGTGAAGTGTGTGTTTGTTTAATTTAAAGATCATTTCAGGGACCTAATGCATGGTTCTCCCCCCACTCCCTCATTCAGGTTAATAAAGCATACTAAACAGCTGCTAGAGGAGAATGAGGAGAAACTCTGCATTAAGGTCCTACAGACTCTCCGAGAAATGATGACCAAAGATAGAGGCTATGGAGAAAAGGTACTGAACTTTATTGTCTTGTCAAAACAAGGTTTCGCTATTAAATTGAAGTGGGATGGTGGGTTAGAAATCCACTGTATTCAGGCATATTGACCCGAAGGGACTTATTTTTTAAAGCTAATTATCCTGTCATGAAAGGTAGCTAAATCATATGCCTTCTCTTTTAAAAGTCATATATATTTAGTTGTCTTATAGGCCGATTGCTAGGTAATTTAATGTCAGAGAAATAGTAATAAGATTTTTCATCTAAATTCCCAGTGGAAATGCAAATGCCTCTTGTGTATCAAGGTTTGCATTCCTGAGTTTTGGGTTCCAGCTAAGCATACCTGTGGGTTTTCTTGCTTCTTTCTGGTGAGATGTTGCACAATCCTTCCAGTGTACTAAGAAACTCCCTCCAGTTCTAACTGGAATTAGGACAGGCAAACACATCACCATTTCTAGCTCAGACTGGGAAATGGGCAATCCCTGGGACATGCTGCTTCTTGGCATAGGCAGTGAGTGAAGATGGCAGAGACCATTCCTCACACTTTTGATTTTGGTCCAAGTGGGATAAAAACAATCTCATTGCCCCTCCTTTCTACCCACCTCCCTTAAAAAAAATTTGAGGCCTGATACCAAAATTCCACCAGTTTTCATTTGAAGGTAGTATGTTCACCATTAGTTTCCTAGCCACTTGAGTAGCATTTTCTGAGTAGGTAAATCCACTGATGTCATTGATTTGTCAAAATACCCAGTAAGTCACTGATTCATCCTTGTAAGAAACCTCGATAATTAAATCACAGCCGCCTTTGTCATAGTGGGTGGTGGCAACCAGGTTATTCCAAGTATAGCAGTTTGTAGGGATCTTGATTTCTGATGTAGGCAATATTCTATCTAAATATTAGAACAGTTTCACATGTGAAAATATGAAAAATAAAACAGCAAAGTATACAAGCCCTTTGCAGTATAAATTCCTTCACCATCCCCAAATCACAAGGCTTTGAAATATCACTATAAATTTTAAAAATACATAAATTAAAAGGTGAATGAATGTGAACTAATTAGGAAATTAGTGTAGCTTGGTGGCAACTTTCTGGCAGAAACCTGCTAGAAAAGAGTTTATAAATATAAATGATACAAGTGAAGGACCCCTTGTAAAAATGAGAAATGATAAGATGTCATGTTCATACAAACACTTGTAGAGATGCCTATTGTAGGTCTTACACTGAAACAAAAGGAATGGGCAAAGGTTAATAGCAGAGAGTACCAGACAACAATTAGCATTTATTTCAGATCTTTATTTTTCTTAAAGTGAGTTTTAAGAAACATTTTTAAAATATAATTCTAGTTACAGAAATTCACTCTTCATGATAAGATACAATCCACCAAAAGGGCCATAACTAGCTATGAGTATATTTGTAGCTTTGGGGGCTTAAAACTTGATTTTAAAATGTGGAGACCAGTTTTCTCTTCTTTAGAATATCTGTTCATTTCTGTGACTGAGATTTTTATAGTAAACTTGGTCTCTACTCCCACAAATGTTACAAGTTGTGATTATACTTCCATTTCTCTTGTTTTTTTTTTATATCATGGAAATTAGAAAAGCTAGGAGTCGAGTCTGTTGCTTGGCAATTAAGTACTTCAGAGTCTTTGGGACACAGGGAAGGTATGCTTCCCTGCTCACGTTCCGTGCCTGATGGTGCTAACTGGGAGAACATCGTCACAGACCATGGGAGATACTGGGTCTGAGATGTTGTAAAATTATCTGTTATAAAGCTTATGAAAAATGATAGAGCCTGGGACTTTAAGAGGGCAGTAGGTGGAAATCACTATAAAAGAGTAAATTGTCAGAGTTTAGAAGAGGTTCTTAGTCCCTGGCTCACATTCTTTTTTTCAGCTGGTGAAGAAATTAGCCACACCCAAGCAGAGAGTCTTAAAGGAAAGATGGCATGTCTTTCCAGTCTGGTTGGGGCTCTCCTATCCCTTCTTGAATATGAAAATACCATAGGCAGATGTGGAAAATGCCATGCAACCAAGGAAGACTTTCCAGAAACCCATGTTAGTCAACATCTTTAGTACCTATAGCACATACTTAGAATGCTTCTGGCTCCATACTTTGTGGGAAAATGCTACTTAGCTATTCACATTGAATTTAAAAGAGTTGGTGGGGGGTGGGGGGGTGTTGCATTAAACCATTTCCATTTCTTCCGCTCCGGTAGTGGGTATTAAATTCGTCCTGTTTTAGTAAAGCTTTTTGAAAATGGTTTTGATGCTTTGCTGGCTGTCCCTGTTTGACTAAAGATCCATGACGTATGGGGCAGGCCAGCTCTTTCAAGAGTGGAAGGAACCCAGAGCCAAAGAACTAACCTTTCTCAGGCAAACCAGTTGGCTTTAGTTGATAAAATAAATGAGGTGTTCTTTGGACTGGATGCTCAGGGCACAAGGGCAAGTGTGAGGTCATTTCCGTCTTCCTGGCCCAATTTTCCTATTAGTTGTCTTTTAAGTAGAATTTGTCCCATGACTAACACCCTCCTGGGATGTCCAGAATTGTTCTGCCTCTCTGCCTGGTCCTGAGTCTTCATGGCCATAGTCTGGTCTGGCATCCTTTTGTCCAGCCCTCTCTCCATACATGAGGCCATGGCGGAGAGCTGAAGTGACTTCCCAAGGTTACATGGCAAGTGTGTGACAGGATCAAGAAAGCCAGGGTCCTGAACGCCAGTGTACCGCCCTTTCCTCCCATCCCACAGGTGGTGTTCACCCTATCTGTGGGCCAAGTTTTCTTGTCTTCTAAGCCATAATCCTCAAAAATGATGAGACATAGATGTCTTTATTCATGTTTTCATTTAATATTTTGGATTGTCCAAGTCACAGATGAAATGAAAGCAGAGATCATTCTTTGTTATCCTGTTAAAAAATGTTGAAACGTTGGTGTGCTTGTATGGATCTACTTGTCTGGAAAGAAAAAAAAAAAACCATTGAGTACTACCACTCATACTACCAGATTGACTAAAGCATAGCAGAATCACTGTAAGACTGACTGAGGTTTTTTAAATGCTGTGCATACCCCATTGGTGTCTTAAAGTACATTTTTTGACTTCTCGTTAGGTGCCAGCTGCTATACTAAATATACGTCTTACCTTACATCAGGTCAGCCTCAGAGATAGCAATATTGTTACTATTTTATACATGGAGGAGAAAACTTAGGCTCAGAGAGGTTGAGAAACTTGCCTAAGGTCACACAGCTAATAATGGGGGAGCCAGGAATTCAAACTGGAACACCCTGACTTTAAAGTCCTTGCTCTTCTCCATTCTGTCACTGGTGATTGACACCATTTGAATGTTTTGAAGTCCACCCACAATTTTAATATTAAAGTTTTGATTGTTACTTCATTATGTAATGACATGGGGCAGTGGCCCTGACAGCACTGCACATAGCAAAATTTAAACATCTCATCTTCAGCTCAGTTGTGATGTCTTACCTAATTGAAAATAGTCTCCACTTAATGGCAAACTGGCTTTACAAATTGTGATTGTCCCAGGGTCATCCTCGACCTGTGGTTTTGTTCAGGTCCCAAAAGAAAGCATCAAGTCAGTAAGTAGCCAGCGATCTGTCCTCTTGCCTTGGTCAACTCTGAGAAGTGCCTGTCCAAGAACTATCACATATGATGCCAAGCTCAGGGCTGCTAGAAGAAGATTGTCACAAAAATTTCATCATGATCATTTAGGAATAAAAATATATATTATGTTTCTAAAATGTAGAGGACCAACAATGAATATTGTCTCATAGAGTGGTAAATATAAATATTAAAAATGATCACCAAAATAACAGTGAAATACGGTTTTGTATGAGGCTTACAATGTCTTGCTATCCTTTGTATTCAAAGTTAATAAACTTTAAAATTATATCAGGACTTTGCCACTACTCTTTGTGTGCAATGCCTACTAAACTCTGCTTTTAATCCACAAATTAGACCATGTCTTTATTTAAAAAAAATTAAAAATTCCCATAGCTAACCATCTCTAAAATTTAATGAATCTCTCTATAACTCAAAGAATATCAAAAGCCCTTAGACCCAGCTTGAAAAGAGAGCATAGTTATATGTTGTCTTCTCTGTGGTCTACTATAGGTTTTTTATTAGTGAAAGAGCTTTGGAAAGAAATTCAGAAGACAAGAATTAATATAAAAGAATATCTCAGAATTTATTTAAAATCTATTTTCTCTTCTAAATAGTTGTAGCTGTTTTACTACTACAGAGTTTTTACCTCAAGTAATGTCAGGTGTTTCTTTTCATACAAATTGGCAGTACCTGTTAATTACCAATGCTTCTTTTCTCTGTGTGAATAAAGTATTAGCACTTCCAGCTACCAAGATTTCTAATAAGGAACTTAAATTTGCAAATATACTATTAACAAAGCATAATAAAAATAATTTGAGGATTATCTCTCCCCTTTTAAACAAGCACAGTTGTGATTAATGCTCTAGTTTTTTTCTTTTTCTTGAACTTGATGGTAATCGTTTACTCGTTACTAATATCACTTGAGTTGGCTATAATCATCTTTGGGGGAAAATGTTTTTTTTAATCACCACTAGTACCAGGATTGGAGCTTTTGGTCTTAGGATATGTTGGTCATACTATTTACTGAAATTGAACCTTGTTCTCATTTAGCCCAGTCGCAGTTTGGACTCCAGATCCCCATTGAATGGTAAAATGAATCAAAAGAGAATTTTCTCCTAAGCTATGTTGATCCAACTGTAGTCTTTGGCTCCCCTCTCTCCACCCTCTTCCAAAAGACCATGGTTCTTGACTGGGTAATTTGCCCTCTGAACTCTGATAAGTGACCTTCGAGGTTTGATACCTGCCATGTACATAAGCCTGACAGCATCCTGCCCTCATCCTGAGCGGTGTGGTGCAGAGCAGGTGTCACCGTGAGCTGTGGTGGGTAGTACTCCAAATCCCTGCACCTCTTCAAGTGGTCCCCGTCTAGCGATGCTCCAACTTGGGAGACTCCGTGCTCAGACGAAATTTCTAACACTTCGCTTGCTGGTATTTCCTAACATTTCCTTCTTTTTCTCCCCTTTTTCTCTTTTCCAGCTCATTTCCATTGATGAATTGGATAATGCTGAGGTCCTAATTTCATTTTTTTTTAAATGTCCCATGGTGATGTTTCCATGACACCCTTCCAGTGAACACTGTGATCTGTCCCCTAGTCCCTGCAGTGTCCAGTATCTGACTTTGTGTAGTGTGCCTTCTGGGCATGAGCTGAGTCCTTTGTGTCTATGTTAGCATTTCCCATGAGTTTGTTTGCCATTTGTCCTTGGAGATCCCGTCTGCCTCTAGATAAAGATTTTCTAAACTGTGATAAGATTTCAATCATTCACTGTTTAGAATCTCAACTGAAATTGTGGTTGATGCTGGTCATTAACCTATCTCCGAAACTCAGTGTTGATATTTATAAAGAGCTTTTTCTATGTGCATGCAAAGCATCAATGCAAAAAGAAATAACTACATTGATATAGTTTGAAATTGGTAAAAAAACAAAAACAAAAAAACACTGTTCTCTTGGTCCACGTGTTGGAAGGTATTGAGTGTGAGGGATGATATAAAATATTATCAAAGTGCATTGTGAAAAAAAAATTTTTTAAAAAAATTGCATTGTGAATTCCAAAGTGCTCGTTGACACTGTCTAGCTGCAGGCCTACAATGGGATTAGGAGTATACTATATCCGTGGCTTTTCATCTGGGAAAATGATCTAGAGATCAGAAAATTAAAATGTCATCTGATAGTCTGTGCTTATGTATTCAAATTAGTTTTACTTATCCACAGTTATCCTGGGGATCAATGACTGGTCCTTTTATTTGGGATTTGGGGGCCTCTGAAATATTTTTTGTTTGGTGAATAATTTTCAGCGTTTCCTGCCATATACTTACTTTGCAATACATGTAATACAATTAAAGTATATAAATGAGGGAATTTAACTGCTTGGCAAATTGAGCATCCTGAAAAAAAATTATTAGACTTTAAAAAGTCTCTTTCCTGCTTTTCCTCTTCAAATAACTATTACTTCTTTTGATAGACCAAATAATACCTTACTTTGGGTGGGATAGAGCTATCAGATAGAATATGTTGTCTAGTCTAATATCTACCACCATCATCTCAAAAGCATTAAGAGATGGTTCAGATATACCTCGTGAGAGTTTGAATCACAGACATAAAACTGAATTTGGTTCAGTTCTCTCAGGTATGGAGCTCAGAGAGGTTAAGTGACTGGACTTAGCTTGCACAGCCAGATAGTGGCTAAACTAAAGCTAGCGCACTGCCAGCTCAGCTCCTCACTTGGTGTGCTTGCTGTTCGGCCACAGTAAACTCTGTAAGCATAGACTTTTCCTTTTATTAATCAGGCATGGATGGGGAGGAGGCCATGCCCTCTGGGATGAGTAGGTGAGAAAAGGTTGTACAGTAAAGACTGAATTAATGGCTTTAACTACAGTGATTTTTGCCATTTCCTGTCTCGTTCTTTCTCTTCCTGGTTATTTCTGTGCCAGAAAAATATCTGATGCTGAATTTGTGTGTTGGCACCTTTCATTACTCTTCTTTCTTTTTTTATGATAATTTATATGACAGAGAGAGAGAGAGTGTGTGCGCGTGCATAAGCAGGGGAAAAGGCAGAGGGAAAGGGAGAAGCAGACTCCCTGCTGAGCAGGGAGCCCAGGATCATGACCTGAGCCGAAGCCAGATGCTTAACCGACTGAGCCACCCAGGTGCCCTCATTACTCTTATTTCTACCAGGAGTTGTAAATACCTCACTGATTTGAACTTTTCCTCTGGAATACTGAAGTTGTGTTTCTATTTGCTTAAGTACAAATGAAGTCGGGAAAGGAACACCTTCGCTAATCGGAGTCTGCAATGTTATTAATATACTGTTTTGCGCCATAGTAATCAGTTGATGTGTTTGCTTGCTCAAGATAGAACTTGGGTCTCCTGGCTGGGAGTTTATTGCTTGCTTATGGAAAGATTCCACAGTTGGAGCAGGTGTGTTTATAATTATACTCTAGGAAATAGAATACTGTCTGTTTATAAAAGAAGAATGTTCTGGCAGCCACTTGGATTCTTTGAAAATTCCCTGAGGAAGCAACTGCGGATCCCCTCTTCGTTGTTGCCCCTGGCAACCGTCAGAACCCTGGGACACCAGCACTATGTCCCCAGTCCCGCAGGCTGTTGGATCTGGTCCTCTAAACAGAGATGGCTGATTGGCCTTTTTCATCAATGGCTGTTCTAGAAACTAAGCAGCTCCTGTGTTTTCTCCTCTACCAAGCTTTTTGTCAGCGTGTGCTGGTGGAAACCTGCAGTCCGCAGCTGGGTTTCAGCAGAAGTTTAATGAGAGTTCTTGCTGGCTCAGGATACAGGCAAAGCCTCACACCTAGCTTGCAAACCAGTGTTCAATTCTAAACATTGTGGGGAATCACCCCTGAAATAGTGTGAGGCATATATGGTGATCCCGTGAAACCCTGATTGGGGGAGGACCACTGCCTTTTGATGATAGAGGCCACTTGGGCATCTCAAGGAAGGAGATGTACTGTGAAAGACTCGTGAAAAAGCATAGCGCCTCCGTGTCTCTTGTCAGTGCTCTGAGAAATCAGGGTGAAATGAGGACAGAGTTCGGAGTCTCTGTAAGGAAAGGTCATGGTATGGAGCCCTCCTAGTTGTCTTCTAGGACAAAATTTCATTTGAAACCGGGAAGAGGAGGGTTTTTTCTTTTTTAATGTTTATAGCTTGATCAATTGCTATATATGTATACACACAAATCAAGATAGGAGATGTTTCCATCATCCCCAGAAGATTCCCATGTACTCACTTCTGGCTTTAAACAGATACCAATTAATGCTAAAGACATTCAATATATGACTAATATTTGAGTGCCTGTTACATTCCAGGCATGGTGTGAGGGGGTATGAATATGGTGGTGCCTCCAAGTAGACATAGCATTTGCCCTTCTGAAATTCACAGTTTTGTGGAGGAGTACAGCAGTACAAACTAATGTTCAGTGGCAGCTGTCAATCATGAGATTTGCTAGAATGGAGAAGTGCAGGGGGTTGAACACCTATAGTTTGGGAACTTCTGCCCGAACAGGAAAGTCAGGTAACAAGCACCAGGTGGATAGCATCAGCAGGTAATTGTGTGAATCACCTTTCTAAACTGTAAAGTGCTGTGCTCACGGAACAGATGATTTCAATCCAATACTCAAACCTGAGGTGGAGGTGGTAGGCAAAACAGTAATCCACCTCATTTTCATGTATGTGTCTGTTGAAGGGAATGGTATGTTTAGAAAGTATGTGCTCAGTGGGACATGCTGCATTTCTTCATGTCTAAGATATGATCCCCATTTAATCATTGTCACTTGGAACCATGAAATCTCCAGAGCCTCTGGTGTCAGCTAGCAACATGGCCTTCCTGCATTGCAACAGAAAAGCTAGAGTGGCATTCCCACTTGTTCAGGGTGGCTGCAGCCTGCTTAAAGTGAGCCCTCAATTTATCCCACCTTGAGGTGCTTCTGCAAGCAAAGTATGCTACTGATGGAGAATTTTGTAAAATTCGGGGGGGGGGGGGGTGGTGGTGGGGGAGAAAAGAAACACAAGAATTATTAAATTTCACCTTCAGGGGGCGTTCTCATGACATCCAACCCAGGCTAGAGGTGTCCTACTTTTTTACATTGCTGTGAACTGCTGGGTTGGGCACCTGCCAACATTCAGGCGGCAGTTACATAAGAGCTGCTTTTTTTCCTGGAATTTAGGCTCACTGCTGATGTGTGACCTTCAGCAGTAATTGCCAATAAATGCAGCGGGGCTGTTTACTGTTAGACACTAGCAACCATAGAGCAAGCAAGCTCCACTCAGAGCGCATAGAAGCTATTGCAGGAGGATTTGGGGGAGTTATGTGTGTGTGTGTTTTGATACTGAGATTATTACACAATGACTGAAATTGTATAGTTTAGTCAAGTTAGAATGTGTTTTTTAAAAATGAATTTTGCTATTAAGTTCCAATGAACGTGTTCTGTAAAGGTGAAACTACATCATTGGGACTAAATTTTTACTTCTTTGTTTCTAAAAACAAATGCCGTTAATAAAGGACATTGTGTTAGCAGATGTGAAGGTTTAAAATTGTTCTAAATGCTAGATCACATATTTTAACTCAATTTTCTTTAAAGCTTTCTCATCTCTTAAGGTGGGTTTGCAAAGGCTCAGGAAGGACGGGTCCCAGCAAACATATTTGCAAGTGTGTTCACTGTTGGCTGGTTGGTTGATTTCCCTCCTCTGAGGTTTTGAGTGGGTGAAAAGGAACTGGAGGCCGATTCAAGGGTACTGGAGTTCATTTGTTCCCTTTGATGTGCTGAATATGAGGGCTATAACATATTTGCATTTCTTGAACTGTATTCAGCTTCTGCTGGGGATGGTCCATGGAAGGAGACTTCCATCTTTCAAAGGAAAATTCTAGAAGCTCATGGTTAATGGAATGATTTATGTTGATGGCAGCAGAAGACAAAAGGTGTTTTTGTTTGTTTTCGGTTTTTTTACAAGGCTGTGGTCTGTGCTAGCCTGTTGGAGGCATACATGAAGTGTATGTAGGTATGTGAGTGGGTGCTGTTGTACATACACCGGAAATAGTAACTCTAGGAAGACTCAGATTTTTTTCTTTTCTTTTTTTTTTTTTTAAGATGAGAAGGTATGATTTCCTTTGTTTATAGTAGAAATTCATCCTTCAATAAAATGTTAAGTATGTTGGATATTACAAACAAGTGTGTCAGTTTCTTACAAACACATACCTGTCTACTATTAAAATACCATAGTTTTGGTGCCTTAATTTGTGGCTGCTTGGGATTCAGTGACTTGAGATTCATTTTGATTTTTTTAAAAATAATTTATTCATTAGAGACAGAGAGCAGAGACATAGGCAGAGGGAGAGGGAGGCCCCCCCATAGGGAGCCTGATGTGCAATTTGATCCCAGGACCCTGGGCCAAAAGCAGACACTCAACTGTTGAGCCACCCAGGGATCCCTTGAATTTCTATTTCAAAGATAGTTATTTGAAATCTTTTTCCTCTGGTTAGATTTGCTGACCTAATCTAAAAGCCCTGGGAAGACATAAGATCAGTGAAGAAATATGAAAAGGCAATAGAATACAGTCATGGGTTTCTAAGTTCAGTAACCACTCTCCATCATTTGCTGGTTGGGGGACTTTGCCTTGATTGGAGGTATCAGCGCCTGAATATAGTGACTGATCCTGGGACTAGGTAGGGAAAACAAGACTTGTCAAAAATCAGAAATGACCATTTTCTCAAAACATCCCTTTTTAATGTGTGGTCATTGAGGATGACCCTTCATGTAAAACAATTTAACTTGATAATAAAAATGTCCTGAGAAAATCACTTCATTCACTTATTAAACATTATGTTCTGGTTTTGGCATTATATATTTATGTAGCTATTATCTTATTTGAACAATGTAGCTAATTATAAATCTGCTTCTGTTTTTCAAAATTGCAGCTTAACTGCATGAAATAACCTCATCCTCAAGGAAATAGAGCTGAAATCCTCATAGGAGGAAGTACTGGTAAAGGCTGTCTTTTTTTTTTCTTTTTACCAAATTATATGCCAGATAAGGTTTGGCCTTTGCCATGCCTGAAATCATTTTATGTCCTAGCAAGTTGTATTATATTTAGGGAACTTGCTGTTAGATATTATGAAATGAAGTTTACTGAAAATATACAAAGCATTGTTTAATGTTTTAACTGGAAGAAATCCTACAGAATATCTGCTCCAATCTCCATGAACTACAGGTCAGAACGTGGAAGGCCAGAGAAGTTCAGTGCCTGGCTCAGGTTCACAAAGAACCAATGTCTAGATGAGCTTGTGGACACATGACCCTCTGTAGCACTCTTGGTTTTTCTTTTCTGTTTCATGAATGGATAGCGTTAAAAAAATTGTCCTTCCATTTAGTGATTCCTAAGGCTGCAAGGCATTCTCTGTTGCCTCAAAAGGCTTCATGAAATGTTCAAGGAAGAAATATAATTAATTTTAATTTAATTATTATTTTGGAAATTAATTTTAAAACAAGAATGACAGTAGTAGAGTGTATAATCATTAAACATTTCAGAAATCACTGGTGTCTAAGTGATTAAGAAATAGCCATATACTACCTATGGGTATTCTAAAAGTATTCAGTATACTTCTTTGAACAAAGAGATCTCAAACAAGAAAATTTTTAAAACAAAACCAAAACCAACCACTTCCAATTCAATCTTCATTTCCTTTAACTTTTGACTGGCAAAGGAGTAGGAGAGTAGCTCTCTGGTTTCCTACAGTAAACCCATGCCTATAATCTTTTTGTTCTAATCATATAGGATCAGTATAAAAGAATATGTTGTAGCCAGTGCAAATCGTAGAAGATAACATGTTTTTTCATTGGTATCTTTGACTGCTCTAAAATGCATGGGCCATTGCTTTAATTCTGCTTTTTCTTCTATGTCCCTTCTGTACTAAGAGAGATAGCAAATACGTTTGTACAGTTTTATTTTATTTTTTTAAGATTTTTTATTTATTTATTCATGGGAGACCCAGAGATAAGGCAGAGACACAGGCAGAGAGAGAATCAGGCTCCCTGCAAGGAGCCCAGTGTGGGACTCAATCCCGGATCCCGGGATCACGCCCTGAGCTGAAGGCAGACGCTCAACCACTGAGTCATCCAGGCGTCCCATATTTGTACAGTTAATTCTTTAGTCTAAAGCATATAGAATTTAAGAACAGAGTTGAAGCATATTCCTGGATTGTGATTTTATTTATGTCTTGAAAAGACCTATAACTGACTTCTGTTTTTATTTTCCTTGCCATACTGCAGTCTCTCCTGCCATTATATATCACCCCACTCCAACAGGAAGCTAAAGGATCTGGAGATAAATTTTTTCCCTGAGGCTAGTGGAGTTGTGCTCATGTCTGAAAATTCTTCTGTCCATAATTGAGTGAGCAGCCCTCCACGTATCCCCCACTATAAAGTAATCTTTGTACTTAAAGATATCTCCTGTATCTTTTCTTCATTTTACCTGTTGAGAAATAGAAAGCCAGAAAGAAACCATTAAGTTATATAATAACAGTTTTATATCAAGAACTTTTTTTTTCCATCTTGGATATCAAATCACCAAAGAGGTAGCATTGGGTTGGATTGAGATACCACCAGATTTCATAACTTCAGTCCTTCTGTGCTTTCAACGTCTGTACTGGCTCACCAGCCAACAGCCACACTCTGGCCTCAGTATGGATATGCTGTGTCTCTGGAGCACTGCTGAGCAAGGCCAAGGTCACTCACTTGCAGCGGGAGCCTTGGCCTCATTCCATATTCCCAGACTGTACCTTGAACTAGCCAGCCATGCCTGGTGCATGACTTTGGTGCAGGGAGGTCTGGGTAGGGTCTGGTGGCTACATCTGACATCAGTGAGTTCCCTGCCCCAAGCTCGTGCTCTCTGGAGGACAGAATCGTGGAGCTGTCTTTCACAAGCTTTGGGTCTCTGGGAAGGGGAGTGTACCTGAGGCCTCTGTTATTTTTACCCACCCGTTCTCTTTCTCCCTCTCTGCACCTTGGATATCCTTGGATATGTATATGATTGCTTTTTCTCTTTTGGTGGATGAACAAAACACAGGTGTGCAGTGGTTCTTCCTTTGGCATCCTTTTTTTTTTTTTTTTAAAGATATATTTCCTTCTTGGTCATTAGTTTCTTTCCCTATTTTAAATTCATTTCCCTATCTCAGGGCAATTGTTTTTTCCAACATGATTACATTTAGTGCAGTTTAAAAGAGAAAGTATCTCCCCACCTCAATTGCTCAAGACCTGGTATAGCCATGTCACCTCATCTTTGATCTTGCTTTCTGTGTTTTGTCCTTGAGTGTTGGTCTCTGGACTCTTTGTCACCCACGAGAATGAAGTGCCATAACTAACATGCTTTGTTTTACTCCCAACTAGCTCCCACAAGCTCCGGATTCTGAGAACTCCACAGAGGTGTGTGTTGTTCACCTATATTTGCAGTGACAGCAAATATGGGTGCTTCTCAGTTGTCCTTGTTGAGTGTCTGAGCTGTCGTGGTGAAATTTCTGTCCGGGTGGTAGGTGCAGGAGGGAAGTCTTCTGGCTGGGCTGGGAACTGATGGTTTCTGTAATTGAGCTGGCTCTCAGTGTAGAAAAAAAAAGTTCTGAATTGCTGGAACTAAACCAGAGTGTCCCTCCAGGTGAGATGTGCCTCTCTGAAGGTCTTCAGACAAAACTGTCAGTCTTGAAATGTTCAGTTGAGAAACTGGAATGTCAAGACCTTTTTGTTAGACAAAATAGACTCTGGGTTCTTTGCAGAGATGATGCATATTTGAAGTTCTGGATATTAATGCATAGTTGTGGTGAATGCTGTTAATAAAGTCATAGTTTGACACTGCATGCTTTCTGTTCTTCCTATTGCTAACTAAACTCATAAAATAAAGGACTAGAATTAATTACTGCCTCTAAGCTTTTTGGAGAGACCTATTTCTAAGTATCGAAATTTGCTTTCAGAAGCTATTCTAAAATCACAGTAGGGTAAAGCATGAATAAAAGTGTATTTCATTTGAGAAAAGTCTAATGAAAATCTTAAAAATGAAACCAACAGATTATCAAATAGCTGAGTTGCAATGTGGTTGCTTTATAATGATCAGCGTCTAATATGGTAATCAGAGTTCTTCACTGTTAGCTTGGATTAGAATGCTGTGTACCAGTGGGTTGAGGAGAGCTGAGGTGCCATATATGTGTCTGCTCAGAAGTGTATATGCATTGATGTTCTGGTGCATGTGCTATGCAATTATGCATGTATGAATTGTGAGGATTTGCCCTCTTGGTGTCTTGCATTATAACCCTTTTTGGGCTCATGTAAAAGTACATAATATAGCATATGACCAAAAAGTCATCAACCTGGTCATTTAAATAGTACATTAAGGTTGGGGACAGAACAGTTGTTAAGCAGTATTCAAAGTAATTGAGCATTTAGAATGTATCCGGAGAAGAATTTTAAAAGGCTTATAATCCTTTTGTGTAACTCTTTGCTCAGTATGAGCTCTTGGTGTATTTTATTTGTGACTGATACTGAAGATGGTCCTGTCTGCCTAGTGTTGTACTTAAAATGGAATTTCTGCATGCTTAGCAGGAGCTTGAACCGAGCCCCCCCCTGAGGCAACTGGAAGACCATAAAAGGGTACGTAGTCTTGGATATTGGGAGCTAATGGCCATAACACCTCCCTCAGCCATGTGCTGTAACTTAAAGACAGCTTTTGTTGGTGTTGATATTGTTAAAGCACTAACCACAGCCATTTGTATCAGTGAGGCTAACTGGTGAGTTTCCCTATTATCTACCCCTGTAGGCCCTATAGGGCCAATGCCCGAATGATGACCAGTAAGATTTTCATGACCTCTCTTCTTTTTATGTAGTGGCTTTCTAGTTAAATGAAGTCTTAAAAAAAATTTTTTTCTGTAAGTCACTGATCATCATTATGATTAACTTACAATAAGTAAAAAAAGTATAATGAAAAAGTTCATAATTATGCTACTGAGCTATAAAAGCAGCTAATGATAAAATATTTCCCCTGCTCACTTTTTACACAGGTATGAATGTGTGCCAACGAACATTTTTATTGTCCTTAGGGTTATTCTATGTGTACAACTTCTGTACCTTGCTTTTGTCATTTGATATTATATATGATTTTCTTTGAAAGTCTGAAAGTTAATAACTGTCCAAAGTTCCACAAATGAACGAGTGCTTTTGTATTATTTTCCTGATGAGGAAATGAAGAAATGAAAACATTTCTTTGGGTAGATTTTTAGAAGGGGCATTCTTAGGCCAAAGGATAGATACTTTCTTTAGATGCTCATTCTGCATTGCCAAACCATTTTCTACAAGGCTTACATACATCATTAGCATGCTGACCAATTCATATTACTCATTTTTGGAAGATAATCAGATACCCTGGATTTCTGAGTACTTATCATATGCCAGTAACTGTGCTAAGATTTTTACATGTGTTAACTCATCAGTTTAATTTTTATTAATGCTGACATTGGCCCAATGACAGCCATTTCACTTCATCCCCATTCACACATTAGGAAACTGAGACCCAGGAAGATGAGGCACTTTACTCAAGGTCATGGGGTTTAGAACATGGGCAGTTATAGCAAAGACTGCCTTAGAATTGTGGTCATCAGTGTCCTGGAAGATTTATGCCTGAGATAAATGGGTGGCCTGATGCACCTTTGTTCTGCTCATATGCTCCAGCCCCTGCTTAATCCCACCACATCCCAAATTCTTTGCATTCTTCTGGGATTGTAATTTCTCAGGCTATGACCATTTAGCCTTTTCCTCTAGCATCCTGGATCTCTTTACAGTTAGTTGACCAAGGGCCCATTGCACTCCTGTGTTTTCCATCCATGCCTGTCCTGTAAGAATTACCCCGGGCCTTTGAGGTAGCTGGTAAAGATGCAGAGCCAATCCCTCATGCCCTAAATTCCCAGGGGACACAGTATTGAATGCTAACTAAGGGTGTAACCTTTGGAATTAGGAACAGGTTCAAGTCTCAGTTTGCCAAACCCTAGCTTTGTGATTTGGGGCAAGTTATTTATCCTCCCTGTACCTCAGTTTCTTCTGCTGTAAAATAGGGGTACTAATAGTCTCTGCCCCTTAGGACTGTCCTACTGAGCTGTGCACATGAAGCACTTAGTACAGTGGCTACAATATGACAAAGGATATTAACTCTTATAGTGTAGTTACCTTGCAGACCAAAATGCTTCAATGATTAGGTAGACAATAGTAGCAAAAGGAAGGTATTTTTAAATTGAGGTGCGACCTTAGTGCTGACTAAAGTGTGAAGGGCTCACCACTCATGTGAGAGGGTGATCTTTCCTGCAGCACATGATTTTTAAGTGGCTGGAACCTAGGAAAGCTAAAAGGTCATTTTTTCTCTCCTGTGCCTATGTGGCCATATTAACTCCTTAGTGCCCTGTTCAACACTTGGCTCTATTCCTACATGTTTGAACCAAACTGCAAGATAGGAACTTGGTTTCATTACTCTGTATCACTGATCTACCATTTTCACTGTTCTAAAATGACACTTACTACAAAAGAAACTCTTGGCCTTTGCCTTTTTCAGTCTTAGGTAATAATGTGTGTATGGAATGTCTTACCAGAGACAAATATCTGATATCTGGTTGCATACTAGGGGTGTAAACTTCTGGGGAAAAATTAGTGTTATTGTTTAAAAAGAGTTGCATGGCCAAATGTTAAAACTGAAGTAGTGACGTTATTTGAGTCATCTTTTTTTTTTTTTTCTTCCCTTTTCTGCAATCAGGTACTCTGTGAAGAGTTTTGTGTTCTTGAGTAATTTATATCATGATGATTAGGAAGGCTTTTTTCTGTAGTTTTAATTTTTCCTAAATTAAACCACTGGCTCAGAAAACAGAATTTTTCTTAAACCTAAGTTTTTACACTAGGGATTTGCATAACTTTTTATAATGTTGTCCATTTTCTTTATCCCTTTTCCCCTAAAATTATCAGTCTTTATTCCTTCAGAAAAGGAATAAATCTCAACTTGTTTAAAAAAAAAAAAAGGCAAATCCCACATGCTCTGTGGTTTTTTTTCCCTTGCAGCTTAAACTTTTTTGTGTGTATGGAGAAAGGTGAGATGAATATGTGCCAAAAACCTTATAATTAAGGGTGGGGGGAGAAGTTTGTAGGGTGGAATGTATGTGTGTGTGTTTTTCCATAATTAGCACATTTCATGATATTCTCTTATGGGGGAAAATGTACCATTTGATGCATCAGTTGCTATGGTAACTGCTAGGGTTTTTCTGTGGAAGAAGAGACAAAATGGTAATGTAAGATCCCTTTGTAACTTCACTTGGCATCCAGGCTGCATAAATGTGAAGTTCCTGTTCCTGGAGTCCACGTGTTCCCAGATGGCATGTGTTCCTTTCTTTACCTCCCGCTTGCTTGATTGCAAACTGACCATAGTCGTGCCAATTACCCTCAAGCTCAGGAGTGGGAAATCTGAGTTGTTCCTGCCTGAGGTGGAATTGTAGTGTGAAGGCTACAACTGAGACTTTCTTAAAGATGCATGTTGGTTGGTTGGTCATGGTCACCCTGACTTTGACTTGACCATTCAAACCCTATGATCTTCCTTCCATATGCTTGCCAGGATGGCTACATTGGTTGTCTTCTGTGGTTGCAGCTTGTAGGTCTCAATCCAGCCATCTACCTCTCAAACAGTTGTTCTTGTGATGCCCAGAGGGATCCAGTTAGAGAATTAGGATGGTTTACTGCCAACCATTCCCTTTTGTGGGAATTCAAAGACTGTATGTTTTGAAAGAAAATCAAACTGATACATCATTATGTTGAAAAAAGGAAATCATATTCAATCTCCTGTTACATTCAGCATGGAGGTAACCTTTTCTTTCTCCTTTTTTGTTCTGAGTAGGCTTCTGTGAATGATCCTCTGAGATTTGTATTTCTCTTATGAAGTCAGCCTTTCAAATCACCATGCTCTCTTTCAGTGACTGCTTTGGAGGGCATCAATGTGTTTATACTGGTGCTAGAGATGTAAACACCAGCAAAGCTATATCTTTATAACAAAGTATGATTTTCTAAGCCATTAAAGAATATTGTACCAAATGCAGCCTATTTAAAAAGTATGTGAAAACCTCATAAATAATTTCCTCATTGGGAACATTCTTGGAATTTCGTATTTACAGTCAGTCAAGATGGGCAGCAAGTCTCATGAGCTAATAGAAGCACCGTCCTTTGCTGAACTACAATGAGAGACATATTTATGGGTGGGATGGAGAGAAGAAAATAGAGGTTTCTTCATTTCCTGAACTTTGAGTTAAAAATCAGTACTGTCCACCCTCCACCCCTCCACCCCCATTTATCCCATCCCACTCTGTCCTTGGAGTCTTTGACCAGCAGCATGAATTAAGAAAGTAGAAAAACTTGGCAGTATAGTCCTGGGACCTTCCATGATTTTGATGCTTAACTAAGGAGTTTTCTACCTTTCTTCTTTGTTCCCTGGTCCCATGTCCCCCTGGCACTCTCAGGGCCCTTCTTGCCCTCCTGTCTGCTCCCTCCCATCTTGTTTTGCAGACACCCCACTTGAAGTCTCCAGACCTATTCTTGGAGCTTATTAACAAATCACTTTAAATTCTACTGACTCGTGTTACCGTTACATATCTCTTCAGAAGAACTCTTGAGCCTCTATTTTAGACACCTGCTATATTTCAGCACCCCTTCTCTCTGCTAGACTTCTCACTCACCTCTGCTGATGATTTGCCAGAGGAACTCCATGCCTTACTACTTTGTCTCTGGGAAAGAGTCTGGGGGGAGAACCATACAGCTTCTAACTTTCAGAAACTTCCAGACTGGGAGATGGTCTGGGAGTCACTTAGCAGGACCAAACATAGAACAGTGCTGAAAATAAATCCTGCTGCTTTGTGCTACTTTGCTAATGTCCCTAGTATTAGAGAACAAATCACAGTTTTATTTATTTTTTTGGTTGGAGTTGTGGGAAAGAGTTGTTATGTCTTCTGTCCAAGATTCCTTTGATAGTTATATTTTCTTAAACATTGTCTTACGGAAATGTTCAAATATATACAAAAAGAATCAGAAGAGTTTTGAGAACCCAAGAACCCACATTCCTAACTCAGCTTCAACAACTATCAACTCATGGCCACTCTTGTCTCACCTGTATCTCTACCTATTTCCCTCCCTTACTATTTCAAAGCAAATGTCAAATTCATTTCATTCACAGTACTTATTTATTGATTGGCATGTCTAATATCTGCCGCTACTTCATTTTCTATAGCATATTTTCTTCACCACTTGGCCCATTTAACTATTTCTATAAGAAAGGCTTACTTTCTCAGCTCATTATATCATTATGCAGTATTACTTTTATATCTTAATATTTTCTTACAATCTTGAGAATAAATCCTGTGCCTGGGGTAACATTTTTATATTGCTATATGAAAGGTGACCTGTAAAGTTTTCATTTTGTATGAGTTTTATTGGCAGGCCCCAAAGGGACTTTTTTGTTTTTGTTATTGTTAGTTGCCCTTCAAAATTAATGTTCTGTATTTATCACCATGAGGGAGAGTACTTGAGATATTTAATATTCTAGATTGCTTTTTTTTTAATGATGTGCTTTCCTGAGAAAATATTGAAGAAGTTAACTTCATAGTTTCCAAGTGCTTTTATTAATAATTTATTTTTTCATTGAGTGAAACTGAGCCAATTATAACTGAGTACCCCCGTGTTTTTTTTAGTATTAGTAGCTCAGTTATGCATTAAATTCAGACCTGATTTCATTATCCTGTTTGAATTAAGGGTGAGGCGCTCAGGCAAATTTTGGTCAACCGTTACTATGGAAACATCAGACCTTCAGGAAGAAGAGAAAGCCTTACCAGCTTTGGCAATGGCCCGCTGTCACCAGGAGGACCCAGCAAGCCTGGGGGAGGAGGTAGGCTGTGTGGTGTGCTAATTAGCTGCACGTGTGAATTGAGTGTGTCACATGAGAGCTACATATTTCTCCTTAACAGGTTGAAACTAACAGATGAATTTGGGTGGCAAGTGTGTTTTCTAGCAACTTGTTTTGTCTTTGGTCTACCATCAAAGTGATCTCTAAAAATATTTCCCTGCAATTAGATTTTGGCTAAGTATTTTGCCCCTCTTTCCAGTACAGCAACCCTCTGGGTAATTTTTGAATGACTCAAGAAAATTGATTTTACTGCCCATTTTCTTGTGGTCACAAGGATTCATTCTTTTCATTAAATAAAAATGATGTTAGTAGTGAGGATGGTGAAAGCTACCATTTATTGTACACCTACTGAGTGCCAAGGGCTCTCCCAAGCATTTGACATTCTTGTTTGCTCCTCCAAGTACCCCACCCCATTATATGGCAGGTACTGTTATCTTTCTTAACGGAAAAAAGTGGAAGCTTGTTAATGACTGGTCTGTAATTTGAACCTCAATATATCTAATTCTGATTATGCTGTATTCCTCCCAAACTCATAAGGGAGTTAACATATTTTAAAAAAAAAACTATATAGAATTGTTTAAGAAAAACTCCTCAAAGGGATCACAGAACGTAAACACAGTTACAGGCAAAAGTTGCAAGAACATTAAACTCAACTGTAGGTGTGGGTTTTGGTTTTAAGGGGGCCAGGAGCTCAGTGCTCTCTTGAAGCACAAATATGAGTTGTCTGATTCCTTGTCTATAATGATGACTGTTACACACTATAGGCTTGAGGGGCATTCTGTAGGTAGCACCAAAATACTCAGTGATTAATAAAGTTATCCTAGCAATTTCTGGGAAGGCATCTTGGCATTTCTCACCAAATGAAGTGTATTTGCTCACTTCATGGGACTCTATAGCTTCAGTGAAGATATAGTTATTAGAACGTCCCAGGAAGAGGGACCTTAGCATTTCATCTGAAAGTTCTCATGCAGAAGTTCCTCGCATAACACCTCAAACGTATTTCTCTTTACTTTTGTAGTGGGGTCATTCCACAAATATGGGAGGCCTATGGGAGGCCTTATGAGGGCATTTTAGAAATGCATCAGGGATGGTTTCTGCTTTAAAAAGCTGTAAGAGAGAAGAGACACAGCCCAATTTCTGCTCTGCACTATGGATATAATAGATCTAGATAGTCAAGAAAAGCAGTGTAAAGGAGGTGGCATTTGAATTGAGGTCTGTGGGGAAGGACTGGTAGATGATTTCTTCTTTTTGAAATCGATCAACCCATGTCCCCGTATACATTAACGTTTCAGTTATTGCCAATAATAATGCAAGGCAAGTTCACATGTAGGCACTTTCTAAACACAGTTGGAATGCATTCCACTAAAATGACATAGGCCCTGTCTTAAGTTTATTCATGTCATCTAAAGCTCAGTGGGGATGGGAACTTCATCTGTTTTCTTCAGTCTCTAGTGCCAGCTCTTGGTTCCATGCCAAGCACTGAGTAACAATTTATTGAATGAATGAGTGAATAAACGAACAAACAAACAAATAAATTATGTGAAAGGTTGAGTTTGGGTTTGTTAGAAACAGGGTTAAAATCATTGTTATGGGCTATATTTTCTTAGGAGTATTCTAAGACATGTATAAGATTGGTTTGTCTCTTGAACTCAAAGTTTTTTTTTTTAATTTTTATTTATTTATGATAGTCACAGAGAGAGAGAGAGAGAGGCAGAGATACAGGCAGAGGGAGAAGCAGGCTCCATGCACCGGGAGCCTGACGTGGGATTCGATCCTGGGTCTCCAGGATCGCGTCCTGGGCCAAAGGCAGGCACCAAACCGCTGCGCCACCCAGGGATCCCCAAAGTTTTTTTTTTAATAATTCTGCATCAAGTCATTGTATTTTAATGTCAGGGAGTCTTGGCTGGATGGCTTTAGGTCTCTTGCTAGAAATCTGTCATTCTTTATCTTACCTGCCTGAGTCTATACACTATCTCTGTTACTTACAAACTGGATATCTTCCTTGAAGACAAGTGACTTCATCTGTTTCCTAATAATTAGTACTTTCCTTGTGGGGTTTTTAAGAAGTTTAAAAGAGATAATACTAACAATAAAATATTTAGTGCATTGAGTGTTGGTACATAGTAAGTATGCAATACATACTCTGCTTATGGTTAAAAAAAACAATGTTCCATCTTCCTAGGAGGAGGCTCTGGGTCCAGCTCCACGAGCAGGGGTGAGATGAGCCTGGCTGAGGTTCAGTGCCACCTCGACAAGGAGGGTGCCTCCAATCTGGTCATTGACCTCATAATGAATGCATCCAGTGACCGAGTGTTTCATGAAAGCATTCTCCTGGCCATCGCCCTCCTGGAAGGTGGCAACACCACCATACAGGTAAGAAGGCAGCTTGCTGCTGTGTGGCATCCCTACTGAGCAGGAAGAGAATCTAAGACCCAGGCACCTGGGTAGTGCCAAGGCTCTTCTATGATGGACAGCTCATTCTTAGAGCACAAAATTCTGTTCTTATGAAAAGCAAATTCTACCAGTATTTTCCTTGGTTATTCAGTCATAATTCAGACTTGGTTTCAAAATATGAGTTACATTTAAAAATTGATAAACTGCTGAGGATGTGCAAAGAAAATTGGTCCAAGATCTGGGGCATGGTAGGAAGTCCATATATGTTTGTTCAATGAGTGATTGAATGAAGTGTATTTATAGTTTTTATCCAAGATCCTACATAATCCCATCAGTAGATGTCCAAAAAGGATTTTGGGTTGTCTGTACTGTTTAGATTTAATTTTTCTATCAATAGACACTGCAGCTGTTGCTAGCTATAAATTTCTGTACCTTTCAAGTGAAAAGTTCAGTAAAACCATTTGAACTAATAACATCAATTTGAACTAATAGGAGAAAGTCAAGTTAGGTCAGTCAGAGATGTGTAGATGATTTTTTGGCAGCTGGATATGATATATGTTTTAAAAGAGTAATAAATACTTGAAAGAATTCTTGATAGAAGTCCTTAGTGAAGTAATTTTAATGAATTTAATAATTACATATTAATAATTTTCATGTCAAAATGGCAATTAAAATTATTTCTTTAAATATCTTATTATCCCCTTCTTCATGTAGCCTTCCTTCTCTGTTGGCTTTTGAATAAGGGTTTACTTAGCTGTGTGTGTGTGTTTGTGTGTACACATACATACTGATAACTCCTTTATCGAGATATAATTAATATACCATAAACTTCATCCTTATGTGTATGTCTGATCTTGAGTCTGAACTTAATTCAGAGTCCAGGTTAATGGAGTCTTGGTTCTTAGTACAAACTAGAAAGGGAAGTGGCTTGCTGAGGATAGGTTCGCCCCAAGCCAGGTTGCATTCTCACTGCTCACTCTCCCAAATGCCCTGCCCTTGCACAAGCTGCACACCCACCTGTGACAGTCCTGTCTTCTCACATTCCCTTCCCAGCTTGCCCTAACACACACTTTCACTATTAGGTAGGGCTGTAAGTAGAGATTTGAACCAGTGGCAGAGTCCACTGCGTGCCTGAATATTCACATTGGCACCAGAGTTGTGACACACTGGGATTGCTGTTTGATTTTGTCACATGCGAGTCTGACCGTGAGCGTGGGTGGGTCCTGTGGTCCTTCTCATCATTAGGATGTGGCCCACCCACTGCCGTGTCAGACTGGAAGCAGTGCTCAAATCCTCCTTGTCTTTCAACCACATGATTTCCAGTAACTAGATCCTTTGAATTAAACATTTATTGAGCACTTTGTGGGTACACAGTGCTTTAGTAGAGACTAAGGCTGTGGTTTCTAGACCCTGGAGCCAGATGGTCTATGAGAATTTTCTTCAGGCATAGTCAAGTATGAAAAATGAAGGCAGTGTGTGAGTTTTTCATAAATTAAATTGTATTCAATTTGAAAGACCATCTTACCATTTTATTTCTGATATTATATCCTCTTCAGTGTCTATACTTTAATGAAAATATTTGAATATTGGATGACAGTTTTTTTTCTTGACTATTGACTAAAGAAGTTGGAAACCCTAGGTTATTCCTTCCCCTTCCTAGTTTTCTTTCAAAGCTTTACTAATTAGAGAAATCCTAGAATCCTAGAAGCTCAGTCTTTAAGAAATTGAAAACTCTAGCAAGGATACAAGAATGCAAACAAATACACATAGGAAGCTCTGTCTCAAGGATAGTGGTAATACCATCCAAAAGGTAAGAATGATAATGTGGACCCTCCAAGGAAGAAGTAACAACATCTATGTGAGGAGTCGGGAAGGTTTTTTGATGAGCTTGGCTTTGAAGGATGGCTGCAAATCTAAAAGGCGGAAACTGGGTGTGGAGCTGGGGCATGGAGTGGCTATTGTGCCACTTGGGAGAGAAGAGGAGGCCCAGAGAGCAGGAACTGTGGTGGTGCTGATAGAACAGGGACTGGATCCCTCTGACTGAGCAGAACTGGCATAGGGTGGTAAATGGGGGCTGGCAGCGGGAGAGTTTGTATGCAATAGCAGGGCAGCCCTTCACAGGGCCTTGGAGCTGCATGTTAGGACTATAAATCTGACAGTGTAGGACAGATGAGTTGAGGAAAGCAGGGTCCAGAGGAGGCAGCCCAATAATTAAAAAGCTAATTAGCAGTAATTTGGGGGAGAGCTAATGAGAACCTAAACTGAAAATAATTCTATGATAAAATTGGTCATAACTTGGGAGAGAATATTTTCTAGGAGGGGCACAGGGGAACATTTGAGGTGCTGGAGATATTTACAATTACATGAGTACACACCTGTTTCAAAGTCCGTGACCATACAGTTAAAATAAGTTTATTGTACATAAGTTATACCTCAGTAGAAAAGGAACGATGAAGAGAAAAACCTAGTGGGGCAAAAGGGCTAGGGACAGGATATCACGAGTGCTGACTCTCTAATGCTCCCTGCTTGAGGTGGGAGCCTACACTCATTGATAGTTGGTAAATGTTGCCCAAAATGGCACCTAAAGGGATGTTGGAGATGAGAAGGTCAGAGGTCCCAGTTGGCTCTTAGAGGCTTCAAAGAGTCTGGATGACAAGATGCATGAAGGCACCATTAATTAAGGAATAATGAAGCATGGAAAGGGCTTGCGGGGGCTGAGGGCCGCCGGCGCTGAGGTGGGCTGGCAAGATGAAGTCTGAGGTTCTGGCAGGATGCCGTGTTTTTCACAGTGTACCCCTGATGGCAATGGCAAAGCACACAGAAGCTGTTTTTCCTTCAAGTTCTTTATCTTGTAAAGTAATTATGAATATTAGTTTCATGTTTTCACACATTTATTACTCATATGCTCAGGCTCCAGATGAAATGCCATGATAGAGCTCCAGTAGTTCAGCCTCTCAGGGAGCGGAGATGTTTTCTCTTAAGGCAGCCAGCGTGCTCATGAGTGGGTGAGCCAGGATGGGAGGGCATAGCGCTGAGGGCATGCATGCTCGCTCTTTCTTCCTCCCTCTCCCTGTCCTCCCCCACCCCCCTTCTGTGACCTCAGAGGGTGGAGGAGAAATTAGCCCACCGCTTCAGTAGAGACCTGTGGTTCCAGGAAAATTCATTCTAGCCCAGAGTTGACTTGCCAGATCTCCCTTGGCCCCGAGCTTCTCTTTCTCTGGAGAAAATGATGTGGAACTCGGTTGTGTGTGGAGCCAGTTAAGGACAGGAACCTTGAAGCCCCAGGGGGAGTGATGTAAAATTTCATCCTGCTTTAGAGGAGCTGGTTTGAAGTAGTACGTGACCAGCTGGGAAGTTAGTCTGAGTGGGGTTAAAACTGCCATTGTGACTATTAATGATTGCTGAAATGCTATAATCCATTAAAGGCAGGGTCAGTTCCAGCCGGAATTCCGTGCTTATTATCACTTCCTGTTCAGATTGTCATGTTATGGCCTCAGGAAGGGAAATTGGTCTGAGGTCAGGTGGGCTTCCATAGATTAATATTTTTCAGTGACAGGCCATAGAAAGGGTGATCACAGGAGAGCATGGAGGGCTACAGAGTTCCGGAACTGCATGTTGCCTATGCGGGTAGAGGGCCGCAGAAGGACCCTTATGCTTAGAAGCACTTCATAACAGGATTTGGGATGTGTTTCACCCAAAGAAGGAGAATGAGACCCACCTTCCAGTCTGGGTCTGTATGGGATTAAGGAAGTTATTCCTGGGTTTCTGTTCCTGTATCTATCAAGTATGAAACATAAGAATATGAACCCTTGGGATCCTTGTCACTATGAGTCAGAACCTTTAAACAGTTATTAGGTATTTTCCCAGGAATTCCTGGAACCTAGTAGTGATGGTTGGCTGGTTCCATTTCTGAAGTTTCCTTGGCTTATGAAAACAATTATTAAAAATATGGTTGGACAAACTCCAGGTGAGCCATACAGTGGCATACTATTCAGCAATTAAAAAGTACAAACTATTGATAAATGCAATAACTTGAATGCATCTCAAGAGCATTACACTGAGTGAAAGGAGCCCACCTTAAAAGGAGACATCCTATATGGTTCTAATTATATGACATTCTCAAAAGGACAAGACTGTAGTGATAAAGGACAGATCAGTGTTTGCCAGGATTAGGAGTGAGGGGACAATATGACTCTAAAGAGCACAAGGGAGATTTTTGTGTGACGACTCTGTTGTGTGTCCTGCTTTTCGGTGGTGGCCACATGAGTCTATCCATTTGTGAAAGTTTGTGGAACTGTATACCAAAGAAGGTCAGTGTTACTGCATGATCATTTTAAAAATTAATGAAAGTAAAAACCGTAATGATGATGATAATGGCCGGGTGAGTGTTTGTTATGAGCCAGGAACTATGCTCCAGCATCTATCGCATATCATTTCATTTAATCCCCACACTCCCTAGAAGAGGCAGGTGCCATAATTTCCCCTTTTTACAGAAGAGGAAACTAAAATGAAAAATTATTTTTTTTAAAGATTTTATTTATTTATCCATGAGCAACACAGAGAGAGGCAGAGATACAGGCAGAGGGAGAAGCAGGCTCCAAGCAGGGAGCTAACGCGGGACTCGATCCCAGGTCCCCACGACCACGCCCCGGGCCAAAGGCAGCACTAAACCGCTGAGCCACCCAGGCTGCCCTAAAATGAAAAATTATTAAGGAACTTGCCCAAAATCATACAGAGTAAGTAACAGACCTAAGAGTTGAACCAGGGCAGCTTGGCTTTTACAAATGCCTCTTTGCCTGTGATGGCTTCATTCTGAGGAATGATGGTAAAGATCCGAGGAAGAACAGTAGGTGCTTTATAAAGAAAGATGACTGGAACTGGAGGGTATTATGCTGAGTGAAATAAGTCAATCGGAGAAGGACAGTGTATGTTCTCATTCATTTGGGGAATATAAATAATAGTGAAAGGGAATATAAAGGAAGGGAAAAGAAATGTTGGGAAATATCAGGAAGGGAGACAGAACATAAAGACTCCTAACTCGGGGAAACGAACTAGGGGTGGTGGAAGGGGAGGAGGGCGGGTGTTGGAGGGGAATGGGTGACGGGCACTGAGGTAGACACTTGACGGGATGAGCACTGGGTGTTTTTCTGTATGTTGGTAAATTGAACACCAATAAAAATTAATTAAAAAAAAAAAAAAAAGAAAGATGACTTGCTCCTTCCTACAAGGTCAGTCTTTGCCATCTTTAGAGACAGAGGCATAGGTGGGCCAGGGATGGGAGCTGTGCTGGGCACGCATGACCCCCATTGTAGCAAGGAAGAAACTGAAGTTCCGTGGGGGTTCTACAGAAATAGACTTACTAGCATGTGCCTCTTGTCTCTTCTTGCCCCCTGTTTTAGTTCTTTTGTTTAGCAGCGCCCTCTAAATTTAGTGGCTTAAAGCAGTGGTTATTCTGGCACCTGTCACAATTCTGTGGGCTTGGGCTCAGCTGGGTGGTTCTTCCCCTCCATGTGATCTTGGCATTGGCTCGATGTGGTAGTCGGCTCTGCTGGGCACTCATGTAGCTGTGGCACTTGGTGCTGGTTCTCAGCTGGGAGCTCATTGGGGGCTGTCACTGGGACTGCCTTGGTTCTCCTCCATGTGGCCTTTCCATGTCATTTGGAATTTGTAGAGCACAGTGGCTGGGTTCGAAGCAGTGTTTCAAGAAGCAGAAAGTGGAAGCTACAAATCCTTTTAAGCCCTGAGCTCAGGGGGATTCCTAGAATGTCACTTCTGCCTTGTCCTCAGGGCAAGGGAAGAAAAAGCATCTCTGGTTGAGAGGAGGGCATGTACATAAAAGGAGGGAGGGTGGGCACGTTTGGAGACTGGCTCTGCCCCCTGCCGTTATAATTGAGCACCTACCATGGGCCATTCCAACCCCTGAGTTGGGTGCTAAAGTTTCAAAAAGAGGGAGACACCATTGTATGCCATAGAGGAGCTTTGTTCTCCCTGGAAATTCACTTCCATCTTGCAGAAATGACAACTCAACTTCTTCCCCTTCAGGGTGATCTGTGAATATTCAACCCATTCCTGAGGATAAAGTCACTGGGGCCTGTAGCTCTCTAAAAGTTCTGAATTTCATTGCCCAGACCTTAGAGGATTCAACTATGGGAATCCAAAAATAAAGACATGTAGCGCTTGCTAGCAGCCCTCATGGAGAGAGTTTGCTCCCTTATTCTGAAACCTTGTTATCTGTGACATCATCACCTAAAGCCCTGGAATGACAGGAAGCCAAATTCAGGATATTTCCCAGGCTGGCATTATGGACTCCTGGGACGGTGTCCTCAAGTTTTCTAGCATCTTCTCTCTCTGCCCTGGCCATCCTGAGGGTAGATCTAATCTCCAAAATTCCTCCTACCCAAGTGCCATCAGAGCAGCTCAGACTTCGTGATCAACGAACCCTCTGCTTACCGGAACAAGATGGTATCACTGCCCTTGGGCTCCGCAAGGGGGGAGTGACACATTGCCCAGCCACAGAATCAAACTCCTCTTTGAGCAACCCCTGTTTTTTCTCCCCACTCTGATTTCACCCCCCTTCCTGCCAGTCCTCAGAAGGAATCTTTCCTTTCTGCTTAGTGTTTTGTAGCAAGTGGGAAACTATAAAATAAGCATTTGCTTATGAATTAATTTTTGGCACACTCAGGGCTCAGCAAGCCTTACGGCACTTGCATATCCGTCCTTCAAGTCCTTGCCAATTTCTGTGTTCCTTCCTCCTGAGACGTTCCCACCAGCACCCGGGGGAAGTTCCCTCTGCTTCCTCTTCCCTGCAGGAGGGTGGAGGCTGTCCTTACCTGGAGAAAAGGAGGAGTAAAATATATCTTTGAATATTATCTGTGTTTTCAATTTTTTTTTTTAAAAGCAAATACAGATGTTCGGGGATATATGTGCTGACATGACCATCAAGAGCCTCTTAGCAAATTAAGGGGACAGACATAACAAAAAAATTTTTTTGGACTAATTGCTTCCGGTTGCAGAAGCACAGTGAATTTTATGTATCAAATGGCTGCCCACAGCTATTCTTATGCCAAGTCTAGCCTACAGACACACCCAAAAAGGGCTTTCTTTTCTGCACGTACGCAGCTGGAGATGGAAAATGTGAGAAGTGCTCCATCAGGAAACTGGCTTGCAAATTCATCTGAGAGAGATCCTAGTCCTTGGGGCCTTTTCCCCACCACACACTTATTTTTTGTGGTTGGCCTAAGAAATCAGCCCAAGAGCCAATGTCAGATAAGAAATCTCCCACTCCTTCCAGAAGAAGTCACCAGAAGAGCACACTGGAGTAGCTTGTTGGTCTAGCTACCTCTGACCAGTTAACAGAGAGATGAGGGCAGAAAGGGCAATTTGATTTGCCTTTGCTAGAGATGGAAGGCCAATTTGTGAAGAAGAGCAGCCATGGTTTCACAGGGCGCTCACCCTTAGAAGGAGCAGAAGATTGGTGTGTGAGCAAGTTACGTAAAAGGGTGTTGTTTTTGGCAGGGAAGTCAGGAATGACTCATTTCTGAGTGGTGTTTTCTGACCTCGGGTTTTATCCATGTGGGAAATTAGTATTGCCTGCCGCAGTCAGAAAACTGTTCCTCCTTGCCCCAGGGTGAGGGGGTTTGAGAGCCATTGGCATTGAGATAAGAGAGGAGCAGGCGGCCTGTCCCCAGTAGGCTTCCCTGGGCACTGCCCTTCAGCTGAAGCTGTAAAGGGTCTGAACCACCGCCCATTGGACCTCCTTTGAGAGTTGGTGGCAAAGGGTCAGAGACTTTGGGGACACTGCCGAGAAGGGAAGCCTATGACGTGGGAAGCTGCTTGGCTTCTAGAGTGGAAGCACCTGTGTTGGAATCCCAGCTCTGCCCTTGGCCTGTGATGTGACCTTGGACTTTTTCAGGATGCTTTGAAACTCACTCAGTTTTCTCATCTGTAAAATAAGAGAAAAACTAAGCCCTTTCCTCATGGAGCTGTGAGAGGATAAAAACAGGAGCATGGGGATAAAGTGCCTGTTCCAGTAGACACTGCACACCTGTGAGCTGCTGCCATGGGGACCGATTTTGTGGAATGAGGAAGGTCTGGGTTCGAGCCCGACGTCTGCTATGTCCCTCTTGAGGACCTGGGGCAGAGCATGGTTGCCAGGTGGAGAGCAGGATGGTGACAGTGTCCCTCTCACAGGGCTCCTGGGACAGTTAGACAAGGTGGTCCACAGAAGGTGCCTCATGCAGTTGCCAGGGTTCTAGAAACGTCTCAGAATTAGCTGATTATTAATAAATATTTTTCATTTAAAAACTGGATTTCAGGGGTGCCAGAGTGGCTCAGTTGGTTAAGTTCCTGACTCCTGATTTTGGCTCAGGTCATGATCTCAGGTTCGTGGGATGGAGCCCCAAGTCGTGTTGGACTCCACGCTCTGTGGGGAGTTTCCTTCTCCCTCGGCCCCTGCCCCACCCCACATTCTTGCACTGGTGCTCTTTCTCTCTCTCTCTCAAATAATAAATCAATGTTTTTTAAAAAATGGACTTCCATTTTTTAAAATAGGTTTCTTTTCAGGAAGCTGATGTTTGAGCTTTTGCTTTTATGTAGCAGTTTACGATCCAGTGGGCCTGGGGGGTGCTGTTTTACCTCGTGTTCATCCTCAGTTCACCTAAGTCCCTCTGACTATATATTTGAAATGATGGTGGAGGTCCAGAAGGTTGGGACACTTTCTTACCTTAGGTACTGGTTACTTATAATGACAGACATTCTGAGTAAATTGGAAAGCAAAGGGCAGTCCAGTCACTCTGTGGCTTTAAATACTCCCTGACCAGCCTTTCCAACCTCCTTCCTCCTCCCCCCCCCCCCCCGCCTTTTTTTTTGGTCCAAGTAATCTCTTTGATCACTTGTCAGCACATGGTATGCACTGTACCTCCTTAGCAGCCTTTTCCATTCCCAGGAAACTAGTGTGTCACTGAACAAAAATCTTTTTAACTTTTTTGGTCTCAAAATTCAAGTTTTGATAGAAACTCAACATTCAAAGGTGGTTGCCATTCTTGGGAACATGAGACGTGAATGACCCTCCTGAAAAAGGAAAGTGACCCCTTGCACAGCGTAATCCTGGTCATGGCAGCTCTCTGAGCAGTGGTGGTCACAAGAGAAGGCATGGGCCTGTTGGCTTAGTTTTGTAATTCAGAGCAAGAAATGACTGCAGGGATTGTCAGCACATATGTTTGTGGCTCTTCCTCACTTGGATATGAGAAGCACAGTCCCATTGGTGTGCTCCTAAGGGAAAAATGTGTGCACCAGGCTGATGTGTTTTAGAGGAATTGGAGACACAGTATTATTTTTCTTTTTTTCCTGAATAGTAAAGCCAACAATTTAGGCAGAAGTGGGCAGGTACACGTATCTGCTCTTGTGGCCTTCCACTAGAGGACTGCATTTACTGAGGGTTATGGAGAGATCGTTGGAAGCAGAATGTTAATCTCTTTCCTTCATGCAAAACCTAGAAGGAGGAATTGGTTTCTAAGAGGTGTCTTCATAGAAACCCTCGGATTTTCCATAGTCTTCAGAATTTGACCAAAGAGCAGAAAAAATGTGAGAAGACTAAAAAAAAAGACTATATATTGAACCATCATTTCATTTTATCCTATTAAATCCCCAAGGAGCCCAGATTTTCTTTCTTTCTTTCTCTTCCTTCAGGTCTAGTGAGAGGTCTGTGCTTTCCTTAATGACTTCTAAGGAGGGAATGCTGCTTATGGACTTCCAGGTTGACACCTCATTCTCCTCTTTTGGCTTGTGATATGTTAATCCAAGGCTTGGCAAACTATGGCCAGTAGGTCAAATCCAGTCTGCAGCCTGCTTTTGTAAATAAAGTTTTATTGGAACATAGCCTTGCTTACTCCTTTAATATATCTCTGGCTGCTTTCATGCTATGAGGGCAGGGTTAGATAGTTGCAACAGAGACAGGATAACCTGCAGCCTAGAATATTTACCATTTAGCCCTTTACCGAAATCTTTACCAACCCCTGTGCTTGTTGAATCTTTGCTGTCTAAATATTAATATGTTGAAGGGGAAGAACCATGGCTTTTCCTCCTTGTTCTGTGCTCTTCATCCCCTGGTATGACAATGGTGGGCTTTTAGTAAATATTCACCAGATGACCAATATCCTAAGTCCCAAGATATTGTGGCCACTTACTCACCTAATAAATAAGAATTCAGGGAAAGAGAGATCCATACTTTATCTTTCCCTTCTTTTTTTCAGGAGGTGGTGGTTTGCAAGGACAGTGGGATTGACAGTGGGACTATGTTTTAGAAGACTTTTTTTTTCCTCCCATAGGTGATCTTTCCTTTACTGTCTCTACTCAGATATATTCTATTACCCCTGTTTACTACCTTTCAATGCAGATTTGGAAAGCAGACTAAAGCAGCTCTTTCCTGTAGGGATTTGTCCATGTGGCTCAAGAGTCTCGGTACCTGGGATTGCAGGTTTTTCATCTGTGAGCCCTCTCTGATGATCCTTCCCCAGACCACCACATTTTAAATTAGTCAATTCTTTATGGCCCAGTGCTCAGCTATTTCGTACCTCCTACAAAGGTTTCCTACTGGCCTCAGGGCATTTATAGTTAACCTTAAAATATCTGAAATGTTAGAGCCTGGGCTCCAACCTTTTGTCTTCTTTATCTCCAAACTCCCTGGGTGATCTCACCTACTCCCATGGCTTCCAGGTACCATTTTATGCCAATAACTCGCAAAAGTGTAGCTCCTGACTCCACCTCTTTGCTGATTTCTAGATTTCTGTTTAAATCTCTTTTGGGCATCTCTACCTGTGTTAACTCTAGGTTAGGATGACATCAAGTGCACCTGTCGCCTTCCCTCCTCTGCCCCATTTGCCCTCTTGTATTCCATGCACTCGTCAATGGGCTCACCAGCAACCCTCCTGTTTCCCAGGGTAGATACCTGGATGTCACTGGTATCTTTCCTCTCTTGCTTTTTGTCAGGAGCTCATTTTGTGGCCACTCCACCTCTTAGTAGTTTAATGGTCGGCATTCAGTTAGAACTTGTAATGAGCTAGACACTTGGCACCTTGAGGTGAAATGATGTGGCCAAATGGTCCCAGCTAGGGTTGGAGGAGCTGGGATTTGAAATGAGGCACTCTGGCTTCAGAATTCCAACTGCTGACCACAATGTTATACTGCCTGCCAACACGAGGCTGTCCGAGTTCTGAGCCTGATTGTTTCTCACCTGGATAACTGGGATAGCCTCTTAAAGGCCTCTCTGCCTCTGGGCATGTCTCTCTTGCATACTGCTGTCAGTGATGTACTCCCAAGCAGAAGCTTGATCGTCTCATTTCCTGTCTTAACAGCCTTCTGCAGATGATGGAATCTATTACCACCATGATGAAATGCAGTGACACCCTGCATGATCTAGCCCTATCTGGGTTTCTCTACCCACACCCCCACATTCATTGTCCTGCAGCCGCATCTGTTCATTTGCCAGTCCCTTCTGTGTACTCAGATGCCTCTGCTCCATGTTCCCCTTTGCCTGGAATACTTCCCAAGCCCTGTCTGAAATGTCTCCTGTTTTGGAAACTTTTTCTCAATCCCCTGAGCAGAGGTAGTGGTCTCCATTTCCAGGCTATTCATTTGCTATAGCAATTACTACTCTTTAAGTGAAGGTTCATTGTAAGACCCAAGGGAACAGAAACCAAGTTTGTCTTCACCTTCAAGTTCCGTAGAAAAGTCCCTATGTGAGATGAAAGGAACTTGTCTGTACATAACATATCAGTGTAGGGAATCCTACTCTGTAGGGTCATTCTGAGAACAACTAGATGAGATGTATGGAAAACACTCAGCTCAGTATGCTGCTTAATACACAGTAATTGCTCATGATTAGTTTTTGGTTATACATTTTTTTTTTCTCTCCACTCACCCACCTAGGACTGTAATTTCTTCCAGGATCAAGCCTTTCTCTGATTCCATGGCACCTGGACCATGGTGGGTGCTCATTAAATGTTCTCAGCGTTCACTGAATGAATACAAATTCTGACCCTCTGTGGCTACCATGATACTTTAGCCTTATTATCCTTTTTTAAAATATAAACATTAGGATGTGAAAATTTGTGGCTAGTGGCTATAACATCTATAAAAGGGCACCTTCTTTAGGGATGGAAGGAAGTTAAGTTTAGCTGAGTCCACATACATAATGTGAATTTGGAGAAATATCCTTATGGTGCCAGGAACACTAAGGATCTGGTTTTTGTTTTTTGTTTTTTTCTTTATAACTACAGGTAGTAGTATATTATAATAATGAGGGCCAGAATCTGAATGTTCATGTTCCAGGAGCGAGGCTACATACCTCCTCTGTATGATCTCATTCACTCTTTAGGGTGATCCTGTGTGGGTAGACGCTGCCATGACCCCTTTTTGCTAAAGGGTAATAAAGGCTCTAAGAGGTCAAGTTACTTGCTCAGGGTCACCGAGCTAGCTGGTAATTGTGTTTGGGTCTATTTCCTGCCACAGCCTGAGGTCTTAGCTCTCTGTGTTGCTGCCTCCCTGTGTGAGAAGCCTCCATTAATTTCCCTGGCTCACATGTGGTCCACAAGCCCCTCCCTGGGGACCAAGGAAAGGGGCAAGGGACCCCTTTCGAGGACCTTGCCTCTATTTATCAGGCAAAGTAGGATTTGTGGTTTCACTCTTGGTTGGCCTTTTGCTGGATGAACTCTTTGTGGAGGGTGCTGTGCCTTCAGAAGACAGTTTGTGTGGTTGGTGTCTGTGCTTTGTGAAGGACAGAGAAGGAAACCGTGGAAGTCTTTCTCTTTTAGGCTTGCTCTCTTGTTTGCCAAATAAAAACTATTAGTGCTTCACCTCTAATAAGTTCCAAGTTCCCAGGTCTATGAAAGTTAACGATGAGGAAACTCTTCTTGCATAACTTCCTCTCTGTGGAGACAGAGATGGCTCATTTAATTAGGGCTTCTATGAAAGGTTAGATGACATTATTAACAATTTTTGTTTTTTACTTGCATCAGAGGAAGCGTATGCACTGTGGCATAGCATGAGGATTATTTAGATTTCAGCTTTTATTCATTTTGCACCAAGAAGCTCACTGCACTGGATTCCCCCATATGTGAGTCTTCGGTTGTTGAAGAATACTTATTTTGGGAGAAAGAAAAAGGAAGAGTGCCCCTTCGAGGGCAGTAGCTGTACATGCTGCTATTATGTACTTTATCTGGGCTGGGTCAGATAGCTCCAGTTACAGAAGACAAAAGTGAGTCTCCAAAGGGCCAGAGCTCTTATCCAAAGTCACCCAATTGGCGAAGCTGATATTTGAACCCAAGTCTGCCTCTCAAACATCTCTCAACTCTTCCACCATGCTAGAAAGCCTTGAAGTTGCATGGGCCCAATGCCAGGGGAGTTTCATTTTCACTGAGGAGCTACTCACACTGGCAAGCAGTGTCTGTCTGTTGGGGCGGGGGCTAGGAAGCATTGGTTATTTCACCTAAGAGGCAAGGAATCACTGCTTGGTTATATCATGAGTTTTCGAAGTCATCTTACCAATCCACACAATGGAAGCATGATGAGTTTTATGATAATGTATCAGCTTTTCCTTGGTTTCTAATGGTGTCTTTTATTGGGCAGCTTTCTCTGGTCAGAGGTGAACTCCCTGACATAAGAAGAGCTCTTGCTCAGTTATGTTTCTTTGAGTTTTCTGGAATTCGTGTTGGCGGGGAGAGTGGGGAGTGAAAGCCAGGGTGCATTGCAGATGGCTGTCGCAAACCCCTCTACTATTTCCAATTAGTGGATGCATGTGTGAGTTGTATGCCTGTCTTATATTTACAAGAGGAAGTATCCCGTTTAATTTTATTTTCACACCAAAAGCCCAAGTGTTAAGAGAACATGGTGTTTTAACACTCCCTCGGTTATCAGCTGCAGCGCGGAGGTTGTATATTGTCACATACAGTTTTCTGAGTATATTTCTACATTTGTTACCTGGCAACATTGCTGCGTCGGGACATGGAGATGTGTTGGTTCCTACCAGATCTGCACTGTTCATATTGTAGAAGGTAGAGTCTGTTTTTCTGGCAGGAATTTACAAGAGGAGAAGGCAGGAGACTAATGGAATTGGGTTGAGAGGTGGGCTGAGGCATTTCAGTGACTGTCCCTGGACTAGGGGCTCAGCAGGGATGTAGAATTGTGTCCTGCCTGAATTTATGCATAACTGTGTTGTTGCCCCCCCACCAGTTCTGAAAGAAAGGAAATCGCCTAGTAGGGATGACAGCCACAGGATCTCTTGCTGGGGTCACTGTCTGAGCTACTTACTTAGATCCCTACAGGGTCTTTGTTTAGCTGATGTGATGCATTGAAAACACTGTGTATAGAATTTAAATGCTTAGCAGGGCCTCTATATACTCTTAGGCTCTCAGAGCACAACCCACCCCATGCCTGAGGTGATGAACCCCTGTCCTTCGTAGACATTTGTGTTCCAAACCCTTGTGTCACAGGTTTGAAAGTCCTCCACACTCTCTGAGACTCAGAGAAAGCTCACTGAGACCAAGGGCATTGAATTCTCTAGCACCTGTGACATTTCTTGACAAATGCCTGAGAGAGACAAGTTCCCATGGCAACAGCTTCTAAAAGAGTTTTGTGGCATCAACAGGTTAGAGGTATCAGAGTCATGGGAGCTCTGCAGTGCATCCTGCAAGCAGGCTCTCCTGTTAAATTCCTCCACGCCAAGACGCCAAAAGGGGGAGTCTGCTCAGAAACCCCAGCAGGCACTGGAGAGCTGGCCAGATTGGGATGGATTTCAGGGCACATTTGTGTCTCCCTGCATTGCTCACTTTTGAAGGCGTCTCTGAGGAGGAGGCCTTTTTAGTCCATTCCACTCTTAATGTCTTGCCTTTTAAGAGAGAAAAGGAGTGCTGATTATGCCTGGAGGCATTTAGAAGCCATCAGTTAGCTTTAAATATATAAATATATATATATTTATATATATTTTTTAAAATGTTCTGATCTTTAGAATACCCAAGAAGCCATTTTATTAATGGTTCTTGGCTCTTGGAAGTTAATATTACCCTTAGCATCATCCGGAAGTGTTCTAAGAAGCTATACAATTCCTTAAGATTTTTTTTTCTTACAACTATTGAATATTTTTGTATACCTGAACAAGACCTAACCCTGAAGGTTCCAAGCTTGGCTGGTTGTCCTGAGCACCCTTAACTTGGAAATCTATATCCTGTTTAAACTTTAAGATGATCCCTAACTTGATTAAAGTCCTCAACCAGTAGGCCGAGGAAAATGCTTCAGAAAAAAAACAAGGTCATGCTGCATTTTTTTGGTAAGCACAGGAATCAACAAAGAGATGTTATATAACTTCTATTTATATCCTCCTTGCTCACTATCTGCAGGCAGACAAGAGTCGCTGAGAAGGGATTTAATGAGCTCTCTGGGTTTGCTCACCTTCCTGAGCTGGTAGGAACCAGCTTGTTCTCAAGTGCGTCAGCAAAGAATCTGGCTGTGGGTGGGCGGCCAGGGTAGGTGGACAGACTTGTTGCCATGGTGTTCTTTCATTCTCCTGTCTCTCAGAGATCTCACTCCCCCCTTCCCTGACTCCTTCCTTTCCCCCCTTTTCTTTCTTTCTTTCTTTCTTTTTTTTAATCTATAAGCTTCCTTGTTTCTCACACCTACTCATGATTCTTGGAGCTGTCTCCGGAAACAGAATATTTCCCCATCCCCCAACAGCTCCCCCCATCCCAGGAGCTCTCCGTTGTGTAGCTCCAGGACATCAGAAGAGTTTCTGCTAAGGTATATTATGTTCACCCTCCCCTATTTCTTTTCCCATGATTTTTTTTAATTACTCACCCCTTCCATTATAGGGACCAATCCCAGAAGTCTTTAATCTCACCCAATGGAAGCTTACTCTTCTTCCCCACTGGATTGCCCCCCAACCCCGTGGATTCCATTGTCAGTCGTAAGAACAGTGGCTATGCCCCAAAGGAGGAGGGCTGTTTGTATTATCCCTACATTCTCCTGTGTGTTCTTGCCCTGAGTGGGTTGATGTCTCCTGTCTCACATAGCACATTATAAAATAGAACCAAATGAACACAAGAGAATGTGTTTGTCCCACAGTGATCATTCCTGGAGCTTGGGCAGTTTCTGTTACCTGCAGGTTGAAATTATTCAGACTGCACCAAAAAAGAGGGGTGGTGGCTCCTCCACCCATTTCTCAGCAGGGAAGTGGAACTGCCGTTCTGAGAAGTCCTCTGTGGCAGCCCCCAGGAGTGCCCACCACAAAGCCTTCTGAGATGGGCTTGCATTACCGTCCACATTCCCACCAGAGCAGAGGTATTGAAAAGATGTGAGTAGGGAAGTTTTAATGAAATGTTCTTAGAAAAGAATAAATAGCTCCCATGAGGATAGGCTTTAAAAAAAAAAAAAAAAAGCTCAAACCCACCCCTGCCTTGCCCAAGAGTTGTGCAACTCTTAATAGCAGTAGCCTGTTTGAATAATCAAAGGCAAGCTGACTTCCCCTTATTAACTTCTGTTAGAGACATCTGCATAAAATATCCCCAGATTCCAGACCAAGAAGGTAATTTTTTTTTCCCTCTGAGTAACTGGAGGGACTTTCCCTTTGGAGCTCTTCCAGCAGAGTTAACTTCATGGTTGAAAATATTTTCTCATTAGAAACTACCAGCATTTTGAATCCTGACATGGGGATGTGAAAGACACCTCGTACACAAGTGTGTAGCCTGGGCCTCACAACCTAACTGACATTCACAACTGGCTTTGGGACTTCTGCCGTGACCCTTCTTTGCACTGAGAAATCTATACCCACTTAAATTTCCTAAGGGTCCCCTAAGTTCCTTTTTGAGGCTGGCAGAGGTACTCTTGATGTTTCTATCACTATCCTATGTCTGGGTTTTAAACTATCCATCAAGACGGCCGAGACATGGACTAGGGTAGTCCTGTAAACCATCTAACACCTTCAAGTCACTTGTTTGACTTTGCATTCAGGCCTGGCGGGGGGAAGTGTATTGCATTTGAGAAGGATGTATTTCAGTTGCCTTCACCATACGGTGTTTGAGAAATGTGTTTTTATTAGCCTCCTTGCAACATAAGCCCACAAACTGTTCAGCCCAGAGCCTGGATAGTTATCATGTCTAGGAGTGAGCCACGTTCTGAGATGTTAGGCTCACAAATGATTGTCCTTCCTGCTCCATAGTTAATAATGCAGGTGTCAATGGGGCCAGAGTAGTTAACAGTTAACTAGATGGATTATGGATCTCCGGCCAGCCTGAGCCCATCACAGAGGCATGTGTACAAACCCGATAAGCCTGTGAGAGGTGAGAAGGCCACATCAGCCACCTTCACCTGGTCCTTGGCATGTTTCATTTTCTCCATTTGGTAGGACTTTGGGCTTTCACAGAGGGGGGATCTTTGGGTTATTGAGTTAAACTTTAGCTGCCATGATGCACATCTCAATTCAATTTAAGGTTTTTGGAAATAAACCTCCTTTAGGATTGTGCATTCATCAAAAAAGCAAACACTTCTTGAGCACCTGGTGGGTGCCAGGCATTGTATGAATTGACCATGATATAGTCAGGGATGAGATCAATCTGGATCCTGCCCTCTAGGAGCTTACAGCCAAGTGGGAGAGATGGCCAGTAAGCCAGGTAGATAAACAACACCCTGCGAAGAAGCGTGAGAAAGGAAACAACCGGGTACAGAGTGTCAAGGAGAACCCACTTAGTATGATCAGGAAAGGCTTCTCTAAGGTGGTGCCATTTGAGCCCAAACCTAACAGATGAGAAGGGAACCAGCCATGTGAAGAGCAGAGGGCAAAAGTGTTCAGACAGACAGGCTGGCATGAGCTTGGACACTGGCCAGAGCTGAAGGAGGCCAAGGAGGTGGAAGCATAGCGATAGGGGGAGCAGGAATGGAATGATGGCTAGACCCCAGTAATACGCTTGTTGTCAGGCAACCTGACTGCCAACTCCTAGTCAGTGCTTCTAAAGGGCACCAAGTTGGCTCAGGCCATCACCCGCTTGCATACACGTTACTGATGCCAAAGCCATAATATATTAAGCAGCACTTACACAGATGAGTGCTGTGTAATTTCATCCCGTCATCTCCATCTTGTTTGGCCGTCTGTATGTCTTACTGTCAGATCCCAGGGATGTTCTCTACAGCCACAGGGAAGCTACCTGATAGGCCAGTACATAGTGAGGTGGGTCTGTGGGGTTGGGAGATACAGGTCCTGGAACTTTTCCTTTCAGTCCACGGGGAGCAGGGGTTAGGTAGGCTGTCACCTGAGAGTTGGTGGAATTGAGCAGAGGACTGAGGGTAACTGTGGGACCTCCATCAGGAAGGCACTTGCTTTGGTTGATGTTTTGCTATTTGCCAGCCAGTGTCCTTGCCCCTGGCAGGCCAGAGTGTATTTATTTTTCTTTGGATTTTATGGTCGAGTGGATTTGTCATATGCTTGCTGAGAGCAGGGACGGGAAAGTGACTGGTATAAAAAACCTCTGAGGTGCCAGGCCTCTACTAGGCTTTCCCCCATGTTCCCTCCTTTACTCCATCCAACAGGCCTCCTGGGTGGTGCATATCCTCTCCCCCGCCCCCATTACAGGTGAGGAAAGGGAGGCTGCAAGGTAATAAATGGCCCATCCACACACACCCACCCAGCTCCTCAGTGCTCCCTGCCTATCCACTTCCACCTTGCTAAGTCTGCAGGATATAGAGCCCTTCCTCTGTGCCTCTGCGCCTCTGCTGCTGTCTGTGCAAACACAGGAAATGGGTGTGCAAAGGATTGTTCTTGACATCAATGCAGAGCTCAAGTTAGATGCCCTGTAGAACCTCGTAACTGTGAGGGCAGGAAAAGTCAATGTTGATGAATTGCCCTGAGTACACAGGATGGAAATAAGACCAAGATTGAAGTTCTTCCCCTCCAACTTCTGGGTTAGTTCTCGTTCTTGGTGGCACAGACTGAACCCCCAAGTGAAGTGGGAAGGAACAGGCAAACTCAGCCTCAGCCCCCGAGCCCTCTTGTGTGGATGCATGATTGAAATTTTTGGTGATAGAGTCTTCCATACACCTCTTCTCAGGCCTTGTGCAGGTTGAGGCTCACTGAGAAGGCTTTCTGTGTACCCCCTAGCAAGACTGTGGGCAGGCGACTTGGGACCTCAGAGTTTCACCCTAGAACTGCCAGAAGTTACTTTTCATTGAATCATAGAATCAGCTCTGGAGGGCACCCTCAGAGGTACCTCCTGCAGCCACAGACATGCACTTGAGGTTATTCTGCAGCTGCTTCTTTAGTTGAGTGGATGTCCATGGACTGAGATTCTAAAAGCTCCCTGAGTACTTTAACAAAAGTGCTTCTTGAGGTCTAATCAAAGTCTTGTTTGCTGTAGACCACCTTTCCTTTTTATAAGCCTCATGCTGACATGAAGAGCACCACAGTGCCTTCTAGCACTTGAGGAAGATTGCCAAGGAGGGTCCCTACTGTAGTCCCCTGCGACACTAGTCATCTTCGTTCTCTGGAAGCTTTCTATTTTTCTCTTCCATCTTTGACTGGAAGAAACAGCTGCCAGTATGCACCAACAAAGGATGCTGGCTTCTGGCACTCATAAGGAGGTTTGAGAATTGAACCCAGAGAAAATTTGTCATCTCCTTAATGTCTTATCTCTGGGTCAGAGATCCAGAGTCCTCTAGAAGGATATCTAACCTGTCTTTCTAAAATCTGATTTTATTGTTAAAAATTGCTGGAGATATTTACTTATAGTTTACCTACACATACAGGGACTTTGTGAGATAAAACCTTTAAAAAGTCTTTTTAGGAAATTTAGTTTGTTGGTGATGGTTGTTGATGCATATGTGAGAAACTTAGTGTTTTGAACCACAAGGAGGAGGAACCAGACTGCTTACCAAATAGGGCAGGCTTTCTCCACTGGTGCTGATTCCTATGGGTGCTGAGAGACAAAAAAGGAGAGGTATTAAACTTTCCATCCTAGGAGAAAAATGGTTCTTATAGAACATTTATAGAAGTTGGACTTTACTGCTTGCTAAAACTGGAATTAATTCACCCTGAAAAGAGTCATGAAGAGCCACTGCCTTGGCCTTGACATTGGAGCTCAAGCCCTAACTTGGAGCTCAGTGACCAGACTAATTTGAGTGAGGATCACCTTGCCCTCCACCTCTTCTCTCAGGCATTAGAGAACTTTCTTTCAGAAAAAAGAACTTGAAACATGGGCATCTTTCTTACCTAGACTTGGTTTGCTTCATCACTTCTTTCTTTTGTGCTCTGACATTTATATTACCAGTGAACTCACTGAAGCTAAAGACATCCTCACAGAGCTTGGTGAGCTGAATGTTCCAGATGTTTACTGGTTAAACCTATCAAACCTTGCCAAAAAATTTCCTCCTTAGAGTGATAATCTATACCAAGGGAGTGTTTGATTCTTAATGCCCAATGTTAATTATTAGACTCTTTTATTATATTATACTTTTCCTGAAGTAAAGAATGGTAAAAAACAGTGATGGAAAAATAGTCCATATTGAATGTTTAGGGGCCGTCTGCGAGGAGGGTCTGACACCAAGCTTGTATTCTGCCTTTGATTACCTTGAACTCTGAGAAATGGAAGCAAAATTGCTTAGTTTTATGTCTAAGGGAATCTGAATAACTTCTATGGTGGAATTCCAGCTGGATTTTTTTTTTTACTTCCTTTATTGTGACAGTTACTGAGAACTGCTATTCACTGTTTTGCCGTCCATTCAGAGATCATTTTGACCTGCTAGTATCAAGCCAAAATTGTTTATCACTGGACATTTTTTGGACATTACATACCTTTCCTTTGAAAGGGGGAGTGATAGATAACAGCAGCACCTTACATTTGAATAGGTTCCCATAGCAAAGTGTTTTTCACACATAATGTTTCATAACTGCAACCTTGATGGGGCCCTAGCTTCTATGTGATGCATACAAGGCAGGTGGTAAGAGTCTCCTTTTTTCAGATAAGGAACCGAGGGCATAAACGCTATTAAGTAAATTGCCCAGGATCACGTGGCTGGTTCGTGAGGAGCGAAGGCTAAAATTTAGGTTTCCAGACTTCTAGTTCTCCAAGCAGCTGTGCCTAACTACGTGTGCTTTATCACCTAGTTCATGGTTCATGATCTTAGGTTTTGATTGTCGTCCTTGGTTTCTAAGTAAAGGACTCAAGACCTCTACCCGCCACCGTGTGACAATGGTTTTGTTAACATGTAACCCCTAACCCTGGCAAATCTTCAACTAGCAGAAAGGGGTTCGTTTGGGGGCCCATCTTAACAAGTAACAAGTGCATCAGGCCTCACAGGAAAGTTGGGGCATTCACATGTGTACCTATCACAGCTATTCTTTACTGTGAGAATAGTCTGTATTTGTGCAGCTGAGAGACTTTGGGTGGTGGGGGGTGGATTATAAAAAGCCAGGAGGTGTTTAGAGGTCGACAAACTCTTGCTCAGGTGAGAGGTGTTTAACAAAGCACAGCAGTCTCAAGCATGGGCTGATGCTACAGACAAGTGGGGCCTGAGTCCTAGGGCACTGCCACCATTTCCTAGCTGTGTGACTTGGCAAGTTATTTAACCTCTTTAAACCTCAGTTTCCTTGTCTGGAAAGCGAAGTTAATAATAATACACACCACATGGAGTAGGTATACGGATTAAATGAGATAGTATCTATAAAGCATTTAGGCAGCTCCTGGAAAATATGAAGTGTTCAGTGACCATTCCCTGTAATAAGATTTATAGAAAGAGGGTCCCCAGGCAATGGTGAATGCTCAGTTAACCACAGGTACTGGAAGAGAACCCCATAGGTAGCCATTGGTAGCCTTGGTAGCCATTGCTGTCCTGTTGACACCTGCAGAGTATCTGTTCAAGCGGGAAGGTCTGGTTGGAGGCCTCCTTAGAGTGGGACCTCAGGTCCCAGAAGCTACCAAGGCCAAGTCTGAGGTCCTTATGTTTCAGGGGCAGAGTGAAAAGAGAAAAATCAGATTCCAGGGAACAATTTCCCTCAGCCCCTGAAAGTTCAAGCATTGAGCACTGTTCGGCAGTCACATTTTTCAAATTCTTGGACTCGGTCTGAGGACTGAATTCATTTTGCAGCAGATAAGTGACCACAGTGAATGTCATAGGCTGTAGTGGTTGGGTCATGTCATACTAGGCAGTGAAATGGAAAGGCTCATTCTCTGGAATCCCTCCAGGCCCAGCACAAAGGCGCCTAGAAGGTGGGCCAGCCTCAGCATGGAAATGCTTTCCTATGGGGCAGAATCAAAGTCCCAAAGCTGTCCTGGGAGCGCTATGGACTCCTGCCCCCAGACCGCCCCTGCTCCTGTCCTGCTCCATCCTGGATCACATCTACCTCCATTTCCTGCCACTCCCCATTCTTGTAGTTAAGATGCCCATAAAGGGCTTCTCCCTTCAGAAAGGCCTTGTGCTCCTGTAGGTGCGGGCTGGCTGGCTCTGTGTTCTGGGGTGCAGAGTCTGTCTTTGCCCTCCAGTCTCTGAACTCTGGGGAAGATGGCTTTTCAATAAGGTGCTCATTTGCTTACCTTCCCTGTGTGTGCCCTGTGCACGGGGCAGGCCTCTGTCTCCTATTCTTCTCCTGGGACCCCTTGCCTGTGGTGTGATTGAGGCTGTGACCTCTTGCACCTGAAGAAAGGAGTATCCAGCCACCCCCTCCCACACACTGCCTGCCTGTTACTAGAATAGTTGCCACTGTCTGCTAGTCTCTCACTTCAGGGGGTCTCTTATTTCAGAAGCCAGATGGGCTCGTCATGAACTGTGCTCTGTTTCTTTGCAAGGACTTGAATGGCTATAGTTAGTGGCTATCAGGCTAATCAAGCAATACCTTATTATTTTTGAGTGATCTGAAAGGATGTTTTCATTATTATTTTAAACCAAGACCTCAGCTCCTGAATCTCTCTGTGGCTTAAAGCAGCCCAAGGAGGGCAAACTGTGTCCACTTGACAGTTACCCAGGTCAAGAACATGCCCTCAGGCCACTGTGTCAACCATCCATAACCCAGCATGGTCAAAAGTGAGTGGCTTGGACAGTCGGAGACAAAGATTCCATGTGGCCTTGGCAAGTCCGTTCCCCTGCTATAGGCCTCAGTTTCCTCCTTAATAAAATCTGGAGGGCTGGACTAAAGTGGTAGTTTCTAAACAATGTTCTTTGTTGCCCTGTTATTCCAAAGAGGCGTTCTGGTGACAGAAAGATGGTCCTTCGTGCAGCTGAACTGTTCTGTGTGTCTCTTAAACATAGGGTCTTTCTGTAAGGTGGTGTTTGGGGAGGGAGGAAGAATGAGTTTCTCTGCTGAGAACATTGGAAACTGCTGGACTAGAGTGCTTCTCACTTTAACATTTCATGATCTGTATTTCCTTTTTTGTGGTTCTTGTTTTTCAACTTGGCTTGCAACAGCCACACCTAGGTCCCCTCCCACCACTGCCCTCCAGAGCCCCCGTGGAGGGGGCCACTGTCAGTGGTCACTTGCTCACCTGCTCCGACCCCTGACTTCCTTCCTTAAAGCCAAGCCAAGCAGACCTGTTGTCTCTAATGTTAAGGGTTGATGCTGTGTGTCTGCCCCCAAACCAACCTTCGTTTCCTTTGAGTTCCCCATCCAACCACTGGTGCTGGTCCTCCAGGGGTTCCTTAAAAAGGCAGGATGATAGAAAAGGGTGGAGGGAACAGGGAGCATGGGACCTCTCCCAACCCAGCTGTATGATCTATAATAGGACAAATTTATGAACGATAATATCTATCTTGGCAGTCTCCTAAGATGCTGACAAGACCACTTATATGGAAGGGGCTTTAAAACCACATGTGTTTTGGAGATACATGGAGAGTGATGAAAGGTTAGCCTTGAGGACAGCAACACAGATCCCTCTGCTGGCGGAGAGGTCCCTTCTCTGGACAACTTTACATAGTTCTCTAACTTTCTGGAAATAAAGCTGATCTTTTCCTCTCTCCCTTTTCATTGTGACACAATTCATATACGGTAATATGCATAGATTTTAAGTGTACAGTTTGATCAGGTTTGACAAATGTTTATATCCATGTTTGTTTTCTATGGCTGCTGTAACAAATTACTACAAACGCAGTGACTTAAAACAACCAGATTTTTTTATCCTACAAGTTTGATCTGAGTCTTTTTTTGTTTTTGTTTTTGTGTTTTTTGTGTTTTGTTGTTGTTGTTGTTGTTTATCTGAGTCTTAACTAGGCTGAAATCCAGGTGTTGGTCGGGCTGTATTCCTTTCTCGAGTCTCCAGGGGGAGAATTTGTTTCCCCTCCTTTTCCAATAGAGGCCGCCTGTGTTCTTTGGGTCAAGGCGCCTTGCTCCATCTTCCCAGCGTGCAGTGGCTTGAGTCCTTCTCAAATGGTCCCCCTCTGAGCTCTTCCATCATCTTCCACTTTTAAGGACCCTTGCAATCATATTGCCTCCCCTGATTATCCCCTAGGATAATATCACTCTTTTAAGGTCAGCAGCTTTGTTCCCTTTGCCATGGGAGGTAACACATGGTCACTGGTTCCAGGTTTTATTATTGTTGTTTTTCTGTCTGCCACCAGCCTAATCAGGGTATTTCCTTCAGTCCAGAAAGTTCTCTCATTTCCCTTCAGTCTCCCCACACACACACACTCCACAGGGACATCCTCTGTTTGGACTTCACTTACCACCATGTAAGGTTGCCTGCTTTAGGCCAGATGAATTTTGAATGCCTAGGATGGGGTGCAGTGAGACCTTTGGAAAACAAAACGATCTCTACTTGACTACTGGCTCTTAATTGGAGAAAGGGGCGATTCATTGGTTCAGGGAGGAAAGTGGATGAGTAGCTTGTGGAAAAGACCCTGCTTTGAGAGCCTGAGGTCTGGGAGGCCAGAGTACCCACCTGCTGTGGTCTGAGGTTCCACTTGATCTGGGGAAACAGTCTTGAGGGGAGGGATGTCCCCTTTCCCTTCCCAAGTCCTCCAAACACAGTATCATGGAAAGAGGTTTAACAAGCAGAGATGAACTGTCCAGGGCCCTGGTTTCTCCAAATGCAGACAACCCTAGGCACCAGAGACGCGTAGTGAGTGCCTCCAGGAGCCTCTAACTGAAGGCTCCTGTTCATCAAGCCCCCCGTCTCTCCCCATAGCACATCCTGCCTCTCTGGGGGAGGTCTCTTAGTTCTTCTGCACTGCTGTCACTTTTCACTTCTCCTCTTACACAAGATAGCACTGCTTCCCTTCTGGGGACCAAGCTTCTTCCTTCCAGAGTGTCTTTATTTAGATTCTCAGACGGGAGACCTGAGACGACAGCTTTTGACTCTCACAGCGTCTCGGTGAGGTTACGTTTGTCACAGTGTGGGCATCTCAGGGGTGTGATAAATACTTGATGTCCATTATCTTTTAGGGTGCCCTGATCTCTCAGAGATGAGTAATAACTACCTCTATGGCATTTTTGTGTGAGATAACACACATGAAGGAGTTCCTGGCAGCTTATTAGCAGTCGGGAAACATCGGCCATTGTGTGCATATTACTGTGATTTTTTCATTAGATCTTCATAACCACCATGCAGTACTGTTACCATACCCATTTTTCAGATGAGAAAATTCAGGTTTCAGAGATGTTGTCACTTTCTAAGGTGACATAGCTTATGAGTGGCAGAGCTGAAACCCAGGAGTCTCCAACTCCAGCGACAGAATCTTCACGCTTTACTAACCATGCCCTAGCCACTTACAGGGATGCCTTCACTGTGGGTTTTTTATATTATGCAGATGTGATGGTGGTACCAAAAAAAAAAAAAAAGACGATCAGTGGGCACTGTGCTAAGCACTTTGTGGGCACCGTGGCGGCCCTTCCACATGGGTTCAGAGAGGCTGAGTAACTTGCCTGTGGTCACCGAACTAGTGAGTGAGGGACCCAGGAGTCTGATTGGAAAGCCTGTCCTCTAACACCTTCATTAAGGAATCTTTTCCTTCCTTTGAGGCACTGGCAATATTTCTCTTATCTGATACTTAATAATAACCATGATAGAGCATACCTCTTATTTCAGCTTGATGGCTGGGTACCTCAGAGACTTGTGACTGCTCTGAATCATCTCTTTCACCTTCTAACCACCAGCCTTGTTGGTTCTGGTTCTCTGTGCTTATTCATGTCTCTGTACCCCAGTGTCTACTTTATTATTTTGTTGACCACACTCTGTTTATAAAGCTGCTTCAGATCCTTGAAGGACTAAGGACTGATATAAATAATGCAAAATAAATATACTGGCCATTGCAAAACATATATAGAAGTGTGTAATCCTGTCACTTGCCCTTCTCCCGTTTCATAAGAGGTTCCCTTACCCTGACCCTATCAGTTGACATCTGTTGGGTTAACCAGCTAGACGTTAAGCAGTGCAGTTTGTAGCCAGCGATTGGTCTGCACTGTGTTGCACTGTTACTGATGACAGATGGCAGGCTTTAGTTATTTATTTGCCTACCTACTTAAAGTACATTTGGTTTTTTTTGAGTGACCAGATTGTCCAAAGGATGCTTTTTAAGTTGCCTCCATGCAACAAGAAGACTTAATGGGGTAGCAACTAAAGTTCATTGCCCCAAGTGGCCACCTTCCAGTGCAGTCTCCCCCATGACCCCATGTGGGAGAGATATTGTATAACTTACCTTGGTAAAAAATGTAGTCACTATAATTAGGTGGTGATATGAGTTCTTCGTGCCCACATTTCTCCTTTTGTTTGTAGATGCATCAGCTCTCAAAGAAGTGAACAGTTAGAACTTGCTTTTTCATATTTGAGCAGTTTTCCAGAATTAATCTATGTTGGGGATTTACTTCTGGCATAGTCACTGAATATAAGCAGGGTCTGATTGAGAGGGTGTAGTTACAATGATCCATGAAGTATTGAGTTGTATTCATTCTTTCATCAAATGGTTAGGAAGCTCCTACTATGTGTTGGGGCTCCTCTGGGTGCTCTGAAGACAGCTGTGAAGCATACAGGTGAGGCACCTATCCTCTTGGAGTTTACACTGTATATAAGACCTACAGTAAGTAGGTGAATGACAAATACAACAGAGGCCAATTGCTATGAAGAAAATAAAACAGGGCAGGGAAGAATAAGCAGTTTCTGGGTTGCTGCTTCCATAGGATTATCAGGATGGCCTCACTGGGGAGGTGATGTTAGTGGGAATACCAAAGGATGAGGGAACCCTAGCCTAGCCAAGGAAAGAGCCAGGAAAAGCGAGGAGAGCAAAACAATGGCTCTGAGTGTCTGATACAATACTCTTTGCCAGCATTCTCTTGGGTCAGTTTCATAGGGATAAATGGCTATTTTGGTAAAAACATCCTTAGGGTGATTATTAAATTACTGTGTCTTTTCCTTACTAGGCTACCAGTTTCATGGGGGGCAGGTTCTAGGCCTCTTTTTGGTCACTGTTGTATCTCCTATGATGGATGTAGTGCCCAACACATGACAAGTGCACAGTGAATGGCTGGAAGGATGAATATACAGATAGATGTATAGGTATGTGGGTGAATGAGTAAATGGATGGAATGACGGATGGAGAGATGAAATAGTAAGAAACTGAAAAGAGGATTAAATGTGGTAAAGGGCAATGGAGGACGCTAAAGACTTGAGCTTGGTTCAAAGTGTGTGGGAGTCATGGAGGACTCAGTGACACATGCAGAATAAGGCGAAGCAGTAGGTAGGTGATGACTTGTACTGCCACTGGGAGGGGTTGGAGGGGAAAAGATAGAATCAGGGAGCACAAGTAGGAAGGACGGATCTTATGCTGTATATTGGAAACATCCAGAAGTAGGGAAGAACAGTGAGATGGAAAGGAAAGAACATAGTCAAGAAGTGCTTTGTAGGCAAATGAGACTTACATTTGTCAATACAGCATAGAGTCTAGTAGCTAGAAGAAGGGTCACAGTGACTACAGTTTCCTTTTGGCAGATGAAAACGTGGTTGCTCTCCTGGGGCATGCTGAATCTGGCAGCAAGTGTTGGGGGCCATGGAGGCAGGGTGAGAGATGGAGGAAGTAAGAGGCTATGACGGCTGATAAGATTCTACTTTTTTCTAGGATTGCAAGCCTAGGGCTACCTTTGGTAGAGAAATGCCATCTTTCTACATGGGGGAGGATATGAAATTGGCAGAAAGATCCAACTGGGAGAAGAAAATATATTGTTTAGAGCTTTGTTTTATTCCTCTGGAAATGACCGTATTGTATTTTTATGTAAATAATTCACAACAGCGTGGTGTTTGCAAAGGGGTGAAAAGAGAACACTCATAAATGAAGTTGAGACACCATATTGTGTTTTTACATCAACATTGTATACTCTTGCTTGTAGTGGGCCCAAAAACAAATGTGCATCCAAGAGGCAAGCTACCTGTTAACTTGGAGCTTCTTCATCTAACCATTTTTGACCTGTCCTTCAAGACCTGGTTTGAAAATCACCTTTTCTACAAAGATTCTGGGATCACTCTGGCCCACTGTCACCCTTGCCAGCTCTGAGCTTCTATGATGTAACTGTCTGTGTAGTTTCTGGAGCACTTTTTACTTACACATTTTTTACTTATGGATTTGTCTTCCTAACCTGCCATGGAGCCCTACAGGGGCAGGTAGCACATCTTACTCATCCATATATATTCACAGGGCTGTGCAAAGTGAAGGGGCTCACAGGAATCCTTAAACAAAACACATGACAGGACCTGCAGTAACCACCAAAAATACATTGTTTCCATTATTAATGGAGTTGTTTTGAGTGTGTGCAGGGGCTGCTTCTTAATAGGCTGGAATCTCCCATCACCCTTTAGCATGTGTCCCAAGCCTATATGACTGCTCCATTAAAGACATCCCATGACAGATTGCTTTAAAGTCTCTGTGTAGAAAATCTCAAGCCATACGATCCAGAGAGCGATAGTGCATGGGACCATGTTTAACTTTGGTCCAAACCTAGACTGTTTGTGAGGTTTTGCAGCAGGCTCTGATTTCTGTGAGGTTTTGGTGTCTTGAGTGGGATTAGATCACTGATCTGTCACAGTGTTGAAAATTTGTGGGTTTTCCATGGCAGCACTCCTTTTTCTGCCGGTTAACAGAAGATAAGAAGTCAGAAAAATTCTTCAAGGTCTTCTATGACCGAATGAAGGTAGCCCAGCAAGAAATCAAAGCAACAGTGACCGTGAACACCAGTGACTTGGGGAATAAAAAGAAAGATGATGAGACAGACAGGGATGCCCCATCACGGAAAAAAGGTAAGTGTGGCGTGGCCCTCCCTCCAGCTGGACCTCCAGTCTTTGAACTGTATTACGACTGAAGCTTTTGGGAGAAGCAAATCAGTCTGGTTATGATAAAATTCTTCCTAAGTAACCAGAGCCGAACTACCATGCATTGGTGGTTTTTCTTGTGTAAAGAATTTACATACCTTCTTCTTAGTCAAACTCAAGGTTTTATTGGCAGGAACTACTTTTATAATCTTTTCCTGTAATTTTCTATTCAATGTTAGGAAAAGTTAAAGAAGACATATACCTTAGGGGTGCCTGGGTGGTTTACTCAGTTAAGTGTCCGACTCTTAATTTCAGCTCAGGTCATGATCTCAGGACTGTGGGATTGAGCCTCGCATCAGGCTCTGTGTGCAGCAGGGAGTCTTCTTAAGATTCTCTTCTCCCTCTCCCCAGTGCTTGTACGCTTTCATGCACACTTGCTCACTCATTCTTTCCCTCTCAAATAAATAAATCTTAAAAAAAAAGAAAAGGACACACATTTTAAAACTGGGTATCCATCACTTAAATTCCCCCTTATTTTCTAAATTATTTGGAAGTTTCTAAAGCTTTTCATTCATGATCTCACTCAAAGAGAAGTCATACTTGGAAGTAGGTAGATGCACCAGTGTTGGAATCAAATGGCTATGAGGAGGTTAATGAGCCACTCTGAACCTCTTTCTTCAGGTTTAGAACTGGGCTTCTCAGACACAGCACATTTGGCATCTGGAGGATGAGTTGCTGGAGGGGCTGTCCTGTGCACTGTGGAATGTTTAACAGCATATGTGGCCTCTACCCAGTAGATGCCAGTAGCCTGCCCTGCAGCCGACTAGAAGTGTCCTCAGATTTTGCTAATTGTCCCCTGGGTGGGAGTGGGCACCAAATCAGCTCTAGTTTATAACTACTGGTCTAGAATGGGAAAGGTTAACATTTACTGAGTACTCTCTATGAACCAGACACTGTTCAAAGTCCTTTACATCCTTTACTTCATGTAGAACTGAGGTTAACCCTGTAAAATAGAATTGTTAACCCCATTTTACAGATGGGGGAACTGAGGAGCGGAGGTTAACTTGTCCTTGTTAAGGCTATATAGCGAGTAGGCAGTAGAGTCAGGATTTGAACCTAGGGGCAGTCTGGCTACAGAGTGTCTCACTCTTCACTCTGATGCCTAGTTGCTCTGAGGATTTGATGCTGTGGTACTTAATGGGAACCACTCAATCAATTGTCACCATAGTAACAGTAATTCGGGTTGTGGTCATTGTTATGTTGACCCTCTCAGAGGCTTCTCTAGTTAGAATCCACTGATGCTCTCCCCGTTTTGCAGATGAGGATGCTAAGGCCCAGAGCCACATAGGTTTGTGAGGCTGACAGAGCCAATACTAAAGCTTTTCTTCTAAAACAGTATAAGCATAGGTGAAACGTGAGAGCCATGAGCCAGTTGGCAGAGCATGACTGTTTTAATCCTAAGGACTAAGAGAAGTGACTTCTTGGAGTGTTTGGCCAACCTTAAAGATTTCTAGTGAATACAAGGACTTACATTTTCTAATGTTATCTTTTGTGCAGTGGCTAGTACTCCTGAGGACTCAGCAACATTAAGTGTCTTATGTTTGCATTCTAGCCAAAGAGCCCTCGACACAAATAACAGAAGAGGCCCGAGATCAGCTCCTGGAAGCCTCTGCTGCCACCAGGAAAGCCTTCAGCACCTTCAGGAGGGAGGCTGACCCCGATGACCACTACCAGTCCGGGGAAGGTGCCCAGGCCACGGCAGATAAGACCAAGGACGAGCTGGAAATGAGCGCGGTCATCACCATCATGCAGCCCATTCTCCGGTTCCTACAGCTTCTGTGCGAAAACCACAATCGAGACCTGCAGGTGAGGGCTGGCCCCCGGGAGTTACAGCTCCTCAGACATCTCTGCTCCCCTCACTGCCACCAGCTTCCTTGAGTCAAGGACCCAGGATGGTTCTGACATCTGGGCAACTGACATGTTTCTTTGTCCTTCTTCCCTACTATCTCCACAGGGACAAGAACCAAATCTCTTGCTCACCAGTGTAGGTACCTACTGTGTACATATTGAAATATGAGTATGTGGTAGCTTGCCACTGTTTGGCACATAGATCCATAGGTAAGACTTGGATGGATGCATGAATGATTCTGATTAATCAGATGAATGATTAAATATACTAGACTTACAAAATCTGATACGTAGAAAGTCCTATTAAATATTTTTTGGTTGAATAAATGAAGTTACCTTCCAGGGTTTTATACAATAGATGCCCAAATATATGTGTTTAACTGATTATTCCAGAAATCTTTTGTTCACTTTTTATTGATGTTGGGATGATAACAATGGCTGAGGTTTATCAGGCACTTAGGATATCTCGGATGCTAAGTGTTGCTGACATCATTATATTCATTTTATAGATAAGGGAACTGAGGTTCAGGGCATAAAGTAAAGTAGAGAACCAGGACTTGAACCCAGGCCGTCTGACAGTGGAACTCATGTGATCAACCACCATGTTAAGATAGCATATTTTCTCCCTTACAGTTTCCCCACCAGCAAAGCCTATGTGGAAGGGGCTCAGGATGGATTCCAGAGATGTTTCTTTCTACTGAATGAGCATAGATCTATGGAGCCAATCACTCCCCAGGAAAAACATGCTAGAGCACCAGGTCCTTGGCCATTGCCTGGTTTTGCTGCTGGTTTTGGGAAAAACACCCCTCTCTGCCTAAAAGGGATTGTGGATTAGTAACAAAAGTGTGTCTGAACAACTCCACTAAGATAGAATATTTCTTCCTAAAATAAACAAGTTGACAGTGGTAGTTCAGTTACTTGTATAATTATGGTGTGAAAAGGAAGCAGTGGCAAAGACAAGGTGCAGTCTTAAAATATTTCCCTTCCCAACTTTATTCATCAGGTGATTTGATGGCCTTTCACATGTCACCTGTGGCCAGACCCTTTGGGGCTGCCACCGTAAATCACTCATACTTCAACCTTGCCATATAATCTGTGCCTGGATAAGTTGAGTAAGAAAATACATTGTTAAACAGTAAGACAGAACAGTGAAAAGGAACTGGGTGAAGTTTGCAGTATTAATAATTTCTACACTGATATTTAATTTTAATCAAATTGGTCTGAGCCTGAGCTTTGAAAAGGCAGGTATATTCAAGGTCATCCATCAGCCAAATATGGCCCATATTTAAAAATGAAAGAATTTCCCACAGGCCCCATTGGGCTCTTTTTTCACTTTGCTGTTCATTCATATCCTCCATTGACCTTCCCTGCTTGATCCCTCTCTATGTCTGAGTGTGGGGTTCTGGCTGTTTTTCTTTTCTTGCCTATTGCTCAAATATTCCTACTTTGGACTTAGACCACATTGGCCCTAGATCACTGGGACTGCCTAGCTCAGCTGGGTAGAACAAAGTATTCATGACTCAAAGATCCAGGGATTGCTTGTTGTCTCATTGGCTGGCATTCTGTCTGCAGGCCAACTGTGCCCTCTCCACCTTCCATATGTACACCATTAGTCATGAGGGAGACTGGCCAAGGGAGTGGGAATGACACCATGGAAAGCCAGGCTGTCCAGCAAGAAAGCAAAGCCAACTGTGGCATCTTTGTGGATGGAGGGACCTCCCTGCTGCTGGGGCTATTTCTAGCTGAGCTTGGTGGTCACTGCCCTGGACTGTTCCCTCATACTGCTGTTACTGGTCTCCACCAACCTTGGGCTTCAAAGGGAAGTGGGTTGAGACCATGCCTATGCATGTATGCTTATTTCATCATCTGGGTGAATACTTGCTCTGTGCTCGGCATTGGTGGTGACAGAGACCTCACCCCTTCCCATACAGAGCTGAGAGTCTCAGGCAGGAGCCACTCGGGGAAACCCAAGATGCTGTGCAGCATGATAAGTACCATAGTGGTATCATCCCAGGGGTTTTGTGGGTTCATAGCAGGCAAACCAATCCACTATGCTGGGTCTAGGCTTGTCAGAGGACTTGATAACTGCTGAGTTCTAAGCTAACACAAGACTGACTGGAATAGAATCCATCCACGAATGTCAGAGGGGCAGTCCTGATGTGCTTGTCTCCAGCCTGGTCTGCTTTCATGGACCTGTTCTGACTCTTCCACTGTACCCCCTGATTTTCCTTCTTTACCACCATACCCAGAGTCCACTGTGGAAGTAGAGTAATGCTTTCATTGAGTCAATTTGCCTTTCCCGTTTGGAAGTTTTCAGTTTTAGTTTCGTACTGTAGCTCTTCACAAAACTCTCCTTGGAACTAAGACGCTAAGAACCCCGAGGATAGACGCACCTTCTAATAAGTCTTTCCAAAACTTGATTCTCCAACACGTCGCTCTGTGGAAAATAGTACTAGGGGAAAGGAAAGCATATAGTATATTTTAATATATTTTTTAAAAGTCTTAGCAGCTTAATCTTTGAAAGTATCATAAGCATTATCCATGTCAATGGCTTTATACTTTTTTGGTTTTGGCCACAGAATCCTTTAAGATCTTATGCAGAAATGTACTAAGTAAAGCAGATGAGAGCAAAGCTGCTCTATTCAGAGTAAGAAACTACAGAGTGTGAGAACTTTCCTTTCCTCCCTTACCTACCAGAGCCCTGAGAGGTGTTGCATTTCAGGAATCCCTTAGGAGGCAGGGACCACTTGGAAAACCAATGATCTGAACCAGTGGTTCACAAGGATGAAGGTTAGAATCATCTTTAAAGACTCCCACTATGTCATACACACTGAGATGTTGATAAAATTGCTCTGATAGGATGACATTTGTAGAAATCTGGTTCTTAAAATGATAGTTTTGAGTGGGATTCACCTACTCTGAATGCCACCCTGTTGGCAGAGTCCCAGAACAGATGGTGGATCTCTGGGTCAGGGTTTTCTTGTGTACTAAAGGGAGGAGAAGACCTTCTCATGATGACAGAATTACTGTCCCCACCCCTGGTATAAAGAAGTACAGATAAGCTCCAAGAGAGAAGGAATCCGGCCTTTTGAAGTTGCCCAGCATTTCTTGTCATATTTATAACCTTAACTTTCCTGTTAGTAAATGTTTAGTAGAGATAAGGCCACTGCCTTTAGCTTTGCCAGACAGGCAGTTGCTGCCTTAAGCAAGCTTTGTCCACAGAGGTAAGAATGGGAAGAACTATTCTTGAGACATTTTGCCTGTGCTTTTTATCTTTCTCCTGAGGGGTTGGCTTGTTTCACCTGGGTTAAGGAATGCAGGTCTCTTGCTACTGACATCTGTATGAGAACAGGCTTGAAGTCTTTCTTAATTCACCCATCTTGACTTGATCCCTGGCCCTCCAAGGAAAACCACAAAAAGAACAGTGTTTCCCTAGCTTAAACATGGCAAGGTGGTGTGTGCAAAGGGTGAAATCGACTCCGTGAATGTAGAAAGAGTCCCTGTTAGCCTCCTAGTGAGTGGCATCCCTCTATTTTTGTAGAGGACAAAGGAAATGGATCTCGGCTAGGGAAGGAGAGATTCTGGCTTGACACTCTGCAAAGGCCATGAGCTATGGGAGAGGCTTTCAAGAAAGGGCAGCCACTTAACCTTCATGGGGAGTTGAAACATAACAGGCTTGAGGACTTTACAAGTCCCCTTTTCTCCTATCCATTCAGTTTAATTCAGATTATTTTAGCCAGTGTTTATGACACACCTGGCATGTGCCAGTCACTGTGCTAGCTGCCAGACACTTCATGCTATCAGCATGGTCCTGGGTGAAGCTGACAGATACCCCTATAAGCACATGATGAAGTGTAAGGAGGGCTAAGAGAGGTGTGTGCCATTCTCCGATCTCATTGGAGTCAGGATGGAGCCTCAGGAGGGCTTCCTGAAACAAATGGCTTGGGACTCCATCCTGAAGGAAGAAGAGTTCATCAGGGTAGAGATGGGGGGAGAGTGATAGGCAGAGGGAATGGTGTGCCTAAAGCCCCAGAGAAAAGAGAACGAAGAGTGCTTGAAGAATAGGAAGAAGCTCACTGCTGCCTGGCAGAGAAGGGCATGGTGGGAGCAGTGATGTCACTGAGCAGAAAGGGTTATGGTGGTAGCAATGATGTCACTGAGCAGAAGGGGGCATGGTGGTAATGATGATGTTACCCAGCAAGGGGGGCATAGTGGGAGCAGTGATGTTACTGAGCAGGAAAGGGGGCATGGTGGCAGCCGTGATGTCCTTGAGCAGAGATGGGGGTATAGTGCGAGCAGTAGCGCATGAGTTTGAGAAGTAAATAGCCTGGAGAGCCATGCTATGAATTTCAGCCTTGGACAGCCAGGCTCTCTCCTACCCTCTTCCTGAAGACTTCTCCCTCTTTCTCTGCAGGATGAGGAGCTCAACTGGGCCCTCAAGCAGGTAGCATCTTTCCATATTGGCACATATGGACCTACCATAGTGTTTCTAAGTTGTAATATTAGATGATGTTGGTATACTGTATCTAACTACTCCCCAGTTGATGGACATTTAAGTTGTTTCCAGTTCTTCACTGTCACAAACAGTGCTGTAGGGAATATCTAATACATACTTTGTGAATAGAAGTCAGTATTTTATAGAAGTGGAATTACTACCATGTCAAAGGTCACATTTATTTTATATCTTGCTTTTTATAGTACCAGTCTTCTGTGGTAAACATGTAACTTTTATAACTGCTTAAAAGAATTTTTGCAGTTAATTTTTGCTTCTTTTCAAGAAGAGATTTAAGAGTCTCTGACAAAAATCTCTTCTTCATCAAAATAGATTCTGCTTTGTGAGGTGGTTGAATGTGGTTTACTTGATTTTTGTGGAGGAAGTACGTGCTCTTTTGTCTCTTGTTAACATTATGGGTTTAGCTGGAGGACATCTGTTTGGGCACATGTACATAAGAACACATTTACTCATTCTTGCCTCTTCCTTTAATAATTCATGAGAATGGCCATAAAAGATAACCTAAGTTTCTACCATGGCAATGGGCTTAAGTCAGCCTGTAACACCTTATTTTGTGATGAACCATCCCTAGTACTAGACTCTGGGCATTCAGTATCTAGACTACACCATCATCTTCTAAACATAAGCATTGCCCTTTGAAATGTCAAATTCCTCTGAACCTAATACCTAGTGGGAGAGACATGGACTGGAGTAGGAAAAAGAGAAAGGGGAACTCAAAAAGGCTTTAGGTGTCTGTCAAGGAGGAGCCCTCCTACACAGTATCACATAGAAAAGCACCTTGGAGAATAAGCTGCAGTGTTTGGTGTCCATTGCCATAGACCAAATCCACAGTTGACCATCATGGAGGCTGTCTCTTCTCTCCAGTGCTATATCTCTCTGCATAATTGCTGATCAATTGAGGGCATCAACCAATTAAATACTAACAAAATGGCCATATGAATGACCTTTTCTTTCTTCTCTCTGACTTTGCCCCTCTCCCTACCCCCCTGCCATCTGGGGACTGCCCAATTGTAGAACTTCCTTCGTTGCCAAAATAACAAGACCAACTACAATTTGGTGTGTGAGACGCTGCAGTTCCTGGACTGTATTTGTGGAAGCACTACTGGAGGTCTTGGTCTTCTCGGGCTCTATATAAATGAAAAGAACGTAGCCCTCATCAACCAAACCCTGGAAAGTCTGACTGAATACTGTCAAGGACCATGCCATGAGAACCAGGTACCTCCATTTTTATTTGGGGGTGGGAAAAAGAAGAAGTTCATCATTTTGGAAATGTTGACAGGAACTAGTTCAGAAGTCACATAACATTGCCTGTTGGCCTAGGAAGTCACTAGAACTGGAGGTCTTTTATCCAGCAGTCAAGAAGGAGCTATGGTGCTTTATCATGCTTCAGAACTTGGCCTAATCAGAGGCATTACCAGGCTTGTCCTTGGTATCCATGCATGGCATAGCATATCTTGGCTTGATTTTGTTTGATTGTCCAAATTTGACTAACTTGACTAGGGGTAGATAATAAAGTTGGAGTTAAATTAAAGACCAGAAGGCTGGGCTCTATTTTAAATGCGAGGAAAAGGTTTAAACCTAGCTAGAGAAACCTCGTTACCCACAAGACAGCTTGAACAATATGAGGAAACGTTCGGTTGAGATTTTTAACACCACAGACATTCAGAGAAAAGAAAGCCCCATCAGTCCCGATGTTGGCCTCTCAAGAAGTAGATTTTTAGAGGGGAACTCAATCATATCTTCAGTAGAATGTCTATTGCTTATCTGTGACTTGTTGCAGACTTTGTGTTTTTGCATTAGTACTAGTGATGATTATGATTTTTAACTCTAATTTTGGCTTCATCCTGGCTGAAGGGGATAGACTAAGTCTGAAATTGCCAGTTCTAAATCCATTTGAATAGTGAAGGTGTGATACACTGTGTGACTTGGGGAGCAAGGCCAGGACCTTCACTCAGGGGAGAAGAGTGGCTGACAAAAGGGACAACTCATTGTGTATCAAACACCTGGTCATAGTTGGCTATAAATATGAGGTTAGCATGTGTTGGATCCACTTTCCTTACTTGGTTCGCTGATGAGACAGATGGTGTAGTCAAAGTTAAAATGAAAAGGAACAAGAAAAATTACAACAGGCTTGGGGGAGAAGGTTTTATCTAACATGTAAGTGAATTTCCTTATAACCTCAAGTTTGCTTTTCTGCCAAACAGAGGTCTGTTAAAAGGAACATATTGGAGTAGATTCTGCTGCAAATGGGGACCCTTACCTGGGGGAAGATGATTAATTTGAGTATTGTGTGAATTAAACAGGAAACGTGTTTTCCAGGCTTAGGCCTTAAGCGAGAGTATGAAGTATGAAGACCAAGTGCTATAGAGAGAATGGAACACACCTTTAAAGGGGAAAACAGGGCTCAGAACCCAGAATCAGTCACACACCGTATTTTCCCTTAAGAACAAAAGCCAACCTTACTGCACTATTTGGATTAGACACGAGCAATTTATCAGTTACAGTGCATGGGGACTTTCCTGCTGTTTACTGTTAATTCTGAAACTAGCGATTTTCATCTGTCTTTTATTTTTACCACTTTCTCACGGAAAATTTGCAGCTCTCCCCTTGAGACATTACTAGGAGTGGCAAGAATTGTGTTGAAATAGCAGTTCAGCCTGTTGGCTTTTGACATCTGATTTATGACCAGCATTTGTGTAAATGTCTGTGTGTGTGTGTGTGTGTGTGTGTTTCCTCAGAACTGCATAGCCACCCATGAATCCAATGGCATTGACATCATCACAGCTCTGATCCTCAATGACATCAATCCTTTGGGAAAGAAGAGGATGGACCTTGTGTTAGAACTGAAGGCAAGTAGGAATTGAAAGCAAAAGACAGTAGCATGTGAAAATAGTCACTTTTGTGTTTTGCTTCCACACGTGAGACGATCAATGTTGCAAAACTAAATACAGGCAGTTCTTTGAGACTAAATGAATGATCCATGTTGTAAGTTCTGACTAAAATGCAAAAATTCAGTCTTCCCCTGCAAATAAGGGTCTTAGGACGGGATACCACCTCCAATATTGATTTCTTAAGCATATCCCCAAAGAAGAAAACCCTCATTTGCATTTAGAGGTTCCAAAGATTCTTTAATAGTCCAAAGACCTCTCGGTGTCCAGAGTGTATTTCAAAATGTATTAGCCTCACTGAGCTATTTCCTTTTTAACCATTCCCATGTTGGGGCATGTTGAGATCTGCCCTCTGTCTTACACCCGTACCCAGCAGTAAGCACTTTGTCACTGTCACAGAACTGCCTATAACTGCAGGGTTTAGCTGAAAAGCTGATCTGTGTCGATTGCATAAACAGTGTCATGGGAAAGAAAGGTCATTAAGGGAAGGTGTTAACACAAAAGTCCACAAGAATTGCACCATTATTTTTATTTTTCCTTTAGTATTTATAACTAAGAGTCCAAACTGATAGTTGATTTGACTTGGATGTGTGATTTAAATGGACTTCTTTGTGAGTCTGCTATTTTTAATTCCTTTGACCACTTGTGTTGTAGAATTGACTTGAACATCATTCAAGCTCATGCACCTGGCTCCCATTTATCAGAATGTATATGATGAGAGCCTGAAATGAACAGAATTTTATGGGCTATTGATCACCCTTGCAGTGACTTTTTCAACTAAACAATCTGTGGATTGCGATAGAGATTTGTGTGCTCTGAAAAGGCACCATTTGATACCACAGCATCCTGACTGAATGCCTCTGACCTGTACTTGGGAAGGAAAAAAAAAATACTGCCCCCTCTTATGCAAAACAGCAGGAACTTTCCAATCCTATACACAAAGCAGCATACAGGTTATCCTAGGCCCAGGATCTAAAATCAGGTCAAGCCAAGAAATGCAGGTTATGGGCACGTGAAAACTTTGAATGTAATAGGAAATTTGGATTTGGCATGCATACAGTGCTCTTTTGGGTCATTTTTGTTAACTGGTATCAGCTATACTCTCATTATAATATTAGGGGTTATGAGAGCTGATTGTAATACTTTAAGAACAGTACTATTTTAATCGCCTGCCTTTTCTGCCCCGCAAGGCTGAATAACAAGGTTTAAAGCCACCCCTGCCCCGAAGGCATCATGGGTCCATGTAGCAGTCCTTCCTGACCGTTGTCATCATAAGGTTGCCAATACACCCACAAGCAACCATGTTTAAGTTCCCAATTTCCATTAGGACTTATGTCAAGTAACATTAGGGAGAGCAATGCCCAAACGATTATGTTCTTCTGTGACCCAAAGCAGATTCTGCAGTTATGGTTTTGGGGTCTGCAGTGGCACACTCCCTGTCGCGTGCAGCTGAGTTTTGCCGTACCAGACCCGTGGCTCTGCCATAGGATGAAACGTCTGTCTATCCAGCCAGGATGCAGCACTCACCTCAACTGGGCACACACAGTCAGGCCAGCCACCCCAAGCTGCTCCACTCCATTTTCTCCTCCCTTTGTTTGTCCAATTAGAACAATGCTTCCAAGTTGCTGCTGGCCATCATGGAGAGCAGGCATGACAGCGAGAACGCAGAGAGGATACTTTACAACATGAGGCCGAAGGAACTGGTGAGTTGATGGCCGATCGCCTGGCCGTGACACCAAGCAGAGGCAGAGCAGTATTTGTGGCAGAAAGAGAATCCGTTTCCTTGAGTTTTCTTAAAGATGCCAAAGATTAGAAATCTAAGGAGAGCATACACAGCCCCATTTGGCCGCCGCCCGCCCCTCACCTCCTCCTTACCCCTCTTGAGAGCCAGGGCGGCAAGTGCACTGGAGGCCTAGCAACCTGGAGTTCAGGTCCACACCTCTCCCTTTCTGCCAGGTCACCTTGGGCAGGCACCTGACCGCTCTGAGCTACTGTTGTCTCATCCCTAAAAAGATGATAATATCATGTTGGCCGGAGGGTGATTCTGAAGACTAAACGAGGACTTGGAATCAGGCCCCTGACATAGCACCTGGCACACCATCCACCCTCCTCCACCCCTGTGAACTGTATAACTCCTTTCTCCTCCTTTTCCTCATTGGCTACTGCTCTAAAGAATCCCCATCTCTTCCGGGGGCCAATAGTCTGGGCAACAGAAGAGTTTTCCTTGGGTGCCAATGTTTGGGTTTTGTTTTTTCTTAAAAAACAAATTTTGTTTATTTTTGAAGGGTGATATTCACAATGGGCTGTGACTTCCAGGGTGAGGGTTAGTGCTGCAACCTGGCAGCTCTCAGAGACAGTGAAATGAGCTAAGGACAGAACTCTGTTTGGACTTTTTCCCACACAAACTGTAACTGACAGAAGTAAATGAGAACACTAAAACTTTTCTGTTGCCTGGTGACCTGTGTGCACTGGGGGCTGGGCTAAAGTCCCTTCATGTATCCCTTGAAATAAAGTTAACAGTGAGCCCAGCTCTTTGATCTCTGAGGTCAGCAATGAGTTCTCAGCCTGAGATGGACACCATCTCTGAGTTTATATAATAGCTTATGTAACTGAGGGGTTGGTGGGGGGGCTCAAGGCATCCCTCATGAGTAGAGACAGAATGACTTCACAGAGACCTCATTCCAACTCTCATGGACCAACAACATGCCCCCATCTTGGTGGGGGGAGGGGGGGTAATGTGAACACCCAGGGCTGTGGTGCCACAGGCTTCTGGGTGGCCCCCTTGTGGTTGGAGAACATCATTCCCAGCTCACAGGAAGAGTCAAAGGCTTCCTGGAACAAATACGGTTCTAAGAATCCACGTAGAAGAGAAACTCTAATGTCCAGGACACACCTGCATATATGTGCATGCACATGCATGTGTGCTCACATCTATATTCTTGCCCCCACACCCCGTGCAACATGTCTATTCAGTTTGGTATTAGAACTAACAGGAAATCCATCTCAGAGAACGAGCCTCTCAAGGGTCTTTTCTCTAAAATTATTTCAGGGCCTGACCTGATGTGAGTATAGAAATGTGTGACCCTCTGCATGCTTGCTCTGAGATACTGAAAAATAGAGAATGGCCTTCTGGCAATGCAGGAGGCTGAGATGCCTTCTGAATCATCAAAGAAAATGATTAATTTCCACTTCAGCTTAGGGGTTAAAGGCATTTTTGTTCTTATTCTTTGAATGATTAAATCTTAAATGATTTGTTCATGTGATAAATATTGGCTGGCCCTACTTTGTCCAAGGCAATGTGCTGGGCACTGGGGAAGTATTAAGAGATGAGTAGATCCAGCTCCCAGGCACTGTGAGTAGGGCACTCAGGTAGGGGGGAACAATGAGACTGCTACAGAAATGCACGAGGAGGTGTGCTCGCAGCATGAAACAAGCAGCATGCATGGATACTCGGTAGCAGATTCAAGATCAAATCTCAGCTCACTAGCCATGTGATTTTAGGAGTGCCTCTTCACTTTTCTGAGTCTGTTTCCTCATCCAAAATAAATGGGAATCTTTGACACTTCATAAAATGCTGAGGAACATTAAATTTCCCCCCAAAAATGTTGAAATTCAAAACACAGTACTTGGCACATGGAACAACCCCAGTAGATGTTATTTGTTAGTGACTTTATTTTTACATGGAGTAGGGACAGAGGAATGTGGATAGGGAAGAATGTGAAATCAGAGATAATAGTCTGACCAGCTATTCCTCAAGGCTAGTGGATTTCTTACTAGGTTTTCCTGAGATGGCAAAGGTTGGGGGTTGGGGAGAGAAGGCAAGAGGAAATGCATAGATAGGAAAGGTCTGGCTCCTAGTCTACATTTGTGTCATATTTTATTGTTTCAAGGGATGTTGATAACCATTGTCCCCTTGGTCGGCTATAGAAGAGCAGTTGGTCCAGCTACAGCAAATGCATTCCATTTCTCGCTTTGGGGGAAGGTGATTGGTAGTGACTGCCCGTGGCAGTATTGAGAAGGATTCTAAGGCTGGATCCAAACCTGATAGGAAAAAATGCTGAGCTTCCTGAACACTGTCTGCCCCAGAAGGGGAGACTATAGATGCCAGTCCTTTGTGGGACTTCCTTGAAACAGGAGCTTTATTCATTTGATCATTCTTCACAGGTGGAAGTGATCAAGAAAGCCTACATGCAAGGTGAAGTGGAATTTGAGGATGGAGAGAATGGTGAGGACGGAGCTGCCTCCCCCAGGAACGTGGGGCACAATATCTACATATTAGCTCATCAGGTATGACCTCTCTCTAGGTCCCAGAGCCAGATGGCACTAGCCTTCAGTGCCAGAGTTCCAAGGTGAACGTGTGCTTCCACTTGCTTTTCCTTTAAGGTTTTAACTTAGGGCTGTTTGTATTCATGATAATGTGGCTCACGGGTCCTAGTGGCAATCCGATGCAGTGTACCGAGTTCCAGGACTCCTGTTTTCCCACGGAAGGGTCATGGCCCTGGAAATCCCCACGTTTCTTAAAAGCCTCCACGCTGAGCCTTGACACTTCGGTGGTTTATGGCTGTGTTTGGAGAAGGTTGAAAGGCGTCTTAGGCTTTTCATAAATATTGATGAGTCTCTTAAAGAAAGAAACCTCGGCCGCCTTGCCTATCACACTTAGAAATCTTTGGGAACGAACTTGTCGTTATGACTTCTTTTTGTTTGCTTTTTGGGGGAGGGGAGTATCCCACCCTGGCACCAAAATGCTGTTTCATAACTCTCTTCCCAAGTGGCTGGGCTTTTGAAGATACTTTCTTTTTCTGGAGTCTGATGAGCCTTGAGCTTGCTGACATGTGTGGGCAGCTTGTACCTCTGCGCCAGGCTTGTGCTTCCTGTCCCTTTCACCTTGTTCAGTTGCAGGAATGAGGGATAAAGCACCCATGGTACGGGGCAGGAGGTTGGCCTGCCCTACTACAGCATGCTGGCAGAAGAATAGAAAACAGGCTCCGGCCCCTCATCTCTTCCGTTACCTGTGGCTGGCCACTGAGAGGGTTTCAGAACATTCAGAGTGGAGACTCCATGTGGCTGTACAGAAAACCCCATGCCCCTCCTGTCTGGCTAAAGGAACTGGGGGAAAGCTCACACCCACGTGAGCCCATACTGTTCTGCCAAGTTCCCAAAATAGCCACTGTGCCAAGCACACCTTGACAGGATGCAGCAAGCCTCTGGCCACCCCTGCTCCTCTGCTTGCCACTCGTTATGATGCTTTCTCTATACCCCAGCTTGGAAAATAGCGCGTGTGTGCCTGTTGCAATGAGACAGTGACTCCCCTGTTTTCCATATGTGTGTTCTAGTTGGCTCGGCATAATAAAGAACTTCAGACCATGTTGAAACCTGGTGGCCAAGTGGATGGAGATGAAGCTCTGGAATTTTATGCCAAGCACACGGCCCAGATAGAGGTAAAAGCAGCGGGAGCTCAGGGTGAGGGCCTGCAGTGGGCTCTGCGCTGTCCTGGGGCTGACATACAGTCATCCATGTGAGCAACAGTTGTTGGTCATGAATGCTGACGAGGCTGTGAGGATAAGTAGAAGGTATTATAGGAAAGTCCAGCAGAGGGACCTGCTGGAGACTGTGGCAGTCAGAAAAGCGTGTTCTAAGGAATGACATCCAAGCACAGACTTTAGGAAGATTCAGAATGAAACAGGCAGAGCCTAGAGGGAAGAGCTTTGCAGACCTGGGGAATGACAAGTGGAGGCCCTGAGGAAGGAGGCGCTAGGTGAGGGTGAGGAGCTGAAACTCAGTGAGCCACATGGGCAGCCCCCCCGGATCCTGCAGAATCCTGTCCACCATCCTTGCAAGAAGTCTGGATTTACTAGAAGAGCTGTGTGGAAGAGAAAGTATACATAGAGGAGTGGTGCAATCGGATCTGCATTAAACACACATTCACAGAACATAACTTATTGATCCTCTGTAGCCTAATAGGGCCATCTCCCATTTAGCGAATGGCAAAATGCTGAAATAAGTCTCAGAGAGGTTGTGTCATTTTCCCGGCTCTCAGCGGCAGAGCTAGAATCGTACGTAATCCAGCGCTGGCTGACCCCAGAGCCTTTGAGTGCATTTTGTTACCTGTGTTGAACACCGACTTCTGTCTCCAGGCTCTAGGCAGTGAAGGATGGCGTGCTTTGTTTAGCTAAGGACAGAGTACACAAACTCAGTATCAGTGTTGGAACAAAGATTTTGAAGGGCTAACAGACTCCTTTGGGCCGCATGAATTGTTCAGGATGGAGACTTTTTAAGAATATATTCTTACCTGATAACTCAGGCGTCTGGGCTGCCCTAATAAAATGCATCATTTTACTGATGAGTTGACCATGACAGTGCATGTGGGCAAATACCCCTGATATATTGTTAATGATGAGAAGCTTGATGGTAAGGCCAGCTCTGTTTTATGGAGCTCTTAAAAGACAAACTTTAGGTGTTTGCAATATAGGATGTCAGAGCTCTTCACTCACTGGAGAGAAGACTGAAGCTTGATCAGGTTAAGAATTGTGTGAATAAGGTCACTCAGCCTTTTAAAGGTGGGGAAGGAGTGGAATGTGTTCTCCTGACTCCCAGTTGTGAGTCTCCTGAAAAGTAGATGTGGGCAGATAAGATATTAAATGACGGAGAGAAATGGCCAGGCCTGGTGTCTCTAGCTCTCAAATCCTGCCTTTGGCTAGCTGCCCATTTCTTCCACTCTCCTGAGGGAGTTACCTGTACAAAGCCAGGGAATACCCAGTTACTCCCTGGGGCTTCCTATAGAGTCCCTTCGCTTTCGGAAGTTAGGCTGGGTAACCCGGGAGTCTGGGACTCCGTTCTTGCTCGGAAGCCTCCTCCTTTCCCCCTGGATTTCAGAAACACTTCTCACATCATGTTCTTTCAGCTTAGGGAGATCCAGGACTCACCTGGCTGTGCAAAGCAGGCAGGCTCTTAATAGCAGGAGACTGTGGAATGGGTCCCTGGGTCTGTCTGTACAGCAGTGTCACCTAGGGGGAGCTGGTTCATGTGCAGGTTCCAGTTACCAACCCGCCATACCATAATTCCAGTTAAATGAGGTTCACGGAAGGACTGAATCAGTATGACAGTGAAACTTCCTGCAATCTGATGTCCAGCTATATTGGGGAACCACTGGTCTAAAGACGATGTCTCCCAGAACTTATAGGGCTAGGGGAACCTGTCACACATCTGAGAGAGCTTCCCACTACAACTTGACCTCAGTCACCTTTCTTGCTGTTTCAGGGAACAAACCATTGAAAGAATGAGAACCAGATCTTCTTGTAGAGGGCGTAGGCCCTGGGCCTCACCTGACTTCTCCAGACTCTGGGGAGGAAGAATAGAGAGAGGTCATGACCCTGTTGTACTACAACCCATACCCCTTTTGAAATCCCTAACCCCCAGGGTGGTGACTAAGTACAGTGTCCTAGAACTTGAACAGTGCTGCCCAGACTGCCTCCTCTCCGGAGATTGAGCCACTCTAGAAGGGCACAGAGAAAACCTGTGAGGTGTCCACTCTGGGGCCCCACAGCACTGCTTCAAAGAGCACTGGACACTACACCAGTGTTAAACAGCCATACTAGTTCATGCACTGTACGTTTTAGATGCTGTGACAAGAGGAGGACAATGCAATAGATAAACCAAAGGCCTCTTTTTAAAATTCCTACATAGGAAAAAACAACAACAATTAGTTCTGCTATCAGAAAAGTTTAGGTGATGTTTGTACCACAGGCCGCTGCTGCACCATCCAGTATGGTGGTCATAAGCCATGTGTGGCTTTTAAATTAAAATTAAATATTCCATGGGTCACTTGCACTAGCCACGTGGGGCAATTGCTCAGATGTAGGGCCAGTCTGTCATTATGGAAAGTTCTGTCGGACAGCCCTCGTCAAGAGCCTCATCTGGATATGTGCACAAAACACAGTGTAAATCGTTCGAGACAAAAGTTAATCACAGTGAAAACAATGGATCTCTCAGGCTAAGAAAACAAAACAACCAACTCTTAGAGACTTGCCCAAACTGTTTTGTTTTGTTTTTAAATAAATCTAAGAGACATGGCCCAGTCTGGGGGTTAGAAGATCTGAGAAGACTCAAGAACAGGTTTGTATTACAGTCACCCGTGAATGCTGAGCCTATGACCTTAGCAGAGATCCTTAGTGAGAGAGTTTTGGAAATGGCTGCTTCAGCTCCTTCATTTTCTCACCCTAGATTGTCAGGTTAGACCGAACCATGGAACAGATTGTGTTTCCTGTGCCCAGCATATGTGAGTTCCTAACCAAGGAGTCGAAGCTGCGAATATACTACACTACTGAGAGGGATGAGCAAGGCAGCAAGATCAATGACTTCTTCCTGCGGTCCGAGGACCTCTTCAATGAAATGAACTGGCAGAAGAAATTGAGAGGTAGGTCAGCGATGCGCCCACAGTGCTGCAGGGCCCACCACCCCGGGGTCTCCCAAGGGTGGGTACCATGGCGGAGGGCGAGTCTCCAAGCAGGAGCAGAGCCAGTCTAACGGATGGATGGTACTTTTTGCCTCTGAGCGCTGGGAAGGGAAGACCTAGACACCTTTGTAGCTGGTAAGCGGGCTCTAGCCTCAGGGAGGCACCTCCCCAGGAAAGCCTGCCTTCGTGCCCCATGGCTTTGGATTGGATTGGAGAGCCCTAGAGAAGACTCCTGGGACGTCCTTTTTTGCTATCTTGATGTAGAAAATTAAAGGAAGAGAGAAAAAGCCAGGCTCACAGGATGGTGCACTTGAGCAGGAAATTGAGCCAGCTTGACTGCTCATTTACTGGCTCACCTGCTCTGAAGACACTGGTCTCCCTTTCATATATAGGGTAGCTCGGGTTTTAGACTCTAGTATCATTTTATAGGCAGTGGAATCATTTGCCATGTAAGACACATCGTTGTTCACCAGCGAGTCCCATTGCGATGCCTGGCCGTCGGGTTGAAATTACTCGTCTATAACACTTTTATAGGGCTGTCCCAGAGGACTTCTCAGCTCCTGGTTTTCATTAGGATTTTAATGAGATCCTTCAGTACTGACAGTACACGCCACACCAACTGTTGTGACCAACTTAGGAGCATGCTTTATTTCTGTCTGTAAGTCGAGAGCCAGGTTTTTTCTTTGCAACCCTGGATTCCAGCTACAGTGGTGATCTTTTGGGCTCTCTTTTCAGGGCAGGGCTGCGGGAGGGGAAGCTGTGCTGGAGATCCCTTTCTGGGAGCTTCTGTGCTCTCCCTGCCTCCCACCAACCCCGAGGCAGAACGGACCAGCCTTCTTCACTGCATGCTTCTTCCACGTCAACACTTTTCTCCCTACCTCCCTGCACCCCTAGGTTTGGCTCATGGCAAAGTGGGTTGTGCATGCACACTGGCCAGGGGCCCTGTGCTCACCACCACCCCCCCCAACCCTACAACATTCTTGCTCATCTCTGAGGGCTACCTCGTCATCCAGCACTTTAAAACATTAGATGTAAAATAAATAGATAGATAGATAGATAGATAGATAGATAGATAGATAGATAGATAGATAGATAGATAGATGTTTCGGGGGGGTGGGTGGCTGGCTGAGCAGGTATAGCATATGAGTCATGATCTCAGAGTCGTGAGTTCAGGCACCATGTTGAGCATGCAAATTACTTAAAACTAAAATTGTGACAAGAAAAAGAAAATGTTTCTGGGGCCAAAACCCGTTCCTCACCTAGCCAGGTGTCCGACAGAGGGGCCAGGAGGCCTTTAGCAGAACAGCTGCATGTTCTCTGTGATAGGGATCCTGGAAGATTTGGGGTGTGCTTCTAGCTGATACCAGGGTGTCCTGTGGCCTACTGAAGACTCCATGCAGGCTCCTCTAGCTCAAGTGTTGTGAGTAGCCTTGAACACCTGCACAGCACAATACTTGGGTGAACAGAGAAATAAAAAATATACCAAAATAAAGTAGACATAGACCCCATCCAGTTTGTACTCATATTTTCAGCTGTTATGTTTGCTGGGCTTGTCTGTGATTCCAGCTTCAAGGGTTAACCTTGAATTCACGTATCCAGACCTCCACCATAGTTACTAAAACTGTGACTTCACTCTTGTCAGTGTAGGGGGCTACTAAGACCGCTCAGATATATATTCATTCTCACAATTCTGAGAGCCTATTAAAAAAATATATAAACGTTGTATAGGCCCCCCAACAGGCTTACGAACTGACAGAGGGAGTTTCTCCTCTTCTGGTGGGGTGAGATAGCTTATCATCTCTCTTACTGAGGCGCTGTCTTCAGCCAGGCACAATGGGAAGACCTCAGCCCCAAGAAATGGGGGGATCTCACTCCCGTTCCACCTCTGCCACCCACTGTGTGACCCTGAGCAGATGACTTCACTGTTCCCAGACCCTTCCTTACCTGGAAAGTGGATGATTAAGATGGATGGATTGTGGAGTGGCCATGTCATCATTCCAAGATTTGTGTTGCATTGCAGCTAATACCTTCGCTTATTTAGTCCACCTTTGTTTCAGAAACAGTTTTCATTTCAGTAAAGCGTAAACGCAGCTATAGTTGTCAACTGAAAGATTTTAATTGGCTTCAAAGCTATCTGCTGGTAAGAGAGAAATTGAAAACAGTAACTGAATTAAACATGATATGCATATGGGGGGAGAAATGTACTCATTAGAAGTGCAATTAAAATGAAATACGTTTTCCCCTCTAAGTAGCCTATTTCTCTTCTAATCTGCAGGGGGGAAAAATTCTGCTTTATTCATGAAACTGCCTTCCCCTTTCCTGAAAGCATCTTAGAATCACCTGCACTTTGGTGACTCTGTAGCCAGGCCTCAGATAGAAAGTCAAGTCTAAGAGTGATGTCACTTAGTGATTGCTTCTGCAGGTACTAAGATACTCAGTTCCTCTGCTCTCCTGAAGCCCCCTTCCTTCCCTGTGCCTCACAGAACATGCACATTAAAAAAAAAAAAAACACATCCACATGCGCACATACACACCCCCTCCATGCACTCACATCCTCCCTCACCTATGCCTCCCTGACCCCTTGTCCTCAATTTCCCAGCCCCAGTGAAGTGAAAACTCTGGGCCAAGAAAACGGGAATATAGTGAAAGAGGAAATTGAGGCAGAGTTGCATATGCTGACATTTTCCTGCTTGGGATTTTCCCTCATGGTTATCACACCCATCCAAATAGAGCTCCCCAGCTCTATTCTGTTTTTTATATACACAGAGTCCAGGTCCCCCAGCAAGGCCCAGTTCCCTCAGAAGAACAGACACAGAGGCTAGGAAAGAGGGTTACCAAGCGATGCCCTGGTGTAGTTCATTAGGCTGACCTGCCTCCCTGGGGTCACGGTACCCTATCTTCTGGCTGTGATGTAGCCGGTATATCAATCCAGCCAACTTGTACCCCTAATAGTAGAAGACATGCTACAAATAGTACAGTGGGGGATTCAACATCTGGAAGCTATGATTCCTTCCTGTGTGAACCTACCATCTGATGGGGGCTGACAACACAGACATATTTTTAAGTGGTTGTAATTGAGGCAACTGACAAGGAAGCAGGGCTGTAATCAAGTAGTGACACATTGTGGAAATGTGGGAAAGGCAGGCTTCTGAGGAAAGGTGGGATCTGAGCAACATCTGGAAGAATAGATAGGACTTGGATAAACACAGGCCTAAGAGTTAGGGGACAGGGAAGGTGTATTATTTCCCACTGCTACTCTAACAAGTTACCGCAAACTTGGAAGGCTTAAGGCAACGTACATCTACTACCTCAGAGCTCTAGAGGCCAGAGCTATACAAAGGGTCTCACTGGGCTACAGTCAGGGCATCAGCAAGATACCTTCTAGAGGCTCTAGCTTTGTTGTCTAGCTTCTAGGGGCTTCCTGCATTCATTGGCTCTGAGCTTCTTCCTCCATCTGCAAAGCCAGCCGTGACCAGGAGAGCCTTTCTCACGCTGCATGACTCTGCCTCTGACTGTCCCACACCCTTCTTTCACTTTTAAGGGTGTTTGTGATTATGTTGGGCCTGCTGGGCAATTCAGGATAACTTCCCCATCTCCAGATCCTTAACTGTATCACATCTGTGAAGTCCCTTTGCCTACAAAAGGGAACATACTCATTGATTCCGAAAATTAGGATGTGGATGTCTTAGTGGTGGTGGTGGTGGTGGTGGGGATTACTATTTTCCCACCACGCAGGGTATGTAAGTTGCATTATCTTGCTGTGTAACAAATGACCTCAAAACTTAGTGGCTTAAAACAGTAAATATTTATGTCCTCACAGTTTCTCAAGGCCTGGAGTTTGGGAGTGCCTTAGCTGGGTGTTTCTGACTCAGGGTTTTTCATAAGGTTGCTATCAAGTTGGCAGCTAGGGCCGCCTCACCTGAAGGCTGAGTGGACCCTGAGGATCCACTTCTCTGCTCACTCATGGGGCTGCTGGTAGGAGGATTCACTTCTTCTCCACATGAACCTCTCCATAGAGCTGCTTGAGTTCCACACAGCATGGAGGGTGGATTCCTCATAGTAGATGACTGAAGAGAGGGCGAGTATGCACGTGCAAGGAGGAAGATGCAGGGCCTTTTAGGACCAAGTGTCAGCACACCATCGCTTCTGTATTCTCCTAGAAGCAGTGCTAAGTCCAGCCCACACAGGAGAAAGGATCTGAGCTGCATTCCTCAAAGAGGAGAGCATCGAAGTCTTCGTGGACATAAATTTAAATGGCCATGGGGACAGTGCACAGAGGCTGGAGGTGCAGCATGTGTTCAGGGAGCCACTCCTAGGCTGGAATGTAAAGGGGGGCCTATTTGGGCAAGGGATATGGGAGAAGAGTGTGGAGAGTTAGACAGGGACATGGGAAATAGAAGACACGTCAAGGTTGGTCTTTAAGTATTTTTTTTTGCACCTGGATAGATACTCAGTTGATTTAAAGGACTGAATATTTGTCCATCATATTCAGAATGACACCACAATGTAAGTGTTTTAGCTTTATAAATGATTTATTTGCGACTGTATGCCATACTTGAGGGCCATTTATCACAATTATATGAAAGCATTCTACAGTAGCTACTCTTACATATGATACTGAGAACTTCCTTGAAGAGAATTTTGGCTTCCATAGACCATTATTGAGCTTTCCCATTGCCTGTTTTTTTTTTTTTTTTTTTCACCTCATATGAGCCTTTTATACTTACACTAATGTGGAGAAGGTATTATAAATTCCCATTTACCTACCACTCAGCTTCAACCATTATCAACCCTTTGCCACTCTTGCCACCTATCTCTTCTGGAGCTTCCATATCCAGATCAGAAATGGGCTTCAGTCCCAAAAGAAACACCAGTAGCTATTGTCTCCAGAGCACTTGATTTCTCATCTTAAATTTGTCTTGGCAATTAACTTAAAAAAAAAAAAAAAGTTAATTGTTACTGGAGGTTGACTGAATCCTGGTCAGCTCCTCTACTGATTGGTGATATGAGCCACTTACCTTTATCCTTGTCTGATCCCAGAGGATCACTGACCCAGGTGATGAGATCTCCTCCACAGCTTCCACCCCCTGCTGGGCCTCAGTTTCCCTCATTTATAAAACAAGAGATTTTAAATTAGATGGTGCTTGTAGCTCTAAAACTCTACTCTTTGGAAACATTTCCTGGTTCCAAGTGCAAACATGAAATGAGCAATTATTAAATTACCCAGGGCTCTGTTTAATTGTGGCATATCTTTATTTTGGAGAGAAGCTTTCAAAGATTTGGCTGCTGCTCTAGGCATCATTATAGAGCCATTGAATGTGTCATTGGCTGCTGTCCTAAAGTTAAATGATGACTTCATTGGGAAAGACAAACACACTATAGAGACCCACTCTCCCATACTCCATACTCCTTTGGAGGGAGATAATGTTGAATGAGATATCTTTTGGAAACTCTGCTTCTAGCATGGAGACTGAAATTATTGCTACCACATCTATTTTTGAGCACCATCCTAAGTCCAAGGCACCACTGGAGAAGAATTCAGGGGAAAAGGAAGCATCATCATGCATGGCATGGCCAGAGGCTTGTTGTTCTAACACTGAACATGCCCGGCCAGCATGGTATCGCCTCTAGGCAACTGCAGAATAAGTGTCTCTCACCCCTTAGTGATGGCTTTGGTACCACATCTCTTCTGTACTTTAGCCTTTGGGAATGGAACTCTACTGCTGACTACCCAGTCAGCAACTCCCTCCCCTAGTTTCCCTGCCCCAGGCATGATCATCAAACTTAGGAAAATGGAAAATGGTTCAATGTCAGGAAAAGGATCATTGTCTGGCTTATAGGCACTGATGAATTAGTGGAGGATTTTGAGCAAAGGAGGAGTGGAAATGGTAGCTCCCTGCTCCGGGGCCCTGCTGGGCCAATTCTGAATGCCATGTGTCCCTCCAACAGGAGCCCCACACTTCTAAAAGGCTGATTAAGTTCTTAGGCCTCTGTGGGCATCTCTGGTCTCAGAGCCCTGGAGGAACTGAGGATTCAGTGCATGAACTCTGGACAACCCCAGATTCCATAATTGGTAGTGTTGACTGGGGCATGCAGGGTTTTTAGATGTTCCAGCTTTTCTCCGTTTCTTCTCTCCCTTGTCCCCAAATACATCTTCTGTTCCAGTAAGTACTCCAAACAGAAATAAACCAATCTGATGTCGTTATGAGCCTATGAGTCAACCTCAAAACAAATGATCATTTTTTTTTACTGTTATAAAAACTGGGAACAAAAGTGGGCTTGTGGGGCAGAGCGGGAGGAAGGGCTGAATGGGATTCCCAGATTTCTCACTTGTGGCTTTGAACCTTACATAGCCTGGTCTTTGTTTTCACAGCCCAGCCTGTTCTGTATTGGTGTGCCCGCAACATGTCTTTCTGGAGCAGCATTTCCTTTAACCTGGCTGTCCTGATGAATCTGCTTGTGGCGTTTTTCTACCCATTTAAAGGAGTCCGAGGAGGTACCCATATTATCAATTTCAAGGAAACTATCAGAAGCAGCAGCAGGAAGGTTATGACTTGCATCTTAAATATGATCCCTAGCAGTATTGGTACAATATCATGGGATCCCACTTACCCATTTTCAGACAAGATGAGATCGTAGATTTCACCACAGATTTAGTTTTGAATCTCACTTAAAATAATGTATATATTGTGTCCACATTTATCTACCAAGAAAGAAAGAGAAGAAGCTGTACACTCTGAAACCTGTAAGAAATGGTCTCCATGAGCCTCCTTATTTTATATATTGGGAAACTTTTTCTCTGAGAAATTGAGGGAGGTAGCCAAAGCTGCACAGCTTGTTAGTAGCAGAACTAACCCTAGAACATAGATGCTTTGATGCTCCGTCCAGTAGATTATTTTCCCCATACCATACTTACAGAATTAATTTCAGAGTGAAGAATTTTTAAGATGTGTCTGGAATTTTTTTGGGTGGGAGGGCAAGGGGTTCAGGGAGGCAGGATTTGAACACCTGAAGGCTGCATCTCCTTGGGTATTTAATCTCTTAAGAGCCACATGCCATTACTCGTGCAATTAAACATGATGTCTGTGGTCTCTGTGGCTATCCCTGCCCCGCTCCCACTGTCGCCTTTCAGTCACCTGCCATGTGCTGTCTTCATATCTTGCTGAGGAAGTGGCAAACAACTCGGGGTTGGGGGGCTGGGGGCATCTTTCTGTTCATTGCTCCTCCATCTGCCTGACAGTGTTCTAGAGTTACATACATTTATGGGGCTATGAGGGCCAGCAGTAGCCCCTCTGTTGTCACACATCCACAGCCCCTTTTCTGACACCCTGTATAGCCTTTTGCAGGGGGGTGGATCTCCTCCCCAGCTAAATTTTTCATCAGAGCTATTTGGCAAATCATCTCACATGTGAATGTTACAACCTACCAGTAGCCACCTTTTGTGAAATATATGGAATAAAGAGCCCAAAAGTAAGACACCAAACAGTGCAGGAGTCCCAGGCCTAGCTCTTGAGCCTAATAATGCAGATGTATATATGTAATGAAACAGTGTGTCTAGATCTGATGATTTGTTTGGTGAAGATTAGGTATCCAACATACCCATTTGAGCAGTCAGCTTTTCCATTTGGTCTTCAGTTACACTGTAAGCTTCATTTGAGTGATTATTCCTCCCTCCCCACCCCAAGCAACACTTAAACATAAGGCTGGGGGTACGTTCTTCTCTAATGCCATGTTAGGAATCATAAGTCGCTGTGTTGAAGAGATTCTGAGGGCCCATAGGACAGCAAGGTTTTCTCCAAGGGGGCATGTTTCCAGTCAGGCTGCAGGTCAGCAGTGGTGCGAGTGGGAAGGGGTCAGTCGTGACACTGAGCCCAGCCTTCTTTCCATCTCATGGAAGCCATCATGCTCATCATAACCAGTTCTCCAATCATGACTTTGGATGTGTTTTCCTCTATCCCCCATTCCTTTAAAAATATTTAAAATCAGTTTTTATTATACACTTGGACCATTTTCTTCACTGGTCACTTGTGGCAACACTGAGGCCCATGTCTGAGGAAAGTTCGTTAACAACTCTCCTCCCCTCATCCAGTAGAATACCTAGATTTACAAAGTCCCAACTCGGTGTCCAGACACAGCTCCCACTCATCCACCTCATGACTCTGGGCAGGCAACTTCAATTAGTTTTCCTTATCTGTTCTATTAAAAGGGGTGCTTAAGTTGACCCAGTAGTGGTAAGCCCTGATGTGGGCTTGGAAATTCCTGTATATTTCAGGTAAAAATAATGGTTGACCCAGTTAGGATCTCTGGAGCATCCTATTTCCGGCCCAGACAAGCTCAAGACCCACTAATGAGACGCTTGTTAAAGGTCCTTCCAAGTCTACAGTGGTGGTTCTCAATGTGGCATCAACTCTGGCTGGTCTGGAGTAGTGCAGCCTCTTGTTCTAGCAGTGTGGTTTCTAGAATTTCATGTGGATGGACTAAATGGAAAGCATAATTAGATCTCCTAGGAGAGGACATTGATCTGACCTCAGGAAGCCTTTTCCATTATATGGTGACTGAGCTCACCCAGACACATCAATTCATTCTCAGGGTGATATATTTTTCCTCTTGTAAGACATGTTGGGTCCATTTTCTGTACTTACTAGTAACCATTTTCAATAGGGAGGGCTGTATTAGCCCTGCCTTGAAATAAGATGCAATTGGTTACCTGAAAGTATTTCTTTGAGATCAGTATTTGTTCATGTTGAACTCTAAAACCAGGATTTCCAAAATGTCCCTATTGAATGTCCCCCTTCTTATAAGTGCTGATGTGGCTCTGTGGCACAGTAGGCCTGTGGCTGCCAAGAATAGTGGTGGCCTTAAAAGCTCCTTTTCAAAAGTATCATTTTCCCCCTTTATTTCAGAACTGATGAGTCACACAGCCTTCGAAAGCATGAAACCTGAGGACATTCAGATTTTTTACTGAATTTGTATGCTTCTGTGATGATTAAGGCAAATATAGTACTACTTTTTAAATGTTATTATTTTAGAAATTTTCAAATATACAAGTAATAACAGTTAATACACTGCCATGTATCTATTAGTCTAGCTTTAACAACTACCAACATTTTGTCAATCTTGTTTCATCTATTCTCCTACTGTATTTTCTGAAAGATTTTAAATAAGTCTAGACATCTTGTTGTTTTGCCCATAAATATTTCAGTGTGCATTGCTAACTTCTAAGAATATTTCAAAATATGTATAATTACCATAACATTACCATATCTAACAGAACTAACAGCAAATCATGTAATAACTTGTCCATATTCATGTTTCTCCAATTGTCTTAAAGATGTCTTTCTATAATTGGTTTTTTAAAAATCTAGCATTATTTTTTTAACACTGCTTTTATAGTGGGGAGACAACAGGTTTTTATTTCAGCCCCTTCAGGACTTGGGTACACCCACTGTACTGGTCCCATTTATTATACTGAGATCTTGAGGCAGTTTAAGATGGTGATTAAATACTTAAGAAAATAAAAAGCAAGACACAGACTAGGAAAAAATGTTTATAAAACATATACCTGAATACATAAAGAACTCTTACAATTCAATAATAAAAAGACTACTCAATTAAAAGAGTGGGTGAATGATTTGACCAGCTATGTCACAAAAGAATGGCAAATACGCACATAAAAAGATATTCAACATAAGTAGTTACCAGAGTAATGTGACTGAAAACTACCATGGCATACCACTAGAAACCTACTAGAGTGGCTAAAATTGAAAATACTGAAAAAATTTTAAAAATGAATAAATAATAAAAATAAAAAGAAGACACTGACTATACCAAGTATTGGCAATGATGTAGAGCAAGTGGAACTCCCATGTCCTACTGAACAGTGGAGTCACTCTGGAAGACAGTATGATTGTATCTTTGAAAGTTAAACATATACTTAGGATTCAGAGATCTTATTTCCATGTATTTGTCTAAGGGAAATGAAAACATACACCCATTCCAAGGTTTGTACTTAAATGTTCCCAGTAGCATTATTTACAATAAGTCAAAACTGGAAGCAACTCAAATATCCATTAATTGTTGAATGGATAAGTCAATTGCGGTATGTCTGTATTATGGAATATTACTCAGCAATAGAAAGGACAAAATTTTAGTACACAAAATAACCTGACTGAATTTTAAAAGCTTGCTCAGTGAAAGAATTAAAAAGACTATCTCCTAATATGATTATTTTTCCATTTTTATGAAATTCTAGAAAGTACAAATCTCTAGTGATAGAAAGAGATCAGTGGTTGCCTCGGGGTGGAGACAGAGCAAGGCAGGGAACTGCAAAGAGCACAGGAAACCTTTTAGAGCAATAGAAATGTATATAAACTGCCAAAATTGATCACATTTTAAGCTGAGAATCAGTGGATTTTATGTTGTTATTTTTTTAAATTGGTGATTAAGGAACATCACCTTCAGAGGCATACAGACTCCAGTCCTTTGCTGTATCTCCTTAGGCGTGATATGTAATCCAAGACTTGGTTTCCTCTAGAGTAAAATGAAGATAATCATAAGCTGATTGGGAGCATCACATAAATGATAATCAATGTAAAGGGCTTAATATGATATCTAACCACTGTTAAGTGCACAAGAAGTGACATATGCCTCAATCTCCACGCCTTCCTGAATTTCTGAAAAGCTTCTGCCTCTCTGTGCCCATTTCTAAACAGGCTTTCTTTTGAAGGATATCAAAAGGGAAGAAGTTAAGTGGTTGGGAGCAGGGCAACAGTTTCTAGAGAGAAAGTGTCTTGGCAGCGTGGACAAAATGAACTAGGGCAGCCAGCAGGCTCATGGAAGAGCTGTAACTCGCAAGAGTGTCTCTATCCTGGGTGGGGCTTCAATCCCAGCAGTTCTGGAGAAGTGAAACTCCTTTATATAAGTGGCCTTAATCATGTAGTGCTGCTTGTTTACATCTGAAGGAGACTCAAAATGTGACAGCATTTGAAATAGGGTTTTATTTTTTTTAATGAGTGTTTTACAGAACTATATTTTTAGCCATGTTGGCTCATGTTATATAACTAAGCCGTCTCGTGGGACACTCTAAATAGAACTTGAAATAGCAAGAGATGACAAAAACTGGTATAAGCTCTTTGACTACAAGGATAATCTAATTGTAGGATGATGTTAATGATACGGAAGTTGCCTTCCTCCTTCCCTTGAAGAAATCTGATTCAGGCAGGGGACCTGCAGTTTTCCTTTGCATACTTTTAATAGAAATTAGAAGTTGAGGCTTCCAGTTTGCCTTCCCGAAGAGTGAAATGTGATACACGTATGAGTTTTATTGATTGAACAGATTCATTTGATGAGTGCCTTACGGGGTGCTGAGTGCTTCTCTCAGGGAATTTGGCTAGGGGGAACCTGGTCAGGAAGCAGTTAGGGTAGGGGTGGAGGGGAGAGAAAGACAGGTTAACTAAACAGAAAATAGTGTTCTCCATGGGATGAGTAGAGTGAGTACTGAGAACACAGGGTGGCACCTGGCATAGTTTTCTGAAGAGGAAGGGGGTTGGGGAGGTCCCCTGGAAGAGTTGATGTCTCAGCTAAGAGCTAAGATGAATAGGAAAAGGAAAAGAATTTCCTAGGTAGGAGCAAGGCTTGGAGATAAGGAGCCATGGATGTGTGACAGACTACGTCTGGTGCACAGAGCTGAGAGTTTGGACAGTGAGGCCAGTTTGGTGATTGAAGAAAGTGTCATTTAGCCCATTTTGGTCTGCCACCTCTTACTCGGTGAAAGCATGGATCTGTGAGAGCCCCACCTTGTCTTTCCAGGAACACTGGAGCCCCACTGGTCAGGACTTCTGTGGACAGCCATGCTCATCTCTCTGGCCATTGTCATCGCCCTCCCCAAGCCTCATGGCATCCGGGCCTTAATTGCCTCCACAATTCTTCGGTTGATATTCTCGGTTGGATTACAACCCACGTTGTTTCTTCTGGGAGCTTTCAATGTAAGTGTGAATGCCTTCATAGCCACGTTCTTGTCTACATGCAAACAAGAATGCCTTCCATTCTGGTTCCTGGAACCTTGGCCTGTGCTTTCAGTGCAGAAAATTGCTGTTCAGGTCAGCTGTTAAAATAGCAGAAGCAAGAGCTGTGTGGGTGGACATCTCCCTCTTAACCTTCTCACAGTACAGTGAACCTCTTAATCTATTATCCGGGCATCCACAGCCTCCTTTATAGGGAATATCCCTCTCAGAAGGAAAGCAGGAAGAGGGAGAGCAGCGGAGATGTAAATTAGTTTTCCCAGTCAGGTCAGAGGTTTGCTGGGACCGGTGATTTTCACCGAACGGTCAAATGTTAATGGTATAAGTCAAATGATCAGATATACCTATAGCACACTCACTTCTGGTGAGGACCACATGGAGCCAGAAGGGGCAGGAGGAGTTGATGAGACAAAGATGGAGCAGGTAGAGAGGTGAGGAGAGAATCAAGGTTATTTCAAAGTCAGTGGTGACATCTGGAAGTGGTATTTCACTGTAGTTGAAGGACAGACGCCAGCTGCACCCATAAGGGGAATTCTTAGGAAGTACAGACAGCTGATACAGGACCGTAGATTGGAGAGCTTTCCTGATGAAGCAGAAAGTTTGGACACTGTGGGGATCCAAAAACACTTTCCAGAGGTTTCTGCCCTGAGCATACAAGGAAGCTGAGGTCACTGTACAAAAATGGAAATAATTTGCAAAATAAGGTTAATATAGTAATCCAGTGCAGCAATAAATGTCCCCAAGTGAGTATTCAGATGGCAAAGCCAGCAAGGACATTAAGGGAGAAGGGACCACTTCAAGCTGACAGGCTCCAGGGGAGGAGGCAGGGTTTCAGCTGTCTTAAAGAATGGCAAGGACCAGGCCAGAAAGCAGGGATTGAGAAGAGCATTTTCCTGTAGGCCCCACAGGCCAGAGCAGTGGGGAAAGCCCAGGATGCTCAAGAGACAGCCAGCAGTAGAGTTTCCCTGCACCATGGTTCAGGGACTGATGGGTAGGACCTGACCCCGAGACAGGTCACCAGGGCACTGCATTGTAGGAGAATGCCCTTGGGCTTCATTATCCAGGTCAACATGTTTCCACAGCATGCTCCAAGTTGATAAATCTTAGGTGATAAAGAGGTTCAGTGATCAAATCGTTGAGAAAAGGGGCTGGGTTAAACAAAATTAAGGGGTTTTTCCTGTAAGATTTCTGAGACTTTAATATGCTTGATAAGGGTTATGAATCTCCAAGAAAGGGAAACAGTGGATCTGTGTTTCCTAAACTTACTTGCCCACATTTTGTTTTAAGTATCACTTGGAATTAGTGTTGTAGAATATAGGTTGAGAAACTCTATTCCCAGTAGTGGGAAATGACTCAAGTTTTTTTGAGCAAAGAAATGGTATATACAAAGAAGTATTCTTGGAAAAATGCCCTCACGTAGTGGCATGTTATGTGGATTCAAGTGGGAGGGACTGGAAGCAGGATAACCATTTCTGACCCCTAGCAGAGCTTTCGACTAGGTGTGACAAGCCTGGGTCTTGGTTATAGTGTGGAAGAAAGAAGGGGAAGGTACAGATGTCAGTTGCAAGGGATAGAATAATGTGTGGTGGGCCTGGAGTCAGCACCTCACACCTGAGAGCCATGTAGAGCCTTACTCTGGGTGGGTCCTTTTCTCTGGTCAAGAACATATTACTGTCTTAATGGAGTGATGAAGGAGGCAACCCCCACTCCAAATTTTCAGTCACAGATGACTAGGGAAAAAATAATGCCACTAACTAAAGTGAAGTAGAGACCTAATTTTCAGGGTGAAAATGCACTTAAATTATTGATTTATTAGGCTTGAGATGACAAGGCAAGCCCTTAATGTTAGCTGTGGCATTTGAAAACATATGACCAGAGTGACAAAGACTTATCAGTGTTACAGAAAGGAAGGTAGGTATCATTCAGTGATGTAGTATCATTAAGAGGAGGCTACTTAAGAAGGAAATACAGAATAAAAAAATGAAATGGAAAAACTCAGTATTTCAAGGTGGTTGTCTTACGGGATGTCTAGTTTTTTTTGTTTCTCTGGGCTTCTATCATTCCACAGTTATCTCTTCTTTAACATAAGTCAGTTGGGGTAAAGACCCAAATTAGACAATTAATTACCATTTATAGTAACAGCTGGATGGGGATAACTGAGATTACTGTAATAAATAACTAGAGTGCATGACAAAAGGGGAACATTCACATGGAGTCTATAAGAGACGAAAGAGTAGTTATGAGACAGAGAAGGAACCTTGGGCATGCAAGAGCTGGTGAAGCGGGACAGGGTAGTACCTGGTAGCCAGGTGCAGGCAGAGTGGTGGGAAGGATGGGCTGGTGAGCCCTGTCATGTCGCAAGCTGGCATTAGGTGCTAAGGGTGCACAGACTGCCACATGTGCCCTGGCCAAGTCCTTTGTGGACTAGGGGAGAGCTGCTACTGTGGAGAGGTGGGACTGGAAGCCAGATGTTAGACTCATTAAACAGGGTCAGTAGGAGGTGGGGACACCAAGCCAAGACCGTGAATACATAATTGCTGCTGAAGCAGTGGAGGAAACTAGAACAGAAGTTGTTTAAAGAGATGAGTGGATTCAAGTAAAGCGAATTGCTCTGTTGAGGCAGCAAGAGCCGAGGCATCGGAAATGATCCTGGAAAGATAACCAGAGCACGGTCTTTTTTTTTCCTTCTTTTTTTTCTTTTCTTTTCTTTTCTTTTTTTTTTTTTTTTTTTGTGTGGTTTGTTTTCCTGAAACCCCATCAACACAGATCATCCAGAGTTAGTAGTACTTTCTCACCCAATGGAAAATCCTATACTAATGATGGGTAGAGCATTAGGACAAAAAGACTGGTGGATTGAATGTTTATCCTGAGAAAGCCTAACGTTCTCTGGGGGTGTTGGCTTCCTCACTTATCTGATTGCAGAGAAGCTCACTTACACTGACCCACCAGATTAACTGGCAGGATTTCCCTAGCACCTATGGCCAAGGTAGCTAGGGTAGCAGGGATGGTTTTCCCGAGTACATAGGAAAAGCTTTCTCTCCGGACTTCTCTTGATTGGAGTCTTTCTGTCAGCCTGTTGCTGGAGATGGAGTTTCTGTTAGAGGTGGGGCTATATTACACAGTAAATCAAACTCCACTTGCCAGTGTCACAAAACCAAATCCATGCCAGTTTAAGCAAAGGAGAAAATGCATTGACTGAGAAATGAAGACCCTAGCTTTAGGTGCAGATGAGTTATAGGTGCCTAGACAGTAGCCTCAGGATCCAGTTCCATCTTTGGGCTCTGCGCTGATCATACTCTGAGGCTCAGTGGTATGGCAAGATGGATGCCAGCAGCTTCAAAACTTACCTTCTCTTAGGTTCAAGGTCAGGAGGAAAAAATAAAGTTATCTTTTGCTGCAGTCCCAGGAAAGTTCTCACTGGCTATCTCTGGTTCTGTTGGGTCATATAACTATCCCTGAACCAACCCTTATTGCCAGGGCAGTGTGCTATGCCCATTGACTGGGATGGAACCCCACCGAGATTTCAAGCGTCCCCAAAGAAAAACTTATTACTTCCAGAAGGAGAGGGGGCAGGGAAACAGAACTCATTCTGAAGCCTGTTACTTCCCGCCCGCCCCCCCAAGAAAATTGTTATTTCCTCTATGAATTAGGAACAATGGAAGACAAGAACTAGCTCCTTCTCATTAAATTGCAACCCTTACAATGCCTAGAATGTAACAGAAATTCAGAAAATGCTTTTATTCATGCTGATCACAGGGTTCATAGATTGAGGTGACTTCTATGTTTGACTAACTCATATAAGAAAGTTAGAAATGATTCATATCTCATTTCGAAAATCGTAATTTCAGTATGTGTTAATTTTGTTTTTGTCATATACAAATGCCACTTGATTACTGTTGCTCATGAAGTTATTTGACTACCACATAATTTGTAATATGCCTGAAAAGCAAAGTAATGATATGACTTAGATCTGGGCAGTTGGTGGGCACTTGGTGCAGAAGGAAGATGTTTGGGCACAGTTGCGGAAATACCATTGCATGAAAATGGCCTTCGGCTGTCACGGAATCTGCAGTTCGGCATGGTCTGTGCTTATCTGGCTGTTCTCGTCATTATTCTCAGGTCTGCAATAAAATCATCTTTCTAATGAGCTTTGTGGGCAACTGTGGAACATTCACCAGAGGCTACCGAGCCATGGTTCTGGATGTTGAATTCCTTTACCATTTGTTATATCTGCTGATCTGCGCCATGGGCCTCTTCGTCCACGAGTTCTTCTACAGTTTGCTGGTGAGTTCCTGGCATGGGAAGATTTTACATGTTGAAAACTAGGAGTGTCCTGTGTCTCATCACACACCCCTCCTTTGAATAGTGTTTGGTATATCTGGTCTAACAAGGTCACAGGCCTCATTTCCGGGATCTAGAGAAGAAAGCTACCCAAGAAGCAGGGCTAGTAGGAGACCAGGAGGTGTGTGATCATGCTGCTGTGTGCACATTGGACCTTTTGCTTTTCAGTGGTAGACAGTGCCTGCAATCTGGATCAGGGGATGTTTCCTCCACATGCATCTTGCTTTTCTTTTTTTTTCTTGGACTCAGCCAGCACTTACCAAGGAGAATGTTTTTGAGACTGTCATCATCTGACAGTTCTCATGGGATCCGCTTCCCAGGGAGAACTTGTAGTGACGAAATAAGAGGAGATATTTTCAAACTCCCAAGATCCAAGACAGTGAGCTCAGTAGATTTATTGGTCCAGGAGACCTTTTCACTGGAAATTATTTTGTTCCAATCTGAGCCAAGTGATTGATGTCTTGAGAGTCTATAAAATGAGTTGGTTCAATCACCCTCCTCCTGAGCAGGTTTTTAAATTATAGACCAAATATCTACTTACTTTCCTGTCATTAAGGGGAATCTAGACCTATAGAGTTGTAAATAACAGACCTTTGCCTTGTACCTACATCAAATGACAGGAAGTGTAAAGTTGACCTATCTGTAAGCAAAACCATCCATAAAGAGACTAGAAGTATTAAGATGTGAGGATAAAAAAATTGACCAAAGCCATATGTAGACTTAAAGCGAGGGAGTTTTTGCAAAGGGTAGAGCAAGGAAAGCTCTTCTGGGAGGTGTTCTGCATGTAGCATCTGGACTGGTTATTTAATTGCTCCGTGCCTCAGTTTCTCCATCTACAAAGTGAGAACAGGCCGTCCCCCTCACAGGACTGCCACAGGGATTACCTGCCACTGTGCACGTCAGGGCCTTAGAAAAGCACTACCACACAAGAATGCTTAGCTATTCTAGCTATTATTACTGTCTTTGTCATCGCTTACTTCCTCTGCCATCCAAAACACCATAAAGAATTCACCATTCAGGTCATCAGGATTAGCTCATTCCATTAGCGGTAGATGTTGGCAGGCTGAGGGAAATGGATTATTTTACCTCATTTTAAAATAGGTCTGGCTATAGTTGAGGTTTTAGGCAAAGAGGTCTCTGGATGTACTTGTGATTGCCATTATGTGGCCTATTTTGGTCACTCTTTATCAGAGATCTTGAGAGCTCTGTGTATACTTGTGAGCCTTTTTGTCTCCTAAATAATGTCCCTGGGTGGGCATCTGGTTTTGGAGTCAGGGAGACGCTAGCCTTCATGGGCAAGGAAGCAGAGTTCAGTTGGAGGTCTCTCACATCCCAACCGAGGGATCTCTCCCGAGAGATGGGAGAGTCTACTTCAGACAGTGCCATCTCTTCCTGGAGGAGTTTGGCTTTGCTTACATTCTGTGTCCTGTTGGCTTCGTTTCCCTCTCTGGACGTTCAAGCCCCGTGCTTTTGGTCCTTCTCAATGCCAGCCAGTGCCCATCCTAGATGCAGGGCTGTCGTGGTGAGACAAACCAGTATCCTCCCTGTCCTCACAGTCCACAAAATCATCGTTACCACCATATTGAACATTCCCTGTGTGCTCACTTCATACAGTCTCTCACCATGACTTCTGAGGTAGATGGTATCTGCAAATGACAGGTGGCAAAACTGAGGCTTGGCGAGGTTAGGTAACTTGCCCAAAGTCACCCAGTAAGTGCCAGAGACCGGATGGCAGCTCAGCTCTGGTGACTGCCGAGTCAGTTCTTAAGCCCAGCCCCGACCTGACCTGCCTTTCATCTGAGCTCGTGAAAAAGTCCCAGCTTCGATGTGGCTGGTATTTCCCAGTGCAATTTGCATTCTTACTTTCACGTCTGTCGTCTGTCACAGAAACGGTAACTCCAAGGTGCCAGTGCTACCTGAGCTCAGTTTACTTTTAGAGAACTTCCCAGGATCAAACTAAGATTGTGCCTGGACGCCTCTCATATGTGCTTCTGGGCCATGACTTGTCTGTGACCTCAGGTGACATGTTACTTTTGGAGTCAAAAGTAACATTTAATGTGTTGAGAATCGCAGACAAAATACTGAAACCAAATTATTCCACAAAGAAAGCAAGCCTGTGACAGAAAGGAATTGGAGAGAGGCCTCCGGCAGGGGAAACCCACACCTCCTGGGGTTGTGAAAGCACCATGCCAGCAGACCAGAAAAGGACAGTGGGAGAGTGGGGCCCCACACTGGCTGAACCCTGTCTTGAGCCTGCGTCTGAATGTGTCCTTAGAAAACATTAACACCCCAAGATGAAAATGTGTGAAGCTCATGGATGGGCAGGTAACAGAAGGAGAAATCCATATGGTCAGTAAACATGAAAGAGTGCTCATCCTTAATGCTAAACACAGACGTTGCTAATTAAAACAACGGTGTGATCCTGAGCTGTACCTGTGAGGTTGGGAAAGGTTCAAAGGCGTGAGCATGCTCAGGTCTTGTGAGGCTGTGCTATAGTGGCCACCATCCCCAGACAGCCTGGAGTGTCTATCAATACAGCCTTTCTGGAAAGCAATCGCGCAATAGGTTTCTGTTACAACATATGACCCACCAATTCCATTTCTGGAAATTCTCCAAAAAGAAATAACTGGACAGGTATGTATAGAGGCAAGAACAGAGATGTTCATCACGGCTTTCTTTTTAATAACATGCAATTGAAAACATCTTGACTGTTTAAAAAAAAAGTATTTTGGTTAAGTAAACTGGTTTTTTCCATAGAATGACATTGTAGGTCATTATTTTCAACACGAAAATGTTCATGATCGCTTGGTGAAAGAGGCTGACTGTATGCCAGCATTATGGTATATTGTATATATTATGGTTTTTTCCAGTGTAATAAGGGCAGAAGAAATAACTCGAGTAGATGGTGGAGTTATTGGGTGACTGTTGTTTTTCTTTGTGTTTTTCTGTGTTTTCAAAGTTTTCCCATTGAACATGTGTAATTTTCCAATTAGAAGAAAGTTTTTCCTTTATAGAGTAATGCAACGTGCATTGTCCTAAAGTCAGAAATTATAGATGAGTGAAAAAAAAAACCCCACTTGTCATTTCCAAGAGTTGGTGGCTATTTATTTAGTCCTACAGCTCCTACACCCAGAACACAAGTGTCACTTGGTTATCATCTAAAGTTGCTCTCACTTGCAGCTTTGTAGTGGGTTGCTGGAAAATATTTAACCAACTTTAACAGCAGCATTAGTCTTTTGTACTCTGATACTGAAGAAATGCCTCTTCCTTGCTTCCTTTCGAGTCTCCCTACTTCACCCAGTGTCCTTTCCATAGGTCTCGGACACGATTGGCATTATGGAAGCAGAAGGGTTAATTGATCAGAAAATGAACTCAGGTGTAAAACTATAAATTGAAAGGGACTCAGATCAGCTAGTTCAGAGAGGTTACACGGCTTGATCAGCAGCTTACCACAAATTAAAAGAGTCAGGATTCAAATCCTTGTCCCCTGACTCTCTTGGCTGTGCAGCCATTTCCCAAAGCCGTGTGGAAGCAGAACCTTCAGAAGATTCAGTGTCAGCATAGAGGCCAGGTGAAAACCAACCCCTAGTTCAAGCATAAGCCCATAGACCTCTCCTCTGTAACTCTGTACTTTTCTTCCAGCCAGAGACCTGAGAAAACCAGCTGTTTGTACCCACATACCTAGAAGTCCCTATAGGCCAACTTCTTGCAAAGAGCATGCCCCTTAGCAGAGGGCAGGCCTAGACTGTGAACCCCCAGCATCCCTGCCATGAGCCGTGTGACCTTGGCCCAGTCCCTTCATCAGGAAATTTTCATTACCATTTACTGTGACACAGCACATAAGCGTGGCTGTATGTGATGTACCGTAGTACCGTACACAGTATACATCGTGTAGCTATTGTTCACAATAGCACTCTGTCCTCGGGTCTGCACATGAAGAAGTGGAGGCTCAGGGGGATGGAGAGAGTACCTGGCCCACTGTCCTGATGCCCTGGGGTAGAGCTGAGATTGCACCTCTCACTGCAGGGTCCTGCTGCCTACGCTGGCCTGCCGTACATGGCCTTCCCTGTGAGACTCTAAGCTCCCATAGGACAGGGACGGGGGCTTGCCCAGCCCTGTGCCCAGAGTGGCTGGCCCTTGTAGAAACTCAGGAACTGCTCCCTACATGAAGACATCGCAGGACCCTTACCACTTTGCTCCCCTTTACTTTCTAAAACCCACTGGTACTACCCTGTATTTTCTCCATCCCCAGGACCTCTAAGCTGGATGAGTACCACTTGAAATTGCTATTGCTTCCCACCCTCCTTTTCTGTGCTGATTTTTCCCCATCTCGGTTTTCACTATGACAAGCAAATATAAAGTATTAAGATGATAGTGGAATGTTTTTGAGTTTCTAAAAGGGTAAATTCTCTATAAATCAAGTTTTCATTATGAGATATTAGTGTACTGTGTATCTAACACAGAGGCCTCTTAAAACTGTCCCATTGTCTTCTTTCTGTTCGTTTTTAAAGCTTTTTGATTTGGTATACAGAGAAGAGACTCTGCTTAATGTCATTAAAAGTGTCACTCGCAATGGACGGTCCATCATCTTGACAGCAGTTCTGGCTTTGATCCTGGTTTACCTGTTCTCAATAGTGGGCTATCTTTTCTTCAAAGATGATTTTATCTTGGAAGTGGATAGGTTGCCCAATGAAACAGCTCTTCCAGGTGAGTTTGAGATCTTCTGATCTTTTTAATGTTAAGAGAACATTTCTTGATTGTAAGTGAATTAAAAAGAACTGTTTAACTTTAGCCATGTAGTTACCTCCCTAACAGAGTATGAATTCTGAATACAAGGCTCGGTTTTTGCTTTATTCAAAGGGCAGTATGGTATGTCAGATGCTGAGCCTTAAGAGTCCAGCACCTACATTTAACTTACTCACCAAAGTCAGGTTTTAAACAAATACAACTTACTCAAAAATGGTTTGACTTCATATATCAAAAGCATAGGGGGATGCATCTCTCTGGTTTGGTAAATCTACTTCTAGGAATTTATGCTTAAAGGGAAAACCTGCTGCCTGTGCCTATAGGAATAGATGTATATGGAAGAATGTTCACTGGAATTTGAAGTTGGAAGAGTCTAAACATGGAGGTTTTCATTAGATTATGGTCCTAGGAGGTGCACATCCTGCAGATAGGGCACATCTTTGTAAACCTTCAAAGAAAAGGATCCACAAAGGTGTGGTGGGAAATTGCAGGATAATAACTATAATAGGATCAATGTATGTTTTTTAAGAATGAAAAAGTTCATATATATCTTTTAAAATAATAGAAGAATGTGCCCCCTCCCACTGCACTAGCAGTGGCTGTCTCGGGAGCTCTTTTACTCTATGCAAGTTTGACGGTGAGCTTACGTTATTATATAGAGAGCAAGAACACAAGACATTTCCACTTTTGAGAATGAAATAAAATGATCATCTACTTGAGTGATACCTAAGTGTTTCTGGTTTCAATTAAAATATTTTAACACCATTAAGTAAAAAGTTACTGGGTTGTGTTTTGTTTTTTTTTTAAATCAGGTAGCCAGAGGCCCTGAGTCCAAGAAATGAACTACAATTATTATCACTGGCTAAGCCAGGCAGCCTTGTTCTCCCAAATGCTGCATTCCTGGCATGTAACTCTAGCCTCCACGTTGACACTAAGTGAAATTTGCTGCCAACCATCTTAGGGTTCTGAACTAAACTGGTCTGGGCTGAGGATTTCCGCTCATGCTCGCTGATGCTTTTTGTGCAGACTTGGTGTAAACGTTGCTGGAGTCTGTACGTTCAGTAGTATTTGTCGAAGAGTTTCAGCTGTGTGTCTTTAAAGTTGGAGAGGTGCTATTTAAGTGCGATATTTCTAGTAAGCCTACAGGAATTGACATTTCTGGCTTCTTTCCCATCCAGATCACCAAATGAAAGTGTAAATTGCATCTCTGCCTTGAATTTATATGCAGGAATGTAGGGTGTTATTTATGTAAAGAATTGTTTAATCAGCCGTGAATTGGGGACTTCAAACATTTTAACCATATGCTGCCAGATTGTTCATCATAAAATTTCCTCTCTTTCCCAGAAGCCGGCGAGAGTTTGGCAAGCGAGTTCCTCTACTCTGACGTGTGTAGGGTGGAGACTGGGGAGAACTGCTCCTCTCCTGCACCCAAAGAAGGTAGGACCTCGTAGTCTTAAGCCCCATGTTAGCGTTAGGCTCCTCTAGAAGCTTAGATGGTGCACATGACACTGGAAGCAGATTTACTGTTCAGAAGTAAGGCCAGTAGTTAGGGGGAAAGGCTGGGAGACAGGAGGGAGATGAAGGGAGAAGAAGACTACATGGGAAGAAAGTATCTGCTTGGTTGAATCAGTCACTCTTGACTGGAGCCCCCCTATTTGCCAGGGACTGTGTTGTTCTCTAAGATACACCCGTGTGGTGGAGGAGACAGGCTGGCAGGCATTCACCAAGGTGATTGTTAGAGTATGTTAAGTGCTAGGAATAAGGAGGGAATACAGAAGATAGGCACCCAGCCTGATACTGGAGTAAGAGTGTCACCAAGGAGGTGATAGCTAAACTAAAACAGTAGAATCTTGGACAGTGGAGGAGAAGTAGGTGTTCCAGTTAGAGGGATTAGGGTGTCTAAAGGCCTGGAGGTAGAATATAACCTGTTGAGGGAGATAATGATCATGAGGAAGAGCAGTAGTAAGAAATGAAGCCAGAGAGGTCAACAAAAGGCCAGATCATGAAGGGTCTTACATGTTAGGCTAAGGAGGTTAAAATTCATCCAAAGGATGAATAGTAGTTGAAACCAGGAATGGTAGTGATAGGATGAGACCTGTGTTTTAGCAGGACTTCTCCCTGCAACTGTGGAAAAGAAGGAGAGAGGCAGCAAGACCCGGATCTTCCTCCAAAAATGTTTAAGAATGGACAGCGTCCAATATAAAGCAATTTATCCGGAGGACCTGCTGTAAAATGTTGCTGGATTTAGCCAGTGAGGAGCCTGGCTCCCATGGGATTACCCTCAGCTGAGAGACAAGATGCTTGTGACTCAGAGTATTAAGCAATTTATGTAAGGTCAAATGGCTGTTCAGAGCTGGGACTGGAGTTTAAATCTGAAAAGGACAGGGAATATTTGGGCTTTCATATAGGGAAGAACAGTTCTGTCTTGGCTTGAGAAACTAGCAAGAGTTGGTGATGGAAACAGAATTGCCCCAGGTGACTCCTGCTTTTTGAAAAAAAAAAAAAGCATCTGATCCTTGATTCCTTAGTTTTATTCTTTCTTGTTCCTGGGTGTAGCTGGTGAGCTGGCTCTCAAAGTCATGGTATCTCTTTTCCCACACGTTGTAAATCTGTTGTTACCCCTGTGCTCCTAGAGCTGGTCCTTGCAGAAGAAACGGAGCAAGACAAAGAGCACACGTGTGAGACGCTGCTGATGTGCATCGTCACGGTGCTGAGTCACGGGCTGCGGAGCGGGGGCGGAGTAGGAGATGTGCTCAGGAAGCCTTCCAAAGAGGTGGCTGGAGCCCGAGGGGCAGGGGGAGCAGAGGCGGCGGGGTGGGGGTGAGAGCACAACGCAGAGCGCTCGCCTGGAAACGCAACACAAAGGCAGAGCTGGCGGGGCGCAGGGTAGACTGTGGCCCTGGCCTGCTGACTGCCCTGGAGGGCAGGAGCCGTGGGAGGGGGCGGCTCCAGGCTCAGTGCTCAGCGCACCGAAGCGCTTGCCGCTGGGGCCACGAGCTGCTCCCCTGTACACGCCACCCAACACTGGCAGCAGAGCCGGGTATTAGACGGAGGGTGTGACTTTCCAAGTTCAGTGCCCCGGTTAACTTGTGACAGAGCCCTGTGGGGTGAGGGTGAGCCAGGAAATGTTAGGCCCATGGAGTCTTCCTTCTGCCCCGAGCCCCACAGACCCAAGGGCAGTGGGGTAACCTCACTGATAGAGACACCTCTTTTCTAGGAACCCCTCTTTGCTGCTCGAGTGATCTATGACCTCTTGTTCTTCTTCATGGTCATCATCATTGTCCTTAATCTGATTTTTGGGGTCATCATTGACACCTTTGCTGACCTGAGGAGTGAGAAGCAGAAAAAGGAAGAGATCCTGAAGACCACGTGCTTTATCTGTGGTGAGTGTGGCAGCCCCGCTTTGGCACGGAAGCTCAGGCCCCAGGGACCTGCGGCGACCTGGCCTGCCGGATCTCCGTGCCAGGCGCTGCCACCTCCGCAGGCCTCTCCCCTTGGCACTGGGCGGGCCTCTCCTCTGCCTCCCTCCTGCTGGGAGGTGTTGGGAACACTGACTGACCCTCTGTGGCACTTGCCAGCACCCATGTGTCCTCAGGGATGAAGGTTCTGGTGCAGAAATGTGATGGTACATGATTGGAAATGAATGTGTCTTGGCGTCTTTCATCATTTTGGGCTACCAAGCCTCTCTTGGTCCTCCCTAGGTAACTAGACTGGAGATCTTTCATCCAGTGCCAGCCTGTGGATGTCTCCACTGCAGATGGTACCAGGCATTAAGGGCAAGACTATTCCCGTACGGGGTATAGGAAAGGTGTTCAGAGCCTGAGCTCAGGGTCAGACCTGGGTTCTGATGAAGTTTCCACTACTTAATAGTCGCATCATCTTGGTATCATCCTTCACTCTCTGTACTTTTTTTTTCCATCTGTAAAATGGGTACAATACTATGTACTTCTCTGTATTGTGGGGCTAAGACACACAGCTGGTCCATGTGACACCCCTAACCCAGAACATCCACATTGTAGGCCCTCACTGATAAGTAGTTAACTGCTACAGAAGACGGGGGTGAGGGGGACCCAAGAAACTGTTGTCAGTAGAGCCACAGGGAAGTGCATATAAATGTAAACTAGTCATGTAGGAATCTGGCAGCTGAGTATTCACTTCAGGATTATTCATGATATAGTTATTGAATATATCAATTCATACAATTACATATACTCAAAAAATGAGCATTTTCCATTTTAAAAATTAAATCTTTGCTTTCTGCTCCCTTAAAACCATTTTGAAGTAGGTTTTGTTTTGAAATAATTCCAGAGTTATAGAAAGTGATAAGAACAGTACAAAGAATTGCTACATACTCTTCATCCAGATTCCTCCAATATTAGTATCTCCATTTGCTTATTCATACACACCGGTTTTCTAACCTGAGATCGACCAGCATGATGGCCCCTTTCTCCCTAAATATTTCAATAAAGCTTTCCTAAGCAAGAACTTTCTCTCCTATATATGCAGTCTAGTGATCAAGGTTAGGAATTGAGCAAAGATGCCATACCGTCACTCAACCTGCAGGCCCTGTTCACATTTCACTCTTTATCAGCAACATCCTTTGTAGCCAGTAAGAGCCCAGGTGGTGTTACTGCCTTCAGCTGTCCTGGCTCGTTGGCCTCCATTGACATTTTTATTTATTTATTTATTTTCCATTGACATTTTTAAAGACTTTGGTCAGTTCCTGTGTAGAATGTCCCTTGGTTTGGGTTTCTCTGATGCTTTCTCATGGTAGGATTGGGGTTATGCCTTTTTTGTAGGAACATCAAAGAACTGTGGTTTATTCTCACTGCAGTATTTCAGGAGGCACGTGATGCCTATTCCTCCTATAACTGGCAATATTAACTGATCACTTAGTTAAGGTAGTGATCGCTAGGTTTCTCCACAAAAGGTTCGATTTTTTTTTTTCTCGTTGGAATTAGGAAATGTTTTCTGAGGAGATATTTTGTGATGTGAATATCCCATTATTCCTCAAATTAAACGTTATTTCTCCTTAACACACAGCCATTTCTCCTTAAATAAGTGAAGGACTCCACTAGCGTTAATGTCCACTGATGACTCCTGCCCACGTCTTTTCTTATGATGGCTGTCCACTGATAATTTTATTTTATTATTTCTACATTTGTAAGTTGGCTTGTTAAGAAAGAACTTTCTCTTCTCATGTAGGTATGGATACTATATATGTGTTAATACTTTTGTTTTTGTGACAGCGTGGATTCCTATATTTCTATGTAATCCAGTGGATTATAATTCTTTAATGTCATTTGTTTTGATGCTCAGATTGCCCCAGATTTGTCCAGCGCTTCAAGCTGGTTTCTCTGTTTCATCATGTCACCATCATTTATTAAGTTCTTCCTTACTATTTTTTTTAGTGCTGTGAGATATTCCAGGTTCGAGTTTAACTTGTACCTCTCTGACCCAGCCTGGGTTTTGCCCGTTTTTCCAAAAAGCCCTGGTTCTTTTTAGTGGAGAATGGTATTTGGGAGCTAAGAGTTGAGGACTAGGTGTGTGCACCCCTCCGGTGTGCCACTGCTCCCAGAGCTTATTAGGGGTAGATATAGAGTATACGTGTACCTGCGTACACGCGGGCGTTTGTGTACACATACATATGCCACACACTCCTGTATCTATTCTTATAAACATATGAAAAAGGATGAATTCATACCCCTACCTCTACTTCCAGTTCAACATGACAGTGTTTATCTTTCTCCCTTCCCAGATTTGTGCTCCCTTCTTTGACAGTGAGGAATCTGGCTCCCGTGATGCACCATAGATTTCTTTGCTCCATCCAAGAATACACAGAGACTAGTTTCACAATTGCTCGCCCAGACCTATGCAAAACATAAACTTACCAGCTAGAGCTCAAAATGTGTTTAAAGTTCTTTTAGTCCTCATTCTGTCTCTTCGAAAAACCTTTTAACGTGTACATTTTGGCATTTCCTCACGATCACTGGCTGCCTCGTGTGTGTGAGCACGTGGCCCCTGACTCACTGAAGCCTGGGCACTCCTGGAACCCGCCCAGCAGTCTCCCCAGCTCCTGACAAGGCAACTAAGGCACGAGGAGACTCAGCAGTGACCAGTGAGGGGCAGAGGCGGGATTCAGACCCAAGTCCCTCTCACTCGCACCCTGTGTTTTCCTGCCATGTGTCTAGGAGGCCAGTGGAATCCAGCTCTTCACAGAGATGGGACCTAGAGCCGCAGCCTCCCCTGCAGACAACTCTCTCACAGAGTTTTCTATTCCATGGCTGCTCACTTGGGGCTGGGGGCTTTCTGTCTCTCCTTAGGCTTGGAAAGAGACAAGTTTGACAACAAGACTGTCACCTTTGAAGAACACATCAAAGAAGAGCACAACATGTGGCACTACCTGTGCTTCATCGTGCTGGTGAAAGTGAAGGACTCCACAGAGTATACGGGCCCCGAGAGCTACGTGGCAGAAATGATCAAGGTGAGCGGGGAGCTCCTGAAGGTGGCTCACAGCACGGCACTGGGAGCCAGCCAGCAGGTCACACGGCAGAGAAAGAGCATCAAATGTGTACTGAGCTACTAAACTCTTAGCTGGTGAGGTATTTAACTCTAGAACTTTGTGTGTACTCTCACGTGAACTTCAGAAGCACCAGATGGGTGGTATCATTCCATTTTAAAGGAGGAAACAGTGAGGCTCCAAGAGATTCACACAGCCACTTCACTGGGGCTGGGGTTTTAACCCCGATCTAACTCCAGAGCCTGATTTCCCATCTCTGTGTACTCAGCCTCTTTTCTTCATAATGGATGCTTTTCTTTTTTTCTCCTTAAATAAGACCTGATCCCTAAGAGAACTTTTTAAAAAATGATCAGTTGATGTAATGCACTCAGCATGGTTTATTTGCTCATTTGTTTGGCCTTGGCCTAGCCTTTCTGGGAGATGCTTTGCTAATCATTAGGAAGGGATCATATGATGGAGGAATTAGAGTCCCAGATTAATCTTCTTGCTGATGGGGAGCATGACCACCCTGTCCTGGGAAGAGGGGAAGCTGCCACAGGTTTCCAGAGCACTCTTTTTGGTCAGGACTACATGGAGGCAGCAAACCTGTGCAGTGGGAGTCCCAGGCCAGCTGTCCTTTCATACCTGTGGTTTCTGAATTCCATTAAAATGTTCGGGGGTGTTGGTAAAGTGAGGAGGCATGAACTGTGAAGTCTAGGGAGCCTTTGTGATTTACAGTAGCTCACTTTGGGGAGAGGGGGCCATCAGTTCTTTAAAAAGACTACACAATTCACTGACTCTCCTTCTAGTTGCCAAGAACTTAAGCACTCAGCCTGATAATGAGTTATCCTAAACGAACCCTTCTGTGTTTTTTATGCAGATGTGATTTTAAAGCTTTTAATATAAAGAAATCTCAGGTGACATCTGTTCCTGTAAATATCATCATTCATATGCAGTAGATGCAGGCAGGTTTTTAGTTTTATTGCTGGCAGGCCAGCAGTCACATGGTAATATTCTTGAACCCCCATGTAACACCAGCTCAGAGGCCTCTGCAGGTTCTGGAGGGCTTTCTGGGGATTCTGTGCCGTTTGTACCCTTGAGATCCGTCCTTGAAGTCTAATTCCATGCTTCTCAAATTTTATTGTACGTATCAGTCTGGAGATGGGTTAGAGTTTCGATTGTGATCCAGCAGGACTGTCAGGACTTGAGATGGTGCACTTCCAGCAAGCTACCGGGGGATGCCAAAGCTGCTGGTTGGTGGATCATGCTTGGAGTAGTAAGAATCCAACAGAAGATACAAAACAGATGCTGATTGAAGAAATGATCATCTGAACTGGTGATGTGAGTGCTGAGGATAGCTATTCCTAATGTTCTATAAGATTTTAGCACTCTACGGCTTATAAAGCTCTTTTACCTCTAGTACTGTGTTTCATAATTAAAATTACCCTCAGTGGGGAACCAAAGAGGACTTTGAGAGTAAAGAGAAATGGAGGAGGTTTTACAGCAGAGATGACTTTTAAAGAGGTTGAAAGAGAGGGTCATAGATAAGCAGAGGGAGAAGAGAAAAAAATTAACAGAGAAGGAGGAAAAAGACACAAGTTCCAGAATGGAGCCGATGGATGTTCTCTGTTACAGGTGAAAGGCAGGCTCAGGGTTAAGTAGCTTGCCCAGGAGGACTCAGAAGCCGCAAACCAGGGTGCAAGCCCAGGGTTAACGACTAGGGACTGCCCCTTAGCCACAGGAGGGAGCAGACCAGGAGGCAGCTGGCAGCAAGGGGCCAGGTGGGAGTAGGATCTGTTTTGAATTGGGAATTCTGGTGGCTGCTAGTGCAGACTTTCGGTTAGGTCTCTGGAGTCAAGACACATTAACTGCAAAGTTCTCCTTGTCCCTTCTTTTCCTCCAATTGTTGGTATGGCCAAATGAAGATACTTGGTCAGCCTTTGTGCAGACAGAGACCTTTCTGCATACACACATAAATACCTTTGTTTGCAGTAAGTCTTGTAACATATAGAGGAAATGACCTCGAGTTTTTACCCTTGTCACACATTCTTTTTCTCCTTTCCTTTGTTTGCTTCTCTTGAAAGTATTTGTGCCCTATCTTTAAATCTTCAGGGGCCAGTTTTAAAGCTTTCTGTTAATCATCTTACTTTACTGTCACAGAAAATCCTGGCACACTTTTAGGTTCCTGTCTCAATCATAAAGACTTAAAGGAGCCTTGTGAGCAGTCACCTGGTGAGGATTAAGAGCCAAGGAGTCACCCCCCACCCCCACCCCAGCCTCCCACTGAGCCTGCTCAGAGCCCATTGCTTGGCGATGCTTTGAAAAACCCAGCATTCAGTGTGCTTTCCTCATCCACAGCATTCTTCAATTGTACAAGAACTTCTTGTCAAAAGGCCTAAAAATATGTAGCATCAGAAAATTCTTAATGCTAAATGTCAAAGTTGCCGAGGAACCAGATGTTCCGTGCCCTTAGTGAGGGCTCAGGCAAGTGTTAGATCCACTGGCTGAGGGGCTATGCCTTTTGTCAGCACCATCCTCAGTGGTGTCCAGTACTGAAGTCACACGAATCCCTGCTGGCGACTCCCTAGGGACCACTGGCCACGGGAGGTTAGTACTAGGGATGTTCGACTGACAGCCCATGGGAACTCAGAGCTGTGGGGGGTGGGGGGGCAGGCCACAGGCCCATGTGGTAGACCCATTCGGTCGTTCCCCGTGGAGACAGCCACAGCCTGGAGAGGAGTTCCTCTCAACATTTCCTCCTAAGGAGGCAGAGCTCCTGCCCACCAGTCCTAGGGAGAAATGCCGGGTGATCTCTTTGAGAAACCAACTCTGTTCTTCCGGGATCAAGGAGAGAAGGGCAGCTAACAGTGTCAGAGATGGAAGGAAAAGTCACCTACCCATTTGCTTACCTCATGTCCCAAAAAAAATCACAGGAAGGAGACAGGCTCTTTTCTGACTTGGGTTTCTCAGTAAAACCATTTCTTGACTAGTGGGCAGAGGCTGGGGTTGTTCAGCTCTCCCTCAGCTCACGAATTAAGATCCTGGAGACTTATTAAGAACTATGATGTAACAGCTGCCCATAGACACCCCAAAACCACCAAACAGAAGGGACCCCAGGTGATCGCTTGGAAGGTAGAGGAAGAGCTTCACAGCTGCCCTGAAAATGACTCCCCACAGACCATGGTGTCAGGGATGGTAAATAGATTTTCATCTCAAAAAAAAAACATGGAGACAGTGCGTTTCTTGCCAGAGATGACAGTAGGGAACTTAGCAGCCAGATGTTCCCCACCATTTAATTTTCATCTAAACAGAAGAGAAGACTGTATATTCTCTTCTCTCTCCCTCTGGTCGTGCCTTGTCTCCTTTCATTAGAGATGGGAACGTTCCTGGTAAAGCCAAGGCCAGGCCCATGCCTACCATGACGACCTCACTCCCTCAGCATTGGATTTGAAGGTAGAGAATCCAGGACGTGAGTTTCGGCTCTGCTCCTTCCTAACCACGTAGTCCCAGGGAGTAATGGGACTTCCCTGACCAGAGCTGCTCTCTGTACATAGGGATTAATAACTACCTCCCGTGTCCGTTGGGTAATGGCAATGAGAGAAATTGCGGGGACCAGGGTGGAGGGGGTGGCAGGCACTGGAGGAGGCAGGGAGTAGATGCCAGAAGGGCCAGATGAACAGACAGAGCAGTCGGCAGGGAAGCAGAGTGCAGTGCTGAGAGAGCTGACGCAAGCATCGTGTCCTACACTTCACGACTGTGTAAGATGTCTTGGCTGTTGGCACGCTGTTGCTAAGAAAAGTCGGAATGGGCATCTTGACTCCAAGAAGTTCCTCCCATGGAAAATTCCTGCTTCTTCCTTGCTCTTACATTTAGACTTAAGTCCTCGTAAATGTTGGAGCAGGACAAACCTGACATCACTCTTTCTCCATCGAATCGGCCTCAAGACTTGTGACTTGTATCCCTGTGTTCGGCAGTGTCCCCCACTCACAGTCACGACCCACGACCAGGAGTTTGGGTGACTTGTCTTGTATGTCAGATTCTGTGATGATGGTACTTGGTTCAGTGGTCGATGCGTCCCTCAGCTCGACGCCTGTGATCGGAGCTGGTGCTGTACCTAGCACCGCCGTGGGGAAGCCAGGTCCCCCCTGTTTCTCTGTAGAGAACTGACAGTGCGCTCGGCCTGGAGATGCAGTCTCTGATTCGTTGACTCAGGCCCCAGGCAGGGCTGTACTTACAGAGAAACATGACTACGGAGTGCGCACTTAGGCCTGGCACTTCAAGGCGGGAGAAAAAACCCTGAGCTTCCTCTCCCCATAGGAACTTGATTTTTGGTGCTACTGTGTAGAGTTGTAGTGGTCGCCTTTATGATAAGCAGAGTTTTATTAGTCCTGAGCTGCATTCAGATTTTCACCATACTTGATGTACACAGTCTTTGTCAATAAGTTAACATTCTTTGACTTCTCTCTATTGCTGACTGAAATGAGAATGTGTTAGTCCATAGACAGGGATTTGACAGGCTATACAATCAGATATATGTAACCCAGATAAGTGGTAAATTAGTTGCATCTTTGCCTGCAGGAATTTAAATACTGCACAGCAGGCATGTTGTAGATAAAAGACCAAATATATGATTCCCAGCAAAGATTCAGCAGCCCAATTTTCTGTGACAGTCAAGCTCAGGAGAAAAGCCAGTGTTCAATTTATTAAGCAAAGTTACTCTTGAAAGTTAGAAACTCGAAAAACCTAAAGAAAGAAGGTTAGTAAAGAAGACAGAACTATAATTTAATTTATTATTTAATATAATTTAAATATATATAGCATCTGTTTTGTTAATTAAATATAGATTTCCCTTCTATACGTTGGAATTCTACCTTGAAAAAGAAGTTATTTTCAGAAGCATGTTTCTGAGTGAATTGTTCAGGGTGGTCAGATGGAATGCTGTTCATCTATATTTCAACATCCCCTGATAGCTGGATGTGCTCTGGACCCTTCTCTTCCCCCAATATAGCATGTCAACGGACCACTGGGCTAGCTGGGGGGAACCTCCTCCCACATAGCCTGAGTGTCGGGAGATAGGCTGCTGCTTCTGGAGGAGGGGACTGGTCGGGCTGTACTTTGGCATAACAAGAGCAGATTGGATAATAACTCTAATAATAGGTCGTGTTTAGTCAGTATATACTGAAATAAATGCTTTGCATGCATGGTGCTATTTAATCTCCAGAACAGCATTGTAGGTGGCACTGTTCCCATTTTACAGATGGGAAAGTAGAGCCCAGCAAGGTTGAGCTGCTTCTCCAGGGTCACCCTGCTGGGAAGGCCTGGAATTGAGATTCACATCCAGGGCTGCTGAATCAGAACCCACCCTGGAGCTGTCCCAACATGTACGGGGACAGTGTGGTTCCTCGTTCACACACAGCCCTCAGCAGCAAGGCCATGGTGCTGTTGGTCAGGCTGACTCTGGTTTTCCTAGCTTGGACTGGCTCATCTCCCAGGCAAATTAGCCACCTTCAAAAGAGGCAAGGCCCACCAAAGGCCCCACCTGGATTGTGGGGGTGAGAGGAGGGAGAGAGAAGACCTCCTGAGTGATGCTGACTGGCTAACACACAAATCAACAAGACAGAAGCTCTGGGCATTAGAAGGGTGTCAACTCTCTGAGCTGCCACCAGCACTGCTAATCAGGCAACCACATTGAGGAGAATACGATAGTGGGTGGTAGAAATAACTAGAGTTTGGGAAAGGCAGAGCCACCTCTTACAAAGGGTGGATCTGAAATATATGTTAATGCTAACTCGGTTAAATCTGATAAACATCATTACTCTCACCTGAGCCTGGAACAGGGCATGATCCTGCCTTTGGTGGCCATTTTTTGAGAGGAGAGAGGTGTCTTTAGTTAAAGGCGAAGGGAGATTCACCAGAACCATAGACAGACGGGCTTCCACACCCGGGTGACTCATCTGAATAGTTAGAACTCCCTGATAATTAGAGTGTCTGATCCATCATCCTTTAAGCCTAGTGCTGACTTTTTCTCACAGTGAAAATAGACCGCTCTTGACTTCTCTCTCTTCCCTTCCTTTCCTCCCTCCCTCCCTCCCTCCTTCCCTCACGTGCTCACACATTATTCCACTAGAGATTTTCTAGTTTGTTCCACCTTGTATTAATTCACTTGACCTCTTCAGAAACTAGTTGTACAAGGTTATAAAAGCAAAGAAACAATTTTCCAAATCAAAAGTAATATCATGGTAGTCAGTGAAATGCTCTTAGAACATAGTGCCTTTTTCACATAGGAGGGGCCAGGGCCAGGAGCCGGCATTCCTGGAGGATTTGCATCAAGAAAGACACGGAAGAGCCATCTCTTTTTGGTTGGAAAATACCTCTTGGGTAAATTTTCCAAGCAAAAAAAAAAATTCTATTAGCAAATAAAGCGCTACTAAATATCTGTGAGGAAGATTCTATGCCATAGGGCATCTGGCCTCAGCACTTGTGTTATCTGCATTGGATAAGAAGACACAGGAAGCAAGCACAGTCAGAAAGCTGTATGTTAACGAGGGCAAAAGATCAAAATGGGAACTGAATTACCTACATGTCACCGCCTTCTTTTAAAAGGGGAACTGCACCTTTCTTGCCCCGAGAGAGAGCCTGTTGCTATGAAATCTGCAGACGGGCACGCTCCTAAGTGAGGCCAGCAGCTTTCTGCCTGAGGAACTGGGTAAAGGGACCAAAGGGAATAGCTCCGGACAGAAATGGAGAGCAGGAAAGACTGGTGTTTCTTAATCAGATAAAAGCGAGGCCCTGGCAATCTGCAGGGAAGGGGTGCTGGCAGGCGCGGGAGCAGGGAAGTGCATGTGGAGGCAGCCGTCCTGGGGCGTCCTGGGGCTTCAGCGTCCTGGGGCGTCCTGGGGCGTCCTGGGGCTTCAGCATCGGGAGCTGAGCTGAGCTGAGCAGCCAGGACCTGGAGTGCAGGAGAGGTCAGCACCCGCCCCGCCCATCCGCCTCCCCTGTGCTTCATCACGTGCCAGGCAGGCTGCGGCTGATAAAGTGACATGGAAACCCTGTGTTTCCGTGCAGGTGGCCGGTCATGGGTTCGGACTTTTATTCTGGAATTGCAGTGAGGCTGCGGGGAGGAAGGGAGGGCCTGCATAGTCGGGGACCTGGGGGTGCTGTTTCCACAGCCCTCAGCCATCCTGCCTGACTTGGGGGCCACAGGCCTGGAGTAACAGGGGCCCCGGGCTGCCAAAGCCCTTAGCCAGCCTTAGCCGAGCGGAGGGCACAGCCTCCGAGGCACCCCGTACAGTTCTGTGCCTTCCAAAGTCAGCTGGCACCGTGGCCGAGTTCGAGAATATCAGAGCAAGGGAGCCGGGAGGGGGACTTGGCGCTCGCTTTCCGGTGGCTGGAAACAGCATGTCAGCAGCCCTGGACTCGCCTCCCGGCCAGACGTGCCGTCGCCCCACCCTGTGCACTTGAGCTGGGCTCCGTCAGCGGCAGCTGCACAGGGCAGCTGCCAGCCTGTGTCCCCGCCCAGGCCGATGGCACGCTCTGCCCTCTGCTCCAGAGGCTGCGAAGGCCCCTCGCCCTGCCGCGCCCCACGGGGGCCTGCTGCTCCGGGGAAGCACTTGGCCGCCAGCCCCCAGGTCTGCCCTGCCCGAGCGCCCACATTCTGACCGGCACAGCGTGTGCGAGGCACAGCTGGGACCGTGAGGGGAGCAGCGCTGTAGCCTCCGGGAGGGACGCCTGTGCTTCGAGCCCGGGGCTGCGGTCGGCACGCGAGCAGACTCCCAGCGGCGTCCGGGCGGCCCAAGACTGCGCCCCATGGTGCCAGGCTCCCCGCCGTAGTTAGCCCGGGGCAGTCCGTACACGCTAGTGTCCGCACGGCAATATCTGCTTCCACGCTTCCCCCAACCCAGCAGACGCGGGAACTCCAGGGATGTATTCTTCTCCCCTTCACACGCTGCACCCGCCTTCTGCTCCTTGCCCCAGTGCCGACCCCGCTGAGTGCCTCCCTTGCCTCCTGCAGCCCCAGGCACCGACCTGCACCTGTAACTCCTTTGTTTCCTCCTGAATCTCAGCACTGACTGGACCGGATACGGCTTACTTGACTAGAAGACTAGAGTTTGTAATGCATAGAACATACACACCATGGTAATCGACTCCTGATTCCTGTCAGCGGTAGGCTGTTGCTAAGTTTGGGGGAGTCACAAGTTCTCTGCAGATTTTCAAGCGTGCGGGAGTCAGTGCCTCTAAAGCCGCACAATGTTCCGGGGCCCCGGGGCCTGCGCTTGGGATTCTGTAAGGGGCCTCTCTGCAGTGAGGCCTGCCAGTGTGTTGCTAAGGAATGTGGGGATGCACGGACACTAGTCTTTAGGTGCAGTCCTGCGTCTGTGCCAGGTACTCAGGTCGACAAGGCCCTCGGTTTCTCCTTTCACCAACCCACTTCTCAGGGCCGTGGTGTGACCACCTATAAAGTAAAGTTGAACCAAAGGGCCTCTTACGCCATTTTTAGCACTACATTCAGTGAAGCAACTTGCCAAATGCTGCTGGGAGTTCATGAACTATTAAAGAGGGTTTTTGTCAAGAGCAGAGGTATGGGTGTCAGGAGGGAGAGAGGAGGAGACCTGTGTGAACAGGCTAGCAAATCTTTGGGATCAGGGTGCATGGGGCACATGAGTAAAATGGGGGACTTGGAAAGGCTTGAGGAATTGAGAGGGTGTGCACACAGCTGATGATCTCTGTCACCCTTAGGAGCTCAAGCTTTCTTTCCAGGCCACCCTCACGTCAGTAACATTGCTGGTGACTTGCCCCTCAACCCTTGCTGGTCGTACGAACAGTAAGAGGAAAGACTTTTTTTCTCTATTCTTTGAGTATATCCAGGCAGAGCTGACCTTAGCTAAAACCATTTTGGTCAAGTGTTGGCCAACATAGAAACCCACAGGATGATAAACACTGTTCAATGGAACACTCATGTGTGAAGCAGCTTAGTCGTGAGGCTTATGGATGTGTGTGTATGTGTTTGTAGGTTCAAAGATAAATGCCAAGTATTTTTTCCTGAAACAACAGCAGAGAAATTTGGAAAGCTGTTTAAGTAGGCTTAACAAAAAGCAAAAACCATGACTGCATAAAGGTAGTAAGAGAGCAAAGTTTGAGAGTCCTGAAACCCAGAAAAGAATAGAGGAAAACCAATAGAAATGGCTAAAATCCCATATATAACCTCTGGGAACGTTCTGGTAGATTTCTTAGCTAACTGAAAATGCAGGGGGGGAAGTTGCCTAAGCAAAATGTCATGAGCCAGCTTGAGAGGAGGGCAAGTTACCCTAATTGTTCTTTATTAGGAGTCTCCACTGGGCCAACCCTGCCTTGTCCGGTACCAGCTGCCAGCCCCACCTTCCTCTCCTCTGAGGCCTCTGGCTTCCTCTGCCTGGCGGCCCGGGTGCCCAGGACACAGCCGTGCCACTCTGGGACAAGCCCTGCTTTTCTCTGTGTCTCAGCGGGGGGGCCCAGCCCTCACTTCACCTGGGGTCTCCAATGACTGAAACAGTGATTCCGCAGCTGGCTCTTCTTAGGGATTTCATCAGAAATGGGTGCGGCTCGCTCTCCTGGCAAGGGCCTGTCTTTGTTACACTGTATCATCCAAGAACAACTATTAACTGAGTCTGGGAAGGGTGAGTGGTCATTCCAGCCCAGCTGAAGATTATATAATGCGGCCTGTTTGGTAATGTCATTCAGAGCTCAAGAGCAGAACCCTCTGACACCTACAGTTGGAGGCACTGTGGGCAGCCTTCGTGTGGCTGCGTGATAGAGGAGCAATCTGTATCTCAGAAGTCAAATCCCATAGAAAGCAAGGACCTAACCTGACTTGGAAGCCAAGCACCACACGAGGCGTCCATACCTGAATTCCAGGGCCGACTCTAGACTAGCTCTGTGACCTTAGGCTGATGACACTGATCGATAATGCTTTCCAGCTTACGGGACGCCTTCTCACACCTATTTGATCCTTACAGTAGCTCCGTAGGGGCAACCCATGATCTCTTTCTCAAGAGAAACAGAGACCCCAGTTGGTTAACTGACACCTTCACTGGCGCACTGTCCTCAAACACACTGGGGGCTTGTGACTTAAAGTCCTTAGCACCTGATTCAGGTCATCACTCTTCCTGCTGACAAACTCATGTCACAAGGCTGTGGTAGAAAGGCACCTGTGAAATGTAGAGATACCGTATGTGGTTTGAGTTCACTGAACTTTGGAACAGAGGGAAGTGGATCTTTGGACTTGGGACTGGCCAACAAATTCCAAGTGTGGGATCCCTTGTTTTTAATGAACTTTATTTTTTATAGCAGCTTTAGGTTTACATAAAAACAGCAGAAAGCACAGGGTTCCCGTATATTGCTCCCTTCCCACCTCCCCTCCCCATACTCACACAGTTTTCTCTCTTATTAACATTTTTTATTACTGCGGTGTATTTGTTCTAACTGATGAACCAATATATGACACATGATTAAATACAGACCAGTTTACGTTAGGGCTCACCCTTGGTGGTGCACCTTCTACAGGCTTTAACAATTATACAGTGACCTGTATCCAGCACTACAGCAGCAAACAGAAGAGTTTCACTGCCCTAAAAATCCTCTGTGCTCCACCAAGACATCCTTCCCTCCCCCCCAGCCCCTGATCTTCTTACTGTGTCCATAGCTGGCATCCATTTTTTTAGTTGTTTTTAATGTGTAATATTTGCTATAAATAGCAATTTTAGAATCACTGAGCAGAGTTAGAGATCATTATCACCGTTTCTCACCCAAAGCAACAGATTCTGGGTTTTGCTTTTTTGCTGTGGTCTCAGAAAAGTGAGCCCTAAAAATGAATTTTAGTCCCCTTCAGTTAAAAAAAAATAGTCACCCCTCCCCACCAAAGGGGCAAGTAATCTGAAGTTCATGAAGTGTCCTGTATTCTTGCTTTTGGAAAGTTAAGGATTACCTGCAGTCCTCCCCTGCACCCCTGCCTCCTCTAGTCACTCCTGTCCCCTGCGGTCCCAGGCTTTCTGGGAAAACCTGGTTTGTCATCCTGCTCAGTAAGATGAGTAGACACACACCTGTCATGTGAGTTGAAGGGACAGTCTTTACCTTTTTGAATCTCCTCAGAGGGGACTGGGAAAGACAAGCCACAGGTCTCCTTCCTCAGGACCCATCTTCTCTCCCCCACCATCTCTCTTGCCCTCGTGCCCCCACTGTGCCCCCCACCTAGAGATCCAAAATCTCTAGTCTGGCTATTTCAACAGTAAATGCTCCACTGTTTACATGGTAAACAAACTGCTACCTGAGCAGACTTTCTCCGAGGAAGGTAATTGATTACCTCAGTCGTCTTTCTTAGAACAGCCTCTTCAGTTGAACCTGGGAAGAAGAAAAAAAAAAAAAAAAAAAACCTCTTCTCAGAATGATTAGCATTTGCATCATACAATCCAACTTCCTCTCCTCCTCCTCTCTGTCTCTCACACTCACACACACACACACACACACACACACACACACCCTCCTTCTTTCCAGTCAAGGACATTTCAAGAGGTCAGTACCGCCCCCGTGTCTAAAACTTCAATGTTTGCCTTTGCAGGGACTTTTCCAACTTTACCTAGAAAAGAACTAACCAGAACTTTAGCACTTGTGGTCAGCCTGCTTCCGGCTGTGGCTTCAGTCAGTTTGTCTGCTCTGACAGAGGAAGCGCTTGCTGTGCCGGGAACTGCACTGGCTGGATTGTAGGAGGACCAGGGCAGACGGTGCCTAACGACATTGGTATGCGAGATGCCAGCAGCAAGGAGAGCCAGGCAGGCACGGGGACGTCTCAGGCCCAGAGCGACAGATGCTGCTGACAGACGCTCCCTGAACCCACAGCCTCCCCCAACTCCACCCTCCTGCGTGCGCGCGTGCACACACACGCGCACACACACACACGTGTGCACACACACTAAATTCACGTACAGACAAAATGCCAGGTGAAGATGATTTTCTCAAAAAATGCAGAAGCCAAGACACTGAGCCGTGTTTTGGATCTTCAGTGCTCATAAAGGCAGGAAGCTGCAAACACTTCGAGGCCTCCAGACTGACCAGCTGGAGCACCGTGTACTGCAGGCTCCCCTGGAATCCTAGAGCACTCAAGCAGGCGCACCATCTCCTGTGAAAGTCCGAGCTAAATACAAAGTGATTGGATTCAAGTGTTCTCTGTGCCCCTGTACCTAGTAATTGGGATCGTCTAAGCATTTTCCCTTCGAGACTTAGATTCTCTACGGAGGGAGATGCAGTCGGTGAGCAACCTTACACTGCACCAGAGCTTATCCTACTGTGCAGGGTGCAAAATCAAATGGAAGCTGAGAGAACAGTGTGGCTAGAATTGCTAATTAATTTTAACCACTAGGTACTCCTTGGTAATTTGAGATTTGACTTAACAGCTCGGGATGATTATTTAATTAAAATACTGGCAACACCGAGGATCTCAGATTTGGGGATTTACCTGCCTCAGTGCAGAAAAGCTAAAAATACATGCCATCCGGACTACTTGAATTTCTGCAGTTGAGCTGCTTTCCTATGGTTTAGGATTTTAGTGGGATTCTCCCATCTTAGATCGCATTGTTATGTATCAGAGTTGGAGGAAAGCACTGAGGAAGAAGCTGTGTGGTGGTAGCCAGAAAATATCCAGACCAGAAATCTTTTTCCAGCTCTGCACTCAAGGACTCCTCTGAGCTGGAGAATGAAGGTTTATCCCTAGGATCAGGGTATGTGGCCTAAAGTGGCCTCAGGCAAATAGGACATTCTTTCAAATCTTGGATTTAACTTTTAAAATTTGATTAAATGTCATGTTCTTTGTAGGGCATATTTTGAGTTTAACATAAAAGTATTTTCAATAATTTACCATTCAGCGAAATGGGCATTCTAAAAAAAGATGCATTATTTTCTGTCTGTGGCGTTATATACCCTTGGGCCGGACCTTCATGCCCCAGGATAATGTGGGTGTCTCACTCATGGAAGCCCAAGTAAAGCAAAGGCAAAGGGGATCTGAGTGCATCATCATAGCCACTGAGACGATGAGCACAGCTGCCCGTAGCAGTCCTCCTAATACTGGTGGACCACACTCATTCATCTGGCAGGTCACAGCTTGGGAGGGGAGGCTCTCAGAAGTGAAGAACCATGCCCTAGGACCGGCCTTGTGACCACAGTCTGTGCACTAAAGCACGTTGGGGGCAGGGACCTGGTCTTGCTCATCCTGAGACCCTCAATACTTAACCCTCTGCTGGGCACAGAAATTATAAATGTTCAACAAACAGTTGTTTAGTGAGGTCTGCATTTTGCATTTGTTCAAAGACCTTTCGGAGAGGAAAGGGACTCTCCTTCCATGGGAGTCCAGAAATCAAATATGCCATGAAAGAAGGTGGGAATGTGCCACAGAAAACCTCTTTTAATCTGTAGTCATTTGGTCACTTGCTGTTGGAATACGAAAAAGAAACTGCTGCTTAAGCTTTAAGCTGTGTGCAGACTCTTGCATCAATTTTCTGTGTTCTTTTGAAGACTTCATTAATGTGGACTCTATTTGGAAATCTGTTTTTTTTTTTATGGGGGGGTTTGCTAAGCAAAGGAACATTGCAAGATTTGAAAGGTAGGTTTCAGATGGCATTCTCTAACCAGATTAGGCAGTTGAACATATTAAATTGCATGTCAGTAGTGAGTCCTCGCCACCCTAGCTGCTGGAGTGCCATGCACATGCCTCTCTCCCTGCATCTCACCAGGCAGGCCCACAGGGACTCCAGGTCACCCCCCTCCTCCTTCCCTCGGCCGACCCCTTACCCTAGCCCTCTTCATTCCACACTTTGGGTTACTCCTGTTTCATGCACCAGGCTGTCCCACACTTTGATCGGCTCTACAGTATCTATAGTCTGAGCTGCCCTTGCCTGTAGGCCCTCATCCCCCACTCCAGCCAAACTGGTTTCCTCCCTATGCCGGTCCCACTTTGTGGAGAATGCCCTCATGCTTGCCTTTAGTTAGGCCAAGCAATGGCCCTCCTTCAGGTCCACGCCTTTCCCCAGGAGGATTCCAGCCCATGATCATCACTGCTGGTCAGCTCTGATGCTGGCCCTACTCTGCCACTCATTTGATAGCACGTAGCCTGCTTTATACCATTCTTCTTTTTAAATGTAATATGTCCACTCTCGTTAACTAAATAACAAGAGCTGTGACGGCAAGAACCCCATCTCATACTTGGGTTTCAAAGCCATTTCCACTTGACAGAGGTCCAGGAGGCAGCAACCATATGTGTGTGTGGCTCACTGCTGTTCCCTCAGCACCAAGCACATAAGGGAAGTGCTCCTGAAGTAGATGTTGAATATATGTTTGTATTTTTTAAATATTTCCTTCCAGGGACCTAAAATAATGCTTATACTTTTTATTTAAATTCAAAGAACTAGCAAATATTTCACCCCAAAATAGCAGTTTATAATTCATCAACACTCAGGGTCCCCTGTGAAATACAAGAATTCGTTGTGTCCCTCCCTCCCCAGGACAAGTTACCTTCCCTTTCAGGGCTCAGTTTTCTGCATTACAGATCCAGCTGTGACAGTGATCTCCAAACTCCTACTTGGCATGACATCCTGTCACATCCCAATTGATGGTGTGTCCGTATGCTCCTCTGAGTCTGACAGAGGACACTGGATCTTTCCTCTTCAACTTGTCCTGGTGTGGGGTCGGGGAGTCCGTCTGTAAAAATTGATGACAGTCCCTGTGGATATGTGAGGCCTCTGATTGCCAGCCCAGTCTTATACTGTGTGATCCTACTGCATTTGTGCTTTGCAAAAAGGCTCATGTTTTCATCAGTCCAGCCCACACCATCTCTCCTTCCTCCATAGGTCGGCCCAGTGAGAGTAAGTAACAACCTGTCCCCTGTGTGCGCCCTCTTCTGAACAGTTACGTTCATTCCTCCCTTAGCATTAGACACTGAACGTGGGACGTTTCTTTGGTGGGAAGGTGCAACTGTGTCTGAAGGATGGAAGAAGCAGTGAATATAATCAGTGATAGGTTATTTAGCTGTCTTTCAGTGGCAATGCCAAACGGAAATGTCTTCAAATGCTTATTCTCCTCCTCCTCTTTGCTGTAGACACACAGCAGAAAACCTATTCCCAGACATGGAAACAGCTTAGATTTTTAGACTGGTCATCTTTGAAATAGGATGTTGTATTGAATGGTCTTTTTTGCTTGTTGCACTGTGGTGGGAAATTGATGAAAATGAATATAGGCTAACATAAAGGTACATGTGAATGAAGTGCTGATCACAGACAGGGTATTTGGTACAGGAAGGTAGAGATGATCATTTTCTCCTCCAGCAGTCATTCTAAGCAACTGAAATTCACCATTTAAGCATTCGCTCTGAGGGCTCCACAAATATTTATCAACTGTCTACCATGTTCTGGTCACTATACTAAGGTAGTCTCTGCACTCATGATGCTAGAGGCTAGTGGGTTCCTAATTACCAGATTCCCCAGATGTTTTAAGCACTCAAGTAAATGTGATGCCGCATTGACAGTGGTATGCTTTCTTTGTCATATTTTTCAACTTGTTCTCGTTTGGCTTCAATATTGCTAGACTGTCTTGGTTGCTTTTTAACATTTAGACATGTCTTGTGGGATTTTGTACCTGATTTTAAGCATGTTGATGCCTTCTACTGTATGACATAGGTTGGCAAACTCCAGAATATGGGTGAAACCCAGCCTGCCACCACCAGCATTCGTAAATAAAGTTTTATTCGAACACAGCTACACTCATTCATGTTTGTACAGCCTGTGGCTGCTTTCAGGCTGCAATAGCAGAGTCATTGTGACAAACCATTTGGTCCACAAAGCCAAAGATCTTTACTATCAGAAAATATTTACCATAGAGAAAAATTTGAAGACCGATGGTGTACACAAAGTAGAAATAATAGTGTTTGTGCCCTGTGTGCGTGTACTGGCAGAGGGTGAGTGGCTGGGCAAGATTTGTGTTCGAATGTTTATCTCGATAGGATCAAAATGGTCCTGGTCAGAAATGACACTAGACAGATGTGGACTTGAGTTCATTTTCTCCCCTTACCTTGTGCTGATTAAGCTTTTACTATTCATCCCTGCCTCTCTGTACAGAACTTCTCTATGATGCCTGCTTTTTAGGAGAAAAGCACAGGTGGGCACAAATAAGAGAGGTGGGAGGAGGAAGTCTTGGCTCATTGGTTAACCAGTGGTGAGAAAAACTTTTCAGGTATAAGCTATAGATATCAAAAGAAAGGATGGAGACAGGAGACGAGGCTGAATGGGCCTTTCTTATACCAACTGATGGCACCTATCAACGATGTCAAACTGGAAGGAAAAAGAAACAAAAAAATCAGTAATTTCCATAAGCTGACAAAGAGGGTAATGGAACAAGAAGCCCACTCCCCATTTTCAACTTCTTGACGATCCCCTCCCAAGTAAAAGCTCACACACACAAATCCGGTAAATGCCAGAACACTTGGGATCTCAAAATTCATTTCACTTCCAGAGTGTTTGCAAATGATTTTCCAAGTATAATGCTTTTAAAAATACACAGCACAGTACGAGGTATCTAGAGCAGTCAGATTCATAGAGACAGCAAACAGAATGGTGGTTGGCTGGGTGCGTTAGTGTTGAATGGGGATGGAGTTTCAGACAGGGAAGATGAAGAAAGTTCCCGAGGTGTAGAGGGTGGCGATGGTTACACAACAGTGTGAATGCACTTCATGCCACCGAACTGTACAGCTAAAAACGACTTCAATGGAAAATTTTATGTTCTATATATTTTACCACCTACTACTCATTAGCCATGTAATGCAGTGGCTGCATTCCTATTTACAGATTAGAGAAGTTGTTTGGAAACCTACCTTTAGTTCTCTTTTAGAGAAAGAGTAGTTAGTTTCGTTTTGGGTTTTTTTTTTTTTTAAAGATTTTATTTATTTGGGGGAGAGAGCACACCTGAGCTGGCAGAGGGGGAAGGAGAGGGAAAAAATCTCAAGCAGACTCCCCGCAGAGCATGGAGCCCAACACAGGGCTAGATCTCACGACCCCAGGAGCATGACCTGAGCCAAAAATCTTAACTGACTGAAGCCCCCAGGTGCCCTCACTCTGTACTTAGCTTGAAAGTGATTTCTAAGAATTGAGAGAGTTCAAGGATATTCAATTAGATATTTACTGAATAGTTTTTTAAAATGCACAGCACATTAATTCTGTAACAACAGAGAGCGCCTGATGAAAGAGGTCACAAAGAAAAGATAACATGGGAGGACTGCCTTTCTTGTCTCTACTCCTAGAAATGACTTTTTCTTTTTTCTTTTTTTTAATGTCGATTTTTAGGAAAGAAACCTGGACTGGTTTCCCAGGATGAGAGCCATGTCCTTGGTCAGCAGCGACTCAGAAGGGGAGCAGAATGAGCTGAGGAACCTGCAGGAGAAGCTGGAGTCCACCATGAAGCTTGTCACTAACCTTTCCGGCCAGCTGTCAGAACTAAAGGATCAGGTAAAGAACAGATGCCCCATCTGCCCCCTAAACACAAACACACCAGATTCGATGGGGGCAGAAGCAGCAGTGCTCATGTTAAAATGCTGACTTTTCCCTCGCATGGAGGTAGAAAAGGGGCCTGAGGCAGAGAGGGTAAAGCTGCCCGGTCTCCCTGTCTCCCCGCCAGTTCCCCTTCACTGCACTTTTACAGGAGAAGCCGGTAGCACTGCTTTCAGTGCTGCTGGTACGAGGTTTTCATATGAAAAACAAAACCAGAAAAAGGGAGAATGCAAATGACTTCAGTGAAGTGCTGTACAGAAAACACCACCCATAAAGCTATACTCTTACTTTACCTACTGTCAGATTAAAAGCTATTTCTAGCTTTGCTTTCTAGCCCTCAAATCTATCAACTCTTCACTCAAGATATTTAAGTTCAACATCCCGGGAAAAACCATACTTTAGTTCATTCAGTGGCCAGATCCTTACTGAGCGGCTGTCACAGGCCAGGCGTCACGCCAGGTGCTGGGGACAAAACCACAGACAACAGAGACCAACCCCTGCTCCCCGAGAGCTGACCAGGCTACAGAAGCACTGCTCCATCCTGCTCCCTGTCCCTCCGGCAGACACTTGCCCCTTTAAGGCACCTGAAGGAGGAGGGGGAGATTTGTACCAAACCCTATGTACTTCCTCCTCCTAGCCCCTTCTGAGGGAACAAAAGCACACACACCAGCGCCAGGCAGGGATGTGGTGACGGGACGCCACACACGAGGTGAGGTGAGCTATGCGTCCAGGGCTGGCAGGCCCACCGGTGGGCAGGTGCAGGTGTGGTGCCAGAGCTGACGGGGGTCACCTGGCACAGACATGGGACCAGGTCAGCATCCCATATGGGTTTTTAGTCAACTCCATACACAAGATTATAAATTTTGCACAGCAAGAGGTATCAGGCAGGGCTGCCCTGCAGGTAAGTTGCAAGGCCTACCCGTGGGGGATTTTCTACTCTTAGGTACATAACTAGTGAACACCCCATCTGGAATAAACTCTTCTTGGAGATGGTCTGCAGAGCAATGTAATGATCCTACTTTGAATTCTGTTTCTTTGCCAACTAAATTATTCCAGACTATTATGCCCCCGGCTACCATTGGGCCTCACAGTTCTTTTCTTTCACTTGTATTAAGATGCAAATAGATAAGACTAATGACAACAGAAAGTCTTCTTTATGAATGCTGTCTATAGCACTGAGCTTGGTGGCCCCTTAAAATGAATAACCTGAATGAGTAAAGCTAATGAGGATCTAACTAGATCGCTCTGCTTATTATCTTAGTAACTTTTTACCCTTTCTGTGACACACCTGCCAAATGTTCCAGAGAACTAACCTGTTCGTTGAGTACAGCTGCAGCTGCTTCTCTATGCCCCTCTGGAGAGCCAGGTGAACTTCTTAACACCTTCAGCAGTGCTTTAGTTCCTGTCTCCCTTTTGAGAGGGCTGTGGCTACATGAATCTTAGTTAAATCAGAGATTTTTAAAAACCTTACAGAAACTGATCTAATACAGACTTCAGTAAAAGAACTGTTGAGCTCTCATTAAAATGGTCACAGGGGTGAGGTGAGCTGAGGAATTCGCAGAAGGCATCTGAGGTGAAGGAGGGCATCCAAGACCACAAATGTCCTCCTGCCTCACTCCCTCATTGTCTCCATGAGGGTACTGAGGTGCACGGAACGCTCTCAGGAAGTGTGTTTCACTCTCTAGGACAATGTCAGGGCTGGAACTCCTGATCCTCCTGTGTGGCTTGGATTTTTGTATGCTGTATATATTTTTGTTTTCATTTGTTCTGTCACCTTACCCTGTTTGCCTTTCAGGTTGACTGTTTACAATCTTACTTTTTTTTAAAAGAGCCTTGTAGTTTACAAAGTTGCCACACATACTTAAGCACCGTGGAGGATACCTTCATGGCCATTTTACACAGCTAGGCATAAAAGAAACTTGGCATTTTCAAAATCCAAGGTAGAATTGTTTCTGCTAAGCCTAAATTTGCTTAAACAAAATATGTAAAACTTCATACATAGGGACTAGTGTTCATTAATGACATTAAAGCTGTGATTTAAACTGCTTGGTTCTGGCCCTTATATTCTTTGTCTCCAAGTTGGCAGTTGGACCAAAAGCCCTTCCCCAGTGAATGAATGTGAACCATTTTTTCTTGGAAGATGTTGTAAGCTAAAAAGAAGTATGAGAAAACCAGTAATATATTCTCAAGTGCCTTTACCAGGACTGATTTGCTGAGGTTTTTAGGTGCCCAGGAAAAATTCAGCACAGCTGCTTTTATTGGGGAAATGTGTTTCTCTCAAAAGGAATTAGTCAGCATTTTCTTTTGATTATGTAACCTTTAACAAACCTTTAAGGGCATTTAAGAATTGACTTACTGAAAAATTTTGAATTTTATTAAATTTGGTGTAGTAACAATCATAAACATATCTTAATTTGTTCTGCATAAAAAAATATGCAGATATGTTAGAGAGTTGCTGGTTCTTAAATGGCAATTGTAAGAATTCCTGCCCTCTGAAGAAAACAATTTTTTGAATTAAAAAATAAAAGCCTACAAATGATTAATGAGCAAGAAACTCTGTGATAGATATTTTTTAAAACTGCTATGAAAGAATAGCATTCACTGTTAGAAGTACTGGGAAACACACAAATTGCTTCATCACTGAGATATTTTTTTCAATCTTGTCCAGAAAGCATAATGGAGCAATGATAGTTTAAATGTGAATGTCTTTGGTTTTAATCTGTGCTGCTACTGACCACTTTGGTGGTTGTTTTCTTAAAATACCAATTTGAGGAGAAAAACTTGTTGTCTAGGACAGAAGTTAAAAACCTAGTTGGTGGTGTCACTTTTCCTACTATTGCCAAGAACAGTTGATTAGAATTGCTAGTCTAAGTGTTAATGGTGCACCTCATCTTGAAGTTTCCCCTCCCAAGAGGTTCTGAATACTAAATATGATTCTCTTACATTCTTATTCCAAGGAGGAGAACTGATGTAAGAACCTACATTTTTTTTGTGCATGTTTTCTTCATAACGCAAAAGAGCAAATATCGAGAGGCTTCACTTTATTGAAAATGTTACTGGCTTCCTCTGGGACAGTGACCCTGACGTGTTATTAGGAATACAAAAAGCGCTTGAAAATTCAGATCACATTAGCATGTTCTAGTGTTTGGCACTTTTCATGCAAGACAGTTACCTTGCAAACATTAACTGCTTAAGGAAGGGAGGGATAACAAAAGATTAGAATAATTGCCTATGGTTGGAAAATGGAATATTGTTCCTTACACTGTTCTGGAACCACAAAAGGGGACGAAGGTAACAACCGCCCTCTAGGGTCCCATAAGCTAGTAAGAAAGACAAGAGAATAGACCTCTAACAGTATGATGCAGTGTGAAAAGTTGTGCATCCCACTCGAGACATGAATAGAGCTTGATGGAGCACAGAGGAGGCGGCATTTAGTCCTGTGTGTGGCTTGGAGTAAGAAAGGAGTAGAGCCTGAACATGATGTAGTCTTACAAGTAGGTGACTTCTGAGCTGGCAGAGGAATGCAGTAGGGGGCATCCCAGGAAAGGAATCAGCATGAGCAAAGGCATGAAAACGCATGGCATGCTCCAGGAATGGCACTATGTTCTGGTTGATTCCGTTCGTTCTTTGAACCACCACTTGTGAAACAGATTGGTGAGGTGCAGCCCTAGGTACTGGGGTTACAGAGATGAATAGAACCTGTTCCCTTTCTATACCTGACAGTCTAGCGTGGGAAACAAATCAGTAAACGGCTAACTTAGAATTCAACCCTGTAAGTATGTAATGGTGGTGTGAATAGACTGTGAAAGGAGGAAAGCAATTCAGTCAACCTGATGGTTGGGAGAGAATTTGGGTTATGCCACAGAAGCCTCAGAGATGGTACTGCAAGAGCTGGATTCCAAAGTTTGAGGACGAGCCTACCAGGTGAAACAGAGAGGAACAGAATATTAGGGATCAATGCTGAGTGTGAACAAGTACATTGACAATAAGTCAACGTCAGTGTTCCTCAGAGTTGTAGGGGTTTTTTCCTTAGTATTTTAGGCTCATTGTTAGAAACACAGCTGATTTTAGAGTTTCCTGGCTTTGTAGAATCTGAGTAACCAAGATCTGGCTATGACAGGAAAGCAGTTTTTCAGATCCTTGATCTGTTAGAAACCAGATCGTGGCATCCGTGTGCTGCTGACAAGCAGTTCTTCCTTTGCCTGCCTTCCGTCGTTGGAGGCCAGGACTGGGAGAGGAAAATGCGCTCATTTGCTTCCTATCCTTCGTGTTTTCATGAAAGGTCTTTCCCATGTTTGGCTGCATCTGATTTGTAAAGCTACAATAGTTTTTGCTTCTTGTTTAGACCGAGCCAAAAGTAGGAACGCTAAATTTCAAGCTAATTTTTATATTCATGTAGACATGAAGAAGAGTACTGCTTCAAATGTTTATCCTTTAGCTAAATGGAAATTTTGAGGATTGTAAATGTATCTAATACAAATAAGACACTTCACACTATTCAAAATAGATTTTTCAGTATTCACATTTTGAATATAGTTACTTTGATCAGAATGTGAGGGATATTTTTAAGTCAATTTTGTTTCAAATGTCCAGAGAGAATATGATGTGAGAATGTGAAGGTTCACTCTAGTCATTGTTTGCTTTGATAAAGGTAACAGCAACAGGTAATACACAAATAAGGCTTTACACACAACACACACACACACACACACACACACACACACACACACACACACACACATTGTTTGTGTGTGAATTATTTAAGTAGGTAGTAGAATTGAGCTCAGAAAGCCAGAACTTATATGAGACTATGCACTAATGGGCCAGGGAAACCTAACTGGCCAGCACTGTTGACCTTGGTTTTTTACAGACCAGAGTTAGGCCTTTTGTTTTTGTTTCCTTATAATCATAATTTGATAATGACCACTGTCGAAGGGCTAAAGCCTTTAGCAATTGCCCTATTCCTTCTCACTTATTAGTCACTTAAATGACAGCCATTCTGTCTAAAAGGCTGTGGTTGATCAAAACAGAATTCAGACAGATTTGTATGCCTACTATGTGCTCAACTATAGCCTTCTCCAAGATCTTAACCTTGAGAAAAATGATATATGTATCCAAAATACTTTTGTGTTTAAGAATGTGAAAATACACTTGAAGTAATCTTTGACATATTTCCAAGATAATCACTGCTTCTAGAGAAGCATTGTGATCCCAGACCAGCTACATAAACCTCACTTGTTACTTGTTGGAAATGCAAATTAATGGGCCCTACCCTAGGCCTACTGAATCAGAAACTGTTTGTAGGCCCTTTGATCTGTTTTAATCTTCTGTGTGATTCTGGCCTATGCCAAAGTTTAAGAACCACTATTCTACAGAAATAGAAAACAAAATTAGGTATATACTAGGTACTTGAAATTACCAGGAATAGGACTGCCTGAGCAAAGAATTTGGCAACTAACCTACATCAATAGGGAATTTTAAGGTTTAGGAGGTGGGGAGGGGGCGGGCAGAATGTTAGAAAGGCAAACCTAGAAAGTTAGGAGCAGCAGTGAGGTGTCAGGTGATGGCCATTGAAGGGAAAAGGAGGTGTGCTATCAGCTAAAGACTCGTTATAGAAAATACTGTTGTAGAAGCTTTTCTATTTAAAAGAATGACTGAATAGTCAATATCTCGCAAAGTTAAAAGCTGACCTAACCAACAGGCATGAACAGATGCAAATATAAAAGGCCATCTCAAATGCAAGTAGTTATTTATAGAAAAATTACAGAAAAGGTTTTAGTAACTAATTTTGACAGTTGAAAGACCTCAGTAACTTTATTTTTTATTTTTTTTTTTTTGACCTCAGGAACTTTAAATCAAAGTATTTAAATAAAGTAGCCTTCAGGAGGGGTTGAGCCCCTATGCCCCATTCCTAAATCCATTAGAATGCTTGTGATTGTTAAGCTTCGTGGTGTTGTACTGGATTCCCTCTCAGGGTTAACTACCAAGGGAAGAGTGAGAGAGTGTGTGTCTGTCCCTGTGTCCGTCAGCTGGGGGAGGGAGGTGGATCTGAGCTAAGTATCTGAAGTACCAGACAGTAAGATCAATGATTACAGATTACACTGTAATCTAGTTGTGAATTTATCCCACATGTCAAATTAGGTTCTCTTTTCTCAGCTGACTCTGTGAAGTATAGTGTAGTGTGTAACACTTACTTAGAAGATTTGTCATTCATCTACGGAAACTTGAGAGGCTAGCTGTAATGTTTTAATTCAATTCTTTATAAAAAGCTACCTTCTGGAATATTCACTCCTTGTAAATTCTCTTCTAAATTATAACAGAAGGTATTTCACAGGAGCCCAAAAATAGTATTTTGATTTAAAAGAAAACTATGTTTTGAATAAGTAACCACTTTAAAATTGAACCTAGGTAAGTTATTCTTATGTTCTCAGGATATTTTGCACCAAAAATTAGTCCAAGTGAAAACTGAGATTTAAGCATCTACTATGTGACCCTTAGCAAAGAATTTACATATATCTCTGTTCTATTCTCCCCCTATGAGATAGGAATTATCATCCTAATTGTGTGAGTAAAGAAACAGACTTTAAGAAGCTAAGTAGCATAGAACCATAAAGAAATGGGTCTGATGCCAAAGCCTACATTCTATTTACAAGGATACCTAATTCCTCTCTGATTTTAGGAAACCAAAAATCTACATGCAGGACCTTAGGCCACTTGTAGACAACAATTTTACCTAATATATATTTTATATTAATTGGCTTAAATGCCCAGCATCAAATCCAGAGCCAGGACCAACTGGTTATGAAAACTGTTAATGCAGAGAACTAAATGTGTCCTAAAATACCTAGAACAGAGCTAGCTACCCATCAATACAAGAAGTGATTTAGTTCAGCAGCCAAATAATAACAACCTCTTGTTTGGGTTTTTGAAAGCGCTTTTTCATTTGACCAGTCTTAGGAAATGGTCTTTCCTGACCCAAAGCAGTCCTGTGTGTATGGGTAGCAAAGAACAGACCCCACTGAGTACCTAAAGCATTGTCTATCACCTTTAGTCACTCTAGATCTCAGTGACATGTGAGGACATTCCTCATCTTCCGAAATGTGCTACATCATTTTTCCTCTGAAACCAGAATTACTCTAGAATCATTGAGTAATGGAATCGGGACCCCCTGAAGACCATGGACATAGTCCCTCTCAAACCTAGGATTCTAAACACACTGCTTCTCTTGATAGTTTGGTGTGCTGTTAGCACCACACAAAGTCACCATTTTCCAATGAGCTTTTAAATCATTTGGAAATGGATTTGAGAAACAATCAAGAATCCTGTGCTTTGACTGTTTTTTGTTTCTTTATGAAACAAATAGTGAGCAATACTTCTGAATGCCACATTGCATGAGTAGGTCACAGAATTCCCCATTCTGCCTAGGAAGATGTCCCTTTTGAAGTTGTGTGTGTTTGATTTAGTGACGGTACACTATTTGTAGAAAGTGGGTTTCAGTATAAACCATAACCACAGAGGTAAATCTATGGTTCAGTATATGATCTGACGTACAGGAAGTGTCTGGGTCTAATGATGAAACTTTTTAACTTTCCAGATGACAGAACAAAGGAAGCAGAAACAAAGAATTGGTCTTCTAGGACATCCTCCTCATATGAATGTCAACCCACAGCAACCAGCATAAGCAAATGAAATAAAGGAATCTCCTGTACCTTTTTTAATTATTATTAGTGTGGGTATGGCTAATTAGTTCTGATTCACCCACAAAGATTACATTAATGCATAGTACATTTGTAAATAATCAGTTTTATACTGTATGTATATGATTGCTACTCTAAAGGTTTGGATATATGTATTGTAATTAGAATTGTTGGCATAATGAAATTTCATTTGTGCCAAAAATATTAAAAATGCCTTTTTTGGAAGGACTAAAGAAAGCACCTGATTTGCACTTGAACCAGATTATAGATTTAAAAGTATATGACATGTATTTTGTATTTAAAACTAGAATAGCCAGTATTTATGTTTTTTATAAAACTGTGCAATACGAATTATGCAATCACAATGAATTTGTAACTCCTGAGTGTCCTAATGGGAGTGCACATCTTTGAAGCTGGTGTATTAATACTATGTAATAAATGGTTAAATATCAAATGATGCTGCTGCCAAAATCATATTAATAGTGAGTTTCCTGCCCCTGGGCATTTTGTACCATATACTTACTGTGGTGATACTGTTTTTCGTTGCTAGTGGCATTAGCACCTCTGTCTAATAGTGACAGTGCTCCAAGTCAGCATTCATTTTAAGAAAAGCAACTTTAGTTTCAAAGATAATTTTAAGCTTCTGACCTGATCATTTAAACTCTTTAAGTAGGAGAGCTAAATTAGAAGCTCAGACTTTAGCTTGTGAAGTTAATGAATTTTTGAAAGGGAACTTTTTATGCAACATTTGGAATAAAAGACTGCTGGCCAATCAGTGTCATCTCCAAGGTGAATTTTGGTGTCACATTATAAGGAAATGAATAATGGATGGTGTCTAGATTATCTAGTCCGAACAGCAGAGTTGATTTTTTCTTCATCTGAACCAACATGCTACAGTAGCTAAGAAGTATTAAACTATATACATCCATATAAAGATGAAATATGATCTATCCCATTAGAACTCATAGTTGAACACTGACATGTTATTCTTGTGAAAGAGCCACGTTTTGGTTTTTTTTCCTTGTCACATGATTTATTTCCTTGATGGATGAAAAGTATGAAAGGAAACTTTTATATCTGTTGCCTAGTTTTGTATATGGATCTCATTTTACAAGAGAATCTCTGCAAAAAAAAAAAAGTTTAAAAATGTACTGAAAGCAGAGTTCTGAAATGAGTAAAGTTTGTAAATGCATATATAAAAATAAATATTTAATGATGCAGAATATACAGTGGTGGACTGGTGGCTTTCATTTTTGGCATTTCTTTGTGTCTTAACAGCTATTCCAATTAATTACATATTTTCTTTGGGACCAATTTAAAGTGCAACTGGTTTGGTTACCAGATTAACTCAGAAAGTGCTTACTTGATTAGCAAGAACTCAGAGGAGATTTACTTGAACAAATACCAGGGAGTGTTTAATATGATGTTCATTCATTCTTCTAGATGAGTGACTGCCAACCAGACCGTCCTGAACAGCGAGCGCCAGGGCATCCATGGTCGGTCGAGTCAGGAGTGGGTGCTGCTGAAGCTCCTGCCTCTTGTGCTTTCCCAGGAATGGGGGGCTTTGACTTGCTGTCTGCAATAAAACTGTTGCAGTGTGTTTTCCTTCATGTCCAGTGGTTGGAGTCCTTCAGCAAGACAGGCAGTCAGAAATGTTTCACAAAGTTAACTCCTCTATCCAAAGGTAGTAAAACTTGTTCCCTCCTCAAAGCAATGCCTGCCTGGTTGCTCTTTTAATACTGATTCTCTCTGAGCTTGGTAAATAAGAATAATTACCACCCAATGTTGGGAACTAGGTCAGGACTGAATTCCAGTTAAGTGACTAGTTTTATAACCAATGCTTCTACTTTATAAATTTGATAACTTAAAAAAACAAATGAATAATTTTCCAGCCAGTGCAGTGTATTTTCACAAAATGTTTCTATAATAAGGCTGACCCAAGATGGACACACACTTGAATCTAAAAACAAAACAGCAATCTATGCCGAGACCCACCACATGTGCTTCAGCCAGCAAGGATTTGTACTTCCTTGGGTTTCTCTTTGATTTGTCATGCTGCCCAACACACCATGGCAATGTGTGTGGTTTGTCTCCCCAGTCCCATGCAGTTCACTGGAAAGTTCTGCACTGACATGTCCAGGTTGCAGCGTTTACAGGTTTGTCATGTTTCATCTGAATCCTGTCACTTAAGATATAAATCTTTATTCAGTTTGCCAGCTTCAGCAGAAAAGAAATGGAATTGGAATGCCACCCCACCCTATATGTGGCAGATTCTACCCTTGGAGTTTGGGTGTGAACACAAAGTTAGTATAATTGAAACATAAAATTTGAAGTTAAAACTTCTGTAGCCTTTGATGTGTAATTGTGATTTCACCTTTCTCCAGACGTTGCTTTTTCAACACTTCTATTTCAAGGATGGAGGTCCACATCACTTTCAAAGTCGCCTGGTGTTATCAAGCTGAGTAACAAATGTGGTAATATAATGCTAATATGCAAGAAAGTCTTTTTGGCTTTAGTTTTAAAAGTTTGCTTTAGCACCAATCCAAATTCCAAGATTTTACCAATTTCCTTACCTAAACCATTTGTTAAAGGGTCTGAGAAATTCCATTCCTCTTTTCTAACATTTATAATATCTTGCCCTTTACTACTTCTGTATATAAAACTGTAATGATAAACCTTCTTTTCCCCTACAAAGAAAGCTTCTACTCTTTGACAGGTCCTAAAGCTTTAAATGATAGTCCATCCCATACAATCTTTCTTAGAACTATATCTGTCTCTACTCACCCCACACACGTACAAAATACAACTTCTTTTATTTCATTCTTTAAAAATTCGATTCAACTTAATTGGTTTGTTTCCAAGTTCATGCTTCTTATTCATTGTTCTTCACTCAGCCAATTTTTTATTTGGTTGTACTTTCTGAAAATGGATTGCTTGATTTGGGTCCTGTAAAAACTGCTCTTTCATCCTATTTAAATATTTCCTCACATAAATTATAAAGCAAGCATATTTTATTTCTGGAAGCTAACCAACATGGTCTATGCAGTAGAGCAAACTAAACAAAGCTTTATTTATGTGCTAGTGGGAAATTATCAAGATCTTCACAGTAAACAAAGGAATTAACCTGTTAAAAACTCAATTCTAGATTTCTCTATCCTCATACTGAGGATGGTCTACTGTCCTACTTAGCATGATAATGCATGAATGAGAAGTAGCCTGAAAGTTTCTAGCAGTTATTTTAAGGCTGACTTCTGGGCTACATAGATGGAAATTTACTCCTTCAAAAATACTAAATACAAGAGGGGCCTAACTACATACTTCTAGAAGTAGAGCTGGTTTTGCTAAAATAATGTTTTTACAGATTTTCAGAGAACAAAATAGGTGCTTGATAGAAGGTAAAATTATATGACAAATAAAAGTCACCTTTACATAAGACAGAATATCACAAAGGGCTCCTACAGAAGGCTCTTGAGATAATGTGCTCCATCTACCAAACCATATAGTAGGAGTGAAACTAATTTTAAACATAAGAAATAGAGACTTAGAGGGGCGCCTGGCTGGTTCAGGTGGTAGAGCATGTGACTTGGTCTCAGGGTCATGAGTTCGAGCTTCGTGTTGAGATTTTTAAAAAGAGAAAAAAAAAATTAAGACTTAAAGATGCAAAGCAACTGGCCTCAGGACTTGGCTCCAGAATAAACAAAGGTCTCCTGACTTAGCCAAATACAGGGAACATTCTTCCCAGTTGCTACCTGCCTTCCAGAACGGGGCTATAGTATCTCATCAGAAATCGGTTTCCCACAACAGTTCCCCCTTCACAGAAAGTTCTTATGGAGAATTGCATTTTGTCCTCCAATGCAAATTGATTTGCTTTTCTTTTCAAATCCCTCTACAAGTGGATCCACAAAATAGAAAGTACTGAATATGAACACTTCATCAAGACTGAAAACTGTGGCAATGATAAGCTCCTAAAATCTCTTACAACTACAAATCTCCTATAGTACTTCTTACTTAACTGCGTTTTTCAAAAAGGAGAATCTGTTCTCTCAAGGTGGCTTCTTCCAAGTGAAAACATTCAGATACAGATGACTGGCATCCTATCCTACCATAGAAGTAGGTGTTGATTAGCAAACCCTACTTTGCTCTTGTTCATTATACTGATAATTTGCTAACAATCAACCAGAATGTTGGAAAACCCCCTTAAAGATTTCAATTTTACAGAAAGTACCCAAAATTCCACCAGTTTTGCATCACAAAGTAGTGGTTAAAGTAAGGTTTTGAGTAAAATGCCATGTGTGTGGTTTTTGTGGGTGGCTGCAGCTCAAAACGACTATTAGGCCTCCTCAGTTATCTACAGGGGAGAGCTATGATGGCGATTATACATTAAGGCGATTATGATTATAACATTTTTTTTCTTCTTTGGCATTTATATACCACATGGGCAATTCTTGCAACCTAAAGGCAACTCAGAACCATAGCCTTTAAGTCTGGACCCCAAAACCTGCCAAAATAAATAAAAATGTAGATCCCTGGTGGGGTTTGACATTTGGTCGACTCCAACAATGCTTATGAACTATGGCTTCTCCAGGTGCTGGCATTTTATATAAACTCATTTGGTATAACAAATCTCTGGCTTACTGGGGTACCATATTTTTAAAAAAGAAAAATTTACCAAAGGAGAAACTTAAAATACTTTAAGGTCATGACAAACCAGTGTGAAAGAGAATCCTAACACCTAGAAGTGAAACTGCATCATCCACCCAGCCTGGAAAGAAAAAAGAAAGCTAAAAACCGCTATAGAATAAGAATGCAGAGTTTGAGAAAACCCCTAAGGTGAATTGTGAACAACAACAAAAAAGAGCCCCACAACATAAGAAGTGCATACTCTATGCAAGAACCACTAATGGAAAGAGCTCGCCAGCATTTCTGTAATTACCTCACAAAAGATGGTTAGTCCCATGTAAAGAATGGAACTTTCAACAATCCAGGAACTTAACTGTTCACTCCAGAACTCAAGTTATTTCATTCTCTTTCATATACTTGTCAGCTGTAGCATCTCATCCAGTCTTGTCAGCAGCTTTCTATAAAAGTTCTCTGGAAGAAAAACAATTGAGATTTGGTATGAAACTGGGACAAGATGCACACAAGGCATGGGGGCTGAGCATTAACTCACTTAAGAGCCCACAGGGCAGCAGGGTGGGTCCTTTCAACAAGGACCTTGAAATTGGTTCAGAGTCTTCGTACCAGCCCTACCGCTTTAGTGCTCTGACTGTGAGCAAGTCCTTTCATCACTGTAGTCATCACCCCCCATCTAAAGAATGGACATATTACTTACTCCTTTGGACAGTAGTGAGCCTTAAAGACAATTTATGTCAAGTGTCTAGTACATATCTGATAACATGCTCTTTCCCATTTCTTTGCAGCATATTCACTTCCTTTTTCTCATACCTATCCACAATCTCAGCCAAATATTAAATGATCAAAGCTGCTATCTCTGTTCCTATTAAATGTGCCTGATATTACCATAGGATCCTAAATCCTCATGTCTAAACGTGACACATGGGGTCATATTGAGTCATCTTTTTAAAATTGTATCTCTTAACATCTAAATTATGTTTTAACTACCAATCTGAACTGAATTCATACAGAAAGAAAACTATCTCTCATAGCTTATGACTTCCAGATAATTATTCTTATATTTATGATCAGTGTTAAGTTCAAATCTGACTTTTCAAAATATTCTTCATGGAATGATGTTTTTATCTTCTGGATGATGATGTGTTTCCATAACCAACATTCTAATTTACACCTCCCAATCCTGCTCAGATTATTATCCCTCACATCTGCATGGTTCTAAATTATATTATTTGTCATTTAACATTCAAATGCATATTTTAAATCAGATCTCACATAATGGTGGAGAGCCCAGCACTTTCCCTAATAATTTCAAGGACCCTAAGGAGGGTGCTTATAAGTTCCTAATGATTCCTTGTCATTTCTGATCCTAAACTCCAAATGCAACCCGATTCTCATCTCCCCTCTATTTTACTTAACCTCTACTGCTGACACAACCCATAGTACAGTCTCCAAAACACATTAACATCTGGGTGTCATGCAATTAGATCTTTATGAGAGGAAGATTATAACAGCGAATAGGAAACTACTTAAAATTGAGAATCAGACATCCAAGCCCACACGCCCTTTTTTCTCTGCCATTGGAGGAGCAAGTGCTCATGTCTACCCTACTCCTGGGGCCCACTTTCTCACCACTCCTGCCCAAGCAAAATCATAATTTAAAAATTCCCTCCAACTTCAATTAAAAACAAAAAAATTCTTCCTTCTTTACTATGCAATTTCAACCCCCAGGTCCCAATAAGGTCCCAACCACTCCCATCTATATTAGCCCTTTACCTTGACCAAATAAAAAAACAAAACAAAACAAAAAATCCCATTAATTCCCTTGTCCTTAGCTTCCAACTCAAGGATCAACCAGCTTTTTAAAGTAGCTTTTTTTTTTCCTTCCTGATAAATTCCTATATTAAAGAAGAAAAAAATCAAGTTAGAAAGGTAAAGTGATTCGGCCAAACTAGAACCTAGGATTCCACGGCAGATCACATGATCTTACACACATTGTTCTCTATGCCACTGCTTCACTATGCTAGGTGCAGTCCTGCTGATCAGGTGCTGGGAACTCCACTCCTTCCCTGCCCACCTGTTTCGAGAAGACCTGTACATACTAGATAAAAATTCTAAGAGACACAAAGGAATGTAAAAGTTCTTAAGGGTCATGGTTGCACTAGCTCATCTCTGTATCATAGGTACCTAGCACAGTTCCTGTCAAAGGGGCTCATTACATTGTGGGGGGAAATATTCTTTGCAAATCTTTACTTAATCTGCTCGAGAGTCTTGGAGCCAAAGCCAGTTAGGAGTCTTTCAATAAAGAAGGACTATCTAGTAGTGGCCCAAAGGGAGTTACATATAGAACAATCACTTACTACCCCTTTTGCTAATTGACCATTTAATCCTACAACTAAAGATTAATTGTAATGCCTCTGGCTCCTACAGTCCTGCTTCATAACTCAAAAGCATCTTCCACTGCTCCCTCTAACCAAGTGACCCCACTCTCTCTCTCCCTTCTTTCAATTCTTTTCAACATGACTGTGTTGTCTCCACAAAGGTGCAAATTCAAACTCACGTGTACCCCCACACTCCTCTCTCCACCGTGCCCCCTCATCTAACAACACTAAAAGACACCTTCCCTCTATAATCCGTGAGGACTGTAGCAGTTCTCAGATTATCCCCAAAGAGACAGAACACAATTTAGGTAACAGAAGGAAGTTAGGGCCGTTTTGGGTAACAAAGAATTACGGTTCATTTACATATGAACATACATACATACAACATGGATGAATCTCAAAAGCATTACGTTAAATAAATGAAGTCAGGTTTGAAAGGCTACATAATGTGTCATTCCATGTATATAACATCCCGGATAAACCAAAACTACAGAGACCAAAATCAGATCAGTGGTTGCCAGAGACAGGAGGCATGGGAAAAAGATATATTACAAAGGGACACTAGGGAAATATATGAGGTAATGGAAAGATCTTTGGTGTGTTGGTGATTATGTATATGTATACGACTACATGGGCTTCACAAAATTCAAGAACTACCACCTAAAAAGTAAATTTTATTATATGTAAATTATACCTCAGTAAACTTGACTGAAAACATTTCTAAAAGCTAGTGGGGGTGGGGAGAAAAAAGGGCCAGGTCCAAGAATTTGCATTTTTAATTTGCTCCCCAGGTAATTCTTTTTTTTTTTTTTTAATATTTTATTTATTTATGAGAGACACACACAGAGAGAGAGAGAGAGAGAGGGGGGGGGGCAGGCTTCATGCAGGGAGCCCGACGCGGGACTCGATCCTGGGTCTCCAGGATCACACCCTGGGCTGAAGTTGGTGCTAAAACGCTGAGCTACCAGGGCTGCCCTCCCCAGGTAGTTCTGATGCAGGCTGTCCATAGTCCACAGTCTGAGAAGTACTGTTAATGTTTGGGTTGCATCACAATACCTTTATCCTTTATGGCACATGCAATGTGCACACTTTTGGAATGGAGTATCATTTCAGAGTTGAGTAGGAGAGTAAGAGAAAAAAAAAATGCTCACTGGAGAGCCCAGTAAGGCTGGCAGTGAGACTTAAAAAAAAAAAAAAAAAAAAAAAAAAAGATAAGGTGTGCTCCTCCCTAAAAAAAAAAAAAAAAAAAAAAAAAAACATTGTTTTAGAACTTGCAAATGGAGCAGTCCTCCAGTTATGCTGTATTCTCTTTCTTTCGCTGCTGTAATAACAAATTACCAAAAATTTAGTGGCTTGGGGGATCCCTGGGTGGCTCAATGGTTTAGTGCCTGCATTTGGCCCAGTGTGTGCTCCTGGAGTCCCAGGATTGAGTCCCACATCAGGGTCCCTGCATGCAGCCTGTTTCTCCCTTTGCCTGTGTCTCTGCCTCTCTCTCTGTGTCTCTCATGAATAAATAAATAAAACCTTTAAAAAAAATTTAGTGACTTAAACAACACAAATTGCACTTTGGTTGTTTGAGTCTAAAATGGCTTGGCAGTGCTGTGTTGCTTCTGGAGGCCTTAGGGAAGAATCCATTTCCTTGCCTTTCTTGGCTTCTAGAGGCAGCCCGCATTACCCGGCTTGTGGCCTGCTCCCACTTTCAAAACCTCCAGTGGCCAGTCAGATTTTCCCATCTCAAATTCCTTAACATAATCACATCTGCAAAATCCCTTTGCCATGTAAGGTAACATATTCATAGGGCTTGGGCATTAGGATGTGGACATCTTTAAGGGGGCTGTTGTTCTCCCTATGACATACACCTAAGCAGAGTCTGGGCAAGCACTTAGGTTTAAGCTAAGAAAAAAGCAAACCACCCATCTGTTTTCAAGCTTAAAGGATTTGAATACAATTAGGAAGGTCACATTTTTTTATGGTCCAAACAGGTTGAAAAATCAGTTTATTAACATGACTGTAAAACTGGTAAAGCTGTACAAGATTACCTAAGACAGTATGTTGCTTCCTTTTACCTTCACTACTGATACTCTGATACTGATACAGAACAACTATTAAAGAGATGTGTTTGCTTTTTCAGACTCACACACACACACACACACACACACACACCTTATTTTCTCAGTTTTACTTTTGAGCATTCGCACTTTAAAAATAAGACCCAGTGAGGGGCTCCTGAATGGCTCAATTGGTTAACCAACCAACTCTTGATTTCAGCTCAAGTCATGATCTCAGGGTCATGAGATTGACCCCCACTCAGGCTCCACTGGGCATGGACCTTGCTTGTGATTCTGTCCCTCTGCCTCTGCTCCACTTCCCCCCTCTTTAAAAAAATAAATAAGACCCAATGAAACTCAAAGAAAACAAAAGTGGACCATAAACATCCCAGCCAATAAACCTTGTTGATGGGGGGGTGGGGAGCCAATATATACCTGCATAAGATCAGAAAACTTTAAAAATACGCTATCCGTATCTCTTCTTTGGTGAGTGTCTGTACAAATTTTTGTTCATATTTTTATTTCTTTTACTATTACCGAATTTTAAGTTTTGTTTTTTATATTCGGGTTGCTGATTCTTTATTAAATACATGTTTTGCAAATACTAAACTTTTTTTCCTGATCTATGGTTTGTCTTTTTATTTCCTTAGCATAGCTTTTCAAACATCCAAAGCTTTTAATTTTGACAAAGCCCAATTTATCAACTTTTTTCTTTTATGGTTCATGTTTTTTTGTGTCCTAAGAAATTTTTGTCTAACTAAAATCCCTAAGATTTTCTCCTATGTTTTCTTCCAGAACAGCAGTGTACAATAAAGCTTTCTGTGATGATGAAAATGTGCTATACTCCAAGCTAACCAATACACTAGCTATAGCAAACCACACATAGCTACTGAGGACTTGACATGTGGCTAGAACTAAGAGCTGAATTTTAAAATTGTATTTAGTTTTAATTATTTAAATTTAAATAGCCACATGTAGCTACCATATGGACAGGAAGTTCTAGAAGTGTTATAGTTTTGATTTTACATTTTGGTCTACGATACATTTTGAGTTAATTTTTGTATGTGTTTGAAGTATGGATCAGGGTTCATTTTTTAAAAATATGGACATCCAATTATTCTAGCACCATTTTGTGAAATGACTATCTTTTACGCCCTCTCGACACCTGTGGCCATGTTTATGTCTTTTTCTGAACTCTATATTCTGTTCCATTGACCTATATGTCTATTCTTTCATCAGTATCATCCTGTCTTCATAGATGGTCAACTGACCTTCAACAAGGACACCAAGAATGCACAATGGGGAAAGGATAGTCTCTTTCCACCAAATAGTGCTAGGAAAAGTGGACATTCCCGTGCAAAAGAATGAATCTGAACTATTATCTTACATCATATACAAAAATCAACTTAAGTGGATTAAAAACTTAATGGTAAGACCTGAAACTGAGAAACTCTAAGGGAAAAAAAACAAACAAACAGGAAAAACCTTCATGACATCGATCTTAGGAATGATTTCTTGAATATGACACCAAAAAAGGATGTGCAATAGATGCAAAAATAGACAAGTTGGGACTACATCATACTAAAAAGCTCTAAAGCTCCTGTACAGCAAAGAGAACAATCAATAGATTGAAAAAGCACTCTATCAAAAGAGAAAATATTTTGCAAATTTATAAGGGATTAATATCCAAAATATGTAAGGAACTTCTACCACTCAAAAGCAAAAACAAACGCAAATAATTTGATTAAAAATGGGCAAGAAATCGGAACAGGTACTTCCCCAAAGAAGACATACAAATGGCCAGGAAACATATGAAAAGATGCTCAACATCATTAAACATCAGGAAAATGTAAATCAAAACTACAATGAGATAATACCTCACACCTGTTATGATGGCCATTCTCAAAAAAACAAAGTAACAAGCATAGACGAGAATGTGGAGAAACTGGAACCCTTGTGCATTATTTTTTTGGTTTTTTTTAAAGATTTTATTTATTTATTCATGAGAGACACAGAGACAGAGAGAGAGAGAGGCAGAGATACAGGCAGAGGGAGAAGCAGGCTCCATGCAGGGAGCCCAACGTGGGACTCGATCCTGGGTCCCCAGGATCACACCCTCGGCTAAAGGCGACGCTAAACTGCTGAGCCACCCAGGCTCCCCTCCTTGTGCACTGTTGATAGAAATGTAAAATGGTACAGCCACTATGAAGAACAGTATGGAGATTACTCAAAATAAATAAATAATAAACAAACAAACAAACCATATGATGCACCAATCCCATTTCTGGATATCAATCCAAAAAAATTGAAAGCATGTTCTCAAAGAGAAATTGGCACCCCAGATTTATTTCAGCATTGTTCACAATAGTCTAAATGCCTATTGATAGATAAATTGATAAAGAAAATGTGTTATATACAAACAGTGCAATATAATTCAGCCATTAAAAAGAAAAAGGAAATCCTGTCATAGGCCACAAAATGGATGGAACTTGAGGATATTATGCTAAATGAAATAAGCCAGTCATAGGCAATTATTGCATGATTCCATTTATATGAGGTATCTAAACTAGTCAAAAGTCATCAAAGCACAAAATACAATAATGTAGCCAAAGTCTGAGAAGAGGTGGAAATAAGGAGCTGCTATTCAATAAATATAAACTTCTGTGCAAGATTGAAAAGTTCTAGACAGCTGCTGTACAACACTGTGCCTACAGTTAGTAATACTGTATTGTACGCTTAAAAAATTATTGAGGGTATATCTCATGTTATATATATGTTTTACCATAGGTTTAAAAAAATCACAGTCTTGGAGATCCCTGGGTGGCTCAGCGGCTTCGCGCCTGCCTTTGGCCCAGGGCGCGATCCTGGAGTCCCGGGATAGAGTCCCGCGTCGGGCTCCCGGCATGGAGCCTGCTTCTCCCTGTGTCTCTGCCTCTCTCTCTCTGTCTATCATAAATAAATAAAAATAAATTTTAAAAAATCACAGTCTTAATTCCTGTAACTTTATAGTAAGTCTTGAAATCAGGTAGTATGAGTCTTCCAACTTTGCTTTTCTCTTTCAAAATTGCTTTGGCTGTGGTAAGTTCTTTGTTTCTCTATATAAACATTAGACACAGCCTGTTGAACCACACAAATATAAAGGATTATAAGAGGCTACTATGAAGAAATATATGCCAACCAATTGGGGAACCTAGAAAAAAATGGATCAATTCCTAGAAACA